>NC_085928.1:198580000-199830000 GCF_028885655.2 Pongo abelii
TCTCATCTCCATTCAGCTGCAGCCTCTACAGCCCATGGTTATACCCTGGATCTTATCATTGCTTCACTCTATTTTACCTCCTAAATCGTAAAAATTAAAACCAGCCTCGGAACACAACCCCCCATTCTTCCAGCACTCTCTCTCATTCAGGTAACTCCTATTCTACTTTTCTTCAGCATATTTACCTTCTATTACCTTTCTTTTTCCTCACCAGCCTCTTATATTTCCTTTATCATCCAGCTTACAGTCTGTGGTTCAATACTTCAGCCGACTCTTCCAACATATGACCTTCTTTCAGTAGGCTTTTTTCAGAGTTTCCCTTTTTGTACTTGCCCCTATGTAAATCTGTGGCACGGTCAGGCCATCTTGCCAACTTTTCAAAGTTATTGCACATCACACTCTGTTGATTTTCTTCCTACCATTCTGAACAATTTCACTTCAGGGCTCTCCTTAGTGGCTCTTCGTCTCCCTCTCCTTGAATGTCATTTTACTTTTTTCTTTTTCTTTCTTTTTTTTTTTTTTTTTTGAGATGGACTCTCTTTCTGTCACCCAGGCTGGAGTGCAGTGGCGCAATTTCAGCTCACTGCAACCTCTGCCTCCCAGGTTCAAGCGATTCTCTTGCCTCAGCCTCCCGAGTAGCTGTGTCTACAGGTGTGCACCATGCCTGGCTAATTTTTTTTTTCTTTTTTCTTTTTTCTTTTTATTAGAGATGGGGTTTCACCATGTTGGCCAGGCTTGTCTCGAACTCCTGACCTCAACTGATCCACCCATCTCGGCCTCCCAAAGTGCTGGGATTACAGGCATGAGCCACCGTGCCTGGGCTTGAATGTTGTTTTCCTTTGGTGGGGCTTGGGGAGGGGTGTCTTTCCTAGGGCCTGCTCTTGTTCCACTTCCCACATTTGGTTAAGAGAGCCTTTAACTACTATGGCCTCAACTATCAGCTCTATAATATGATATAAATTTTTTTCAGTAAACTTGCTCTTCAGATTCAATTGTTTCTAACTGCTTATCGCTCAGGTGCATTTGGATGTATTGCAGAAATCTCAGCCTCAATGTTTTCAAAATAAACTCATCCACTTCTCTCAGGAATTTTTTCTACTCCAATGTTGTTTCCATATGTGGCGTCACCATCTAACCAGTTTCCTAAGCCAGAAGTTTAGGTATTATTTCTAAGCCCTCTCTTTCCCTTATTATCAATTTTACCTCCTAAATATTTCACAAATCTTTCTACTTCTCCTCATTTCTGCTGCTGGTACGTGATTTCAGATCAGCGTCATCTTTCATGGACCATTGGTGATACCCTCCTAATGGGTTTCCTTGTATCCATTTCCCCACCATCGCCCCAATCTATCAACCAAGGCTTTCCTAAAATGCAAATCTGACTGTATTACTTTCCTGTCTAATATGTTATCTCCTTATTCCTGTAGTATAAGACAGTGATTAGGAAAACAGGCTCTGAAGTCAAATAGAAATGAGTTTGAATCTCATATAACTATGTGATCTTGGACAAAATAACCTATTTTGGTTTGTTTTCCACGTGTGAAATAGGAATAGTCATTGAACTTTTCTTTTTAGATGTTGCATACCTCTCTGGTATACATGAAGAAGATGTGTAGTATCTCATTCCCACCCCGCTTATGCACCATGCTGTAGCCACACACTGCCTTTGCTCTGATCCCCAGAGACATTGAGCCACTACTGGAGAGTCACATGGTATTGTTTTCAGCCTGGAACATTGTTCACTACCTCAGTCTTTTATTGCCTTGTCTCAACGTAGATGCCATTTCCCTTAAGACATTTTCAGCACACTCCTCTGGTAGAATTTAGTTTAAATGTCCTTGCTGTGTTCTCCTGTGTCTTTCTCCTTGAACTTCCTAATCCCTACACCTTCCACCCTGCAAATGATCATTATCTCACTGCCTCTCCCAAATGATAACCTCTTTCCACCCATTTTAAGTTCCATGAGGACAATGACCATTGACCCGCACCGTCTTGTTAAACTTCTCAGTCTCAGGTGCCAAGAGCTTAGCACAGTGTCTAGCAGAGATCGGACACTCAGTAAATATTTGATGAATGTTTGTAGTGTGACTGTCTCGCCAGAGCACATACGACAAAGTGATCCCATCTTTCCTTCCGTGTCATAAAGTAGAATTTTCTTGCCTCTGTGATTTCTCCCTAGGAACCAGACTGCTTCTAGAGAGCTTCTCCACAAAATCAAATTTATTGGTATTTTACAAGGAGGGAAAGCCCCAGGACAAGTCCCTTCTCTTGACCACAAAGTTCTGTGTTTCTCGTCTTTCCTCTTGATGTCTTGGTTTCAGCAAAGCAACATTTCTATCCCTGCCCCCTGCTCCCCCATAATCCTACAAATGTACTATAGATATGTGTAAGTACTAAATCCCCAATCAAGTACAGCATTTGGCCTTGGGTGGGAGTCAAACAGCAAGCTTATTTTTAACATTACTTGGAAGAAATTTTCTAGGTATATAACTGACAAACATTCATGGAGAGCTACTTCATTTTTCTGTCAAGCTTTTGGGGGATTTTTTTTAATAGTTCTGCACTTTGAAAGAAAGTTCACAATTTTGAAAAGGAAACGTGGCCCTTTTCATTAGCTCCTTTTACCTCATGCTGACTCATGGATGAGAGAGAATTTGTAGGCGGTGAGCTGCAGGAAAAGTAATACTGTCATTTACACTTGTAGGCTGTTATGCTTTCCAGAAAACTTTTTCCGTAGGTTGCGAAAGTGATTAATCTGCTGTTAAAACTGACAAAGAAGGTTCTCTGATAAGAGAAAGAATTAAATGAGGAATTTTTCTTTAAAAAGTAAGGGCCTCTTTCCCATTTTAGATTAGAAAAATAAGTTTAAATGTTTCTTTTAATTTTAGTCGTATGTGTGTGTGTGTGTGTGTGTGTGTGTGTGTGTGTGTGAAGTTGGCCATGACTTAATACAATCTCAAGCCATTTTCTATTTAAATTATGTTTTTTTACTTATTGGCATGGCTTATTCCTCATGCTGTATATCTAAATTATTCATTTCTACATCCTGTTCCCTTGCTTGTCTCTCTCTTTTTTTTTTTTCCTTTCATTTTCTTTATTTGGGTCTTTTCAATATTTTCAACATCATCTTACTTCGGAGGCCCAGATCTCTTCTTTTCTACCAATCTTTTTTGAAACATTAAAACTGGTGAAGATGGCCTGAGTTCTCTCTGTGATATAAATTTATCCCTCCCTGAAAAATTCCATTCATGTGACATTTTTATAACACTTTTTAAAACTTGGATAAAAGTTTTTTCATGCAGTTGAAATGAATTTGAAATGAAACATCACTGCCTAAAGAGTTTAGAAATTTTTTTACTGTTGGTTTTAAGAAATTACTCTAGGATGTCCACTGAAGACTGGCAAGTATTGGTGAAGTTTGATCTTCTCTCAGGGCTTATGTTTCAGATGGCAACTTAAAGGGACAAATAAATAAGTCAATCACACGGCATAATCTAACTTTAATATGATTCTGCAGAGAACCAGTGACTCATTTAGAGAAATCAGAGTCCTCAAAAAGGTGGAAAACATATTAGAACTTATTAAGCTTGTTGCCTTTAGCATGTCAATGCCTTGTTTTTATAAGAAGATTCAATGGGTTTTTAAAATGCACTGTCTTAACCCTCTCCCCTTTGTATTTTTCTACTCTTAAGATGCATCATTTTATGTTGGGATCTATCAGTTTATTTTACTTTTTTTCCCTTCTTCCTCTCCTTATTTTGAAGGCTGACTTCTGAGCTTGAGCCATTTCCTTGGCAACTGAATGAATTCATGGGGAGTATAGTAGAAAAGATTTTCTCACAACTCTGGCAGCACTGCCCCCTAGTAAAAAAGGGAAGAGACAAAGAGAAATGGTCCCTTCTGGAACTGAAGGGACCAGCACAGGGGACTTGGCATTCTTCTTTTAGTCCTAAAGCTTAGACATACATACTGCTTTCGCCCCTGGGCTACAAATCCATGTTTTAAAATTCTGAAGTTGAAAACATCAAAACCATTTACAATGAAAAACCTGCTATTACTGTATATTTATACAGGTATTTCATAAGGGAAAAAGTAGAAAACATGTAAATGTATTTGTTTTGTGTCTGAAGTTCCCAGATTATTTCTGTTTCTTTACTGAATGTGTTTGAAATATATGCAAACACACATGTAAACATACCTGTATATTTATGTATAGATATAAGTCTACATGGAGAGCAGCATTTTTAGATAACACTGTTTTACAGGCTGTGCATCCATCTTTAAGGTGCTATAGCATAAGGTCTATGACTGCATCTTGTAATAAAAGATGGCAGGTTTTCTGGAAAGGGTCTCTTTGGGGTAGGAAGAGGTGTGAAGATCTTTTGCATTCTACTTTTAAAGTAGAACAAGTTAAATTGATACCAGATAAATTAGCTTTATGGAGGTTTGTTTCCATTCTTATAGCAAAATCGAATAACTTTTAAATCAGAGGAAAAAAATATTCTTTTATTGTTTTTATTTTTGTTGTTGAGATTGCCTGTTTTACGTTGAGTGCAGTGTTTTTCAGGTGGAAACATTTTGCTTTGACATTTTTAAGAGGAAAATGTTCTATACGTAATATGAAAGTCTTTTTCTTAACTAAATGCCAGCAACAAAATTTAAACCAAAAAATGTAGTAATGAAACAATGGTAATGAGATATGATTATAGTTTAGTGAGAGAAAAAAGCCCTGCAGGGAACCGTACAAGCACAGTAAATTATGAATTGCTACTAAATAGGCCTCATTAGTCCACTGTGGACCATGTTTAATTGATATTAGAAAGGAATCTAGAAAACTTTGGAAAGTACATGTAAGACAACTTGCTGTTAAACTAATAAAAGTCGTTAGAGTGTCTGTTTCAAAAATTAGTAATTATTAATTGTGTGTGAGGGTCCTCAGGCAGCACTCATTTTACTAAAACATGCTTAGAGAAAAGATATTTCTATGAGAAATGAAACTGCAGAATGCTGAGCAGTGTAATATGTGACAGTTACCTGGGAGTTTCTCCCCTCCTCGTAGGTATTTTTAACAAAATAGTCCTTAACCACTTTTTGTTGTTGTTTTTTGTTTGTTTGTTTGTTTGTTTTAAAGTTGGAGTCTCACTCTGTCGCCAGGCTGGAGTGCAGTGGCACAATCTTGGCTCACTGCAACCTCCACCTCCTGGGTTCCAACAATTCTCCTGCCTCAGCCTCCCGAGTAGCTGGGACTACAGGCACGCACCACCACGCCCAGCTAATTTTTGTATTTTTTAGTAGAGACAGGGGTTTCACCGTATTGGCCAGGCTGGTCTCGAACTCCTGACCTCATAATCCTCCCGCCTCTGCCTCCCAAAGTGTTGGGATTACAGGCGTGAGCCACTGCGCTTGCCCCTTAAGTGTTGTTTTAAAGAAAGTTGGCGCTCTACTGAAGACTGGAGCCCAAGAGGACATTTATAGGGATTGTTTATTTTCATGTTGTTACTACACTCCATGGTCTGCAAAACCAGAGTGCCAGATGTTAAATTCTATCAGCATAATGCATCTTTAATTAAATATTATATATGCCATACAATTAATAATGTGGTCTGTTTCCAAAGCTTTATTAAGAAATTACCATAATTTTGTATAATAGGCTAATAAAAAGGCAGTGTACTTTGAAACAGCCTTTCTTAAAGTGGTTGTATGATTTGTATCTGTTGAATTTGGAATTTAGATTAAGAGATTGTGGGCCAGAATTATCTGATGCAATGTACTCAGGACTTTAAATAAGTTGGGAATCTTGTAGGGTCTACTATTACTTGGCTTCCTTTAAAATAAAATAGGTTTCTTATTTGTCGATGAGCTCACTCTTTAAGAGGTTTAGGGAATAATTTACCTACTTGCTTTGTGTCCCCCAACCCTACTTTGTAAAAACCTCAAACAATATAAAACATGATAATTCCAAATATACAGTACATTGGGCTATGATACTTCTTAATGAATGGAAGGTCATGCATCTGGTTCTGTGGTCATCATTGATGTTTTAATTTTCACAATGTGTTAACATGATACTTAAATTCCCCTAGTTGTCCTGTGAAGAAAGAATTTTAAATTCACATTTCACATGTAGACAAACTCTGATATTTAAAAATAATCGTTATCTTTTAAACTGAGATCCTATGTGGATATGGAATAGAGTATACAGCTCTGACAATAGGGCTTCAGTAAAATAACATTGTGCAAGCTGCGTTTTTCAAGACAAAATGTCACCCTCCGCTAAACAGAAGTAATTTGCATCAGAGGTGTGTGTGTCCTTACTCTTAATGAAAAAACGGTCCCCTCTCTTCAGAAAGTATTTGCTATCTCTACAATGTATTATTTTCATCACTGTGTCCCTCCCCTGCCCTTCTTATGCCTTAATATTTGTCCCTTAATTCTATTAAATTAGTTGTCAACTAAAATTAAAGGTAGATGTTATCCTTCACAATCTGTCCTGGTCTAATTTTTCAGTCTTGTTTCGTCTTGTTTACTTTATGGAGTGTAGAGGTGGCTAACAGAACAACTCTGGAGCCACAATGTGTAGATTCAGATACCAACAGTAGCTTATGCTGAAACCTGGGCCAAATTACTTAAGCTCACATACTTCAGTTTCCTCGTCTACAAAATGAGGATAATAATAGGTTCTTCCTCAGTTACATGTAAAGCATTTAAATAAGGACTAGTAGGTCGTATGTACTAGCTGTTATTAAATTCTGCCACATGGTTTGTTCTCCATACGCACCTTAGCCTTTTGTCTGTGTCTCTGTTCACATTGTTTGCTGGAAACAGGATCCACCCTTCTCCTCCAAGGCCAGTGTATGTATGTCCACAAACACACAGCCATCTATGTGTTGTGATTCCACGCGCCTCCAAAGATATGGCTCAGAGAGCCACCCTCTGCTTGCCAGATTGAGCATAGTTCATCTGGAACTTTCATACACTTCTCTGTGTTACTTAGCATTTGCAACTATACTTTATAGTTATTTTCAAGTTTATTTTGCCTCTTTTGCTGGTGTGTGAACTTCTTGAGTCCATGGACTTCCTGTGATACATTTCTCTCTGCTACAAAAAGCTCAGTACCTTGTGCTGAGCTGCTGTGCTTAGTAATAGATAGGGGAGAGGGTGATTTTTTTATATCTATATACATATATATGTACATATATGTATTATATATGTACATATATATGTACACATAATTTGATACACTTTTGAGTGTACATGATGTGGTTCCTTATTTTTGCATTAAGCCTATCACTTCCGGGCATTGGCAAAGATCTGAAAATTAAAAGGAACCAAAATAAGAAATACATTTAGTCCATTTAAGCAACATGTGAGTTCCTCTTATTGAGTTTCTTCCCTAATTTAGATCTCAAGTTTTGCAAAAGAATGACAAATTCCTTTATTTAAAGAAAAATGAAAGCAGATCTGTTACCTTCTGTCCTATGAATGCCAATTCTCTATCCTGGATAATTAGATAAATAAGATATTTATAAGCGTATGGTTTATGCACATAGACATGAAGCTCTCAATGCCTGCAGTGATTTTTCTGTCATGCTCATGTGGGTTAAAGCCCAATAGATGTATTTTGAAAACTCGAATGCCAGTATGTCTTTAAAAAGATTATATCCTGAAATAAAGTTTTAACATCCTCTATCCTATGATAAAAGTTATTTTGCATTTTTTTCTTTACCACTGAAAACTTGCGAGGCTCAAAGTAGTTGAATTTTTAGATATTGAAGCTACTCATTTGCCATATTTTAAAAACAAATCATAAAACATGGTAATTGGTAATTGCACAAATTTTATCAGGGAATATTTTATTACTAGATTTTTAAAATAAAACCTGTAGATTTATTTAAAAAGCATATTTTGAACTAAAGACGTGAAATGTGTAGCTTATGTAGCTCCATTTGAAAAGATGAAGGTTTTGCTGTTGTTTGCAACAGTTTTGCCTGATTTTTGTTTTCCCCTTTTGCTCCGTTTTTGTAGTTCAGTTTGTTGCAGCATTGTTGTCATGTCTAATTTTTGTTTACATTGCACTGCACAGCACTCTTTCATATACTTAAGTAAGCTTTCTTGTTCTTCACTGCTGAATGACAGCTCATTTATTCTAGGGTGGCAATTGCAGTGTAGCAGACCCAGGTGAGCAATGTAAAAAGTTGAAGCAGATAAAATGTATGATTTCTTTTATAATGGTATTGTGTGCTGTGTTCTCCTCATGTAGATGCTTTTTGTTTACATAGAGAATATCTAGGAACAATCTACATTTTCTTCAAGGTCTTTTAAAACAAATACTCTTTCATTTTTAAAAAAGATATATTCTTGGCCAGGTGCCGTGGCTCATGCCTGTAATCCCAGTATTTTGGGAGGCCGAGGCGGGTGGATCACTTGAGGTCAGGAGTTCACGACCAGCCTGGCCAACATGGTGAAACCCTGTCTCTACTAAAAATACAAAAATTAGCCGGGCATAGTGGCACATGTCTGTAATCCCAGGTACTCAGGAGGCTGAGGCAGGAGAATCGCTTGAACCTGGCAGGCAGAGGTTGCAGCGAGCTGAGATCGCATCACTGCAATCCATCCTAGACAACACAGCAAGACTGTGTTTAAAAAAATAAAAAGACGTAATTGCAAAAGAAGTATTTCACTTCACCCTTTATTATAGGACAGACCACAGTGCAAGCAAGAAGATAAATGGTTAACTGACAACTGACCTCTGATTGGAGAATACTAGAGAGTGGTGAAGACTGTGGCAAGCAGGAGGGCTCACCAACCTCCCAGATTTAACCCAGGCTGCATATAGGAATGCAGACCCAGTGTTGCTAGGTCTCTGGAATTAAGTTATATTTAACTAGCCTGTCATCTCTAAGGCCTTCAATTATGAGGTTCAGCACCACTGGAAAACTGAGTCAGTTTAGTGCTTTATTTCACAAAGGCAAATTGATGGTCCTTTCTGACCCTAAATTCCCAGTTTTACTTAAACTATTTAGACAAATCTAAGAAGGGTGTGAAATAAATACAGTGGAGCTTGAGGATTTTTGTTGTTGATTTTCTGTCCTTTTATATTTCTTCCTTCCCTCTGAGGGTTCACATAGGAGCCTCCACAGCCAGATGATTACTTTCAGATCGGAGGCAAGATTATTTCTTGGAATTTTGGTCTGAGAAAAAATTATTTAGGTCACTTGGACACTTATGTTGTGCTTTCCCACAAAATTGTCTAGCATTTCCTTTAAGACGTATACACGTCTATTGCCCAAACGAAATAAATCACCCTTTCTCTTAAAGGATCCAGACTATTAAATACGAAGAACATCAACTAATTTGACTAGCAGAATGTAGGCCTTCAGTGTTAACACAGCCTTTTTCTGTTATTGCATTTATCTGCCTTTGTTCTGAAGCCCCAGTCTAGTACCTTTCTTAATGCAGATCTCTTTGAGCATAATGTTTCCATTAAACCAGCCAGTGGATCTCATTTGCTGCATACATATTCATATTAGGAAGTATTATTGTACAAAGTAAAAGATGCTAGAAAAAGATATGCTGGAACAACATATCTGAAAGTATTTGTTCTGTAGTTTAATGCTCTAGGAGCCTTTTTCCTTCAAACTCTCTATTCCTAGTTAGGGCCTTATCATTTCTTGCCTGGATTATTGCAGTAGCTTCCAGGCTGGCTTCCTTTATGCCCTTCATAAGCATATGGCTGCCAGATTAATATTTTTTTCAACACAACCCTGATCCTGTCATTCTACAGTTGAGTTCCTCACAGTCTACCTGATACAGAGACAGAAGCAATGTGATAATACAAATAATAATGGTACTCACAACAACAATAAATGACTGCTGTTTGATATTTAATCTCTAATATCAATTGTCTTGAGACAACAAGGCTTTTTGAATTCAATATCAGAGGGTTTAACTGTGAGGTACTTGGCATGGGTCTGAATTGCGTGTATATTGTATGAGTGATTGAAAGAAGATTATCTGATACACATGAGAAGCGTGGAGGTGGGAGCTGACATTTTGTTAGAAGTGCATGCCTGGCATTTTGATATACTATTGCACCTCCTCAAACCTTTGTTATCAGAAACAAACTACTTTGTGATGATAGAATAGCATAATAGAGGACAGCGGAAAAATCTTAGTGCTTTTTGTTCTGGTTTTGATTTTGCAACTAAATATGTATGATAAATAGGAAATTACTGCACTGGAGCATATGCATCTGTTAAAGCAGATTGACTACTTGGTTATCATACTATAAACAACATTTTTGAAGAATTTTAAAATTTATAATCTCTGATATAATGTTAATGAAAAAATAAGATACAAAGCCACACATAAAGAGGGTTCACATTTAAGCACCATCACCTATACAAAACACACACGCACACAGTCACACACACATACACACAGTCACACACACACTTACACACAGATACAAGTATACATAGAAATACAAACCATGAAAATAAAATTACCAAAACAGTTGTTATCACTAAAGTTTTGAATGAGTGTTTTTAATTTCTTTATTAACCTTGTTAATACTTCTCATATTTTCTACAATGAGTACCACTGTTTTTGTTTTTGTTTTTGTTTTTTAAATGGAGTCTCACTCTGTCTCCCAGGCTGGAGTGCAGTGGTGCTATCTTAGCTCACTGCAACCTCCACCTCTCGGTTTCAAGCAATTCTCCTGCCTCAGCCTCCTGAGTAGCTGGGATTACAGGTGCCCACCACCCCGCCTGGATAATTTTTATATTTTTAGTAGAGACAGGGTTTCACTATGTTGGCCAGGCTGATCGTGAACTCCTAACCAGGTGATCTGCCTGCCTCGGCCTCCCAAAGCACCGGTATTACAGGTGTCAGCCACTGTACCTGGCGTATCATTGTTTTAATGAATACACTGTCCTACATGAGGGCTTGCCTAGCTCTCTCAAAAGTCTAAAAAACAGTGAATAATATTATTTTATTTAAATATTATTTAAAAACATGAAAAGAGTGAATACAAAGTTGAACTCTCGTCTTACAATAATAAAAATTCTTCTTGAATAATTCTGTATCCTACTATTCCATGAATTGTATCCATGGAAAAGTGTATGTTTTTCTGATTCATTTATTTATTTGCTTCTAGGTTATTGAATGAAGAAATCTAGGAATAGAATGAATAACTGTATAGATTACACCTCTGATGCCTGGTGTGTGTGTGTGTGTGTTTCTTTCTTCCCTTGTGATTTTCTCTCCTTTTCTTACCTAATAATGATGTAGCTGATCTGCTTATCATGTTGCTTTATTTCTATAGTGCCAATTGTTGTAGATCCCATGGAGGTGCTCACTCTTGCTCTCTCTCTCTCTCACACACACACACAGATTAAATAGAGAAAATTAAGTAAAGAGAAGAAAATGAGGAATAATTTCGTACTTTAATATATTCATTCGTTCATTGCTCTTTGATAATTTTTTTTCTTTTTTAATTTTATTTTTCCATAAGTTATTGGGGTATAGGTGGTATTGGGTTACATTAGTAAGTTCTTTAGTGGACATTTGTGAGATCCTGGTGCACCCATCACCTGAGCAGTATATGCTGCACCATATTTGTTGTCTTTTTTCCCGTGCTCCCCTCCCACTCTTCCCCTCAAGTCCCCAAAGTCCATCGTATCATTCTTATGCCTTTGCGCCCTCATAGCTTAGTTCCCACATATCAGTGAGAACATACGATGTTTGGTTTCCCATTCCTGAGTTACTTCACTTAGAATAATACTCTCTAATCTCATCCAGGTCATTGCAAATGCTGTTAATTCATTCATTTTTATGGCTGAGCAGTATTCCACTGTATATATATACACCAGAGTTTCTTTATCCACTCATTGATTGATGGGCATTTGGGTTGGTTCCACGATTTGCTATTGTGAATTGTGCTGCTATAAACATACGTGTGCAAGTATCATTTTCGAATAATGACTTCTTTTCCTCTGGGTAGATACCCAGTAGTGGGATTGCTGGATCAAATGGTAAGTAGAGCTCTATGGTGTTTTGATACTCTTCTGTGACATAGTCTTAGTGCTCCCATGTTCTAAGTGTTATGAAAGGCTGAAGATAGGAATATTAGAACATGGCCTCCTTCCTGAGTTATATAGCTTAGAACAATGGTATTCAAACTTAAGAATGTGTAAGAATTACCTGGGCCATAGCACTTACACATGGAATACCAAGAGGGAGAACAGACTAGGAGAAGATGTTTGAATTCAGCTGCCCAAGTAAAGTATAAAGAATTATTTTTACCCAGAATCTTGAAGGGGAAGGAACTGAGTCACACAGACAAGAGTGTGCCTAAAGCCATTCAGCAGTTCAGAGTGGAATGAAAAGGACCCTGGTTCCCTGCTCTTACGCCAGTGTTCTTTAGCTGGCTAGAACTCAGCTCTCTGTTTAAAAAATGAATGGGTTGCAGTGGAGCGCTGTGTTCCAAGTAGAATTTGTAAGACTTCTGGAAATCTGAAAAAATTCTACTGGTTTTCTGCCTGTTTCTCTGTCTATACTTGAATTAACTGAGGCCAAAAATGGTAACTTTTTACCCAGTAGCTGACAACATTCCTGGTAATTAGAAAGTGATCAGTAAATGCTCGATGACTATCTGAATGATTGCATTTTTCAAAAAGAAATCTGAAGTCTAAATTTTGAGCCAACTAATTATCGTATTTCTTTGTTTTTGGGTGGTTTGGGAAAAATCCAATGTGTTCTCTGAAAGGAAAACATATTTGGAGATATGATTATTTTTTTCTGTAAATAAAGTTACTTTGTTGTAAATATAAATATACATGCTCATTTTATAAAAGAAAATGAAAGGAGAAAAAAGAGCAAAATATCTGTATTGACACCACTCATAATTACCACTCATAATTTTTGTTTTGTTTTTCTTATTCACATATAGGACTTTTATCATGATATATGTATGAATTTATGTCCTGTTATTTTTCTGAAACATGGCATAACGGGATTAAGCATCCTATTACCTATACAGTTCTTGATATTTATAAAGATAAATTATGAAAATAATGCTCGAATGAGAAAGGTTTTTCTGTTTATATGCTGTTCCAAAGAACCTTAGGTATCAGAATTTATCTGAGCCCAAAAACGTCCCTTAGCTACCTTAAGCTACCCAAATTCTTTGAATTCTTTCAATCAAATCCCCTAATTTTATAAAGAGGAAATTGAAACCCAAGAAACAATATAAGTGACTTTGTTTGAACCCAGGAATTTCAGTACTTGTTGTCCTAATTTAAAATTGTGTCCCAAAGAATATTTATCTTTGAATTTGTTGATGTTTGCTCTTTTAAAAAGGAAAGAAGAATAATAAACTAATTCCTCATTTTACCTTTAAAAGGAAGTTTCACTGGAGGAATAAGACCCAAATGAATGAACCCCCATCAGTCATTCGTATCCCCCAGCTGATGAGGATTTCAGCAGTTGTGCTGACACCTTGATCTTGGGCTAGCCACCATCCCCTTGCTCTGCCATGGAGCTTGGTCACCTTGTACCATGGTCAAAATGATGGTGCTGTCTTTCAAAAGCCATCCTCGGATTTCCAGTGAATAGTGTGTAGAAAAGAGAAAACATAATTTTTTAGTACCCCAAATTCTAGGTTATCTACTTCACTGAATGATCTAAAATATCAAGTAGGCGCTTTCAGCAAAGCTTTTAGAAATATAAATAGAAAAAATAGGAAAGATTATTTGTGGGACCATTCAAACTAAGACTGTTGTTGTTCTCGTTATTATTGTTGTTTTTAAAGAACACTGTCCATATATTGCAAGACACGTTGCCAACTGCCCTTCACCTATGGGATTATATAAACGCCATCCTATTTTTTAAATAGTTGTGCAGAAAATCGAGAAGGGAGCTACCTTAACTGTGTATTCAGTTCTTGAGTGACAAAGACAGGCGTGAGAGAGAGAGTCCCTTGCTTCCAAATCACCCCTCCTTTGCCTCACCCTTTTCAGGACAAACCAACTACCAGAAATGAATCTACCCCATGTGGCCACTACAGAATTTGTCTGGGCATTTGCTGAACCTGCTCGCAATTTATTTTTATTTCTTCCGATAGACATGGATTTGGCACAGGAGAGTGAATTCTTTTTGAAACAGCAGATGTGCCTGGTACACCCGTTTGCTGTAACCATTTGTGCTGTGGTTGAAAAAAAAATTTTTAAGAGTGCAGAATTGTTGAAGGGGGAGGGTTAAAAAACCAGAGCCATTTTAGTGATTATGCAAAGTTAGAATGTGAGTAATTTTGCTGCAGTTAGTCATTATGTGCTTTCATAGCTTGTTTTACAGGGATAAAGGGATGTGTACAGGTTTGGTGAACAGAGCTCTTATTTGTCCCTAATAGTCACTCTTTATGAAAACATTTTCTACCGTTCCCCTACTCTGTGGCAAAAGTGCTCTCTCCTTGGAAATTATACCTTTCAGTGATCCATTCCTTTTATCCATCTGCAATAAGTGGACAGACAACTCCATTTTGGAGAACAAATATGTTAGAAGAAGAATGTTTTTCTCCTATACAATATATAGTGTAACTGATACACATTCAAATCATCATAATACAGTGATCATTATAAAATGAGAGTGTTTTCTGCAAAGAGGAAAAAAAACTGAGCAAACATCTAGTGACTTTGTTAGGAGCTTAACGTGCTCTAAATATGATGTCCTTCAAATATTTTATTTGAAATAGTTGATAGGTCTTAGCAAATTTTGTTCATGGAATTCTCTGGGAACTGTAACACACCACCTATTCCTTTTTCGCTTTGCTTTCGGTCACCCAAATTTTTTTAGAAATATGTGAACGAGGGTCTGTTTGTTTCCACTGAAGCAAATATAGCCACTTGCTCACACTGGTGGCTTCTTTTACTGAATTCCGTGAATATGTTAGAAACTCTTGTATGAAAATACAGCAACCCAATTTGTCCCTATTGAGCCTAATTTGTGATTTCCATGCACTGCTGCCTGGTGTGTATACACTGAGATCCACTTTTGTTAAAGAACAAAACTGGGTTTGTTACTTTCTTGTAGGCTTATTATTAAGTCTGACCATTCTGGTGTGATGGTAGGAACACTGGTTTCAGACTCTGGAAAACAGAGCTCTAATCCTGACTCTCTGAAGACCTTATCACTTTGGGCAAATCTTTCCTGAGCCTTGTTTCCTTGAGGAAAATGTATAAATGTATGATATTCACATTTCTTACACCCTACAATTATGTGAAGAATATTGTATGTTTCAGTTATGCACAAATAAATTAGTTACTTCTTCTCAAAGAATCCTCTGTTAAAAATTATTCCCCAAATAGCTCTTTTTGGACCCTCGTCTCAAAGTGGTCACATTTTAATTTCTACCACTGATACACAAATTTCAGCAATAAGAAACCCCTGAATGACTTGAAAGTTTCCTGAGAGATGGGATCCCACCCATTTTATTATTTTTTGTCTTTTTATGGCTTCTGAGTAGCAGTAAAAGATAGGAATGTTTGGTTCTATTACAGTAGTTGATTATAGCCAAAAACTAGTGAACCACACTCACCAAATGTCCTGCTACCTACAGCTAAGAAACCCAATGTTTGTAAACTAACTCAGAACTTTTAAAATTAGATTGAACTACAGAACCCTCTATCATATTTAAATCTTCTTAGATGAATGGCTCACAAAACTGATGGGGGATGGAAGTGTGGGCAATTTTGTTAGCCAACTATTTCCGTTATTGTTTTGTTTGATTAAACACTTGTCTCTTGTATGGAATTTGCCAATAATACATTATTGAAAAAACTGATTTCAATAATGTATTATTGAAGAAACTAATTTATTGAATAAAAACATATGGAAGAATCTCTTTGCTAGACCCTAAGGATGGAAAGCCCAAGTTTCTACCCACATGGAGTTTAGAGAGGAAAGGAACACTAAATAAGTAATTGCAAAACAAGGCGTAAGGGTTATCATAAGGATAATGCAATCTATTACAGAGACATTAATGGTGGGCACCTTGTCTAATTTTGGAGGATCCAGATTGGCTTCCTAAAGGAGGCATCATTTCATTTGAAATCTGAAGGATGAGTAACCAGTTAGAAGTTGCTAGGTGGAAGCAGATTGGAAAGTGTTCAAATCAGGGCAACAACAGGATAGCTGGAGTATTGACTCCTGTGTAGAGGAAAGTAAGAGAGGAGGCTAAGAAGATAAACAGTAGTTCTATCAGGAAAGAATTTGGACTTCATGGTAAGAGCAATGAGAACTTTTGAGAGATTTTAATACAGGAAGGCAATGATCATATATGAGTTTTTAAAAGTTGATTGTAGAATAGAGTACGTACTAGAGGACAATAAGTGGTCAGTTTCTTTAAAAATACACTTATACGTGTGTGTGTATGTATTTGTTGCAGTAAGCTAGGTCACTAATCATAGTGGACTGGACTAGGGCACCAGTAAGTTAATAGAAATAGAAACATCGACGGTAACTAGTAGAGAGACTTAACAACCTTTACTGTATCAAGAGGAGAAAAAAATTGTGATCACATTTATAACATATAATCACATTGCTAAAATCTTTAAAATATCTGCTAACCTTGAAACATAACAGATTTACATAGTTTTTGTCAATATACGTATGCACCATTATCTTACTTTTCTTTATAAACTGTTATTTTGAATTAATGTTTTCTGGCTTTCCAGCTGCATACCATTCCATTAGCTCAATGTTCCAGGATTTTCGCAACCATCCTCTGATTTTTCCTGTAATATAAACAAGTAAAATCACTTATGCGCGTTTTAATAGCTCTTCATTGCAAGTTTGTCCACCAAAAGAATTATTTCAATTTTCAGTGCCACCAGTCATATAAAAATGCACCTGTAATATTCCCACTGGGATTGAGTTTTATTATTTCTTGGCTAATTGGTTGAACTCTCAGTATTTTTCACTAAACCCCTAGCCTGATTGGAGAAAAGTGTCTGGTCCCTTGAGGAGATGCTTCAGCAAACGAGGTCGCTTGTTATGGAAATAGGCTCTTCTCTCACTACATTTCTAGATGATAGAACACACTCAGATTGATTTAACCTTCATCACAATGGCATTTCATCCAGTGCTGGACACATGCATGCTAGGAACTGAGTGTACTGTACGGGTATTTATAATACCCATATTCATTCTAGGAACTAATTATACATGGCTGGGTGTTTACATAAACAGGAGCCTTGGAGACCTCTCAAGTTCAAAACCGATAGCATTCTATCTCATTTGAAAGTCATTGGGGTGGGAGAGGACACTCCTTAAAATACTGGATTTCTTAGTTTTAATTTGATGATATGCTAGCTTTATGAAGATGTGAGTGCGGGCCCTCACCTGGATCGTTGCTTCTCTTTTTAATAGGAACTAGAAAATGAAGATTTTCAAGGTAGCATCTGGGTGCTCCTAATTGACTTGATTTTATGTTTGAGAAAACACCTTGACATACTGACATTGGGGTCTCTAGAAGTCCAGGGAGATGTTTTTCTTCACAGTGTCATATACGCTATCGTAAGTGTTGTGAGGATTAATTGGAAAAGCTTCTGGGACAAAAACTGCTCTCAAGTGCCACACCAGACTATACTGTTTTAACTATTTCTGGCTCTGAAGCTATTAAGAATAACCCATCACTAGCAGAGCACAAGGCTGTGAAATGAATAAGTGCTGATACATTTCAAAGAAGTAAGATATTTATGTGTGCATCTCTCTGGCAAAAACTATCGGGGACTCGTTAGGGGTATGTGTGTGTGTGTGTGTGTGTGTGTGTGTGTGTGTGGTGTGTGCTTTATGTGTTCATTGAGGACTAAAAATTAGTATTAGTAGTATATTGGCAGCAATGTTTTGAACTCGGTGGCACCAACTAAAATTATGTGATTTTTATTTCGTGCATAATATTTGAGATTATTTTAACTCATCACCAGATTTCAGCTACTATTTATCCTCATTTATAAGGTTACTTTTTTTCTTTAATGTGGAAAATAAAAAAAACATAAAACAGAGAACAAAATTTTCTCTTCACTGCATCACCTAGTGTAAAACTGTAACCTTTTAAAATACATTTAAACCATTTTTAATTTTCTGCTATGCGCCTTCCTTTTTTTGTATGTACATACACATGGACGTTGGAATACCACAATATTTTAGAGTGTGTTTGCTTGGTTTTTAAAATAATGTATATATTTCTGATATATATTATGTTAAATATATATTTATTTTTATACATTTATATATAAGAAATATATAATATATACTATGCCTATATATTTCTTCCTTTGAGTAAAAAAGTAATATGTGGTAGACACTTAGCAAAATAGGAAAAGTATATAGAATACCCAAAAATAACCTCTTTAAAATAACCAATGTTATCAGTTGGTAATAAATCCTTCTAGCCATATATGTATGTATATGTATATATGAGATATAGATAGATGCATTACTTATCAACAAGTATAAAACAGTGTTTTCTAACTGAATTTTAAAACAAATAAAAATTTTGATACATATTATTATTTTTATTATATAGTGGTAAAACATACATAATATAAAATTTAACATTCTAACCAATTTTAAGCGTATAATTCACTGGCACTAAGTAGATTTACATTGTTGTGCAACCATCACCACCAGAACTGTATCTACTCAAACTGAAATGACATATCCATTAAACAATAATGCGCTAGCTCTATTCTTCCTTCTCCCTTCCCACGGCAATCACCATTCTACTTTCTAGCTTTATAAATTTGACTCTTCTAGGGGCCTCCTATATTTAGAACCATATGGTATTTGTTTTTTGTTTTTTTTTTTTGTAACTGGCTTGTTTCTTCAAGCTTCAAGCTTAATCTCTTCAAGCTTCATCTATGTTGTAGCATGTGTCAGAATTTTCTTATTACATTGTGTGTGTATATATATACGTATAGATATATAGATAGATATAGATGCGTGTGTGTGTGTGTGTGTGTGTGTGTATATATATATATATATATCACATTTTATTTATCCATTCATCCATCAGTGGCCACTTGAATTGCTTGTTCCTTTGGCTATTGTGAATAATACTGCTATGAACATGTTACCATGATTGTACAAATAGCTGCATTCCTGCTTTTAGTTATTTTAGGTATCTACCCAGAAGTTGAATTGCTAGATGATTATTCTGAAATATTTTTATGGCATTGTTTTAATGGCTGTGTAGTATTCTATTATATGACTATACTGTAATGTATATAAACAATCCTCATGTATTGATTATTTAAATTTTCCATTATCTTTTAGTTTTATAAAGTACACAATATTAACACGGAGTTTCTTGAAACTAAACGTTTATGCTCTCTGGTCATTTCCATAGGCTAAATTTTAAGAAATAAAACTATGGGTTTAAAAAGTATAAACTTTATTAGGGCTTTTGTTACATATCACAAAATTACACCACTGATTTCCCATAAAAATTTTATAGAAACAAACATTAACTTCGTCCCTAAATCTAAATTATATAATCAGTTTTCCTTCTAAGACAATTGGAGTCACACCATTATGTCACTCATAGCCCCTAACCCCAAATGGGATTTCTTGTTCGGCTTTAGCAACAGTATCTAAAAGTAGTTTTGAACTCTGGTTTTAACTGACAATCACCTGCCCCTTCCCTTTTGAATTTCCAGATTTCACTCTGTTGCGTGGGTTTATCTACAATAACTTGTATTTAAAAAGCCCTAAATGGTTCTGTTGTGCAGTCAGATTTAAGAAGTGCTTTTCTAAATGTGTAGTATTATGATTATACATCGCGCTCCTGGCCAGGTGTAGTGGCTCACGCCTATAATCCCAACATTTTGGGAGGCCAAGGGAGATGGATCACTTGAGGTCAGGAGTTCCAGACCAGCCTGGACAACACAGTGAAAAACCCGTCTTTACTAAAAACACAAAATGAGCCGGTGTGGTGGTAGGTGCCTATAATCCCAGCTATTTGGGAGGCTTCGACAGAAGAATTCCTTGAACACGCGAGGCAGAGGTTGCAGTGAGCTGAGATAACGCCACTGCACTTCAGCCTGGGTTACAGGGCAAGATTCTATCTCAAATATATATATACACACATACATATATATAGCATTCTTAATCTCAAATATATATATATATATATATGACATTCTTATATATATATATATATATATATGACATTCTTAATCTGTTAGGTTGTTTTCCAACTCATGGGGTCATCTATCAAGTGGATAGTGTAGGTGGCCTGGTTGGATGAGGTATGGAGATATGGGTACTTACCCTGAATTATGGCAGATAATTAGCGAGATGACTCGAGAAAGCAAAATTTTAGTTATTCCTCTAGTCATGGTTAGGAGAAAATGATGACGTAATTTTTGTATAGAGCCAAAAGAGGCAGCAAATTAGGGATTTCATTATAACTGAAATAGGTTAGCTGTGTTTGCATTTTTGCTCATTGTACAAATTCAGAAACCAATTACATTTATTTATCCAGCCATTATTTATTAAGTGCCTACCTGATATGGTGAATCCCTAATAATGAGACCAAGCTCTTCTTGGGCAATAAAACTCTGAATATTGCACATTTACTCTTGGAATCACTGGATTTTTGAAAGTCAGAATATCTTCTTTTATAGGTACCTCAACCCCAGTGAAGCTCTTTTTTTTTTCCTGAGTGATATACAAATATTTTTTTATTTGCAGAGAAAGACTATTTATTAAAAAAAAAAAGGAGAAGAATAACTTAACATTTCCCCTCCTTTGTTGTTCAGATGAAGAGTCAGTCCAGAGAAGTCACGTGACTTTCCCAGTGTCACTAAATTCTAAACAGTGGTAAAGCTGGCACTTTTTTTCTCAGTCTCCCAAGTTCCAGTGCACAACTCTTCAATTGCATGCTTCCTAGTGATACTTACATTTGCCAGTATCCATAACTTAAACTGGGAATTGTAAAGTGCACCTCATGCACTACAGGTGACCTGCAGAAATTGTTTTATTTCTCTTCCTTGTGTTTGAAAAAATAACAACAATAATAATAATATGGAACACAACTTTAAAGTCAGAAGAGTAATATTGGATTTATATGCCACATGTCAGCAGTGAGCTGGCATGGGATAGCAGCTGCCTTTTTAACAGAGTAAACTCTTCAGTTTTACATTTCACATCACTTTGTTGTTTCCTAGACACTGGCATTGTCATTTTCAGTTCATTCTCCAATTTATTCAATTTTTCTTCTAGGAGAGAGATTTTCCAGTGTCTGCATTTTGATCACTTATCTCTTAAAAATAGGAAAACTGCAGATAGACTGATAAAGAATTTTGTTTTTGTTTTTTAACATGTCAACTATTATATTTCACTGTTTTATTACCTGAGAGAGGTGGATGGTTTTTAAAACCCCAAATTATGGAGCCAGATGACCCAGGCTTGAACTTTTGATCTGCCACCTGCTAGTGATATATCCTTGGGCAGTTACTTAATCTCTCGTCAATATCTTCTTCTGGAAAATGAGGATTGGTTTCCGTCTCAGGAGTAATTGTGAGGATTATATATAAATTATGTTCAACACAAAACGTTTACACCAAGTAATTTCTATATAAATGTTTGCTAATATTACACATTTTTAGGGTTATCAATAGGTGTTTTAGCTTGTGTTTTCTGCCACACGGATATCCAGACAAAGTAGATAACTGAAAGTGAAAAGCACTTGAGGTATTCTTCAAATAACTAAAATAATTGTCACGAAAATATAATTGAAATGGAAATATTCATCATCTTAATCTTCTAGCAAGTCAACCATCCCCCTTTTGATATTTTATATATTCCTTGGCCATATGAAAATATCATTCTCTATGGCCTCAACTGTATTGTACAAATGAATTCACATCATGTGTTTTTCATTTAAAATTTACATTTAAATTTTAAGCAGTTTCCCATGTCATGTAGCTGAAATTAAAATGTAATAAAATGATTTTGAATTTCGTGCTGCTGTTTAAATGTTGACCTTTTGCTTCTGTCTATTTTCTCCTTCTGTTACATTAGAAAATTTTCCAAGTAGAAATCATGTTTACTCATCACACTAAATTTTGCCCCAAATATTCTATAACTAAGAACTTTCTGAGTGCAATGAGTGTGACTTTCTTTGTCTCATAGTGAATCTAGTAAGCAGCTCAATGCCTGTTACATAGTAGACTTTCAATAAATTTCTATTGAATAAATAATTTGGATTGAATTTCTGGGATTTGTGGTATTGTGTTTACTTGGCAGTAAATTCAGAACTTACTTTGTTTTAGTACATGTTGTTAAATACTGTTTTTAAATGCATTCGTCTCTTTCCTTTCTTAGTAAGTTTATTTAAAAATTGCCCTTTATTTCCGGAGGGGATTTGAGTCAGCATCAAGTAAAACTTACACATATAATATGGCCATAAAAATGAAGACAAGTATCTCAAAGGCTTCTTGGAAAAATAATAGTATCAATACATTCCAAATTAAAATCATTAAACTATTTAGAGGTGGGGGGCACTAATGAGATGACTGTAATTAGGCATGCATTACACATTTTTACAGAATTTCTTGATTGTCAAGTCAATAAGGGAAATAAGATAGTTCATATTTTTGCATGGTCAGTTATAATCTGACCAAAGAAATGCATTTTTCTTGGTATATTAACCTTCATTCATTCATCAAATATTTGTTAAATGCCAGCTTATGGGCTATGATACGATGAAGCATAATGAGGAAGCAGCAAGGAATAAAAAGGACAGTCTCTACTAGTATAGAAGCAGACGTATACACATGTGATATGTACAGGGAGAGAGAAGTAAAGAGCACTCACTGTGCTGGAGGATTCAGGCAAAGTTTCACGGAGGAACCTGACATTCTGCTTGAGATGTAAGAGATTCCTAGGAATCAGCTAGATAATTCAAAGACGATGGAGAAGTGCATTGGTGTAGGTATCATCGCTGAGATGTGAGAGAGCTTGGCAGAATAGACATGAAAGAAGGTCAATGTATCTCAAAGAGAAGTAGAAGAGGTGGATTTGCATCCATCATTCCCCTAACCTGTTAAAGATTTTTGAGCAGGAAAGCAATATGATTAGATTTGCATTTGCAATAAATCACTCTGGCTACCAAATGAAGGACTCTTTGAAGGAGAACAGTCGACACTGGGAGACCAGTTTGGATGTTTTTGGAGAATTCATAATGAAAAATGGTGGAATCTTGGCATGGGATTATAGTAGTGGAAATGGTAAAATGTGGACATATTTGTGAGTTATGGAATTCCCTATTTAGAGAGTAGGATCAACAGGATTTAGTTCTTGAATGGGAAGTAGGCAGAGTCTCAGAAATGATTCCCAGTGTTCTCCTTTGAGCAACAACTGGGTGGATGAGAAAACCAAATGAAAAGCAGATCAGGGTAGATGACGAAATCTGTTTTTAATATATTGAGTCTGAAAAGCATATGAGACATTCAAGCAGACACATGAAATAGACAGTTGAGGATTTGGGCTTAGTATTCAGAATACAGATGAATTCTGGAGACAGAAATTCTAAAGTCTTCATAATATAGAAGGTATATCAAGTTGTGGCCATGGTCCTGGAGACAATAGAGAGACAAAAGCAGAGGTCTGGTGTCAAATAAAGGGAATCATTATTCACCGGCTGTTGGGCAATATGTTGGCTATTGTCATTAGTAACAATTTCACAGAAAGATTTAAGAAGCATTTTATTTTTCATAAAACGAAATTCCATTTGATGCAGATAGATAGCTTTCTGGTGAACTAGGTTGATCCAGAGATAAAGATTAAAAAATTTCCAGGGACATTTGGTTAACATTTTACTTCCAATGGTTCTCAACTAGAGAGGAAACCACCTCCTGATGGGGAGTTTGGAAATGAATGGGCACATTTTTATAAACTGCCACAATGACTAGAGGACACTGTTATCATTTAATGGGTAGGGAGCAAAATACATTACTGTCAAACTCAAGAAGACCATAGTACTGTGTTGAGAGACACTGATAAACTCTTGTGCCACATGTTTCTCTGGCTTGCTGATTGTAAAGTTCCGAGCTGACTGTCAAGAACGGTCACAGACCCTCTCTAGATTTTCACCTCTACAGCACTCTCTTTGTCCTGAACCTAGAGGAGATGATGGCCTGCCTCCGCTAATTCCATATTATTTCCCTGTCCTTCATGACTCCTCTGCAATTACATGGGGACATGTACATAATACCTGTATAAATCAGATCCTTGAGAAGACCTAGTTGGTGTGTGCTGTCATTTTTCTTTGAATCCTGACTCTTATGGCTATCTTTTCCACATATCATTGTCTCAAATATAGTTTCCTAGGGATCTTATAATTCCAGATTTAGCTTCTTGTTAAGTTACAAGAAGCTCTTGGATAGAGTGGTATCTTTTTGTTTGGTTGGTTTTCGTGTTTTGTTTTGTTCTGGTTTTTTTGGATATTAGTCTTTAAAAGGGCAAACTTGTCATTTACTTTTGTAATTTAAGCAGCCTAGATATTCTTGTCTTGTTGGTGGAAGGGCTTTACCTTTCTGCTTGAAGGTGGTCCCAATAGTACTAAATAGAAACATAGTTTCCTCATTAAGCAATTTATTAAAATATGTATGTTCAAGACATTCCTAAAAAATACTCAGTTAAGACGCCAACATTCTATTACAGAGGACATGGAAAAGGCATTTTGAACCTAGAAAAAATTTAAGGTCAGATTTTTCTTGTCAGTAATGCCAGTCATAAAAAAGTCAGTGTAGATGGGCATTGAATGAAAGAGGGAATAAAGCTTTTCTTTTCTTTGATGACTCAAGATCAGCAGAAACCCAGAGTTCCTATTTTGAACACTTTACAAACCCAACTATAAATGGAGACAGTGACTGAGCAACTGGGCTGATGACAGGCATGCTCTCTGCTGCAGCTGTAAAGTCTGCCCCAAGGAAACAGTTCAAAATTTGCATAGTTTGAAATTGAAAACCAATAACATTCATTAACAAAAAAGAATTAATATAGACCTAACTCCTTAAAAGTAACTTTTTTTTCATAAGTTTCTTCTTTCAGTCTCTTTCTTGGTGAAGACACACACACACACACACACACACACACACACACACAATTTAAACATCCTAAAGTCTTTGAATTAAAGCAACAGGGCACAATTTCAGGAGCCATTGCTTTCTTCTAGGAAATATCTCACTACTAGAGCTCTCTTTGAAGATGAGAAGATTTTTCTCAACTTTATTATGAATTCCATTGTGTACATGTGAGCACTTTTCTGAATATTTTACATATTATAACTATATGTTTGAAAATAGAATATTTAGCTATATATATATATGTTTTTTCCTTTGCAGTTTTACGTGCCTTACATCATGGGAGCTGGAAGGGGTAAAGAATAGGAATTATTTTAAAGCATATTTATGTTCTTCATGGTTCAAGAGAGCTATGCCAACATTCTTCTGGCCCACATATTCAATTAAATACATAGTGAATCTTTTCTACTTACTGGATTATTTGGTGCTTCCAAGCGTTTATTTTTGGCATTTCATTTCGTTTTTGTTTTTGCAGGAATTTTTGAAGTTTTATTATGATTTAACATTTTTATTTTGAAAATCAAGCACATTTTAAAAATTACTCTGCTGCAGCTGTAGTCTGCCCCCAAAAACAGATACTTCAAAATTCACATATTTTGAAAATAAAAATGCAGGTATAGAAATTTACATATACAGATTACTTATTTATCTATGATTTGTTATGTGTATATAAATCTATTTATACAATCATCTATAAATACAGATATGCAAATATTGTTATTTTTTGAGACTTGAATGTCTGTAGCAATCCTTTTTTTATGTGGTATTTTTCCATTAGTCATTTTCTAAGCCTCTTCAACATGTAAAGCTCTGTGAGGTTAATGTGGGGAGAGTGGTGTCCTAGGATGAATAGTGTGTCTCTTCTTGTCCCCCAGTCTGGTAGAGAAGCTGTGCACAATAGATTAGACCAAATAGATTTCTACATTTTCAACCAGAATTAGCTGTGGCCAGGAGATAAGAACAGACAAAGTGCACCCCTGTGTGTCTGCCTTCTCTCTTGGAGCAGGCCCTCCACTTCCCCTTTTGTTTAAGTTAGGATAACATGTTACATTCTTTATGTCACTATTCTTCATGACCAATTGTCACAAAACTTTTCCTCTACGTTACTTCTTTTAGAAGTTTTAGTTTCAGGCCTTTCTCATCTTTAAATCGTTCACCCATTTTTAGTTAATGATGTCAGATAAGGGTCCAATATCATTCTTTTGTATGTGTATTTCTAGTTTCCCTAACATCATCTATTGAAGAAATTGTCCTTACCTATCATCTATTCTTTGCCCCCTCATCAAATATCAATTGACTGTATACACATGGATATATTTCTGGGCTCTCTGTTCTGTTCTGTTGGTCTGTATATCTTGTTTTTTCATGCCAGTACCATACTGTTTTGATTACTGTAGCTTTGTAATATATTTTGAAATTAGGAATTGTAATGCCTCCGGCTTTGTTCTTGGCTTCAAGATTAATGTGGCTTTTTGTGGTCTTTTGTGATTCCATGTGAATTTTAGAATTGTGTATGTAAAACTTCCTTTTGGTATTTAGATAGGGATCTCACTGCATCTATAGATAACTTTGGGTAGGATATACATTCTAACAATATCAAGTCTTTCAACCTATGAACACAGATGTTTATCCATTTGTGTCTTGTATAATTTCTTTCACTGATGTTTAATAGTTTTCAGTATATAATCTTTCTCCTCCTTAGATAACTTTTTTCTAAGTTTTTTATGCTACTGTAAGTAGAATTTTTTCCTTTCTTTCCTTTTCTGCTGTTGGTCGGCAGTGCACAGATATACAACTGATTTTTGTGCTCATCTGTGAACACTTTGAAGGCAAGATCATGCCTTATTTGTGTTCTACATAGTAATACATAAATAATAATTAGCAGTTAGTAATACTTTTCATTGATTTATTTTTATTGAGTTTTGTTGGCAGTAATTTTTGCTTTCTTTCTTTCTTTTTTTTCCTATTCTTTTTAGAGCTCCACTTGTTCAACAGCCTCTCCTCCAGTTTCGACCCCAGTCACAGGACACAAGAGAATGGTCATCCCGAACCAACCCCCTCTAACAGCAACCAAAAAGTCTACATTGAAACCACAGCCTGCACCCCAGGCTGGACCCATCCCTGTGGCTCCAATCGGAACACTCAAACCCCAGCCTCAGCCAGTCCCAGCCTCCTACACCACGGCCTCCACTTCTTCAAGGCCTACCTTTAATGTGCAGGTGAAGTCAGCCCAGCCCAGCCCTCATTATATGGCTGCCCCGTCATCAGGACAAATGTATGGCTCAGGGCCCCAGGGCTATAACACTCAGCCAGTTCCCGTCTCTGGGCAGTGTCCACCTCCTTCAACACGGGGAGGCATGGATTATGCCTACATTCCACCACCAGGACTTCAGCCTGAGCCTGGGTATGGGTATTCCCCCAACCAGGGGCGCTATTATGAAGGCTACTATGCAGCAGGGCCAGGCTATGGGGGCAGAAATGACTCTGATCCTGCCTATGGTCAACAAGGTCACCCAAATACCTGGAAACGGGAACCAGGGTACACTCCTCCTGGAGCAGGGAACCAGAACCCTCCTGGGATGTATCCAGTCACTGGTCCCAAGAAGACCTATATCACAGATCCTGTTTCAGCCCCCTGTGCACCACCATTGCAGCCAAAGGTAAGAAACTCAGTAACATAATGAGGAGAATACAGGGGCGCCTATCTTAGTCTGCCTTCCCCAGGAAGCAAAGCCTAAGGCAAAAGTGTGTGTGTTACTTTTATTTCACTAACAAATACAATCCTGGGGAAGGATGAGTGAAGCCAGAGAGGAGAGAGAGACTACTTGGTATGTTACTAATATGGCCACTGTTTAGTATCTAATGGAATTGCTTGCTCAATGTCGAAGAATCATCTTCCAAAGGCCACAGAAACCATAGCATCTGAGGACAAAGTGTTCTGATGGAGAAAGAGAAAATAATTTATTTTTCACATCCTTCCCTATATAGGTTAAAGCTTCCCTCTATTGTGCAGAAACTTCCTCTACACCTTGCATTTGCTTGGACATTAAACAGGTCTGTAGCATCTCAAGCTTCAGCAAGGGTAGCGATCTATAGGTGAGACATGTGGAGGGCAAAACTGAGTGAACTGTTGTCAGGCTGTGGCCCTGTGAAGGCAATTATAACTCCCGCAATGTTGGTACCACAGCAGTTGCTGGGGCAGAACAAGTGGCCAAGGACCCAGGAGATGGGTGAGGCCAAGCAGGTCTAAGATAATGCAAATACCTTGGACAATTTCTCCTTTGAGAAGGGGCTGCAGTATAATGCGGCTTGTTTGTGACCCCTTGTTTATTCATTTTACTAATCCTCCAGAAAGAATCTTATTCTTCAGCCTTTAGCACTATTAAGCAATGTTTAAAAACTCCTTATGAGTGACAGTTACTCCTTATTTGATTAAATTGTCCGTATGTGGACCTTTTAAGTTAACACTCCCTATTACTTCGCCTGAATAGGTAGGGTATAATACTACACATGCCCACTCACCACAACTTGGATTTTTCATTAGTACTGGAACCAACATGATGTTGATTCCTCCCCTTATGACTAGAGGAACCAATGAGAATAACTTGGAACGGGTGAAAATAGAGGAACTGAGCCAGTTTCCAGCCATTTGGGTTGGAAGAGTGCCGTTGCTTCTTTTCAGTTAGAACTGTGAGAAATCAGAAATTTGAGACCCCTCAATTAGCTAGAAGATCAATGGTAGTTTTGGGGGATGAATTGGGTAGAAGTTTGGACTGTATTTTTAAAAATTCTTTCCACATTTTTAACAAGGTTGTCCATTTCAAGACAGATCTATTCACATGTTCAACATTGTATCAAAAATTTCCTTATAGGGTATTTACTAAACTCTTTTTCTTATATGAAAGCTTCTGCCGTATTAATGGTGTCCTATGTGAATTTCACATTCTATAGGGGAATAGAACTCTTCCTGACAGTGGGGACTGTGAAGAGCTGCAGAAATCCTATAGCCTTATGTGTGACCACTATATGAAACTGGCCAGCCATGATCCCTTTCTGATAGATTCCAAATTAGAATTTTAAATGACTTTAAACATTACTCAGTTTCTTAAGTCTCTCTATGAAAAGAAATGTTATTACAGTTTTTTATTTCTTTTTTAAATGAATTTGTCCAAAATAGCCAATCTGGACAGCCTTGCTCTTTGTTAATGTCACAGTATATTTGCACCAGTTCCTGCTGGCCCAGACAAGGGGAGTCTATTTTCAAAACAACCAGTTCAGAGAAACAGATTATTCAACTTAACCACAGTTTTTGTTTTCAACAATTGCAACAGATTTACCCAGGGAAGATTACAGTAAAATAAAATTTTAGGTCAGAACAATTGCTGTCAAGGTTTAAGTTCAAATAAATAGGCAATTTCGCCCTGCCCAAAACAGGGTGACTGAAAGGATGGCTGAGTGATGTTCCTGAAGGAATGACATGGTGTCTGCCTTGTTGGAGATTGTGTTATCCCACATCGGAACCAGACATGAGAGAAAGCAAAACTATGTGTCTTGATGAGACTCACCTGGTGAGGAGTACTGAGCTAGTCTTCAGGTGTTGTTTTCTCACTAAGTCACTGGGTACTCTGGCCAGCCTCTCTTCAGCATTTGGAACACATCCATTGGTGTAGGAAAAAGAATTAGCCCCCACTGCTAGAACTGGATCTAAAGTGCTGGGTCCAGCCACATCCCTAACATTTGGCCTGTCCTCACCAACCGACCCAAGGAGATGGAATGAATTTTTATAAACCACTCATCAGAAAACATGGAACTTTATTTTGCTTCTTATTTGAGCAAGGTAGTTATTCAAGATGATCTATTAGATGATTACAGATTTTGGATATCAGTAGATTTTATGTTATTTTAAAAATTTTTGATATATTTGTTTTTCAACAGTTTCATGTGTTTTCACATCATATTCGGTTGTGCATTTTAAAAATGAAAATCAAACCATGTACTTTTCACTGTGATTATTAAGAGTGGTTAGAGGTTGATATTTAGCCATCTGTCCTGTCTGTGCTTTGGGAAAGGGGGAAGAGGCTGATGAAGCTATGGATAAATTCTGGGCGCATTGTGAGGGCATTGGCTGATGAAAGGGTGGGTTCCTTCACAGTTGGCCTTTGAGCAAAACACTACTGTAGTCTACTGCACCTGTGCACAGAGGACCTTATTGTCCTTGTATTGACTGTTTGGCTTAATTATGTGACTACGGACACGAGAAATGAGCTCCGAATTCTTATGCCAGTTCTTTCCTTGACATTCCTCTTCCAGTTTGAGGAAAACCTCTAGACTTCTTTATGTCACGCTTCAAACCTCAGTAAAGTAGAACATCATCTTTACTAATTAATTAATGATTGCAAAAGGTTTGGAAATTTCCAAAGGCTGAATAATTGCCAAGTGAAGACTGTTCAGCTTTCCACTGGCTTTCATTTATTTTTAATTTTTTTTAGTCACTGATAGAAAACTTACCCTCATGTCTGAAAACAATTATACTTTATTACATTGAGTGCTTCTGGGGAGTTTGGCTTTTAACCCACTGAGGAAAAAGTTTAAAAGATGAAATAAATAAATCTCCCTTATATTTGAGATGAGCTGCTTTAGTTTTCCTATATCAGGATAGTATAAAAAGAGGAATATGATATAGTAAAAAAGAGGAGAGACAGGATGGGGAAAGGGAGAAAGGAAAGAAAGAATGAAAAGGAAGAAATGAAGAAAGGAAAGAGGCAGAATGAGAACCTGCAAGGCTTAGAGGATCACGATTACACTTATGTTCCCATAATGTGCTGAGCAGTGAAATTGCATGCTACAGTGGGCCACACTGTATTTCCTATACCATCTGAGCTGAGTTCCTTGAAAAATACTGTTATAAATAAGTCTTTATAAGGCGGAAATGTTCTCTTCTCACTGGAAATCCTCTGAAAGATGCAGTGGAATCTCTTCTCTTTGCTGATTTATAAAAGCTAATGTTAGCTACATCTTGCCATGTAGTTCACAGAACTCGTGTCCTGTGCATTTTATATATATATATATATAAAATATCATTTTATATATATATGATTTTATATATATATAATTTTATATATATAATATATATATATATATATATATATCTCCCTGTGAGTTGGGATCCATGTTTTCTCCAGTATTTAGATAAGGTGGCTCAGCTTGAAAGTTCCAGAGCCAGGACCTGGAAGCTCGTCACAACTCTCAAGTCTAAAGTGACCAGGCAACTTTAGCCTCCAATTATCATAAAAACTCATCTCCGTCAGCCTCAGCTATTAAAGGGACAGGTATTTGCTACATAATGTGTGAAAGTGCTGGGGCTGTGCATTCCAGGGAAGTTGGAGAATCTTGTCCCAATTAGTGTAGAGGTTATGTGAAATTCTGAAACCATCTACTATTAAAATTTCCTTGGAAAATATTTTAGGAAGATGAGACCTTGGAGGTCAACTAACCATCTTTCAATAAATCTAAAAGTTTTTCTTTTCCAGAATTAGAACAGATTGTTGCTTTTCATTTGGATTTCGAGTTTGGGGCATATTTTATGGGTCAGAGAAGAGTGTAGAGGTAATGAACTGTTGTGGTCAGTGTTGAAGGGACTTTAAGATCTGTAATTTTTGTTAAGATTAAGAAAACAGAGAATGTTCATGCATTACCACTTTGAACATTCCAGTAGTATGAAAATATTTAAATTAATTTTATTTATTTATTTATTTATTTTTTGAGAGGGAGTCCCATTCTGTCGCCCAGGGTGGGGTGCAATGACGTGATCTCGGCTCACTGCAACCTCCGCCTCCCGGGTTCAAGTGATTCTCCTGCCTCAGCCTACCAAGTAGCTGGGATTACAGGCTCCCGCCAGCACGCCTGGCTAACTTTTTATATTTTTAGTAGAGACAGGTTTTCACCATGTTGGCCAGGCTGGTCTCAAACTCCTGACCTCAGGTGATCTACCCATCTTGACCTCCCAAAGTGCTGGGATTACAGGTGTGAGCCACCACGCCCAGCCTGTTTTAATTTTTGAAAAGAGAAAGTTATATACATTGGTTGCACTGTAAAGAATTGTTGGCATTTGGAGAGAGTTATCCATATGGTAATCCCTGTGTTAATTATCTCTCAATTCTAGGATCAGAGAAACAAAACGGAAGAGATGATTAGGGTGGGCAGAGGAATGAATGCAGATAGATCCCTCAAGTCAGTAGCTAACACCAGAATACATGTGAAGATGAGAATGGTAGATATTGCTTGAGGCCAGTGACTGTAATATTAGTAATTCCTCTTTGTACAGACTTTTTAGTTTCCAAAGCACTTTGTGGAGCTCACAAATCCATGATCATTAAGCCCAAGTAGAGGGCATTGTCTTTCCTTTTCTGATGAGGGTTCAAAAGCCCAGTGATGAGAGCCACTCACTTAACGCCATATGTCAAATTCATCAGAGAGCCACAGCTCGAAGTCAGGTCTTCTAAAGATTGTTCCCATGCTTTGACCATGGCAGGTGACTGAATGTTGGCATGCTTTGGACGGCAGGAGCTCCTCATCAGAACCAGTGGACATGGCTCCACTGTGACCCATATTACATGTAGAGATTAAAGTGGGCTTAGGCAGTCATCATGGTCTTTGGATAAAATCAGCAGTTGGAGGGGAAGCATCCATTAAATCCCTGCCCGGCACCCAAGCCTGGTGCCTTGGAGCTATACTTCCCCATCCCCATCACTCACATAAAATTTGTCCCGAGGTTCTTTCTACCTTCACTAAGTACTTACTATGGAGTTCAGTCATCCCCATTTCTCACTTGAACCATTGAAATGGCCTCTTACTACTTAGGGTTTCTTCCCACAGTCATCTCTGTACCCATACATCCTACATGTAATACCAGATTAATCTTTCTATGGTACCTTATCATTAATTGCCTTTTGCAAAAACCTTAACAAGTTCCCAACCAGTTGCAGGATACTTTGAAACCCCAAACTGGATTTCTAGTTTTATCTCTCCCCAGTATCCTGGATTCCAGCTGATACGTTACATTTTTAGTTAATTCTCACCTCTATGGCTTTGCTCACCAAGTTCCTTCTTCCCAGTCCTTCCCCAAATAAAATCTACACATCTAAAAGTGACCCATTAAGACCCAGCTACAGTGTTAATTTCTCTCATAAGGTTTTCTCTTCTTCCTAAAAGCTAGTTGTGTGTTATTTCACCCTCTCTTTTAAATGTTTTCACTCTCTTACTGTACTAGAGTCATTTGTGTTCCTGTCTTCTATCAACCTATACCCAAGCATATATTAGACTAAGTTTTAGGAGAATATCCTATGTTTCTAGAAACATATGTATGTGCTAACTATATGCTTAGTTATTTAGCAGAGGTTTATTGAACATTGTGTTCGCTTTGAAGAATTTTGGTAGACACTCAGTAGGGCCCTATTAGTGTTTAAGACATTGTACAGCTCAGGTGCATTTTCCTTTAAGGATGCATTTAACCTGCTAGATGTCATCTCATTTTTAAGACCAGAGAAAAAGAGAGCAGCATCTGTTGTTTCTTGACTTTTTAATAATAGCCATTCTGACTGGCGTGAGAGATGGTATCTCATTGTTTTGATTTGCATTCCTCTAATGATCAGTGATGTTGAGCTTTTTTTCATATGTTTGTTGACCACGTAAATGTCTCATTTTGGGAAGTGTCTGTTCATATACTTTGCCCACTTTTTGATGAGGTTGTTTGTTTTTCTCTTGTAAATTTGTTTAAGTTCCTTGTATATTCTCAATATTAGACCTGTGTCAGATGGGTAGATTGCTAAAATTTTCTCCCATTCTGTAGGTTGCCTATTCACTCTGATGATAGTTTCTTTTGCAAAAGCTCTTTAGTTCAGTTAGATCCCATTTGTCAATTTCGGCTTTTGTTGCAATTGCTTTTGGTGTTTTCATCATGAAGCTGTTGCCCATGCCTGTGTCCTGAATGGTATTGCCTAGGTTTTCTTCTAGGGTTTTTATGCTTGCTTTTGGGTTTTACGTTTAAGTATTTAATCCATCTTGAGTTAACTTTTGTATAAGGTGTAAGGAAGTGGTCCAGTTTTAGTTTTCTGCATACAGTTAGCCAGTTTTTCTAGCACCATTTATTGAATAGGAAATCCTTTCCCCATTGCTTGTTTTTGTCAGGTTTGTCGAAGATCAGATGATTGTAGATGTATGGTGTAATTTCTGAGGTCTCTGTTCTGTTTCATTGGTCTATATGTCTGTTTTAGTATCAGTACCATGTTGTTTTGGTTACTGTAGCCTTGTAGTATAGTTTGAAGTCGGGTAGCATGATGCCTCCAGCTTTGTTCTTTCTGCTTGGGATTGCCTTGGCTATACAGGCTGTTTTTCATTTCTACAGGTTTTTTTCATTTCCATATACATTTTGGCATCAGTTTGTTGATGTCCACAAAATAGGCTGCTGTGATTTGGAGACTACCTTGAATCTTTAGATCAATTTGAAAAGAGCCGATACCTTAACAATACTGGGTTTTTCAATCCATGAAGATGGCCTATATCTTAATTTATTTATGTCTTCTCTAATTTCTCTCACCTATGTATCATAGTTTTGCATATATTTTGGTAAACTTGTCCTTAAGCACTTCAAATATTGGATGCTATTGTAAATGGTATTTTAAAATTTCTTTATAATCATTTGTTATTGGCATGTAGAAATAACAATAGATTTTTATATACTGCCTTTGTATCCTATAAATTGTTAAATGTAATAGTTGTACTAGCTTCTTTAATAAGACTTCTTAGGCAATTCTACCTGATCATTTTATCTGAAAATTGTTGATGCAATTGTTTATTTCCTTTATGGATAAGCCTATTCATCAACATTTTATGTTTGAAAGATTTGCTCGCTGATTGAAAAAGAAACAGTGTGATACAACTTTAAAGGAAATAAGTTGGAAAAAATAAGAAACCTTTCCTCTCCACTTCCATAGGCTAGCCTATGTAAACCATCAGACATAGAAGCAATTTTGAGAATCATAGGTCGTAACCTCTTACATTTACAGATGAGAAAACTGAGGCTTGAAGAGTTACAATGACTTTCAGAGTTATGTAGTTAGTAAATGACCTCATGTGAATGCAAAATGTAACTCTTCTATTCTGCGATTCTTCTCTACATTGGTTAAGAATAGTTCAAGACAGAGGAGGTCAGAAGTAAGTGACCTTTAAGAGGTGTAATAATAACTATTGTCAGAATGATCTTATTTCCTATCTTTAGAACCCCATCATCAGTTTTGTAAGGCCACTTAATAATAGAAAATGGTTCCGATTCTAGTGCTCCCTATTTTGTCTCACAGCTGCTCCTGTGAAAACACTTGTTCATGGGCTCTGTGTAATTTTGACTCAGTCCATCATCTCTCTATCCTGATTTTAAAAGTTATCATCAGAATGGATGTGCTGGTATACTAAGAAACGTCTGTGAATATTATTTATTTATTTTACTTATCTAATCATTTTCATATATTTGATTGTTTAAAAATACCCCAGGTCTCAAATCCCTTTGGAAAGTTCAGCAAATCATTTTAACAGGTGATTCTGGCAATATGTAATTCTTTGTGTTTACAAAGTGAGAGAACTTCTATTTATCAGTGTTTTTTCTTTGTTTTGTTTTACTTCAGTTCTAAGCAAAGCAGTTATTTTGCTTGCTGACATATTGATATATTCCTTTGGGAATCTCATTTCTTTCTTGGCCAGCTACAAACACTCATACTGTCCAATTTCAACAAGAGACTATAGTTATTCTCTTCTTCACCAAACAAAGAAATTTGAACCATTATTGATAAATAATTTCTGGTGAATTAAAGCTTTGAAATGTTTTGCACACAGAGTGTTAAGAAGTGTCTTATAGTGAAAGACACATACTCTTACTACTATAGTATCAAAAGTGCCATTGTCCCACATACAAAGACTTACTTGTTACCTTAGTTCTTTGATTTTCTGGAGTACAGCAACCCCAACTTTTAGAAATACTCTTAACAAATGATACAGTGTTTAATCTGTTTCATATTTGGACTTCAGAAAATGATCTTCAAATAATACAGTTTGGTTTATTTCAGAAGGTTGCTTCCCTAAAATAAAATTTTGAAAATATGAGATAATAACATTTAACGTTTTTTTTCAATCACTTGTAAAATTTACGAAATACTCTCATATAAGAAAAACTCTGTAAGTTGTTCAGAGGCAACTTCTTTAGTATCCTACCAATACTGAATACCTAAGGGAGAGTAAGAACTGATGTCGCCTCACTGCCAGCCCAGTGTTCTTTCCACTCTGTGAAACTTGCCTCCATTTGTAGCTGTCTGTGTTTGTATATATTAGCTCTATTTTGTGTAGAGTTGTCCAAACATAAAATATTTCTTTGGTGCAGAGTTTAGAGACTAAAACTTCTGAGTAGTATTTCTGGGACATAACATATAGTTAACATTATTTGAAACCCAAGATTCAGTCAACATTGCTATTAAGAGTTAAGGAGCTGAAACTGTGCACACCTAAATCTGAATTCAAGATAAGAGGTCCTTTGTTATTCAGTCTTTGTAAGTGTTTGATATATTTATGCCTCCTCAAATATGACACCCTCTTTTTTTAAATTCACATGTAGGGATGATTGTAAAACAAGAAGAATAAGGTATAAGTGTGGTAGTTGTTTTATTTATGGATTTATCAGTTAGCTGTTACTTATTTTTGTGGTTCATAATGCAATTTTAACATGTCTGAATAAGTTTACTATAGATGATATTACTAGGTTTTACCAGAGGAAACCACACTTTTTTATTTTTTTTCTTTTTCTTTGAGACAGAGTGTCACTCTTGTCACCCAGGCCGGAGTGCAGTGGTGCAATCTGGGCTCACTGCAACCTCTGCCTCCTGGGTTCAAGCGATTCTCCTACCTCAGCCTCCCAAGTAGCTGGGATTACAGGCGTCTGCCATCAGGCCCAGCTAATTTTTGTATTTTTGGTAGAGATGGAGTTTTACCATGTTGGCTAGGCTGGTCTCGAACTCCTGACCTCAGGTGATCCAATCACCTTGGCCTCCCAAAGTCCTGGGATTACAGATGTGAGCCACCGTGCCCGGCCAGAAACCATGCTTTTTAATCCTGCTACCCACCCCATCCAAAGCACACAAAATATTAGTTAAGTAAGCTACTAGAAGACAACTGAGGCTGGTGGTCTCTGCAGGGGCAGAAAAATGGGAACTGGAGAGGAGTTCAGGAAGGCAGCCCAGAGAATATGAAGCAGGACCCAGCACACGACAGCCTGTGGTCCGAATGTCACTTGCCACCTGATTTCGTAAATAATGTTTGCTTGAAGTACAGCCACACTCGCTTCATTCCATATTATCAATGGCCGCTCTCACACTACAACAGCAGAGCTGAGAAGATGCAATAGAGACCGTATGGCCTACAGATATTAAAACATTTTCTGTATATCCCTTTACAGAAAAACATTGTTGACTGCTGGTCAAAAATGTGAGAAGAACTTCATGAAATTTAGATTCTTATTAAAAGTTCTTGAACATCCCTGAACTATTTAATATTATTTCTTGTCCAGCAGATCCTGAATCTTAAATTAGAAGTTGTTGTGACAGTAAGTGGAAGTTTTCAGGGAAGGAAGAACAGAATATCAAAATCAAAAATTAACATGCTATATGCAGAATAGATTCTGTATCCCTCCTTTTTTTCCCACTCTGATAAACTCTTATTTAAACTTCAAGATCTATCTCTAGTATTAACTTCTTGGAGAAGTTTGACCATCCTTCCAGTTCCCACATATTATTAGTTTATCTTTCCTCTGAATTTTTTCTCATAGCATTTTTTCATTCATTTACTACAATATGCACCTCATTCAGTGTTTTTATATAATAACATTTTAAAGACCATTTGCATACAATATAATTCACCCATTTAAATACACAATTAAATTATTTTTTGTATATTCACAGTCTATTTTACTGTATTCTTAAATATAGTATATGTGCAATCATTATCACAATCAATTTCTTGACACCAGGAAGAAGAAATCCCATACCAATGAGCAGTGACTTTTCTTTTTCCCCAAACCCTCTAAGTCTAGGTAACCACGAATTTAATATCTGTATCTACAGATTTAACAATTTTGGACATTTGGAATAATACTATATATAGTCTTTTGTTACTGGATTCTTAGTATAATATTTTCAATTTCCATTCATGTTATAGCATATGTGATTGCTGTATTCCTTTTTATTGCTGAATAATATTCCATTGTATGAATATATCACTTTATATTTAAATTTTCATTAATTGATGGACATTTGAGGTTTTTCTATCTTTTGGCTATTATAAATAATGCTTCTATCAATATTTGAGTAGACATATGTTTTCAGTTTTCTTGGGTATACACCTAAAAGTGGGATTGCTGAGTCACATGGTAATTTAATGTTCAACATTTTGAGGAACTGCTGAAATGCTTTCCAGTGGGGCTACCCCATTTTCCATTCCCACCAGCAGCGTATGAGGATCTCATTTTCTCTGCAACCTCCCGCCGCATTTGATTTTATTCATATTATGTGTCTATCTCTCAAATACAAATCCATGTTCTTCAAGAGTAGAAACCATGTCTGTTTCAGTTTTGTTTCTGTATGCCTAACATAGCACATTGCATGTATCAGGCACTCATGAATAAATGAAAGAGTCAGCCGACAAGTGAAATAACATCTACTGAATTGACATGGAACCACGTAGAGTTCCTATTATCAAGAGTTGTTGGGTTGATGGGTGCAGAAAACCACCATGGCGCGTGTATACCTGTGTTAAGAAACCTGCACGTTCTTCACGTGTATCCCGGAACTTAAATTTTTTTAAAAAAGCAATTTTATTCCAAAAAAAAGAGTTGTTTATGTGGGCTTAAATAGCTGTGCTTTTATAAATGTTCTTTTTTTTTAATTTCAGCTTTTATTTTAGATACAGGGGATACGTGTGTGGGATTGCTACATGGGTAATTGGACCCAGGTGGTAAGCATAGTATCCAATAGGTAATTTTTCAGCCCATGCCCTCTCCCTTCCTCCCCATCTGGTAGTCTGTGGTGTCTGTTATTCCCAGGTTTATACCCATGTGTGCTCAGTGTTTAGCTCCCACTCGTAAGTGAGAACATGTGGTATTTGGCTTTCTGTCCCTGCGTCAATTTGCTTAGGATTATGGCCTCTAGCTCCATCTATGTTGCTGCAAAGGACATGATTTCATTATTTTTTTTGACTGCACAGTATTTCATAGTTTATATGTACCACTTTTTTTTAATCTAATCTACCATTTCCAGCTATGTTCTTCATCTTTCTACCATTCACATCCTAGTGTGTGTAACCAATAAATTAGTATTCATTTAGATGCACTCCATTTTTTTTTTTTTTTTTTGAGATGGGGTCTCATTCTGTCACCCAGGCTGGATTGCAGTGGTGCAGTCTTGGCTTACTGTAACCTCCACCTCTGGGTTCAAGTGATTCTCCTGCCTCAGCCTCCTGAGTAGCTGGGATTATAGGCATGCACCACCACACCCAGCTAATTTTTGTATTTTTAGTAGAGATGGGGTTTCGCATTGTTAGCCAGGCTGGTCTCAAACTCCTGACCTCAGGTGATCCACCTGCTTTGGCCACCCAAAGTGCTGAGATTACAGGCTGGGATTACACCACTATTTTTTAATGGCATTTTAGCAGTTAACAACTGAATGCTCTAAAGTCAGGGGTGGCATGGGCACAGGTGAAAGATGAAAGTTTTATCTATTTCTGTTTCTATGATGAAATCAATTGGGTTAACAAGAGCATTCTTCTAAGCAGCTAGAGATTCTGTTGGTCTCATCCAGCCATCACCCAGATGACAATACAACCAGTAAAAGGCAGATAATGGTATCTGTTTTTGCAGACTTTGTGTTCACACCAATGTCACTCACCTTAACCTGGACGCTTCTCATCAGCTTGATATTTCCTCACTTTCCTCTTTCTCCCCTTTTCAGGTTATACCTGTGCCTTGAAATGATTTACCCAATACTCTGTATTCTCTTTGTGTTCATTAATAGGCTCATTTTCCAGAACTAATATTGTGGCATCTAAAGGACTTTTTACGTAGCACATGAGCTGCTTACAACATAATTCTGTCTAGTTGGGACATATGTCATTTAGCCACATTGTTTATGGCATTACCACAGCCAAGCATATATTAGTTTCATAGTAATTTCTAGGAAAAAAAATGTAGAGGAAATATGTGGTTTTTGTTATGCTTAAAATGTTACTATATTACTGCATTTTTTTTAAGTTTTGATTTCAATAAATACCTAACATATATTTTCAGATGCCAAAGGACATACAATGATGAACAAAAACTTAGCTCGTCCTCAAAATCAGATATGTATTATTGGTGATGCTGGACTCCACCCACTCATAGATGTTTTTCATTATTGTGAAATATTATTTTTTTGAAAAAGAGAGCTGGGCCAGGCACAGTGGCTCACACCTGTAATCCTAGCACGTTGGGAGACCGAGGCAGGCAGATCATGAGGTCAGGAGTTGGAGACCAGCCTGACCAACATGGTGAAACCCTGTCTCTACTAAAAATACAAAAATTAGCCAGGCGTGGTGGTGCATGCCTGTAATTCCAGCTACCCGGGAGGCTGAGGCAGGGGAATTGCTTGAACCTGAGAGGCGGAGGTTGCAGTGAGCCCAGATGGCACCACTGCACTCCAGCCTGGGTGACAGAGAGAGACTCCATCTCAAAAAAAAAAAAAAAAAAAAAAAAAAGGGAGAGCTAACATCTTCACTTTTTAAGGAAATAGACATTGCCCCCATGATTAGATATGTATGGATGTACTAGATCATTTAAAACAAAAATTACATAAGGGTTTAAAGAGTGGCTCTTAAGTGTAAATGTTAGGAAGCACCCAATTAGTTATTATTTCCTGTATGTGTTGCCTTCATGTACATTGGTTCATATAGCCTCATAAAGTCTATGAAGATACTTTTTTTTTTTTTTTTTTGAAAGAGAGTCTCACTCTGTCTCCCAGGCTGGGGTGCAGTGGTGCAATCTCAGCTCGCTTCAACCTCTGCCTCCCAGGTTCAGGTGATTCTCCTGCCTCAGCCTCCTGAGTAGCTGGGATTACAGGCATGTGCCACCATAACCAGCTAATTTTTGTATTTTTAATAGAGACAGGGTTTCACTATGTTGGCGAGGCAGGTCTCGAACTCCTAACTTCAAGTGACCCACCCGCCTTGGCCCCCCAAAGTGCTGGGATTACAGGCGTGAGCCATCATGCCTGGCTGAAGATACTATAAACATCTTGATTTTTTACTGAGTCAGAAACTGAGAAAGGGAAAAAATTACTTGCCGAAGACTGCATGCCCCAAGTTTATACCCATTATACTACACTGCCTCTTTGTGAAAGTATGTTTAAAAAATTATCGCTGCTGTGCAGCAACTCAACTTTAAGTCTTAAATCTAGTTATCTTTTATCTCAAGCAGGACATATATGTTAAGCTGCTGAGGATGCTCCTTAACATGAGGCCATTGGGCGGGTGTCTGCCAGACAATCCTCCTAGTTGTTTCTCTAATACAGAGCTTCAGATCATCTCTTCCTTTTTCATCTTCTAGCCTGCTCTGGCCAAGTACCTATGAATCAACCAGCAAGGGGTGTAATTGGTGAGCTATAGAGCAGAATTAAGCAGAATATCAAAAATTTTAGCCAATAACATTGAACCTCAAAGAGGAGAGTACGGCTGAGTTCTGATAGATGCAAGACAAGGTGAAGACCTCCTCAGCTCCATTGTTTTGCATCAACACAATATGTCCTAGCGAGAAGGAAAGACGTAGCAAAACTAAAAATGACCCATTTTTCAAGAGCAATGTCTTTTCACCCAAACTTGTGAACTGCTTGCCAAATGTTAGGAGTGACATTGTTTTGTACATTTGCATTAAAAGAAATTATATCACCGTTGAAGAGCTGATCAGCAAAAGGGTATAGGAAAAAGGAAATGTTCAAATAAGCTGTAAAATCCAGCCCATTTATATCTGGAGTTTAGAGGCAGTCTAACAAAATGAATGTTCCATTTACTAATCACATTTGCCATTTATTCAAAACAAACATGGCTTGAGAGAGGATTAAATAAACATCCAAAAACTGTCGTTCTTGAATCCTTTGGATAGAACACTGAGTTGCATTCCTGCAGGAGAAATGCCAAGTGAGTGAGTCTAGTCCAAGTTTGTTTAGAAAGCCATATTTGGGAGAACCATGGAAGTGCGAACCTGATCATGTGAAAAGCCCAGGACTGTTCAGCCTTCTGTGGCAGTTCTGTGAGTTCTAGTACCAGACTATTAATAGGGAGTCAAGTAGAAATATCCTTCCTTCCCCTCCCTCCCTCCTTCCCTTCCCTTCCCTTCCCTTCCTTCCTTTTCCCTTTCCCTTTCCCTTTCCCTTTCCCTTTCCCTTCCCTTCCCTTCTCCTTCTCCTTCTCCATCCTTCCTTCCTTCCTTCCTTCCTTCCTTCCTTCTCTCTTTCTCTGTTCTTTGGTGTGCTGAGAATAATCTGCAGACAGTGACTCTACAGATAAGGTTGCAAATATTTTCCCTTCCTTCCTTCCTTCCTTCCTTCCTTCCTTCCTTCCTTCCTCCTTCTCTTTATTTTTTAACCACATGATTTCTATTTCCTTTAGCAAGATGTTATCATGTGAGGGAAGTCTTAGGTTTCTATATCCCTTTATTCTTTGTGTTAACATTTCCTATTAAAGACAGATGTCTAGTTTTCTATTTTAAGGGTTAACTAATTTCAGTCATAAAAATGTCCTAGAAATTAAGACATAACTTTGTCAATAATCTTCTAGGACATAATAGCTACCCCAAAACATTTGTTCAATGATAGGAAATTCATTGATATTTAGACCTTCAGAGATGAAATAAATATGTTGCCTTTGCTTTTTAAAGATGCCATCTTGCCCATTCATAAGAAAACTAAGACCCACGGAATGACTACCCAAGGCCTCACAGTGTAATTAGGACTTAAAAATAAATCCATAAAACCTCTGGTATTGCGATATTTAAGATAATACATTGATAGATACTTTATCACTGTCTTTGATAAAATAACAGTAAAACCATTTTAATGGGACACATTTTTATAACCCTTGTGAATTTGGTCCTCAAAAAAAAACTCATTGAGATGATGAGATAATGCATATTCATCCTCTTTTACAGATGATGAACCATTTCGGAGAAGGCAAGTCAGTTTTCCAATTTTTCGTACTATATAGATCATTGAATCTTTGTCCCTTGTATACAGAATCAACAATATGAAATACGTGGCACTTGAAATCATAGTTTCCAACTTTTCTGCCTATAGAATGCCCATTTCCAGTTGCTTAACATTTAGATTGATAAATATGAAATTCATTAAAGAGGAAACTGAATAAAAGACCTGGGCTGATATTTAGGTATTACTTAGTATTGCATCCAGGAAGTGTCTGCAGACAGTGACTCCATAGATGATAAGGCTGCACATATTTCAGAAGCCAAATAAATGTTGTGATTAAATGATTCAAGTCTGTTAACCATTTGGTAGTTATGATGTAAATGGCTGTTAAATGGAAAGCATTTGTAAATATGTATGTGCAAAAAGTAACGATTTCTAACAAAACAGAATGGGCCTTACCTATTTTAGTTAATACTCTCAATAATGAGCAGTGAGATTAATTTATAAGTATGTGTGTGTGTGTTAAGATATATTCACATTTTATGAGACCTGAAGCTTTGAAGCTTATCACTTTGGGAATAACTTCTGTATGCAAAAAAGTATTATATTATTTTGGTAGGACTGCTATAACAAAATACAGTCAGCCCTTCATATTCAAGTATCCTGCATTCAGAATTCAACCAACTGCCAATGGAAAGTGTTTCTAAAAAATAGCAAGTAACGATACAATATTAGAAAATACTCAAAATACGATATAACAACTATTTACATAGCATTTACATTGTATTAGGTATTTTAACTAATCTAGAGATGATTTAAACTATGTAAGAGGATATGTGTAGGTTATGTACAAATAGCATATCATATATATAAGGGACTTGAGCATCCATAGATTTTGGCATCTGCATGGAGTCCTAGAACTGATCCCCTTCAGATATGAAGGGACAACTGTACCACAAACTGAGTGACATAAACTACAGAGTTTTTTTTCCTCACAGTTCTAGAGGCTAGAAGTCTGAGATCAAGGTACTGACAAGGTTGCTTTCCTCTAAGAGCTTTCTCCTTGGATAAAAATGGCCACCTTCTCTCTGTGTCCTCACATGGTCTTCTCTCTGCTTCTCTGTGTCCTAGTCCCTCTTTTTATAAGGACAACTCCAGTCGTATTGGATTAAAGTCCACCCTACTGCTCTCATTTTAACTTAGTGGCCTCTTTAAAGGCCCTTTCTCCAAATATAGTCACAATCTGAGATTCTAGGGGTTAGGACTTCAACATATTAATTTGAAGGGAGACATGACTCAGCTCATAACAATTATGTAGACAAATGAATATTTATTTTAAATGACAGAGGAAATGCAACATGTTATGAATTAATAAAAGCTATGAAATACCTCAAAAATCACATTAATAAAAGCTATGAAATACCTCAAAAATCACAAAAATCTTGAAAAATAACATTCTTATGAATTAAATTCCTGATTACTTTTTCTTACATTTTGTAGCAGCATATTCATTGATTAACTAACTGTACAACCTAATTTCATAATATTTTCTGCAGAGAGAATACAAAGATAATTTCAGGCTGAGAGTTTATTACTAGCAGACCTGCCTTACAACAGGTCCTTAAGGGAATGATAAGCATGAAAGACTGTTACCTACTTCTACAAGGACACATTTAAGTACATAGCCTGCTAACACTATAAAGCAACTATACCATCAAGTCTACATAAGAACCAGGTAACAACATGATGGCAAGATCAAATGCTTATATATCAGTATTAATCTTGAATTTATGTGGGCTAAATGCCCCACTTAAAAGACACAGAGTGTCAAATTGGATGAAGGAGCAAGGCCCAACTCTATGCTGTTTTCCAGAGTCCCATCTGACATGCAGTGACACCTTTAGGCTCAAAGTAAAGGGATGGAGAAAGATCTATCAAGCAAATGGAAAACAAAATAGAGCAGAGGTTGCTATTGTATTTCAGACAAAACAGACTGTAAACCAACAATGATTCAAAAGGACAAAAAAAGGGCATTACATAATGATAAAGGGTTCAATTCAACAAGAAGACTTAACAGTTCTAAGTACGTATGCACCCAACAAGGGAGCACCCAGATTTATAAAACAAATTATTAGAGAACTACAAAGGGACTAGATAATCACATAATAATAGTGGGAGACTTGAACACTCCACTGACATTTCCAGAGATCACTAAAGCAGAAAACCAACAAAGATATTTGGGACCCAACACTTGACCAAATGGACCTATGAGACATCTACAGAATATTTCACCCAACAACAACAGAATAAACATTCTTCTCATCTGCACATGACACATACTCTAAGATTGACTACACACCCATTCATAAAGCAATTCTCAAAGAATTCAAAATAACTGACATCATACCAACCACATTCTCAGACCACAGTGCAACAAAAATATAAATCAATACTAAGATCTCTCAAAACCATGCAATTACATGGAAATTAAACAACTAGTTCCTGAATGACTTTTGAGTAAAGAATGAAATTAAGGCAGAAATAAAAAAAATTCTTTGTAACTAATGAAAACAGATACAACATACCAGAGAACACAGCTAAAGCAGTATTAAGAAAAATGTTTGTAGAAACAAACACCTACATCTGTAAGTTAGAAAAATCTCAACAACCTAACATCACACCTAGAGGAACTAGAAAAACAAGACCAAACTAATTCCAAAGTTGACAGAAGAAAATTAATAATTAAAATCAGAGCTGAACTGAACAAAATTCTGATATGAAAACCATACAAAAGATCACTAAACCCAAAAGTTGTGTTTTTTTTCGAAAGAATAAATAAGATTGTCAGACTACTAGCTAGATTAATAAAGAACAAACAAAGAGAACCAAATAAACACACACAGAAATGACAAAAGGTACATTACCACCAACCCCACAGCAATACAAAAAACCCTCAGTGACTCTTATGAACAGCACTGTAGATATACATTAGAAAACCTAGAAGAAATGAATAAATTCCTGGAAACATAAAACCTCACAAGATTGAAGCAGGAAGACATTAAAATCCTGAATAGACCAATAATGAGTTCCAAAATTGAATCAGATATAAAAAACCTACCAACCAGTAAAAGTTCTGGATAGACCAGATGGATTCCCAGCTGAATTCTACCAGATGTATAAAGAATTGCTGGTACCAATCGTACTAAATAGTTTCCAAAAATCGAGGAGGAGGGACTCCTCCCTCAATCATTCTATAATGCCAGCATCATTCTGATACCAAAACCTGACAGAGATACAACAACCAAAAGTGAAAACTTCAGGCCAATATTCCTGATGAACGTAGACACTAAAATCTTCAACAAAATACTAGCAAATTGAATCCAGCAGCACATCAAAGAGCTAATTCAATCCAATCAAATAGGCTTTATCCCTGGGTTGCAAAGTTGGTTCACCATACACAAATCAATGAATGTGATTCATCACATAAAAGAACTAAAGACAAAAAACCACATGGTCATCTCAACAGATGCAAAAAAGGGTTTTGATAAAATTCAATATCCCTTCATGTTAAAAACCCTCAACAACTTGAAATTGAAGGAACATACTTCAAAATAATAACCATCTATGTCAAACCCTCAGCCTGCATCATACTGAACAGGCAAAAGCTGGAAGCACTCCCCTTGAGAACTGGAACGAGACAAGGATGCCCACTCCCACCACTCCTATTCAACATAGTACTGGAAATTCTAGAGCTCCAAATAGAAAGAGAGAAAGTCAAACTATTTCTGTTTGCAGATGATGTCATGGTATACCTAGAAAACCACATAGACTCTGCCCAAAAGCTCCTTGATCTGATAAACAACTTCAGCAAAGTTCTAGATAGAAAATCAGTGCACAAAAATCAGTAGCCTTTCTATACACCAATAATGTCCAAACTGAGACCCAAATTAGGAACACAATCCCATTCACAGTAGCCACAGAAAGAATAAAATACCTAGGAATACAGCTAACCAGTGAGGTGAAAGATCTCTATAATGAGGATTATAAAACACAGCTGAAATAAATCAGAGATGAAACAAAGATATGGAAAAACATTTCATGTTCCTGGGTAGGAAAAAAATCAGTATTGTTAAAATTATGGGCAGTCATACTGGCCGAAGCAATTTATAGATTCAATGGTATTCCTGTAAAACTACCAATATTATCTTTCACAGAATTAGGAAAAAAAAAAAAAAAACTATTGTAAAGTTTATATGGAACCACAAAGAGCCCAAATAGGCAAAGCAATGCTAAGCAGAAAGGACAAAGCCAGAGTCATCACAGTACCTGACTTTAAATTAAACTAAACTGCAAGGCTACAGTAACTAAAACTTCATGGTACTGGTACAAAAACAGACACATAAACCAATGAAAGAATTTAGAGAACCTAGTAATCATGCTGCACACCTACAACCATTGATATTCAACATTTGTCAACTCAAGATGCATTAAAGACTTAAACGTAAGACCTAAATCTATAAAAATCTTAGAAGAAAACCTAGGAAATTCTATTCTAGAAATACTATTCTAGGCCTTGGCAAAAATTTCATATGAGGTCTCCAAAAGCAATTGCACCAAAAACAAAAATTGACAAGTGAGACCTAATTAAAGAGCTTCTGCAGCACAGCAAAAGAAACTATCAACAGAGTAAACAGCCTATAGAATGAGAGAAAATATTTGTAAACTATGCATCTGACAAAAGTCTGATATTGAGACTCTATATGGAACTCAAATCAGCAAGCAAAAAAATCCCCATTTAAAAATGGGCAAAGGACATGAACAGACATTTCTAAAAGATGTGCAATTAACCAACAAGCATATGAAAAAATGCTCAACATCAGTAATCATTAGACAAATGCAAATCAAAAACACAATGAGATTCCTTCTGACACAACTCTCAGAATGGCTATTATTAAAAAGCCAAAATTAATAGATGTTGGCAAGGTTGTGGTGAAAAGGGAATGCTTGTACACTCCTGTTGGGAATGTAAATTAGTTCAGTCTCACTGTGGAAAGCAGTTCAGGGATTTCTCAAAGAATGTAAACTAGAACTACCATTTGACCTAGCAATCCCATTACTGGGTATATACCTAAAGGAATATAAATTGTTCTATTAAGTTGGTGCAAAAGTAATTCTGCCATTACTTTTAATGGCAGAAACCTAATGGAAAGACAAATGCACTTGTATGTTCATTGCAGCACTATTCAAAATAGCGAAGACATGGGATCAATCTAAATGCCCATGAATAATAGACTGGGTAAAGAAAATGTGGTATGTATGCACCATGGAATACTATGCAGCCATGAAAATAACGAGATCATGTCCTTTGCAGGGACAAGGATGGAGCTGGAGGCCATTATTCTTAGCAAACTAACATGAATGGAAAACCAAATACCACATGTCTTCACTTGTAAGTGGGAGCTAAACACTGAATACACATGGTCACCAAGAGGGGAACAATAGACACTAGGACATACTTGGTGTGGAGGCTAGGAGAGGGCTGAGGGTCGAAAAATCATCTATTGGGTACTGTGTTCACTACCTGGGTGATGAAATAGTTTGTACACCAAACCCCTGGGACACACAACTTAGTGATGTAACAAACCTGCACATGTATCCCCTGAAACAAAAATAAAAGTTGAAAAAGAAAGAAAATAATGTTTATACTTAGAAAAAAAATTATCTTTCTTCTAGCCTGAGTGATAAATGTTTTTTATTATTATAGTTTTTAAAAGTTTGGAAAACTGTCTTTAATCTGCACAACTTTTATTAGTATTGTTGTTTGAAATTTAAGATAATCAAATTTGGGGACACTCCTATTAAGTTTCTTTTATTTGTGAGCTATTACAACACCCTTACTCTTACTGCAGGTTCATAGCTGATGAGTTCTATTTTGTGCAATTAGCATCAAAAAGAAAAATCAAGTCAACAGTGCATTTATAATTGTTTTCAGTGCATTACTAAGCACATTCCTAAAGAGAAAGTATCTCCATTTGCATCATCGAAAACCAAGTAGTACTCCACATGTATACTTTTACACATCTGAGTATTGGTTGAATTTCCAGCAGAGTCAATTTCTGTCTCTATGCATTTTACTCATATTTCTCTCCTCTACCAGTCTAATTTCCATGCTGGGTGTTGTAGGACACATTAATGACATGTGACTTCTGGTCCCACAAATCTGTGTCACAGAGCTAGGACAGTAATGGGCCCAGGGACATTGAAGCATTCCAGGAACTCATTCCTATACAATGACGACGGGTGATGACTTAAGCACACACCATAGTGACTGCAGACCATGTAAATATATCCCACGACATTCAGCTAAATGTCTCCCTGACTCAACCTTTCTTAACCAGTCTCAAAGGTCACATGATGATTCTAACATTTCCCTACATGAGCGTACACAGAAGACAGAGTGGAAGAACCATAGTGAACATATAGCTTGGGTCCCTCCCAAGACCTTAGTAGGGGCCAGTGTACATGAGGGCCCCTGAAGCTTCATTTCCTTCCTCGTCAATGCATATTTATTTAAAAGTATTTATTTTACTCTGGATACTTCCTCAGAAATAGTTATTCCTTTCCTTTTTTCCCTCCCTCTCTCCTTACCTCTGTCTTTTCCTCAAACATTTATTTAGTGTATACTATATTCCACACCCCATGTTGAAGGATAAGATACATATGCTGATGTCTACAGCACTGGGTAGAAAGTAATGGGTAACCTAAGTGGTTAGAAATAAAATCTACTAGCTATCCTGGTGATTTAAAGGCCACCTTCAGCTGAATGTTCAGGAAAACCTTTATGAGGAAGTAGCATTTGATCTAACCTATAGGACCCATAGGATAGGGCCTGGGGAGACTGGGAGATGGAAAGGCATTCCAGTGTGCTGGTGCTGCACACGATGGGACTTGTATCACATGTATTCTCTATCTGTAACAGTTAAAGTTTTTTTGGTTACTTGGCCTGGGTAATGGCAAAGCAAATGTACTAAAAGAAACTCTGGTTTTGTGGCTACCTCAGTTCCTTTGGAGAATGTCCTCTCTCAGCTCAAGGCTGAAAACATCCAATCACATTTCTGTTCTGGAACCCCTTAAGCCATTTCTGTGACAACATCTGAAAGAATTAAGCTTTATCCAAGTCACCAGAAAAGGGCTTACGTCAACTGTTTCACTAAGACTCTACGTTTCAATACTAACACTTATGGACAAGTGGAAGGTATTCTTCAGTTGTATTTGGTAGTTCTTTTGTAGCGCCCTTTTTGTCTTCCTCCATTTCTCTCTTGCTAGCCCTCAACTCTACCCCACGTTCGTTTTCATTATCTTTTCTCTCATCCCCCATTTGCTGCTTATTTGTTTATTCTGGTGACTCTTCTCTCTTTCATAGACGACACAGAAGCATGACCTTCTTTCTGAACTTTCCTTGACCCAGAGGGAGAAAAGTCTAATATACTATCTTATTGATGCAATCTGAGGAAAGTTGTTGGCCAGCCGTCACCCAATGTGACCTAGTGACAGAACCAGTAGGGATATCTGAGTGTTCAGTCTTTGAATGATTCTTCCAAGTCATATAGATGTGTTGATTACTTCAATCTTGAACAAGATATGTTGTCACTATCATACTGGGCTGTGAGTGCTTGAGAACAGGGAACTGTGTAGTAAAATTCACCACATATGCTGGTAGTACACAGGCATCAACTGGTCTAAACATAACCCACCCAGGTCACCTCCCACGTCACTGCTAAGACACAGTTCTTTACACAGACCATGTAAATGCTGTTGTGTTGATTTTGTCAAGGCTTCTATCACTCTTCTTGCTGTAATTTGAGAAGCAAAAGCATTGATAACCAGTTACTTACATAACTGGTATTGTAAGGCTTACTGGTGGCAGACAGCATTCCTGTGAGCAGTATTAGCACACCTCTCTGATGAGAATGGCTGTGAACTACATTATTTGGAGTAACAATAAGAAAGACTATACAAACCCTGGTCCTCTGTCTACAGTGAATGAACACTCTCATCTTTTCTTCCCACAGTGATTTTTTCCAGATAACATATTCTAATGGCATGAGTATATTAAAATAAAATCAGATAGGGTGAGGAGGGGCATGCTAACAAAAATAATCTGTCACTGTTGCCAAATGGAGGTAATGCAGTCACAACATTTACAAGTAAAATGGCAGGGATGTAATTGAAAGTACATCTATATATCATTCATATCATTCTTCAAGCTGTTATCACAGTTCCATCTTTGACTGATGCCTCTTCAATATGTTGTATAATGTACTATAGAGTTATTCCTTTTTACTCTTTTGCTCATGGAAATAATTTGAAGGCTTTTAACCTTCTGATCTCATTTTTCACTTTGTTCCAGACATGGCTTACTCTCTCTGCCATGGAACTATCAGATAAAATGCATAATTTGATTAGACCAAAACTGTACTACCATCAGTCTGTCGGTCAACACAAGATATATTTTAAGGGGATCTATACAAAAGTCTGCATGAAAATGTTCCATATAAAGAAGAGTTACATTAACCTTAATAAAAAGAAAATACTGGGAAGCACTTAGTGTCTCAGATTCTGGAATCAAAGCTCTTTCTTTTCGTTTCTTTTCTCAGTGATTCAAATGACCACTCTGATATTTTCTTTGCCAAATTAACTTTAGCATTGGAGGGGAGTTTATATAGTATCTGGTTTAAAGCCATTACTTTTCTCATTTGCTCTGCAGACATTTATTGATCACTTACTATGTGCCAGGCCCTGTGATAGGAATGGAGGTAGAGAAGACACAATCCCTTGCCCTCAAAGGTTTCAGTGACAGAAGAAATAGATGAAGAGAATGAGGCCTGAAGTCATTTGCTCATGGTCCTACAGGTACAGAGCAGGGGTGCCCAACCCCCAGGCCATGGACCTCTACCAGTCCATGACCTGTTAGAACCAGGCTGCACAGCAGGTGGTGAGTGGCGGGCAAGTGGGCGAAGCTTCATCTGTATTTACAGCCACTCCCCATTACTCACATTACCGCCTGAACTTCACCTCCTGTCAGATTGCAGCGGTATTGGATTCTCGTAGGAGCGTGAACCCTATTGTAAACTGCGCATGCGAGGCATCTATTTTGCATACTCCTTATGAGAATCTAATGCCTGATGATCTGTCACTGTCTCCCATCATCCCCAGATGGGACCATCTAGTTTTGGGAAAACAAACTCAGGGCTCCCACTGATTCCACTAATGGTGAGTTGTATAATTACTTCATTATATATTACAATGTAATAGTAATAGAAATAACATGCACAATAAATGTAAAGTACTTGAATCAACCCGAAACTATCCCCGTGTCCCGATCTATGGAAAAATTGGAGACCACAAAGCTGGTCCCTGATGCCAAAAAGGTTGGGGACCACTGGCATCGAGGATAGAATAGGGACCAGAAATAGATGGTGCAACTGTCCTTCTAGATCTGGTTCTTGTCAACCACTCCATCTTCCTAATGTGGGACATGGCAGAAGAGTTACAACTAGAGTAAAATAATTCTTGTTCTGAGTTGCAAACTTTATAGGCTCCATGTTTAAATTATATTATTAAAATATGTATTTTGTGTTTGATATTAATCTCATACACATTTAGGAGAAAGATTAGATTTCTGATGCCTCTAGGTGTTCAGAAGTCTCTAACTCACATGCTGCGTTGTTTGAAAGGTTCTAGTTTGTGATAGTGCTTCTTGGGCATCAGTGGGGACAGTTTAGAAAGCTTGTCATTGCATCTAGATAAATACTGAGAGTTTGGATATGTTTCTAAGTTCCTTTCATTTGAACTGTGGAGCATAAATCTCACTAGACAGCTTGTTCTCAAGAGGTTACCAGTACGTTTGGTTCTAGTCTGTCCACAAATATTGTGAGAACAGGCTTATTCAGATTATTTTGACATGCTCAGACAAGGCGTTCTGAACCATGTGAGAACTGAACGTGTGTGTGCAAGGGAAATACACACAATGCTACTGAGCCTCTAAGAGGCTCCATTCCTCATGTTTTGAGGAGTGGAAATTGTCTCAAAAAATCAGCATCTCAGCTCTCATTCCTAATGTATCAGAATCTAGAAGTTCTGGTTTTGGAATTTGATATAGTGAGAAATCAGAGGATGTCCTGGGGTGTGGGAGAATGATATGTTCTTTAGTCGAGTTTAAATGAGTTTATTCCTTAACTTAGCACTTCCCCAGTGGCACAATAAGCACTCAGTAAATGTTTATTGAAGTGAATTCCAATTCCTGATTTGAATTTAGTATTGGAGAAATTCCAGTCACTGGGCTGATAAAAAGTGGTGTCAAATTACTGGAAAAAGGACTATGACGAGAAGCTGCTTGCAAGTAATAAACTTTTTGTGTTAGAGTCACCTGTTTTACCCAATGCCTAGCCTAGATCTTTGAAATGGAAATTGAAGGATGGTATTCAGATTAAGAAACAGATCCCTTTTGATATCCCATAAAAGTCACTTTAATTTATGAAAATCCAACCTATGCAATATGGGTATCTTTTTTACAATAGAAGTGATTTATGTGGGCTACTCTTCCCATAGCAAGAGTCTCATTGCCTTACCATATAGCTCTTTTGGAAATTTTTTTTTTTTTAAACTTGAATAGATCAGAATGACTGTAACTGGCCACTGGAGAAAAAGCTCTGACCTCAAGCCAAAGAGCAGTCTGTCTCCATGTCTATACCATGACAGTAATTATTGATAACACAACCGATTATTGTAATCACAACTTCCCATACAGAAATTACTATTTGTATTATTTTCCAAAAAATAAGGCCAAATGCCATAATGTGTTCTTTTAGAAAGAGTAGAACATACTGTTAAAATGATGTGAGTGCACATTCACTCTCATTCTAGTTTATTCTAAACGAGAATCTGAGATGAATGTTCCAAATCTCACCAATCACAAGGGAGGAGGGTACTTTTGCAGTGGATTTTTCTCAGAAGGTTAAATCTAAAGAAGTAATTAAGGCTCCACATTTCTGATTTGCAGGAAACAGTGTTATGCATTTCCCTTGGATGAAAATAAGTAAAGAGGATAAAGGAAGACTCTCAAATTGCAGTCTGTGTGACCTGTTTTTGAATAAATATAATCATATTCCGCAGTCAATTATCTCCAAAGTACAACGTGTTCTCCAGCCAGAGCAAGAGAGTGAGAGGAAGAATGTCAGTTAGAAGTGGTTAGAGAAGAGGACACATGCATAGAAGTGTACATCTTTCTATTGTCCTCTGAAAATTTTTATACGATTTGGGAGGGGGTAGTGGGGAGGATTATACAGTATTTTTATGTGATTTCATAAATATCAAATTGGAGTCATCAGTAAGAGAGACAAGCACAGGTAGGAAAACAAAATGAGGTATGTTATGTTCAGCACAGTAATAAGGCTCCTAATACCAAAGGAAAAAGAAGTCAGTAGTTACAACTATTGAATAGTAGTGGTCTAATCAGAGCAGCAGGATGCGTATCCCATTTTATTATGGCTTCGTTATATGTTTTGCAAGACTCTTTGGCTTGCCATTAAAATAATTTTGTGCAGCAGCACTGTGAGGACTCAGAATCCAGGAGCATAACTATTATTTTCTTTTCTTCTTTGTTTTCTTTTTGAGGTGAAGTTGGCAGCAAAGGAAGGTTTCGGATGGACCAAGTACAGAGACAACACTTCTGTTAATTCACATGGGGACTAGGCAGCCTCCCACAATGGCTGTGACATTCAGCCTGTTCTGATAGAAACTCCCTTCTTTCTGTGTAGCCTGGGATTTGAATATGGAGGTCTTTGATCCTTAGCCTCTCCCGTGGCTGGTTACCGGATGGAACAGACCTGATCTTTCATTTCCCAAAGAAGGCCTATTACCATCAGAAGCAAACCGCATCCTTGCTTTTATAGCAGTTGCACTTGATAATTATTGGTGATACTGACATCTGCCCATGCTTACTTCATATTCATGAGCCTGAAGTGGTATTTTTTTTTAAGCTAGCATCCCCAGTTTTGGGGAATAGAGTATTTCCTCCAATGTTAAACCCTGAGGTTTATTTCAGAAAACCAGTAGTCAAGTACCCTTCTTCTCACTGAGCTAAGAAATCCTCATAAATTATTTATTTCCCATTTTAGACATTGGACAGTGACTCAGTGTGCCCTGGAAATATTATCACTGTATTAATTTTCTCATGTGGCTCAGCATAATGTTAGAGAAATGGGTAGTTACAGGTCCAGACACTATAAAGATGGAGCTAAATATTCTTCTAAAAATAGGATGTTTGGTTAACGTTTAGTAGTCAACAACTTTCCTGAAGCCACACACAGTGCCGGACTAAGAAATGGAATAAATGTCCTCATACAGTATTTGGTGAAGTCTCCCTTTAGGATATTAAGCTTTTAATGTTAAAGATTCAGAGTATTTTAGCTTTATCCCTGAGACTTATTATTTGACGTGATGACATCTTTTTTTTAATTTAATTTAATTTTATTATTTATACTTTAAGTTTTAGGGTACGTGTGCACAGTGTGCAGGTTTGTTACATATGTATACATGTGCCATGTTGGGGTGCTGCACCCATTAACTCGTCATTTAGCATTAGGTATATCTCCTAATGCTATCCCTCCCCCCTCCCCCCACCTCACAACAGTCCCCAGAGTGTGATGTTCCCCTTCCTGTGTCCATGTGTTCTCATTGTTCAATTCCCATCTATGAGTGAGAACATGTGGTGTTTGGTTTTTTGTCCTTGCGATAGTTTGCTGAGAATGATGGTTTCCAGTTTCATCCATGTCCGTACAAAGGACATGAACTCTTCATTTTTTATGGCTGCATAGTATTCCATGGTGTATATGTGCCACATTTTCTTAATCCACTCTATCATTGTTGGACATTTGGGTTGGTTCCAAGTCTTTGCTATTGTGAATAGTGCCGCAATAAACATACGTGTGCATGTGTCTTTATAGCAGCATGATTTATAATCCTTTGGGTATATACCCAGTAATAGGATGGCTGGGTCAAATGGTATTTCTAGTTTTAGATCCCTGAGGAATCGCCACACTGACTTCCACAATGGTTGAACTAGTTTACAGTCCCACCAGCAGTATAAAACTGTTCCTATTTCTCCACATCCTCTCCAGCACCTGTTGTTTCCTGACTTTTTAATGATTGCCATTCTAACTGGTGTGACATGGTATCTCATTGTGGTTTTGATTTGCATTTCTCTAGTGGCTAGTGATGATGAGCATTTTTTCATGTGTTTTTTGGCTGCATAAATGTCTTTTTTTGAGAAGTGTCTGTTCATATCCTTCTCCCACTTTTTGATGGGGTTGTTTGTTTTTTTCTTGTAAACTTGTTGGAGTTCATTGTAGATTCTGGATATTAGCCCTTTGTCAGATGAGTAGGTTGTGAAACTTTTCTCCCATTTTGTAGATTGCCTGTTCACTCTGATGGTAGTTTCTTTTGCTGTGCAGAAGCTCTTTAGTTTAATTAGATCCCTTTTGTCAATTTTGGCTTTTGTTGCCATTGCTTTTGGTGTTTTAGACATGAAGTCTTTGCCCATGCCTATGTCCTGAATGGTACTGCCTAGGTTTTCTTCTAGGGTTTTTATAGTTTTAGGTCTATCTAACATGTAAGTCTTTAATCCATCTTGAATTAATTTTTGTATAAGGTGTAAGGAAGGGATCCAGTTTGAGCTTTCTACATATGGCTGGCCAGTTTTCCCAGCACCATTTATTAAATAAGGAATCCTTTCCCCATTGCTTGTTTTTGTCAGGTTTGTCAAAGATCAGATGGTTGTAGATATGCGGCATTATTTCTGAGGGCTCTGTTCTGTTCCATTGATCTATATCTCTGTTTTGGTACCAGTACCATGCTGTTTTGGTTACTGTAGCCTTGTAGTATAGTTTGAAGTCAGGTAGCATGATGCCTCCAGCTTTGTTCTTTTGGCTTAGGATTGACTTGGCTATGTGGGCTCTTTTTTGGTTCCATATGAACTTTAAAGTAGTTTTTCCAATTCTGTGAAGAAAGTCATTGGTAGCTTGATGGGGATGGCATTGAATCTATAAATTACCTTGGGCAGTATGGCCATTTTCACGATATTGATTCTTCCATCCATGAGCATGGAATGTTCTTCCATTTGTTTGTATCCTCTTTTATTTCACTGAGCAGTGGTTTGTAGTTCTCCTTGAAGAGGTCCTTCACATCCCATGTAAGTTGGATTCCTAGGTATTTTATTCTCTTTGAAGCAATTGTGAATGGGAGTTCACTCATGATTTGGCTCTCTGTTTGTCTGTTATTGGTGTATAAGAATGCTTGTGATTTTTGTACATTGATTTTATATCCTGAGACTTTGCTGAAGTTGCTTATCAGCTTAAGAAGATTTTGGGCTGAGACAATGGGGTTTTCTAGATATACAATCATGTCATCTGCAAACAGGGACAATTTGACTTCCTCTTTTCCTAATTGAATGCCCTTTATTTCCTTCTCCTGCCTAATTGCCCTGGCCAGAACTTCCAACACTATGTTGAATAGGAGTGGTGAGAGAGGGCATCCCTGTCTTGTGCCAGTTTTCAAAGGGAATGCTTCCAGTTTTTGTCCATTCGGTATGATATTGGCTGTGGGTTTGTCATAGCTAGCTCTTATTATTTTGAGATACATCCCATCAATACCTAATTTATTGAGAGTTTTTAGCATGAAGGATTGTTGAATTTTGTCAAAGGCCTTTTCTGCATCTAGACATCTTTAACTCAAGAGGTCAACAATTGGGATAAAATGCCATGCTTGTGGGTGATGGATGCCATAAAAGTAACTTGATAATCTGTGAGGCGTGGTGGCTCACCCTTGTAATCCCAGCACCTTGGGAGGCCAAGGCAGGCAGATCACCTGAGGTCAGGAGTTTGAGACCAGCCTGAGCAACATAGAGAAACCCTGTCTCTACTAAAAATACAAAATTAGCCAGGTGTGGTGGCACGTCCTGTAATCCCAGCTACTCGGGAAGCTGAGGCAGGAGAATTGCTTGAACCCGGGAGGCAGAGGTTGCAGTAAGCTGAGATCGCGCCATTGCACTCTAGCCTGGGCAACAAGAGCAAAACTCCATCTCAGAAAAAAAAAAAAAATTAACCTGACAATTGAGTTTTAGTCATAAAAGTGCCAAAATGCTAAAAGAACTTACAGTTTCTGACCACTGAAATATTTTGCTCTAGCCTGGGTATAAGAAGAAGCGAGTCTGAGACTAGGAATGAATGAGAGGAAACTTTTGATTCTTACTACATAGGTTCCTTTTAGAATTATGAATATTTAGAGCTAGAAATTGAATATTCATTATTCTAGCCCAGACATTTTACAGAGGAGAAAGTCAAAGTTTCAGAGATTAAAGTTGTACCCAGGGCCACACAGTTAGGTTGCTGCAAATATTAAGAGAACTTACTTCACTTAATTTGGTGCATTTTTATTCTTCTATTTATAGACGAGTAAAATGTGCTGAGACCAGTGCATTTTAAGCTCCAAGACTGTCACTTCTTCATTTTTCTTAGGCTTTTAGATTCAATTAAATAAGTAATGCACCTAAGGATTCATCAGCTGGGAATACTGTCTCACCACTGAATGACTTAAGAGAGATAATATTGCATTGCTGAAGACATATTATAAAAATCTGAGAATGAGCATGTGTGAAGCTCTCTGATACTCTTACAAGAAATGAAGTATAAGTAGTGGATTCCTTCAAATGAAACAAAATTTTTCTGAACGCCTTTTTAGATACAGTATACACAACCTAGGAGTATAGATATGATGTCTCCTGTCCTGTGCTCAGGCAGGTTAGGATTCTGGCAGACCATGGGACACCCCTGAGCCATCAATTTAAAATGCCCCATATTTCAGTAGCTTCTATGTGCTAGGATTTCTGTTTGGGAGTACAAAAAGCAATCAGATTGTTTTTCTTGAGTTACCTGAAGTCTATTGGGAAGAACCCAGTGGTAACCCAAATAACTATGACACAAGGTAGAAAATAGTACCAAGGTAGATAGAGATAAAATCTTTGGATACTTAAAGGAAGACAGAATTACTCCTGACTGGGAATTTTAGAGGAATTTTCATGAACAAAGATCAGTAACATCATCCAATATCCATGAAATATTTAACTATAAGGCAGTTTTAGTACTGGGAAAGAAAAACTACATCATACCTACCAGTAAGAATCTCATGATCATCATATTTTAATAAAAGATGAAGAGATAAGACTGCTTATTCTGTGTTCCAAAGAAATTCCTGGAGGAGAAGGGATCTGAGCTAGACTTTAATAAATAGAGATGATTTGGATAGAAGAACAATTTAGAGCATCCTGGTTTGAAAGAACAAAAGGATCTAAGGCAGTAGCCCTGGGAATGTACTTCACAAGTTCAGGATCAATGAGTATCCAGTTTAGCTAAAGAAAACGATTCTAGTGAAAGAAGTAAACAAACATTTGGTAGGATGAAATGGTTCCATCTTATGGAGAAGCTTAAATATTGATCCAAGAATTTTGAACACCCTAGTGGACTTCAGGAGAACCTTGTCACTCTGAGCAAAGATAAAAATAAATTGATATGGGAAATGATGTTCCTTTCAGATTAGAGAAACTCCTGAATTAATCTCAAATTTGGAGGCCGCTTAGTATAACAAAAAAGTATATTTTCAATATTGCTGATATGTAATCTAAGAATGGTTCTCTCTTCCTGTCACTGAAATTCATCTATTATTTATTCCAAGCTTTAAAAAAAAGTACTAAAATAAAATTGTGTGATTGAGCATTGCAAAAGAGTGGGTTTTTATAATGTGGAAGCCAAAATTTTTTATCAGAAAAGAAAAGAGAAAAAAGAATCTATGCTGAGAGGAGATGGCCAACTACTACATAGATTTATTAACTCAACAAAAGGGTGAGCAGTTCTTCGAAACCTGGTATTTGTTGGTCATATCTATTACAAGGTAGCTGTGACTTGGTGCAGGGTGCAGACAAGAGAGGGAACAGGAAAAAAGAGATTAGTATAAACTGTGAAATCAGGCAAAGCTAGACTCAAATTTTGTCTCTGTTTTCTAGTAACTATGTGTGACCTTGAATTATTGAAGCTCTCTAAACTTCCACTTTCTTGTTTGCAAAATGGTACAATGTCATCTACATATAGAATTATAGTAAAGAGTAAATGAGAAATATATGTAAATACCTAGCTGCTTCTGGAAAATAGTATGTACTTAGTTGCTGGTTATTTTTATTATTGTTGTAATTACTATTTCCAGTGATGTGATGCTTATTACCTTCCAAAGCAAGTACTTTTGTATTTGAAAGGTGAAAGCTCTTTCCCATTATTTCTAAACCCTTGTCCTACTTCTCAGTTCTAGAACTTTTTTTTTTCCTTAATGGAAGGAAAGAAATAAGGAAGGGTTGGAGAGAGAGAGAGGAAAAGCACCTTTGTTTATATACTTTCTTTAGGTATGTTGAAGACAATACTCACAAAGCTCTTCAGTCGTCTCTCCATTTGGATGGCCATCCTCAGTGCTTAAGCAATTCTTCATAAATATGATTTTCAGAAGCATCTGAAGCATCTGTATTCAGGGTCCTATCCTCATCCCGTTAAGAAATGTAAGGCTCAAAATCAGATGTTGTTATGTGAAGTGTGGTCTCGTACATGGAGTACAAGGTTAATTTTCATTAGGAGACAAATGCCCAGTAATACCTACAGTGTGGGAACATGGATCCCTTCTCTTTAACATCAGTTTTGCCAGTGCCCTCCTTTGTAACCCAGAGTAGCTTCAGATAAACCTACTGAGCCCTTCTTTTCTTGTTCATAGGAAAATATTTTTAAAGGCATAGTGCGTTTATAAGAAAATTTTTATATGCTTCTTTTACCCTGAGAGGATTGTAAAGTTTGTCATGCCCTGATTGACAACTATCAGTTCAAAAAAAAAAAAAAAACAGAAAATAAATTCCTTAAATAATTTATATCATACAAATGAATGTGTAACTAAGCAAAATTTTCAGGAAAAAAAATGTTTATAATCATTAGGTAAAAGTAGAATTCTGACCTTATCTTTATATTTTAAAGCTTTGCCTAGATATTCCAAGACTTGGCTTTCAGTTTTCCTAAATCTAAACAGAGAAATAGATGAAATCATGTCTAAGATTTCTTCCAATTTTGACATTGTTATATGTCCTTACCTGTAAAATGAAGAAAATATTTTTTCCTTATATCAGGGTTGTTGTTAGGAAGAAATGATATTGTAGATATTGTGTGGCAACCTGCTAGGAACAGAGACTTTCATAGCTTCATTCATTCACCCTAGGGTCCAAGTATCAACGTTTTCTTATTTTTCCTTCAGGATTTATTCCTTAGTCAGGGAGTGACCAAGGATGGTCAGCCAGAACCTCAGTTTGTCACCTGGAGCATAATATGATAAACAGAACCATAAACAAAGTTCTGCTTACTGAGGCAGTCCTGGCTACCAGTGAATGATCAGGCACCCTGTAAGCTAGCCCCTGGAAGAACAATAATGCTGATTTTATCTGTAAAATAATTCTTTGCATACAAAGTACTGTAAACTCAGTTGGTTCTCCCTGCAAATTTTTGAATGATTGTAGGCAGAGTTTTTGTTATCTGTTTTACTAATGATGCAACTGAGGCCCATAGGAGTCAGGTTGCCCATAAAGGCAGGGATGTGCATATAGAGTTACCCAAAGCAAACTGGTATTTTGTGGGGCACAACCTCAAAACCGCTGATATCTTGCTACATTTAAGTACAAAAAGCTCCTATATGCCACAGAATTGGAACATTACCAGATCTTAAATGTTCCTTAGAAATCACCTCAACTGATGCTCCACATTTGGCAGAAAGCCAAAAAGTTTCTCAGCCGGGAACAAAACACAAGTTCCCTTTCTATCACATGGTGCTGAAGCTTAGATGCATAAACCGAACAAATCATCAGGAAGCTATAAAAGGAACAAACAAATACAGTCTCTGGAATCATTGCAACCTCAATACACATCTCATTGCCATTTCCTGGACATTTGTGTCTAGCTAGGTTGCTTTCTCTGCCTGAGCCTTACTGTGAATATGTGCCAAGCAGAGTGTTGCTGTTAATTAAGCTAGATAACATACCAGTGTCTGGCCTAGTTCTTGGCCCATAATATGTATTCAACTAATATTTACTTCTTTTCATCCACTCACCCTTCTTCTTAACAGTTGGAACCCCTGTTTTGAACTGTTCACTTCTACTCTGGATTTCCCTGTGTAAGCTCACTTGCAGAAGAGAGTGGAGGGGAACACACTGCATTTCCCACCATCCAGCCCCGACCTGGGCCCACCTTGTGCAGGACACTGCTGACTTTGGGATGCCAGCTGTGGTCCTCACACAGGGCTCACTGTATCAGGGGACCTGGCTTGATCCGGTAAAGAGCGTCTGCTGCAGTGCCTGATGGAAAGTGCCCGCTTAATTGGGAGATAGGGCTTCATGAATGGATCTTTCATTAGTTGAAAAAAAAATATTTGCCTGCAAGGACTGTAAACAGAAGACTTGATTCACTTGTTCCTTTTCTCCTGCCCTCTCTTGGGTTTTGTTTGACTTAGCGTGTTTATACCTCAGGACACAGCTGGTACTAATGCCTTTCCAAGGTTAAGAAACCTTTCCCTGCCATTCCCTATGGTCCCCTTTGTGTACTTTCAAGAGATAATAAAGGAGGTGTGGATGTGAGACAGTGAGTGCATTCACATTAGTCCTGGTTATTATGGGGACCTCAGAACAAGCATCACCTCCACCCTGTCTGCATGGATTTAAGAGAGAGCATCTGAGCACCTGAGCTTACCTCAAACACGTTCTTTGAAGAAGAGTCACTGCCGGTCATTTCCATAATGTATCACAGCTGTCCTGACCTGATCCTTCTCTGCTCTATCGTGGCTACTTTAGCATATTTTTCTCAAAAAGTGTTCCTCTTTCATAATTAAAGGTGAGGGAAGACTGGATGAAAAAAGCTGTGGGATGTGGTCAGCACATAAGGCCTGTGGTCAAAGATGGGTCTTCAGTTAAATCATTTGGTCTTACTAAGCCTCAGTGTTTTCATTTGTAAATCTGGAATAATCATTAGACCTTTTTCACTCTGCTTGTTGTGAGGTTGAAACATGAGGCTCAAAGAAAAAGTACTTTTTGGACAAGAGAACACTATATAAATAGGAAAATTTTAATTGAACCTTCCTCATATTCCATTAATATGTTGGTGCTCTGTATTATAGTAGTACTTTAGTTGACTTGAGCACACGATGTAGTTGACTTTAGATTAAACTTTCACTAAGTATTACCTAGAAAAAATGAGCCGTCATGTGATTCTACAGTCTTTACAGGCTACATAGGGATGGTGAATTCTTTTCACCACTAGCAAAGGCTCCTAAAGGATCATGCCTTATTCCCACTCCATAGATAAAGACCTTAGGCTCCTGGGAATCCATTGAGCTCACAGAGGTTTACATAATGCCAAATCAGGATGGGAAGTTAGATCCTGCTTAGTGCTCATAACTGGCTTATGAGGTTTCCATTTCAGATAATGAATACTCATCTAGGAGAATTGGTGGGGAACCATGAGCTGTTCATGTATACGCCTGCACTCACGTCCTATCCAGACACCCAGATATCATCTCTGGCCCACTGCAGTAAGATCTCTGTCTTCTGTTCTGTTGGTCTCCCCTTCATTCATTCCTTCATTTGCTCTCTCTAGTCTTCATACTTCTTGAATCACTTTCAGTATGGTACCCTTATTTTAAATAAATAGTACCCTCATTTGGGTATTTGTTTCCAGTGTTCCTGAGGCTGGGGAATTTCTCCAGAGTTTAATGATGACTCTGGTACTCAAGCACCAAGAAAATTTCCACTTGAGATGGATCTGGCACTGGAGGTTTATTTTTTCCCCTTTCTATTTTATTGTTGGCCAGTTTGGGCCAGCATGTTGCTAGGTTGTATTGGTTTCTTAGCTCTTGTAACCAAGCTAAGATGCACATGTCAAAAAATATTTTTTCTTCCTCTCTAAAAAGGTTTTTCCTCTTTTCTGTAATGCTTCAGGAAGGGAAAAGAGTGTTTGCTTGATTCTAATTCTGGCATATGAAGTGTTTGCTACAAAATGTTTTTATCACTGTGTTATCTTGTCAAAGTGCTATCGTCATTGTCATTTTCAGTTTAATAGCAGGAATGTTCTATTTTCACAAAGGATATTACATATTTTAAGTAAACTCAACAAAGGAAATTTCAAATGCAAAAAAAAAATTGATAGTGAGAAGCTAATTAGTTTTTTTATTTCTCAAAGCCCTACATTTAAAATAGCTTTAAGTTTCCAGTATGTCATGCTCTGACAGTAGCATTTACAGGTAAAGGATGACGCTTAACTAGGATTATGGTTACATTGTAAACACTCAAGCCAAAGAAAAATATATCCTTGGACAAAGGAGTTAAGATGATTTGCCAGAGTGGCCTCCAGGGTTTGGATGACAGCTACATCACTGTGATTTAATGCACCTTTAGTTTCAGGAGTTGTATCCAGACTAGTCCTCATCTCAGCCTCACAAAAGAGGACTGGACTTAACCACAATAGGAATCAGAGCTCCTGCAGTGAAACCCAGTCCCTTTCCCTGTGGGAAGTGATAACCGCAGGTGAAACTCTGAGCTAGAGAAATACCATCTTGGTAGTCCTGAAGTGATAGCACTTACATTCTTTTGCCAGGCATCCAAAATCCTTTATTCTTCAAATAGCTGTGAAGGTTTTTTTTATTATTATATAAAGCCTTGCAGTGAGTCATAGAAAAAATGCACTGGGGTCTGAGACAGAGAGAGAGAGATGAAACAACTATAATTCCTGAGTCAACTATGATTCCTGTCTTCAAGAGTCTCATGATTAAGAAATGGAGACAAATGCGGAAATAACTAATTCCAACTTCCTAAGCTAAATGTCATAATGAACAAGGTACCAAGGAAGCACATAGAAGGCTTAGGTAAATTCTTCCTGAGGGAATTCCTCCGTTATAGGTAATAATTATTAAGCTTCCACCTTGTCCTGTTTCTGTGTCTCTATTATTATTTAATATTTACAGCTACAGCTATCTATCTGTCTATCCATCTGTCTGTCTAGAGTTCCTACCTAATGGTGTGTTTCAGATGAGGATAGATTTCTCACTTGAAACAGTCTGTCTGGTGCTTTGCATCCATCCATCCATTCATTCTACAAACTGTTATGCCCTCTATATGGCAAGCATTTTGCTATATCCTTACTACAGAATTCAATTAGGCACTAATATCTATTTTAATTGTGGAGACAAAAACAGCTGAGAAAATGTTATCACTCCATAGATGAGTTAAAGAAAAAAAAACAGGGAGAATTTCTTGAAGGTGATGTCAATATTATCATAAACTCAGGCAGTCCATCCTGAAAATGATTTTTTGTGAGCCGGAATCCCCTGTACTCATCATTTATTCCCTGATTTACTGTGTTTTATTCTGTATCAGATGATGTGCTAGCATAAAGCGGGGATATATCATCTTCTGATTTCGTGAGACATTGTTTCTAAACCTCTTTTCTTGGTGATTAGACCTATGCTTGTGCCCTTCAGAGTCAAGGGTTGTGGACACTTGCTCCGCTGCTTGTTTTTTCTGCTATCTTCTGTCCTTGTTGGTTGAATTCTAATGGACTTATACCAAGTGCTGTCAGAAGATGAGCATCTACAAATCAGATTGCACAAGGATTTTCACATATATTAAGTATTTGGTTGCAATTTAAAATTGGTTGGCAGAGCAATAGGGCATTTGATTATTAGGATTTCACATTATCTGTGTGACTTGGAAATAGAAAAAAAAGGGACTTATATTATATGTCCAGAAAAAAAGTCCAGCAAACTATAATCCATAGGCAAAATCCAGTGCACTGTGTTTGTAAATAAAGTTTTATTGGAATTCAGTCATGCCCATTTGCTTATGTGTTGTCTATATCTGATTTCTGTCTACTTGGTAGCATTGACTAGTTTTGAGAAACCAAATGACCCACAAACTTTGCAATATTTACTGTCTCTTTATTGAAAAGGCTTGACTCGCTATAAAAATGAATTAATCCTGAAGGAGAGGAAAAAAAATTAGTGGCCCTAATCATATTTTTAAATTTATACAACATGCAGTTTTGAAACTCTCAGTCGATGTAGAACAACCAAAAAGGAAAAAAAACCTGGACTAAGATGATAGACAAATTCCCTTTCAACTTCAACCAGTTTGTTCTGAGGATATTGTGTGCTTCAGGAATTTCTGCCATATGCTGGGATATTCAGACATATATAACGCAGTCTGCCTTCCAGGAACCCTTAGTCTGTTAGTGGAGATGGACATAGAAAGCAGCAAATATTCCTTTGTGTAACTCATGCTGTATATGAGATAAGATAATGAGGCAGAGAAGAGTTGGAGAGTAGAGATGGCCTGGCTTTTGGGAATTTTGGAAAGATATCATAAAAGAGTAGAAACTTAAACTATGTTTGAAAGCATGAACTCATGATAGATGGGCAAGGGTAGAAACAAACGTTTTATTTCTAGAAGCTTCAACTCTATCTTGAAATAGTTTGTTGTGTATATTAGTCCGTTTTCACGCTGCTGATAAAGACATACCTGAGACTGGGCAATTTACAAAATAAAGAAGTTTCAATGAACTTAAGGTTCCACATGGCTGGGGAGGCCTCACAGTCATGGCAGAAGGTGAAAAGCACGTCTCACATGGCAACAGACAAGAGAAGAGAGCTTGTGCAGGAAAACTCCCATTTTCAAAACCATGGGATCTCACAAGACTTATTCACTATCATGAGAACAGCACGGGAAAGGCCTTCCCCCATGATTCAGTCACCTCCCACCAAGTCCTTCCCACAACACATGGGAATTAAAGATGAGATTTGGATGGGGACACAGCCAAACCTTATCAGTGTGTTTATAATGGCACCACAGTTTCTAAAGTATTATCCATTATCTTTTTGGTCTTTATAACAGAGGTTGGTTGTAATCATTATCTCCATTTTATTAGTATTTCTTAAAAGGCTTCATCAAAGCAGTTAAATGACTTTTTCAGGGTTTCACTGCTTATAAATGGTAAAAGTTACCTGACCCTACCTCTAACTCTAAAGCCACAGGACTGTCCCCTTAAATCAAACTTTCTGGCCTGAGTCTACAGGTATTCCCCAGAATTTCTAATTGATATGAAATGCAAGAGAAAAGAGGCTTTGCATTTTCCTGCACTGGAGCACCTGCCTTATTCCAGCCATTGCCAAGAAATTGTTTTTGCCACTGACATTGTTGCACATGCTGCCAGTGGAAGTAATAGTGATCTGGACTTCATATGCTTTCACTGAACATGCATATGGCTCTTCTTATTAGACTGTCATAGGGCTCCCTTACTTTCAACTTTCCTTGCAGGTTTCTCTATTTTCTGTCCTCTTTTCCTTTCCTTGTTTCTTATACCAGCCTATAGACCCTCTGTAACCAGTTGAGTTTCTTCATCACATGCTTTTCTCCTTCTCAGGTGGAGTTTTGGCCAGAGGGAGGAGAATCTGTTCAATTAAACAGATTCTGTACAACAGATTCTGTAGAATGCAAAACAGAACCGATTCTGTAAAATGCAAAGGACCCTTTTCTCTTGCATTTCAGATCAATTCTAAATTCTGGGGAATATCTGTAGACTTAGGCCAGAAAGTTTGACTTAAGGGGACAGCCCTGTAGCTTTAGAGTCAGAAGTAGGGTCAGGTAAGTTTTACCGTTTATAAGCAGTGAAACCTTGAACAAGTCATTTAACTGCCTTGATGAAGCCTTTTAAGAAATAATAATTAAACATCCCCTGGTATTTGAGAAAAGAGGTATCCCAAATCCCACCATTTACCAGGTCCTATTACTCACAATGCTGGTAACCATAGGTCTCCATCCCTTATGCTCACTCCTCTTACCACGTCCTGTCTAGGAGCTACTTCTACTTTTATGTGCTCAGTCTTCTATCCAGAACCCTACCCCCAAATGTCTAAGCTCCTCACACCTCAGTTCTCTGTCTTGGGCCATGGAACCTCTAACACTGGTTTGGAAGTGTGTGTCTTTTTCCTCAGGCAGCTGGAGCAGAGACTGATTCCACTGCCAATTCTTGCCTCAACAAGAGTGGTCTTGAGACAATAGGTTGAAGCTTTCACTACATGTTCTTTTAGCAAAAAATTATAAAGCATAGAGGTTAAGAGATGGGCTGTAGAATCAGACTACAAAGATTCTGATCATACTGCTTCAATTATAAGCTCTGGATGTTGAGTACCTCTCCTAATCTCCCTGAGCATCATCTGTTGAAAGGAGGCATCAAAGGACTTCCCTCATTGAACTGTTGTAAGGATTAAATGAGCACATGTTAAGTTTCTGGCTGTGTAAGTTTTTGTTATTACTTTTCTTTTGTACTTGAACTTGTCATACCGTGTTTCTATTTTGGGTTCAGAAAATATGGTTAACATAATTATAGGTTTAATAGAAATTTTGGATTAGCCTGTGAACCTAACACACAATTATAGCACTGTTTTTTTAATGAGAGAATGAATTCCTGAGTTCTAAACAGATGAGTTACAAAGAAGCTCTTGGACTGAAGTCATCCGTATATAATAGATGGTCCAGTTGGGAATAGAAGAGTGACTGTGAAAGATAATTGAAAGTCTGCAAAAATATTTTTTACTAAATGCACTGTCTTTTTGAGCTTGCATTCATAGGCACGTCTAACGCACCTGCCCCAATGTAACCAATCAACATCATATACAGCCCTCAGTTGCTAAGTTTATGTGGTAAATTTATTTTCCTTCTTGGTTTTTGTTTCTTTGCATTTTGATCTTTTTATGTCTTTGTTTATTAAGTAAGAAATTAGAATCTCTGATCAGTAGATTGGCTAGGATCTGCTTATGAGTCTTCGATGCAAAACTGACAACTCTGTCATTGGTTGTGCCATCGTATCTGTCCTCAGGCTTGTCAGCTAAAGCTCAGTTGGTGATTTGCCACCACTGGCATTGCTTGGTGGTAGAATGGGGTAAAGGATTATCATGTCAGCATCCCTTGTCCCCGGTGAGCTTAGTCTCAGTGAACACATTTTCTTGTGTGCTTTCTAAAATGCCCAGGACCCTTATTTTACACTTAGAAAATAGAAGTCACAAAGATTTCCTGAGGACCTCATCATTATGTGGAGCTAGGAAAAGTACTGTGGTTTATAGTTCTGTGGTTTACACAAAGGGAAATCCAATTGATTTGCACAAATATGCAAAACAAAATATGTTTAAGTGCCATGAAGAGAAACGATGTTCTTTAGGAATTAAGAGGAGGTTCAGAAGGAAAATGGTGTTGATAGGATCTGACCAACTGAGTTTGGACAATCAGTGACCTCAGGGAAAGGAGTGTTAGGAAAGGGACTTTCCTGACGGAGGAAATAACATAAGTAGACAGGGAGGTAGAACACTCTGGAAACTGAATCTTTGTCAAAATGCCTTAAAAATGGTGCATCATTACAAATTTAGCGACATTTCACTTCAAGATTCTTACATACCTTAGGGTGAAAATCAACAAAGCCCTTAAAATGCAGACGATTAACTCTTTTTCTCTGTGTTGTGTGTGTGTGTGTTTGTGTGTACACACATATACTCCACATATCTCCACAAATCAATGACAATACCAAATGGAGCAATTTTCCACAATTTTCTCCAAGTAACTGCATGCTTAAGCACTGCACTCAGCAAAATGTTGTAAGTCCATCAATATTTCTCAGTCTTGCTGAGTTTCTGTGTGACCCCCAATAGCTTACCCAGTCTCTTCCTTTGTAAGTAATGATTACAGATTCTACATATGCAAGTACAAGAATCCTTTCACAAATAAATTCCAGAGGACTCCAACCTGCGGTGTCTTTAGTGAGTCAGAAATTAGGAAGATAGCTTCAATTTGGTTATACCCAGCAGGAAGGAAACAATCCTAATCATACTAATACCAATAGAATATTGTAGTCCAGGAGTTTGATGGAGTTCGACCAGCATCCTTTAGAAAGGAAAATTGCATAAATTAAATAATTTATATGGAACAAACATATGTGTAATATGCATGTAAAATAAAATGGCACCAGTTATTAAACAGGTGAATGCATATATATCATAGAGAAGTCAACTATGACCAGAAGATACAAAATGAACTGTTCTTTAGTATCATGTTTTGTTTTGCAATAAAGGGCAGGATATTCTCTCTTCCTTTAGCCTTAACTGATCTGCTTCCATGTTCTAGTCACTTGAACATTGATATGCGTCTAAAATAGGCCCCTGTTCTTCCATTAACTAGAAAATAAAAAAGTGCCCAGAAGAGAAGTTTCCGTTTCTAGCAGCACGTAGAAAAGTGCCACAGTTTGATCAGGTATCAGGGTCAAGATGAGGGAAAGGACATCAGAAAAAAAAGTAGAATTATCCTGTTCACTTCAAGGAAGATGCACAGCATAAGGCGGGTTTTAGAAAACGATTAAGAGAAAATTGGCAGACAGAATTAGGGAGATTGCTTAATCAATATCACAATATAACGATGCTGGGTAGAAGATGCATGGAAGAAGCATGGATTATTTCAATGACTTTTATTTTGAAGATAGTGTGATTATCACCCCTGGGGAGGCTGGAACATTACACTGGGGATTTAGTCACCAGCTGAAGCAGATCTGTGGGTTGAATAGATCACCATGAATGTTGTTTCCAACCTTAAGTTTTCTTAAATTTCAGAGGTTCGATGAGTTCTTCTCCAAGGATCGAGGAGAATATCTACTAGAAATCTACTATAGAATAGAGAGAATTGGTCTATACACAAGTTTATTTAAATTAAATAATCCTGATACCGTTTTGAACTTTTCAGTCAAAACCTACCATATGCAGCTCTTACCAGTGACTTCAGTGCTTCCTTATACAAAGTGCAAGCGGTGCTAATATCACATTTAAAAAACACTTTGGGCCAGGTGTGGTGGCTCACAACTGTAATCCCAGCACTTTGGGAGGCCAAGGTGGGTGGATCACCTGAGGTCAGGAGTTTGAGACCAGCCTGACCAACATGGTGAAACCCCATCCCTACTAATAATACAAAAAAATTAGCCGGGCGTGGTGGTGCATGCCTGTAATCCTAGCTACTCGGGAGGCTGAGACAGGAGAATTGCTTGAACCCAGGAGGTTGCAGTGAGCCAAGATCGCGCCATTCCACTCCAGCCTGGGCAACAAGAGCAAAACTCAGTCTCCAAAAGGAAAAAAAAAAAAGAAATACTTTGATTTTAGAAAGAAGGTCTGTGCCCAAGCGCTCCCAGGTGCTGCCAGGCCTCAGAGGAAGGGTTCTGAAGACAAACCTGACTGCCTCCTTCCACATGCTACGCCTGCAAATATTGGCTGCCTTCAAGCTCACAGCCTGTGACAGCAAGTTGGTTTCATTTCTTAAAGTTGATCTTCAAAGCCGTGAAGCAATCGCAAACTGTTTGAGATCCCAAATCAAAGAACAGATTGTGTAGACTCAAAAAAAGCAAACAAACAATTACATTTAAAAACAAAGTGTTGGAAAAAACTAGCAACAACCTTTCTGCTCACCTGCCAAGGCCTTGTGGCTAAGCTTCTGTTTTTGCCAAATTGTAGCAAATCACATCAGACAGTGTCCTTCTTGTACTACTGACAGGTGACCCATTTCCTGGTGGTTAAATCTGGAGGGATTTGGGAGTTCTTGCTCTTAACATGACTTTCCCACCGACTGGATTTGTGATTGTAAGCAAATCACACTCATTTCCTCCATTTGAAATGCAGGTTCTATGAAGCCTCCTGGCTTGAAGATAGAATAGTGAGTAATACCTAACATTGGCATTGTACAGCGTGCCACTGAGGGCTGCACGATAGCTCTGTGAAATAGATGAGGAAACAGGATTAGAGAAGGGACCAGCTCACAATCACAGGACTAGTAAATTATGAAATGAGAATTCAAGCTTTCCAATATCCCTTGTTCTTTCTACTACATGATACCACTTCTAGCTAACCACTCATTCAATAGCTCTTGAAAAGGATATTCTGTTACCTCCTTTGGAGATAATATTTGATCCCTGCTTTCTCACAGGGCTTTCCAAATAGAGTCCTCGTTGGCCCATTTCCATGGAACATTTTGCTGGTCTTTAGGTATTTTATTAATTGCTGAATTGTTTAGGGGTTTTGACTTGTCTAAGGAGACTATATCTGAATTCAATTATTTTTTTCCTCTTTCCCCTCGAGCATGCACATTCTTTGTAATACTGTAGTGATGTATAAGTTTTCAAGAGCTGTCAAGGTATATATATATATATATATATATATATATATATATATATCTCCAAAAGCAGATAGTACAATACATTTACTACAGTTGTTTCACTTTGATATGGATAAAAAATGTTTAAAAAAGGCAAAGAATTGTGTGAGTGTCATTACAACTTTAATTTCAAAATTTTTGCCCTTATGTTATTTGCTATACTTGGTTTCCTCGACATTATAAATCATTGATCACAGGCTGGTATAAATTTAGCATTACCAGTGGATTCTGCATACTTGATATGCTCTTTTTATTTTGGTTTTGTCAGTTCGCTACTCATGAGTTTATCTTTGAACAACTTCCCATGGCTATAGGATTAGGTCTGTACTCCAGAGCCTGATATCTATGGGCCTTTTTTTCTTAGCCTTTCTAGTCTTTTTTACCCCATATTTCTTCATGATAGCCATAGTTTGTCCAACCTAAACAAAGAGCTAGTCCCCAAGCACACTAACCCATTACTTTCATCCCTCTGCTTTTAATACAATTGTTTCTCTGTAGAGAATGCCTTTAAAAAATATATAAGTTGGCTAAGCTCAAAAACACTGCTTCTATGATAATACTCTTACAGGTTCTTCCATTTGTAAATATGCACACTCATAGTACTCTTACAGCATTGGTCCTCTCATAACATTATGAGAGTAGGTACTGTAAACTGAAAAGTGACACATAAAAATACATAATGGTGCAGCTCAGATATGTGTTATCTTAATATTCCTATTAACCTTAGAACTTCGTGACTGTGTTGGGATTACTTGACATATTTGTTTATCAATCAACACAGTGACAATGATGATGAATGAGTAACCAGTGTTTTGTTATTGAAACATTTGAAGAAGTGTTCCATATTTCTGAAGTTATTATTTTAGTTTGGTTTAGTTTAGTTAAGTTTTTACGATGGAGTCTTGCTCTGTTGCCCAGGCTGGAGTACAACAGCGTGATCTCAGCTCACTGCAACCTCTGCCTCCTGGGTTCAAGCAATTCTCCCTGCCTCAGCCTCCCAAGAAGCTGGGATTACAGGCACCTGCCACCATGCCCAGCTAATTTTTTGTATTTTTAGTAGAGACGGAGTTTCGGCATGTTGACCAGGCTGGTCTCGAACTTCTAACCTCAGGTGATCTGCCCACCTTGGCCTCCTAACTGAAGTTATTTTTTAAATTAAACTAATACATGCGACTGGCTTAACAAACTAATAGGACTAATGAGTCTACAACAAACGACATCCCCTCCATGCTTCTCCTCTCTCCACTGTCAATCCTACTTCACGGAAGACACTCTTGGCTGCTTCTTCCTGGCATTTGCACAGCTTCATGTCTAAAACAGAAATGCATTTCTATCTTTGGAGGCATAAATCTTAGACATTATCTGTGGATTAATAACACAAAAGACACGGATATGCCATCCATATAAATGTTTGACTGTTTAGAGCTTCCTACTCTGGGGAGGATTTACCCATCTTCCTCCAAAATTGAGAAAAGGGACTTTCATTGGACATTATCTTCAAGTCCTTGCAGTGTTCCAGAAGGTGTGACAATCTGGTCCTTTGGCTGTCTTCATCACTGACCTGCTGACCTGCTGTTTTAGGTTGATTATATTTGCCTTTGAGCCAAAAGAGTTACTTGATGATCCTCCAGAGCCCCATTTCCACACAACACTTAGGTTTAAAAGCAGCGAGAATGGAATAAATGAAATAATGATGGAGTGATTTGAAGATTTTTCATGTCTTTCAGGAAACACAAGCTGCTCTTAGTGACCACAGAGCTGGCAGCCTCCCCTGCATCTCAACTTTATGTTTCCAAATATGGTCTAGATGCTTAGTAAGTGTTAAAAAACAATAGTGCATCTTGATGCATTCTTTATGGTATAAAATAACCTGTTAGGTATCAGGGATAATTTTTCTTCAGCATTAGATGGCTGTTTATGTATGATATAGTTCTCTGTGTCCCTGGGACCTAATGATCATTGAATACAGGTGAATAGAATGTTATACAGTAGATGGAACATGATTATCAAAGTCAGGAGACCTAGACTCAGTTGCTTTCTAGCAAGGCAGTCGTTACTTACATGTTACGTCTTTTATCAGAACCTCAGTTTGGATCTATAAAATAGGATTACTCATTTCCACCTTGGAACTGTTTTTATGTAACCATCAAGTAAGCCAGCAAATATAGTTATCTGTGTAGTTAACTAGCTGCTAACAAAGGCATCCAGGGTGGCCTTTAATATATGTTTGGAATATATTTATTCAACAAATGTTTCTTCAATTGTTTTCCAAGTTAGATTTATAAAAAACGAGAGCCTGGCAGGCAGGCAGGCAAGTTGGTAGCTTGGGATGGGATCCACTACAGCACAGAAGTGCAGCCAGAGACTTGCTCCTAACTCCCCACGGATTGCTACAAATCCTTGCTCCAACCCACAGCTTGGCAAGGGATCTTGCTATCAGCCTTCTCTTATGGAACCCATTGTACATATGAATATTTGATTAGCTTATTCCATTTTCATTTTATACTATTAGTTCTCCTTGTGGGGTTAGATCCTATGCACACACACATATACACACACACACAAACACACACACACACACCATTTAAGAATAGGAAACTATTTTGCAATCTATATGCCCTCTGCTTTTAATTGTTACTGTTCCCAATCCATTTCCCCCTCATTCTTTGTCTCTCATCCAAATGGTTTTCATTTTATGTGTAACAGGAGTGAGCTTATTCTGAACTACATTGGTTAGGTCCTTTAAAGTGTAAGCAAGAGAGAATAAAATGAATGGAATGGCACAAAGCACAGCTCACATATTTGTTTTTTAGTTTTACATTCTCATTTGCTTTTTAGTTTTACACATATTTATTACCCGTATTTCTCATAGATTTGCTTTTTGGTTTTACATTCTCTCCTTACTTTTGCCTTGGTTCTCCTGATCTGTGAAAATGCTCCTAAGGCCACCAATCACAGGATTGTGACTCCTTCCCCAGTTTTGTTTACCTACAATAATTGCAACAGCATGATACTGTTCAATGTTGGCATATGCAAACAGAAAACCTAAGATTTGGGGAGCCAATTCTTTGCAGAAGGCGCTTCAACCTATCTAAAAGCGAAAACATTTGATAATGTGTACAAGCTTTAAAGTGTGTGTAATATTTGTGTGTTCATTACGTTATTCTCAGGGTCACAAAACTCCTTTCAGGTAAATATTTGTTCCCATTCGATGCATGTAGAAATTAATGTTTAGAGGGGTTGTTAAATAGCTAGTTAAAATCAGAACCAAGAATCAAATTCATTATTTCTGTCTTAAACTTCTCTTTCAACTATTTTAGGCTCCAATAGTAAGCATCATATGACTTCTTGTCATCTCTAGTGTGAAATGGTTTTCCAAAGATCTGTGTGTGTGTGTGTGTGTGTGTGTGTGTGTGTGTGTGTGTGTGTGTTTTAAATAGGCATTTTACTTTTAAAAGCAAGGTTCACAGTAAAACTGAATAGAAAATACAAGCAACTTCCCATATACCCCCTATCCCCACAAATCCCACAAATGCATATTCTTTCCCACTATCAACATCTCCGACCAGAGCGGCACATTAGTTACAATTGATAAACCTACATTGTCACATCATTGTCACCCAAAGTCCATAGTTTACATTAGCATTCACTCGGTGTTGTAAATTTTATGGGCTTTGATGAATGTGTAACATTTATTTCCCATCATAGAATCATGCGGAATACTTTCACTGTGCCTAAAAATTATTTTTGCTCTGCCTATTCATTACTTTCTCCTCCAACCCCTGGTAACCCCTGAAATTTTTACTGGCTTCATAGTTTTGCCTTATCAGATTGTCTTATAGTTGGGATCCTACAGTATGCAGCCTTTGCACATTGCCATTTTACTGAATAATATACATTCAAGGTTCATCCATGTCTTTTCATGGCTTGATAACTCATTTCTTTCTAATGCTGGATAATATTTTATTATATAGATGTCCACAGTTTATTTATCCATTCACCTACTAAAGGACATCTTAGTTGTTTCCAAGTTTTGGCAATTATGAATAAAGTTGCTATAAACATCCATGTGCTGGTTTCTTTGTAGACATACATTTTCAGTTCATTTGGGTAAATACCAAGGAATGTGATTGCCGGATCGTATGGTAAGAGTATGTTTAGTTTTGTAAAAAACTGCCAAACTGCCTTCCAAAGTATCTGTACCATTTTGCAGTCCCACCTGCAATGAATGTGTGTTCCTGTTGCTACAACATTGTGGCCAGAATTTTATTGTCAGTATCAGTGTTGTCAGACATTTGGATTTTGCCTATGGTAGCAGGCTTATCTGCTTATTTGCCATCTGTATATCTTGTTTGGTGAGATGTCTGTTCAGGTCTTTTGCCCATTTTTAATGGTTGTTTTTCTTACTAAGTTTTGAGAGTTCTTTGGATATTTTCAATAATAATAGTCCTTTCTTAAACGTGTTGTTTGCAAATACTTTCTCCCACTCTGTGGCTTGTCTAAAAGCTTGACAAAAATGCATTTTTGACATGCACTCTGCCTCATCTATAGCATATCTTCAAATAGGCTTAAGCGACTAACTTGAGGGAAGCTGATTTATCTTGGAGAATGAACTCCTAACTCATTTTTCTTTCATTCATTTAATAGGCAGCAGACTTGGGGATATAAAAGGAATATTCTGATGTTTAGTTAGTCTTAATTATTTTGCACTCTTAAGTAAAGCTTTTGACTGTTATTGCAGTGCACTTGCACAAACATGAACATTTCAACATCTGCTGTTAGTGTGACCAGAGAGAGAAGAGAAAGGAAAAGAGGGGAGAAATGTTGGCTCAATTCTGTCCTTATGTGAAACAATAAAAATATTTTAAAACTTTCTCTCAGTTATGCAGACATAGTGCTTTTTTATTTTTTCCTAAACTGGAAGCTCCCTAAGGGGAAAGGATGCATCTCATAGAATCTCAAGGTGCTGAGAAGGTAATATGCATTTGAGCAATGTTTCTTGAATTAAACTTGCTAGCCTTATTTATCCTGAAGTGATATAGCATCATTGGGCTGCTTCAAACTACCTTTATCCTAATGGGTTCAACTGGCACAAACAGTTATTAAGATTTGGGAGAGTCAGAGGGCCCATAGATACCATGGACTTTGCTACATCTCAGTTCTTCCATTGCATGCCTTTGGAAATCTTTCCTGCTGGTGAGGTTCTGTGAGTGACTGTGGCCTGATAGAATTTGTTTCATTTCTGTTTGTTTTTATTCTTTAGAAAGGCAGAGTAGAAAAAACAGTTTAATGAGATAACAAATAGAGGAAAATACTTTGGACTTACTGTTTAAATTTAAAGGTTGACTTTATGGTAGCTATTAATATTTCCAACATCTTGTTGAATACCCAAAGCTTAATTATGTAAAGAGCTTCTTATTTCCTCTCTCCTGCCCCTTTTCTTCTCCATCCCCTCGCAAAGCAGGCATAAAAATTAAAGCTATTTAGAGATATGTGAATCAGCATATTGCCTATATCTAATTTATCTTTGTGCAATGCACACATTCGTGAATTTCTCAAAGGCATGTGACTCTCCAGAAATCTTTAAATATGTAAATAATATTTTAAAGCCCCTTAGTGAATAGCAGATACAATGCATTATTCTAGGTGTCTGAGTAATGCGAAGAAAAGATCAAATTCCCTGTTGTACTACCTGTGTCACATGTTCCATTAATAAACATCAGTCAACTTGCAAGAATAGTATGTTATCTGAATTTAATGAACTTCTGAACTGAATGGAATGCATCTAATTGACAAACTGTCATCAAAGAGAACAGAAGACACTACAAAGTCCAAAGGGAAAGAAGAAACAAGTGGGAAGAAGAAAAAAAAAAAACATAATGAACTGTGGGGGGTGGGATTAAAATCATTGGAAGGCATCTCTGTGTGAATGTGAGCCTGTGCAGTAACCTGCACATGTGTGGATGCCTTGTGGTCTTTCCGTGTGAGACATCTTGGATCTGATTAAAGGGCCTTGTGGTGTCTGGCATTTACAGCTTTGTATTTCCCTTAATTGCATATACAGACTCAAGAAAGGGATGGGGGAGTGTCACATAAAAGATAATCCACAGCAAAGATCTCAAGCTGTTAGGTAAATGAGATGTTTCCACAGGAGGGTTTATTTTTGCCTTCAAAATCTCCTGGTACCTGATAAATTAAAGATAAAACTCTTTCAAACAAGTTTTTACTTTTCTTTTCTCCACCCCCCATTTTGTCATATTGAGTGTCAAGTACATTGCTACTTAAAACTCCAACGGGTAGAGTGGCTATTAAATTCAGTATGTATATACATGATATATATTATGCATATTTTCAGAACACATGCTGTGTTACCGTTTTCTGACCCAATGAGAAAAGCTGTAGTAAGGATTTTTTCAGGACTGTAATTGGGCAAATTACCTTGTAAGGCAGTGGTCTCCAACCTTTTTGGCACCAATGACCACTTTTCTGGAAGACAGTTTTTCCACGAACCCAGGGTTGGGGGGTAGGGATGGCTTCAGTATGAAACTCTTCCACCTCAGATTATCGGCATTAGATTCTCATAAGGAGCTTGCAGACTAGGTCCCTTACATGCGCTGTTCACAATAAGGTTCGCACCCCTATGAGAATCTAATGCCACCACCACTGATCTGACAGGAGGCGGAGCTCAGGCTATAATGCTGGCTTGCCTGCCACTCACCTGCTAGGAACAGGCCAAGGACCACTATCAGTCCATAGCCTGGGGATTGGGGACACCTGTTACAGAATTTATACTGTTAAATGTCACTTGATATGCACACTAAACCTGTTACAAACCACATATTGTCACTTGTCATAATTGGACAGAGCTGCAATGAGGTTTTGGTTTTAAGTGCCAACTCACCTCTAAGCTTTTTCAGATCCTTGAGCTAAAAGTGTCCTCTTTCTGAAATCCTATTACCATTTATTGTATATCTTTAATGAAAGTTTTAGTCTTTTCCTTCATATTAATGTTATTCATCGATTTGGCTTAGCACCCCTCTTAGAGATAAAGCTCTGTGAAGGTGTGTTTCTTATTGGTTCATTTTGGTATGCTGCTAAATGTGTAAAACCTAGAAGATATCCCATAGCCTTGTTTGAATAAATAAAGTTACACATGGTATTTCAAGTTCACCTATTTCTTTGACTACCAAAAAACTTCTGGTTTTAATAAAACAACTGTGAAGTTCAAGTCCTGTGTGTTCTAACACTTTGATTTACTCAGTGGCCTGATAGAAACTGTTTTTAAAAATTATATTTACCCTTAGCATTTTCCTGAGTATTGTCTTTAGCTATTGGTGGGGAAGACGGATATATGTGTATGTGTGTGTGTGTCTGTGTGTGTGTGTGTGTGTGTGTGAGAGAGAGAGAGAGAGAGAGAAGAGATACGTGGACCCATTGCCACAATCTTTTAATTATGTGAAACAAAAAATATTTAAATAATGTTGAGGTCGTCCATATCTTCTGTATTATATTCTATGTTACTGATTTTTTTGGATCAAATAGTGATTTTTCATGAGCTAGGTATAAAAATATTACCAGGGACTAAAATTAGGGGAAACTGGGAGTAACTTAGAGTGTAGTTGGTTGTTTTTCTACTGGTGCTACTGGCATTGAAAGCAAGAGAGTTCCTCCCTGTGTGGGGATGGCCTGTACATGGCAGGACCTGAGTGTGCCAAGTCTCCAGCCTTTACACTTTGGTAGCATCTTCCCCACACACCCAGTGTAGTACACCCTCTAGAGGGATCCATTTCTTCAGTGACCACATCTTTGGAGAGCCACTGTCTAGATTTTTAGTGCACAAAAATGGAGTGTGATTAAGGGTTTTCTGAGGATGGTATATTGTTTTATCTTTTCTCTTGCTCCACTCAAATTCAAATTTTGCTGCCATTATGCCCTGTTAGACTTATCATTATAATGAAATTGAATGTTGGTAAATATTTTTGTAAAGTATATGCCCCTTTTCTGTGTTGAATGGGATACAGGCATTCAATACCCCATAATACTCAAAATATCATTAATTTCCAGAAAATATAAAATTGTCACAAAATCTAAAAACTGGAATATTAGGAAAAAGGAAAGAATGGTTTCCATAAATTACTTTGTTTAACATAGTTTCTATGTGTTTGTCTGAGTAGTTGTTTTATTAGAAAATTGTAATTTCCTCTCTAAACATAGCAAACATATTCCTTCTTCTTCTTTTTTTTTTTTGAGACAGAGTTTTGCTCTTGTTGCCCAGGGTGGAGTGCAGTGGTGCAATCTCGGCTCACTGCAACCTCCACCTTCCAGTTTTAAGTGATTCTCCTGCCTCAGCCTCCTGAGGAGCTGGGATTACAGGCACCTGTCACCACACCAGGCTAATTTTTGTATTTTTTTTAGTAGAGATGGGGTTTCACCATGTTGGCCAGGCTGGTCTCAAACTCCTGACCTCGTGATTCGCCTGCCTCAGCCTCCCAAAGTGCTGGGCTTACAGGCATGAGCCACCTCGCCTGGCCAGCTAACGTACTCTTTTGTTCCTAAATACAATTTTAAAAGAACATGTCTTGAGACCAACTTGTCCTTTCCTTTGTAACATCAATCAGTTTTGTTAAAAAAGTAAGTGAGGAACTATAAATTTTGCATTTTAGGAAAATTTTGCATTTAGTATATAATTTTATCTTAGCCTGTGCCTTATCTGGCAGGATCTGATCCATCCTATAATTCTACAATTAGTGTTTTAGTCAGAAATGCAGTCATTTACATTTATCCCTTTGACATTTTGCCATTCTTATTCATTTATCCAGTCATTCAATTTCAGAATACTAACTTTGCCAGATATTAATATCAAGGACTGGCCAATTCATTCATGAGCAGATGAATAACATAAGTGTCCTGACTCAAGGAGCTTGTAAACTAAGAATTGTAATGTTATAAACTATTTATATTTCTCTAGTATTTTACAAATTAACAAGCAAAATTGTGTGGTTCTGTTGGTAGTCAAGAGACCTCAGAAGCTATTCAGTCTTCACCATTTCCTAACTTATGACTTGATCTCATTCTAGCCAGTGACGCTCTACAGTATTATATTTATTATGTCATCCTTAACGGTGTGGAAGTTGAAGGACCAGAAAGATTCACACAGACTTGTCTTTGTTCACAGGAGTAGACCCATGCCTCTAGATTTAAAAGGTTCATCAAGGCAATATAACTTAGTAGAAAGAATAAGAAACTGTAAGTCTGGGGTGGGATCTGGCCTCAGGAATTCTCTGGCTATGTAAACTTAGGTAAGATGCTTAATTTTAAACACAATATATCCTTCTTTGGGAAATAGAATATACCTTACGGATTTCTTTATAACAATTATTTTTCAACAGGAAAGAAGGAAAGAGAAATGCTTGCATGGAGCCATCATTTATTCAACAGTCACTCATCAAATACTTGTTGAATGCTTACTCAGTGCCAATCACTTGTCCACACACTGGAAGTCAGGAGTAAATACAGTCATAAAAATTCCTGCCCTCTGGGTGCTTACATTTCTGGTTGTGTTATACTGCAGGGAGAAAGAGGAGATTTTCAAAGGTAATAGTACTTAATATCATCTGAAATCCTAAAACTTCTGCCTTACTGTCTTCCACCTACCATCCCCACTGGGGAAACCTTACTTTAGAGGAAGCCACTACATAGTGGATATATAATCATGTTTGTATTTTATATCTTTTATCACTGTTTTCTGCACAGAGTAAAACAGTGATAAAAGTTATCACTTTCTTAAGATTTTGAGGTTGCTGTACATTCTCATTTGTGAACAAAACTTTGCTCTGATTACGTAGGATTCATTTAAAATCCATGGAATCTTTTGAAACTGAAGTTAGAAGTTCATTTTATCAACAAGTGAAATAGTCTCAGGCACAAGGTGGAAGGATGTGAGTCCTGAAATCTTTGGTAGGAGTTGGCTGGGCTCAATGGCTCATGCCTGTAATCCCAGCACTTTGGGAGGCTGAGGCGGGCAGATCACGAGGTCAGGAGATCGAGACCATCCTGGCTAACACGGTGAAACCTCGTCTCTACTAAAAATACAAAAAATTAGCCGGGCGTGGTGGTGGGTGCCTGTAGTCCCAGCTACTCGGGAGGCTGAGGCAGGAGAATGGCGTGAACCCCAGAGGCGGAGCTTGCAGTGAGCTGAGATCACGCCACTGCACTCCAGCCTGGGCGACAGAGCGAGACTCCATCTCGAAAAAAAAAAAAAAATCTTTAGTAGCAGTTTTACATAGATTCCCTTTTGACAGCTCCCACCCCAGCAACTCTGTACCATAGCTATTGGTAAGCACATCTTCCAGATGTGGGAACTGTGGCTTAAAATGCTATAGAGCCGGTTAGTAGAAGAGCTGAAATTAGAACTTAGTATTCTCAACCTCACCATCTAGTGTGCTAATCTTTTTTGTTTTTGTTTTTCCTCCTGGGACAGATACCATTTGTGACCTGTTGACTGAGACTGATTTAGTCCACTGTGTTAAGAGGAAAGTTGTTATAGTTTTTTTTTCTTCCGTATTGTTTTTAATGGCAATGTAAAGCATGTGAATCTGAAAAGAGAGGTTCTGAGAAATTTGTGCAGCTCCTTTTTCCAAATGAAAGATAGATTTCTCTTGATGAAGCCTTGATGGTTGGAAATTAAGACAAGAACTGAAAGCAAAACAGCCTACTCAAGGTTAGACAGTGACTCGAGTCATTCCATGCACTTGAACAATATTTAGGATGACCCTATGTAAACTCACATTATCACTTAAAAGCCAGTATAAAAATACGACCCATCTGCTGTGCTAGTCCTGCTGTTGCTTGCCACATTTCTCTGACAAGCTGTTACCTCAGTATATAGAGAGAGTATACATTTTGGAATCCGGAGTTTCAGTTTGAAAAAAAAAAATGGTATCTGGTACATATGGACTAGATTCTGTTCTTCCAAATGTAGATTTGTAACCTCATTTATTCTTAAAGATGATGTGTTAAGTTAGCTTTTTTTCTTGACTCTGAAGATTGAAGCTCTTATAATTTTATGCCTGGACATGAACAATGTACAATAGGAAATCATTTAGTTTACACTCGCCATATGATATGCAAAGTGGGTGTTGGGAGGTGTTTATATCAAACACCATAACTAAGTTCTAAACCACTCTCTGGAAGCTATGTAACTTTTCAGGTATTAAAGGTTTGGAAGATTCGTAGGTGCAGTATGTATAATTGCTTCCATACAAGTAATTTTTTAGTGCCAAAAAACTCTAATTCCATAATTTCCAGTGGCATTATAACAGCCAAGATGTAATCTTCCTTCTTAATAGGTATTTGAGCAGAAGAGGCAAGATTGAAAGTTAGATCCTCAGGCTTCTCTGATGCATCAATCTGTGGATAAAGCCTTTAGCTAGGAATTACAATCTGGCACAGACGTGCAAGATCACTGAGTCATTTGCTGTTTTTCCGTGGGACAATTACTTATTCTTTTTCTGCAGATTTCCTAGGAAATACTCCAAAGTAAAAAATATCAGGAGCAGCAGTATGTGATCTTCCTTGCTGCTTATTGTTCATACTCTTTATCGCTTCTCAGCTTTTTGGCTAAGACCAAGTGTATATTGTTTATACTGTCTCCATGATTTTCCTGGAAATCCTTTTTGGTGAATATAACCTTGTACATTACTTGAAAATGGGCATTTTAATCATTTTTTTCATTCCACTAATATTTATTGAATGATCATTATTTGTAAGATCTTAGGATACCTGTCAAAGACAAGCATGGGCTCATCAAAATCTTAAACTTGTGTATAGACTAGTAAAGAAGGAGCACCAAACATATAATTTTCAGAAAATTGAGAAGGGAAGTGAGTGGAGAGCCTTTTGAGACTGGACAGAAACAAGAGGACCATGACACTGAAGAGGACATTTTTAATTTCATGTTCACCCTGAGATTGGTAATCGAGAGTCTTATTTACCCAGAGCAAGCCGCATAAATCAAAACCACAATGAGATACCATCTCACACCAGTTAAAATGGCAATCATTAAAAAGTCAGGGCCAGGTGTGATGGCTCACACCTGTAATCCCAGCACTTTGGGAGGCCGAGGCGGGCGGATCACGAAGTCAGGAGATCGAGACCATCCTGACTAACATGATGAAACCCTATCTCTACTAAAAATACAAAAAATTAGCCGGGCGTGGTGGTGGACGCCTGTAGTCCCAGCTACTTGGGAGGCTGAAGCAGGAGAATGGCATGAACCTGGGAGGTGGAGCTTGCAGTGAGCCGAGATTGCACCACTGCACTCCAGCCTGGGCGACAGAGCAAGACTCCATCTCAAAAAAATAAAAATAAAAAATAAAAGTCAGGAAACAACAGGTGATGCAGGTGATGGAGAGGATGTGGAGAAATAGAAACACTTTTATACTGTCGGTGGGAGTTCAACCATTGTGGAAGATAGTGTGGCGATTCCTCAAGGATCTAGAATTAGAAATACCATTTGGCCCAGCCATCCCATTACTGGGTATATACCCAAAGGATTATAAATCATGCTACTATAAAGACACATGCACACGTATGTTTATTGCAGCACTATTCACAATAGCAAAGACTTGGAACCAACCCAAATGTCCATCAATGATAGACTGGATTAAGAAAATGTGGCACATATACACCATGGAATACTAAGCAGCCATAAAAAAGGATGAATTCATGTCCTTTGTAGCAACATGGATGAAGCTGGAAACCATCATTCTGAGCAAACTATCACTAGGACAGAAAACCAAACACCACATGTTCTCACTCATAGGTGGGAATTGAACAATGAGAACACTTGGACACAGGGTGGGGAACATCACACACCGGGGCCTGTTGGTGGGTGGGGAGAGGAGGGAGGGATAGCATTAGGAGAAATACCTAATGTAGCTGATGAGTTAATGGGTGCAGCACACCAACATGGCACATGTATACATATGTAACAAACCTGCATGTTATGCATATGTACCCTAGAACGTAAAGTATAATAATAAAAAATAAATTAATTAGTTAATGAAAATAAAAAAGTCACACTATTAAAGTTAGAAGACATGCCTTGAATCTTCCAGTCAAAATTCCTTGTTTACAGATGGGAGAAAGAGTGAGGAAGGGTTTTGCCAATGGTCACATAGATGTCAAATATCATTTACTGAGAAAATCAGCATGAGAACCCAGGTCTCTCTTTTTTTTTTTAATCACTCAAGCCAGTAGTTTTTCCATCCTTTTAGTTCTGTTATTTGTCTCCTCCACTGTTATTCAAGGCTATCTTAGGCCAGAAGCAGAGGTTTGAACTCTTTTCAGATGACAGCATTTTGGAGACTGGGACCTCATGTTGAACTAAACTCACCTCCATGTTGGCACGCACGTTACTTCCTCTACCACTGTATAATTTTGCCATTGGATTAAACTCATGTGGTTGGTGCTAAGGCTTTGACCACAGGCACATTTGAAGATTATACTTATTTTTGGATACAACCTCCTTTGCCTCCAAACTGAAAGGTTGGAAGGATGAAGGGAACAAACTCAAGTCAAGGGATTCCAAATGGTCACATCTTATGACCACAGGCTTTATATTTGGAGCACTACCATGATTAATGTGTCCTCGTTGCCATCCTAAGACTTCCATCATTTTCTTCCATTGTCTTTCTGGCTTCAGCTCTGTTGCTACTTCTGGGCAGTTATAGGTTTCTAACCCAATAGGGCAATTTCAGTTTCCCCCGCATTTTTTACATAAGTTGTCCTTTCTCCACATATTTGTTTATGCAGTTTAACTCTTGCCAGATTGTTCTCTCTACCTTCTAAAATCTTTCCAATTTTGAAAGTCTTAGATCAAGTACTACGCAGCTGAAAATGGCTCTGCCTCTTTTATGGCATTTAATATCTACCTTGGATTATAGTTATTATACCGACCATAGATACTAAAACTTTGAAAAGAATAACAATTTGAATTCCTATGTCCTATCCCCATAGGACCTAGCATTGCCTCTTTCAATTAATAAATGTGTAAGGAATAAATTATTTTGGCATATTATCCCTTGTCTTTTAAAAGTTTCACAGGAGTCCCTTTGCAATCAAGTTAAAGGCTATAAAAATTTAACATGTAGTTGTGTTGGCAGAGTTGTCAGCATTTACTTCAGTTTATCAAACTTCAATATTTATTTAAATTGAAACCAATCAGCCATTTTTTTCTATGCAAATCACAAATCTCATTCATTAATGCCTTCCCCTCCCCCTTTCCCTTACTACATCAATAGAAAGATTACATCTTGACATGATAAAAGGAGACAAGCTTTCGCTAATGTTAAGAGTCTGCTCCATGGCCCCCTTTGCCCAGAAAGTCATGAATTCTGATAATCAAGGGGCAGTTGCCTATGTTTTTTTTTTAAGTTTCTAGTTAATTATTTGCTCTTCCTTATTGCATTTTGAGATGTAACAGTAGAGCAGTTTACCCATTCTCTCCTGAAAACAATGAGTCTGTTTCAGACAAATTACTATACTAGGCCCCTACTCTCCGTGGAGGTGCAGGAGACTCTAGGCCCGGAATGGGTGTAATACCAGAAGTTGCATTTGAATATAATGTTGACTAATTAGCCAGAAATGAGAGCTCTAAACATGCTCTTTTTGTGTCATTTACTGCATTTGTGGAGCATCTAATTATAAAGAAAATAAGTATTCTTCATTGGTTGCTAGTAAAGCTGCCACAGAAGGGCAAAAAGACATATAGCAATCATTGTTTAAATAGAAGCGCTTGAAAATTTTCCATTAATTTTCGTGTTTGGATTTTGAATGCTTTCTTGCTCACACTTTAGGTATCAAAATGAACAAGTCTGAACTGAATGCATAAGAATTTAAGCAAGAACTGGGAGGGGTAGAAATGAGGAAGCTATTTGCATTCCTGGAAGACAAAACTCACGTTTATAATTTTTCTTGATACTAAGGCAGTTTGTTTCCCAAATGCTATTTATGGTGAGCTTTTTGTCTTCAAATGTTTGTTGTAAGACTCTTTTTTTTTTTTTAATCATCCAGTGCAGAAGTTCATGAAAGAAAGTGAAAGTGCACCCATACCCCCATTCATTTTCCAGAGCTTACCCTGTTTGGTACATTATCTTGTTGGCTCGTGTTTTACTTGGTTTTGTTTATGCAACTTTTTCTTATTAATTTGTTGTTGTTGTTGGATGGAGTTAGGAAGGGTTAAAGGACCGGAGTAAAAATGCTATTTATCTTTACCCCTTCTTCACTTTCAGTGTGTGTACGTTGATGGAGGGGGTGGTGGGGATAGAGGGTGATTTTACCTGCTCCATTTTGTTTCTATTTGCTGCTACCAGCTTGCTTCTTAACCCTGGGCAGAGGCTGCCCTGCAGGCAGGAGCAGAATAAGCTGTCTGTGCCCTTCCTCTTCCTATACCTTTGAAGATTGGTGCCTTTCACTGTTCTCCAATTGCTTGTTCTTTCCATAAGCTCGTTCCCTTCTCTCCACTGCTTTGACAACACCTTTTAGAGTTGCTCCTGGAGCTGCTGCCAAGACAATAGCATGTTTTCTCTTTTAAAGGTCTAGACCCTGGGAGGAGAGGAACTGGAGGAATTAAGTCAATATAATATATGAATCACTTTATATTTTACTATCTATAATTTAGTTTTTGAATTCCATTTCCAAGGAAAAAATTGTTTTCTTTTCTTTTTTTTTTTTTCTGTTTCCATTCAGCACTCATGTACTGAGAATCCCTAAGCTATATTAAGTCCCGTTTGGGCCATTAATGTGCGTGCAACATGGTCTGTCTGTTCCAGTAGAGAAAAAAACATATAAATAACTTTCTTATCACTGGTTATATACTTTGAAAGAGTACAAATTAAACAACCTGTGGAAGTTCAAGTAAAAGAAAGCTTATTTCTAGTCACAAGAAGTTAAATGTGAGCTGGGCAGATTCATAATAGAGAAGTACCGTTTTTTTGTTTGTTTGTTTGTTTTAACTCTGAGGGCCCTGTGAGCTTGGTCAATTTACATCATCTCATGAATGACATAGGGCCCTATATGTGGAAACAAACAAACAGCAACAACAACAAACCACTGCAGAGTCATATCAAAGAAAAATGAAGGTGGTATTCATCCACATCAATATTAGGATAAATTGTTAAATATTTATAAAACTCTTTGACAGTGTACAGCCTCTATAATTAATCAATGTAGCACTTTCTCAATACTTCCCCATTTTAATCAGTACCAAATCAATAATAATTAGGCTCATGCTTGTCTCTCTGAGACTTTTAAAACATCATGGGTAGGGGGCATTTTCAGGATTCAGGTATCAGCTAAGAGTTCATTTAGCCAGTAGATCATGACCATTCTTCCTCTCCCTGAAGCTATGATTCTGGGTACTGTGGCTCTTCCTGCTCCTCCAGACATAGAGAAAATGGACCAAGTTTCTCTTTCCCCATTTTGAGTGCATGATGGGAAAACTTAGCTTGTCCAGCCAAACTGGAGGAAGGAGAGGCGGGACTTATTGGAGTAACTGAAAAGAGAAAAATTGGAATATGAGCAGTACCAATACTCAGTCTCTTAAGGAAGGGTAGAGTCCCTTTCTTTCTCTCTCTGTAATTTTTTTCTTTTTTGTTTTTTCTTCAAAGAAGATTGAGTAAGATTCTGTCTCTCTAGGAGATGACTGATGAAATATACCCCCTGGGTCATTTGCATCTTACTCCTTTGTAGTGTAGGGAAGAACATTCCAAACCCATTATAAGCACTTACTGTTGTTGGGCATGTCATAACAAACACAATACCTTTCTGGAATATACTGCCGAGCCCTTGGCTTTTTGCTGAATTTGCCTAAAAGCCCTTCTGCCTATTGAGTGGCCACATTCTGAACTAGTTATACTTGGTTTAAGTTTTCACACAGTACACTCTGGGATACTGGGGCTGCAACAATTTAAAAAAGAACGTAGATGGAAGCTTTATATCTCAAAAGCGTCTACCTTTGACTTTCCTAATAATTTTTCCTTCTACTGCTCTTCAACTCAGTGTTTTCCAACTTCATGTTTGTGAACACTAAAAGTAAATTTTTTACCATTTTATGCCTAATTCCTCTTCTTTCTCTCTTCTCTTTTTATTCATAACAGGAATGTCTTAGCTTTCCTTCCTTCTGCAATCTGCCTTGGGTATAGAGTCATGCCTTTAAATCTTTTAGCATACCACAATGTAACTTACATAAGGAAATGTTTAATTTGTGAACCTCAATTGGTTTTGTTAACACTGCTGCACCCAAACTCTAGCTGAATTCACATAATCTCATGCTTTTAGTAAAGGTAACAAAGGAAAACTATTATATAAGTACCTATTTTTCAACAAACGTTGGGCTGGGTTTCTTCTTTACATTTTCTCATTTAATCTTCATAATAACCCTGCTGGATAAGGTTTACCATCTCATTTTGCAATGTGGAATCTGAAGCCCAGAGATATTAAATACCTTGTACGAGAGTAGGTGGCAAAGCTAAACTTTGAACCTAGGCATCTCTGACTTCAAAGTCTATGCTTTTTCCACCTCATAGAAAGACCATCCAGAAGATCAAGTGTTGGAACCTTCTGAGGCTGTGACATATTTATTACTTCAAAGTTTATTATCACAGGACATGCATGCTGCTTTAGCAACTAGAAGTGTGTGAATGAATATTACTATTGTGTTGCATAAGTCCTTGGCAATATTACTTTTTAGGTGCCATTCTAATCCTGGGCTGTTTGGAATAATTGTGATTACGAGGACATAGGAGTAATTCAGAAATTTTTTGAAGAAATTTCTCCACACAGTATTAGCCTTAGTTATGAGTATAATATAAAAGAAGAGGACCAGCCCTGCTGGAAGGTAAATGAAAAGATGGAGGAATTGAGCGATTACATAACAGCTGCTCAGACTTGTGGTACTGATTAGAGTCGTTTGTAGAGATGAAGCAATGTGTCAAGCCAGTGTGGGCTAGGGTATACTGGGAAGGTCTCACAGAGAGAATGAAGTAGGTTGCAGCAAGCCCTGAGGTATAGCAAAATCTGGACAGGTAGCCTGGATCTTCATTTTCATTAGTTGGCTTCCTTACCTGCCCAACAACTAGACCAAACAAACAAACCACGCATACACACAAAGGAAAGAAGTAAATAAAGAATGGTGGGGCTAAGACTGTGAATAGCTCCTAGCAAATTAGAGAAATAGCTTCAAGTATATGCCGTCTGGATGATTTATATTTGTGTATGAAGGACAACATGTCAAGGGGTGTTGGTAGTAATCTGTGCTAAGCTTAGAAGCCAGTATATCGTTGTTCTAGTTCTGTTTCTACTATCGAGTTGTTTTATAGCTTTAGATAAGTCATGTAACCGTTCAGGCCCCAGATGTCCTTCTGGAATTACAGGGATTGAACTGGATGAATAAAACGTTCTATTTCAACCCCAACATTTAATAATTCTAAAGTTCGCAGTGAGCTTTGATTGCTCATTTGCATTACATAGGCATATATTAACCATTTAAATATGCATCAGAAAAGGTATGTTCTTTTTCCTCAGAAATGTTGAAGCCTGACCTTGTTATAGAAAGCACCTGGCAATCATGTATTCAGAATTCCTAATTTTTAGTGTTTTCTTGTACTTTACTGCCCCGACTGCTGCAATCCTCTCTCTTACATTGGAATTCTGTTTTAAGTTTTGGTGATTGGAATCCTCTTTTTGATTTAAGAGAAAGAATCCTAGGGGTGAAAGATTACTATACTCGAAATGAAAGATTACTAGTCTCCAAATGAGAATTGGCTTTGGGCTGTAATAGATAAAAAGATAATATTTTTAAGGGAAAAACATTAGAAAAGAGAAAATGTTTAAAAAAAAAATAGGTAGCAGTCACCACTGTATTCTGGTGGAATTGAATTCTTGAAGATTAGATTTATGTATTCATGGAATAATCTAGATAAAATCCTGCCTTGCACATAGTGGGGGGAAATACTGAAACAGCTACACTGTATTCAGGTGAAGCTACATAGACGTAAATAAAGGGCAGCCAGTGGGTACAAGCTCTCAATTAAGTGTTTTCAATAGTCTACTCCATGTCGCCACATCTTAGGTGATTTAGATAGTTAGAAGACAGGTCATTAGCACTGAAGTTGAGAACACATTTGAACTCCAGAATGGGATTAATGCATCTCCAAAAAACGTGTATTTTCTAACCCTGTGCAAAAATTATATTTGAAAGGATTAAAACAAACAACAGTTTTCTTCGTTCTTTATTATATGTCTTTGTACTTGAAAAAGGTAAAATTCTGCATTACGTTTTAAACAAATCATGCCAGGGTAAAGGGTAAAATCTCCAACATCTAAAGGTCTTTCTTATTCAGAAAATGAAGGCCCCTCTCCTGCATTAAAAACCAATGTGCCCTTATAGATCCTTATACAGAGGGAACAAAATGACATTAGACAGACTCTAAGGTGCCCTCAATTATTCCCATGTGGTGGTATTCATGCCTTTGTGTAATTGCCTCCCACTGAGTGTGGGAAGGACCTATGACTGAATTCTATCCAATAGAAACAACAAAGGTTACATGTAGTCTTTGATGACTTGTGTGTGATTGTGTTACATAAGACTGTAACATTTGTTCTGTGAGGGGACTTTCACCCTTGTAGGCTTTAAAGAAACAGGCCGCCATGTTGTCAGCCGCCACCTGGAGAGGCCCATGTGGTAAAGAGTGAGGGCAGCTAGTAGCTGACAAGAAACTGACACCATCAGTTTAGCAGCCTGCAAGGAACCGACTGTTGACAACAATCATGCAAACTTGAAAGCAGATCCTTCCCCAGTCAATCCTCAGTTGAGACTGCCACCCTAGCCTAGCTTTGCTTGTAGACAATGAGACCCTGAGGCAGAGGACCCATCTAAACCATACCTGCACTTGTGACCCACAGAAACTGTGGGATAATAAATGTATGTTGTTTTACTCTGCCAAGTCTTTATTGTTTTATAGATAGCTAATACAATTATGTTACTTTTAGAGTCTAACATTTTCTTCACCTTTCGTTTTCTACATAATAGTTACTAAGTGAATGTGACTTGTTATCCCCATCCTCAAAATCATTAAGGGTCTTTCATTTAATATTTGATTTATTTGTGGCTTTGTGAAATTCATAAATCTGCTCCTCAGTTTCTGGCATCTCTTCAAGAGAGATGCCCTCTTACTCTACTGTATATGGAAGTTGAATAAGATTGAAACTGATAGAGAAATACTTGTTGAATCAAGTTGAATTACATGAAATGGGCTTCTTTAAAAGCTGTTTTTAAATCTTCCTGTGGCTGTCCTAGAGATGATATAGCAGAACTTCTGCTGGGAAATGGGAGAGGAGGAGGGAAGCATTCCATGAGCTGCTCTGTCATTTGCATGCCAGTGAAATTAAGTTTGAATTTACATTAAGAGGAGTTTTGAAATTTAGGATCCATCTTACCAAATCACAATTCAGCCTAACAAATGTTATGGAAGTACAACAGGAGCCCGGACTGTCCATTGTCATCTAAATGATGGATGTGTTTAAGGTGTTTACATCAGTGCTGTTTCTCCCACCCACCCTAGGTCTGGGTGGTTGCCTGGGATTGTTTACTCAAAGACAGTAGCTTGACGATTTGGAAATGACAGAGGATGCTGATACTAGAAATCAAACTGTAGCCCTGGAATAGCCCAAACATGGTCCCAGAGTGGTCTTGCTTCTGACTTATGTGGAAATGGCCAAATCTTCAACTACATTCTGTAGCTTTTCTTTATTCACCCAGCCAACTGGAAGATGAGTACCTATCTTGGAAATTTCCCAGAAGCAGCACTTCATACTTTCCTTATAACTCTTAAAACATTGCTTTATAGTTTCTGTTTCAATGCCAGCAAAGCCCCTCTTTGAAGACTCAGTTTCCATCATGCTGCTCTGTTACAACACACTTTCTTTGATTCTGAATGAATCAGCAGATGAGGATGCTCAAATGTTAGCATAACAAACCAATCTCTTCTTCTGTTGGGGTACATTACATTTAATGTAGCTTATTTCTATAGGTTAAGCATTTTGTTAAACTATTCCTAAAACACTTCTGAATGGGTCACCAGAAAGAATATGGAGCAATCAATTCTACTGTAACCTAGCCAGGCAAATATTGACTATTTCCTGATACCAGCATATGTTGTATATTTCTGCCTTACTAGTGAGCAGAAAATCTGTGAAGGCTTTTAGGAATTGCCTAAAGACACGCAGTTCACAAATGGCAGGAAGGAGAGTAAATCCTAGTCTTTCTGATTCCAAACTTTATATTTTTTCCATTAAATGAATACAGCATACTTACATACATACATAAGTAATACATACATTCATACATGTATTCAGCTGTGAACATTTTTTGGGCACCCTCAATGGCCCATGTGCTGTCTTGGATGTGATGAGGGATATGTAGATGAATAAGACCTAGATCTTGCCCTTATAGGGAAAAATAAGATTTAAATAGGTTAAATCCTAGTCTTGTGGGAAGATAGAAAAGATGCACAAAACGAAAGCCAGACTCAAATGAGTAAAGTTAGATTATAAGTCTGCAGATGTAGGTAGGTAACCTGAGCTTTCCAAGAACTGTCTCCTCACTTGAAGAATGGCAGTTAATAATCTCTGCTTTATAGATTGGTTGAGTGGATTGAATGAGAACACATGGGAAGATGCTGGCATTTAATAGGCAACCCATAATAGAAATGTTAACATGTGCTCCGGGGTATCTTCAGAGGTACTGGGAGAGGAGTCCCTGCCTAAGGAAGAAGCAGTGCTGGGCAGAGGAAGGAATCTGGACTTGGAACTCAGTGGATCTGGTCTCCAGTTACCCAACAAGCCATGTGACTGTGGACCAACTACTAACTGCATAGACACTTTGGATTCCACAATTGTAAAATGGACATCATTGGAAAGCCCTCCTCGTGAAGTAATTAGAATAGATGCAGATAATAGCACAGGTGTGGTTGAAAATTGTGAACATTCATGGAAAAGTTCACTTGTTTGTTTTTGTTTTACTGTCAAGAATATAATAGGAGCCACTTAATTTATGACTGTGTCCTTTCACTTATTATTAAAATTATGGTATTCCTTTTGCCACTCCTATGGACAACATAGCCAAGCAAATGAGCATTTTAGTCTTTCTCGTCATCCTGTCTTAGTTTGTCAAAACTTTGAATACTCTGTGTGTGTGTGTGTGTGTGTGTGTGTGTGTGTGCGCGTGCACGCACGCGCATGTTTAGTTGCTGTTGAAAACATTTGACCACTATGAGGAACTGGTAAATTTGCCTGTGCTCAGGAATGCGTTACGTGGATGCTCTGGTTAGTCACTTTGTACTTTACATCTGACTTTTCTTCCATCAGAGACAAAATTAATAATAAACAATTTTTAAGATTTTGGATAAAAACCTTATTAAAATGCATGGCATATTTTTCTTTTTTCTTACGGGGCTATTCTAAGCATTTGAAACCTTTTGATGACTTAAGGTCATCACCATGACCATCTATTGTTATGCTCTGCTGAAACTCAGTAATTTTTTCCTCATGTCCCCCCAGGCTGTCAGCGGCCATCTCTGCTGTCACTGTGCTGCCTTTCACAGTCTTTCCCACTACCTTCTAATGTTCATTGGTTTTAATCTCCTCTGGTATGAGGAAGAAACAGCAAAATAGTCATTAGAATCATCGGTGAATAGGAGTCAACAAACATTCACTAGTGGCCCAAAGGAGCACTTATCAGAGGAAAAATTGTTGTTTTATTTTGAAAAATTGCTATTTTATGAACCCAGAGCTGCTACTCCCCCTTCTTTTCTTCTCCCTTCTCTTTCTTCATCTTTTTCTTTTCTTTCCAACCTTCACGAAAGCTGGAAATATGGGCTATGACTTCATATGCTCTTACTTACCCTCTGCTGGGATTTTGTTCTGAAATTGTAACAATTAGAGGAGTGTTTCTAAATTGGATCACTTCAGATTGTCTCAGTTCTCTGTGACTTTAAGAACAAGCTGATTTGAAGCCACATACTGTTGGCAGCTTTCATCCATTTATTTGGACTATCAAGCAAGAATGCTCACAATCTTTCATATGAAAGAAGACATCTTTATTTCCAGTTCACACTCTTCATAATAAGAAGAGTATTTGAAATAAAGCCAAAAAGCATAACTTACTTCTCTAACTTCATATTTCAGATGCCTGCAATAGTGGGAGAACATTTTTTTACTACCCCACCTTACCCTCAAATCAGCAGCAGAAAATAACAGTGATGCATTCAGACAGCAAAAAGAGAAAATAATAATTTTATTAAGTTTACAGGAAAGGTCTCAGCTTTCTTAAAAGCCTGTCTTTAGGAAGTAAGTAACTGGAGTTGCACACCCAACAGAGGAAGATGACTTTACTTATCATTTACTTAGAAATTATCTTTGAAAGGATCATTGTGCTGTTGTTAGCAAAAAGGAGCTTCTGTAAATGTCACCTCAAACTTTGAAATTTGGGAAAATCTCATAATGAAACACAAGTTTTATGTTTCATACTCAGGGCTGGAGCACTGAGTATCCTTGCATTCACGAAGACTTTCTGGTACAGAGTAAATGGAGCTGGGAGCATAAGTGAGAATGCAGCTCCAGCTGACAGACCCCCAGCTCTATCTTCCCAGGTGCGTTTCCTTTTTTTCTTTTTTTTTTTTTTTTTTTTTTTTTGTGAGACAGAGTCTCGCCCTGTCACCAGGCTGGAGTGCAGTGGCACGATCTCTGCTCACTGCAATCACCGCCTCCTGGGTTCAAGTGATTCTTCTGCCTCAGCCTCTCGAGTAGCTGGGACTACAGGTGTGCACCACCACACCCAGCTAATTTTGTATTTTTAGTAGAGATGGGGTTCACCATGTTGGCCAGGATGGTCTCGATCTCTTGACCTCGTGATCCACCCACCTTGGCCTCCCAAAGTGCTGGGATTACAGACGTGAGCCACTGCACCCGGCCGCATTTCCCTTTTGTACACTAGGAGCTACCCAGTGCCAGAAGTCTTTGTTAGGATGCACAGTTCTTTGCTCACTCTGCCTGGGACAGTGGCTCAACATCTCCAGTCCCCTTTGAGTTACCTCCAGAAGGTTCAGGAAGAGCCTTTCCCTCCAAAATGTTCATAGCATTTGATGTACCTTCTCTAAGATAAGCAGCTTTTGTCACATTGTACCTAGGGTAAAGATTTGTAACGCCTTATCTCTATGCCATCTGTATGCTTCCTGCGGACAGGATATGCTTCTAATTTATCAGATTCCCTTAAGAAACTACACCCTGATGCACTTCTCAAAGTATGCTCTTAACTAAAATTTATGGGAGGAAAAAAGGAAGGAGAAGGAAAAGGAGGGAGGAAGGAAATCGTGTAATTGCAGAAAGTTTATGTCTGGGACCCTTGTGTGATAATGTTAAATAATACTTTTGACTTTTATGCCATTTTTCTATATACAAAATTCTTTCACATCTATTTTCATCACTATCCTGATATTGTTTGCATGATGTGTAGTATGTATGTTTTAATGTGTGCGTATATTGTTTGTCTCTCACACATACAGCAGCCCCAACACCGACAAATCCAAATTCTATGAGTACAGGGAGTTTGTTGTGTTCACTACTGTATCCCCAGCGCCTTGAACAGCGCCTTTCAAGGAGGAAGAACCTAATTGATGTTTGTTAGAAGAGTGAATGACAATATTGTCTTATTTGATCTTCACCATAATCCCGTGAAGTGAATACCGTATTCATACTGTACCCTCCTTTTTTTGCAGATGGCAAAACTGAGGCCTTGAGACCTGCTCAGGTTTGCATAGCTAGTATTAATAGCAAAGCAAGAAATGTCACACAAAGAAAAATTGTTTCCAATTTTAAATTCATGATGCATATGCAAGAAATTACTGACTTTTCAATCCAATGGTAACACAGATTGTGTGATTTTTAGGAGGAAGAGCCTTTCTTTTCCATCTCTTGCGTTTATTAGCATATGTGTCAGTGCACATACATCCACACCGTGCAGCTCTCACCTTGTACTTTTCCAGTCTGAATTCCTTTTGTAGGCTGTCCCTGCCCTGACTATCTCAGGTGCCTATCAGGGCTGTGTCTTGGTCAGGCTAAGGCCAAGCAACAGGCACCAGCATTTGTTATGGTTACCTTGGCAAGTGAATGGGGTTTGAGGGAAGCTGGAGAGCAGGCATTTCAGGAGTAGAACTAGGCTGGTTTGTTTTTGTAAAAAGTTGATATTCACCCTAATTGTAGCTCATGTTGGCAAGCGGAGTAAACACCCATGCAAATTACTAAGTTGTACTGAATGTCCAAGGATGTCAATAATCATCTTGAAATCCAAAGAAATATATTTTTTACTGAAATGGAAGCCAGGCACCACATGCAGTTTCTCTCCGTCACTGGAGACAGATTTGGCACATATGTATGAGACAAGGAAGGGCAACTCTTCAGGCCCTAATGCACACAGGAAACTAGGGATGTGTATATCATACTTGGCAGCAAAATAGAGGTGGGGCAGCCATCACTTTCTGTTCTCAAGCACCTCTCTTTTTTCCTGTATTTTAAAACAGGATGACCACAAAGAAGAATAAGGTATACAGTAACATAGGATCCTAAATTAAAGCATGAGGGAAAGCTAGCATTAGTTTTTCATCTAAAGCCCATATGGGTAGGAATGAGTCAGTGCAAAACTGTACAAAGGTGATCTTAAGTCACATGTTATGTTACCGACGCTGTGGCAATGGCTGTGAGTAGCCCAGGAACTCTCCAAGGCCTATTTTTAAATTCACTTAGACCAAGCATAATGAGGTAAAGGGATGTCTATACACATTCTCAAGTTTAGTTCTCTGACCGTGAGTCAGACTGTGGGCCATGGACTTGGGCTTCTCAGTGGTAGCAGGACTCATTTTTTCCCCTTTTCTTTCTCATAAATGACTTAGGAGACGCATTGGAGAGCCATATGTGCTTCTTTTACTGGAATTATCTTTTAAGGAAGTACTGATTTCACCTCCTGTACATGGTTTGCTGAGATGGCCTATTGGGGTTTCCCACCAGTCCACAACTGGAAGTTTCTATTTGCACATTTTGACTGCTAGTTCTATATTTAGTCAAAAGCCTGCCTTTTGCCTGGTTTCTTAGGGAAATAGTCTGTAGGAGTTGCTGTGTCCATTTGCCTTGTTCACTTGGGTATTTATTTGACTGTATACCCTGATTATTTCCTAAATTAACAAAAAGGCACAGGGCCCCAAATGAAGGAAGACCCCTTGTAATTTGTTAAAAAATAAGTTTATGAAAATGTGTAGTCAGGAAATCAGAGTTGTGTTGGGGGGTGGGGAGCATGGTATACGTTTGTGTTTGTATGTTTCTAATTGTCTACACATTTACGGCCTACTGTAACAAAGCCATTGTAAGTGTACAGTGGGAGGGTCAAGAAACCTTATTCTATGGATTCAAAGACATTATGCATACAATTTACACATAGGCACAAAAATATCCCTTCAAAGACCCTCCAATAAGCTATGGTATAGTTGAGGAAACACTAGACTTGAAGTTGGGAAACCGGAGTGTTGTCATTTTAATCTCAGGCTATATCTTTACATGAACAAGAGAACTTTGTGTTATTTTTCATATTCGAACCCTTTGTGCTGAAGATTCTGCAGTCAAACTGCAAGACACATACGCATTGGCTGATCAGAAATGACATAACCATTCTTACTGCACTGAGTTGATATTCAGTCAATAAACAGTCTAATCTCGGTTAAATGTTTGCATATTTTTAGACTTTTAAAAATTTGAAATCAACCTCTCAAGTTCCATTAGACAGTTTTATCACGGATACACCAAGTTCCATGTACAACAGGCTGAGAACCATTAAGCTACAAAATTTCTAAAATTTTCTCCAGGTTCTCAGTTGCTAAATTCTCTCTTGAACATTTTTGGGGATAAAAAACTGGCAGAGAAAAAGAAGAAAGTACACCTTTTTACATTATGAAACACCTATGTTCACCTTATCCATGGAGTTATGCCAGTGAGTCTAATGCCTATTAAGTTCTTCCATGTTCCAAAGGTCTTTCTGTACTTGAGAACTCATAGGTGAGTCAGGTCCTTCACTGATAACTTATAGCTAAAAACCACTTGGGAGAGGGGCTGTCCAGGTCTTATGTCAAAACGTTGTCACATGCACTGTTAGTGTTAGAAACAGAGCTGTCAGCAAATAGAATCTGTTGTTTCATTTAATTACTTTTCAATATGCCATTACCAGAAATTTTTATGTAAATACATATTTTATTCCCTGAGGCTTGTCAATCTGAGACCAAAATTATACAACACTGAAAAAAAAAAAAACAACAAAATTTTCTTTTTACTAGTTCTCTCCCTGTGTTACTGTGTCATCTCTCATGCATGGTATAGGATGATGATGGTGCTCAAACTTAGCCAAAGACTCTTTTGTTGGTATTCAATTTGCAGAATTAATGAAACAAATATTTTAAGATCCCTGATTATGTGCTAAAAGCATATAACTACACTACTGGCTAGTCAGTAATTGGTGCCTCAGAAAAGTTAGGTATTTATTCATTTACCAAATACTTATATGTCAAGCACTGTTCCATGTGCTTTTTTAACCCATGTCATTGTTAAAACAACCCTTTGAAATGTGGGTACTGTGATTATTTCCATTTTGCATTGAGGAAGCTGAGGCACAGAGAAAGTAAGGAACCTGCCCAAGGTCATACTATCAATTGTAGTGATGCAAGACAGCGGGCTCTGAAGTATGTTCTCTCTATGACGCCACTGTGCTCTGAGGGAGTGAGAGGAGGAAATTGTTTGGGGCCCAGTGAATTAATGAACAGGGTATCTGACTAGGATTTGAAGATTAGTAGAATTGACCCCACAGAGAATGTTTGGGAATGGCTGGCTGTTGGTGTTCATAGCTGTGAGCACAGTATGAGCCATAACCTTGGTGTGGAAAATGGTCTCTGTGGTTGAATTGAGAGAAGAGCAAGTGAACTGGTCTGGAAGGTCTGGAATAGGGTGTACACGTAAGTAGAAAATAAGATTGAAAACAAATTTAGTGCCAAAATCTGAGGGACCTTGAGCCCCATGCCAAAGAGTCTGTATACCTTGTCTAATTTGTTTAATTGGGCCACTAGGCAATTACAGGTCCGGGACCCGCATGGCAAGAATGCCTTCCATCCACAGCAGCCCTTGATGTGAGGTCAGAAAGCTAACTGTTAAACTTGCAGTCCTGAGAGAACACCCTCAAATGGATAAACCCAGCTAAGCAAGCTGGACCATTTCCTTGGGAATTATTCACCTCTCCATCAAAGAAGGAAGCTTCCCAAATTCAATCCATTTGCCTTAACGTTGTGTCCCATTGCCACGAATACTGAGTTGTATACATTCTTCCCTAGCTCCCTTGAACAAGCTTCTCTACTTTTCTTAAAGAAAATAATTACCCATTTATGACTTATTTATTATTTATCCCCTTCCTATAAGGGAATGTCCACTCATTGAGATCCTCATTCTTCCTCCATCATGATGATGTAATGATGTAGTCAAGGCACTTCCCTGGCCTAATGTGTATGAGAGCAGGCTTTGAAGTTTGACAGTCTTAAAGCTAGAGGGGTGTCATGCATTGCTCACCTCTCTAACCCTAGATTTCCTCCTCTGTATAATGGTATAACTACCTTTCCTGTGAACATTTTCAGATTTTTAAATATTAATAATTCATATGAAATACTCAGCCCAGAGCTCTGTACAAAATACGTTACTGAATAAATGTAGCCATTGATATTATTCATAATATTATTAAATATTGAGAATGAATTCTACCAAAGTGCATGGCACTTCCAGTGGCTGATTCTGTTTTATGTAGCCACAGGCCTTTACCAAAGGCAATGGCAATAAAGAGAGGGCACAGCAAGATCTAGACTCCTTTAAACTAAGGTGACCCACTTTAGTTTGTCCCCACAGCTTCTCTTGCAACTCTTACCCTATTAGCTGTTTCTGGGGAGAAATTTAATGGGCATGGATACTGGGTGGATGGACCATACCCCAGTGATACTCCAGAGAGTGAAAAAGAGAAGTTAACACAGGGCGTGACTTCCTATGTTTAACTTGCAGTTCTTGTCTTACATTGCCCATCAGAATTATCTGTGGCATATTCTAACCATATTCTTCCTAGGCCTCACTCGTAGAGATACTGAATTAATTGTTCTTGTGGGTAGAGTCACTGTTACGCTTTAAGCTTCCCAAGTGATTCTGATGGGCAGCCGAGACTAAGAATCTATGATTTAGATAGAAGACGGGAAGCCGAGGGAGGCCATGAGAAAGCTCTGATGGTGAGTGTGGGAAGAATCAACATAAAACAAGCACTCAACAAGTGTGCATCTAGTTGAAGCCTTGCTTCTCCTGCATTTCTTATCTCAGTGTGCTATTTAAAAGCAGCAGAAAAAACAAGGAGTGAGGACCTTGATATCAAGGATGTGAAAGCTACTTCTAATCTTCAAACAGATATTAGGCAGGGGCTTTAAGATTTCAACTTGAGAGAAAAGCTAAGGCACCTGGTATGTGTGTGCTCAGGTGAAATATTTGAGCTGACTGAGGACTTCAATGTCAGGCTGTCTGAAAGCACACAATATCAACAGCTTTGCTGTGCTTGTGTATGAGTCTTTAAATGAATATATCTGGTTACAGCTTATCTCTTTTCTCCATGCTCCCTCATTTCCAATTTCCAAGTAATGGAGATCATCTAGTTCAGTTTCAGCTGCTTTATTTTGCAGATGAGCAAACCCAGTGATACCTGTGATCTAGATGGAGGCAGATTTCCTCTCTCCCCCACCCTGGTATACCATAGTCTGTTCTAATGCTGGGATCAAGGATGGAAGTGCTAATTTGGGAGTGTCCCCCACTTTCTTACTAGCTGCTATGGTTTGGCTTTGTCCCTACCCAAACCTCATCTTGAATTGTGATCCCCACGTGTCAAGGGAGGGAGGTGATTGGATCATGCGGGCCCTTCCCCCATGCTGTTCTCTTGATAGTGAGGGAGTTCTTATGAGATCTGAGATTTTTAAGGCAGTTTTCCTTGCTCTTGCTCGCTTCTCTCTCTGCTGCCACCTTGTGAAGAAGGTGCCTGCTTCCCCTTCTGCCATGATTTTAAGTTTCCTGAGGCCTCCCCTGCCATGCAGAACTGCGAGTCAGTTAAACCTCTTTAGAAATTACCCATTCTCAGGGAAGTTTTTTATAGCAGTGTGAAAATGGAGTAATTCACTGACCCTTTCTTACTGACTCATTGGTCTGATTTCTTGACCAAAGCTCTGAATATTCCCATGTCATCCTGGCTAACCAGGTGTCTTATTCTCTCTCTCTTTTTTTTTTTTTGAGATGAAGTCTCGCTCTGTCGCCCAGGCTGGAGTGCAGTGGCACGACCTCGGCTCACTGCAACCTCCACCTCTCGGGTCCACGCCATTCTCCTGCCTCAGCCTCACGAGTAGCTGGGACTACAGGTGCCCACCGCCACGCCTGGCTAATTTTTTTGTATTTTTAGTAGAGACGGGATTTCACCATGTTGTCTTATTCTTAACAGTGTCTGAGATGTTTTTTTGAAAACAGAATTCTTACCTTAACTGCCCCAGGCCCCACTGCAGAAAAACCATGACCTTGCTGAGAGGCACTGCATGCCAAATGAGACTTAGTTTTTCCAAAGTACTTGGGAGAAGAAAAACAATAATCTATATGATGGGCTTTTGGCCTAAACCCATATCCTTTAGATGATGGAATTTGGCACAGCTCATATTCTGGTTTAAAGAAAAATGTTTTGTTATGATGTCATTTGCCTAATTAATAGCAAAAGAGGATTGAATTTTCCCTATGCAATGTCATCTAGCCTTTGAGATTTTAGAGTTAATGACTCAAATCAATTGTCCTGTCTTCTGTGAAACCTTCCTGATGCCTTCAGTTGGATAAATCTACCCTTGGTGTTCATAAGGCATTATACTGATGCCTCTGATGTTATGCAGATATATCCCTTCTTGGCTTTGTTTGTCCATTCAATGAACATTTGTTGAACACCACCCATATGCCAAGATAGTTGGAAGATGGAAGTGTGGTACCCAGAGGATGTGGAAGGGAATCATAGAAGATGAGACTATGAAGGCAGGCCCTTCAAGAACTTTCTAAGTAGTACTCAGGAGTTTGACAAAGAGGAGCTAGAAGAGGTTTGGGAAGTCAGATGAGTAATATAATTAGATTTATATTTTATGAAGGGCAACATCTAAATATGGCCTGTCTATTCAGCAAGCACTTATTAAGTGCCTTTTGCATGGTAGACAACATGCTTGATGCTGAAGATACAAGAAAAAATTTAAAATGGTCCTTGCCCTCAAGGAGCTCACAGTCTATTGAGTTACCTTTCTGATTTTCCCACTAGATTGTGAGCTCCTGGAGGGCAGGCACTTTTGTTCATCTGAAAAAGAGCTTAAATTTCAGTGTTAATCCTAGATTACAATCCTGCCTGTGTTATTTTAACTTTGTTCACATCTGTTAACTGCTCTGAAAATCAGAGCTAATACTGCCTACCTCACCAGGGAAAGATTAAACGAGAAAAGAATGAGATGTGATTGACACAGCAGGAGCTCTGTGTGTGCTATTTCCTCCTCTATCTGTGCCTGGTACGTGGTAAACATTCAGGACACTTCTGCTGCCTGCTTGGCTGCAGAGCCTGTCTGTGCAGCCTCAGTGTTGGGAGGATTTCAGCCTGGGGTGGGCCTGGCACCCAGCTATGGTAGTTAGCAAATCTATCCTCAGCTCAGTCAGTGATGAAATCACTGGCTCTAGGCTGTAAACTAACAGGGCCAGAATTGGGTTCTGGACTCTGAAGCCCAGGCATGCATATTGCAAAAGTCAGAACCAAAGTCATAGGAAAATGATGAAATTTCCTTTCTGGCCAGAATGCTATTATTTCACCAAGGGCAACAAATCTTCTTGGCAGGAAAAGTTGATTTGCTTGTGCTTTGTGTAATCAATTGTATTTGCAAGTGATGGAGTCCTTCTCACAGTGGCTTAGAGGAGGTGTTAACCACTATTCTACTGTCTACTTCCATGAGATCAACTTTTTTAGATTCCGCACTTGAGTGAGATCATGCAATATTTATCTTTCTGTGCCTGGCTTATTTCACTCAACATAATGTCCTCCAGGTTTGTTTGACATTTCATTGTTTTCAGAGAATTTTCACAGTTCATTATCTCACTTCACAGTTCCTAATAGTCTCTCTGAGGTCCATATGGTAGGAATTAGTACCCTTTACTATATTTATTGAATCACAAGTGAGCGGAGGAGTGGGTACAGTTGAGACCCACAGAAGTGAAGTGACTTGCCCAAATCCATATAGCTTATTATGCTACCTGTTTGTTAGAGGTTTCCTGTTGTATCAGAAACTAGTGAGATAAATATTAGTAATTTTTGTCCCATTGACACATGATGGTATATCAGGAATTCTGAACTCATTTTTTTTTTTTTTTTTGGCTCAGTAAGTGACCTTAGAAAATCCAGAATGGGATTTTTAAGTTGAATATCCTTCTCTGACCTGTGAAATCACTGCGTCTGTTTCCCTGACTTTATCACAAGGTAACCCAAGATATTGCCAATATTTACATGTGACAAACTCTGAAAGATTTGCATAATTCTCCCAAAGGTCATCATCTTCATACCTGCCTTGTAAAGTGCAGATGGAATTGACCTAGTCTAGAATAAGCAGGCGAGATGCAGACAGATTATGTGACATAGCTAGGTCATGTGACTAGTATGCAGCAGGCTTGGGGCATAAATCCTGGTCCTCTGGCTCCCGAGTCCAGTGTTCATTACGCTACGTGACATGTCAGTATTGCTGTTTGCTCGGGGTTAGGCTTTTCCTTTGGAGGTTAGAACTTGATAACTCTAAATCGATAAACTTCTTAGTATGCCACAGTAATGCTAGCAGAAAGTATTTGTTGAAGCAAAAAATATGTTGTTTCAAGGGGTCTGCTCCCTGAAAGATAAGTTTGTTTCTTTATTTCTGGTTTTACATCTAATTTTTCTAATGTTTCAAAAAACATTCTGTGTTCCTTTAATCTACAAGTTGGAATGAAGATGGTGCCCTAATTCTCGTGTTCCCTTTGAGCACAAGCAATAACACATTTTAAAGGATGATAAATAGCTGTGTAAAATGTAGATGGGTTCTATAAATACTTACCAAAATCCGTGTAGTCAGACCCTGGTAGAAGGAGAGAATAGTCAAAGTGTTCTCTCTTTCTACATTCTTCTTCTTCTTTTAGGAGTAGTTTGGTAGTTAAGAATACGGTTGCTAGACCCAGACAGACTCAGACTTGAGTCTCACCCTACCTGTACTACCTGTTAGATTTTAGGGAACTCCTTAAGTTTCATGGGCCTCTATTTGTAGAAGGATGCTAACAATATTATATATAGTTTTTAGAACATTCATCTAGTATAATCCCTATACATTTTAAGTAGGTAATTGTGGGTTATCTCTCATGACCGTTTTTATCTTCATCTGAGACTGTTTCTTTCTTCCTTTAAGATACTTCTAGCCATATTTTTCCCTAGAGAGAAACAGTATCAGCTACTCCTTCCTGTCAGTTTAAGCTACTGTGTCATGACTATTTTGCATTTCTAAGTTTATCCTTACCTTTATCATCAAAGTGCTGACTAATGCAGTATCTGCCACCTTGTGCCTGCTCAGTAAATACAATTTGGGTTAAACTTTATTCATTTTTAGTTAGGAGTGCAATATAATGACATAGCTAAAAGTTTGAAAGTAGAGAAGGGATAACAAACAGGTACGGATAATGCCACTCTTGTAATACTACATGTAGCTGACTGGTGAAGGCCATGGACTATAGAGTCATACTGGAATCCAGGCTTCAATGCCTTGAGAGCCCTACTTAGAAATCTGTGCTGTAATTTCCTTAGCACTGAATGAGGGCAATAAAAGTAACCACTTAATCAAGATGCAGGGTGGATGAAATACATCTGAAGCATTTGGAGTAAGGCCTGGCCCAAAGTTTAGCTGTAATAATAAAAAGGTGGATGGTGACGATGAAGATGATGATGGTTTGTGTGTCCCTTTAGTCATATTGCCATTCACAAATTACTTGAGTAGTCCTACTTCTCCTGTTTGGTTTATTTGTTGCAAGAAACACGTGCATTAGAAGACTGAAGATGATTGCGCCCACTTGAGGAAACCGGACCCAGAGAGGTGAAATGATTTCCTAAATAGCACCCAGAAAGTTTATGATAGAGAGGAACATAGAACTCTAGCAGCCGGGCTGCTCTATTCTTATTTTCTCTATACTTTTCTTGTTGGAAAAGGGCACTGTTGACTCCTACTTACCATCTAACATTGTGGTTCAAGCTACAGAGACAGGAAAGCACATTAAGTTCTTTCAGTCTGGCTTTTATGCTGGCTTTGTGTGACAGTGCCTCATATCCACTGAAACGTAGGTACTTAAGGAGTGGATGGGAAGTACTCCTGGAAACTCACAGCTAAGCTTTTATGTAAAGACAGCACATAAAAAAAACACTTTTCATAACTTTATGGAACCTGCAAAAAAATCTTGGCTTCCTTCATGATGCTTGCCCCTGGAGTGTCAGCATAGCCCTTGCAGAGAAACCCTAGGATACCTGTATTTCTCCACCCTGGCCTTCCTCTGAGCATTGAGTTGTTAGCGTCAAAAAATCACCACAGCCACATTGATCCTCATTTTCTTCAGCCTCTATAGAGCCTGCTATGCCAGGGTCCTGGGTGATCTGCAGACAGCTGCTGTCATGCAGCCTCATATATGGGTTGACTTTACCAGCAAAGAATTCCCTCACCTTCGAGACATCACTGACATCTTCATGCACAGCACAGACAATGAAACAAACAAAAAAGAACAAAGAGGGACATAAAGGTTGGAGGTCATTTACATTTGCATTTACTTGAAAGGAAACATGCTAACTTGTTGGCTTGACTCACTTTATGTACCTTTTCGGGATTTCACTTGGAATCTTGTTCTTGCTAGATCTCTGGATATGCAAATCCCACCTTTGTCCAAGACCTAGTTCAAATGCCACCTTTTCTTGAGAGTGTCCCTTCATCTCCTGAGCTACAACCATCTCCCCTTTCTCTGTGCTCTGATAGCACATGATTAAAACATTTTACTTTGGATTGATGGACATTTTTGTGTGTCTAATATTTTCTACTATATCTTCTAGAGGGCAAGACCTACTTCTCAATTTCTTTAGCATGGCACTTACTAGGCACTCAGCAAGTGCACTTTGAATAAATGTACTATTTGCAATCATCTCTTCAGGTATATGTAGTTTTTGTGTTAGAAGCTTGCTAGGTTGCATCTTGCAAGAGAAACAATATGATCCTTCACATGTACTTGTTCTTCTCCGAATGACTTTCTATGCAAGAAGAACTGGAGGCTGAGTTCATACATTCAGCATTGTCAGCAGAACTGAGTCTTGAATGACCTGGGTCAGTCACTGCATTAGATGATTTGATTAGAAAAAAGAATAAAGCCAGTTATAACTTGTTTTCTGCCTATTACCCAGGATATTTAGAATGGTGGAGATGCAGAAGCATTTAGAGTTTTTGATGATACTCATGGTGGTATCATGAAAATAACACCTTGTGTGTTTATGGCACATAATTACATGAAACTCATTTTATTCTCATTAGAGTGACACCTTGAATCCTGTTCTTTTTGGTCTTAATGTTTAGTGATTAGAACTTGGGAAGCAATTTCTAGAACCAGAATGGTCGGGTACAAATCCTAGCTCCTTCTCATACCAGCTCTGAGAACTTGGGCAGGTAATTTAACTTCATGCTGTCTCAATTTCCTGATCTGTAAAGTGGGGCAGCCAGAGTACTTATTTCATTGTAGTATTTGAGAAGTGGGAGGACATAGTGCATAGTGATTCTATAAATATTACTATTGCAACCACCAGGCTTTGCATAAGGCCCTAAGTCAAGAAAACTTTCACCATTTAACTGAGATGTTTCTCTCTGAAAGGCATGTTATTTGAGAAATAGTTGTTGAGATGAAAGGGGGGAGGCAAGATAGAGGCCAGCTTGATGAGGGCTTTGAACTCAGCCCTATCAACAAGAAGACCATAGGGCTGCATAGACTGAGGAGAAACACTCTTTGTTCGTCGAGGAAAAGGAAACTTGCAAAGGGATGTCACCAGCGCAGCCCGACAGAATTCTCTGTGGGCCACATCTGTTCATGCCAGCTGTTGTCAGTGTGTGTCGACTCGCCGAGAATAACAGCAATGATTTTCACTTTATAGCAACTTCCATCTTGGGATCTCAGAATGCTGCATAAATGTAGATTAGGGCTCCCAAAATTTTTGCCAAGAATGAGCATACTTTACAGAGCATCAAGAATGCGTCACTCTTCTGAGTGAATCTTTAATGGTGCAAAGAGAATTAAACGAATATTGAATTAGACCTTCTTTCCTGATGTGAGCTTCCTTCTTGATTTTACTCCTTATTTTCTAGATGACCTTGAATAACTCAGTTTCCCTCCTTGACGCTCAGTTTTCTTCTTATAAATGAAGGGATTCATGTACTACTAAATGGTCTCCAGTGTCTTTTCTGTTTCTGAAATTCACAGAAGGCAGGGAATCTAAAGTTGCCGCCCACATTTTAGAAAGGCCTAAGTTGTTGTAGAATTGAATATTTTCTTAGCATTTTATTCATGATATGGTAAAAACCCAGCAGAAAATTTTTCAGTTTGGTCACTGGAAAATGACACTGTCCTTTAGCTTCTAATGTGAAAGAATATAGTATTATTTACCTGTTTTTTCCTTTGCCCACCTTTAGGTACAGTGCTATTTATTATTTTATTTTACTATTTTATGATTTAACATTAATTCTCTAGCTTATATCTCAGATTGATAAGAGCAGTTCTACTTCTTTTGATGAGTCAAGTGAATGAATGAAGACATTAAAAATGACCATGTAGGCCGGGCATGGTGGCTCATGCCTGTAATCCCAGCACTTTGGGAGGCAGAGGCGGGTGGATCACCTGAGGTTGGGAGTTGGAGACCATCCTGACCAACATGGAGAAACCCCATCTCTACTAAAAATACAAAATTATCCGGGCATGGTGGCACATGCCTGTAATCCCAGCTACTCAGGAGGCTGAGGCAGGATAATCACTGAACCCGGGAGGCAGAGGTTGCGGTGAGCCGAGATCTTGCCATTGCACACTGAGCAACAAGAGTGAAACTCCATCTCAAAAAAAAAAAAAACAAAAAAACAAAAAAAAACCATGTCTCTCAAAGCCTTGTACTCAGACCACCTGCATCAGAATTAGTTGGGGGTACTTGTAATGTTTTTAGTTTCCACCTTTGTACGCCGAGGGACTATATCATTAAAAAATGTTTGTCCCTAAGAAAGGTTCTTTTGATAGTTCAAGACTTTGTAATGTATGTGAAATTCCACTACAAATAAGTGGATGGGTTGTTAAATCTCACTGACAAAAGGCAGATGAGTTGAGAGACTGAGGCACTTTTGTTGCGGTTAAGCATCCCTTTCTGGAATTGATGACTGGATTCAAATCCCAGGTTCTCCACTTATTATCACGGCAATCTTTGTACTCCAGCTTTCTCATTTGTAAATTCAGAATAGAAGCCACCTAATGTGGTTGCACTGGTGATTAAATAAGTTACTCAATATAAAATATTTTGAACACCTACTAAGCACTCAGAATACCTTATTTATACTCTTGTAAATTATACATAAATAAATGCATAAATTAAATACTAATGTATTTCTAACTTTCAGAGTTTGTGGGAATGGATAAAAGATTCCTTCAATATGACTACTATTATTTTAATCATGGTCAGTGATTGATTAGAAATATTAAATGTTGCTGGTCTTTAGATTCACTGTCAGAGCATGATCTTTCTTCCCCTCGGCTGCAGTGCTGATGAATAACACTGAGTCATTCATATTCTCTCATCCACCTTCCTGCCACATTTGAAAGACATCCATAGCTCATATTTGACAGACTGTGTGTGAACATCTAATACAAATAATCGTGCGCCACTGTCAAATATTAGCACATGCCATGTGTCTTCTTACGTATTACTCACAATGGCTCTCAGATGAAGGCATCTTCCCTGCTCCTTTGCCTACTTTCCCAACTCCATTTACAGATGAAGACGCTAAGGGGGGAAAAAAAACTTGTGAAATGTTATAGAAAACTGGAGGTATAATTTGGCATTTGAACCAGCTTATTCTGCCTCTAAAGCCCACGCTTTCTCCATTGTACCACAATCAATATTTCTGAAAGTAAAAAAGGCCACACTTGTCTCCAACTTCTGGTCTAATTAGCATCATACTTTAATCAGTGAGTTTGACTGTCTTGATTAACCTTTATGATAGACCATGTAAGTTTCATATTTCTAAATGAATATATAGAGATGGCTGTCAATTAGTGGAAAAAGACTAAGCTGGAATCAAAAGACTCATGCCCAACTCTTGGTTCTGCCACTTAATATGGGTATGATTTTGGCTAATCACTTAACAAACCACTAACTTGGTTTATACAAAAAGAAGAAATGATCTCATGCATTGGAAAATATTAAATAATCTAGTGTGTGTGTGTTGCACCCAAGTATCTTTTGACTGTAAAAGCGCATAGAAAGGTGAAGGAATTTTAATCCCATGGTTGATAGAGTAGAATGCCACCTCAGTTCCTCTGAATTCTGTCCCTCATTCAAGTCCTAATTCAAGCTCTTTAAGCACACAGTACTCTCTCTCTCTCTCTTTCTCTCTCTGTCTTTCTGTATCTGTATCATCCATTGATACACTTGAATAATATTTATACATCATAGTATATCTTGAAGGATGATATTAGTTTCTTAATTGGTGTAGGCTGGACCATCTCATTTAACTTATGGCTCATGCCTGTAATCCCAGCACTTTGGGATGCCGAGGCAGGCAGATCACTTGAGGTCAGGAGTTAGAGACCAGCCTGGGCAACACGGTGAAACCCCGTCTCTACTAAAAATACAAAAATTAGCCAGAAATTGCTTGAACCTGGGAGGCATAGGATGCAGTGAGCTGAGATTATGCCACTGCTCTCCAGCCTGCGCAACAGAGAGAGAATCCGTCTAAAACAACAACTCACAAAGTAAATTCTATTTACCCCATTTTATTTTTGAAATAACTAATACGTAGTAAAATTAAGCATCCTGTACTGGATCATACAATTAGTAAGTTGTGGATGTGGGATTTGAACCCAAGTAAGCAGACCCTAGAACCTGTATATCTAAGGCATACTGATTACTATCAACTTCAGTTTTTTGCTTTGTTCTTTTATTTCTCCTTCATATACCTTGATTTCCTGACTGGATTATAAATTCTGTGAACTGGTTGCATCTAACTCATTTTGATGACTGCTTTAATGCCTAATTAATTACTATTATTCGTGGATAATTTAATATAGATTTCATAGGAGGCTATAGTTTGCTACACTGCTCGTGTACTCTAGAAACAAGGACACTTGACTTTTTTCTCTTCTTTGGCTATAAGCTTATCTTCTCACCATGTTGAGATACTTTGATTTGATTTTCACTGGTCAAGCAAAAACACATGTTCCTGTTATTTTCACTTAGGCACTTTGTCTGCCTCCCTGCTGAGGCCCAAAAATTCAGTGTGATCGGTGTGTCTGTCAGAAGGTAGGATTGCTTGCCTAGGGTGGCATTGTTATTGAACAAAACACATGCCCTTTCTTTGCATCCTAAGTGTCTTGGATTGCTGAGCCAGAACCGCTCTGACTCAAATGAAAACCACCTTGTGTTAGGTGAAAGATGGGGAGTTAACCATTTGTTTGCTGGTTTGCATTTCCCACGAAAAACTCAAAAACAGAAATTTACCTCGCCATGGAAAGTGATGTGCCAAGCGTCATATTTGCATATTAAAACCGAAAACTGATTTGCATGTTATTTCAGTGTCTTGTGTCACGTTCAGGCATCTGTCAAGCCCACTAGACAGAAACAGCTTGTACAGTAGGAAAGTGTTTTTGTGCATATCAGACTGAAAATCTAGGTGCCTTATTTTTGTCGGTAACTTGTCCACACTTCGGGCTCTCCAATCTCTCCTAGCTTCATACCTGAAAATACTAAAGAAAAGTCTGGAACCCCATGTTTTATAAAGTATGTTTCCTGTTATTTTCTAAGAGCTATCCATTTTTATAGTATTCTGTTTAGATAATTTTAAAATTATAAAGAGAAAAACTCAAATTACTCATAATATCACAATCCTGACACAAGTCTTGTTAACATTTGGATATATTCACTTCTAGTAGCTGTTTGATAATACTTACATAGGCGAACATATACTGGCACTTTTGCATATATATTTTTATACATTTGTAATTATCAGATGTACTATTTTAATATCTTCTTATTTTTTTGGTACTATAATGGCAAGAATTATGACAATCCAAGTATCTAAAATAACAGATTAATAAAATCTTATTTTGAGCAGACAGGGAATTAGAACCAGTCAGGGCTGGAGCCGTGGTAACAGAAACTCTGTGCTGTCTTTTTGATAGTGCTTTATTAAAACTGTAGCTTGTAATTGAGGATAGTTTTTCTATGGGACAATGCATAGAAAGCTGTGCATTGTGATAAAACCTTTTTTTTCCCAATGTTAGAGCAACTCGCCCATTGCATTCTTCCAGGCAACCAAATGGAGATGAAACGTGTGCCTGGAGTCACTGCCAGGCACGTGGGGCACAGCAAAGGCCAAAATACGGTTTTAGTTTGAAAACCCAACCTTGAATAATGGTTCATTCTATTCATCAAACTTTTATGTCATGGGTCTTGCCTAGGTGAAGCCATCCAATGGAAATAATGTCTTGGAACTCTCTTGCCTTTATTATGTCAAATCCCTAATGTATAACATCCATAAAGCCTAATTAATGGGAAAAACTGAGTGTATGTTTTAGCCATAACATTGTGGAAATAGGTTCTTTTAGCTTCACACAAATAGAGATCTTCTCACCCCACCGAGAAAACTCGCTTTCTCCTTTATGGAGGGCCCACATGGAGGTTTAGAGGGAAGGAACCCTGAAATGAGAACTGTGAATAAGGTTGGCAGGAGATCTTTGACCTAGATTCTCCTCGACTCTGAGGATTTGGCGCTTCTGCTCTGCGACTCGCTTTTCTTACTTCTTGCCTACCCGGCAGGATAACATCAGTGGTTGTACCTTGTCTGCTGAAGCCTAAGGGAGGCTGCTCTGCTCTAAATAGCCAAACATGAGCTTTACTTTACTATTTGTCTTTTGGTCCTAAAGGCGAGAATGTACAAGAATTAACAGTTGGAGAGGCAGCAAGGCATACGTTCACCAAATGTCATGAATTTCAAGATTTGTAGCTGAAAAGTACTCAGAGTAATTCCATCCCTTGCTAAAGCAACAATTAATGTGAAATTCGGGTACACTACACTGAAGTCCTTTATCAGCAGATAGGAAAGTGGAGAGTTACTGGAGAGATCTAATTCTGCAAACATTCTACTTCCAAGAAGAAAATTGTCTTTGTTAGTGGTTTCTAAGTTGTCCCTCCTGATAATTATAACTGACATTTATTTGATATTTAATATTTTACAAAGCTTCTTCATATGAATCAGATATTATTATCCTCCAGTTTATATATGAGAAAATCAACAATAGAAAAAGAAATCACTGGAGAACTTAAGTAGTATCTTAGACATCAGGCCTAAGAGCCAGATGCTCCAAGCCCAGGCACTATTATGGCTGCCTTGACACGTGGAGACGGAGAGAGGTGGGTGTGGAGAGACATCACTTTCCCCCAGCTCAGCCTAGATAAAACCCTTGCGTGCAGAGACCAGGGCCCCCTGACCGGACGCCCAGGCCTTTTCCCAGCTGCAGTAACTCTTCCAACAACTCCTCCTGTCTGTAATTCAGAATCATCCATCCTTGGCTATGACTCCAAATTTGGTTTAAGAAAAGGCATTTTATGGGCATCGATGCATGGCATGAGACAGGGAATATGAGGAAGTAGAGGTTTTAAGAAAATCAAGATTTCAAAAGTTGAAGATCAACTGGGATGAGTTTCAAAGCAAGAAATCAAACTTTTAAAGTCAAAATTTCTGGGTCTTCCTCTTTGTGTCCTTAAAATTCATTCTTCAATAAAATGGAACATAAGAATAGAAGAACCAAGAGCATGCTTTTCTAATCCCAAGGAGCTGTGAGGAGTGTTCATTTAGAAGATTTCAGTTAAGATAGTCAGGTATCCACCTTCCACTTCTTTCCTTCTCTGTGGCCATCACTTTTAACCTGAAACAGAAGAGGTATCCAGCAAATCATCTGCCCCTGGCCAGAAGGGGTGCTCCTTCCATTTAAGCAGCGAGATGTTGAGAGTAGAGTATAATTCAGTGAGAGTCAAAAAGTGGAAGCAGCCGCAGGAAACTGCAAACTGCAAACTTGACACAACTAACTAGAGGGGGGAGAAAGAACGAAAATATCAGAAATATATTTTTTCTGGCAGGCTTTCAGCTCTAAAACGGGGCTAATTCTACCTTTTGAAAAGAAGATAATTTCAATGTTTCTTTTTTTTCAAGAACACATAATTGAAGTTATTTTCCCTCTGAGGGAAGGAACCTCTTGTACATCACTACAAATGGACAAGAAAAATGAGCAGCTCTGGTACCCGGAGTGATAGAGTATTCATTATCATGTAATCTTTTCGAATATCTTGGCTGCCTTTTCCCGGTGTTTTATCCGCCTGAGCGGTGCTTTTCTGGTAAGGTTCAGATTTGCTGTAAATTTGAGTTATCTAACACTATGTAACAAAGAGATCAACAGCAGGTAAACACTCAAGAAAGAAAAATGATCATGCCAAGGTCAGCCCCAGAGGAACTCAGGGGGCTGACATTGTGACAGACAGTGGGTATCCATTTTGTAAAATGGATCCTTAGCACACAGGTTAAAGCAGGTAAATTGTAGTAACAAAGATGCAAGATGGTGTGGTGTTTTCCTGGGAGCCATTTGCACCTTAGTGCAGGCTGTTTCCCATGCTTCCTTTTTCCTTTAGAAAGGATGATGGATATTTTTCTTCTCCACTCAGAAAAGGGGCAGTGGGATGATAAGGTGATTAACCTTTGTGTGTTCTTGATTTCATGCCCCAAGTGTAGTGAAAGTTCAGTAGGCTGCAGAAACCCTGTGACCTGCCCATTGCTTACTCAGATTCAGAATGCTGAATGAAGTTCTGGATGTTTCAGGGGATGCTGACGACTGGCCTAAGTCCTCTCATAAATGGAAATCTCTGTCATAATGAGGTTTCCACTTACTCAGTGTGTCTATTTTTATAGACTACAAAGGATCTGTAAATATGAATATCTGTGATTTCACTCTAAAGATTGGTAATGATATGTGCCTTGCATACTATGGGCACAAATGGGCCCAAAAAAATGATAGAGTAGAACCAAAGGAAGCTTTGAAAATAACATGTTACACATAAAGAAACTGAGGCTCAGAAAATGGAAATGATTTGAGCAAAATCACTGGACAACTTAAAGGCAGAACTAAGATTAAAGATATTCTGAATGGTCAGGTCTTCTGTATTTATGGGTTTCTATGTAAATGTATAATCTAATACCATGAAGTGTTATACAAATATGACAGATACTGTTATGTATGTTATTCTTAATCTAGTGGAGTTTCCTTGTTCATCAAGGGTCTTATTCATGTTTATATTTTGCTTCAGAAGCAAGTCTTCATTGTTGCACAGTCCCACCCATAAGGTTTACCAGGGATTTAGACCCAGATTTGGCTGTAAATTTGGCTTCATATTAAATATTTTCTTGAATGACAATCACCTGGGCCCCTAGCAAGAAAAGAGGAATGGCAAAGAAGAACCAGTTTTAGATAACTTTCAGCTGAAAAAAAAAAATCTTTAAGAAAGGAAAATACAGAAGCATAGAAAGAATATAAAGCATTCACTTTCCCATGACTTTCAACGATTAACCTTTGAGCATATTGTATTGCGTAAGGCAGGTCAGCCTGGCCAGTGAGTGACTTATCTCCATGTGGTAGTTCAGGGCCCAGTCTCCATCCTTCCTGTGCCTCACAAGGCCACATCTAACTGCAAGGAGCATGGGAAATGTAGTCTGGCAGTGTGCCCAGCAAGAGGAGGAAATGGATTTTGGTGAGCAGTTAGCAGGCTCTGCCATGCTTCGTAAACATCAGTCCTTTTTAAAGCATAGTAGCCACTAAATTGCTCAGAATGCCACTATATCTGGCTGCATTTTTTTTGAAAGTGTCAATGGCCTTGGTGTTAGAAGATGTTTGCCAATACACTTACTTCAGAAGCATGACTTTAATAAAAACTCAGCTCCCATTTTTAAATCTCCTAATGACTTCCCATTACTTAAAACAGGCTTGGCATTGACCATATCTTACTTCTGTATTCTCATCCTAGTTCTGTTTTTTCCTTTTTTTTTTGAGACAGAGTCTCGCTCTGTCACCTGGCCTGGAGTGCAATGATGTGATCTTGGCTCACTGCAACCTCCGCCTCCTGGGTTCAAGCAATTCTCCTGCCTCAGCCTCCAGAGTAGCTGGGACTACAGGCACCAGGCACCCGCCACCATGCCTGGCTAACTTTTTGTATTTTTAGTAGAGACGGGATTTCACCATGTAGCCAGGATGGTCTCGATTTCCTGACCTTGTGATCCACCTCCCTCAGCCTCCCGAAGTGCTGGGATTACAGGCGTGAGCCACCGCACCCAGCCTTTCCTCTTAACAGTTTTTTAGATATACACGTTCCTCCTGGAATGCCTTTAACTTTCTTCCTTCTTTCTTTTCTTCTTCTTCTTTTTCTTTTTTTTTTTTCCGTCTGTTGTACGCAATTTATTCTTCAAGATCAAACTAACAGGTCATCTTTTTTTGGCAGCCTTCTTCCATCTCAGAGCTCTGAATTCATACCTGTGTTTTAGAGCTTAGACTTTATTGTAATTGCCTATTTTCATGTCTCTTTCTTCCCAAACTGTGAGTTGTTAGAGACAGGATCTCTGAATAATTTGTCTTTATACTTACAGTTCTTGGCACTTGGTAATCCCTTAGGAAATTTACGTTAAGACAATTTTGACAGAGTCCTCTAAAATCTGTCGCTCAGTAACTCACCTGTGGATCATACAACATTAATTTGCCTTTAGTAAGAGATTCGGGTATTTCAGAAACAAACATATTAGTGATTAAGATTGATACTTACAAGAATGTCTTTTTCTAAGAGAAAGGTTTGCTTCACAATGTCTTTGTTTTGCTATTTAGCAGCAAACCTCCACTCTGATAAAAGAATAGACTCTTTTCGATTATCTGATAGATAATAGACTCAGACTAAAATCCAAACTGCCGCACAGTAAGAGAGCTAGAAAGTCTTGGAGACAATGATATCAAAACCCTGAGAGGCATTGCAGTGTAGAAGTATGCCCAACTCAGCACACCCCAGTTTCAATGTTCTGCCGTTTTTAAGCAGCGGTACCTCTACAAGGTTGCTCACTTATCTTCTTAGGTCTCTACTTTCTCATCCAGAAATAGGATTACATGTCATACAGGGCTGTTGTGTAGGCATTTGAGATTTCATATCTGTGAAAGTAGGCACCTTGAAAAGGGTCTTGCAAATATGAGGAATTAATATGCTACAGTGAATATGTTGCTGATACAACTCACACTTCTACTTCTGAAGAAACGAGAAACAAAATAACACAAATTATTCCCTTTCAGCACCTCCCACCACAAATATTCAATCGTGCTTTATTACCCATACAATATGCTAGAAGTTGCTTATTAACAAATAAGTTGGACACAGTTGTTCATTTTTCTTAGGAGGTATTGAGCCCTAAACACTATTGAGAGAGCGGTATTACAGTAGGTCTCTGATTATGACAGTGAGAATAGTACTGGATTACTACTTCTAGGCTCGAACACTGAAAGTTTTAAGCTGTCTTCTTTGGTGTGAGAGACAACTCTTAACTGAGGAACCCTGTGTTTCTCCATTATGTATTCCACAGGTGTTAAGTATTCTGCACTGAGTTAGTGACAGCCTTGGAGTGGAGGTGGAGGCTGTTCTCTAGCCAAATAAACTTCAGAAATACTGGAAGAAATGATCTCTCAGAATCTTTCATCATAAGAAAAAAACCAAGAATCCATAATTAGCATTAGATAAAAGAGTAGAATCTAACAGAAAATAGCCTTTCCAAGTGTTATTTCAGAAACAGCATAGCAAGCAAATAGAGTATTCAGAGAACAAAAAGAATGATACGTTTTTCTCAAAATCTGTGAAATATTGACAAGGTAAGTACTTTGAAATTAGATTTATACTTGAAATGTAAGTGCTAGGGGTAGAATCTAAATTTCTGGCTTAGATTTATAAAGGACAGGATCGGCCTTCTTGCTGCCTTGTTTATATTGAAAGGGAAACTGATATTAGGTTGAGACAATGATAAATTGTGTCTGTTCTCTGAGGGTCCACCCTAAGACTGAAGACAGGAATTATCAAGTTTTCTCTAAGAGTCGTTTGGCTTAATTAAAACAACTCGCACCATTATTATTAGAGGTAATATTTTGTACTTTTCTGGCACTTTCTATGGGAAGCATTGTTTGGTTGGGGAAAAAATGCTTGGCGCTTGGAGACAGGTGACACCATATTTTGGGCTCAAGGTCTCCCTGTATTGCAAGCCTGGAGAAAAGGTGTAGGTCACTTCCCAACCTCATTTTCAATTCCACTACCTGAACTGTAATAATCCACTCCCTCAGAGGCAGTTTGAGAGATTCAAAGAGATCCTCTTTGTTACAATTGTCTGAAAGTAGTTAAACTCTGTTTATCGTGGAATGTGGGTTATCTCACTTTAATTCTTACAGAGACTGTGAGGTACCACTGGCAAGTCCATTGATAGAAGAGAACCAGAAGTTATGAAAGGTTGATGATCTCACCTAAGGATGCCAAGTGAAGGCCATAGTCAACTCTCTGTCTCTAGCCATAATGATACTGCCATATAATGTATTCCTTTATTTCTGGCCACTAGTATATTAGATAAACTCACCATCTCATTTCAGTCTTGCTGCTCTCCCATTCACGCTCTACTTCAGAGGGAACTTTCTAAATATGATTAGAACACTCTTCTAAAAACACTTATCGTGGTTTCTAATGCCTGAATGTTCCTAATTGAGAACACGCAAATATATTCCCTGTGGTCTGTGAACTTCTTGAAATTGTAAGTAAATTTTGTGTACACTACAGATACCTGTTTTGTTGTTGTTGTTGTTGTTGTTTTGTCAAAAGACAGTTTAACACATTAGATTTTGAGACTTGTCCACGTTCTTACCCAAGGCCTGGAGCCCCTAGCTCACTGAGAAGCCCTAAACATGTCAGCATGGCATGGAAGCAGTAATTAACTGACCCTTCCTATTTTTCTACCTGTCCAGACCGAAATACTGAACCACTTGTAGTTTTTCCCACTCACACCAAACTACGTCTCAACTTTGAAACTGTGCTCCTCTCAGGGTCCTTCACTTGACCTGGGTTGGAAGCTCCAGGATAGCGGGTCATGTCCAGCATATCTTTATCACTTGAAGTCATCATGTTTAAAAATATTTATATTCATGGATTACAAAAGTAGAACTACTTGCTGTACAATAAAGAAACAAATGTAGAAAGTGGAAGTCCCCTAAGATTCCGCCTGCCAGAAAGAATCTCCTTCAACATTTCCGTACCCGGTCTTTATATAGATCTGTAAATAAACTGTAGTTACTCTATCCTATTCTGCAATTGTATTTGTTCTTTGTGAAACATGTCTTGTTCACCTTTGCAGGCTTGTTCCATAGATTTACAATGTATGTATCTGTCATTGTCTATTTAGGTGATTCTTTTGCTGGTTAGTTTACCTTGTTAGTCCTTGTTCCTCCTCTCAAATATGGCTCCTGTGACCAACCTTTGTCATTTAATTTTATTCACTTGTATGAGTACTTCTGCACAATTTTCTGGGAAGCAAGCCACATATATGCAATTTAAGGTTTAACAATACTGGCAACCATTCATCCAATATTCATGTTTATGCAAACACCTATCAATATACTATGCTATATATATTTTTTTTTAATTTTTCTTTTTTTGTGTGTGTGGGGGGGAATAGAATCTCCCTCTGTCATCAAGGTTGGAATGCAGTGGCACGATCTTGACTCAAACTCTACCATCCAGGTTCAAGCGATTTTCATGCCCCAGCCTCCCAAGTAGCTGGGATTACAGGTTTGCATTATCATACCTGGCTAATTTTTGTGTTTTTAGTAGATACGGGGTTTCACAGTTTTGGCCAAGCTGGTCTTGAACTTCTGGCCTCAAGTGATCTGCCAGCCTTGACTTCCCAAGATGCTGGGATTACTGATGTGAGCCACTGCGCCCGACCTGTGCTTTTTATAATTAATCATTTGTGCATGTTTCTTACCCCCCCACTAGACTGCAAAACTCTCAAAAACAAAGGTTGTGTGTAATATATCTTCATGTCCCTCCTGGGTTCTTACAGAAGGTACACAGAATAAACCCTGTAAGAATGAGTGGATAAAACAATAAACAAAAGAATAACTGAATAATTCAGTAGCTCCTCTAATCCTCGTGTGACAGGTAATGTTTACAGTTTAGAGGAGGTCCTAAATTTAATCTTTAATGTTTGCTAATAAATAAGTCAGTCAAGGATGAGCTCTTGTCCTGACTTTATCAAAACTAGCCCTCCCTGATTTTTGGGGGGGGTCTCAGTTTCCCTGTCTCACAAAGAGGAGATTAGCATAATGGTTCTTCAGATCCAGGCAAGCAACTCAATTTTTTTGTCTGTAACCTGAGCATATGCCATAGTTTACTCATCACTGTCTCATCTCTAATCCAAATTGTTCAACAATGCAATAAAATCTCAGGCTAAGGTTAGTGACCAGCATAAAATGATTTTGGCCTTTTCAGCCTTCTGCGTGTCTATACTTCAAATATCTGTATATTTTGGGAAACCAAAAAAAATGAAAATTATTTTAGAGAAAAGGCCAAATAGGTACCAATCAACCTTCTTGACTATGTTTAGAAGACATTTAACGCTTTAGACATCACACAAATGATTAATACCCATCTTGGAGTTGTTGTAGTAAATGTTGGGAATGATAGCATGTGTTCAGGGATTTGTACTTTACAGGATTTTCACATCCAAGAGCTAATTTGGTGTAGTGAAGATAATAGGAGAATGAATATGAAGCTTTAAGTTTTGTTGAACTTACTCTTATAAACATTCTGAAAAGAGAACCTTTTGGCCAACTATTTTAACAATGCATAAATATCAAGGCAAGAGCATTCCCAACCCACATCTCTGCCCATTACCCATGGCAGACATCATCATCAGTTCTAAATTTAAATAATAGCTTTTCTGTTTTTATAACACTTTTATTAAGAATGTTGGGGTGAAATATTAGAAATGGTCAAATTTATAGGCAATGGAAAATGTGATAAATTCCCTTTTAATCACATAGCACAAAGCTACTTTAAATCTAGTATATGGCCTTTATTCCTTTTTTACAAACTTTTTATTCTTCATTGATGATCTCAAGTATTCTGTCAATTGATATTTGATTATCTTACATTGCTATAATTCTGGCTTGCCCACCTATTTATTTTTTAATTATTTTTTTTTATTGCAGTATGTTTTGGGATACATGTGAGCTTTGGTTACATGGATGGGTTCTACAGTGGTGAATTCTGAGATTTTAGTGCACCCATCACCCAAGCAGTGTACACTGTACCCATAAGGGTGAAATGAAGGGGGAATAGACAAAGGCCCCAGTGGCCCTGCATGTCCCATATGGGTACAGGGGATGAGGGATAAAAAAACTATACATTTTATATGGAGTCTTTTATCCCTCACCCCCTGCCCAACCTGGCCGCGCCCAAGCCCCAAAGTCCATCATTTCACTCTGTATGTCTTCACATCCTCATAGCTTTGCTCTCACCCACCCATTTCAACACCAGCCCAGTGTCAATGCTACTGACTTATCATCGCTATTTGAAATCTGGCTGTTTGCAGTGCTGGAAAAATGAAATTACTCAACTTCCTTAACTGGAACAAAAGAACTAGAACCAAAATGTTCGCTTTCTGGACTCCTGTACTCGATAAGATTTATCTCATTTCCTATCTCAAAGTTTATATGTGGTCCCAAAGTACACAACTTCCACAAGCTCTTTATGCTGCTTGACTTTTTTCACCTGAGTGTGAGAAACTTCTACCTGTATGTTTTCTCCCTTTTAGCTGAATAAGGCCTAGCCTGCTCTGCTCCCTCTCTTCAGGAAGTCCATCGCGGGCTATGCGAGAGGTCCCACCTTATGCCCTTATTTTGCTCTTTCTGCAGCTGTTTTTCTTTAATTATTAATGTGCCTGTATCACTCACTTCACTTTAAGGTTCATAAGAAAGAAAGACTCAATTTATTTTTCTCATAAATGTATAACAGCAAATAGTGATTACTTAGCAATTGTTGAACAAAATAGATTCTTCCTATTGTAAACATGGATTTCTAAAGCCTGATAGATGACTCATCTAGATAAGGCAAATGAGTAAAGAGATGTGTCCAAGGTTAGCCACTGAATAAGTGATAAAACTAATTCTAAAACCCAGGTATCCTGACAGCCACGTCCAGTGCTTTTTCCTCTCCAGTGCAATCACTGCTTGTTTAGGCTGACTGCCTTGGTTGATGGTCTAGGTGGCAATTAAAGGACTGTGTGCTTTCTGCCTTTCAGGGTGGCCATACAGGGCAACTGGGGCCTTCGTCAGTTGCCCCTTCATTCCGCCCAGAGGATGAGCTTGAGCACCTGACCAAAAAGATGCTGTATGACATGGAAAATCCACCTGCTGACGAATACTTTGGTGAGTGGGGCCTAGAGCTGACTTCTGAAGTAACTATCTTGCTCTGATTTCCTTCCTTAGTAGTTGGAACTATTATCAGCTCCACTGGTAAAGTATTTGAGTTCAGATGCATGAGAGTTGATATACATCCCCCCACAACTAAGTAATTGTAGGATTTGCATTTGCAAGACTGCCATAAATGTGATGTCTACTTAGCTTATACTAAAATTTCAGTGGTCCTTAGAGTTTCCTTAGATACAAATTTTATTGTTGAGACTTATTTTTTACCAGCCTAGGCAACATGGGGAAACCCTGTCTCCATTAAAAATACAAAAATTAGCTGAGTGTGGTGGCATGTGCCTGTAGTCCCAGCTACTCAGAAGGCTGAGGCTGGAGAATCACCTGAGCCTGGGAGGTCGAGGCTGCAGTGAGCTGTGGCTGCAGTGAGCTGTGATTGTGCCACTGCACTCCAGACTGGACAACAGAGTGAGACCCTGTTTTTTTTGTTTGTTTGTTTTTTGTTTTAAAAAAGAAGACTTATTTTTTGACAACTTATTAGCTTCCCATTAAGCAGAAATAGGATTTCTTTGTATGTTCCCATTTCTCACTGGTCTAAAGATTCAAGTAAAAAATGTGGAATTGGATATTGTCTAATATCCAGTTTCCAGATTGTAATCTTAATCTTTTTTTCTATCTCAGTTCGAGAAATGATGTTCTCTTTGTAGTTTTAATTTTCCCCTCTTCAAACTTGTTAATAACTAGGAATGGTTAATCCTTCCAGTCCATGAATATAATGCAAATTTATGAATTATATGCCGATTGTGAGGTTTTGTGGACACATAACCTGTCCTCAGTGAGGTTAAAATTGTTCAGGAAGAGGTGAGACAAGCATACAAATAATTACTAGTCTAGGTAGAAAGTGATAAAAGACATGAGAAGGCTTAGGTCAATAGTTGCAAATTTTATTTTATTTTTATTTTATTTTATTTTATTTTTGAGACAGAGTCTTGCTCTGTCACCCAGGCTAGAGTATACTGGCATGATCTTGGCTCACTGCAACTTCCACCTCTGGGTTTTAAGCGATTCTCCTTCCTCAGCCTCCCGAGTAGCTGGGATTACAGGTGCCCACTGCCACACCTGGCTAGTTTTTGTATTTTTAGTAGAGATGAGGTTTTGCCATGTTGGCCAGGCTGGTCTTGAACTCCTGACCTCAGGTGATCCACCCGCCTCAGCCTCCAAAAGTGCTGGGATTACAGGCGTGAGCCACCGCGCCCGGCCAGAAGTTTTAAAAGCTCCATTTATTAGGAGCATCAGGAATACTTTGGTAAAGAATTGGTGGCACTTGAATCTGAGCCCTTTAAACCAGTGCCTTTCACATTTTTTGTGGTAGAAGACCATTTTCCTCCCAATCTGTTGGAGACCAGTATTTTTGTTGAGTCAGTTAAAATTAATTACTAGGGAAATAAAAGTCGCAAAATAAAATGGAAGATGAAATTTTATCCTTATTAGAGTTAACTATTAACGAATTACTCTTTTGAATTTTTATAGTAGTTTCTAAATATTACTCCTTTGTTCCTGTATTTATCTCATCCAGGGTGATAAGCATTTCGTAGACACCCATCCATGGACCACTTTTTGAGTGGCACTGCTTCAAGGACAAATAGAGAAAGGACATTTGGGGAACAGTATTAGTAAAGGCACAAAGATGGGGAAATTGCACAGGATTTTTGCTTCTTCAAATATTTTCTATTTTCGTGTCTTTTTTGCTCCTATATGGGAATATGTAATGACAGGTCAACTGACCACACCAGTCCAAAAACACACAGTAGATGAAGTAGGAGGTATTAGGATATGAAAACCCTGGCTTTTATTTGTGTTCAGGTGGCAGTTTAGCTTAGCTAAAAGAGCACAGAGAGTGGGAATAAAACATCTGGTTGTGGTCTCTTCTCTATCCCTCGCTGGCCAAGCAATACTGGCATGTCACCCATCTGCCTGAGCCCCATTTCCCACCTCAGTATATAAACGGTTGGGGCAAATGTTCTCTAGCATTTCTTTCAACAGTAATAAGTTCAATGTACAAACATCCTTAATCTAAAGTATAACAATAAAGCTAAACATAAATTGATGGAGATTAACAACAATGCATGGAGAACAGTAAAACAAAACATAGAAAATCCACAGTTTCTAGTTACATCAAAATACACAAAAAGTTTATTAATGCTCTTGTCATTGCCATGTGAGGAGGGTTTATAATGGGGTCTAAAATACATTTTTTAAAAGTGAGAAATAAGGTCTCTGTATTTAGGCCCTATTAAAAAGGAAAAGCTGACTTACCAAATATATATGCTTCAAATATCATAGCAACAAAACATATTGCCATAAAAAAAAAACTGAACATAGATGCTAATTGAATGAATGAATATATATTGAACACTCTGGGAAACAGATATAAATTATTACCTTTCCCTTCAAGAACTGTCCAAGCCCTACTACTTAGTAGCTTAGAAAACTTGAACAAGTATTATTCCCTCTAAACCTTCATTTTTGTTTTGTTTTATCTGTAATATGGGAATAATAACTAGCTTATACTGTTGTTATAAGAAATGAATGAAATATTTATACAAAGCACTTAGCCAAGTTCTTGGCATGTAGAATATGCGCAATACAATACTCAGGGTTCTCCCATGCTCTTGGGGCTTATACTTTATTTAAGACATAAGATATGCTCATTAAAAATCCATTAATAATGCTCAATTTAAATTTAAGTTCCTGCAACAGTAGAACGTATGTCATTGGTAAATAATCATTGCCAAATGGGAATGAATAACCATTTGAGAATTTGGAGAAATGGCTAACTTTTATTGAGTGCTTATGATACGGCAGCACTATATTTTATTTACATTATAGGAATTAACTCATTTCACTCTTACAGGAAAACATAACCCTGTGAAATAGATACTATTATCATTTTCAGATTTTGAAATTAAGGCACAGAAATATTAATTTGCCTAATGTCAACAGCTAATATATTGCAGAACTGAATTAGAATCCAGATCTGTACATTTAAACACCACACTGTAAAAGATGGGGAAAGCTAGCCAGGCTACATATTTAGAAGAGTGTTTATGGTGGAGATTAGCTTTGGACAGATGGGAAATAAGAGATGAGCATTCTCTTCTAAGTACACAGAATTAACAAAATATAAGTTGAGGCCAGGATTATTTAAAGAAAATTTACGTTATGTAGAAAACAAAAAAAAAAGTGCCTATGATAATATTTAGGCTGCTCTGCTAGGTGGTGGTGGGGGTAGATGTGGGTCTTACCTTTGAAGTTCTTATAGTCTAATAGGATATGTGTACAGAGTTATGATGTTATATTATAAGCACAAGGCAGAAAGTGACAAGTGACTTAATCAATGTTCACCAAGTGTTCTTTGAGAATTCAGAAAAAGGAAAGAGAAAATCAAGAGAGAGGAATGGAAAAGTATTTATGGAATAGTTAGCCTCTGAGTAAGTCTTTAAAATCGTGCTAATTGAGATTTGGAAGTAGGAAGATAGTAGAGAAGTGAAGTCATTTCTCATGAGGGGAGTTTTGACATAACAGGGAATGAAACCATTGTAGTTAAGTCTCCATGTGAGAAGTAGCAAATATTGGGAAATAAGTTTCAAGTAATAGGTTAGGACCAATCTAGGGAAGGCTTTCAACGTCCGGCTAAAGGCTAAGAATGTTATTGTCTATCATGAGTCCTTGCACATTGAGATCACATGCCATGGGAACTGCTCTATGGATAGTGGTTAAAAACATGCACTCCAGAGCCAGGATGCACTTCTTACCAGAAAGATGAAATCAAGAGGCAAAGGACTCGTGAAAAGAACTGTCCTTTATTGTTCCGCGCTTTAAACATTTCTCAAGCACCTTCTTTGTGCCTGCTACTGTGCTGGGTGTTTGGGACACCCAAATGCAGAGGCTCTGCCCTCATGGGGCTCACGGGTTCCTAGGAAGGACAAGAGAGTCACAGATGTCAAGGATTTCAGTGCAGATATCGGCACTGTGTTGGGTGTGACTGAGCTGCTATGTGAGAGTCCATAAGTCTGCCTGAGGATGAGCAGAAAGAATACATAGCAGTGTGTTTGCATCAGCAGGGCCTGACCCAAGAGCAATAGATAAAGTCTTCTTTTGCTTTCTGTCAGAGTTTTACCTTTGGCCTATTCTGGACTGAAAATAGCATTGCCAAGCACTTCCCTTAAATAACTTCTCTTTTTTGCAGGACTGTCCTCTCAGCCCTGCCAAAACTCCATCACCTACTCTTTCTTTACTACTTTGCCTATTTAATGCTGGAATTTTTATTTAAACTGTAGCTGATTTACTGAAGGTAATTAAGTGCTTTCATGTTGTAGATCTCCTGCTAGACTACAAGCTGTACTAGGGAGTGAGAGTGAACAAAATGTAAATAAATGATGTCAACAGAGTAGGTTCCTTTGTGGTCATGTTGCTTTGCTTCCAAGACACTCTTTTTTTTTTTTTTTTATAAGTGGAATGATTCATGAATATGTTACTATAGTTATTGTTTCTTTGCGGAGCCCCTCATCACTCTTAACAGTTTTATTTATATTGAATTATAATTATCGTATGCTTAAAAGTATTGGGAGAGGTGCCAGAAGATCACCTCACAGATGACTTAAGTACAAAGGAGAAAAGGAACTCTTATAATGGAGAGGTCTCCTGGAAGCCGTCTTAAACCAAGTAATGAAATTTAACATCCTCAATAATGGGACAGACTGGCATGTGCCAACTGAATGTAGGAAGTCTGCAGCATCATCTAGGCAGTGGTCTTGCTAAAATATTTCAGCTCTATCCAACCATGAGGAAGTAAAAAATGCAGATGATGGGACATGCTTCAAGACACCTGTCCTGAATTCTGCAACACGGTCAATGTTATAAAACACTATTCTAGATTAAAGGAAATTGAAGAGACATGCCATTCAAATGCAAGGCATGTGTCTTGATTGAATTCTGGATGACAAAAAAGCTGTAAAGGATTGGTAGCAAACTTAGAGAAATTTGAATATGAATGATACATTAGATAATACATCAATGTTAATTTCATGATGATATTAATGGCGTTGTGAATATGTAGGAAAATCTTATTTTTATGAGCTACTTGTTGCAGTATAAGGTGAGGTATGATTATGTCTACAGTTTTGTTTTGAAATAGTGATAGAGTGACAGAAATATAGACAGAGAGACAGAAAGAGAGAGAGGGATGATTGACAGATATATGTAGACAAACAGAGATAGAGATAAATGTGGGGAGGCAGAATCACCTTAGGTTAAAACAGCTAGAGATGCTCTAACTGCAACAACTATAAGGACTCCCCTCCTCTCTAAAAATGTACTGAAGCCTGTCACAAATGAATTACCTTAAGAATCCCTTCTTGGGTGGGTAGAGAGATTGACATTTCTGCACCTTCTCAACTTTCCTGTTTTAATGACTACAGTGGGTCTTTGAAATTTCCCATTATTGTTTTCTTTTTTTCTTGTTTTTTACCAGACATACACACCTTCTATTGCTGGTGAGATGAGGACAATTGTGGTAGTGATGACAAAAGCTGATATTTACCTAGAGCTCCATATGTTTAAAAAACCAAGTCACAGCCACAACGTGACTGGCAGACCTGGCGATGATGTCTTCATTTCATTTTTTGGATGGGGAAATAGAGATTCAGAGAGGCTCAATGAGTTGTTCAAGGTCACATGCTAATAATTTTGGAATTTGGCCTCACTCTTCTGATCTCATGTCTATTATAATACATTACCATTACAGAAAGGTATATAAATGCTGTTCCTGCTGATTGTCAGTAACTGGCTCTTTCTCTCCCATGTCATAACTTTTCCTTATGAAGTTATGATCTTCAAGTGAGAGATGGAGGGACTGCTTCTGCCCAAGATTACACGTTTGTACTCTGGACTTCAATGTCACTGATATGTTTCAACTATCTTAAACATCCTGAATTAACTGCTGTGACATGGCTGAGGTACATACATTAGGAAGACAGTCTACCTAATACCTACCTATCAGCCATTTTGCAGTCTGTAGTTCTTCTCTTGACCTTGGGAGAAGGCAAATCACTAATAGCCACAGTTCTTATTTTTTCAAGTCAGGTTTTTTATAAAATATAACAAGCAGGAACCCTTAACTATCTCACTGTTTGTTTTTTTTTTTAATGATTTCTTCTGAAAAGGTGATAGTTTTAGTGTTTCCATGCCTTCTTATGTCCATGTTCATTATAACTTGTGATTATTGCATTACAGTATTAGGTAAATGCCACAGATGTTGAACTGTGATAAAGCAGTTGGATGAGTCTATGTCTCTAAAGGGAAGATACAGTCTCTGTACTGTGGGCATTTGCCACCTACTTGGGCTTCAGTTTTGGCTATAACAGATTTCCTTACCATGGACATGTGTCTTTCCATTAACACTGGTGTCATTGAGAGGGCCTCTAAACACTGCTCTGTAGAGGAAAGGGAGGAAACATAGTAGAAAGTTGGGGGTAGGAGGAAATTCTTACCCAATTCAATAAACCAGACAGTGGGTGTTTAGCCCAGCTTATCTACAGGAAGCCTTGGTTCAAGTGCTTGCATTTTAGAGCAAATTTTTTCCTGGACAACTAGAAAAATATGTTGATACTAAAGGAGGCTCTCAGTTCTAGTGATAGATGCTTAAAAAGAACATGGGGTGGCTCATGCCTGTAATCCCAGCACTTTGGGAGGCTGAGGTGGGCAGATCACGAGGTCAAGAGATCAAGACCATCCTGGCCAACATGGTGAAACCCCATCTCTACTAAAAATAAAAAAATTAGCTGGGCATGGTGGCACGCACCTGTAGTCCCAGTTACTCAGGAGGCTGAGGCAGGAGAATCACTTGAACCCAGGAGGCAGAGATTACAGTGAGCCGAGATCGTGCCACTGCACTCCAGCCTGGTGACAGAGGGAGACTCCGTCTGAAAAAAGAAAAAAAAAAAAAGGAACACGGGGCGATGAAGTAGCTGTAAATTATTATAATTTAGAGTAAATTCAGAGCTTATAATAGAAAATGGAAAACTTTTAAATTGAGTATTAAAATGAATAGGAGAGAAAAGTATTATTCTCAGAAAATTGGGGCATCTACAGGGCTAGTTGCCATTTTTAAAGTTTGGTTTTTCAAACAGTTTTAGGTAGCTAAAGAAAAGCAAAGTTGAGTTTTTCTCCAGATAACCTTGAGATAACTCTTTGAAATTGTCCAAGACTTTTCCATGTTGGTTGTTACACCCAGAGCCTTAAGTAATACACTTAGAGCCTCTAAGTTTTATGCTTTCCTTCATTTTGTAAGAGAAAGCATGTTTGTATATGAAGCTTTTCATACATGTATGTCTCTGACTATGGCATAATTTTTTCCAAATAATAATATTCTGGCTGAGCAGCCCTTAAGGCTGAAGACAACACTATTGGAAGACAGTATCTCTGGAAATGGATGTTGTAATGCATCTAAGGATGGACTGGAAATATCTGACAGTATATTTTTAAGCATAGAGCTGTAATTATTTTGACATCATTTATATGATATTGTCTTATTCTTTCTTTAAAAAAAAGCAGAAGTATGTGAGCCTTAAAATTATTGAGTGAACTATTTGAAGAATCCTTCAGAGCATTGCCAGGTAAATTCTCTTCTCAGAACTTAGCATTTATCTAAGGAAACTTTTTGTTCATCTCTGAGTATTGTTAGTAGGAGTTGTTGAGAAATTTTGCAGAAAACCAGGAGTTTGTTCCAGTGGAATAGTCTTTCATTTTTCAAAGGACAGCTAGACAAAAGTAGAAGGCATGAGGCAGCAGGGAACTAGCACATGCTAAGCCTTGAGAGAAAAAAAGCATGAACATGAATAAAGTGCTATGATTGATCATTTTATTGGTTATGCCAGCTCATTGTATTTGGTGCCTTGGTATCTTCTCAATTAAGATGAAAATGGAGGGCCAATGAATGTTCATGAATAGAAACAGAACAAAAAAAAAACAATGAGGAGGATGGTCCATTTTCTTTCTGCACTAGTGGAACCAGTTGATAAGTGAGCTTGTCCAGAGGACTTGACTAAGATGCTTAGGAAATTAAAAACCATGATTTGAGGTGCAGTTGAAGGTATGGAGAAAGGAAAACCTAGAGCCCTCATTGCTATTGAGAGACTATCATGTAGAAAAGGAATTTGACTTAATATTTGTGATTCAAAAATTAACAACAAAGGCAAGTGAGGGGAGTCTGGCCAGTTCCCATTCAACGTAATGAAATCACTTTCTTAAGAGACAGAAGAAAGTCTTTGTCAAATTCTGGGTCAGAATCTAATAATCCCTTGTTGGTGAAAATAGTGATAGGTACTCAAGCAACTGATGGATGATTAGATTATACTTCATAAGTGCTGTCCGATTCTGACATTTTGTGACTTAGGCATCTAAACTTGTTTGGAAGTTAGCGTCTTGCATCCAACTTCTAGGTCTACCCCTAGATTATCATTATTATTATTACATGATTTCAACTAACATTTATATAATGCTTTTTAAAGCACTTTTCTACGTGTTATATCACTTGAGCAAGACAGCAGTCCTACAAAATAGACAGTGTGTTTATTTCCATTTGGGATATGAAGAAATGAAAGATTTCAGTGATTAAGGGACTCCCCATTCCCCAGGGCTCTCCACTACCCTCACAAGTCATAAAGCAGGTAAGTAGCAGAATTGCCCTGGAGCGCAGGCCTACAGACTTTAAATTCTTTTCGCTTTTCACCCCATTTTGCTGTTAACACCATGTTGCTGAATTGGTCATGGGCCATAAGATAGTTGAGTTAACATACTTAATGTTTTAGCTTTTTAATCTGTATAAGGAACGATGTGATTGCTTTGTAAAGTGCTTAGAGGATCTCAAATGAGAGGTGTAAACTAATTTGTATTTCATAGTTTGTGTTATTATGTGACAAGAAAATGGTTTCCAAAGTGCTCCTATCAATTACAAACTGGAAAATGACTCCTGGTGGGCAGCTACCTTTAGTGGATCTTTTTTTCACAAATAAATGACCTAATTAATGAAAAACCCCAAAACCACAATGGAAGAAAAATTAGACAATAAGTGGCTTAGAGAGAAGGTTGTATTGATTTGGGGGGAGAAAATGGGTTCTTGGTTTTGTTTCTCTCCAACTTTTTGTTTAGGGTGTCTTTGAGTTGTGGGAATAGAATGTTTTCTAGTTAATGTGGCATATTAGATATATTTTATTTTGTGGTAGTGACTTCTGGTAATGTTTGTTCAGAGTAGTATATGTTTACAGCACTAAATAAATAATAATCCTGAGCATTTTATGTGTTCTATCTTAGCATACGTTAATTTTTTATTAATTTGGCTAGAGTGTTCGTTTGTTTGTTTGTTTGTTTTGTGTCAGAGTTTCACTCTTATTGCCCAGGTTGGAGTGCAATGGCTTGATCTCGGTGCACTGCAAACTCCACCTCCAAGGTTCAAGCGATTCTCCTGCCTCAGCCTCCCAGGTAGCTGGGATTACAGGCATATGCCACCATACCAGGCTAATTATTTTTGTATTTTTAGTAGAGACGAGGTTTCTCCATGTTGGTCGGGCTGATCTCAAACTCCTGACCTCAGGTGATCCTCCGGCCTCGGCCTCCCGAAAGTGCTGGGATTACAGGCGTGAGCCACTGCACCCGGCCTGGCTAGTATGTTTTTAAGCATTGATTTGGAATCCCAGACTTAAGAGTAAAGAAGAATATGATCTTAGAAATTATCTAGGAAAATCCTTCATTTTCTAGAAAACTGAATCCCAAATGACTTATCCAAAGCCATGCAACTAGATGTATTTTGAATTCTATGGTCAAAATTTTCTGAGTAATGGACAGTCTCCGATGGCAGGGCTATTTACAAAGGAGCAGACGTAGGCCGGGCCTGCTACTTTTGTGATCTCAGACCTTAGATCCACCCTATTCAAACATAAGAACACATTGCCCTTAAAAAGAATAAAATAAATAACTTTTAAGGAATTATGTGTATGTATTTTTCAAATACAAAGGAACCAAAGTTTTCTTATACAAAAGAACAAAAGAGATTCCCAATATCTTTTATCTCAGTGTCTTTATCCAATTTACTTGTAATATTTCCCATCTGTTTTCTCCACTAAATGTAAGTCTGCGTGAGGGCAACAATTTATGTTTAGTTCAGTGTTGTGTTCCTATCATTCCTGGAGTAATGTCTGGCACATCAGACATGTTTAATAGGTGTTAATGAATTAATGAACTAATAAATGAAAACTGTGAGCAGACATTCACATTTCTGTGACAGGACATGGTGTATAGTAAACTGCAGGGAGGAAATACTTCATTCATTTAAGTTATATTTATTTAGCACCTTATAAAATCATAAAATGTTAGAGCTGGAGGGAATCTTAAGAGACTATCTAGGAAAACCTCTTCATTTTTAGAGATCATGAAAATGAGTGAGATTTTTAGGGTCACAAATTTGTTAGTGACAGAGCCACAGAGTATAACTCAGATTTTCTCATTCCTTTTTTTTAATTCACTTAAGGGCACTGGAGAATATATAAACTAGAGTAAGACATGGCTGCTACGTTTATTGAACTTAAATTTAAATTGGATTAACACCTTTGGACTTGATCTCTTTTGCATGTATCTACTGTGAAATTTGAAGGTTCAACTGGTCAATGAAGAGAGTACCTGGTTAAGATTTTATTTTTAAGTACTGGGTCACATTTTCTCCACCTGTAGGTTTCATCTATAGTCTTTGGTTCCCAGGACCATTTCGTACCACCACAATTTTCTTCTGTTCTAATCTAATTGGATTGGATGGACAGGGCATCACATTGAAAGAAACATTCTTTTCTTGTGTTTACTTGAGTTGTCCATAGCAACCTGTCCTGAAAGATTGTCCATTTAAAGTAAGCCTCTTCAGGATTGTGAACCACCACCCAGGATTGGTGTTTCATACCATCTTGATACAAACAGCAGACATCCAGTCATTCAGCTGTATTAGGATCACTATCTCTTTATCAGGAGAAAGAAGAGAAAAGTAGAAGAGAGATTTCTACTTCATAATTGAATGTTCTTTGCTTATTAACTGTGGAAGCAAACTTGAAATTCTGGGAGAGAAAGCACTGATGGGGCACACATTGTATGTGGTGCAAAGAAAGTCTCAGTTTGGTACTGGTACCTGAACCTACAAGTGCTAATTATGCATCTTTTGGTATTAACACACAAACACAATTAACTGTGAACTCAGCTCCTTTTCCCTTTCAAACCACCATCATTCCCCCAACCTGCACTTTCCCCACCACTTTCTCTAAAACACACAGATAAGCATCTCTTTACAGGCTTTGAAGTGACATTAGGATTGTCAGAAGGCATAATTAATTGACTGTCAGCAAAGCTATTGTTTGAACATCTGTGGAGTTGTACTTGGTAGGCATCTGGTTTTTTTGTTGTTGTTTTGTTTTGTTTGAGACATAGTCTTGCTCCGTCGCCCAGGCTGGAATGCAGTGGCATGATCTTGGCTCACTGCAATCTCCACCTCCCGGGTTCAAGCTATGCTCCTGCCTCAGCCTCCCAAGTAGTTGGGACTACAGGCACGTGCTACCACGCCCAGCTAATTTTTGTATTTTTAGTAGAGATGGGTTTTTACCATATTGGTGAGGCTGGTCTTGAACTCTTAACCTCGTGATCTGCCAGCCTTGGCCTCCCGAAGTGCTGGGATTACAGGCGTGAGCCACCGCACCTGGCCCTGTTGTATTTTTAATTGACCAATTCATTCATCTACAAATATTTATTGAGTGCCTACTACTCACCAATTATTGTAGTGTATACTGTGGGAGATAATGGAAATGATATAATGGCCAAGGAGAGAAAGCATTTGTCAAATCCTCTAGGGCCAAGGGTTTTGATAGTGAACAGATTTCACAACTGGCAGTGGAAAATGTATTCTTTTCCATCCGGGTTCAGAGGATTTTGCCACTGTACTTGTGCTTATAAAATGCTGAAATAGTTCATGTGAAGAGGTACAGGCATACTTCTTCCTGGTGTGTGAAGATGAGTGGCAATGCACTGTCTGTGGTTAGAGTTCCCACCAAAAACGGTAAAATACTTAAAAAGAAAAAGCAAAAAATAACCAAGGCAATAAAAAAAAAAAAAAAGAAATCACAGAAGCGGGTCCAAGTTAATGACCTTATCCCAATTCTCTTGCTAAGTCTGACTCTGATGTTAGTCATGTTGTATTTAATTCTTCCAGATTTCCTATAGTACTATACAGCTCTGATCTCAGTCCTCACTTGGTTCTAAGGTTTGCCCATCAAACTTTGAGCTTGTATGAGCCTTGAACTTGGCTCTACTCCTATCTGGCAGTGAGCATCATTTGTTAAAATTCAACAAGAGAAAACAGAAACAGTGTACACTAGTGACTTGCTGAAAGAGCCTAAGAAGATACAGTAGGCAGGAGTAATGGAAATGAGTTTTTAACCTCCACTGACTCACCCTTTGTTTCCTAGTCAGCCTTAGGGTCATGGCAAAGTTACAGAGGCATTTAGAAATCATCTCGCTTGAGAGCTTCCCTTTTTTCAGTCATTAGTGAGCATCTTCATAATTTTTTTTTACCATATATGTAAACTCTCCATAGTATTATTTGCCTAATATTTTTATTTAAATCAATTAACTTTTTATCTGACTTTGTCTTCCTTCATGTCAATAACATCTATAATTTGATTCTGTGGGTTGAAATACTAAGTTGCTTCTTTCCTGTAAAGATATTAAGCTGAATACTATATTTAAATTTTAAAAATATGGCTGGAATTACAGATCGCATCTGTAATCCCAACACTTTGGGAGGCCGAGGCTGGAGAATTGCTTAGTCCAAAAGTTCGAGACCAACCCAGGCAACAGAGTGAGACCCCCATCTCTACAAAAAATGAAAAAAAATTACTAGGTATAGTGATGCACATCTGTGGTTCCAGCTACTCACGAGGCTGAGAAAGGAGGATCAATTAAGCACAGGAGGTCAACGGTGCAGTGAGCCATGACTGCACCACCGCACTCCAGCCTGAGTGACAGAGTAACAGTCTGTCTCAACAAAACAAAACAAAACAAAAAACAAAGTTCATTTCATGCACCAGCTAATGTTTGAAATATTGAGAAATGTGGATATCATTCAACAAGAAGAAAAATTGATAGGATACCATGGTGAAATGGTGTCCTCAAGCTTACCCATTAAGTGTATAAAGCATACTTTTTACTTTTTTCTTTTGCGTGTGGAGTCATCATGTTCTTGTGAAGGATCGTGTTATGTTAGATAGTGTTGTGTTAGATGTTGTTCCAGGCATCCAGCATGAGAGGCATTGCCAACCTGATACTGTCCCACTGACTCATTGTGACATCTTAGGCCAGTTTCTTTTCCATAGGTCTCATCTCTCATATCACGAGATGAGAACACATGAACTATTGTGATCCTTTTGAACTTAATTCCTTTGCCTCAAACACTTTTCATATATTGTCCTGTCTACACTGTTAAAATGTAGGTGAGTAAGAAAAACAGCTGCCCCATGTAAAATTTCAGTGCTGCTTGCCTCAGAGTTCTGGAGAATTGTAAACAAACCCAATAATTATATTTCCTAGATCTCTTTATGCTCTGCTTCTTACTGTTACCCATTTCCTGAGGTTTATAAGAGGGTCACTGCCTTGAAAGTAGCTTTCAGTGCCAGGTAATAAAAGTGGAATAGGATGTTGAATATGATGAAGAATATCATGCACTAAGTGTTGGGTACACTAGCAGCGTCACTCTGTTTCAGCATTTTCAGTAATGGTGTTCAGTCATGGTAATTGGCATACCGGCTCAGTAATGGTGTTTACTAATGGTAATTGGCATATGTAAGTGATACTGATATGGGTAACCATCAACGGAGCAATAGTCTAATGTAGATGATACAGCAGTGGTAAAAATGAATAATTCATCTTTTGTCAGATAGCTTAGTAAAGTGAGCGCTAGATTTGGAGTCAGGAAATCCAAGTGTAAGTCATCTTTTCTGGGTGACGTTAGTGACATGTGACATTTGTGCTCTCCTTAGAGTATTTTGTTATACATTCTTGAGAACTCTTCTTTTAGCAGCTTTAAAATGAGTGTTATTTTGCCAGAAAAACTAACATATCCATGGACAAGTTAGAAGTTAAAACCAACTTATTTCAGTTTTCTTGTTTAGATTAGCTCTTCTATAGAACCTCAGAGTCTTCCTGAATTTCAGATATTTCACTTATTAAAAGGGTAATTATCCCTATCTATTTTATGTGCATATTGTGGGAATCAAATTAAATAAGTCGGTATGAAAAAGTTTTCTAAACCGTAGCAGAAGACCAAAAATTTAAGAGGTGTTAGTATCTCCACCTAGTGCAGCATCTGGCTTGATCTGTGCCATTTATGATTAGTGTGTAATAATCATTCCTCTAAATTGTTAACGTCAGTGTTTATCTGTTTGAATTAACACTTTGTATTTTCTTATGATGTTCTGTTGTAATTGGAATATCACTGGAGAATACAAAAAGTGTTTTTTAGTCATTGTGTGTGAGAAAGCAACACACCAAGATATACCACAATGTTCTTGTTTGCTGAGCAAACTACTCTTGCTTTTTAATGTGGAATGTAGAAGAACTAATTGAAAAGAGACAAAATGAATTTTGACTCAGATTGAACAGGATGAATCATAACCCACTTTCTCATCTGAGATGTGAAGAAGAAAATGTAAAGGAAACCAACCACCACACAGCTTTACTGTCAGTGTCAGCATAATCAATATAGAGTGTTTTTCAGCAGAATAAAGAATACATTTCTGCAAGGCTGAGAGTTGCAGGTAGTCGGAAACCTAGTTATTTTTGCTTTGTCTATAGTCTGCTAAAATTGTCTAGTTCTGCCTTGGTTAAAGCATTCTAATCAAGAGAGTTTGGGGCCCCTCAGTAATTGCTTCTCAAACCATTCAGAAATGTACATGTGATCTCTACTGAACAGAGGCCAATCAGAGACTGGACCCTCTATTGAACGTCTGGTCCCAGTGTCATTTTGTCAGATGGTCAAGAGCAGGGAGACAGCAAACATACAGAAACCTGGACAGGACTGAATTGCTGCTTCCCTGAAAATAACTTACTTGTGTTTATCGATGTGAATGATTAAACAAAAACACTTTGTCCTATTGGATTCTAGAATTTAGATGCATAATCTACTTAGCTTGTGAATGTAGCTTTAAAAAAAAAAAGATTTTACACAAATAAAGAGGCGCTATAGCATATCCTAGGAAAAAAACTCTAAAAATTCCTAAGTCAAAATTTATTTCTAATTTTTGTTACTATTGTATTTGATTCATAACTCTTATGATCTTTATTTTCCTCGTGTGTGTTTATATATTTTCTATTTTACTGTAATATTACTAAGATGGGAGAGCACATCTTTCATGTCTTACTCTTCCTCTCTTCTCCAAAAAGAAAAATGAGAAGAGGAGATAGAGCTGGGTGACTTTTTTAAATCTCTTTGTATCACTCCATCAAGAGTTTTGCTTGCAATAGAGGTTCTCTAGCCTGATTTGATCCTAAACCATTCTCACTAATGGTTCTGCTTAAAATAAGACTAGTACATATTAAGCACTTACTATTTAATATGAGTTCTACATGCATTACTTATATCTGTACTATAACTCTAGGCAGTAGATACTGTTCTTTTGCAATGAGAAAGCTGAAGCCAAGATAAGTTAAATAATTCTCCCAGAATCTAGTAATTAGAGTTGCAATTTGAACCCAGAACCCAGCTCTTAACCCCTGCATATACCATGCCTGTGACTATAGATTTCAGAAAATGAGCTAACCAAGGCCTGGAGAAAGATTAGGCTCACAGGATCTGTGCTCATTCCATGGCTTTTCTGGTAAATCCTATTCTATTTTTTCCTCTACTTTCCCTGGGGGATGTTTTTAGTATGATTTGATTTTCTCTGATTGAAGGGTCTCACCACAGATAAGGGAGCAATTAGAAATACAGATACACCGTCTCTTTGTTTGCATTGTACCAGATGTCTGCTGGGACAGTGTCTTTGCCCTCCTACATGGGTAGTAGTGCCCAGCTGGGCTGCTTAGTCCAGATAACAAAAGACGATTTCTGACCGTAATTTTGTTGTTGTTGTTGTTAATAACACTTGAAATATGCATCTTTATTCATCCATTCCTTCTTGGACTTGGAACCTGGTTATTATGATTGTAGCAATATTTATGCCCAGAAACTCTCTTCTCCCCACAATTTGCCTCAATCCAGTACTGCTTGCTTTCACACATGTAAATAGTTTTAACTTTTAATGATCCATCCCTATGGCATCTTCTAGTCTAGTGATCTGTAGAAAAGCCAGGCCCAGTCTCATTGCCCACATGGAAATAAGAGAGAGCAAGGAAAAGGGGACTGATTTTGAAAATAAAGTCACCCTGTTGACATGTCATCAGTCAAAGGAGTTCAGTGCAATAACTAGCAATTGGCTCACTCAGTCGGAAGTTGATGCTATTTTAGGCCGACAGCGGCAGTGTCAATGTATCTGTGAATTTTGCCATTTTATTTCATTAAGATGGTTCAGGAAGTCAGACACTGATTAACTGATTCTTCGACTTAGTTCCCACTCCTAATTTTGGATGTGTGGTGTCTTTAGGAAGCTGCTGTGTCACCTTGATTCTAAACAAAGGTTTTGTTGTGCCTCTAGAGCAATCCGGGACAGTCTACCCTTGTATCTGATTATGCTGGGACCTGCTGTGTTCTACCTCTCTGGTCACAGGTGGTATGGGGATACTTTTGCTTCCGGTTCTCCTCTGGCAGATCAAGCAAATGCAATTCAAGTGCGTGCAGCCCGTTCCCATTCAAAATGTATCCGTCATAATAACAGCATTCTTGCTGACGCATTAGACTCAAGGTGGACTTAATTTGGAGATCACCTAAGAAGACATCTGTGGAAGGAATGGCCTCAGCATTGCAGTCACTTTCGAAGTCAAGAGGTATTCTAGACAGACCACACAGTATGTATAGGTAAGACTAGGAAAATTCTAAGTTTTGTGTTGTTGCTAAGGGCTTGGAATCTTATTTTATTTATAAACATGCTCTAGATAAGAAGGATAAGGATCTCTAGATAGGAAATATATGTTGTTCTTTGTTTCTCCATTTATTCAATAATTATTGAAGGCCTATGATACGCCAAACAATTGTTCCAGGCATTTCCATTAAACATTAGTCCAGAAAATATAGACAGAAGTGCTTACAAATAGCTCAATTACAATATGATATATTGCTGGAGTTAGGTGATATGGGAGGAAAGAAGTTAGAATGGCTTAGTATGAATGGAAAAGTGGAGAAAGATTTTCTGACATAGATGATGTTAAGACTGAATATTAATGGAATTTTTCAGGTAAGCCATGAATTCAAGGGCATTTCAGACAAACAATTCAGTAGGGACAAAGGTATAGAGACCAACACCAAAATAAGTGCAATATGACTGCCAAAGAATATTGGAAGGAGAAATGAGACAAAATGAATGATTAGTGGCCAGATCAAGAGGGCCTCTTATTTCTTACTAAAGAATCTAGAGTCTGTCCTGAAAGTGTGGAAACTCCATGAAGGGTTTCAACAAGGGAACCACAGGATATTGATTAAAGATCACTCCAGGTACTATTGTGGGGAGAGGTGTTCAATGGGACAAGATTTGGGGGATGAAGATCAGTCTGGGTGTCATTTGTACTTGTCTAAGGGGAATAAGGGCTGGAACCAAGGCAGTCATCTTGTGACAATTTAGAGAAGGGTTTCAAAGGGGAGTAAGAGGGATGGGTTGAGACTTATTCCTGGGCCTCTATCTTGGGTGGGTAATGACATCACTAAGTGATGTGAGAAAAAGAGAAGGAGTTCAGTAATGGTGGTGCCATCAGTCCACAGAGATCCTCTCTCTATCAATACTTATTGAGCACTTGCTGTGTGTACACACTGTTCTAGGCATTGGTGCTACAGCAGATGAAAAGCTTCTTTTATGGGGCTTACATTCCAGTGAGAAGAAAATGATGACACATAAATAAAATACATAGCAGGTCAGATAGCAGTATATCCTACTGAGAAAATTATGCAAGAGAAAGGGATAGTGAGTGATACAGTGGTATTGGGGTGGAAGTATATGGTGAACAGTGTGACTGCTATAATTGTGAGGTCTCTATTGTAGGTGAAATCTGGTCTGCCTAATTTTGTTTCTTTTCCATTTTTTGTTTGTTTGATGAATTATTATTTCTTCTAAACAAGGCAAATAAACAGCAATAGCAACATAAACATTTACAAGCACATAGATGTAGGCATAATAGTTTGTGTTGCCAACATAACACATGCCAGGAAAAACAAAAGAAAACAGCAGCTAAAAAAAGTAAATATCAAAAAAGGGAGCTTTCTCAGACACAAATTCTTGTTATTCAAAATGCTGTATAGTTTGAACTAGAAAGTCACAGAATGGGACCTTAGATTTAATCCAAATCTCTTAGTTTAGGCAGAGAAACCTTCAGCCGAGCAAGGAAGTCAGTTACTCAAGGACACACAGGTAGGTCTACAATTTAGGTTTTCTAACTTCATGTCTAAGGATCTTACCCTTATCACCATCCCAGAAAAGCCCAAAGTAGCTTGGGTCTAAATTTCCACTTTGCCACAGTAACCTTGAGCAAGTTTTGCTTCTGTTTGCAACAGTTTGCTCATTTGCAAGGTAGGGATGATTATAAAAGTGTCTGTGAGAGGGGGTTTTGGAGGATCAAATAAGTTAATAATACATACAAATTACTTACAGATGTGGGCTGACACACAGTTAATGTTCAGCAGTACTGAGAGTATTGAAACGTTATGATATAGGCTACTTAGGTTTTGTGTATTTGAACATAAACTTGAGACCAATTTCTGGTGATGACCACAAGTAAGATATTCTGTGTTTTAGTTAAGATGATTTCCAGTTAAGATGTTGAAATATTAAATACTTTTCTTGGATCACTGAATAATTATAAAATATGTTAAAATAACTTTGATATTTATTTCATTCATAGAAGTTCTAGACAATCCAGTCTAGAGAAGAGTTATGTAAAATTCTACACCAGAAATAGAACCCTACCTAACCTTGAAAGACAGGGACACTTATTCATATATGTATGTCTAACACAAATGGGCCTCATAATTGTTGACAGCCACTTATTAAGCATCGACCATGTGCCAAGCAGCACGCTGAACACTTCACATAGCTGGTCTCACTTAACACTCACAACAGGTAGGCATTAATATCCGGATTTTTCAGATGAGAAAATTGAGTCTTAGGCAGTTCAGTACCTTGTCCAAGGTTATACAGATATCAAGAGCCTAGATCTTCATAAGCCAAGTCTCTGTTCCTGTTTGCTCAGCAAATACCTGTTTTTAATGAGGATGCTTTTCTCAACTAGCTACTATATTCTGCAACCAGTCTGCATTTTACACTGCTATCCTTTCTGCGTCATTCCTAGTACTCATTCATAGAATTATAAGATCATAGATTGTTAAGGCTGGAGGAAACCTGAGGAGTTTCTTGGTTCTCAGCATAAAGACTCAGAATCACCTGGGGGAGCTTTATCACATTCAAAACTACACACCCACACACACCTACCTTGTATTTACAATAAGACTCTGATCTACTGACATAACCCTAGATTCACTGAGAAAATATTATTACTCTGAGAAAATTTGGCTGATGGAGTGTGCCATACCCCACAGGTGATGAGATGACAAAAAAAGTTGACAATTACTGATCTAGTCCAATCTTACATCACAAACATGAAAACAGAATGAGAGAGTGACAATCACTTTCTAAAGATTTTTGAAATGTCACTTATAACATATCTGCAAAAGAACCGGGGTCTTTTGACTTATAATATTAAGTGATTTTCTTGTTTATTCCTTAAAACTGCCTTTGCAGAATGCACTATGTTGTTTGATGGTTCTGGAGTAATACAAAAGAAGAGAGTGATTAATTTGCCTGAGATCCTACAACAAACCAGTTGACCAAGAGATAATAAGCTTATTATATTATGCAGATCTATACCTATTCACTTGGTTTAGTTAAGAAACAGCTCATCAATATGGAATACACATTTTCATAGTAGATTTGTGGGTTGCATAGCTTTTTTGTGTCTGTTTTCAATTTCTGTTCCTTTGATAACTGAACAAATAACAGAGATGGTGAAACCCAGCAGGCGAATTGTCTTCCAGATTTTATGTGATCTCCCTTCTCTAGTGAGTTGGTATGTCTACTAATGACACAGTAGATTATAAGGTTATTTGGTTTAAGTAAATATTTATGCAGAGCCTATGATATGTCCATCTCTGTCTTAGTAAGCTGAATTAGAATTACTATAAGTGTTTTCTGAAAAAAAAAAAAAATGTACCATGAACAAATTTAGAGGTCTCTGCCCCCAAGAAGTCCATAGACCATTATAGGTTAGAGAATTAAAAATATATGATAATCCCTTTTTCCATGTGATAAATGTTTTAAAGGAGCTCTGTACCTATGATTATGAGAGAGAATGTTTGGGACCTCTAAGAAAAACCTCCCTAGGGAGATTAAGAGGTGGTATCTGATGTCTTCATGAAGGAATAAAATGTTTCCAAGTAGAGAAAGAGAAGAAAGATGTTACATACAGAAGAAACAGCATGTACAAAGGTATAGAGGTAGGAAAACATGGTATGTTGGGAACAGAAAGTTGTAACTTCATAACAGAACTTCTCTGTGGCTGAAGCCACATTGAGTTGAGGGACAAGTAATGGAACAAGGAAGGATAGAGAGTCTGGAGTTCAGTGATGAAAGATCTTGTGTGATATGTCATAGAAAGGATGTTTTGGACGTTTACCTGTGCAAAATGGGAAATTGTTGACTATTGTCAAACAATGGGTAACATCAGATTAGTGATTTATGTAAAACTGAAGGGATAACCATTTCTACTGCTGTATACCACTTGGATAACCTTATAAAGCCACTTAATAGGGAATAATGGGGCTGGAAATTTTATGGGAATAGATTTAAAGTGCTTGTGGGATAAGAAACATGATATTGCTCTCTTTTGTTCTCTTTCAGTTCAAAACAGGAAGTGCCTAGGTATGCAGAAATGCAAATCAAGCCAGCTATATTTTTGGTGTGTTTTGTGTGTGTTTAGATTTTCACACATCAGCAATACTGTAAGAACACTATGTGGCCAGGCACAGTGGCTCACGCTTATAATCCCAGCCCTTTGGGAGGCCAAGTTGGGAGGATTGCTTGAGCCCTGGGAGTTCAAGACCAGCCTGGGCAACATAGTAAGATCCTGTCTGTAGAAAAAGTAAAAAAAAAAATGGACGGGCATGATGGCATATGCTGTGGTTCCAGCTAATCTGGACGTGGAGGTGGGAGGAGGATCACTTAAGTTCAGGAATTTTTGGTGGCTGCAGTGAGCTGTGATCATGCCGCTGCACTCCAGCTTGGGCAACAGAGCCATACCCTGTCTCCAAAAAAACAAAACTATTATGTGAATAATCCACCAGATTCAACTAAAAAATGGCCATGATATTTTAAAAGTACATATATATACACATATAGATTTAAAGATTACTTTCAACTTTCGAAGAAATTAGTAGATCTTTAGAAAATCATTGTGTGTATGTGCATATGTGCGTTGTTTGTGCTGGTCCCACCTTCAAGGAGAAAATATTTCAAGATCCTGATGCTTACTTAAGAGGTTGTATGTGTTTACCATGGAAAGGACCTTGGAAGTCATCTCCTAATTCTGACTTTATTATTTATTTATTTTGATGAAGCAAATGGTGCCCAGATTGAAACAGGAGTGTAAGCCACAGCCACCAAGTGCCAGTGCCCAGGCTAAAACTTTTCTCCCTTAACTCTGGAAACCTTATTTCCTTTTTGTACCACTTATTTACAGTGTTTGGTAGTTACGAATTGAGTGAATTATCCCAATGTTGGAGATATCTTGGTACTCACTTGTAAGTGGAGAAACACTAATAGGAAAATATTCTGGGAATCTGGTAAGGAAGTATGAGTGAATTTATCATATTTAAACTTTGTTCAAATCACCTTTGTCAAAGGGGGAGGGGCAGGGGATGTGTGGGCAAGATGTAAGAATACATTAAGCCCTTTCTTCCCTTTGTCATTCTCAAACTGGATCGATATGATAGGAGGAGAAATTTTATCAACTAAAAGGGGTTGTGTCAATAAGTGTTTATGATACCTCTAAACTTAGGCCTTAAAACAACATAATCTGTGATCTGACAGCTCTGTAGGTTAGATGTTCAACATGAGTCTCATCTGGCTAAAACCATCATGTTAGCAAAGCTGCATTTCTCTCTGAATGTTCTTTCTACGGGAGAATCCCCCTTGCTTTTTCTGACTTCTAAAGACTGACCACATTCCTTGACTTGTGGCCGGCTTTTGCCATCCTCAAAGCCTGTAACATAGCACCTCTAACCATTTTTTTCATAGTCCTTCTGTGTCTGGCCCCAGCTGGGAAAAGTTCTCCAATTGGTAAGGACCTATGTGATTAGATATGACCCACCTGAATAACCTCGCATACTCTTCCTATCTCCAAACCCTTAACTTAATCCTATCTGCAAAGTCCGTTTTGTCATATACAGTAGCATATTCATAGGTTTCAAGCATTTGGACATGGTCATCTTTGGGAGGCATTATGCTGCCTATGACAGTGCTCTTCTGATAAATTTTCAGCGGTCTTCTAGACATAACAATCCTGGTCCTGGGAACATGCATGGCGGGGACCTAAATAAGTCTATTTTTTAAGAGGCCCTACCCTTTACATAGATTCTAATCTTGGGGTAAAGGAAAGTTTGAGATTTCACTCCACCTCTTTTTTTTGGTGCTGGTATTTCCACTGTGGGAAAGATCATTCTGATTTAACAACCACATGAAGCTCCTGGAGTATCTGGGGCATGTTTGCTGATTCCCAAGGAAGCTTGATCTTTTTGATGGGGCACTTAAGCTGGTAAGTTATTAGAAGCTGAGCTATGATTTTCCTTGGCATTGGTCATTTTTGTCTGATCTTTTATGTTTTCTAATTTAATTTTTTTTTTTTTTTTTTTTTTTTTTTGAGATGGAGTCTTAATGCGTCCCCCAGGCTGGAGTGCAGTGGTGCGATCTCGGCTCACTGCAACCTCCGCCTCCCAGGTTCAAGCAATTCTGCTGCCTAAGCCTTCAGAATAGCTGAGACTACAGGCATGCACTACCATGCCCGGCTAACTTTTTGTATTTTCAGTAGAGACAGGGTTTCACCATGCTGGCCAGGCTGATCTCGAACTCCTGACTTTGTGATCCACCCACCTCAGCCTCCAAAAGTGCTAGGATTACAGGCATGAGCCACCGCGCTTGGCCTGTCTAATCTTTTATTTAATGCATCCAGGCTCCTCCTTTCTTCCTTCGTGGTTTCCTTTTTCCTACTTCCCTATCTCGTTTTCTTTCCTTCTTTTCATTTACAGAGAAATGGTGTTAGAAATGAATGAGAGGAGTGAGCAAAGAAAGATGAGGGAAAAATAGATGTGTTAAGGAGTATATGGGTAAAGAAGAGAGGCCAGGAGGAAAAGCTGTCCACCCCGACTCCCATCGTAATCTTGCGTAGTCTTTTGTTTCCTAAGAATAGTTAGGTCAGAAGTTCCGGTAGAAACTTTCATGGAATACATAAAAGGGAATTAAGTAAGGAAACTTGTGGCCGATGCTATGGGAAAGGACATGTTTGTCAAAGCAATAGGTTCTTCCTGAGTTAGAGAACAATTATGGTTCCCCGCGGAAATGTTTATCTGACGCAGTGAGAACCAAGTCAGACACAATTCAGAAATGAAATGAATAAAATTATTCTAAGATCTAGATGGGAGGAGACATGAGGGATTGTGTTTTGATCGTCTTAAGGGTGCACTTACATTTACATCCCCAAATTCCCTCTTCCATAAACCACTGTGCACTGTACATTGACACGTTAATGCCAACTGTGCCAATTAGATTAACTAATATTGGTCAAAAAATAATATCCTGGCTGGGCATGGTGGCTCACGCCTGTAATCCTAGCGCTTTGGGAGGCCGAGGTGGGTCACGGTGAAACCCTGTCTCTACTAAAAATACAACAATTAGCTGGGCGTGGTGGCGGGCGCCTGTAATCCCAGCTACTTGGGAGGCTGAGGCAGGAGAATCGCTTGAACCCATGAGGCGGAGGTTGCAGTGAGTCAAGATCACACCACTGTATTCCAGCCCTGGCGACAGAGTGAGACTATCACAAAAAAAAAAAAAAAAAAAAAAGAATATCCTAATGAAGAGAAAAATGACAGAAATTTCTAAGATAACTGTTTCATATTTCTTCATTAAATTAAAATGAAAATACATCTTCTTAGAGTATTGGGGTATAAATTAAATTGAATAATATCAGTGAAAATGCCCTTTCAACTATAAAGTATTAGAGTTGAGAAAGTTCTTTTTGTTTGACTATTCATTCTGTCATTTCACCTTAGTGGTAATTTCTTCTGCTTGGACAATAGAGAAAAGTTGGGCCAGTACCCCTTTGGCAATGGGCATCAAAGTCGAAGAATCCCATGTGCAGGTCGAACTCAGTAAAAAAGGGCTGGAACTGGCTGCTCCTGCCCACTTCCTGCCATAGTCAGGCCCATATTTGAACTTTGTTATTTCGGGGGTAATTACCTTGTGTAGTCGTAAATTTTAATCCAAGTCTCATGTGTGACTGTGGATGGGTACAGTCTAAAGGGAACATTTCTTTATTTCTCTGCTGCAGAGTGACTATGTCTATAGTCAAACGTTCTCAACCTATCTTAGGAATCTTACTTTACTTCACCAAAAACGTGTGTGTGTGTGTGTGTGTGTGTACACTTATATACCATACATGTACACACTCGTATGCTTTAGTTGAAATACAAAGCCTCTGTAGAAAACAGAAGAATTCTATAATACCCCTGAAAAATAATTTATTTTCTACACGCTGTCTCATAAATCTGTACTAAAATCAATTTTGAAAAATTAAGCTCCCTTTCTCTAACAGGGTACTCTCTCTCTCTCTCTTTATTTGTATTGTTTCATGCACTTTTACAATTATTTCTAGTTTCATTTCCTTTCATGATGACTTTATTCCAAGATAATTCCATTTTTGTTGCCACTGTGCAATCTTTTTGCTTGTTGCTGTTTATGTGTGGTTATTGCTAGTTTAAAGGAAACTCTTGACTTTGCTTGCTCATATCCAAACACTTTACCAAATTCACTTGTTAACAAACTTTTATATTAGCAACCTTTTCAGGTTCTTCAGTAATTATTAGGCTACTGAAGTGTTTTTGTGGTTGTTTTGTTTTGTTTTACTTCTATTGGAATTCGTGTGGCTGTTTATATTTTGCTAGAAAATTATGCATTTTGTCAAGATTGTCTACTGTTGTTACTATGATATAGGCATATTACTCACTTATACTTTTTAAAATATCTGTCTTATCCATATTCATAGCTTCCTTTTGCTTTGACTGTTTTTCCTTTTTCCTCCTTGGTGGAACGTTCCTAAGAAGTGTGTATACGTGTGTGTGTGGAGTTTGTTTTCTAACTCATTACTTTTAATGTTTGCGTTATTATTTTATATATCCTTCTTTAAGTTTATTTAGTTATTCATTTTTGTAATATCTTACTCTGAATGTTCATTTATTTTTCTCTGTCTCTTCTGTTTACTAATAAAAAGCATTTAAATTTATGAAATGCCTCTCCTTGACTTTATCTGCATCCCATTTGGATATCTTTTAAAATTTATCATAAAGGTTTTATAATTCAGTCATTCTTCCACATAAGAATTATTTAGAAACTTATTTCCAAATTATTTGTATCAAAAAATGTTATTCTGTTTTTTAATTTGAAAGAATTTAAGCCTTGAAATTTATTAGTGACATGTAAATTCCTGACTGAGCGTTATGAAACTTGTTTAGTTCATTGCTGAATTTGGTATTTTGTCAGCTGGGAACACTAAATACCCCCACTTAACTTGATATTTGTGAAGCTCAGAGTAGCATTGGGGTTCCTGTACACTTTGGCAATTGCCCCATGGCTAATTTGGCCAACTTCCAATTCCTCAGGGAGAGACAAAGAGTTGTCTCATTGCCACCTGCTATTCACTAAATGCTTAGGATTCAGTGTCCTAGGGGTGACTGGGAGACATGGGAATGGATTATTGTAACAGCCTGTGGAACCTCCTTCCCTGGGGAATTTTGAGAACAGCAAAGAACCATCTGTCTGGGCTGGTTTTAGGAGCAGCCCTGCCTGAAGGCAGGTGCATGGATTAGATGACCTGTGAAGATTGTCATCCATCCCAATGACTTCAATGGAAAGGATGCATTTGCTGAATTTGAAGAGAGTCCAGGAGGAACACTAATAGGTTTGGGGAGCATATGGTCAAGAGCCTGAGGGTATTGAGCCCTTCTTGAAATTGGAGACACTCAGTGTCACCCCATGCCCTGAATTCCAGAATGCCATAATCTACACGTGAACCCAGCAGTCATTCACCCTTGAAAATTATATGCAGATGTGGTTCACATTGGAGTATTCACATCTTTGTTGATCATAAGCAGAATTCCTTTTTAACACATAGCTCAACTGATCTATACCCAGAACATACTGTTGACCCTGATTCTTCTGGTTAAGCCGGATCTGCCTGTGTAATACATCATTTACTGACCCACTGAACTTGAGTTTTCTTAGCTTGTTTCTCAGTGGTTGTTCTGTGTTTGTTTCAGGCAATTAAGTATCTTGATGCATATTTCAGAAGAGCTCTCCTAATTATATCAACAATAGCTTTATTATGGTTACAAAAGACAAAATGCTAAATGAATTAGCCGGGTTAAGTCACATTTATTGTGATCTAATTCTTACTAATTCTTACTGTATGCAGTGTAATATAAATAAAATAAAAATTTTATTTTACTATTTTTTTTTTTTTGAGACGAAGTCTTGCTCTTGTCCCCCAGGCTGGAGTGCAATGGTGCGATCTCAGCTCACTGCAACCTCTGCCTCCTGGGTTCAAGCGATTCTCCTGCCTCAGCCTCCCGAGGAGCTGGGATTACAGGCGCCTGCCACTGTGCCCGGCTAATTTTTTTGTCTTTTTATTAGAGACGGAGTTTCACCATGTTGCCAGGCTGGTCTCGAACTCCTGACCTCAGGTGATCCACCTGCCTCAGCCTCCCAAAGTACTGGGATTACAGGCGTGAGCCACTGTGCCCGGCCTGTAATAACATATTTTAAAGTTACAGAGAGGTGTTTGTAACATTCTCTGATGGTAGTTTGTATTTGTGTGGGATCGGTGGTGATATCCCCTTTTCATTTTTTATTGCATCTATTTGATTCTTCTCTCTTTTTTTCTTTATTAGTCTTGCTAGCAGTCTATCAATTTTGTTGATCCTTTCAAAAAACCAGCTCCTGGATTCATTAATTTTTTGAAGGGTTTTTTGTGTCTCTATTTCCTTCAGTTCTGCTCTGATTTTAATTATTTCTTGCCTTCTGCTAGCTTTTGAATGTGTTTGCTCTTGCTTTTCTAGTTCTTTTAATTGTGATGTTAGGGTGTCAATTTTGGATCTTTCCTGCTTTCTCTTGTGGGCATTTAGTGCTATAAATTTCCCTCTACACACTGCTTTGAATGCATCCCAGAGATTCTGGTATGTTGTGTCTTGGTTCTCGTTGGTTTCAAAGAACATCTTTATTTCTGCCTTCATTTTGTTATGTACCCAGTAGTCATTCAGGAGCAGGTTGTTCAGTTTCCATGTGGTTGAGCGGTTTTGAGTGAGATTCTTAATCCTGAGTTCTAGCTTGATTGCACTGTGATCTGAGAGATAGTTTGTTATAATTTCTGTTCTTTTACATTTGCTAAGGAGAGCTTTACTTCCAAGTATGTGGTCAATTTTGGAATAGGTGTGGTGTGGTGCTGAAAAAAATGTATATTCTGCTGATTTGTGGTGGAGACTTCTATGCAAATAAACTAGAAAATCTAGAAGAAATGGATAAATTCCTCGACACATACACTCTCCCAAGACTAAACCAGGAAGAAGTTGAATCTCTGAATAGACCAATAACAGGAGCTGAAATTGTGGCAATAATCAATAGCTTACCAACCAAAAAGAGTCCAGGACCAGATGGATTCACAGCCGAATTCTACCAGAGGTACAAGGAGGAACTGGTACCATTCCTTCTGAAACTATTCCAATCAATAGAAAAAGAGGGAATCCTCTCTAACTCATTTTATGAGGCCAGCATCATCCTGATACCAAAGCCGGCCAGAGACACAACCAAAAAAGAGAATTTTAGACCAATATCCTTGATGAACATTGATGCAAAAATCCTCAATAAAATACTGGCAAACTGAATCCAGCAGCACATCAAAAAGCTCATCCACCATGATCAAGTGGGCTTCATCCCTGGGATGCAAGGCTGGTTCAATATACGCAAATCAATAAATGTAATCTAGCATATAAACAGAACCAAAGACAAAAACCACATGATTATCTCAATAGATGCAGAAAAGGCCTTTGACAAAATTCAACAACCCTTCATGCTAAAAACTCTCAATAAATTAGGTATTGATGGGAAGTATCTCAAAATGATAAGAGCTATCTATGACAAACCCAGAGCCAATATCATACTGAATGGACAAAAACTGGAAGCATTCCCTTTGAAAACTGGCACAAGACAGGGGTGCCCTCTCTCACCACTCCTATTCAACATAATGTTGGAAGTTCTGTCCAGGGCAATTAGGTAGGAGAAGGAAATAATGGGTATTCAATTAGGAAAAGAGGAAGTCAAATTGTCCCCTGTTTGCAGACGATGTGATGGTATATCTAGAAAACCCCATTGTCTCAGCCCAAAATCTCCTTAAGCTGATAAGCAACTTCAGCAAAGTCTCAGGATACAAAATCAATCTACAAAAATCACAAGCATTCTTATACACCAACAACAGACAAACAGAGAGCCAAATCATGAGTGAACTCCCATTCACAATTGCTTCAAAGAGAATAAAATACCTAGGAATCCAACTTACAAGGGATGTGAAGGACCTCTTCAAAGAGAACTACAAACCACTGCTCAAGGAAATAAAAGAGAATACAAACAAATGGAAGAACATTCCATGCTCATGGGTAGGAAGAATCAATATCATGAAAATGGCCACACTGCCCAAGGTAATTTACAGATTCAATGCCATCCCCATCAAGCTACCAATGACTTTCTTCACAGAATTGGAAAAAACTACTTTAAAGTTCATATGGAACCAAAAAAGAGCCCGCATCGCCAAGTCAATCCTAAGCCAAAAGAACAAAGCTGGAGGCATCACACTACCTCACTTCAAACTATACTACAAGGCTACAGTAACCAAAACAGCATGGTACTGGTACCAAAACAGAGATATAGATCAATGGAACAGAACAGAGCCCTCAGAAATAACACCGCATATCTATGACTATCTGATCTTTGACAAACCTGAGAAAAACAAGCAATGGGGAAAGGATTCCCTATTTAATAAATGGTGCTGGGAAAACTGGCTAGCCATATGTAGAAAGCTGAAACTGGATCCCTTCCTTACACCTTATACAAAAATCAATTCAAGATGGATTAAAGACTTAAACGTTAGACCTAAAACCATAAAAACCCTAGAAGAAAACCTAGGCATTACCATTCAGGACATAGGCATGGGCAAGGACTTCATGTCTAAAACACCAAAAGCAATGGCAACAAAAGCCAAAATTGACAAATGGGATCTAATTAAACTAAAGAGCTTCTGCACAGCAAAAGAAACTACCATCAGAGTGAACAGGCAACCTACAAAATGGGAGAAAATTTTCGCAACCTACTCATCTGACAAAGGGCTAATATCCAGAATCTACAATGAACTCCAACAAATTTACAAGAAAAAAACAAACAACCCCATCAAAAAGTGGGCGAAGGACATGAACAGACACTTCTCAAAAGAAGACATTTATGCAGCCAAAAAACACATGAAAAAATGCTCACCATCACTGGCCATCAGAGAAATGCAAATCAAAACCACAATGAGATACCATCTCACACCAGTTAGAATGGCAATCATTAAAAAATCAGGAAACAACAGGTGCTGGAGAGGATGTGGAGAAATAGGAACACTTTTACACTGTTGGTGGGACTGTAAACTAGTTCAACCATTGTGGAAGTCAGTGTGGTGATTCCTCAGGGATCTAGAACTAGAAATACCATTTGACTCAGCCATCCCATTACTGGATATATACCCAAAGGACTGTAAATCATGCTGCTATAAAGACACATGCACACGTATGTTTATTGTGGCATTATTCACAATAGCAAAGGCTTGGAACCAACCCAAATGTCCAACAATGATAGAGTGGATTAAGAAAATGTGGCACATATACACCATGGAATACTATACAGCCATAAAAAATGATGAGTTCATGTCCTTTGTAGGGACATGGATGAAATTGGAAATCATCATTCTCAGTAAACTATCACAAGAACAAAAAACCAAACACTGCATATTCTCACTCATAGGTGGGAATTGAACAATGAGAACACGTGGACACAGGAAGGGGAACATCACACTCTGGGGAGTGTTGTGGGGTGGGAGGAGGGGGGAGGGATAGCATTGGGAGATATACCTAAAGTATAATAATAATAAATAAAAAAAAAGAAAGTTTTGAAAACTGTGCAAGCAAACAATTTTGAATTTCAAATTCTAAGTTAATATATTGTAGTGTAAAGCAAAATAAAGACATTTTCAGTCATAAAAAAATAATGAAAAAATAAAGTTACAGAGAAAGGGCAATGTCCCCAAAATATTTTCGTGATGATATGTCAACATATGGAGTTTCAAACTAACACTGTGGTAATTGTTGTGTGTCTAAACAAGTGACAACGGGCCTGGGCAGCAAAACTAGACATGGAAGAAGCCAACTGATCCATTGAGCTGTCCCAGCAGAGTTAACAGAATTATGATTTATGAAAGACCTGTGTGGACAAGGTAGGAACAGAATGGAGGGAGTGAATTAATTAGAAGAATGAGACAGGACTAGCCACAAACTTCTCCTAGAAGTTTAAACTATTTTAAAAATAAGGGTTGTGGCTCATCAAAAAAGTAGTGTTTTCAAAAAACACAGCCCCTTCACTTATATGATATGCACAGTCCAGATAGACTGCAAAACTTAATGTTTAGAAACTAACAACTTTTTAAAAACTTTATTGATCTGATCTGTACTGAGAACAGATTTTCTCTGTGCTTTATAATAAAACATAAAGATCAATCACAAAATAATTTATCAATAAATTTTAAAACAAAAATTTTAAAGTGTATTTAAATATATAAAATTAAGAAAAAATAAGTAAGAATAATATTTGCAATGACTATGATAAGCAAAGGGTTAATAAACGTATGAAAATTTTCATGCAAATACAAATATCCCGACAGAGAAAGACAAGGAATGTAAATAATTCTTAAATAGATAAATACAAATGGATATTTAACTTAAAAAAATTTTATTCACATTAGTATGAAAAGAAAATAAAAATAATTGAAATCTAGTTTTTCACTTATGAAATTAGCAAAGAATTAGGAAAAGAAACTACTGTCATTTGCTGCTGGTAAGAACATAAATTGGCCCAAAACTTTTAGAAAGTTATTTTACAATATTCCTCAAGAACTTTAAACGTCTCATGTCTGTCAATCCAGACAGATAGATGGAGGGATGGATGGATGGATGGATGGATTTATCAGTAATAGATACATAGATGGATAGATAGATACATAGACATCTATAGAGATATGTTTCTATATAAATATATACCTATATTATCCTAAAGAAATATATATTTGAACAAAATCTATTTATGAAAATGTTCACTAACGCAAAACTTATAATGGCAAATAGAAAGGGAATCTGCTGAACAAAACATTATCAATCGCAAATAATGAGATATTGCCAAAACACTATATTTAAAGAACTTAAGTGATTTGGGAAAATATTAACTTGTGTGGACAAATACATTAAATTTGTATATTCAGTATTGCCAAATTTATATAAAAATGGGTAGAAAATCTTTTAAAAAACACCTTAAAATATAAACAGAGTATTTCCCAATAATCAGATTACATGTGATTTTATTTTCCCCCTAATTTTCCTTAATTTTCAAGTTCTGTACAATGAACATGTTATTTTTATAAGTATAAAAAGCTTTTTTATAAAAAGAAATATATAGAACTAATTAGCCAAATAGGAATGTTTCTAAGAACAAGGGAAGAAATTTGTGAATGGAGTGGTGAAGAGATCCTTGGATTGAGAGCTGGGCAATATGGATACTAGCCCTGGCTCTGTCACTAAGCAACAAGGAGACTTATTGAGGTTCTCTCTTCTGGCTCAAAGATTTTATGAGCCAGTAATTTATCAAAGAGCCCGTCCTAGTGTACCTATGGGCCTGTCAACCCTGGTAGACAGGTTAGTAGCCCAGATGAAATTTCCCGTGGATGAATTTTAGAATCCTCTCCATTGATCACCCTTTTTTGTTGTTGTTGTTCTTTTACCCTTCCGGAAGAGAGCTAAGAAACTGCTGATACCATCCCCCTTTCTCACTTGCCCTCAGCTGTGAGATGGAGGCAGCAGATATTCAGTGTGTTCTTTTTGGTCTTAAGTAGTTCTAGACTCAGATACCACTTCAGCACCAGGCTGAGTTTGGGCTGGCTTTGGCTACGGTTTGCCGCTGAATGTATCAGTGATGGACTTTTGAATGTTTAATAGCCTTAGGGAATGTGGCAGTGTCCCCTACATAGAGAACTGTAGATGCTTTAGTCCACCATTTCCAACCCTGTGATTTAGATTGTAATTATAAGCATCATAGGATGCCCTGAGTTGAGAAAAATCTGTGCTGTTTAAATGGTCTCTAAACAGCCTTTCCTTTCTCCTCTTTCTCAGCTCTATTCTGCTTAGGATATGGCCTATGCCACTTAATCAACATGCTATCATATGCTTTCTGCATTCCAGACATATATTGAAATATCTTGGTTGTTGTAGCCATCTTCTCCCACATACATCCCCTTTCTCTCTTCCCCTCTACATTTTTTTCTGTTACTTGTTATTTTTGGTACTGGTGTGCTTTTATTTGAGTAGGATATTGGAATGCAATTGTCTTCTTAGTCCACCATCCCCTGACCTGTCATTATTGAAAAATAAAATTCTGTAGCAAACGAGTCCCCGGAAGTGTTTTTTTTCAAATGATGATGATCGGTCATGTTGTGAATCTGTAGACTCCTTGGCGAAAACAACAATAAACACAGTATTATTTATGGTGGATATGGTAGGTACATCCAAAGCTCTTCGTATGTGTTGCCTTGTATAATTTCCTCAGCAACTCTAATTTAACAGATACTATTGTCCATGTATAGATGAGGTAGTTTATACCCAGATAGGTTATACAAACCTGTAACTAACAGAGCCAAATTTTAAAGGCAGACAATGTAACTGCAGAAACCTTGTTCCTAATTGTTTAATGGAATATGGTTTAGAATTCTGTGTGGAGAATCTTACTCTACCCTAGTGGTAAACTTAAAGCTCTTTAATTTACTGTGGTTATATTATATGTGTGCAATGGATCCCTATTTTCAAACATAGTCATTTGATAAAGTATGGGCTGCTTTTAATCACAAATGTAAAAAGTCTCTTAGTTGCTACAACCAGCAACTAAGTGTCCTTTAATTCTTAACTTTGAACACTTAATTGGATCCCTGGTGCTACGTATATTTGATTTTTGTTGTGAAAGTTACATTCACTGTATTCCTTTATTTGATATCAGCAAGACATAATTTCTATAAACCAATTAATGATGCACCTTTCAACTCTTACTACGAGAATATTCGCTGGTGTAAATATCGGACTCCTTGTGAAGGATGACTCGCTATCTGATTGGTCTTTACAAAAATACTTCAGGAAATAATGGCTTGCCCCTGCATATACCGATTTGAAGTCTTTCTAATATCAGCCATTACCTGGGATCCACGTGGAGTACATAGACAAATGACCATAGTTTCTACTGTAAAAATGCCTCAAGTTCTTGTACGTGAGATTAGGCAATTAGATAAATGCCTATAGCACAAAATGAATTAACATGATTGCCTGAAAAGAATTAATCTCTGTAATAATTTGAAGGAGGAAGAAGTTATGTATGCTTTGGGGGGTATACAGAAAGGCTTTATAAAGAACCCTATGAAAAAATGGACCACAGTTTTAAACGGGCAATCCACAGAAGGGAAACACTGCAATATTCATTGGAAAAAGAAAAGGAAGGAAGGGAGTGACCAAGAGAAGAAACAAGGAAGGAAAGGACTGAAATCTTGTTTGCCTTCTTGGAGAAGGTAGCATTTGAAATGGGCCTTGGATAATAAGGTGTGATTGTGGTTGGTGGAAATGAGTTGCATCCAGAATGCAGAAATGACTCAAGCAAAGGCATAGAGATTGGAAAACATGGGGCAGGTAGAAAACAAGTCCAGAGTCTTTGCTGCTTCTTAGAAGATGTATAAGGGTTTTATTTTATAGTTTTATAATGGAGCTTTTAATTTCAAGTGATGAGTCAATGTATAATTCCTTAGGAGATAAAATTCCAGGGAAAAAGAGGATGGGTTATAAGATAAATCTAGAAATCTAACTCATAAAAATTAGTTCCCTTCCAGGGAGTTAGTTACTCCAAAAATATCTTTGATAAGCTAGCTCTGCATGGATATAACTGTGTTATCTGTGAGCTGGCTACAGACCAGAATTTGCAATTGTCTGTAGTTGCAGTCTTTGAGTTGCAGTCATTCTATCTCTGTCTACTGCTAAAAGCCAGAGTTTGGAAAGAGCCCTTATGCATGCTTGATAATGATACAATTTGACTGTCAGTAGTGCCATTTTATAATAATCTCTGAAAGTTACTTCCTTGGTCTACTGAATCTCATATTTTGTGAAGTTAAATGACCAATGACTGTCATTCATTGGCCGTGATTGTCTTGAGTTTGTTGATACTAAGGTATTATTTATAATGTGCCTTTTGTTTCTCAAGAACATGTTCACAGAAATCACCAGTAGTGTTATCCATGTGTATGGAAGGCCAGACTGTATCCCCTTATGTACTAACAGACTGTATGGCAAGAAGGGAGCCAGGTTGTCAATATGAGAGCTAATGTTGATATCAACACAGGCATCAGAAAGTCAATTACTCTGTTTCCCTAGTTTACTAAATGGTGCTTTTGCAATAGGGACCGTGTTGCCTAATGGGCTGTGAACTTTAATTTGTTCTAATAGTGCCAATGAGTAAATGGATCTACCTGTGGACTTTAGAGTGTACTTCTAGCATTTTAGGACTGCAAGAAAGTAGTGTGTTTTATCCTCTGATACATTCATATTCTCTATTGGAGCATACCTATCCAAGCCCAATATCCTACATCAATTTTAATAAAGAGAAATTACATTTAATTGTGTCTCTATCCTTTCATATTAATCCATTATGAATATTTTATTCCACAGTGTTAGAAAAATTACATTAACTTATTAGCGAAGAACATTCTTTTATAAGAAGTGCTTTATACTTCAGAACCTCATAACTTACTTTAAATATTTCAGGCACAATAACTGGTAAGAAATGAAAAATAAGCCTGAGCTCATAGGGTAAGGACCATTTAGAAGTCTTTTGTCTTCAGCTTGTGATTGTTCAGTTAAACTTATTTGATGTGCTCAGCAGGTTGTAAAATTCGTATCTTTCTGGAGTGATCCATAAGAGATTACTTCATAGTGAAACACTTAAGTTTGATTCTTATGAGTTGCAAGATGATTTTCCACCAGGAAAAATAAAGAGTATGGGTTCCATCAAAAGTCAGGCATGAATTCTCATCTCTTGATAAAATGTGAAATCTCTTTGCTGATCCTGTGCCTATTCTCAGTTTCCATGACCATGCACAAGTATTATTTTTAGCAAATAAGCAAATTTGAGGCAAAAGCATTAATTTGATAAGATATCTGCAAATGCCTTTCTGGAGGAGAAAATAAATTAAAAAAGCATCAGTGTGTTTCACTGGTATGCACCATCCCCCACTTCTCACAAGAAATTAAAACACTAGTTTTTAATATCTTCAGAGAGAAAATGAGTAAAGTAAGCACAGTATTTTCCGAAACATGTTATTTAAACTAAAACCATGAAATTTATGAAAAAAAAAAGTAGACCCTTCTTTGACACCTTTGGGACCACCAAGGTTCAAAGTTTCCTTTGAACTGTGGGGGGGAAGGGAGATTATGTAATTTAATTTTTAAACTTGTGTCTTTGTATCTATCCTTGTGCTGGTACTCCGCTATCTTGGTTGCTATAGTTTTAGAGCAAATCTTCATATCAGGTAGTCTAAGTTCTCCAACTTTGTTCCTCTTTTCCAAAATTAGTTGAACTATTGTGCATCCTTTATATTTCCATATAAATTTTAGATGTGGCTTGTCAATTTGTACCAATAAAGGATTCTGTTGTACATGTAAATCAAATTAGGGAGAACTGACACTAACAATGTTGTCTTTCAATGCATGAACATGGTATATCTCTCCCTTTACTTCATTTTTTTTTTTTTGTTCTCTCAGCAGTGTTTTTAATTATTAGTGTAAAGGCCTTGCACATATTATGGAACAAACACATATTATGGAACAAATAAATGTAAAAGCTAAATCTATAAAACTTTTCCAAGAAAAGAAAAGAATTCTTACAACCTTAGATAGGCAAATATTTCTTAAAGAGTATACAAAAAAACCCACAAACCATAAAGTTAAAAATGATAAATTTGATTTTATAAAAACTCTAAAACTTGTTTTTTAAAAGACACCATAACAAATGAAATAACAAGTCCCATACAAGGAGAAAATATGTGTAAATTATGTGTATATGACAAAGATTTTATGCCAGAATATAGAAATAATTATTAAAACTCAAGAAGAAGACAAAGAATGCAATTTAAAAACAAGCAACAGATTTGAAAATAGGCAATAGATTTGAACAGGTACTTCTCTAAGAAAATACACAAATAACCAATAAGCAAATGAAAAATGCTCAATATATTTAGTCATTAAAGAAACAAAATAAAACTCTGTAAGGTACCTCTATACATTGATGAGAGTGGCTAAGACTAACAATACGAAGTATTAGCTAAAAGACAGAGCAGTTGAAATTCTCATACACTGCAGTTGAGGATGTAACATGGTACAGCCACTTTGGAAAACAGTTTGGTAGTGTCTTAAAAATGAAACGTGTTCAACATATGACCCAGCAATTCTCCTCCTTGACATTGACCCAAGTGAAATGAAACCTTTTTTTTACACGAAGGCTTGTACACAAATGTTCATAGCAACTATATTTATAATGGCCAAAAATTGGAAACAACCCAAATGTTCATTAACAGGTGAAAGGACAAATTATGCTATATTTATACAATGAAAGATCACTCATCAGTAATAAATAAATGATCTGCCAATATGCACAAATACATGAAAAAAATCTTAAAAATATGATGCTGAACAAAAGGAACCAGAGCTACCTCCACCCCTAAAAAAGACTGCCTACCTTAGAATTACATATTTACAAAATCCTGGAAAAGACAAAACTAATCTATACTGACACAAAGCAGTCAGTGGTTTGCTGAGGCTGGGAGTGGGGAAAGGATTGATTATAATGGGGACTGACAAAGAGGGAACTTTTTGGGGTGATGGAAATGTTCCAGATCCTGATAATGGAGGCAGTTACAAGGGCTTGTAAATGTACTGAAATTCATCAAAGTGTACACTTAAAATGGTTTTATTTATTGCATTTAGATTATACCTCAACAAAATTGGTTTTAATAAATAAACAAGAAAATGTGTTTTTCACCAATTCGTTTGAAATTCGGCCAAGGCGTATCTGAGCTAGGGCTGTCAGCCTTGTATTTGTTGCAAATCATAGCGAGTATGTCCTAATGGATCCTCTACAAGGTCCAGGTTAGGTTTCTCTAAAGGACGGCAAGAACTTGAAACAGTGTGAGTGCAGAGAACAGTGAAACAGTGTGTGTACATACTGCTTTGATTTTTGTGCATTTTTTTGTCCTAATATTTTAAAGTTTGCTTAACCATACCTAATAGAACATTTACCTTCTTTTTCTGAGTGAAATATCTTTATAGAACTTTTCCAAAGCATTCTACATAGATTTTATTTTAAGAAATTAAAACATTTTATTTGTATTAATTTACATAATAATTGGTTAACTCGCATAATTACAATAAGATCATACAGTAGGAGCAGATTTGGGATCAAATGCAGCTGACTCTAATAGCAGGTGTAGCAGGAGGCACACAGCTGAGGGGACATTTGAGACGAAATTGAGGCCGGGTTCCACTTCACATTGTGTCCGCCCAGAGGAAGAGAATCCTTAGGCCTGAAAGAGCAAAAGTGTACAGACATACTCAAGAGTAACAGAGTAGCCAGGAACACCAGCCAAGCCATAAACTCCAGTCTGTGTGTGTTAACAGATAAAATTAAGAGGGTAATCTAGGGAGTCTATTGTTAAATGAAGGGCACATTAAGTCTTAACAGTATTCCTATGATCAATCAACCAGCCAATGAAGTGTACAAGCAGAAGTGATTTGTCATGGAATTTCAGAGCCAGAAAGATCCTTAAAAAGGCAGCGTACTCCAACTTCCTCTGAAGTTTGTGTCCTACCTACGGAATTCCCAATCACTCTGCTTGAATGTCTCCAAAGGGGAAAAAATTTAGAAGAGAAGGCAAAGACAATTAATCACAAGATATGCAATGAATAGGCAAGTGGTAAGAGGCCAGTTTTCCCATCCTCATTTACTCTAAATTTGATTCGTAAATTATTGAGCCTCAGATATCTGTTTGCAATCTGGTCTGGTCAGTCTGGTTTGGCATGCGTCTTCTCTCTCTTTAGAGTTTGATGACGTTTTAGGCTGTGAGGGGCATTTGCGTTGTAGTAGAAATTGGATGATGTCAAACTTGCTTTATCACACTTTCTCTGTCAATAATCTTTTTTGGTGAGCTTGATATTCTACTTACAGCTGCTAAAGCTCCTTATAACCATACGCACAAACATACACTTCCATATAGTCATACATACTCACAAACATATATACACAGCCATTTACTTACACACGTGTACACAAAGGCATATATCCACACACTTACATGCACAATGAGAGATGCATAGTAAGAATTTTTCCACCACCCCTAGTTTAACTGGAAGCTGTAGAAAATCTGAACTTTATTATATTGATCTCTGGGATCATCCACAAAATTGCCCAAAATGGGAATGCAGAAGCTGTTTCTTACCTTTCATTTTCTCCACATCCAATGTGTCCTCTTCAACTGTGTATTTTGAAACAACTTTTGAATCTGTTCCCTTCCCCGCAACTGCACTGCCAACTGCTGATATCATTTTTTGCAGACAAGTGTAATGAAAAGAGCATATTCTTTAACATCAAGCAAACTAAGGTGAAAAAATTTTAGCTCTGCATGTATTCATTGTGTGATCTTGGACAAGTTATTTAACTATCCTGAGCCTCCTTGTCTTAATGTGCAGATAGAAGAAGATAATGCGTACCTGATAGGTGGCACAGGAAAAGGTCAAAAACATTATTTTCTACTCCCATTGCTCCCCTTGCCTGAAATATTACAATGGCCAAACAACTGGCCTCCCAACCTCCTTTCCCCTCTTCAGTCTTTCCTCTACATTATAGCTAGAGATTTTGCTAAAATGTATATATGGTCATCCCATTTTTTACTTGAAACTGGTATCTTCCTGCCTATAAAACACATTTTCTGTTTCTTAGTCTCACATAGGAAATCCTTTTTAGTCTGCCTTGGGCCCAGGACTCCAGTCCGATTTACCTGCCCTCTTGGTTTTGAATGTTCCACACAACTCCACTCCTTTCTTTGTTAATTGGCTTTTCCTTTACTTAGAATGCTTTGCCCCTTCCGGGTTCTCTACTCAGGTAAACTGTTCTCCCTATCCTTCATTGAGTCTCCTTTCTCTTTTCTAAAGTTTTTTCGTATCAGCATCCCTCCCCCAATTTGAGCTCATTTTCTAGAAAGAATTAATAGCTTTCTTATATGACTCTCAAGATATTTCTGTGTGGTTCTCTAACAGCCTTCATTTATTTTATATGTAATTATAGACGTCCATTTGTTCTAGGGAAGGCAGGTGTCAGGCCTTACTCATCTTTATATTCCTGGTTTGACATACAGTGCCTGATGTCTAGTAAGCACTTGATATCTGTTTATTTTAATGTTTATGCCCTACATTATCTATCACAAATGTTAAAGATTGATAGGTGCTCTGTAAATGTTAAATTGAGTTAATTATTTTCAATCTTACAGGAAGTTACATAAGTCATTCCTGTAGTCACTTGTGAGTTTTTGACAATCCTGTATTAAGAGTTGCACTTAGAATGTGAGTTCCATGAGGGCAACAGCACTTCTGTCTTATTTCTCTGTCTGCTATGTTGGCCCATAATTAACCACTCAGTAAGCCTTTTGTGAAAACAACCTCAATGAGTCTTCTACCTCCAGTCTTTTGAATAGGAATGGATTTAAAGCTGACCCCTAATACATCTTTCAAACTTTAAGTCAGTAAATTTTTTACAAACTTTTTTAAGTTGATAAATCCCTCAGAAATTATTCTGAGGAAGCTGATGGGATAGAAATGAAACAGACTAAGGGGCTCTAGGCAATCACCACTCCCCCTTCATTCTCCTTCCTCTGTTGGTGGGGATCAATAGAGCAGGATCCTCAAAACTGTGGAGTTCTTTGGAGCATACTTTGAAAGCCTCTAATTCTTTTCCATGCTCTAATTTTCAAAAGAAGGAACTGAGGCCCATGGTGGTTAAATGCCCTTTCCAAGGTTACACAGCTATACATGGTAGAGCCGACCCACGTCTTCTGACTCTCATCCCATTGCACTTACAACTAGCCTGCATGTTTCCCTTTTCCCATATCGCATGGATAGCATCTTACATGTCTAAGTTTTTTTCTTTAATAATGATCTTCCCTTTTCTTTAAGAGACACCATCACTCACAGTTGTACCACTTGCACCAGGCTAAATTATTCCTCAGTGTTTACCCCTTTCAGATATTCATAGACCATCATTATGGCACTCCCTAGTCACCTGTCAGCCTCCTAATATGTACATATATGGTTTCTTTAATCTTTCTGTACGGCCAGCTTCTCTAGTCCCTTAATCATTTGTACCATTCTCTCCCTAATGCCTATAAGGGAACTGTTTAAATATAGTCCATATGGGAAAAGTAACCTCAACATGTTGTAACAGGGGGCAGAAAAACACGCTGAATAGATGAAAGGAACAATCTACAGGTTAATTAGTAGTATGGCCACAAATATGTGCACAGTTTTGTTTCAGAAATAAAGCAAGCTGTATTTGTTGTAACTATCTCTTCTTTGAACTTAACAGAATGCTGATAATGCCAAGCTGTGTTTACAGTCCAAATTTTTGCTAAAGACCTTCAACTTTGCACTCTCCCTGTGTGGTATCTCTTGCCCAAGACAGAACTTCAAATAAAATCACATAGGAGCTGATGCAAGAAACCGTTACTGAGCGTATCCATTTTTATGCAGTTTCTGAGGACTTACATGGTTTCTGGGAGCTCCCTATAAGCCTTAGTAAGGGAAAGCTCTTGACTTATCTCACTAGTTTTTAGGGATTTGGATATGTGTTTACTAAATTTGATAATCTAAATATGGAAACTACATTAGTACAAGAGGAATCACTCAGAAATACTCTACTGGCATAAATAAAACGTTACCTATTGCCCAGTTTTCTCATTTGTTTCATTTTATAGCTTTTATAATGTGTCAATAAGTTTGAGGTCTTGAAGGACTGCCCAGAAACCACCACAGAGTGGATTCTCCTTACCCTCAATCTGCCTTCATCAAAATTTAGTTTGTGTGTTTATCCTATAAAATTTCTATCATAATAAAAACTGAAGACTAGGACGGTCCTTAGAAAAACACTTGATTCGGTGTATTTATTTTATAAAAGGGAGTCACAGAGAGAAAATGTGGCCAGCTCAGGTACATGTCTTCCTAGGCAGTGTTCCATTTCCCAAAACTTTCATTGGTCCAGAAAGTGTACCTTCATTCCCAACCAAATCCTTCCTATAATGCTTTCCATGCCTTTCTTCTGCTGCTCTCTCTGATGATTTCACAGATCTATAAGCTCTTACAGGTAGAAATATAATTTCTTGCTGTGTTCTTATTATAAAGCATTGCCATGCAACTGAGAAGTTGTGAGAGCCAGTGAATTTTATTAGAATGGAGTTTTAACTTTTCTACTTTAAAACCCAGTGATTCTGCTCATCTGGAGGTAGCAAAGAAGGATGACTATTTTCTCTCTCACACAAAGTAAGATTGTGAAGGGGCTTATTCTCTGAATGAAAAAGGAGAAGAGAAAAGTAAGAACCTTCTAATGTTTTATTCAAATGTTAACAAAGAAATTTGAGAAGCGTGTTTCCTTAAAATTGACACCATTTTTATCCCAAACATTCTGGTAAGTGATAGCAGATGACTGTGCAAGCTTCTATGGAGAGAGAGAGGAATTTTTCCAGGAGCATAGTCCAGTGGGAAGTATTACCTAAAAGTAATACACTAATCACTTTCAATCTTGCACATTTCCACATACTGTGTGCACACATATGTGTATTAATAACTGTTCCCTAGACGTCACTTCAGCACTCAGAGAGCTTAGTGTTGCTATGCAAGTGCTGGAGATGGAATCAGATGCAGACTACAGTTTAGCAATGAGAATTCTTCAGAGATACAAGAATGGAAATGGCCTTAGGTCCTGCCTCATGGGTCTCCCTCTGAGCTCCAGTGTAACATCAGGTGTCAAGTATTTGTGGCCCCATCTGCCCACTCCACTGAGAATCTAAATGGCATTGCCAGTATTTGTGAGGTACTCATATCTTAAAAATCAATCTACTCAAATCAGTCTTGCATTCTACCTAGTGGATTTTTGCATGGAAATTTTTTAGAATGTCATTGCTGATGGAAGCCCCAGATATATAAGTACATCTGCTCCATTGTACAGGTGATTTTTATTAATATTCATAAGAAAATTTATTTTACAACAGTATATTTTAGAAGAATTCTTTGCATTTTATTTGTATGTGTGTATACTTATATTACTGGCAGGATACACACACATACACACACACATATATATACACACACACACATACATATATACATATACATACATATATATATGAATGTATGTTTGTATCCTGTCAGTAATACTTTGAGGTACCTAGGGCTGAGATGACTATTTCTCTTCCACCTATGGCTCAAATGGGTAAAATAGCTTACTCAAAGTCACAGATCATACATATGGTGCAGCTAGAATCAAAACTCAATTCTTCTATCCACAGATTTACCACTACTTGAGTAGTCTGTGGTGTTTAAAAAAATAATAAACAACAGGCTGGGCACAGCGGCTCACACCTGTAATCCCAGCACTTTGGGAGGCTGAGGCAGGTGGATCACAAGGTCAGGAGTTCGAGATCAGCCTGGCTAACATAATGAAACCCCGTTTCTACTAAAAATACAAAAAATTAACTGGCCATGGTGACGTGCGCCTGTAATCCCAGCTACTCGGGAGGCTGAGGCAGGAGAATCACTTGAACCTGGGAGGCAGAGGTTGCTGTGAGCCAAGATTGTGCCATTGCACTCCAGCTTGGGCAACAAGAGCAAAACTCTGTCTCAAAATAATAATAATAATAAGTAACAAAGCCAAACTGGAAAGTTTCTGTTAAATGAATGTTCTACATAATACCAACATATAAAGCAATCATTTTATACCAGCTATGGTCAAACAGGGACCAGAGCCTTGACTTTTTTTGCCTCAACACAACTCTGCAGAACCCACTCAGTACCCCATGTCCTACTGCCATTCCTTTGGTTTCCAGAACATTGAGATGTGCAAATCCAAAACACCACAGTGTTTCAGAGAGAAATGGCATGACTCTACTGGTTGCAATTGTAATGGAGTTCACCTTGTTCTGGAGTCATACAGAAGCCATATTGTAGACTTAGTGTCCCACGCAATACTCCTAATTACAGTGAAAATCTACTGTTAGGTAGAAGGAGAAATTCCTCACAATCAGGCAACAGCGCCTACTAGTGGGAAGAAACTAATATTTGAGGTAGGGCACCTGGGAGATAGCTTTGTGCATCTTGAAAGAGTGCTATACTGAGAGCCCAAAGGCTCTCAGGTCTCATGTCTCCTGACAGCTTGCTATGACATCTTAATCAAGGAATTGCCTCTCTCTTACCCTTTGTTATTGATTCTGTAAATGAAGAGTTTGGAATGGCTACTTTCTAAATTTTCTACACATCCTATGACCCTTTAAATCCTCTTAACAATGTATTATGGATATTCTGCTACTACACGGTAAAACAGAATCCCGAGTAAGACGAATTGGCTTCCTAAGGAAGTAGTGTCAGGGGAGAATAGCACTATCTTTGGGGCCAGTTCCATTTATGCAGGTAATATGGTATGGTCCAGCTCAAAGATCAGTAGACTGGGCTGAGTTGCAACTCTGCTACCTACTTCTCAAGTCATGTACAAGGTTATTCCTATGTTAACTCATGTGTTAGGAAGATGATAATTGTCTCATTTAGCTTTTAGTTATTATAAGATTCATATGAGAATATAGAAATTATGGAGTTTTATGTGAATCTGCAAATTTATTCTCAGTCTTTATATACCACAATTTTAATTTAGGCTAATTATAATTTTTATTTCCCCCTTTTTGTTCTATATTCTAAATTCATATCTCCCATGGAGGCAGGTACTGTATGGACAAAATCTTTTATTAGTCACATATTGTTTTCATCCATTTTGTGCTGCTATAGCAGAATAACTGAGACTGGGTAATTTATAAAGAACGAAAATTTATTTTATCACGGTTCTAGAAGCTGGTAAGTCCAAGATCAAGGCACCAGCAGGCTTGGTTTTCTGGTGAGGGCTACTCTCTGTTTCCAGGATGGTGCTTTGTGCCACATCCTCACATGGCACACAGTGGAAGAGCAAGCCAGCAGAATGCCGCATGAAGCCTCTTTCACAAAGGGCTTTATCCCATTCATGAGGGAGAAGCCCGTATGGCCCGATCAACACTTTTTAATAAAATCACAATATCTACTGCTGAATTTTGGAGGGAACCAATTCAAATCATAGCACACATCTTTTCTAAAATGGAAAGGGTAATATAATCATTGGAGAAATACTCATTCCTTTGCATATTGGTTTACTATCCAAGCCAGGTGTGGTGGTTCACGCTTGTAATTCCAGCACTTTGGGAGGCGGAGATGGGTGGATCACCTGAAGTCAGGAGTTTGAGACTAGCCTGGCCAACATGGTGAAACCCCATCTCTACTACAAATATCAAAAAATTAGCCAGGCATGGTGGCACACACCTGTAATCCCAGCTACTCAGGAGGCTGGGGCCAGATAATTGCTTGAACCTGGGAGGTAGAGGTTGCAGCAAGCCAAGATCACACCACTGCACTCCAACCTGGGCAACAAGTGAGACTCCATCTCAAAAAAAAAAAAAAAAAAAGTATACTATCCAGAGAATCTCGTCCAGGTTAACACTCTTTCTTGTCTGCTTTCTTCTTTTGTGAAAGAAGAAGGTAAGAGGGACACTGGAGAAAACCTAATGTTCTTTACAAAATGAGTCATAGTTCTCCATTTGCAAACTGTGGCTCCCATTTATGTCTTGGTGTCAATATGACTGTTACATGTTATGTACATGGATTCCACCTCATTTGCAACATAGTCTTCTGTCTGAGCTCTGTTTGTTGGATCTGATCTAACTTTACATGATCTTAAGTCACACATTGAACTCTTAAGTTCTGTAGGCTGCTAAGCCTTTTTAAGTTTTAGTATTTTCATCGTTAAAATGAGAGTGATTATAACCCTTGCTTTGCTGCCTCCAAATATTATTGAGGGATCAAATGCATTGATAAATAAGATAAAGCACTAAACAAATATAAGGGATGCTTGATGACTTCGCAGAGGGAAGATTATTCTGTTGCTGGCTGCTGAAATACAGTAGCTTTAGAAACACTCCTTTGGGTTCCCTTATTATCAGGTTTGGTCTCAAATAACCAGAATAAATTTGGAGATTTCCTACCACAAAAGCTAAAAGTACCTGGGCGAATTTACCCTTTGAGTGGACCTAAGGGAAATACAGATTCCCATGAGAGAGATCATGGAGCAGGTTCAAACCATAGGTCAAAAATAATTGTTGCAATAGCGGTTCTAATTGTACTAGTAAATATTGATTTTTCTGTTAGCAGATCAATCATGAAATGAATTCTAAATATAGAAGACTGGATAAAAAATTAAGACTGAGAATGTGAAAATGGTCATGTGTAAACATTAACTTAAAGAGAAACCTTGCTTTGGCCAAAAGAAATACTACTGTTTCTGTCAGGAATGTTCTGTGATTTAATCAAGTTTCCTGCCTGGCCAGATAATTTTAGGAATTGCGGACTTTTAAAGTAGTAAGTCAGTTTAGAAAACTGGTTAAGTGGATAGATGTAAAGTCAGACTGCCTAAGCCCCAATTCCAGCTTCAATATTTAACTCTGTGGTTGTGGGCAAGGCACGTAATCTCTTTATGCTGCCTTTTCATCAACTTTTATGGAGATGATGATAGAACCTACATCATAGAGTTGTTGGGGTGATTACATGAGATAATACAATTAAATACTTAACACCTGGCACATAAAAAGTGCTGAATAAATATTGACTATTATCATCACCCCGGGGTCTACAAATTTTTGTAGGATTAGGATTAGGATTGAAATTTCTACCAAAAAATTCCATCAGTAAAATATTGATAAATATAAATCTTAACTAACTGCCTCAGAGACATAGCGACCTCTATTTTCCACTCATTGACTGTCATCTTTAGAGAATAGTCCAAAGCATGTACCTTTCTGTTCTAGTTGTTATGAGCTCTTTATTTTGAAGTTGAACTATATACCTCCTATAGTTTGAAGGAGAAAGAAGTAGGTCTCATGCTGGACACCTTCTAGATGTTACCTTCTCCGAATTTCATAGCCAAGTATTTAAGGCAATTATGATCATCTCCCTCTTAGAGAAGCCTAGGAAAGGTTACTGCAGTACTTGGCACAAAATGGAAGCTCAGCAAGTGCTTTTGTTGAGAGATTGACAGAATGGCTGGAAAGTGACTCAACTAAGACCACTTATCTAGTGAGTGCATCTACTCAGCTGCTTGTTTTGAAGACAAGGAAATTCGGGCTCAGAAAATTTAGGAAACTTGTCTAGGCTGCCAATAGCTGGTAACAAAGGCAAGAATTGCACATCTGATTTTCTTTACACCATGTTATACCTAACTGTTCAAAAGATACTATGTATTATACTCAAAAATGCAAAACAGGGTTGTTTTTTGTTTTGTTTGTTGTGGTGGTGGTGATGGTATTTTTGTTTTGTTTTTGCTACTTTTCCTGAGAGTGGAAGTTGTTATCAAAAAGTTACTGTCATGACTACTATGTGTATAGATGTTATTAGTTTCATCAAGGTTGGGAATAGGGTATATGTTGCTCAACTTGCTGCCCCTCTCCACCTCATATTAAAGTTCCAGTTTCTTAGAATATAGCTCCTGGGAGATTTGGCACTAGCCATCACTGCATTCTAATACCCCAGGACAAACTGCTGTTGGTGGAACACAGAAGCATACAGTCCTTGTTACAGCAATGGTTCTCAAACTCACATTCCTGACGGGAAGCTAGAGTTGAAGGGTCAACACCCAAGAGCTGCAGTGGAGGACCATCACCTGTCCTGATTTTGCCACCTGTGGTAGATCATGACTTTCACTAAGATCCCCTGAGGCTTATGGGGATGGAGAAGTGATGCTGGACTGGCCCTTCCTCTTTCCCTGCAGGTGTTAATGGGTTCTGCTCCTAAACAATACTGATATGGGTCAGAGTTATGATTGAATTATATACATAGAAACATGTGCTGATTGAGAAAATGGGCTTTACAAGTCAGACCTGGTTCCAGTCTCAGCCCCACTACATTCTGCCTTTGAGACTTTGGCCAGGTGATGGAACCTCAGGTTTCTTCTCTAAAAAGGAGAATAATTGGTTGGTAAGACTAAATGAAAAAATGTATGTGAAGTGCTTAGGACAGTGCTGAGCACAGATAAAAATGCACAATAATTTTCTATTTTTTGTTAGGCTCCTTCACAACACATATATTTACATCAGCGAAACATGCTTGCTTTTGCAACCTTCTGTGGGACTCCCCCTCCTAATTTACCACCTCACCTGAAGGTCTAAGCTAAGCAAATCTCTGTCTATAAATGAATCACATCGTGGTTAGACTTTATAACAACTTCCCCTTACCAGGAGATCACTCAGCCTTCACTTCATCTCATCTGGTTTGCTGCCCAGGCCTTTATCCACTCATTTCTGAACTACTCTCCCTGACAACCTTGGGGTTTTGGCTTGTTGTGTGTGTGTGTGTGTGTGTGTGTGTGTGTGTGTGTGTGTTTTGTTTGTTTTTTGTTTTTTGTTTTTTTTTTACTTTAGCTTAATTTCTCTTTTTGGACTAAGATGTTAAAATGTTTCTTAATGTGACTGTCTCCGAAAGTGTTTTGTGTCTACCACTCATCCTAGTGGCAGTCATTGATCTTTTTCTTGTTGCGAGTGTTTGAGTGTGGGCGTGTGTGAGTGTGTATATGTATTTGTAGAGGGAAAAACAAGAGAGAGGGAAACAGACATTGGAGCCACCTTTCCCCCACTATCCACGTACCTGTTGAACCTGCAAGCCTGTCTATAGAATCAGATATACACAAGCACAGTGACAGAACTACCTGTGTCCTACAGTCCAGCTTTTAAGATATGATAAAAACTCTTCTATTCACAGAGCTAAATGGCAATAACCATACGGGATTGGATATTGCTACATTATGTAAAGACAGAGTCCCAAGAAAATAGTGAGAACTCAGTTTGATGTATGATGTGATATGTGATATCTTACTTTACATGGCTAACAGTTGACATTCTTTGTGGATTCTGTATTGTCTAAGGCTACAGCAGAGCCATATGATAAATTCATCAGCAACCCAAAAGAAGCCTGTTCTATCGGAGTGCTTCCAATTAATATAAGTAAACCACTTTCTCTGGCTCAATGCTACCAAAATATTTTATGAGAAAATTTAGCTGATTCTGCTCATGTATATTTTCAATGGATGGAAAGCCATTGCAAACTTTTCAAACTAAAATATAAAGACAGCATTAGGGAGAATACTCTCTCTGGTGAAAAACAACATGTATTATGATGCCTTAGGAATTTCTTTTTTTCAGCCAACTCGTGGTTGAGCAGTCTGTCCCTAAACTGTTTTGCATGCGGACGAAACCTGTTTGGGCGATACTTGTCAGCTTTTCTTGTGACAAGCAGGACAGAAATAGGCACCCCCTGGAATGCTGAGTTTGACTTGACTCAACATAGAATCACCTGGAGAGTTTTAAAAGTTTCTCTCCTGTAATATCCCACCCCCAGACCAACGAAATCAGAATCTGGAGTTGGGAACCAGGTATCAATATATTTTTTTAAGTTTCCCAGGTGATTGCAATATACAGGCAAGATTGAGAGTCACTGGCCTAGAATATAAGCAGTTTAAGAAACAAGTTGTCTATTATTACATGCCTCAATACTACAGAGTCCATGAAATAAAAGCTTTGGTGATAAGAAAATGCCACCATCCTAGAGCCTCCAGTTAACATCATATGGGCCTGTCATATAAAGAATGCAAACTCATTCTGTTATCTTTTTGGGCCTTCAGTGGAAGATAATTTTTAAATCAGCTTAATGGAAACTGTGCTTCAGGAAAATAACTTCAGTAGCCATATGTAGGATAAATTGGAGCAGGTTTTGTTTCTAGGAATATGTTGCCATCATTTCACTACCCTTATATAATCTTATTGATTCAACTTTTAGAACCAAGACTTTTTTCAGAATATATTGAAGAATGTGCTTAATGGGAATGCTGATATATCATACAATTGGCATATAGAGCTTCAGTTCATTATCATATTTAAAGGTACAATATTAATTTTGCTTGTGCTTAAAATGTCTATTATAATTCAAGTAGCAAGGAAGACATGAAGACAAATGTGACCTGGCTTGACATCTGCACATATTTAATACTTTACATTTGATGGTGAATAATGGGAAAGTTTGGGAGTATGTCATCCCCAGTCACCATGCATCAACTCCCAAAATGGCTATGGACAGCTTTGGTCCTGCCTCAAAACAAGCACTGCTTGCAAAAGAGGGTCTGTGGCTTATTTTTATCAGTTGTGTGGTGATAACAGGAAAAACATTTTAAATGAAAAGTTTATTTTGCCATCATGAAGGAAACAAATTCATATTACCAAAAGAGAAAATAAATATGACAACCCAGCCCGGTGCAGTGGTTCATGACTGTAATCCCGGCACTTCAGGAGGCCAAGATTGGAGGGTTGCATGAGCCCAGGAGCTCGAGACCAGCCTGGGAAGCACAGCAAGACCCTATCTGTACAGGAAAAAATTAAAAATTAGCTGGGCTTGGTGGCATATGCCTATAGTCCCAGCTACTGGTGGCAAGGGCTAAGGGAGGAGGATCACTTGAGCCCAGGAGTTCAAGGGTGTAGTGAACCATGATCGCACTACTGCGCTTCAGCCTAGGCGACAGAGTGAGATCCTGTCACAAAAAAAGAAAAAAAAAAAACTTGAAAACCCATATCACGCTATGCCACTTCCCTTGTTCAACCTGTAGATTTCCCTGGAATGCCACTGTCCACCCATGCCATCCCCAAAAATGACTTGTCAAAATTCTAACTCTTCAGATTAGCTCCATTATTAAGACTTCTGTAAAGCCTTTCTGTTGGTAAGAGGAGGTAAATCAGAGATATCAGAACAATCAGGAAGCTATTGCAATAGCCCTTGAAAGGAAGCGTGATTAGGTAGTAGGCGTGTGGTAGCATTTCTGACACATTGCTGAGGTTGCTATAGATGGGAGAGCAGAGGTGAAGGATAAGAAGAATTGATGGCTGAATCTAGAGTCAGTACAAAGCAATGTATAAAATAAGTAATAATATATAAACACCATTTTTGGTTTTGTTTGGAAATCTTAATTCACTGACAAAGTTCCCCATCAGCTGCCGGCCCTCTGTCATCGGATCTTTTGATTGACTGTGCTCAGCATTGCCAGCAAGCTCTTCACACCAGCCCTGGGTCTGAGCTAATCAGCTGTGTTTCCTTCATGCTCTGATGCCTTGAAGTTTGGTACTATTCTCCTGGTTTCTCTTGTTTAAAAGTGCTGAGATACTTGTCTAAAAGATGGGCCTTAAGATTGTGGTGTGCTTTTAATAATGTGTGGTGTAAGTCCCTCTAGAGGCAAGCATGCACTATGCTTGACTAACTTTCTCTCCATTCTGAATCTCTCCCTAAAGGACATAGTTTGTAAATGTTTGTTCATGTGAAAAGGGAAGATTCGGGTACCTTTTCTGTCCTGCTGATGTGTGGGGCTATTTTTATGTTTTGTTCTTCACTCTTTTTCTGTACTTGTGATTTAAAGGTGCCAGACTGGTTACCCTCAAGGCTAGTGTCCCCAGTGTATCCCAAGAATAGAAAAAATAATGAGAGGCAGCAAAACTGGCCTATGTCTGAGTCCAGCATATTAGGCTGACCCACTCTGGAGGAATATTCTCCAAATCATAAAATAGAAGATCGTTCCTTAGGAATACAGTCCATCTGTTTTCATAGCTGAGAAGGCAATTCCGTGTCATGCCATCACGGAGCCACTGCAGTGTTTTGGTATCCAAGCCATAGTCACTCATTCTCTCTGTGAGGGAAAACTAGAATGTCTTTTCCTCTTCCTCCCTTACCTTTCAAAATTCCATCCTTGAAGGTTGGGCTCAAATGCTTCTTTCTCCACAAAACCTTTCCTGAGCCCCCCGTGAATGTAGTTTTCCTTCCACATTCCATAGCACTTTCTTCTAAGACGTGTTACATGCTTTGTCATGTGACTATTGCATGCAGGTTGTCTTGACTGTGAGAGGCACTGACATCCTCGAATTCATTTTTTTTTTTTTTCGAGACGGAGTCTGGCTCTGCCACCCAGGCTGGAGTGCAGTGGCACGATCTCTGCTCACTGCAAGCTCCGCCTCCCGGGTTCACGCCATTCTCCTGCCTCAGCCTCCCGAGTAGCTGGGACTACAGGCACCCGCCACCACGCCCGGCTAATTTTTTTTTTTTTTTGTATTTTTAGTAGAGAAGGGGTTTCACCATGTTAGCCAGGTTGGTCTCGATCTCCTGACCGCGTGATCCGCCTGCCTCGGCCTCCCAAAGTGCTGGGATTACAGGCGTGAGCGAATTCATTTTTGTATATCACACAGAAGCAGAACATAGTCGTGGGCAAGAGTAGATACTTGAGGTTGAATACATGGACCTTTTCAGAGCTTATCTTTTCAGCCTGACCTTTAAGGCTTTGCTCTGGCCCTTCCCTCTAAATCAGTGATTGAAGTTTGCTGCCAGATCCTCATGGGCAGCTATCAAACTCTCCATAAGTCATGTAGGCTCAGGTTCTTGGATTCCAGGTATTACACTTTGGGCATCATAGTCTGAATCAAAATTGCTACTTTTAGCTCCTTAGTAGACTGCCATTACCAATAGTTTAATACTTAATGAGAACTACTTTTGGAGAGGGGGGGATGTGTGGTCCACAGATACCTGATAGCCCTTCATGTACTATGTAGTGAATCTGCTTGACATCTAGAAAAGGAAAGAGTAATATAGAAAAAGAATTTTATTGACCTGCCTGCATTTAACAAATGTAAAATGTAAAATTACAGCTTTCACAGGAATCTAATATGCTTTTAATAATCATATGGATTGGTAATCCATTTACTCCTAATCCCTAATTCGTTTTCTGCAATGAAATGTTGTCAAAGGGTGGCATGAAGCTGTTAGAATTTAAGCATAATTTTCAAACGTAGCACAGGTTTTTTTTGTGGTTTTTTTTTTTCAGAATAATTACAAAAATAGTGCCATATGAAATAGCTTTGTTACTGTTGGCAGGAAAGTCCAAAATGTTATCTCATAATAAAAACAGGTACAAGTTCAGTCTTGGATAAAAACTTTTAAAGTCTGCCACAAACAAATACTATATAAATTTTTTTCATTAAATGTCAAGACTGTGGTATCAAGACTTTGTAATGATATCAACTGTAGTGGTGACAGCTTAGTTTCCAATACTTTAACTCTTTTTCCAGCACTTCATATTTCTTTTTGGTTTGAGATGGAGTCTCGCTCTGTCACCCAGCTGGAGTGCAGTGGCGCCATCTCAGCTCACTGCACTGCCTCCCAGGTTCAAGCAATTCTCCTGCCTCAGCCTCCTGAGTAGCTGTGGTTACAGGCATGCACCACCACCCCCAGCTAGTTTTTGTATTTTTCGTAGAGACAGCGTTTCACCATGTTGACCAGGCTGGTCTTGAACTCCTGACCTCAGGTGATCCGCCCACCTCGGCCTCCCAAAGTGCTGGGATTGCAGGCATGAGCCACAGCACCCAGCCTTCATATTTCTTATTCCTTAGGAAAAAAACTAAGATGTATACTTTGGGTTATATTTAAAGTCACATTCAAATCCCACAACAGGATATAAAGAAATACTTTTCAGGGCCAAATACAACTGGAGAGAATTAGAAATAAATTTACCTTTTTTTCTCTCAAGTTGAAACATCTAGCCCTCCCATGTTTAAGTGTGAAATGGCTGTCAATCCAATGTGACGGAGTGCTGAAAGCGGTCTTCAGTGAGAAGTCTCTCCATAATGCTCCCTAACATCAGATCCATGTTAATCCTGATGCACAGAACTGGGAATAGGTAATATAGCATAGTGGTTAAGAGCATAGATGCTGAAGTTAGACTGCTTAGGCTGGAATTTAGTTAACCATTTGTGTGACTCAGTTTCCTCATCTGTAGAATAGGCGTAACAGTACCTGCATATAGATTGTTGTGAATATGAAATGAGTTAATATATCTAAAGCCCCTAGAAAAAGTCTGACATATGTGAAGCACTACATTTGCTATACCTTATCTATCAAAGTCTACAGCTTCTGGCTAACATTCCCAGTGTTCTATAATTATTAGATAGAATTTTTTTAACTTAGTAGAAACAAAGACTAAGAAGGGAAACTAGATGTGGACGTGACGTCTAGCTCAAGATTCCCATGATGGAGCCAGAGATATGGATGGCGACCAGCATAATGCCTCTCACTGACATAACTATTTGTCTGAATTCATATTTTATTGTTATTATTTAAAGCTTACTGCAAATTTTAAAAACTGAAACCTGATGTCCATATGTAGACCAGATGCCACATTAATCAATTTAAGAATGCTGGAGTTTTGTAGAATACTGCATGAACAACAAGAACCGCGGCCCTGAAAGACTCAAAACCCTACAGTATATGAAACTATTGCAGGATGTGTGGATGTTCAAAGGAATAACAGACTTGGAAGCAATGCTTACTGAATTTTGATGTGTTAAAGGGTGTCCAGTCCAAGAGAGAGATAAGGTCTCAGAAGACAGAACTAGAACCATGGGGTAAGCAGTTAGAATGAGGAAGCACTATGGCTCAGTAGGAGAAAGAACCTTTTAGCCATCAAAGCGATCTAGAAATTAAAGGACTGCCTTGTGATCTGCCTGTCACTGAGAGCTGGCTGCAGAGGTTTTACAATCAGGGCTTTTGTAAAAGGAACTAAAATTTGAGTTTGGACCCAATTATCTTATTATATTCTAACTGAATGTGTAGAATCTCCAAGAAGAAAGGCTCTTCTGTACTGTTTTATAGATTGTGCCTTCCACTCCAAACATCCTGAGTCATGTTCCTTTTATACTTGCATGTGAGATGAGAGTCAGAGCACTGACCTCAAAGCCAGCAACCGGGTTCTACTGTTCCTTTCTGCAAGAACTTAGACTATGAGACTCAATCTCCTCAACTGATTAATGTAAAATCCCCTCCATGCCAATCTTGCAGAGGATAGGGGTGGCTGTACTGGTGATCTTGCTGGGGTAATGGGGTAATGGGGTAATAGTACTGGGGTAATGACGGCAGGAGTGGTGGTTCTATTGCCGCTGACGTAATGAACCTGCTTTCTCCTCCACTTTGGCTTTAGCAGGACTGAAGTACTCCTTGGTGTGTTCTTATCAAACCCTTTTTTTTCAGGCCGCTGTGCTCGCTGTGGAGAAAACGTAGTTGGGGAAGGTACAGGATGCACTGCCATGGATCAGGTCTTCCACGTGGATTGTTTTACCTGCATCATCTGCAACAACAAGCTCCGAGGGCAGCCTTTCTATGCTGTGGAAAAGAAAGCATACTGCGAGCCCTGCTACATTGTAAGTTCCAGATTTGTTCCTCAAGCGCTTTGCAAAGATGTCTTCTGTGGCTGAATGCCAGTCACTCCAGATAGAATATAGCCATCAGATCTTTGCTTCTTCCTAGACTTCAAAATGTGTGTGTGGGGTGTGTGTGTGTGTGTGTGTGTGTGTATGTGTGTGCGTAAATTAGCATAATGTAATTTTTTTCTACACATCCCCCATTCATATGCGGTCAGAAAGGTGTATTCGCGTGGGACTGCCATTCAGTTAGTGGTCTGCTGGGAAGATCATCAGCCTGTGGCTTTCAAGCATGTATGTACAAGCTAAAATTTTCTTTCTTAAAGCATCAGAAAGCTTTCCAAGTAGCTGAGTCACACCTCTTGTAAGATCTCACCCTACATTTGAAGTGCCCAGTATTTTCAAGGAAACTTTACAGAATCTCTGGACTTGTCAGTCCTCTTCCAAAATACTGGGCCCCTTGAGTCAATTTTTATCTACCAAAATGTTTCTTCCCCCTCTTATCCAACAGGTTTTTAATGATGCAAACAGGGGAACTATTTATTATAAAGCACCTTAAAGAGAAATGAACAGTAATGCTGACTGAGCTAATCATTGTTTTCTTTTATTACAGAACACAAAAACTATATTTTAATAATATACCTGGGTAACTAAAAAATTCTCAGTCATGTTACCTTAGCGTTTTACAATGTTACTTATTTAATCTACCTATTAAACTATTCTCTGTTAGAGTAATTTGATGAATGAACACAGACTTTTTTCATCTAATGTAAATTTCTTTGCTATCCTTCAGCATGATTTTAATCTTTGTTTAACACATGTTGATGGGAAAAGTTTGTTTGTTATGTAAACCCACAAAACAGTCAGGGTTTGTCCCTCAGTGCCCAGAGATTTCAATATAAAAGACACCTTGGTTTCTTTACCAAGGTATTGGGAGTCATACTTGGCTTTACAAGGTTCACATTTATTGAAGACATTTTTGGCCTGGTTGGTATTTTCCTATAACTTGGCAGCTCTAACCCATTGTAACCTTGGGATCTGTAGCACAGATCTGAAAGTTCATCAAGATTAGGGCTTTGTAGGATTAAATATGGCTTTGCATCTGTCTTAGGTTCAATTTTATTTCATTTTCTTTCCAAAGGTAACTTAAATACATGTAACATCATTTCTTTCCAAAGGTAACTTAAATACATGTAACATCATTTCTTTCCAAAGGTAACTTAAATACATGTAACATCATTTCTTTCCAAAGGTAACTTAAATACATGTAACATCATTTCTTTCCAAAGGTAACTTAAACGCATGTAGAGACATACAGTGGTAGAGTTGGAAAAAAAAATCTTAAAATCATTTGCGTAATTACTCTCTTTAGCAATGAGAATGCCAAGACATATAGAAGAGGAAAGCGACTTCATATGACCTATCATTAGTGTCAGAACCAAGGCTGCATTCCGTTTTTCACACTCCACAGTCTTAGATTCTTTGCAGATGCTACATGGTTTTCATTTTCCTAAACATAAAGATAAACAAAGTAATGTACTGTTGATCTGGAAGGAGCAATTATGCATAAGGGAAAGTCTAGTAAACAAAAGCTTACCTCTTTAGAATATAAGAATATTTCAAATATCACCCTTTGAAATCTTTATTGAAAAAAGAAAGGCATTACATAATTCCTTGCCTTTTTAAACAGACTAAACCGGGTGTCATTCACAATGGCTTGGCACCACGTCTATGAAATTATTTATTGCCATGAGCCCTAAGGTAGTGATGTTGGCAGAGTGTATAGAGGCACCCAGGGTTGTCCTTACACCAAGTAAACACATACTGCTGTGTTTTTCTATAGCTCCTGTGTCTATTTTTTCTCCCTTTTTGACTCCATAGTTGATTTTAGCTACTTTAATGATGCTACTGTGGCAGCCTTCTTCAGTTGTTTTGTTTCAACCCTTGTTAGCTAGAAATCATATAGATAGTATTGGGAAACAATGTAACAGGGTGGGAAGAACATGAATTTGAATTTGGTTCTGTCACTTAGTGCTTCCCTCCTTGGGAAAATTATTTACTCTTTCTAAGTATCAGTTGCCTCGTCTATATAATGGGGACAATGGCAGTTATTTTCCCCAAAGGCTCATGAAGAAGAAATGAGACAATCCTTGTAAAGCCCACTGGGCCTCTTCAGGAAAAGTAGTGGAATAAATGTTATTCTGGGATTAACTTTAATGAAGTTTCTGGACCTGTTTAATATTTCTGAGTGTGGGAACCTTACATGTGCAGTGAAATTCACTGGGCTTTAGGAAATTATTATAACCTTTCAGACATACTCCTCCCATTTTTACATGTTCGCTTGCTTTTCTGAGTGTGTAACAAAACTGGAGAAAGTCTAATCTGACTAAATAATCGGTTTCTGTAGTGTGTGGGCTCAAGTTTCTATCTCCATTCCAGGCATAGGATGGGTCTCTGTGATTCTGTAGGATGCCAGCCCCTTCTTCTTTGGTTTGTTGTTACTATACTATGCTTATGACAAGGAAAACTACCTGGGAGATATTTAATCACATACTTGGAAGAACTGGGTGAATTCAAATAATGGAAATTCTAACCATTTTTTTTTTTTTTTTACTTCTTTCCCTCATAAGAACATTTATAATCAAGGTTTTTCTTTAATGACATCTATTCGTGGTGACTCTAAAATGTAATTTAATTCTTATCAGAATTCAGTTAAGCTTTACTCAAAGACCCTTGTTCAATATTGATTCGAGTTCAGCACAGCCCTCAAGCCCTCAGATGGATGTATCAGAACTTTAATTTCTTCTGAACTTTTCTGTGTCCAATAAGCTGCATACTAGAAGTGTAAGGAGGTTGAGGAAACTGGGCAAATGAAATAAAACAAGTTTGCTTTGAAGATAGTTTGCATTAAGGAGAATCCTAGAACTCTGCATCTCTCTTGGAACCAAAAGGCCTTAGAACAGGAAGCATTTTCTGTGTGATCCAGCAAAATTGCCTTTGGTTACACTGTTGAAAACTGATGTCTAAAAGGTATTCCGTACAAACCAGAGCAAACCTAGCCCTTGGCCATCAGTCAGTGTGCCTGTCTTTTTTTTTTTTTTTTTTTTAATTGATGGAATGAGAATATTCAAGATAGTGGCTTAATTATTTTTGTATAAGGACCACCATGTTTGATACTCTGAGTTCAGGAATGAGACCAGTCTAATGTAAATTAAATTTACTTCTGCCTAAATTGGTTGTTGATCAACTTAAGATCCTATTAAAATTAAATATTTACATGATTTTGAGGGAAAATGCACCAGTAATGTCTGCAGCTTTGGTTCAGTGATTTTTAATATTTTCCTGTGGTTTATTGAGTTTGTTCTTAATCTTTGTGCTTGAGTAGTTATGATTCAACAGTCTGATTCAGTATAGCATTGTAATTCTCTTTAATCATTTTACATATTTTGTTTTCTATTTTTTATTTATTAACATAATACAAATGTTCATATAGTTTTGTATTGTTAGTGTTCATTTTTAGCTTTTTATCTGTTTAGTTTTACATTTAGATTACACACTTCATTTTAAAACCATTTGCCAGTCAAAAAGTATTGTGTGTTTTGCAATCCTTTAGAATTGTAAACAACATGCCTATAGATAGTTAATAAAAATTTTATTTTTTATTTTGAATTACATCCTTAGCATAAATGCTTTGATTTATATTACCATATCAAATTTAGTCTGGCGGACTTTTGCGTTACCTTGCTAGATTTCTTTAGAAATATTTTTCTAATTTACAGAACCATCAACAATAATGAAACTGTATGTTAAAATGCAATCTATCCCCTATGGGAGAAGTTTATTTATATTTTCTGAACTAATTTAATAAGCACATTATGTCATAGTTATTTTAAATTTGTGTAATTATTAGCAAAATCAATGAGATGCTTTTCTTCTTTGGTGATATCTCTCTTGAAAGCCTAGTTTTGGTTATTCTTATAGATTTGAATATGTAAACAGATTAAAATAGAGATCACTAAAACTTTGTTAGGAAGTGATATAAATAGAATGTATTTATCCTAATTCTAGCTCTCCTGGTGTGACCTTGGGTAAATCATTTAGCTTCTGAGTATCAGTGTCCTCATTTATTAAAGGGAGATATTAATTTCTTCCGTGTCTTCACAGATAAGGAATAAGCAGTTGTGATATTTTGTATACATGAAATTATTTACTAATGTAAGTGCTTAATCTGATTAATAGAATTTTTATCATTGCTTTTTTTTCCCTTTAGTATAATGTGATACACTATAGAAACCCTCTAAATCTGGGGCAATTTCTTGGCTGTAGTTGCTATGGAAATACTGAAATAAATAAATGTCATGGAAGGAATATAAGGACACATATTAAAAGAAGAGGTTCATGCTTTGCTTAAGAAGATTTTTATGTAGGTATGAATATGAAGGGCAGCAACAATGCCTCCTGCTTATGTACCCTTCTGCACATAAAGAGACAGCCTTACTCATAAGTATAGTTTTAGAAAAAGAATTGCTGTTTTATTCCTAGCATTACCAAGGAGTCTGGGCCTAGGGACAAAGTGCATCAGAAATTCTCAGCAAAAGTCTGTTTATGAAGTGGCAGCCAAGGATCCTCCCCTAAACCAGTGCTTTTATTGACAGTGGATGGAATCCAGGTCCTAACTCTCCGACAGCAGAAGGTGGTACAGACATTTTTGCTAGAGTTGAAATCCAAATGACTAAAGGGCCTCTGGAAATAGGAGGCCAACTCCACAGGAGGCTAAACACTTTAAGGTACCTGAAACTTGGCGCATTAGTGACCAACCCACTAGCAGCCTTTTGCTCCCTTATGTCATCAAATGGCTACAGTTAGAACATTCTAACTTGTCAGCCTACATGAAGAGGTAGTTTTTGTACCTCTGCAGGAAAGCTGTTCTTTTACATACTCAATTCCTCTTAATAAAATGTTTTAAAAACACTTATGGCCAGTGCTTTATGTGGATGTTGGAAAAGGAAGCAAGAGTTTGGACTAAACCTGAAAAATCCACATGAACTTTCTTCCTTTTTTTCTAATTGCCTACCTCTGCTCTCTCACCTCCAAGGAGTGTTTGTCTGTGCCTCTTGTCTCTCTTTCTCTCTCACACAACACACACACACACACACACACACTTTCTTCTTGATGTTACATCATCATTTCACCAGAACTCTCCCAGGAAGGAGAAAAATGGTTCAAGAAAGAGAAGAATTTGTCAAGCACTCTCTTGGGAGGTTAAGCATGTTACCCACTGGGAATAGTTATCTCTTCCATTCATACAGCCCCTTATATTTTATAATGCTACCGAGCATCTGTTGTTGCATGCTGTCATACCTAGTAGAGCCTTGTGAAATACATAATGGGGAGATTATTAATCTCATTTTACAAATGCGGCTCTGATGTTTTCAAAGTAAATGACAAAACAAAGACTATGAACAGCTTTTATAATTTACACTTTTTTGCTTGGCCCATGCTAACATCCGTGCTAACATTGAGCAACTAATTTTTTTTTTTTTTTTTTTTGAGATATGGTCTTGCTGTTGTTGCCCAGGCTGAACTCTAACTCCTGGGCTAAAATGATCTTCCTGCCTCAGCCTCACAAGTAGCTAGGACTACAGGCTTGCACCACCACGTGCAATGTGCAACTTAATGTTCAACTCTTTCTTTTTTTTTTTTTTTTTCTTTTTTGAGACAGGGTCTCTCTCTGTCACCCAGGCTGGAGTGCAGTGGTATGATCTTGGCTCACTGCAACCTCCACCTCCCGGATTCAAGCAATTCTCGTGCCTTAGCCTCCTGAGTAGCTGGGATTACAGGCGCCCACCACCACGTCCGGCTAATTTTTTTATTTTTTCATAGAGACGGGGTTTAACCATGTTGGCCAGGCTGGTCTCAAACTCCTGACCTCAAGTGAGCCCCTGCCTCGGCCTTCCAAAGTGCTGGGATTACAGGCGTGAGCCATCACACCCGGCCCATGTTAAACTTTCTACGTGAAGATCCTGACAGCCCCCAACTACTCAGATTTAAAATCAGGTATAATTATAGCCTTTTCCCAGAAAATTTTAATTGATAACCACCTGACTCATGCTTTCCAGTATTACAGAACCTGAAATGCTAAACTTCTACTGATGAAAAGCCATAAGCCCTTGTATTTTCTTGAGCATTTGAGGCCTTAAAAGGCAAAAAAAAAAAAAAAAAAAAAAAAAAAAAAAAAAAAAAAAAAAAAAAAGGTTAAAAATATTTATAACAACTGACATTGACATTAACATTTGCTCAGTGCTTTAACTTTTATGAAGCACTTTTCTTTTATCATATTACCCTCTAATGATCCTAGAAAATAGTTACAGTTATTTTTGCCTTCATTTCCAGTCCAAGAAACTGAATCTTAGAAAGTGTCAGCTTGCTTAGTTCCATAGAGTATGAGTGTCAGAGCTAATACTTGACCCTGGCCCTCTGATTCCCAAGTCCGGCTATCTCTACATCTAACAGAAAACACTGGAAATCCCGTTTGCTGTTGCTAGGTTACCTTTTTTCTATGATGGTAATTCTTTTTTAAAATCCTAAGTTTTTCATTAATGTACGCCCATTAGAGAAAAATTAGCAAATAGAAGAAGAAAGGTATGTAATTCTCTCATCTCAATATAATAGTTCACATTTTATCATGCACTTCTTTTCTATTATGTTTACCTGTGGGTATGGAAGTGTGTATACAAATGTAACCACATATCTGTATACATGTGGTTACACACACACACACACACACACACACACACAATGAGATCATACCTTAACTATTGGTTAGTACCTTGCTTTTGTTACATAACAGTATATCAAACTTTGCCTTCTATACAGTCCCTTTTAAACATTCTTGAACCACTGAAAAAGAATATATGTCACCTACATATCCTTTCTGAAGGTTGATTCAAGGAAATTTTCCAGAAGACAAATAAAGTAATCAAAATAATATGCGCAGGAGATGCATAGCAAATAAAAGGGTGAAAAGCAATGAAGTAATAAAACTACTGGTAAAAAAAATAAAGGGGCAAAGATGTAGTAGTAAATTTAGACCAAAATAAGATAATATTAATTACCTACTAACTACAATATTCATAGAAGACAAAGTGCCATTCAGTACAAAACTATCAAGCAGTCTGAAGAACATTACTTTTTGATAAATGTCACAGTTCCCAATGAAGAATAGCCCTGAGCTTTCCTTCATTAAATATCATTATATTGAAATGTATAATTTAAAAATACTGATGAAGTAAGAGATAAGAATGGTGAACATATTCTTTATAAAACCTTAACACATTGCTTTTAGTCTTTGACAAATCATAAAAAGGAGTTAAATAATATGATTGATAACGTTAATTTAATCTATGTACATTGATCTATGCAAACAAAGAGTTTCTATCTTCTGTCTAAATCTGCATGGGAGATTTAGAAAAACATTTATCATATCAAAGTCTAATAAGAAATTATAGACAGTTCCTGCTGTGGCTGGCAGAATTACATGTAGCCATATAGTAAAACAAGAAATGAATAAATACATAAGCACACTCTTGGGTTGAAGAATCTTAGAAAGTAGTGATGATGCTAACACTGCATAGCAATGAGAAGGGGATGGAGCCAACATAGGATGCCAAGAAATACTAGTCTCATTAATTGCAACAGGAAACAGTGCATATGTATTAACTTAAAAAACTAGAACAGGACAAGAAAATCAACCTTAAAGAAATCCGTTAAAATAAAACATTGTTGATAAGTTGAAAAATACTGGAATGTTTAGATCTCGGGATGATTTTTTGAAAAGAGCAGTGAAATAAACATTTGGTTAAGATAACCAAGAAAGAAACAAAAACTACAGAAAATTAGGAATGAAAAAGACACTCAGCATAGATACAGATGACATTTTAAAATTATTGCACTTAAAATTTTATATGAGAGACTATGTTCTATGCAAATCTAAAATACAGGTGAAAGAAACTTTGAATAAACTCATAAAGACAGATGGAATGTGAAGCTACTACTTGCAAAAGAGCCAGAAAATTTCACTAATCAAAGTTTTCAGATCTCCAAAGAACAAATGATTTCTGTGCTATTTCAACTTTAGGAGCCTAGCAAAAAACGAGAAGCTTACCAAATCATTTTATAAAGCTAGCATGCATGCTCCCAGTAATAATACTTAACCTAGGTTACCCCCAGAAGACAATTCTGTGATAATCTAACTTTCATAAATGCAGAAATCCTAAGTGAAATATTAGCAAATTGAATACCACATAATAAAACATTCCAGTTATTCCATATTCAGTGCTAGAACAATTAGGAATCTTTTAGCATAATTTGCTATATTGATATATCAAAATTTTAAAAAACTAGTAATCTCCATAGATGCTTTTCATTAAAAGGGCATTCAATAAAATTTTTAATGCATTCATATTTAAAAACAAAAACAATGGCAATAATGCAAAATAAGCTCTAAGTAGTATTTACATATTTTGATTTATTATGCAACATTTCTAACATATATAAAGATATAAAGCATAATGACAAAGGTCCATGTACCTGTTATCCAATTTAAGAAATAAAACATTAAAAATTCAGTAGAAATCCCTTGGGTTCTGTTCCATGATCATGTTCCCCCAGAGAGAGCCACTATTCTAAATTTGTTTTTTACCATGTTATGCATTTCTTTAAACAATATGTAGTGTTGTTAGCACATAGTCTTCCTTAATTTTAAATAAATGGCATTATATTATTTGTATTAGTGGGAGACTTTTCCACTCAACATCTTAAGACTGTATGTACATACAGTCATATACAATGATTGATTATTCTTCTAGGGAACCTGAAAAATTTTAAATATTGGAATAACGAAAGTTTAGTAAGCTGACAAAATAAAAATGACAATTTTAGGTTTAGAAGACATAACAGAAAAGTGTCGTCATACAGAAGCAATAAAAAATATAAAATATCTAGGTAAAACTTTAAAAAGTATAAATGATCTAAGTGAGGAATGCTAAAAACGTTTTGCATGAATAATTAACTCATGAGCAAAATGGGTATTTTGGAGACTGAATATGCTTTGGAAAGCCTCTCTGATTTTAACAGACATTCATATTATCACCCTTTATTATACAACAATGTTTTCTGTGGGGGGATGAATAGCTACTACACTCTCCTTTGCTAGTGGTATTCATTTAGCCCTTTCAACCAAATATCCCCCAGCCCTCTGCTTATCTTAGTTACTGCTCACCACATCCTTGCAGGTTCCAAGGCAGCCCTTACCTGGTAAGGAAAGAGAGGCACAGACCTGTAAGTGGATTGCCCTGAACAACAAAGAGGCCTAGCTGAACATAACCCTTTCTTCCCAGTTCCTGTTCCAAACCGTATTAACTGCTGTTGTCATAGAATTAGAATGCTTTTTAAAGGCCAGTAGGAACCTTAGAAATTCAATAATGCCATTTTATAGCTGAGAAAGCTAAATCCCAAGAAAGCTGAGTGTTTTGCCTGAGGTTATACGATTTATTAACGGCAGAGGTGGGACTAGAAACCATGAGTCTTCATGAGGCCTTCAAAGAACTAGTTTCTTTGGGACTGACATGAAGGGTTTAAACACTTGTGGCTACAGGTCCAGAGAGACATCCCTAGAAAATGCTGGTATTAGTAAGATTTTGGTTGGAGTGTGTAGAAATAGGACAGCATTTGCTTTCACCCTAACCAGAATGAAGGGTCTCAGATTTCCAGGTTAAATGCCTCTGAAACTTTATTCTAGAACCTTCCCACTGCACTAGTTTGTTTAAGTCATGCATGAACTCACCAATCAATGTTTGCCAGAGTTTGGATGAATGTCAGCATCAGGCTACTGTAATAATGGTTTAAGATTATTTAATCCCATTAGTTATACACTTCATTAGGCTGAGTGAATTGTTGGCAGTGGTTCAGTAAACTTCCTCCTTTAGAGATAAAAGGATGGAAAGAAAATAGGAAAGGAGCCTATTCCTCATTTTCTTTCATAGTTATCTTATAATTCTTTTTTTTTTTTTTTTTTTTTTGAGACAGGGCCTTGCTCTGTCACCCAGGCTAGAGTGCAGTGGCACAATCTCGGCTCACTGCAAGCTCCACCTGCCGGGTTCACGCCATTCTCCTGCCTCAGCCTCCCGAGTAGTTGGGACTACGGGTGCCCACCACCACACCCGGCTATTTTTTTTTTTTTTTTTTTTTTTTTTGTATTTTTAGTAGAGACAGAGTTTCACTGTGTTAGCCAGGATGGTCTCGATCTCCTGACCTTGTGATCTGCCTGTCTTGGCCTCCCAAAGTGCTGGGATTACAGGGGTGAGCCACTGCACCGGCCATAATTCTTAATGGATAAAGGAATGATAATTACCCAGCTGTAGCATGGACTCCATGTTAGTACGGTCTCCTAAACTACTCTGCATTCTCAGGAGAAAGAAATGTTTGTAACCTTATATTCTCTATTAGAAGAAAATGGACAGTGGCAGAGAAGAGAGTGTGTGTCTGTGTGATCAGGCCATAAAGTTAACCTTAAAAGTAAACCTGAAAATAAATTCAAAGATTCTAGGTATGAGAGTCTTTCACATAGTGGGATTGGTATGAGGCAGTAAATGATTTTAAAGAAAGAATATAAAATTTAAAGTGAGACCTGGTTCACACTCAGCCAGCTGCTATTCCGCATTCTTCCCTTTACTTTTAGCTTCAGTTTCCCCACACTTAGAATGAAAACAAACAATAAGAGCAAACCAGTTTGTTATATGTTCTCACATCTGACTTTGTAAAACAGTTTGAAAACGTTAGCATGGTCAGCTCCAGGATCATCCCATGCAGGTAATGACTGTTACATTTTTCCCTTCTTTGTAGTTTATTTTTGCCCAGATGGATCTGCATTCATTTGTACTATCTCTTACAATATTGTAGAATTCACTAATACTATTATATTGTAGAATTCACTAATTCTATTATATTGTAGAATCCACAAATTCTATAATGTTGTAGAATCCACTAATTATGTAATATTGTAGAATTCACTAATAATATTGTATAAGTCACTAATAATTCATAAAAGGAATAAATTCATTTGTGATCTTATTTAAAAAAAAAATTTTAAAAGAAAAAAGAGGCCAGGCACAGTAGCTCACGCCTGTAATCCCAGCACATTGGGAGGCCAAGGCACACAGATCACTTGAGGTCAGGAGTTCGAGACCAGACTGGCTAACATAGTGAAACTCCATCTCTACTAAAAATACAAAAATTAGCTGAATGTGGTGGCACAAGCCTATAATCCCAGCTACTCAGGAGGCTGAGACAGGAGAATCACTTGAACCCAGGAGGCGGAGGTTGCAGTGAGCTGGGATTTTGCCACTGCACTCCAGCCTGGGCAACAGAGTGAGACTCCATCTCAAAAAAAAAAAAAAAAGAAAGAAAGGGAGAAAGAGAAGAAAGAGGCACTTGAATGAAAGTACTGTTTCTTGCCTCACACGGTTATAGGGTGGAATGAGGATTCGGAGAGGACAGGACTGAACAAAAATCAGTGTGGGGGCTTTGAGTAGTAAATAACTGTACCAGGGCTTAGCCCCAGTTAGACACATAAAAAATCTGCAAGGCAGAATTTTGCCTAACTTGAATCACCAAAGGACAACTATAAGTCAGCATTTCAGGCTCTGGAATATTACTTGCATACCTGCTTGGTTTGAGAACTTACGGAGTCTGAGAGATGGCAAGTCATGAGACTCTAGAAGCTTGGTTTTCTCAAAATGTGTCAGCGGTCACCTGCTTTGGAATCACTGTGAACTCCTCATCTTTTAATGAACCTTTTAGTAAAGTTCTGGACTCCTCCCCAGAATTTCTGTACAAGGAGACAGGAACTTTGCATCTTTTGCAAGGCTCCTGGGACAGCAGGGAGTTGGGAGGTAAATTTTTATGCACAGTCAAGTTTGAAATCCACTAGTCTGTACTTCCAGTCAAGCTCATGCAAAAATTGGTCCCAAAATATGTTTGCATTCTTATCTCCCATCAGCTCTCCTACACATTCTTTTTACAACACTTGCCCAAGGTGAGGACTCTTCTCCTGGACATTGATATTGAGGTTTCTCTGTCTATTCCCATGCCATTGGTTGCCTGCCTTCTGCCTTTTCCCATCTCCAGCCTTAAAATGCTTTCCTGGAACTTAACCAACTAGATGTAACCATTTCTGAACGTGCAAGATTTTCAGTTCCACATCTCTCATAGGATTGATCCTCACCACAACTGGTATTATCAAGTCACTGGCATCCTTGACACACTCCTCTACTGATAGGAACCCCTTGAAGACTGTGCGGGGTACAGGGAGGTCACCCTTTTTTCTTTTTCTTTTTTTTTTTTTTTGAGACGGAGTCTCACTCTGTAGCCCAGGCAGGAGTGCAGTGGCGCCATATTGGCTCACTGCAAGCTCCGCCTCCCGGGTTCACGCCATTCTCCTGCCTCAGCTTCCCGAGTAGCTGGGACTACAGGCGCCCGCCACCACGCCCGGCTAATTTTTGTATTTTTAGTAGAGATGGGGTTTCACTGTGTTATCCAGGATGATCTCGATCTCCTGACCGCGGGGAGGTCACCTTTAATTCGTCTTTGTCTTTTCTGTAGTGCTTATCGTAATAGGTGAACCTATTGTTGCTCTGATAGTGAGGGGGATTTGGGGGGAACCTGTGTCACTCTAGCACTGTGTCTCCCCGCAGTCATTGACTCACATACCCTTTGCCTGCCCCGTGGTACACCTAGGACCTGAGACTATGTATGTATAAGAAGGAAGGAGAACTTGGCTCTGAGAGACTATGAACAGAGTCATTGCTGAAATGTAAATATCAAAGATTGAAGGGAGAGATGCGAGAGTGAAGCCAGCTGTCTAGCTTCCAGCCGTAGAATGATCATAAGATGATCATAAGAGCTACTGCACTCAAGGTCAAACACACAGACTCGCCCGTGAAAATTGCCAAGGAGTTTGAGTGGAAGTTCTCTGATATTCCAATGACTTTGAATGGGACACGGTAATTCCTTCCCACAGCCAGGGCTTACTTAAAATAAGTAAATGAATAAATAAAGTCTACTCCCTGGATCTTTTTTTTGCTCTTGTCCCTGCAGAGTAAGGGGATGCCAGCCAAGGCTGACATCATCATTATAGCAAGACAGGTGCTTTTTTTGAATACTTCACAGTGACAAGGGCCTGGTATTATGTAGGTCTTCAAAGAATATATATATATATATTTTTAATTCAGTCTCCTACATTTATAGTATGGGGAAATAAGACAAGAGTGAGGAATGCCTTGCTTGGAATATTGCAATTGGATGGCTTCACTGAGGACTATTTAAGCAACCTTAAAATCACAAACACACATCTGTGATGACTTTTTAATTATATCTGTCATTTTGGAAAAGATATTAAACATCTTCCTCAGAAGTTATTGTTACTTTACACACTCTTTAATAATGTTAAAAGATATTTGATGTAATTTATATTAATAAAGCTCATGGGACGTGTTAGTAAAAATAAAATTGAATCTTCTAAAATATATTCCTTTAAAAATGAATGTCTATAATTTTATGCTAGTTTAAGCAAATAATCTGAATAAATCCTGTTTGTTTAGCATAACACATGTACACATAGTTTCTCCACGAAATGGAACGTGCTAAATGTGTTGGGGCCTCAGGAAAGAACTAGTGGAAGTGGGCATAGGAGGATTTGGGGGGAAAAGGAGGAATCCAAAAAGAAGGTCTTCATTGGAGGAAGAGACCTGTTCCAATGTGTCATACGGTAGATCTCACTTTCTCCTAGTGCCACATAGTCATTCATTTTTCACCTCCAACAGACAAGTGGAGACTGATATTATTCCCTTTTACAATTTAACAAAATCAAAGCTTAGAAAACCGAGAGGTTTGGAAAATAAGGAATTTATGTAGGATTAAAATAGAACTTTGAGCTCCTGGACTCTGAATCTTAGCTTCTACCTTGCACTTAAATAAATTTATGCTAACAGATGTCCTGTCATCAGATAGGATTTTTTTTTTCTTTTTAAAGTCAGCAAGTCTCATTGTTACAGCTCTCTGGTCTGCCCAGTTTGGTTACACCTGTTTTGAGATTCCTTTCCTATACCCTTCCAACTGAAGACACACACTTCCTACTGTACTTCCAGAACTTTCATCTATGTCTTGGTTTAATCTTTTGCCTTTGTTTTAACTGTTTACCATTTCTGCTTTACATTGATAGGTAATCTTACCCCCAGATACATAGACTATGAGCTTCTTAGGAGCAAACTCATTTTTTTTTTCCCTGTTGTTCTTTGTCTCTTTTTTTCCCTATCCACCTCCAACTCTTACTCCACATTTCTGAAAATAGCACCCAAAGCAATACCTCTCACTTTGGGGAGTATTTAGTACATTTTTTTGAAAAATGAATGTATTATACAGTCTGGACCACCATAACAAAAATACAAGGACTGAGTGCCTTAAATAACACAGATTTATTTTCTCATAGATTGAGACTGGAAGTCCGAGATCAGGGTGTTAGCACGGTAGGTTTCTGCTGAGGACTGTCTTCCTGACTTGTAGGTAGCCACCTTCTCACTGTGTCCTTACATGGTGTGTGTGGGGAGGGAGCAAGCCCACAAAGTGTCTTTTCTTATAAGGTCACTAGTACCATCATGAGGGCCCCACCCTTATGACCTCATCTAGGCTTAATTACTTCTCAAAGGCCCCATCTACATACACTATCACTCTGGGATTAAGGCTTCAACATATAAATGTATAAAGGGACTCAATTTAGTCCATAGCAATAAATTAGGCCTTTTGACTATAGATCTGTAAGTGCATAATTGGCACTGATTGATGGATTGAAGATCAGAATATCCTATACTTCTAGTTATATAGAAACTACATGCTTAGTGGTTTTTTGTTGTTGTTTTTTTTTTTTTAGACAGAGTCTCACTCTGTCGCCCAGGCTGAAGTATAGTGGTGCGATCTTGGCTCACTGCAGCCTCTGCCTCCCAGGTTCAAGCAATTCTCCTGCCTCAGCCTCCTCAGTAGCTGGGACTGCAGGCACGTGCCACCACGCCCAGCTAATTTTTGTATTTTTAGTACAGACAGGGTTTCACCATGTTGGCCCAGATGGTCTGGATCTCCTGACCTCGTGATCTGCCCGCTTCAGCCTCTCAAAGTGCTGGGATTACAGGTGTGAGCCACCACCCCTGGCCCATGCTTAGTTATTTAACAGAGGTTTATTGAGCACTGTGTTGGCTTTAAACAATTTTGCTAGACATTCAGTAGGGCCTGATGAGTGTTTCAGACCTCATACAGTTCAGGTGCATTTTCCGTTAAGGATACATTTAACCTGCTAGATGTCATCTCATTTTGAAGACAAGAGAAAAAGAGAGGAAGACTTTTTTTTATAGAAGGTTATTATACATTCCTATTAGATCATTAGGAAATTGGCACAAGTGGCAGGAAGCCAAACTGACCTGAGTCTGGCTGGGCAGTGTCTGCAGGTTACTCCAGCAAAGCTACTGGAATAACGATGTGTTCTCCCATAAAGTGCTTTTTGTCAAAGTCTCTTCTGGAATTAACTCCTCATGCACAGATCGATAAACCCCACCAACTTGCCAATGCAATTAAGAAGTGACAGGTTAAGCATTACCATTAATTAAGTTCGAAGTAAAAGAAAATGAAGAAGATTGTTTTTGTGAAATTGTGCTGTCAGATTTTTCTCAAGGGTGTTTCTGAGTTCCTATAAAGGGGAATTTAGGAAGGGGAGGAGATGATTGTCTCCACTTCCTTGGGAAAAGTGAGTGTTTAAACACATGTCCACTGAATATTTTTAACTGAAAAGTGAACTATTTGCCAGTTTTAAGGGACATTGAGTGAGCACCTTCTGTCTGCAAAAGACTGTGCTCAGTGCTATGGGGGATACAGCGCAGTGTGAGAGTTGTTCACGCTCTCGTGGAGCCCTGAGGTGAATGAGAAGTATCAGACTTGTGAACAAATATAACAGAAGGCAAAGTAATCTAACTTATCTGTGAGAGATTCCGGCAGTTGTGAGAGCTCAGAGGAAAGGCCATGCCCCATCCTGCGGTGGGGAGAGGAGGGGACCGACATGGAGAAAGACCTCCCAGAGGATGCAGCATTTGAGCAAAGCCTTGAAAGTAGAGTAGGAGTGGATAAGGGGGAAAGAATGAATGAGAACAGTTCCAATCTCTCAACATTTTTTTATGTTGAATTCCATTATAGCTTCTAGGATCAAAGGAAAAGAAATCAGCCTCTTGTTGAGTAAGGATTTGTTGAGCATTCATTATATGTGCATTATTCTGCAGAAAATTTGAGGCTGGGAGAGGTAAAAAATACCTTCAGGATAACTGGTTTTTGGAGAAGTATCAAATAGTCTTAGACTCATTGTCTTCCTCTGATGGCATCTTAATGGAATTCAATACAAAGGCCAAAATTCCTTTGTTTTGAAGCCACAAGAAAACACAGCCAATGGAAAAGCCATGTTAGTGCTGCCTCTCCTATTCTGATAAGGTGGGTACTTAAAAGCTATGAAAGAAGCACTGAGCACTGCTGGACAGTTTGAGTTCATTTGGCTGGTAGAATTCAGTGGAAGTCAATTCTCATGCCATTTAAACTGGAAGAAACTGAAGATTCTCCAACCCAAGCTCCTCTTTTTGCAGATAGTCAACTGAAGCCCTGTAAGACTGTAGTTTTCTAGGTAAAGAAGAGCCATGTGAATTTCCTAAATCACATAACAATCAGTTTATTATTTGATATTTATGGTACATTCACATGGAAGAGAATGATTAGACATTTTCAGGAGAGAATAACGACTCCCAGTTCCCTGAGTTACCATTGGAAGGTATTAAGCAACTTCACTTAATTATGTACCTGTTTTCCAGCTATGTTAATTATACATCCTTTAGCATTTACCACCTGTACCAATCATTTAGCATAATAATACCTTATACTTAAATGCAAGTACCCAGAATACTTTTGTAGTTGTTTTTCATTTGATATTCACAACAATCCTACAAGGCAAGTGTTATTTCTAGATTAGATATGAGAGAACTGAGGCATTAGAGAAGGTAGCCCATATAGCCAAGAAACTAAAATAGGGTTCTGACATCCATTTTCTAACTATGCATCTAGGTTTTTTTTTTTTTTTTTTAACCTCTGCATCTAAGTTGCCTGCCTAAATGGCCTTTAGTCCATTGAAATCCATCCAATAAATATTTACTGAGCATCATCTGTATTTCAAATATTGTAGTGGGCATTGGGGGTATGAAATTGCAGAAGAGAGAATCATCAGTATTTGGGAAACTCACTGTTTGAATGAGATAGAAAGCCAAACAGATAAATGGGAATTATTTTAAGTGCCATAATGGGTCTATGCACTAGTGGTCTTTGGAGATTGGATGGACAGGGTAGCAAAAGATTGAGGGGCTAATTTTGCTGCTGTTTATCTAAGCATGTCAGGGTCCTGTCTTTTCACATAGATTATGAGTGTCTTCGCATGTCTTTTGTCTCTCTGCATTCCCCGAGGCTCCTTGCACAGTCCTCACACTTCACTGGCATTCTGTTAATATTTGTTGATGATGATACTGGTGATTTTTTCTCTCTGACATCCAGAACACTGGAGAGATTTTCTGTTGGCCCTTGGGTATAATAGATTTTTATTTATACATTTGAATTAGCCTTTTAGAAATCATTCTTAAGTAAAATAGATATCTTTTTAGTGAGATAGTTTCTAAATATGAACTTATTCAAAACAGTAATGATATTCTATTTTAGCCAGCTAATACTCAATGACGATTTGCAATTTAGAGAGTTGTGCTTGTATAGATTGTCCTTTTCTGAAGTGAGTGAATTGTAACTTTAAATAAGGGCTGTTAACACATCAAAATAGTTTTTAATCAGCCTCAAAAATTCCCCTTATTTCCAAGTATCTTATTTTTACTATTTTATTGATGTTTCAAGTGGAATCAAATATTCCAACTGTTTTCCACTGGAAGAAGATGAATTTCAGGTACAATTCAGTAGCAAAGAACACCCATGTTTTCAAAATAATGGAGAAATTTTTGTCTCATATGAAGTTATGATTAAATTTGTGAATTGCACAAGCTTGGAATTCTGCTGCAGGATGCCTACATTCTGTATTGCTTTATTTTGGTCATATATTACAAATGGAATATTTCCCAGCTCATTTATATACAGTTCCTGGTTGCTGAAATTTTACTGGCAAGCTTTGTGAACTAATTTTACTTCTCAAAGATACTAGGAATAAAGTGAAAATAGGATCTTTTCTCTCATAGGTCTAAAAGATACTTCTTTCCTTTAACCATTACATTCTGGAGGTGTAATTAATCCAACCCTGCTGTAGATACGATCTCATTATAAAGATTCTAGGTAAACGGTCTTTCTAGCAGAAATGATCTTTTTGGTTCAGTCTTGCAGCATTTCCTAAAATTGCTAGTGTATGTAGTAAATAGGGAGGTGAGGAAATTTCCTAAAAATGCCAGTGTACAGAGTGAATTGGTAGGTAAATGAAAAAATCAGGCTTGATTTACCAACCACCCCATGTGCACATACAAACAAACACACACTCACACCAAAGCCAGGAACCCTGCAACAAAGTTCTATTTACCCTGAGGAGATATAAAAATTTATGACTGCCACTAAATTATTTTTTTGAAAAATAATATAGAAATTTGTAAGCAGACACAACAGCTCTAGTTTATCCACCAAATAACAATATAAATGGGACAAGCAAAAAGAAACTGTAATTTGAAGATTTTTGAGTGTGATACTTATAAAAGTGTGTGTGTTTGTGTGCGTAGAGATGTATTGAATCAGAGAGTAATTTATGGAAAGTGCTGTCAGCATGGTATTTCAAATGCTTCACAATTTGAATTTAAACGAGTCAATGGGATCATTAAGATTATTATGCATCTTTTCCAAAGAGTTTGAATTCAAATGACAACTTAAAAGAAAAAAAAAAAGATATCCTTTAAAAACTAAGGAATGTTAGTGCACTTACAGAAATTCTTGCAGTTTGGAGTAATTTGCCACCTCCCCTTCTGAAAAAGTACCTGATGATAATGTGCTTGAGAGATAGGGGTATTGAAGACATATTCCTTCGGTAAGTAAAACTGAATTGTAAAGTGGATGCTATGGACCATGGATTATTTCATTTAGTACAATTGACAGAAAATCAGGAAGGGACGTGCATCAGTGCGAGGCTGACACACAGATCTGAGGATGGCAGAGGCTCACTGAATAGTACACGCAAGAACCCTTTAAACTCATCACATGTGCCATTTGGTTCCCTTTCTATGGGTCGGTCTTGGAATATGGAGGTCTGCTTTCATTTTGTGCCAAGTAACCATGTGAGCAGTTTACAAAAGATACAAACAGAAGGCTGCTTACTCATTTTTCAAAAAGACTTTTTTTTTTTTTTGCAATGGAGTTTGCAAAGTGATTTTGCAGTGGATGAACCATTTTTTTTTTAAATAAGTGTAATTCCAATGATGGGAAATTTACTAGCTCTCAAGGCAGCTTTTCCTTGTGTTGAAATCTCTGAAGGTTAAAAAGTTACTTTTTGGAAAGAAGTCTATTTCCTTACAACATGTTTTCATTGGTCCATAGAGAAGACAGCTAATAAATCTTCCACTTGGCAGCCTTTTAAGTATTTGAAGAAAATTCTCAAGTCCATCTGAATCTTCTGTTTTGGCTAACTTCTAGTTCCTTCATCCATTTCCCACCTAAATTTGAGCCTAATGAACAGATTTCTTCTTTCTTATTTATATGTGTATATATATATATATATATATATGAGGAAATGAAGGCACAGAGGGCTTAAGGGAGTTGCCCAAGAACATAGAGCTGGTCGGATGACTGGAATGTAAGGCTGTGTGGCTCTAAACCTTGTCATTTAGACTAGAGCACCTATACGTCAGTTAGCTTCCTGCCACTTCTTGTTTTCTGCCTGGATAGGACTTTATAAAGAGTTTGGAAGAAGGGAGAGTTCTGACGAGGTACAGAAATCAGAACTTCCCCTTCTTCCAAACTGTATACAAATAATCGGTTAATCAGATTAAAGGACTCTTAGTAACATTGAAATCAAACCTTTGTGTTTCCAGGAGCTCTGAGAACAGCAATTTTTTGGAGCATTGCAATCTCTTGAGTATCCAAAATGATTCTGTAGTGATGTCTGTGAGGTCAGAATTGGAGCAGCAAATGGAATTCCTTTAAGGGCTTCCCATCAATGGGCAGCTGATTCCAGTAACGGAGGAGGCACAGTTTGTATCCAAATTCATAAGCACAAGTGGGAGAAATTAGGCTTTGGTAAAGAGGGTGACATTCCCAAAGAAATCATCTGTGGAGCTGGGGAAGGAACTCAAGCTCAGGGCTGCTGTTCTCTACCAGGTTCTCCAGCCAGCTGGACATGCTCCCCAGGTTTATACTCAGTCTGGAATGTTAGTAAAAGTCCACTTCCTCTCCTTGTTTCTCCCTTCTAGTGAAAAAGTTCCTCTTTTCTACCTTCCGGACCTCAAGACCATTGCTCCACACATCCCACCTCAGGGTCCCACCCCGCCATTCTCATTCTCATTACATTATTTCTGGATCCATGTCTTTGTCAGATGCAGCCCACTGTCCCTTTCAGAAGATGCCAGAAAATTTACATATGTGATCAAGTGTTTCCATCACAACAGCTCTTTCCAGTAATCCCAGTGCTGGGCAGCTGATTCCAGTAATGGAGGAGACACTTTCAGCTGTTAGGCAATGGATCACACTTTCAAAGGAGATTGAGCAATCTCCTCATCAAGTTGTACTTAGAGCACAAATCTGGTGCCAAAAGGCACTACTGGATTCAGACTGACAGCACTGAGGGTTTTGGGTGAAAGGGAAGTTAGACTGGTGCTATGTGTTTTCACTGGGCGGAACTCACCGGGAGAAATAAAGAGGGTTTCCAGTTTATTCATTGTGTAAAGCGGCTATAATAGTATTTATAGGGGTTTTGTGAATGTCAAATAAAATTATATTTGGAACAGTGGCTAGTGCCATAAGTAGGACTTAACCTTTAGCGATATGTACTACGTTAAAAGGAAGTTGGACACATGAGCGATCTCTAGCAATTTGTGACCGGAAGGAAAGAGACTGGATGACCGCTCTTCAGAGATGCTATGGACAGTACTTTTGTCAAGGACTGGGAGTGGAGAAAATGACTTATAGTGGTCTTTCCAACATGAAGTTTGTATTAATCTGTTTTCACACTGTGAGGAAGAAATACCTGATACTGGACAATTATAAAGAAAAGAGGTTTAATTGGCTCACAGTTCCACATGGCTGGGGAGGCCTCAGGAAACTTACAATCATGGTGGAAGGCACCTCTTCACAGGGTGGCAGGAGAGAGAATGAGAGACAAGCAAAAAAGGAAAAGCCCTTTATAAAACTATCACCTCCTGCCCGGGCGCGTTGCTCACACCTGTAATCCCAGCACTTTGGGAGGCTGAGGTGGGTGGATCACGAGGTCAGGAGATTGAGACCATCCTGGCTAAGACGGTGAAACCCCATCTCTACTAAAAAAAAAATACAAAAAAATTAGCCGGACATGGTGGCGGGCGCCTGTAGTCCCAGCTACTCAGGAGGCTCAGGCAGGAGAATCACTTGAACCCGGGAGGCGGCCGTTGCAATGAGCTGAGATCACGCCACTGCACTCCAGCCTGGGTGACAGAGCAAGACTCCGTCTCAAAAAACAAAAAAACAAAAACAAAAAAAAAACTATCACCCCCATGATTCACTTACCTTCCACTGTGTTCCTTCTACTTCACGTGGGGATTATGGGAACTACAATTCAAGATGAGATTTGGGTGGGGACACAGCCAAACCATATCACACATGAAACACAGAAAAAGGACTTCTTTGTACATGGATCTTCTGATGTCCTTGTACAAAAGCCCACAGTATATCCTGTCTTCTTGAAAGAGTATCATAGTTATCCATTTTCCTTGGATGGAAATAATGTTGTAATACCAGTTAATACTTTTTTCAACTAAAGGGAATTTGGCTTCATCTCCAGTTGCAAATTCACATCAGGAAATATCAAATCCAAAAATCAAAACTCAGTATCTCGTCACTTTCAGGACCATCCTTGCCACTTGTCTCAGGCATCATGTACCTAGAAGCTGAAAAGCAATGTACAGAACCTTTGAATTGAAGAGATATTAATTTGAACCCAGATCCTGCTACTTCCTACATTGTGAAAGGGATCAAGTTTCTTTAGTTCTCTAAAGCAAAGGTTTTTCATCTATAAAAGGAGGTTAATAAAAGGGAGTACTTATCATGTTGAATTAATGGGAATATTAAATGAGTTTATGTGGTTTAATTGCCTAGCACAGTACCTGCCTCCTAAGATATGTTTAATAAATGCTAACTGTGACTATAGAGATTTACCCTGAAGATACCTGTCATGTCATGCCTTCTCTGTCAAATAGATCACGAATGCAATTCCTAGCCTCTCTCTCCTCTTATACCCTCCTAGCAATATTCTGTTGCAGATGAACCCAGCCATTTGTCTTTTGCTTGCCAAAACAGCCGAATGTTGCTGGAAAAAAACACAGCCAGGCATAATCATATCATTATAAGTTGTGACCAGCCTTGACCTGGGCCTTGACCCCACCCACAGCCTACATTCTTACACCCTGCTCTCAACTGTTTCAGACATTCTCTACTGTGACTTCTATCTCCCATCCCCACTCCTTCCTTCTCAAGGGATGCCCTGGCCTCATTCTTCATAGTGAACATGAAAGCTGCCAGAAGAAACTCTTTCAGCTTCTGCTCTCAAATTTGTGCCCATCCTTTCTGTCCCTTAGTGCCTATCAGATTATCAGTTGCCAATTGGTCTCCATGTATCTCTGGTCCCTTTTTCCCCTGTCTTCTGAGTGCCTTGGCTCCATGGTTCATCCATTCTTTATCCTACCCAGTTGGATTCTTCTCGTCAGCATCCATTTGTGCCCCAGCTTGGCCCATATTTTCCCTCCATTGACTCCACAGCTCTCTGTAGCTATTGCTTTATCCCTTCCTTCACAGCCAAACTCTGGAAAGTTGGATATTAGAAATGCTGCCTCCACACTATTCACAATAGCAGAGACATGGAATCAACTTAAATGCCCATCAGCAACAGACTGGATAAAGAAAATGTAGTACATATACCCCACAGAATACTAAGCAGCCATAAAAAGGAATGAGATCATGTATTCTGCAGGAACATGGATGGAGCTAGGGGCCGTTATCCTTAGCAAAGTAATGCAGGAATAGAAAAATTAATGCTGCTTGTTCTCATTTATAAGTGAGAGCTAAATGATGAGAACACGTGGACACAAATAAGGAAACAACAAGCACTGGGGTCTACTTGAGGGTGGAGGGGGAGAGGAGGGAGAGAAATGAAGATAACTATTGCTATTGGGTACTGGGCTTCATACCTGGGTGGTGAAATAATCTGTACAACAAACCCCCATGACGTGAGTTTGCCTATGTGACAAACCTTCACATGTACCCCTGAACCTAAAATAAAAGTTTTTTTAAAAAAAGAAAAAAAAATCCTGCCTCCATTTTTCTACCAAGTATTCTGCCTGCTACCGGGCCCCTATCCCTTCATAGACTAGCTGAGGACATCAGGGACTTCCATGTTGCCAAAACCGTGAGTCTAATCAGTGTTTACCTAACTTGATATCTCAGTGAACGGTGATCATTCATTCTTACAAAACTGTCCCTCCCAACTTCCTTGGCACCCCAGCCTCCCAATTTTTTTTAAATTTGTCAATGGGTTATTGGGGGTACAGGTGGTGTTTGGTTACATGAGTAAGTTCTTAGTGGTGATTTGTGAGATTTTCGTGCACCCATCACCCAAGCAGTATACACTGCACCATATTTGTAGTCTTTTATCCGTCGTCCCCCTTCCACACTTCCCCCCAAATCCCCAAAGTACGTCGTATCATTCTTATGCCTTTGCGTCCTCGTGGCTTAGCTCCCATATATCAGTGAGAAAATACGATGTTTGATTTTCCATTCCTGAGTTACTTCACTTAGAATAATAATCTCCAATTTCATCCAGGTCACTGTGAATGCCATTAATTCATTCATTTTTATGGCTGAATAGTATTCCATCATATATATATATACCCACACATCCCAGTTTCTTTATCCATTTGTTGATTGATGGGCATTTGGGTTGGTTCCATGATTTTGCAATTGCGAATTGTGCTGCTATAAACATGCTTGTGCAAGTATCTTTTTCGTATAATGACTTCTTTTCCTCTGGGTAGATACCCAGTAGTGGGATTGCTGGATTAAATGGTGGTTCTACTTTTAGTTCATTAAGGAATCTCCACATTGTTTCCATAGGACCAGCCTCCTGATTTTCTATTTACCTATGTCTCAGTTACCTTTGCTGTTTTGTATTCTCCCGGACTCCTAAGTTGTCCAGTCTCTCTGGGATCACTTTCTTTCTCAATTTTCTCTTTAGTCACCCTCATATCCTCCCAAGCTTTTAGATATCATCAGTATGCTGACATATCTCAAATAGGTACCATGATGGTTTTGTTACTATTTTTTATCTTAGCCATTCTGATAGGTGTGTAGTAACTATCTCATTATAGTTTTGACTTGCTTTTCTCAAAGGGCTAATGATATTAAACATCAGTGCGGGCTGGGCCCCGTGGCTCATGCTTGTAATCCTAGCACTTTGGGAGGCTGAGTCAGGTGGATCACTTGAGGTCAGGAGTTCGAAACCAGCGTGGCCAACATGCTGAAACCCTGCCTCTACTAAAAATACAAAAAAAAATTACCCAGGCATGGTCGTGGGTGCCTATAATGCCAACTACTTGGGAGGCTGAGGCAGGAGAATTGTTTGAACCTGGGAGACAGAGGTTGCAGTGAGCCAAGAGCACGCCACTGCACTCCAGCCTGGGCAACAGTGTGAGACTCCGTCTCAAAAAAAAAAAAAAAAAAAAAAAAAAACCATCAGTGCAGAAGAGGATGTGGAGTGGAGAGACTGCATCAATTATATTTTGCTGATGAGAATATAAGATGGAACAACCATTCTAGAGAAAGTTTTGGGAATTTCTTCTTTTAAAACTAATCCTGCAAATACCATGTGACCCAGCAGTTGCAGTCCTGGGCATTTATCCCAGGGAAATGAAGACTTGTGTTTACTCAAATATTTGTTCATAGCAGCTATATTTGTAAGATTCCCAACCTGGAAACAACCCAGATGTCTTTCAACAGGTGAATGTTTAAACCGTGGCACATTCTTACTCTGGAATACGATTTAGCAATAAAAGGAAGGAGTTGTTGATACATGCAACACCTTGGGTGAATCTCAAAAGAATTATACTGAGTGGGAAGGGCCAACCCCCAAAGGCTGCATACTTCATGATTCTTTATATAACATTCTTGAAATAACACTATATAAATGGAGAACAGATTAGTGTTTATCAGAAGTTAGGGATGAGAGACAAGAAGTCAGGGATTAGGAATTGGGAGTGTGGGGTAACTGTGGTTATAGAAGGACAATAGAAGGGATCATTGTGGTGATGGAACTGCTCTGTATCTTTGCCATGGTGGCAGATACATTAATCTATACAGGCAGTGCAATTACGTAAATCAAATACACACATACCTGCATGAACTTACACATATATACAGACAAGTGGAGAAATCTGAGTAAGATTGATAGACTGTATCAATGTTATATCCTGGCTGTAATATTGTACCATAGTTTTACAAGGTATTATTGTTGGGGGAAACTGGATAAAGGGTACTTAGATCTCTATGTTATTTTTTTCAACTTCGTATGAATCTACAATTATAAGAAAATTTAAAGTTTAATTTATAGAAAAGGCAATTTTAGATTTGAAATAAAACTCCTACATTAACTGAAAAATTAATTAAATATAAATTTAAAATCAAAATTAAAAACCCTTTGACAACTTTAGATCTCTCCTTCTTACACACACACACACACACACACACACACACACACCCCTAAGCTTTATTGTCTTTGCTCTACTAACAGTTCAGCTCCCTGTAATTCAGTTTCTGTCCCCACCTCTTCACTTACACCACACTTCTGAACATCACCAGTGACCTCTTTGATGTTTAATACACTTAAGACTTTTCACTCCTTATCATTCTTGAGCTCTTGCAGCATTTAAAGATGTTGACACTATCTTTGTTTCATTTGACTTCTATAGCACCATACACTCTGGGTTTTCTTCCTATCACTATACACAACTTTCTACCCTTTTTAATAGATTTCCTCTCTTCATTCCTTAAATTCACCATTTTTCTTGAGTTCTGCCCTAATCTCTCTTCTTGTCTCAATCTGTACTCCTGAGTTATTTCATCTGCTTCCGTGAGTACAGATATCATCTGTGTGCTGAGAACTCTCTGGCCAAAATCTGCAGCTGGGATCTCTCTGTAAGCTCCAGATATGTATCTATCATTTTAGCCTGCAGTCTTCATAGACAGGCCCACAGGCCCACAAATGCAACAGTTTCAGACAGAACCCAGAGTGTTCCCTTTTAAACCTGCTCCTCTCTGTGTTCCTTTTCCATGAATAGCATTACCTTGTTGCTCCAACCAAAGGCACAGGAGCTGGCCTGTATCCTTCCTCTTCCTTCAGTCTCCCCTCTTATCCACTTATTAACCAATTTCTGACATAATACTTTGGCTTCCTTTATATCTTCTTTGATTTATGAGACAAGTTCCTTCAGTGTTTTCTAGTGACTTTTCATTACTTTGAAGAGACAGTTCATACTCCTCACACTACCATGTAAAGAGCTCTTAGCCACATGCACACACATGCACATCCACTTGTGCACACATACCTAAACACACACCCAAAACAGAGAGATTGTCTCATGCCTGTGGCTGGGTGAACACTTGTCCTTGGTGGAATGTGTACCTTTCCCATCTCCATCCCAATCACCTAGCTAAAAACTCTCCTCCTTCAGGCCTCCATTTAGACATCACTTTTCCCTCAAGTATGTATGATTCTTGTACCTTATCCTCCCCATCATCCAGTAATAGCATCCTCTGCTTTTCCTCATCATAGCATTTAGAAGACTGTATTTAAATTACCTATTTGACACATACCTCAGTAGCTATACATTTTTCCTAAGGGGAGGGTTGATGTCTTGTTTCTCATTGCATCCTACAGTAAGCACCGAGTAAGTGTTTCTTGACTCTGGGGCTGTAATGAGTTGAACAAGGATGACATCACTGACTACAGAACCCTTTGTATAAGCATCAAAGGGGTAGCAGTGGGGTAAATGAACACATCCTGGCTAAATGGTTCCGATTCCTATAACCCTGCAGCACACCCCCCCTCCTCCGGCTCTAAACCTTTTAGTCATTTCCTGTGAATCTTGCCAGCACTCATTTCATTTTTTGTTTTTTCCATTTTCTTCATCTTTCCCACATAGTATAGACCAGAATGAATCAAGGTCTAACTTATGCTGACTGTCCGTGTTGCATCATCAGTCTTTGGGGCCCCTTCTCAGTTTCTGTGGCAGCTCTTGTGCCTGCTGACTCCATCCCTGTAGACCTTGCTGGTCCTCCCAGTCTGTGGCCACTAACCTCAGTTATTTTTACTGAATGTGTTACCTCATCCATAGTGAGTCTTTTGTTGTTGTTGGGTTTTTTTTTTAGCAACAATGTATTTTTTAATTAAGGTATGTACATTGTTATTTTAGACATAATGCTATTGCACACTTAATAGACTACCATATAGTGTAAACATAACCTTTACATGCACTGGGAAACCAAAAAAATAAGTGTGAGTCACTTTATTGCAATAGTCACTTTATTGCAATGTTCTGGAACCCTTTTTGTTGTTGTTGTTGAACAGTTATTATAACATGTCTGATTTAGAGGAAAGTACACTGAACTGAAAATCAGGAAAGCTGGGCCTAGGGGGCTGGCCTTGAGCAGTTGACTAAGCCTGTACATTTAATTCAAAAAGATCTACTCAGATTATTCCCTTCATGGGTCTTATACTTTATGACAGTAAGCACTTACCTCGTTCTGTCACATGGTGTGACTAGATTATGCATGTACTATGATTCAAAACATTCATGTAAATAAATCTTCCTAACATACAAGAATTATGTGTCTGTGGTGCTTTCCAGCTTTCGATGTGCTTTCAAACCCATTTTCTCATTTGAACCTCACAAAGTTGGAAACCAGCTCTGTGACTTATTCATGTTTACAGGAATAATCAACATTGATGCCAATAATTTTGATTATATATTTTAAAAATCTCATAAAATTGGTTTTAAAAGAATCATTTATTAGACAAAAAGAGTGAACCTATCAACAGGCAATTCACAGAAGAGAAAATAAAAATAACAAATGAACCAATGAAATGATGTTCAACTTATTTAAATAAATGCAGTTTAAAATATTATTTTTTCATTCTCAGACCAGCCGGCATTTATAAGTTCGATGCTTGGTATTGGCAAAAGTATGGGAAGCATGTACTCGCATGAGCTTGTGATAGGAGTACAAATTAATACAACCTTTTTGAAACAAAATTTAGCACTATCTTTCAAAATTTTAGGTGTGCACTATTTTTGACCCTGCAACTCGATTTCAGACAGTAGGCATATTTTCATAAAGACACGGTGGTATTCTGTTCCAGAATACACATTGCAACATTTTTATGATAGAATAAAAGGACTAGTAAAATAAAGTATAGCAACTGTATGCAATAATAACATGGAGGCTATCAGAAAAATAAGACAAATCTATATATGCTAATAAAAGACACCTTAAAAACTATTTTAGGAAAAAACAAGGTGCAAAATAGGACATAAAGGATCTGATTTGTGTTTGAAGAAAAATTTCAAACATGAGTGTTTATATGTGAATGTGTGTAATGTGTGTGTGTGTATGTGTGTGTGTGTATACATGCTTATACAGGCATGTATACACAATATGATACATGCCTGTATAAGTATTACCCAATCTTTTAGTGCTTATCTCTGGAAAAGAGTTTTACTTTTCATTCTGTACCCTTCTACGCCAGTTGAATTTTTAAATAAATAAATGTGTGTGTGTTGTGTATTTTTAAAGTTAACATACAGACTGAGCGCAGTGGCTCACGCCTGTAATCCTAGAACTTTGGGAGGTGGATCACCTGAAGTCAGGAGTTTGAGACCAGCCTGGCCAACATGGTGAAACCCTTGTCTCTACTAAAAATACAAAAATTAGTCAGGTGTGGTGGCGGGCACCTGTAATCCCAGCTACTCGGGAGGTTGAGGCAGGAGAATCGCTTGAACCAGGAGGTGGAGGTTGCAGTGAGCCAAGATCATGCCACTGCACTCCAGCCTGGGTGACAGAGTAAGACTCTGTCTCCAAAAAAAAAAAAAAAAAAAAAAAAAAGTGTTAGCATACAGCGTAGAATTCAGCTTTTCTTATTCCAGGTAGCGATGGTGTTTTTCACTGCTTTGCCCAACTTAATTGACCCAAGTAGAAAAATCTTCAAAAAAAAAATGCTTTAGGAAAACAGTTTAGACACTTTGGATTTATGTGACTTCTAAAGTCAAAAACGTTAATAATCCTGCTTTGGCAGAAGCCTTGCCCTCGGCCCTAAAACATAATGGACAAGCAGGTGACTTACCTGTGGCTTTTCTTGTATCTTGCAATCTGTCAGCAATCACGAAATGTAGGCCTCAGAGTGGAAGGGCCCCTAGACACCACCCATTGCCTCTCAGGAGCATGATCATTCTGCAGATCAAGGTCCTGCTCTGGGAGAAATGGGTGCACACTCACTCTGCGTTCTGTCCAGCCCTTCTGCCACCTACATTTCTACGCTTTTCCCTTACTGCTAAATAGCTTCCTAAAGGAAAAGTGAATGGTCTTTGTGAATTCAAACCTCATTCTCTTGCTTCCCTATTTAAAACTCTTCAATGAGTCCCTCTTCCCAATGCTCTGTCTCTAGTTGTTCTGTATATAAAAGCTAAACTTCTTCACATGTTTCTGTTTCTCTTGTTTATGCGATCGTTTGTCACTGGCCTTGTGTTGGTGATGTATGTTCTGAATGAATAGGCTCCAGCAATTAAGTGACTGAGATGAAATGCTTTTGTATCTCTCTAGCCTCATTTGTTTTTTTTACCACTGTGATGCAAACACATGGAACTACTGTTTGTTCTCCATTGCACCATGATTAGTCTATCCTTAGTCTTTTGTGTGTGATCTTTCTGTACCTAGAACCCTCGTCTTGGGCTTTTGCCTGGCCAGTACATTGCCATCCTTCAGGTCTCAGCTGATTTTTCACTTCTTCCATGGAGCCCCCTCTGACTTCGCAAGATTGCGTTGTCCTGCTCATATGTCCTGCCCAGAGCATGCTGCATGTCTCGCTTCATAGCACCTGTTATTTTTTTAGTATGGATTTTGGTTTTGTTTGCCTGCACCCCATTCCTTGAGGACAGGGAAAGTTTCTGTCCCCCTGTTGTGTTGAGGACACTATTAAATTCCCTGCCGTTACCTGGTGCTTAACACATAGTAGATGCTCTATTAGTGTTGGAATGGATGAGCTCTAGTGAGTAAGCGCCTAAGACAACACAGACCCTGAGGTCTTCTGAACCCAACCAACTGCGCTGTTTTTGCTGCTATACCAGGCTGTCCTCCTTCCCACTGCCATCCTCCTGGTTCTGTTCTCTCAGCCCAAGCACTGTGTGTAGCCTAATCATGTATATCCTATTCTCAGAGTTTGTAGGACAGGATACGAGTTAACAACTTAACGCCCTTCAAGATTTTGTGTAACAGGGAAAGGAGAGAACACCTGGAATGGTTCCCGCTTGGAGAAATGTTTTTCATCCTTCCTAGTTTCAGCTCCAATCAGATGGATTCAGCCTGTGACAGTCAACATTTATAGCCCTTGGGAGCAGCTCCATACTCACCTCCTTTGCCTGCCTACTGCAAGCTCACTGCCTCCTCCTCAGATTGTGCTGGACATACCAGGTTTGCTGCTGTTGAGAAGCAACATTCCAAATCCTACCTTTCTGTTCAGGTGCCAGTAAAATCTTCACTGGCAGCATTTTAGAAATGCCCCTTCCCTCTTCTCTCAAAGAGCTGCTGTTCAGCTGGCAGGACCAGCTTCTCTGATGCAGAGCAGTTCAGTGCAAACCAACTAAAAGCCTGCAGTCTTTTTGTTTTTTTGGTTTTTTTTCTAGGTGTAAACAAACCTGGTTGATTGTGAGGCAAAGAAAAATAACAAAAACAAGTGAGAATACATTAGATTAATTTTCTGTTTCTTTTTTCCCACTCATTCATAATGTGATTGAAATCAGAAGTAAAGAAAGTAAAATCAGAGTGAGTTCCCTCTGCTCAGTCACCCACCCTGATCACAAGACTTTTGGAATACTGGGAGGCATGGAATTTAAGTAAGTATCAGCTGTATGGAGAGTATGAGGTTAAGACGATGCTGGATTTAGTTTAAAGTCTCCTCACTTTTTAGCGTGAAGGAAGATTTTTATAAAGCAGACTAAAAGAGACAGAATCTTGCAGCTTCCACAGAGGGGAAGAAGACAGGGCCATGCACTGCGAGTCAGTATGCCTCTAGTCCCTCTGGTGGGCACTGCTCCACATCACACGAAGCCCAGCTGTGGTGGCTGTCAGTGTCAGAGGGGCTGTCAGACAGTAGTAGAGGCCCAGAGCAGTTACTTTGTATGTATCAATCTAGAAGGAAGAGATTATGAAGATTCGTCAAGCCTCCCTTTCTCATTTATCCTTTTTTTTTTTTTTTTTTTTTTGAGATAAAGTCTTGCTTTGTCTCCCAGCCTGGAGTGCAGTGGCACGATCTCTGTTCCTGCAACATATGCCTCCTGAGCTCAAGCGATTCTCCTGCCTCAGCCTCATTGGTAGCTGGGATTATAAACGCCCGCCACCATGCCCAGCTAATTTTTGTATTTTTAGCAGAGATGGGGTTTTGTCATGTTGGACAGACTGGTCTTAAACTCCTGACCTCAGGTGATCCTCCCACCTCAGCCTCCCAAAGTGCTGGGATTACAAGCATGAGCCACCATGCCCGGCCACTTTCTCATTATACTGATAGCAAAATTGAGACCCACATCAGCTATCTAACCTATCATTTCAATGATGTTCTGACGTAAGAGTAAGCCGCCAGCCTGCCCTTTAAGTAAAGCCTACTCATATAGGAGTATATGCGCTTTATTAATTAGCAGAAGGGTATCCAGGCCTTCTTGGAAGCTGTCTTCTCTCTGTATGGGTAAATGGGCAGCTTTTCTAGCCTTCCATCTAATTGGGTTTAATATCAGTGAAAGAATCTTTAAGAAGGTGTGCCCTTAGGTGCTAGGGCCAGTATTATAGGTGGGAACCAGGTACATTAGTCTCTGCGCTTGTGGAACTCATATTCCCATGTTTGTAACGGAGTCTGGCCCTCTTATATGCGGTAAATGAAGTGACTGTATATGTAGTTGCCTTTGCAGGACACAAATCCTTGCCTTAGTTTTCCTCCAGCCAGGACTGCCCCACTGAGACTATTCATATCTCCAACTTAAGGTGCTTTAATAAAGGGCAGAAATCATGACAAGAAAGGACACTTTTCTTCAGGCAATGAATTCAGCCTGATTTTAGAAGCTGTTTTGGAGAGGTCTCTGTAAGCATATTACATTTTATTCCCTGCAATACAATATTTATACATGGATAATTGGTATTGACAGTTGATAGTTACATAGAGGTATATCTCACTGGTTCTCAACTCTAGCAGCATATTAGAATCACCAGGAGAATTTTCTTTTTCAATTCTGATGCCTAAATCTCTGCCCCAGAACAATAAAATCAGAATCTCTAAAAGTGAGGCCCAGACATAGGCAGTTTTATTATTATTTCTAATTGTTTAATAATAAATATTACGTAAGAGTCAGACTTTTAATGGCTCATTTGTAGGGAGGAGAACTTGCCATTTCCCAAAGTATCACCAGCATAAAAGGTGAATTTGTATTTTGTTCTCTAATTTTCTGGCATATTCTGAAACTGCAGTTTAAGTGACTCTCCTACCTCTGTCTTACTCCCAATTTATATTTAGCTGGACTCATATTAGAGGGCAAGAAGGGGCAAATAGAAAAAAAGTGATCTTTTTGAAACCCATTTCCTTGTGTTAGAAAAATGATTTGTTGGAAAAAGCCTTTGAGGAGATTTGAGATTCAGCAGAAAAAAGAATTCTATATCACCTAATACAGGCTGAGAATGGCTACCTCGGGGGTCCTTGTGCACCTCACTAAGGAAGGTCTTTGGCAGAGGCAGAGACCATGACAAAGGATTTTTTCTTTATTGGACAAGAGCCAGAAAAAAATGGCCCCAAGATTATGCTCAGCCCTGGGAACCTACAGAAACCATGGAGCAGTAGGACTGGGTAGCTAGCCGTGTTAGAAGTAAATTTGAGGCTGGGTGTGGTGGCTCATGCCTGTAACCCCAGCACTTTGGGATGCCAAGGCAGGAGGATCACGAGGTCAGGAGATCGAGACCAGCCTGGCCAACACAGTGAAACCCCGTCTCTACTAAAATACAAAAATTAGCTGGACGTTGTGGTGTGCGCCTGTAGTCCCAGCTACTCAGGAGGCTGAGGCAGGAGAATTGCTTGAACCTGGGAGGCGGAGGTTGCAGTAAGCTGAGATCACACCACTGTACTGCAGCCTGGCGACAGAGCAAAACTCCGTCTCAAAAACAAAACAAAAACAAAAACAAAAAAAGAAGTAAATTTGATTAATGAAATCTACCTTTATGTTTTTACCCAAAGTGTTATCAGGAAAGATAACGTTAAAAAATACACGTGATTTTCTTAATGTCTTAGTTTGAGCAAGTAATTCTAACTACTCTAGCAAACAAATTTTTAAATCTCAGTGATTTAACACAATGCAAGCTTATTTTTGTCTGATAAAATCCCCCATGTTTAGCCAGTGCATTCCACGTGGGATTCAGAGACTCTGTCTTATTCCATGCAGTGGTTCCACCAGTCCCTAAAGCCTAGAGGTCCTATGCCAGATTCTGTGAATTAAAATTAGAAGGGAGTATTAAGGATCTTCTGGGACAGTGGTCGGATGGTTACAGTTTCCAGACTCATAAATGTAAAATAATGTTCCTTCTACAAATAGTCTATTGGCCGGGGCTCATTCACTTTCATGCAATAACAAAGAATGCTTGGAAATGTGGCCACACTGTATACCCGCAAAAGAAGAGGAATTAGTTTGGTTCAAATTTAGCTAGTCTGTGTCATGCTTTCATCATCCTCATCATCCTCGTCATCCTCATCATCATCATCATCATCGTTGTCATCAGCTAATGTGGATCAGCATACTTTCCTGCAATTTTCCAAATCAAATTTTGTGATTATATATTAACAGTATATAAAATTCATTTCCCCTACATAATATGTATTTTATTCCTATATGTGTTTTCCGCAGTGGTCTGATTTATATCAATGACTAACATATAGATTCAATTTGCACCAACTAGATAATTTAATCTCTTACTCCTCCTTGTTGACAGTTGGTGGGGTGCACCTTATTTTTGAAGAAGAAAATGCTTATTCAGTTATTCAGCCAATCTCAGTTGACAGCCTATCACATGTCAGGCACTGGAGATTCCGTGGTGAGCAAAAACAGACAAGTGGCCTGCTTTCAGGAAGTTTCTATTCTGTTAAGGGAGATGGACAGAGTGTTTTAAAAGAAAGGAATGTTGTCTTAAGATAATTAAAACACAGGAACCTGACCTAGACAGAGATTAAGACAGGCATTCCTAAGGAAGTGATACTTCCCTGAGTTATGAGGAGTGAGTAGGAGTTTAGACATCTCCAGACAGTGCAGCATGCTGATTTGAGGAACTGAAAGAAGGCCAGTGTGGTCAGAGCTCAGAGACTGAGGGAGAAACATGATGCAGGATGAGTTTTGAGAGATAAACCATGAAGGACTTAGGCCTTGCTAAGCATTTTGGCCTTTTTCCCGAAAGTACAGGAAAGCCTAGCCATTTTATTATATTATACCACCCATCCATTACAGGCTTTTCCTGAAAGGTCTTTGGCAATAGGGGAGCTAGGAAGCAACATCATGAGTAAGTGACTGGGGGAACCTTTTCCCTAAGTGTTGTGGTTTCTAGCCACACACCATGTATTCAACATCTCTCCAACTCTCCTCATCGTTTCCCAGAGCTGAAAGTAAGATGAGCATGAAGAAACCATGTTTAGTTAAGAACATGACCGGAAGAGTGAAAGGTATTTCCTGTTCCAAATAGGAGCCCAGTCTGCATTTTCTACTACATGATTGAGTAGAAAGACACATTGGATTTGAACCGTATTTCCTCTGCTAGTCAATTCTATCTTATCTACAACTTTTTGATAATTATTTTGAGAAATAGATCTAGATCACAGCCTTCCGATTCCTAGGCCAAGATACTTTCTATTTTTCTACACAGACCCCATTGCAGCCTCCCTTCTTCAGAATCTTCAAAATATCCTTCTGATTGAACCAGATATCTTATTCTTCATCTCATTTCCTGCCCCCTAAAATGACCTATCTTTCCCTTCTAAAACTTCCACTAACTTTAAAATTGGAGATTAAGGCTTCCATCTCCACAGACTCTGCCCTGACAACAAATTGGTTGGTTTTATTTTCTTCCCAATGAATAGAATAGCCTTTAGAGGGAATTGTCTTCAGCTCTTTTCCCCCTCCTCCTCCTCCTCCTCCTCTTCCTCCTTCTTCTTGCAAATGCAAACACAGCAGGGCTCTATGCAGCTGGTTACTGTAGGTTCTGGTAACTTAACACAGCCGGGGAGGACAGAAGTCAATAGGGTGAGAAGTCTGTTTTTGTCATGGATTTGCTAGAAGCTATTAAAGTGTTCTTCCTAAGTCTGTTACTTCATAGGTTGAGAGAAGTAATGCATCCCACACAAGAGGACTGGGATATGTTTAAAGTAGTAGGAAGGCATTTGCCATTATTCTAGTCCATCCCGCCCATGCTGCCTAATGATTGTTTGCTCCTACAGATCAAAATCTCAGAATCGTCTAGACTTCCAGATACAGAAGAGTTGGAGAGATCAAAGCCTTGCATCTGACCCAGATTATTCTATCTCATCTGGCATATCCTACACTCTAGCCATCCTGACCTGCCGTGTGTTCCCCTAAAGCTCCCATCCTTTTCTGACTTTGCTTTTCCTCATTCTTTCCCCTGCATTGAAATGCCTTTCCCACATCTCTATGTCTAAATCTTACATGGCCAATTCCAACGTAATCTAATCTCTGAAGATTCCCTTTGCTCCCCAGTTAGAAGTAGTCATTCCCTGCTCTGCTCACTTTTTGACATATATTAATTTATATACCTATGCATTTATATGTGTATGTATTATATTCCTTATAAGAGAAGCTTTCAAGAGAAGGGTCTATAACTTTTCTTTCTATTTGTGTTTCCCAAAGCTGCTTCTGGTGGGAAAAATGCTTTGAGGTTGAATTAAGCTCACATTGAACTCTATGATGAAAGCATTTGCTTATGAACTTGGACAAGTTTCTTTACAACTCTGAACCTTCTGAATTTTTCACCAGGAGAATGGGAATGAATAAGTAAGAAAACTTACAAGACAGCTCCTGGTGTAGGGCCTGACTCATGTCAGTTTCTCAGGAAGAACACTTTATATCCTTCATACATGTGTATGTCTGTGGTTGACATTGAATGTTTGCATGACATATAAAATATAAGTAGTAATGTAGTAATGACAAATTTGAATACTTAACAGTAGTTTATTTCATCCTATGAAATGGGCAATCTGGCCCATTCTATGTAATAGGGGAGAAAATGGAAACTTAGATTTACCAATTAGTTCAAGTTGGCACAGATATAAGGGGATCTCAGACTTCAACTCAGGCAGTCAGGCAGGGCCTATACTCTTGATATTCCTTTCTTGATACTTTCTCAGTATCAAATTACCACTTAATAGACAATGCCACTCATAAATCTAGCCCACTCTAGGAACACAATAAGGCCTGTTGAGACGTTCAAAGATGTCTCCCTGATCTTCAAAGATAAATTTTTGTTCTTCCCTAAGCTGCTGTCTCTTCAGTCTCAACATCCTAAGTTCATTTTATCTTTCCTCACAGGTCAGGTTTTCACCTCTAACTGTGTTCATCCTGGTGGCTCTGCCCTGGACATACTGCAGTTCTTTTATATACCTCTTATCGTATGGGGTACAATGGCTTTCGGTACTGCTCAGTGAGGGGAGAGAAATAGATAATGTAGTTTCTGGTGTCAAGGAACACTTTAGAGAGACCTTAATTAATGTAGCCATATGTTGACTTCCTGGAGCACTCATAACAACGTGGGAAGCCCACGCTGGGAAGATGCTGAATAGGAATAAGAGAACAATGCTAAGAGAAGGGAAATTTCACCATCCGTGAAGCCTCTGTTTAGATTTTATGTTTAAACTTTATGAACTCTGTCACTTGCTGGTGAATTTTCTTGCTCAGTATCTTAAAATACAGCTGCAGTGTGGGTTCCACCCTCTTCACTTAAAAGGGTGATTAACTATTTGTGATGAATAATTATTTAATTGCCAGTTCAGCTACATGTGTGTAGTTGTTTTGCTTCTTTCCTCTTCAGTGTGAGCCAAATCTTCTCAATAATAAAAATAATCCAGAATTAGTCAACTGCCTTTTATCATGTTCTCATTCAGCCTGCTGCAGCAAGAACATTCCAATTCTACGTCACCTTTAGCTTAAAAAATAAATAAATAGAAGCTCTCACTCAACCAGTTGATAGTTTTACTCTCACAGCCTCTCCTGTAACTAATAAAGTCTTGACTTCATCTTGAACCTTTCACTCTATCTTTGGATAAAAATTTAATCAGAAAGAATTATTGCTCTTTTAATACCTGTTTAACCTTTACATTCGCGATGGGTACAAAACCACTTAAAATTTAAAGCTCTCTTGTTATGGACTTGTATGCTGACCCACTTTTCCTCAGAGATATTTTTTGCAAGAATTGTTGAAGCTTGACATGGGGATCACTGCAAATGTCTCAGCTTTGCCATTCACTGCTTTCCATTCCTATGTCCTCCTTGCCCTATTAATTATTTTAACAGAGACTTGCTATTTTAAGGAAGCCCTTTATCGTTACTAAATCTTTTTTTTATTGTTAAACTCCTTTTTCTTTCCAGCATAGAAGTATGTCATGTTTTCTGTCTTCAGAATGTGCAAGTGCTTACCTTCTCATAAAGTGTGCCTGTTACCTTAATTTTATAGTCTTTATCAACAAAAAGGTACATAAGTGGGGTTCAGAATGGTGTCTTGCACTTAAGGTTTAACTTAGGTTTTAGTTTCTTCAGACAAGCAACTTATATGTAGAGAGGCAGCATGCTATATGGTGCAATGTTCTTCTTGGTTTTTAATTATAAAAGTGATTTCTTTTCTAGTAAAAAATCAAGTTATGCAGAAATATATAGAGTGAAACTGTTTTCAACTCCTCTCTCTAGAGGAAGCCACTAGCAGTTGGTATATTTCCTTCCAGAATTTGTTGTGTATTATAAACCTATATATGTGCATGTGTATACACACACAATAGTATACACATTGTTCTGCATCTTGCTTCTTTGTTTTCCCTAAGAATGTATGCTTGATATATTTCTAAAAATAATAATGTATATGGGTCTATGTATTTTTAATGATGTCATAGAATTCTATAGGATACATGAACCGTAACTCCCTTAGTCATTTCTCTACTGATTAGTATTTAACATTGTTTCCTTTTTTTTTTTTTTTGCCATTAAAAGCAAATATCTTTGTGCAATTATCTTCATGAAATGTTGTAGCTTTCTTTTTTTTTTTTTTTTTCTTTTGAGACGGAGCCTTGCTCTGTCGTCCAGGCTGGAGTGCAGTGGCGTGATCTCGGCTCACTGCGAGCTCCACCTCCCGGGTTCACACCATTCTCCTTCCTCAGCCTCCCTAGTAGCTGGGACTACAGGCGCCCACCACCACGCCCGGCTAATTTTTTGTATTTTTAGCAGAGATGGGGTTTCAGCGTGTTAGCCAGGATGGTCTCGATCTCCTGACTGCATGATCCACCCACCTTGGCCTCCCAAAGTGCTGGGATTACAGGCGTGAGCCACCACACCTGGCCAAAACTTTCTGCAGGATATATTTTTAAAATGAGTTTGCCAAGTCAAAAGTGTATGTATGTTTCCATTTTGATACCTACTGAAATAGCTCTCCAAAAGTGAACCCAAATTTATTCTTTTCAATGGTATGTAAGAATGCCTGATTCCCCATACTCTCATTAACCTTGAACATGTTCCATCTTTTAAATTTTTGCCAAGAAGTTTGTCTAAAAATGGAATCTCATTGTTTGTATTTGCATTTTTATGGTTTTTGGTGGATTTAGCATCATTTTCTATGCTTAGTAACTGCTTGCCTATTCACATCCTTTATCCAGGTTTTTTGTTTTGTTTTGTTTCTTTTTGGTTTGGTTATTCATGTTTTCCTTATTAGTGTCTTGGTAGTTATATGAGTTTTAACCCTTTGTCAGTGGCTAATTTGGAACTCCTCCACAGATCCCTGGGGGTTTCTTAGAGCAGCTGACTGGCTGGCAGAGCTCTGCATGGCCTTACCTCCCCTTCCTCTTCTCCGAACTCACACACACACTGATCGAACAGAGTAGACCAATTATTATCTGCATTTCATGTTGGGCTTTGTGCTTGAGATTAAACAAAGATTCCCAGGGCTAAACATCTAAAAAACATTGCCATGGAATGAAGAGCCCTAGATTTTGTCATAAAGTCATCTGTCCTAGGCTCTACAATGTAGCATTTTCAAATTGGAAGAGACTTCAGAGATTATTTTATTACCAACACCCATGTAATATAAATTATACAGTTAATACAGGTTGATATACATGCAATACTGACAGAAATCTCTAATGCATTCTATATTCTGTAACAGTAATATGTATTTTATTATTTATAATAGTTTCAACATATATTGAAAACTAGAGGTACATACATCTATAAACAGTGCTCAAGGCATATTATTTTGGTGCTTATTTATTTATTAGGTATTTGTTACTTTATTTAGTCCATAGATGATGCATTTATCTGAGAACTCCTCTGACTCAAGGCCCAGCAAGAATCTGCTGCCCACAGTTATGAGTAGCTGAACTGGGCCAAGCTTTTAATTCTATAAATAGCGAATCTTTGTAGACACTCAGCTAGTTAGTACCAGAGTGCTACCCAGATCCGTGATGTCTTGACTCTTAGTACAGTGCACTTTTCCCCACTTTGCCATTCTTTGCTGGTGACCTTGGGTAGATCTTCTTAACTGCTCAGAGCTTCAGTTCTTTCTTCTCTCTTTTAATGAGAGTAATAATGCACGCATTGTATCCTGACTAGGATGGAGTTGGATAGATAAAGACTGTTCTTACGGTTTGTGAATAGCATAATATCTTACAGAATTGTGAGGAATTATCCAAGTAGCTATTGCCCCTCATCATGGTGTTAAAAGTAGGATTGCTAGTTTGAATGGTAACTGCAGGAATTCAATGCATTTTGATTTTAACATATTCCCATATCATGTAGACCAGTGTTAATATTTTTAGTATTTTATCTTAGTTCTTTTTTTTCTGAAAGTCTTGATTTTTCCCAGTTTTATTTTTTAGATTTGAAAGAAAAAGAAAAAGGATGTAACTATGACTCTTATGTTTTCAATCTCTCTGAAATATAACAAAGTAATAACTCTAAATGGTCAATGTAGTAGTCTGAGGGCATTCTCTTGAATGCTTAGTTCTGTGTTACTTAGGATCCATTCATAGAGCATATTATTTATATTATGTGAGGTTTAACTTTTCATTGTAACTCATGGAATCAATGATAGAAATGCAGTTTATTTATTCTGTCAGTCCCAAGTATGTAATATTAAACCAACAAAATTCAGTTTAAGAAACTTGCAATAAGCTACTACTTGGCTCAAAGCAAGGAATTAGGATGGTCAGGTTGAACTTTCTTTATATATAAAGAACTGAGTCTCTGAAAAAGGAAAAAGACTTTCAAATGACACCCAATGAATGTCTTTTTTAAAAATAATAGCTTTAATGGCTGGGCATGGTGGCTCACGCCTGTAATCCCAGCATTTTGTGAGGCCGAGGTGGGTGGATCACCTGAGGTCAGGTATTCTAGACCAGCCTGGCCAACATGGTGAAACCCTGTCTCTACTAAAAATACAAAAATTAGCTGGGTGTGATGGCAGGTGCCTGTAATCTCATCTACTCAGGGGGGCTGAGGCAGGAGAATCACTTGAACCCGGGAGGTGGAGGTTGCAGTGAACTGAGATTGCGCCATTGCACTCCAGCCTGGGGAACAAGAGCGAGACTTCGTCTCAAAAGAAAAAAAAAAAAGCTTTAAAATATATATTGCATATGGATAAATTTATGTATCATAAAAGTATACTTGGCTAAGTTCTCAAAAGTCAACACACTTTTGTAATCCCCACCCTAAAAAAGAAGGAACATTAGCAGTTAATTGCTTCAGAAGTTTTCTTCATGACAACCTGGTTGTATGCCTTTCTTTTTTACTAAAAGTGATCACTGTCCTGACTTATAATAATACTATATATTAGCTTAAAATACTTTTGTTGCATATGCTTTTTTTTTTTTTTTTTTTTTTTTGAGACAGGGTCTCACTCTATTATTCAGGCTAGAGTGCAGTGGCACAATCTCAGCTCATTCCAACCTCCGCCTCCAGGGTTCAAGCAAATCTTGTGACTCAACCACCCAAGTAGCTGGGATTACAGGCATGCACCACCACAGACAGCTATTTTTAAAATTTTTACTAGAGACGGAGTTTTGCCCTGTTGGCCAGGCTGGTCTTGAACTCCTGGCCTCATGTGATCCACCCGCCTTGGCTAGGATTACAGGTGTGAACCACCATGCTCAGCTTGTTGTATATGCTTTTATGCAGTTTTCTTTTGTTCTGTTATGTTCATGAGGTTCTTCTAACATTTTAAATATGGCCATAGTTTATCTTCTTCTAGAAGCTTTAATAATTTTAGGTTTTACTTTTAGGTGTTTTATTGTTTTGAGTTGATTTTTATATAAGGTGATCAAATTTTGAGTAAAGATATTTTTCCCCCCATAGGGATGTCCAATTGTTCCAGCACCATTTGTTGTAATTTAATTAATCTTACGTGGATTGTAAATCAGATGCAAGTTACAGACAATATAAACCATAGGTGGGTCTGTTTCTGGATTCTCTATTCTGTTCCATCAGTCTGTTAATATATGTCTGTCCATTCTCCAGTTCACACACTGTGTGGGCAATTATCATTTTGCAGCAAATCTAGAAATCAGGTAGTATGGTTTGTTCTGCTTTTTCAAAATTGTTTGGCTGTTCTAGTTAGTTCACCTTTGCATATAAATTTTAAAATTCGTTTGTCAGTTTTTACAAAAATCCTTCTGGGGTTTTGATTAGAATTGTTGAATGTAGGTGTAAATCTAGGGAGAAATTACATCTTAACAATAATTATGTCTTCCAGTTCATGAATATACATGTCTGTATTTATTTAGATTGTTAATTTCTTTAATTATTGTTTTATATTTTTCAGTGTAGGAATATTGTACATATTTTGTAAGGTTTATAATGAAGTATTCCATGTTTTGGGGTGCTTTTACAAATGGTGATTTAAAAATATGCAATTTCAAGTATTCATTGGTACTGTATAGATAAGATTGATCTTTGTATATTGCCCATGTGTGCTGTGACTTTGCTAAAATTATTTATTCTAGTAGTTTTTTTTTTATTTGGGGGGAGGTTTAATGAAAAAAATTATGTTTTCAATGTAGTACATCTTTATATATATATATGTATATATATATATACATATAATGGAATACAATTCAGCCATAAAAAAGAATGGAATCATGTCTTTTGCAGCAACATGGATAAAACTAGGGGTCATTATCCTAAACGAAATAAATTAGAAATAGAAAGCCAAATACTGCATGTGGTCACTTATAAATTGGAGCTAAACAATGGGAACATATGGACATACAGAGTGAAATAAAGATGGGAGGATGATGAGGGCTGAAAAATTACCTATTGGATACAGTCCAGTACTCACTCTTTGGTTTACGGGTGCACTAAAAGCGCAAATTTCACCACTACACAATATACGCATGTGAGAAATCTGCACTTGTACCCCCAAATATATAAACATTTTAAAAGATTTAAATTACATTTTCTGTGAGTAGAAACAGTTTCATTTCATTATTTGAAGTCATGCCTTTTCTGTTTCTTGCCCAATTGCCCTGGCTAGGGACTTTCAGTTAGTTGTTGAATGGAAGTGGTGAACAGGAACATTTTTGTGCTGTTTCCAATATTAAGAGAAAACATTGAGTCTTTCGCCATTAAGTGTAATGTTAGAAGTAAGGTTATTGTAGATGCTCTTTATTAAGCTGAGCAAGTTTCCTTCTTTTCGTAGTTTTCTGGGAGGTTTAATCATGAAAGTGTGTTGAATTTTGTCAATTGCCTTTAGACATAAGTTGGTATGATAATAAGACTTTTGTTCTACAGCTGGTTCATATGGTAGATAACACTGGTTAATTTTTAAATGTTGTATCAGCCTTGCATTCCCAAGATAAACCCCACTTGGTTGTGTTGTACTACTCCTTTTGTGTGTTATTGGATTTAATTTGCCAGTAGTTTGTTGAGGATTTTTGCATTTGTATCATAAGGTATACTAAACTGTGGTTTTCTTTTTTTGGTAATATATTTGACTAGATTTAGTATCAGTGCAAGTGCTGGCCTCATAAAAGGAATTGACGAGTTCCTTCTTCTCTTATATTCTGGAAGAATTTGTATGGAATTGGTATTATTATTTAAATGTTTGGTACAATTTGCCAGTGAAGCCATCTGGGCCTGGAATTTTCTTTGTTAGAAGGCTTTAATGTACAAATTTTATTCTTGTTAATTGACAGTTTGCATCTTTTAGAAAATTGGTCCATTTAATCTCATTTTAATGTCTGTAAGTACTGTGGTATTGTTTCCCTCTCTCATTCATGATATTTATAATTGATGTCTTATTTCTTTTTTTTTCTTGGTAAGTCTGAATAGAATTTATCAATGTTGTGATTTTTTTTTCTCAAAAGAATTAGCTTTTGGTTTCACTGAGATTTTCTCTATTGGTTTTCTGCTCTCAGTTGTATTGACTTCTGCTCTTTATTATTTTACTACTTTTGCTTGGCTTGGGTTAAGTTTGCTCTTCTCTTTCTATTTCCCTAAAGTTAAAGATTCAGTTGTTGAGTTGAGATCTTTTGTTTTTTCTAATACAAACATTCAATTTCAAAGCACTGCTTAAGTTGCATTCTACAAATTTTGATATATTGTGTTTTCATTTTCGTTCAAGATCTTTTCTAATTTATCTGGTAATTTTTTTGACTCATGTTTTATTTAGAAATATGTTATTTAATTTTTAAATATTTGGATATTTTTTCTAGGCCTTTCTGTTATTGACTTTTAGTTTATTTCCTTATGGTCTCTGAACATGTTTTGTGTAACTTAAATTCATCTAAATTTGTTGAGGTTTCTTTTATGTGCTAGAAATATGGTATATCTTGGTTAATGCTCTGCACGTTTCAAAAATATGTGTATTCTGCTATTTATTAGGTGAAGTGTTCCATAGCTGTCAATTAGGTTAATTTGGCTAACAGTATTGTACAGGTTCTCTCTATTCTTACTGATTTTCTATCTTCTTTTTCCGTAAATTACTTAGAGGGATACTGAAACCTCTGAGCATAATTGTAGATTTGTCTATTTCTCCTTTCACTTGTATGGTTTTTGTTTTAATGTATTTTGAAGCCATACTGTTAAGTGCATGTACATTAGGATTGTTATATCATCTTAACCCCATATTCAATTCCTTCCTTATTACATAATATGATTCTTTAACTGAAAATATTCTTGTTCTGAATTTTAGATGATATTAATTTAACTTTCTTTTATTAGTTTACAAAGTATTTTTCCAGCCTTTTGTTTTTAGTCTATCAATGTCTATATAATTGAAGTAGCTTGCTTTTAGACAGATACGTCTTTCATTTTATCCAGTTTGACCATCTGTATTTTAATTTGTGTGTTTACACTATTTACATTTGATGTGATTATTGATATAGTTAGATTGAAATTCACCATCAGCTTTTGTTACTTTTCCATCTGTTATATTTTTCTCTTCCTGCCTTTCTTTGAATTGAATGTTTTTCACAATTCCATCTCATTTACACTATTTGTTTATTATTTATACTCTTGATTTTAATGTTAGTATTACCCTTTGATTTGCAATATACACCTTTAATTAACTAGAGTTTACCTTCAAATAGTATTATATCACTGTCTGAGTAGTTTCAGGACCTTACAATTGTTACTCTCAATTTACTTACCATCTTTTCATGTTCTTGTTGTCATTCATTTTACTTATATATATTCTATAAATACACAGCACATTGATACTAATTTTGCTTTAGAATTTTATCTTTTAGAGCAATTAAAAATAATGAAAAAGCTAATTCATTTCTGCTTTTTCAGCACTTTATTTTTCTGTATAAATCCACCTTTGTGTCTGATACTGTATTCCTTCTGCTTGAAGAGCTCCCTTCAATATTTCTTCAATTCTGTCCTGAAACAGTTTTTAATTCTCCTTCATTTGAAAACTATTTTTACCAAGTAGAGAATTGTTGGCCTTTTTCCTTTTATCATTTTTAAGATGTCACTTCATTGTTTTCTCACTTGCATAGTTTCTGACAAGAAGTCTGCTGTCAATTTCTTTCTAGCTTTCAATGCAGTGTGAATTTTTGTTTTCTGACTGGTCTCAAGCTTTTATCCTTTGTCTCTTTTCTAACAGCTTGAAACTATGTTTATTAGGGTTTTTAGTTTTAGTTTTCTGGTTTTAGTTTTAGTGTTTGTATATATCCTGTTTGTCAGTCCCTTAATTTCTTGGCTCTTCTATCTTCAGTTGGTTGTTTATTCTTTAGAAGATAGCCAATATCTCTTCAATTTTTATTTTGTTTTGGTGGTTTGTTGCCTTCATTCTTTTATCTTTTCTCTTTCATGTTCTGACTACATGCAGGCTTAATATTTTTCTATAATTCTTTGATGCTGTGTTCTCTTACTTTTCACTCTTTCTATAATTTCTATTGACCTATCTTTAAGTTTACTAATTCTTTCCCCAGTTGAGTCTACTTATGAGCCTATTCAAAGTATTTTTCTTCTCTGTTACTATGATTTTCATTTCTAGCACTTTCATTTTATTTTTGTAAGACAGAATGAGAAATATTCTCATATGACAGTCTCTAGATCTTTGAGATCATGCAAATTTTCTTTGTTTTTCACTAGAGCCTTAAACATTAATCATAGTTATTTTAAATTCCCTATCTCATCAATCCAACATCTGCCTTATTTCTGAGTCTGTTTGTTTGTTGCTTTGTCTCTTGAGAGTGTGTTGTTATTTTTACTTCTTGGTATGCCAGGTAAGTTTTTGTTAAAAGCCAGACATATTATATAGGATAATAAAGATAGGCTAATATATTTCACACCTGTAAATGAACATGCCTTTTCTTTTGTTAGGCCTTTAGTGTGGGGTGTTTGTGTCAGTCTTGTCAGAAGTTGGCCTTGATTTGAATTTTTTGTTGTTGTTGTTGCTGTGATTCCCCTTAGTGCACCACAGATTTCAAATATCTCTAATGTTACTTTCTCTTTGTGGTGAGGAGTGGTTTTCCAAAAGGACTTTCCCAGTATTTGCTCCACCCTCAGATTTAGATCTTCTTTTTGTGCCTGTACCTCAGAGACAGCTTCTTTTTTGTCTGTCTCCCAAATTTTGCACTGTTGGTGGGAATGTAAATTAGTTCAGCCATTGTGGTTGAACTTGATTGCTATTACTTCTTACTTGATGCTTTTGAGGCAGAGGGACATTTTCTGCTGTTACCTTCAGTTTTAGAGAGGCAGTGTTGCTGTGGGTCTCAGAAGCAGGCTGTTTCAGTGATCCTGCCTCTCCCCGGGACTAAAATCACTTCTTATTCTTTTCCCCTACCTATGATGAGTTATCACTGGTGCCCTAAGAGCCACAAGACTCACTGTTATTTTCCTGGGACTGAAGACCTTTATTCCAAAGGGACGATCTGGGAGAAGTATATGGGCAGGGCATTAAGCCTTTCCCAGAGCTGCTGCTGTTCCCCTCCTGAAGCCTGCACCACAACAGATACTTTGTCAGTACTCTTTTTTGCTTTTTATTTTATTCTATTTTACTTTTAAGTTCCGGGATACATGTGCAGAACATGCAGGTTTGTTACACAGGTATATGTGTGCCCTGGTGGTTTGCTGCACCTATCAACCCTTTGTCTAGTTTTAAGCCTCACATACATTAGCTATTTGTCCTGATGGTCTCCCTCCCCTTGCCCCCCATCCCCCAACAGGCTCAGATGTATGTTGTTCTTCTCCCTGTGTCCATGTGTTCTCATTGTTCAACTCGACTTATGAGTGAGAACATGCGGTGTTTGGTTTTCTGTTCCTGTGTTAGTTTGCTGAGGATGATGGCTTCCAGCTTCATCCATGTCCCTGCAAAGGACATGATCTCATTCCTTTTTATGGCTGCATAGTATTCCATGGTGTACATGTACCACATTTTCTTTATCCAGTCTATTATTGATGGACATTTGGTCTTTGCTATTGAAAAATAGGGCTGCAGTAAACATACAGGTACATGTGTCTTTATAGTAGAATGATTTATATTCCTTTGGATATATACTCAGTAATGAGATTATTGGGTCAAATGATATTTCTGGTTCTAGATCCTTGAGGAATCGCCAGACTGTCTTCCACAATGGCTGAACTAATTTACTAATTTACATTCCCAACAACAGTGTAAAAATATTCCTATTTCTCCACAGCCTGGCCAGCATATATTGTTTCTTGACTTTTTAATAATCGCCACTCTGACTGTCATGAGATGGTATCTCATTGTGCATTTATCTAATGATCAGTGTCATTGAGCTTTTTTTCATATGTTTGTTGACTACATAAATGTCTTCTTTTGAGAAGTGTCTGTTCATATCCCTTGCCCACTTTTTGGTAAAGTTGTTTGGTTTTTTCTTGTAAATTTGTTAAGTTCCTCTAGATTCTGGATATTAGACGTTTGTCAGATGGATAGATTGCAGAAATTTTCTCCCTTTCTGTAGGTTGCCTGTTCACTCTGATGATAGTTTCTTTTGCTGTGGAGAAGCTCTTTAGTTTAATTAGATCTCATTTGTCAATGTTAGCTTTTGTTGCAGTTGCTTTTGGCATTTTCCTCATGAACTCTTTGCCCATGCCTATGTCCTGAATGGTATTGTGTAAGTTTTCTTCTAGGGCTTTTATGGTTTTGGGTTTTACATTTAAATATTTAATCCATCTTGAATTAATTTTTGTGCAAGATGTGAGGAAGGAGTCCAGTTTCAGTTTTCTGCATATGGCTAGCCAGTTTTCCCAGCACCATTTATTAAATAAGGAACCCTTTCCCCATTGCTTGTTTTCGTCAGGTTTGTCGAAGATCAGATGGTTGTAGATGTGTGGTATAAATTCTGAGGCCTCTGCTCTGTTCCGTTGGTCTATCAGTACTCTTATTCTGCCTCAAGTCTTTCATGTGAGCATCTGCTGAGATCTGAGGAGAAGAGTGTAAATTAAATTCCACTTATATATGCACTGCCCAAAGAGTCTGTGTTTTAATACTACCCTACAACTAGTCTCTTGCAATTGGTTAATAACTGTAGTGTTTTTTTTCTGTTACCAATAGTATGGCATTCAGAGGCATCTGCCTTAGTGTTCTGCAAGTGTTCACATCCTGTCTCTCCTCAGAGGCATCTGTCTTTCCTTAGATTTCAGGTTACAGTAGTTTCCCCAACCCCCACTTATCAGTAGTTTTGCTTTCTGCAGTCTCAGTTACCCATGGTCAACCACAGTCCAAAAATAGGTGACTACATTACAATAAAATAGAGAGAGAGAGAGAGAGAGACCACATACATGTAACTTTTATTACAGGATATTGCTATAATTGTTCTACATTATTATTAGTTATTGTTATTAATCTTTTTTGTGTCTAATTTATAAATTAAACTTTCTCATAAGTATGTATGTATAGGAAAAAACAGTATGTATACGGGTTAGGTTGTATCCACAGTTTCAGTATCTACTGGTGGTCTTGGAAGGTATCTTCCATGGATAAAAGGACACTACTGTAGTTGGTTGTTCTGCAGCCTCAGTTCTCTATGGATTCAAAACCAGTTGTAGATTTGCACACTGTCTGGCTTGTTTTAAATTATTGTATGGGTGGGAGTAGCGCTCCTTTCATTTTCTCCATTTCATACAGAAGCCATAATTATTTTCAATTCTATATCATTTTTGATTGAATGAAAAATACCATAATTTTTTTGTTCTATTAGTAGACATTTGAATTATTTGTGGTTGGGTTCATGACAACAAGGAATGCTTCTATGAGCACATATATGTCTTTTGGTATACATATATAAAATATTTCTCAAGGGTATAGATGTAGGAATGGAATTGATTAATTGTGGGTGAATACATACAACACACACGCATGTATGAGTTATAGGGTGTATATATGTGCATATAATGATTTTGGTAAATTATTGATATAAAAATTTTCAATGAAGTATAACTCATAGAAAAGTGTACCTATCTTACGTTACCACAGGATATCATTTAGACTGTAGCCTAAGAGAACTATAGTTATTCACATCCCCAAACATTAACTGAGAACCTGTTATACAGTGGGCATTTAGGAAATGAAAGGTGAAGGAAAAGTTACTGACCTTAGGGGTCTTGAAAGCTAGAATACAATTAAGTGCTGTATACACACACACACACACATGCACACACGCTTAAAGAGTAGGGAGAGAAAAATTATGATTGGGGAAATCAATAAAAGCATATTGGAGAAGACATCATTTAATATTAACCTTTAAGTGTAGTAGCAGTGTAGATAGTGCCTAAGAATTGGATTATAGATCTTAGTCATTATGTTAGGAAAGAAACCTATGGCCTTGTTTTATAGCAATTACTGGGGATATCCAGGTGTTTTGCCCTGGAAGAAATAATCTTAGAACCATTTATTAAAGACAGACCCTTACAGATCATGGGGTCCAAAACTGTCTTGAGGTCAAAAACTTTCTCATCTTATAGATGAGAAAACTGAGGCTTAGGGAAGGGAAGGGACTTGCCTGGGATAAATTTTTGCTAGTAAATGTACTTAATGAGATCTCTCAGTTACACTGAAACGTTTGAGTATTGGAACATTGTGTTTTTGTTGTTTTCTTTTTCTTTAAATCCTTAAAATGTTGTGGATACATAGTAGGTGTATATATTTATGGGGTACATAAGATGTTTTGATACAGACATGCAATGCATAATAATCACATCACGGAGAATGGTGTATCCATCTCCCTTTAAGCATTTGTCATTTGTGTTACAGATAATTAGAATATTGTCTTCATCATTCTTTTATTCCCCACCAAAGTTTTTGTAAGGTAGTAAGAGGATCTTTGTGGAAAGAATTCTTATTCCCTTACGTTCCTCCTGGTCTGTTCCTAGGTCAAGGTTGAGTACGTTTATAGATATTCTGTAAATATGTTTTATTTTCAACAGTAAGTGTAGTTCATATAGTGGATGATCTAGGCAATAAGTAATAAAGTAAAATCTGGAGAATTTTGGTTACTTTGCTTTTCCTCTGTGTGTTTCAACTACAAAATTCTTCACTACAATGCTCCCCAATTCCTTTTATTAGTGCTTGCAGTGCCAGTGGGCAAACTGAATTCTTCATGCAACCAAAGAATTCCAAAAACGTATTTCTTGCAGCTAGCATAAACCTCCAATTCCACAATGGTAGCAGTGGTGGATTTTACCCAATGTTTTAATGATGAATGTAATCAGAACATAAAAATATCTAAATGCATACTTTGAAGGAATTTGCAAAAATGACGAGAAGAACTGAAAAAAGCACAATTCAGTTTGTTTCTTTAGCATCTGTGTTTATCTTTCCCCTTCTCTTGTGCATATTGAGGATGTTTTAAAGATTGTATTTTTAAAAGCAAATAAATAGTTTCCAAAATATTCATTGATGGGGTAAATTAGTGTTCTCTTTGTAGATGTAATTATTAAATAATTCAAAGGACTAACCCTAGAATGACATTTTTCCCTTATTCCTGGGTAATTTTTGAGATTTCCCCTCATGCCCAGGAGCTAATTATACTCTCTCACTCTCCCTCTCTCTCTCTCTCTCTTGCTGCAGCTTTCTGTATGTGTGTGTGTGTATTATATCTAAGAAATTTTACTCCAAACATCTAACATTCTGGGTACGGGTTTGATTTGGGGAAAAAAATTACACTTTTTTTTTATCCTTTGGCTTTTCTCTTTAAAAAGTATCAATGAGGGCAGGGAAAGGGAAGGAGAATGGACCCAAACTAATAAAAGGATTGATCAGTGATTATGAACAAAATACAGCTTCTGTATTTCCACTCAGTCAGTATGAAGTTTGCTGTTATTTTCCCCAATTCCTGGAGCCAGTTATTGCAGCAAATTTAGCATTTGGAGCTTATAGACTCATGCTAGACAGACACATATAGAATTTATGAATCGAATTAGAAAAATGGTCTTTGAATAATATAAATTATTCTCCATGTATATTTTTATATATGAATGAACCTATTGGACTCCAGTGAGATTAGCAAATGCCTTAGCTATTTCATTGCAATGACAACCATTTTTCAGTCACTCATGTCCCTCTGGGTTCTTCAGTGATATTATTTGATGTATGCTTTATTCTGTGCCATTTATTCTACTGAATATTTTGCATGAATGATCTTATGTAATCATCAGTAATCTGTTAAATCAGTATCATTATTATTCTTGTTTCATTGATATTGAAATATAAAAGTAGGTTATCATAAATTAAAAGGCTATGGGTAGTGATAAAATTTTATTCCAGGTAGTATCTCCAGAATATGAATTCTTAATCACTACTCGTGTTTATTCATTCCACATGTCACTGAACGCCTATTATGTCTAGCAAAGTTCTAGATTCTCTTGTAGTTGCATTACTCAGTTATTGGCTAGATAACCCTAAACACTACAGAAAGCTGCACTCTGCCCCCTTGGGATTGCCTGGCTCCATAAGATTATTACCGTTGCTGAGTTTGGGGACCCACTTGAGCAAATCTAGCATATTTAAAAGGAAGCTTTTATTCTGGAGAAGTTTTGTTAACAAAGCATCTATTGGCTGGGCAGAGTGGCTCATAACTATAATCTCAGCACTTGGGGATGCCAAAGTGGGCAGATCACCTGAGGTCAGAAGTTTGAGACCAGCCTGGCCAACATGATGAAACCCTGTTTCTACTAAAAATACAAAAAATTAGGTGGGTATGGTGGTGCATGCCTGTAATCCCAGCTACTCAGGAGGCTGAGGCAGGAGAATCACTTGAACCGGAGAGACAGAGGTTGCAGTGAGCCGAGATTGTGCCACTGCCCTCCAGCCTGGGCAACAAAGTGAGACTCTGTCTCAAAACACACACGCACACATGCACACACACACACACACACGCGCGTGCACACACACACACACGTCTATTTAGCATCTGTCCCAGGCAGTACATCACAATAGCATGTTAATAGATACTAAAGGACCTTTAGTTAGGAGGTCAACTGGTCTACCTCTGTCACTTAGTAGACAAGAAGGTTGCCCTAAAATATACACTAAGGTAGTATGCATTACAAAAAAGCCACAATAAGGACATAGCTTAGGGGAAATTTTATGATCTCTCTTTACCAGTCTCCTTATATGACACTGGTTCAATTCAGAAGTAGAGGTGAAGATAGTTAATATCCTAGGAATAAATGTGAAATCTCCCTTCCCCTTTCCTCACAGTATTATAGTCAATTCTCATATGGAAATAGCCCTCAGTTACAACATTAAGCTTTTCTATTCACTTCTAATAACTGAAATTCCACCCAACTGCCTCCTCACTTGAATTCCATGTACTTTTTTTCCAAATAAATTAAATGACTTTCTCTAAGTCAAATGCTATTAAAAATTCTTGTTGTTCCTCAAACTCTGCTTTCTTGTAGTATCTGGTTTATTGTGACTTGAATGAGACTTATCTGTAAATGGATGTATTTTCCATTCCATGTTGCTCTTGCATACACACACATACACTGAAATTCAGACTTTTCTGCTAGCTCTCAGAAAACAAAAGCAATGTGTGATTCATGTGTCACCCACTGTGGGAAGTTGGATGTTGCACTGCATTTGTCTCTCAGTCTTTAAAGTCAATATGGCAAAGTCATTAGAGGCAGAGCCCAGAAGATATCCCTGCCCATGAGCTGTGGAGATCTGGACAAGTTACTTTACCCAACTCCAAGACTCAGTGAATGCTCTTATCTGTAAAATGGGGACAATGATAATATGTCTTCCTCCCTTTGGGTATTTGATGATTAGATGAGAAAACACGTCAGTCAATTCAGTGCTTCACACACAATAAAAGCTTAATAAATGCTAGTTATTATTATGTTTAGCCAACATATATTAGCATCTGACACTAAATAAATACTTGTCCAATGGAAATGACCAGAATTTAGTGCCCCTAACACTTCACTGTAGTATTTGCCATATGGATAAGCGATCTTTATTATGCTATTTGGATTTAGTTCCAAAGCTAACCCCACCTCCTTATATTGAAGCCAGCTCCTAGGCCACCTGGATAACTTTTCCGGCATTTCAATGAACACACCAATACAATACAAGCATAATTAGACTTTCTGGATTTTATATCTATTCTCAAGTATATATTGTATAGGGAACCAACATGTTCAAGGACCGTAGAGCCAGTTATAGGTTTGATTTTAAAGCACTTCATCTTAACTCATTTCCTTTCTGGCTGATGTTAGTTTAAATAATATAAGTCTGGGCTTAAGATTGTATCTCTGAGTGAGACAAAATAATAGATGATTCTATCTCCCTTTAGAAAAAAAAGAAAAAAAAAAAAAGAAGCAGCAGCAGTAATTGACTCTTAGGCTTAGGCAAGAACTCCACAATGGATTTGTTGGGGAAAAAAAAATGTTTTCCTGCTTGTATGTGTTGGTTTAGATTTTCTGTTGTATGTGTGTTGTGAAAGAAGACTTTGGATAATTATTGCGATTTTCCAAGCAGCTGGTCTTCCAATGGCATTGTTACAGGGTCAGTCTATTTTCCTTTAATCTGACCATAATGTCATAAAACACTGGCTGTTTCCTTGGCAACTGTTCAGGGAAGACTAGCTGTTTTCTCTACCTCAAGCCAATGGTGGACTGCAGGCAGGTTCTCCTGCAAGCCACAGGGAAGCAGATTTCATTACTGGGGTCTTTGTATCAACAAATCACTTATTTCACTGTGATTCTGTTCAGACAAGATCCGAAAGTAAATTTCATAAGAAAAAAATGATTATACATCAAGCTCAGTTGACTTTAAAATTTTTCCTTTACATTGAGTAAAGTTTCTGGCCACTTTTGACCTTTTTTTCAAATGACATTATTGATATGAAATCAGAAACTATAATTGATAAACTATAAACTGCTGTATAGACACTTTTCTACACAATGGTCATTGCTTTTATTCTCTATCTAAGCCTAAATTGTAAGGCTTCCTTCTCTTTTTTTTTTTGAGATGGAGTCTCGCTTTGTCGCCCAGGCTGGAGTGCAGTGGCACAATCTTGGCTCACTCCAAGCTCCACCTCCCGGGTTCACACCATTCTCCTGCCTCAGCCTCCCGAGTAGCTGGGACTACAGGCGCCAACCACCACGCCTGGTTAATTTTTTATATTTTTAGTAGAGACGGGGCTTCACCATGTTAGCCAGGATGGTCTTGATCTCCTGACCTCGTGATCCACCTGCCTTGGCCTCCCAAAGTGCTGGGATTACAGGCGTGAGCCACCACGCCCGGCCTGAATGATTCCTTCTCATCTTCTGGGAGGTTTTTCTGACTTGCTTTCTCAATTCCACTCTCTTAGGCAGAGCTTATACCTCCCTTCATGTATGTTACATGTACATGTATTGAGTCAGTGCATCCTCCTAATGAAACTTTTCCTGAGATCTCTCTTATTTACTTTCTTCCTTTTCTGAAATTCTCTGCTATTTAGATTCAGTGCCAAAGAAATTGACATTTTTATTTACTTGCTGAGGAATAAACAGAACTTGAAAGGATTTAGGAACCCAAGACCACGTTTTATGAAATAACTAATCTTGTCTTCCTAAATACTGTAAAAATCTTATATAATCCCTAATACTTGGCATAGTGCTAAGCACCGAATAGGAATACAAGAAATATTGCAATGATCTGAATTGCTTACAAAATATTGATAACAACTTCTTCATTGGTAAAGAAAAGCTACTTTTGACCTTTTTTTCTTCCTCAAGGGTAAGTAGTGAGAAGCATACAGTACCCAAGAGTTTCTTTGCCTTTTTGATTGTTTCATGGAAACAAGTATTTGTAAATAATTAAGATGGGAAAATTTGGCTCCTTGAAAAGACAGGACTGCTTTCAAATAAATTTGAAATGAACTTATACAGAAGCCATCATGGTTATCAGGGCAATTGGGTCTATTTCCTCATCTCTTCATGATATCTTGTAAAAATGCCCTGTGTTGAGAACACTGGTGATCATAGCGGTGGGGTTGGAGTAGAATCTGGTGCGTTTCTTCCTCTACAGATCTCCTAATAGCACTTGCCCTGTTTTCACGGAGCCTTATCAAAGTTCGATGTAGACTCCAGTGTGTAGTAGTGGGCAGTGACCTACCAGATGACCTCTTTGAACAAGAGCTAGTTTGAGCCAGTGTATAGCTCTGAATCGATGGAAGATCCATTTTCAAATTTCAAAAGGGCTGTTAAAACACTTAGTTCTGTATTATAGATACACAAATGGATATAACAAACTGGATGTCTCTTCTGCAGCTGTTTCAATTTGTATGCCATGTTTTCTATCCTTCTTGCTCCTGGCAATTTTCTTTCCTGAAGCATATCACACCTTCTTCCATTTGACAAGCATTTTCACTGCTGCTGCCACTCCCTGCTGCCAAACAAAACCCAGCCCTGTTTGAATTCTTGAGGGCTGTGGGAGGGAGAGGAGTCCTGTTTGAATTTGAAATGGTTTTAACTTCACTTTGTATACAGAACAAAAATGGAAAACCAGATCCTGTGTTTGTCTCAAAACTAAAATTTCAAAACCTAACCTGAGGTGGAGAAACAGATACTACAGGGCAAGGAAATGTCTGGGCTCACTGCAAAGGAATGCAGTAAGGGAACCACCTCCAGACACCTGTTTAAGAGTTTACGTTTTTGTTCTTCCGCACGATTATTATCTTAGTATCTCAACTGGCTATACATGCTTTTAGGAAAGTTGCAGGGATCATATTCTAAGGCGCATCAAATATGTTCAAAGTGCAAGCATGAGCAGAATCTCTCCTCTCTGCTAGTGAGGTCCTGTAGGTCTACAAGTTACTAACTTCAGGCTTACAGAATGTTAGAAGTAACGGGTGCATATCCTGTAATCAATCCCGGTATTGAGCAAACAGGCACAAATGACACCCAGCAAGAAAAATGACTTGCTCAAGACACCACAGCAAGTTCATGGTTTTCTGAACTGAATTCCAAGTTTCATAACTTCTAATTAATCCTCCTTTTTTCCCCAGTACAGCTAATATGCTTTTTGTGAATAATAACATATAATAGGTGTAATCTGTCAGAACTTTTAATAGTTGATAGTATGTATCCTCAGTTTATTGATGTTCAAGCTCTTCTGAGTATTATAATACTTTCTATTGGTATTTTCTCTCTTGAGCTATTCCCTACCTTGAATCTCTCAGACTAGAGATTTCAGAAGATTACGTAGTGTCTGTGACTTCAACTACACATGGATAGTCCGCAAGACTCTGGACTTTCATGGTTCCATGTCAGTTGGACAGGTGTTACTCTAAGGCCCTGCAAAAATATAAAGTAGTTTGAGAATCTCTCTCCTGTTAATCTTCAGTTAAATTCTGAGCTATTTATATGCGAGAGGCAGCTTGGTAGGATGGAAAGAGTTTAGACTTTGTAGTTCTACTGCCCCAGGTTTGTATCCCAGCTTTATTTCCTAACAATGTAGCCTTAGGCAAATTGCTTAACCTCTCCGAGGCTCAGTTTCTTCAAATAAAAAAATGAAATAAGGCTTCCCTTGCAGAGTTGTTAATATTATATTAACATTATATATGTGAAGTGCCCAACTCCTTGCAAATACCTAATATATACCAGCTTCCTTCCCAGGCTTTTTCTGGTCAGATCTGTTTTCCACTTAACTTTGGCTGTTGGAAGAGAAGATAATTTATTATGAAGATAATTGTCTGATAATTGTCATGAAAATTCAGTTGATGATAATTTAATGATTTGTTTACCTTTCTCTCTAAAGAGTTGCAACTCATGGGGGCTGTGTGTGTGTGTGTGTGTGTGTGTGTGTGTGTGTGTGTTACTTACAATGTTTTTGCCATCTCTTCCTGTATGACAGTATTTGATTAGTCAGGTCTTAAAGTGCTAAACACTTTATCCTTTTGTTTTAATTTCAATTTTAGATTTTGGGGGTGCATATGCAGGTTCGTTACGAGGGTATATTGTGTGATGCTGAAGTTTGGGCTTCTATCGATCTTATCATCCACATTGTGAACATAATACCTGACAGGAAATGTCTCAGCCCTTTCTCCCCCTCCTTCCTTCCTTCCTTTTGGACTCCCGAGTGTCTGTTATTCCCATCTTTACGTCCATGTGTACCCAAGTTTTCACTATAAAGAAAAAAAAAACCCTGAATACCTATTGTATGCCTCACTGTAGAGGCTACAGGATTCACACGACAAGGCCCCATACCCTGGGCATTGATAAAAGGAAGGAAAAAATGTAGCTTTCAAAAAAATGAAAATTGACTTTGTTGAAGGGTATTGTAATAGAAACATAAAACTGAGTGAGGAAGGAATGTATTCTAACTACACAATTAGGGAATACTTTGTGGAGGAGGTGGGTTCTGGATTTTGAAGACTGAGTATGATCTTTGACAGATGGTGTTCGGTGGGAATGAGGAAAAAGAAAGGTGAGCTTCAGCCAGGGATTGGAGGTGGAAAAAATGAACACATGGGTGGCGATGATTCAGGCAGAGGGGCAGGAATGTGAAAGAACTAAGACATAAAATTAGGAAGATAGTTTAGGACTGGTTTATGAGGGGGTCTTTGAATGGCAAACTCACCTTTGGTGGTCCACGGGAAGGTTTGTTAGAACTGGAGGAGTGTGCCTAAACCTATATGTCAAGCCACTAACTCTGCCAGCCGTCAGTTTGAAAACCGAAGCGATTAAGATCTCTGTCCATCTTATCTGAAAGAGAAGCTTTGCGCTCTAACTTGAAGCAGCCTAGAAATTTCAGAAGGTTACATAGTGTCTGTGACTTCAGCTACACATGGATAGTCCACAAGACTCTGGACTTATTTTCACTGTTGTGTAATAGGGTTAGTTTTGTTTTTAGCAGATTCTCCCAAGGAAGTGTGGTAATCACATTTCTCAAACCATTACATTAACTGCTGTTAGCAATAAATTATTGCTTATGTGCTAAAAGTCAAAAAAAGCTTTTCCCCTTTGGAACTTCTTTACTATACTCCTTGATATGTTTTGCTGTCCCACAAACTGGTGTTCGTGTGTGTGTGTGTGTGTGTGTGTGTTCAACTGAGTCAAGAACAGAGGAGAGGAGACTCAGGCTGAAAATGTCAAATTATTTTGAGTCAAATATTTATACATTTACTTCGGAAGTTATCACTAAAAAACAAAAAGTGTATGTCTCTTTGTGTCTGTATCTGTGTGCATCTGTGTGCACTCATTGGTATAAAAGGAGGAATACTCTTCTCAAAAGTACACACCAATGTTCTTGTCCAAAAGCCTACTTTCATATATGTGAATGTGAATTCCTACATTCTGTGTGTTTGCTTCTCCTCACTACAGCCTATTTCTAACATATCCCAACTTAATTTCCTAAATCTGTCCTATCTACATACCACAAAGTGCTTAACTGAGAAATTAACTTCTGTGTTACAGATAAATGGAAGTTAGATTAAAAGGATAATACATTGTCATTTTTAATGTTCTTAAATAATCCTTTTTATTGCAAATAAATATAGTGTTAACTCCGGTAAGTCCAGACTACTTCACTGAGTTCACCACCGAAATGTTTTCACAAAATCAGCATCATTATACCTTGGCTTTTATGAGAAGTTAGTATAAGAAACCTGTATAGGAAAATATCTCTGTATTATCTATGAAACTGTTAATAAATATGTTTTCCATCATGTCCATGTCATCTTTTACATATACGAGATGATTTCCTCTTAGAATTCATTCTAAACTTCTTTAACAGAAATTATCTTTTTTTGATTCGTATTCTCCTTTTTGTCCTGGTTACCAGACAGCACAAGTGACCATCATGTTTAGGTTTCTGATACAGTTCTCTCTTCCATTCCTCTCTGTAGCCTCTGATTTTTTTTTTTTTCAGACTTCAGTTGGAAAAATCCTAATGAATATAACTTTTAGTTACAGGTTGAATTCTTTTGAATGTGTATATTTAAAATAAGTAATGCACATAGTTAAAAAGAAACATGTTTTCAGAACAGTGGTTCTCAATTGTAGCTAAATATTTAGAATTATCTGGATGGTTTTAAAACTCTGATACCCAGGCAGCATCCTAGATCACTCAAATCAGAATATCTGGGTTTGGTCACAGACATCAGTATTTTTTTTTAAAGCTGCCCAATGTCACTCCAATGTTAAGATTCATTGTTTTAGATATTCTTTATTATGATGTTCATCATTTTTACAGAAACACATTTCCAAAAGGATAAATTTCAAAATCACCTGTAAACCTATAATTTATTATGTCACTCTTAACACTTAAAAATAGCTAACCTGCTAACCTTTTTCTTTTGCTTTTTCCTTCTTCTTTTAAACTAAATTACAATAATATATGTACATATATAGTGAATGTATTCATTTATATATTAGACACAATTTACATATTTATGCTTATATATATGGCATACATGTACATATTACAATATGTGTATTTCTTTTATTCCAAATCTGTTTTATTCTCAGAGACATTTTCCCATATCTTCCCAGATATATTTTCTGAGAACCTGGTTTTTAATGCTTGTAAAACATTAATACTTGTAGTTAGACCATTTTTTTTACTCATTCTTCTATTCTTACATATTAATGTTGCAGACAACATCCTTAAACAACTTTTGTGTGACTAATCCAATTTTTTCCTTGGGAATAAATTATGATCTATTGATTCATTTCTACGTGGGCTGAATTTTGTCCATAAGAATGAAAAATTGTACCCCCTAAGATGCTGTTTGCTCCCTGATGTCTCATTTTTCTCTAGAATACGAAGGAATGGCTGTTTTCTGCTCTTCCTAAAGACTCAGGATGTAATAATATACTGTCACAGGTTTCAGAAGCATGGGACCTTGGCACCAAAAGGGTCTCTACTAGCTAAGTTGTCTTGGAAATGAGTGGGTCCATTTCCTCTTCTGATACAGGAAGAATAGGCAGGTCATTAAATGATGATGGGGCTCTTTGAAGTGAAGTGAAGCAATATTGGAGGGTGTAGCATATAAAAACTCTCTTCTTGGATATAGAAAAAATTGAGCTACTTGGGCTAGGAGAAGTGAGCCTGGATTTGGAGGCTTAAGGTTTCAGGAAGGTCTGAGACAAACTTAAGAAGAAATGCATCAAGAGGGTTGGAAGGGACAGACGATTGATGAGAGCACTGAAATACCAGTGTGATTTGGGTCACCTGTGTGACATGGCATATATTTATGGGATACATGGAAAATAAGGGAGAAACAAGACATCTCTGTCACACTTTGGGGAAGTATACGATTAAGTTCCACACTCCATGGTGGAAAGAATGTCCTGGAGGCCCCCAGTCTTTCTCACTGTGATGCTGTGCTCATTTGATAACCTCATAAACACGTATTTCTGTTCTTAATGCCTTACCCATTCTGATGCACTGATCATTTTTTAGGCCATGTGAACAGGGCAGAGCTTGTCATTATGCCTGGGACATAGTGGGCATTCAGTAGGTGTTTGTTGAATGAAAGAAGCAGGCACAATCACAGCTTTCCCTTCTGGTGATCTGCTTTATGATACAATTTCCAGGAATGCATTGTGTCTAAAATTGGGGACCATATGTACAGGAAATTCTTTCTTATGTCAGTGTGAAATCCCTCCAAAGTAAATCCCCCTTTATGGTTTTTTATTGGTGTTTATTCTTTTTTAATACAGAAAACTGTAAACTTTATATTAGGGCAGGTTTTTTTGTGCAAAAGCTTGGTCATGGGCTAGATGACATTTCTTTTTCTGTAGAGATACTTGGACATTTTACAATTCAATTACTTCCTTCCAAAAGCCATATTTAGAATTCCAGCTAATCTGTGAGCCAGAAAGGAGTGAGCCAGTATAATAATCAAGGTAATGTGGCAAGAAGGTATGAAATTTCTTAGCCTTTCTAGAAGAGATGGGTGAAAATAAATGTTTCCAGGATCAGTAAATAACTTTCCCCTAGTAGCCAGAGAGAAAGCATCTTACTTTGCTCAAGCTGGACCTTTGTCATTTGAAGGATCGCCTCCTAATGCCATCTAAGCTTGAGAGGTTTATACGGCTGCAGCATGGTTTATCTTGCTGTTTTAACATTGTGTCCATTCAAGCTCCATTGTAGACCTTTCTTTTAAAGAGAGTTCACCCCGGGATATTAAATAAAATGGAATTTGGATGGAAAGTTGGCATCCCAGTTCGGAAACAATTTTTATTGGGTACAGACTTGCGGGGAGCAGAAAAAAACAAACACAATGTCTATGTTGTAAATGATAATAAAAAAAGAACAAGTAAAACAAATGAAAATGTTTGTTTTACTAAGGCTTTTTTGCATTCCCATGACTTCAAAATACTTTTGCATTTTATGGCAATCTATAACTGCTTTAGTATAGACAGACAAAGAACAAATAAAGTTACATAAATCCAGAGAATAACAGAAGAAATATATAGAATTACAGTGGTCAGTTGGTAAAGATTCTATTGGAGGTTTTGGAGGTTTTTGCATAATTTGTATTAGTCCGAAGATATTATGAAATTAATAATAAATTTTAATGTATATACGTTTCTTAATGTCTTCAACTTGCCAATTCTGTTGTTAGTCATAAACTTTTATATTCCTCCCTATGTTTATCTTTCCCATCTCTCTGGCTCGCTTTTGTTGTTACTGTTGCTGATTCTCAAAACCATTAGATATTAAGTATATTCCACTACCAAAGTCATTACTTTTAAGGAGAAAACGGGAAGTTAGAAGCCATGATTTTACTTATAATAATCCATTTGTCTCATACTTTCATCTCAAAAATATGTATTTAAGTAGAAGGAGAGCGAGAAAAATAACCAAGAGAGTTATATTGTAATTCTGGCTCTACTGTATACTAGCAGTGTGATTTTAAGCTGGTAATTTATCCTCTGTAGCCCCAGCATTGTCTTCTGAAAAGTACATTCGCTCATTTGGGTGGTGTGAGATTTAAGGAAATGACTCCTGGTAGAGTAGAATGAAGTAGAATGTAGACTGCACTAGCAATAGAATGAAGACGTGAGTATCGATGTTCTAGCACTGGACTGTCCTGTATGATAGTTACCAGCCACATGTGGTTTCTTTAAATTTGAGCTAATTAGAATTAAATTAAGTTAAAAATTTAGCTCCTTAGTCATACGAGCCACATTTCAAATGCTCAAGAATCACTTATGGCTAGTGGCTACCATATTGGACAGTGCAGAAGAACTATTCCATTATTGCAGATAATCCTGTTGAATAGCACTGACCTAGAATGACAGCTCCGTGTAGGGCACTGGGAATTGCTGTTTGGGGATGGTATCTCCTTGAGTTGGTCTGTGACCTGCTGGGAATAATGCAGTTCTCAAAGAACTCTAACTCTTCTTGAACCGCGTGCAAAATTGTGAACCTGGGATGCATGAGGGAGTGGTTATTTTGTGCTGAATGGTATGTCAGCTACATCACCACAGATGTGAGATCAGCAGACTTGCTTATTCTGAGTGCCGTCAGAATCGTTAAGTACCATATGTCCAGTGTCGTCTTTGGCACATTTATCTGGCTTCATCTGAGTTCCGAAGTGAAATCTCACAGCCGCCTTCATAAATTTAGCCATCAAAGACCAAGGTGATGATGACATACCAAGCTTTAGAATCCTCAAGTAGAGTGGGATATTGGTGCTGGGAATGACGAATGAAGGGACATCTGAGAATCATGCTGCTTTTATGGATTAGCAGAAATTCATCTTACGTGACCAAGAGCAGCTGCATAATGGCTAGAAAACATTTGCCCCTTCTGCTTATGTTTTGGTTATCCCAACACATTCTATGTGCAATGTCTGAGTTTGAAAGTTCTTTTTGAACTATAAAATCATTTACCAAAGTTAGGACTGATTATGAGTATCATCAATGATTGTTTTTAAATGTCATTATGATAAAGTCATAGAATAGTGACCATCTGTGCTGCCTTTGTCTTTGTATAGGTGCAGTAGTCCCAGCATTTCTCTCTATCTCTGTGTGTGTGTGTGTGTGTGTGTGTGTGTGTTTGTGTGTGTGTAGGATCACTGGAGTATGGTGGTGAAGAAAGCTGTCACAGCACAGAAGTTCAGAAGGAGGTACTGTGAAGGTCCCAAAGCATTGAGGTTAACTAGTTCTGAAAGCACTGAGGTTAACTAGTCAACTCAATAGTTGGGTGTATATACTGCTAAGGAAGGGTTCAACCCAGGGGGCTTATGCTTTCCCAAGACAGGAAACATGTATCTGAAGTGTGAATCTATTGCTATTATCCTCAGTTTGGCAGGCGACAGGGTTCTGAGAGTGAGAGAGTAATGGAATGTATATGTCTCTGCTCTTGAAGATACCAGGGGCACCTCGAAAACTCCCCTCCCCAGCCTAGGGTCAACACAGCCTTAACCGACTACCTCCTTTGCAAGCCTTTGCCATGGGTACTTAGAAAAAGACATATACACACACATTTCAGCTTATGTTTTTTGTGTTTGTTTGTTTTCCCAGATGCTTAAGATTTAAGGGCAATCTTAAGGGAAATCTCTTCTCCCACCTTGACTGAGGCACAGAGATGTCCTGTTCTCATGCTGTTGATGTTGACAGAAGTAAGACACGTTTTTTTCTCCGTGTGCCACCACACTCAAGCAGAATGTACAAGATATTTTCTGTCTACCAAGGATACCTGGTGACATCATCATACCTAGCCTTTCTTTCCTCTCTCCGCCCCCTCAGTCTCTCACCTTGCCCTCCCATGGGTCTTTGTGTGCTACTCTATGTAGAGTACAACTCGTACCGGATAGCCTGTTACTTATTTTGGTTCAGGAGCAGCTGCAGAGTATGAACTGGAGAGGACAGTCTACTTGCAAACATTTGTAGACTCTCCAGTGGACAGGTTACCTCTAAAGAAAGAGAAGCCTATGCTTTCCTACTCACTGAAGTTTTTTACCATTTGCAAGTGGATCCAATATATGTTTGTTTTGGGTGAGGGGCTAACAAAATGCTCTGCGGTTTCTGCAGGTTTCCTTATAGGAGACATCCTGTTATCCTCGTGTCGATTCTTGCCCCATTAGCTTTCAGCAGTAAATAGTTGAGGGTCTCATCTGGAAAGTTCTATTATTAGTACTACGTGGTCAGTACATTTTAAGATAGACATTTTAATAGGCAGAAAACTGTATACAAGGAGAAATGTGCAATGCAGAATAACTATCAAATGATATCTAGATATCTTAGATTGCTACTCTAGGCCATCCATGGTCTTACTCCATTGGTTCCTTTAACTCCCTTCATCCTCCCTTAACATTAGCTGTAGGTTTTCTCATCACTGTCTTTGCTCACCTTGTTTTCTCTGCCTTGAATTCCCTCCCTCAAGCTCCCCACACCAGCACCACCAGCATGTACCCTGTTCTTTAAGACAACTCAAATACCTCTGCCTCAAAAACATATTGCCCTAATTGTCCTGGCTGAAAGTGATAGTCTTCTCTGGACGCCCCCAGTCTCATCTCTGTACCTCTCTATGTCATCCTTAATCACTTTCTGACTTGTGTTGTTACATAGTTGAATATGCCTTGTCTCTACTACTTGATATTAAACTTCATGATGATGATAAGGTCCTATCTTATCTTCTCCCGTCTCTTCTCTGATCAGGCTTAGGGTAGTTCCTCCCACACTGTACTATTAAGAGAATACATAGTGAAAAAGTAAATGAATAAATGGCAGAAACCTTATGTGGAATGCTGGTGCAAGCAGTTCCTTTGACTGGGGACTTTTAAAAAGAGACTGATTGTATAGGAGATCTGAGCAATTTTCATATTAATGGAATGGATTATTAGAGCTGGCATGAACATGAAAAGAATCTAGCCACAACCACCTCTCAGGTCATCTTCATTTTCAGATGGGGAATCTAAGATTTAGATAGGACTGTTCCAGATCACATAGTGAGTGATTAATAGACCTAGGACTCATACCTCATCTGACATCCAACACAGCATGTTCTTTTGAAATAAGGCTAGAATAATAGTGAGACACACATATTAGACACATGATTGTGAGAAGACAGTTTTCCGCCCCACAGCGCATGACCCCATACATTTAAGTCCCTGCCTGTATAAATAGTACAGACAAAATAACAGCAACTTTAGAGGGAAACATGACTATTTCCATCATATTGTGATTCTACACAGCAGAATCAGAAACCTGGGTAAAGAGAAAAGTCTTACTCAGTTTCATTCTTGTTAAAAGACTTAATGACCGGAGTTCAAACTGGCGAAGTCATTGGCAGCATGAAAAGAAGTGGGGTTGAAGCTGGGCAACATTTCCACAACAGGGAGCGGAACAGAGAGACGGAAAATATTGGGAGTCTTGTGCCCCATCAGTAGAAGGAGATGAAGGCCAGAGCCAAATGGTGGGGGCAGGGATCGGGGGAAGATTCCTTTCTCCAGCATGTAACAGCATTATGGGAGTGAATTCAGAGCTTTCTGTGTGTTCTGAGCCAAGTGCCTGCTGGAATGTGGACTGTAAATCTCTCATCGTCCTCTTCACTGACCCACAAGCAACCCCTGCTCCTCCCATCTGCTTCCCGACCACCTGCCTTTCAGTCTTTCTTTATATACGAAACGTTTTCCATTCTCCTACCTTCCTCTCTGTCTACCTTTGTATGGTACATCTTATCCCTCTTCTAAATATTTCCATCTGACCACATTTTTCCCTAATGAGACAGGCTCACAATAGGATACACTATAACATTTATTCATTTATCTGCTCAGCAAATATTATTGAGCACATACTGTGTCCTAGGCACCACTTTAGTTCTTGAGTGGTCAGCAGTAAAGAAAACAGACAAAAAAATAATACCCTGGTGGAGTTTGCATTCTAGTGGGGACACAATAAACAAAATAATTGGCAAATTATATAGAATATTGGAAGGAAGTATATGCTGGGAGAGAAATAAGCTGGGAGGGAAAAGGGAGTGCTGGGGGAGAAGGAGCTGAGAGTCTCGGTTCCAGAGTTAGGCATCCTGAGCTGGAATTAGAACCCCAGCTGCATACAGTGGCTCACGCCTGTAATCCCAGCACTTTGGGAGGCCGAGGTGGGCGGATCACCTGAGGTCGGGAGTTCGAGACTACCCTGGCCAACATGGTGAAACCCAGTCTTTACTAAAAATTCCAAAAAAAAAAATTAGCTGGGCATGGTGGCGGGCACCTGTAATCCTAGCTACTTGGGAGGCTGAGGCAGGAGAATTGCTTGAACTCGGGAGGCGGAGGTTTCAGTGAGCAGAGATCACGCCATTGCACTCTAGCCTGGCAACAAGAGCGAAACTCTGCCTCAAAAAAAAAAAAAAAAAAAAACTCAGCTGCATCCTTCCCAGTCATGTGACCTGGGCAGGTCAAGAGAACTCCCTGAGCCTCAGTTTTCTCTTCTGTTTATCAAGAGTCATTAGGGAAACTAGTATCTCCTTGGGTTGTTGCAGGGATTCAGTGAGATGACACATGTAACACAATCATTACCTCGGGCCTGTCTCCTATAAATATAGTGATTGTCACATTTGTTATTTAAACAATATTATATATTGTGTTTTAGGTATTATGTATGTAATATATAGTGTGAATATATGTATATGTTATGTATATAGCATTATCTAACTTAGTGCCTCTAGTATTACATGCTTCTCAAAATATCTATAGTTTTGTCGGTATTTCTTTCTCCTACTAGATTGTGATCTTTCATCGGCAAAGACCACCTCTCGTTTATCTCTATACCCCCCATTGTGCCCAGCACATAGGAGATTTTATGTTTGACTGCTGAATGAGAAGCAAATGGGATACTGTTTTTCTAAGCACGATCATCTTATATTAGCATTCGTTTTTGGAACCCTTCTTTAATTCCTGTCATTTTTGTATCACATCTGAAGAAGAGCTATATTCCCTCCACCGCCTCTCCTCACCTGTTAATCACCATACCTTCCAACCTCTTATGGGAATACCAAACTAATGGTCCTTGTCTCAATGACCTGCCTACCCCTTTGTCCCTTCATGGGAGTCTTCTCACAGATCAAGTTACTATGATCTACAAGGCCAGTTCCCATAGCCTCATTGCACTTACACACAATCTTAACCATCTCTGTCCAGTGGGAGTCACCCACTCACCTCCCAAAACCTCTATGCATGCCCCATACCCCTAGTCATAATACTCTTATACAAATGTTTAACACTTTGCAGTTGAAGACCCAATGTCATACATCTTTTCATTTGATACTTAGAACCACTGTGTGAGGTACAAACTTCAGATATTACCAGTTGCATGTTACTAATAAGGAATCAGAAGCTCAGAGAGGGGAAATGAAATAATCCAAGTATATGTGGCTAAAATTGGCCACGTCGACACCTGAAATCCTATTATCTGGGGCAATATACATACTGGGTTTGAAAAAGTTCACACTTAGCAGTTGGATGACCTGAGTCCTCACCCCAGCTTGGCTACTTACTCACCATGTAACCCTGAATAGTGCCTTGAAGCCTCAGGTTTTTTTTACTTCTGTAAAACAGTAACTCTTGCCCTCCCAGACACATGGGATAGTTTGAAGATTAAAAGATATATTGGCTGGGCATGGTGGCTCACATCTATAATCTTAGCACTTTGAGAGACTGAGGCAGGTGGATCACTTCAGTCCAGGAGTTTCAGACCAGCGTGGACAACATGGTGAAGCCCCATCTCATAAAAAAAAAAAAAAGATATATTAAGAAACTTTTGAAAGTATAAATCATCTAAATCATCATGTATAAACATAAGAGATATGAAATAAGCTCTGTGAAAATATAATGGCTGATGGTGTCCCTGTGTGAAAGATAGAAATGGACATTTTATGTAATTTCCATACACACCAAACAAAACAGAAGATCTTTAGAATTTCCAAGCATGAGTGAAGTTTTACATTGATTGCAAAGAATATAGAATGCGGAAACTCATTTTTAATTATTGGAACTTATAGGCTGAAAAAAAGAGTAAGCACTATTTAAAAAAAAAAAAAAAAAAAGGCTCGACTAGGCGTGGTGGCTCACGCCTGTAATCCCAGCCCTTTGAGAGGCTGAGGTGGGCAGATCACGAGGTCAGAAGATCAAGACCATCCTGGCTAACACGGTGAAACCTCGTCTCTACTAAAAAAATACAAAAAATTAGCCAGGTATGGTGGCATGTGCCTGTAGTCCCAGCTACTCGGAGGCTGAGGCAGGAGAATCGCTTGAACCCGGGAGGCAGAGGTTTCAGTGAGCCGAGATCATGCCACTGCACTCCAGCCTGGGTGACAGAGTGAAACTCCGTCTCAAAAAAAAAATGCTTCCCCACCCCCACCCCCCACCAACGAACAAACACACTTGGGAAATAGGGGAGAAGGTTATGTTTTGAGACAACTTTCTATACACTGAGTAAATCCAAGAGGTCTCCACATCTACCCATAAAATTCAGTGATGCTCAGAACTGACATGTCGATTTTTCCTATTACATAGTAAGAAGCTCAGCATTATGGGCCGAGTTTATCGGACACTGCAGAAGTGCATTTACATTGTGTGCTTACCCTGGATTGTTGTTGAGTCCAGCTGACTGTTGCTTCACAAATTAACTGTCCTTTGAGACTTGGAAATATTGAAATTGCATAGAGTTTTTGTGAAATCTCAATCCTGTAGTATTGTGTATATTACAACAGGTGCTCAATAGACTTCTGGATTATTAAATTGAGTAATATTTGTAGCAAAGATCTGTAGGCTGAATTATAAAGGTAATCTGTTGGGGGATGCCAAGATTTCTCTATCATTCTGCTATGTTTGCCAGGGTCTACCAGGAGATGGTGCCTGGTAAGAGTTCCATATTTTAATGTATTCTGATCCAAATCACTGGAGTTGGCAAAGATGGAGAAGGAGGAACTGGGCAGTTCATCCCCAAAGACATGATGACACCACTGTAAGTGTGAAGCCAGCAAGAGTGCAAAGACTGAAAGCAGCGTGGTCATATCTAGACATTTATCTGGAGAGCAAAATCAAGCACTGGGGCTCAAGGGTTCAGTCCCAGCAGTTAGGAAAGAGAGGAATCTCCTAGGAGTAGTTGCCCCAACCACTGCTAGAAAGTCCTGATCCTTTTTGGTCTGAGCCAACCAGGTCTCAGCCCAGTCCCACTTGCCTCGATTTAAAGTGACATTTTTGGTCTCTAGCTGGGTGCTTCCCCCTCTGTAGCATATAACAAGGATACCGTTTCAAAGCAGGGAGCCTAGAGGACAAGGAGATAACCCTGTGGGCCTGGCCACCCAGGCTCTTTCTTTCCAGTGTTCCATATACACTGCATAGATTGAGTGGACACCCAGGTTAAAGAGATCTCTCAGTACTCTTGGGTTTTTCTTTACCTTAATTTTGAAATTATAGTATTTTAGACATAACTTGCACAGGATCACACAGTGAGTCTATGGGAGAACTGGATGAGAACCCAAGTTTTCTGACTTTCAATCAGCTGTCTCTCCCTACATGTACCGTAACATGTGTCATAAAGATGACTGTTGCAGGCCATATGGACTAAGCCCTCCATTTTCTGAGTATGCATTACCACCTCCTTCCCTCAGAACAATTAACAGAGGATCTCATAAAGATGTGCTATATATGTGTCTCACAGATTTTAATGAGGCTTCAGTAGGTGGGAAGGTATAGTATTTATTCTGGGATATTGGAAGGGCAAGTTGGATAGGACCTTAAATTTTCTACATAGATATTTGTGGAGGACAGGCTCTAGGGTGACTTCCAATGACCCCTGCCTCCTGGTGTTTACATCTCTGTGTAATACTTCTCCTTGAGTGCAGGTGAACCTGTAACTTGCTTCTAATCAATAGAAGAAGGCAAAGGTGTTGGGGTGTAACTTACCATGATTACATGTTGTGATATACGAGTCCATCTCAGCAGATAGAGAGACTCTCCTTGACAGCTTGAGGAAAGAAGTGACCATATGGGAGAAGCTCATGAGGCAAGGAGCTGTGAGCAACCTTTAGGAGCTAAGGACAGCTTCCAGCTGACAGCCAACAAAAAGCTAGAATCCTGACCCACACACCCACAGGGAAATGAATTCCGCCAATAATCTGAATGTGCCTGGAAAAGATTCTTCCACAGCCAACCCTCCAGATGAGAATGCTTCTCAGCTGACACTTTGATTGCAGCCTGTAAGACTCTGAGTAGAGGACCCAGCCAAAGTCATGCCTGGGCCCTCAGAAACTGTGAGATAGTAAATGTTTGTTGTTTCATGCCACTGAGATTGTTAGCCAGCAATCAAAACCTAATACAATAATACCTTTTACTGTTTTCTAGACAGCTGCTATTTAGAAAAGCCTCCCACCCAATAAAAGAGTCCCCTTTATAGTTTTCCAAGTAGGTGGTTATCAGGGTTCTGCTTCACCACCTTCAGTGGCAAGGAACTTCCATTTCACAGGGCAGCCATGTGTGTATTACAGAGGCTTGCATGTTGTCAAGTTCAGCTGCAGTCTTCAGCGGGAGCCTAGGACATGCCAGGGATTTCAAGGTAGGCTGGTGAGGGGTTCCTGGTTTTCTTGGTCCTGAACCATCCCAGTGCCATTCTAACAGTTGCAAGTCTGCCTCCTTCATGACAAAAGGACTGGAGGGAAATGCATGTGGCAAGTCGATAACACTGGATCGTTCGCTCCCAGCTTTACCACTTGGCATCAGTGCAAACTTTCACCCAGTTAAATAACTTAATGAGCCCTGCTCTGCGTGCTTGCTTCACAGAGTTGTGACGATCAAGTAAGACAGCATCTATGACAGTGTTCGTTGGCTGTAAGTCAGCAAATGATTGCAAATGATGATTATTATTAAAATAATAGTCATTTGTCAGTAAATATTTGTCAAAGCTGGTCCACACTGAGGGATACAGGCTCTCCAGGGAAACTGCTGATGCAGAGATAAAGAGGAGACCAGCCCCAGTTTGGAATTGCATCACTGATTCTGAATTCCCCATGGTACATTTCAGGTCTTGCTTCAGGAATTTGTTTTTTTGTTTTGTTTGGTAGGAACAAGAAGCCCCTAGAGCCAGTGATGTTGTCATCAAACTTAGCTGCTAATTAGGCACCAAAGCAAACCTATGCCAGTGAGACAGAGTTGAAACTTGAATTCCTTTCTGCAGGTGGAGCATTGGATCCTAGAGGCGGTGTTTACAGCTTGGCTATTTTGATGCTTCTGCATGCAAGAAGGTTTAAGAGAATCTGAGTAAAGCAATTAGCATCCCTCTGTCGCAGGCAAAACTGGTTTGGACATGCTTCTCTCTTTTTGAAGGGCTGTTAGAGCCTTGGCAGTGTATCTGATGAAAGATTTCACTAAGCAAAATGTCTTCACTTACAAATCCAGCCACTTTGCACTCTCAGTCAGCCTCAAATTCATTTATTTTCTTTAGAGTTTTCCTACAACCACGAACCACCAAGAATTAAATTAATCCCCAAGAGCCTGAGCAATTATGAGGATGTTGAATCTATCCATTCAAGGATGTCCCAGCAAGGACTGTTCATTCTTTTAACATAAACTATTTATATGTTTTGATTCTCCTTATTTGGAAGAAAGAAATATGTTTTCATACATGTATTTTTCAGGGTGTGTTTTATATATCTGTTTATATTACACTGTTCACATTACTATTAAAGTATCCCTATTTTATTATAAGTTTATTTTGCCTGCTTTGGGAAGAACAAGACCAAGATCCCATTATTAAAACCAAAATCCTCCACAAACCTTTTCTTTTAAAAACTTAGATTAGGAAATTTTCAGTCAGCCAGCCAACTCTATAGCCTCTGATACTTGGTCCTACAAAGTTTTCTTCCCCTTTCGTCTGAATGTTTACCTTTCTCTGTGCACAATCTATTCTCCTGCCAGCATGATAATACATGCTGCTTTGTTATCAAGTGGTGGGAACATATAGAAGTGTGCTATTGATGCTGCAGTTTGTATCTTTGTTTTCATCAAACTTAGTATTTACCATTTTAGGATTTTTTTGTTTGTTTCTTTTTGGGTTTTTTTTTTTTTTTTTTTGGTGTGTTTTGTTTGATCTTGGTTTTGGTTTTCCAATCTAGGCCTGAGGTCCAGTGCTAATTTGAATGCTAGTGTGAACTCTCTGAGCCTGGTTCCTTGAGGTTCCATTGGGTGACTATTGCAGTGGTTCAGATGTGGTGCTACCAGCGTTCCCCACCAAGGAAGTTGCCTGCTTTCTCATCTTTGATCCTTTTCACCAACTAACCACAACACACCAGTGAAAATTTTAATTTCTCCATTCAGTTCCTCAGTTTCTGCCACCAGGTGGTGAGTTCCTGCGATACACAGAACCTTTTTGTCTTGTTCAGTACAACCTCAGTGCCTAGCACAAGGCCTTGCAGAAAGCTGACATTCCTTAACTCTTTATTTCCTAAATGAATTAATGTTCTTAGGTTCCATGTCTCGTGGAGCAAATAATGCAATCCTAGATCTTGCCATAGCATCTGGGACACCATGTATGAGGATTTAGGTAATCAGTGAAAATCCATGTCAGCAGCTGCCAATTTACAGATGAATTATGTCCGATGGTTTGGAGATGAATGAGTTTTACAGTTCATAGAGCATGACAAAATTCATCTTAGCCTTCCATTTTATAGATGAGCTAACTGATCTCAGAGAGAGGAACTGCCTCTGAATGTCCTGGGAAGAGCTTGTGGCAGAAGTAACTTCTACCTAGTAGTGTATTTTCCTTACTGCCTGTTGGTATAACAGACCCATATACCAATTATTTGCATCCTTCAATTAACCCACAAGAAGACAAATTTAATCCAGTGTTGGATAAAATAATTATTCACAGGGTCCTAACACTATTAAAGCATAAGCTATGGCCAGGTGCAGTGGCTCACTCCTGTAATCCTAGCATTTTGGAGGCCAAGTGGGGAAGATCACTTGAGGTCAGGAGTTCTAGACTACCCTAGCCAATATGGTGAAACCTGTCTCTACTAAAAATACAAAAAAAAAAAAAAAAATCAGCTGGGCGTGGTGGCAGAGGCCTATAATCCCAGCTACTCAGGAGTTGTAGTCCTAGCATTTTGGGAGGCTGAGGCGGGTGGATCACTTGAGGTCAGGAGTTCTAGACTACCCTGGCCAACATGGTGAAACCCCATCTCTACTAAAAATACAAAAAAAATAAAATAAATCAGCCGGGCGTGATGGCAGATGCCTGTAATCCCAGCTACTCAGGAGGCAGAGGCAGGAGAATCACTTGAACCCAGGAGGTGGAGGTTGCAGTGAGCCAAAATTGCACCATTGCACTCCAGCCTAGGTGACAGAACGAGGCTCCATCTCCAAAAAAAAATAAAAAGAATACGCTGTGAAGCAAGTGAAATACAGGGCAAGACTCATGTTAGGACTGCCACAGAGCAGTCAGTAGTGGCAACAAGAAAGGAACGCCCCTACGATGCGACAAGTCTCTACCTTGATATCAATGGAATTATGAATAGGCAGAGAGGCTGTGCCCATTCTTACCTAACAGGGAAGCTGTCCATAAATAAAGTAGCAATTCCTGAATCAAGGACAAGCCTTCTGCCCAGTCTTTATATGTAAAGAAACAGTAGTTTCATTTGAAGGGAAACCATTATAATTGTCTCAGATGTGCATCTTGTTCCTGGGTACTTCTTTGTATTTTTGATGAGGAACCAAGGGCTTTATTACAGATTTTGTGAATACCTGTCAGCCAGGATTTAGAACAAATGCATTCAGGCAATTTTGCCTTTTATTTCAGATAAATTTTATATGTTGTTTCTGTCCAGAATTGTAGGGTCATGTTTGGTTTTTCAAAACTGCAGGAAATGTTTATTTTACTTTTCTTTAAAGAAGAAGACAGTAATGAAAAATTTATCTACTGCCAGCCCACTGTTTTTATTTCTCTTTGTGTGAGCTATGACTTCTCCACATCTTGAGCCTTAAACTCTTTGATGTTGTCTTTTTAAGCATAAAATAAAAGATTATTCTCTTTAGTCTGTAGGCTTGGAGGTGGGCAAACATGAAATATTCCTGTGTATTCATGTTTCTATAAGAGTAATTGATGCAGGTTTTGGGGCTGTTGTATTTGCCGTAGCCTTATATAATAAACATTTGGCATTCCATGACTTTTCAGCTTTGTCAACTTTCCAATCCTGTATGGAGTTCCCTCTTATTGTTTCTGTGTGAACAACTTGACAAGAGTGGCATCCGTGGTCAGATTCTTCACTCTATCCCTGCAGGACTCTTCATTATGCTCTGCACACAATAGAGGCTCAATGCATGAATGAATGCATGGATGAGCTGCTTAATTCTATTGGATGCACCACCTAGGTTTTTATAAGACATTTAATTGGTACATGTTTCTTATCACTTTTTAATACTCCATAAATGTTTTGTGTTCTTTGCAGTAGAGTCCAAATAAATAGAAATTAAAATGTTTCCAATTACAGAGTAAATATTTTCAGTATCTGCCCACAAATAACACCGGGTTTATAAGACTTGGTTCCTGGGTTTCATGGGCATGCTTGGTTGACTAATTTTGTGTTCATGTGGCATAAAACTCTAAACTGTCAGAACTACGCGGGCTTTTAGAGGTCGCATCTAAATCCTTATCACTTACGGATGAGCAAGCTGACATATTTGCCTCATTTATTGTCAGTGAATGAATTAAAATATTGTGCCTTCATCAAGATATTGTGTGTATGTTCACAACATTGTTTTTCATAAATATGTAGCATTACTCTGTTGTGTGACTGCTCCTAGACTGGCTGGTTCTAGGGATAAAGAAGAGCCAGAGAAGAAATCTGGGCTTCCCAGCACCTTGGGAGGCCGAGGCAGGCAGATCACAAGGTCAGGAGTTCGAGACCAGCCTGGCCAATATGGTGAAACCTGTCTCTACTAAAAATACAAAAATTAGCCAGGTGTGGTGGCCAGCGCCTGTAGTCCTAGCTACTCAGGAGGCTGAGGCAGGAGAATCATTTGAACCTGGGAGGCGGAAGTTGCAGTGAGCCGAGATTGCGCCACTGGACTCCATCCTGGGTGACAGAATGAGACTCCATCTCAAAAAATAATAATAATAATCTGTGCTTCCAGCTTAATTTCTAGTTTTGGTATTCCTACTATCAGGCCCAACCTCTGTCCTTTGTGTTCACGCTAAATTTGGTTTGCATTTGGTCAGAGGATGGGAGAACAATAGTCACCCTCATCAGCAACTGAGAAATTCATTCTGTTCTGCCAACCTTGCTTATAAATCTTGAAATTGCCCCTATTTCAAGTTTGATGGTCAGTGACTAACTATTAAAGCCATTATTTGCTTTTAAAGCCTGAACCTTGCTTTCCAGAATCTTTTCCACCTTTGAGATTATTTTAAATATCATCATTACTTTGAGAAAAGCAAACTTAACAAGGATGCATTAAGAAATATAAAGGTATCATTGCCCAGGAGGCAAGAAGGGGAGGCAGAATGGTAATGAAATGAGAGAGCCCTTGCTTTGGTTTTATAAGATCTGGGTCTGAATCCTGGCAGTGTGTTCTTTCTAACTTTAGGCAATTCAGGAGCCCTAGAAACCTCATCTCTCTATCTAGTGTGGGAAAACGTGAAACAACTTTGGGCCATAGATTGCTCTATGCAAACTCAACATATGCAAACTCATCTTATTAAAAAGGCTATCTCTAGTGGTTCCTATCCCTAGTCTTGTTTGGTTGGGTAGCTTCCAGTTAATAACAGCCTCAAATTCTGGCGAATATTTGTTTAGCACTTCATGGCTTACAAAGTACTTCATTATTTTAACATTGTAGTATTGGTAATAATATCAAACTTTCTGTTATTACAATAAATGTTCCTTTTTTACTTTATTATTCCATTACTTTATTACTGTTTCTCAGATGTACTGTGATCTACATTTTACGGATGAAAAAAAGATTCTAGGAGGATAAGGGATTTTGTCACGAAAGTTAGCTTCTAAATGATGGGGGGATTCATATGCACCTTTCGAAACTCCTAAACCCATGTTATTTTCCCAAAGGCTTTGGTAGTCCTAAACACTTGACATAATCAGAGTCTTATAAAAAGGCATGGCTTATCCAGCCCCTGGTTCCTCGCTGTCTCCTCTACCTCCAAATATTCTAGGAAAAACTTTACTCCCTGAGAATATACAGCTTTAGGATAGGTGCAGCTCCATTTCATACTCTGATTTTCATTCCTCATTTGAAAAGTTGAAACGTAATTTCTTATAAGACTTTAGAAGTTGAAGTCAGGACTGGATAAAGAAAATGTGGCACATATACACCATGGAATACTATGCAGCCATAAAAAAGGATGAGTTCATGTCCTTTGCAGGGACATGGATGAAGCTAGAAGCCATCATCCTCAGCAAACTAACACAGGAACAGAAAACCAAACACCACATGTTCTCACTCATAAGTGAGAGTTGACTAATGAGAACACAAGGACACAGGGAGGGGAACATCACATACCCGGGCCTGTCGTGGGAGTCGGGTGCAAGGGGAAGGAGAGGATTAGGACAAATACCTAATGCATGTGGGTCTTAAAACCTAGATGACGGGTTGATGGATGGAGCAAACCACCATGGCACATGTATACTTATGTAACAAACCTGTACATTCTGCACATGTATCTCAAAAGTAAAATTTTTAAAAATTTTAAAAAGTAAGAAGAAGTTGAAGTCAGGGTATAGGAATCACAATTTGCAGTGATATTTTCCACACTTCTTACCACCTGATGAAAATCACCAAAGAGTATTTCTTCTTTTACCTAACATTCTCTAGGAAAGAGAGAACCCTGACTGCACCTACAAGTAGGGAAAGGCATTTGAGTTACGCAAAGCTGCTTTTAACTCTGAAACTGTCCTACAATGTAGCATATAAACAGGGAAACATTTTATTGGTGTTTTAATAGAATCTTATCTAAATATCTGGAACCTTACTGCAAGGGCTGATTGTTACTCTAGGTAGATTTCAAGGCCCATGGCTCCATTATGTTGTCAACAAGGATAACTGATGTTTATTCTATAGTTAGAGCCCCCAAGGCTTCAGCAAACATTTTGCTCATCACTTGTAGGACTAGCAGTAAATGTGATCATTGCAAGACTGAGCTAACACGTCTGCTAACAGGGTTGTTCATTTGAGTAAACAGCAAGGTGATAAGGTACAGGGATGGACCATTGGATTGAGTCAGACAGGCCCGAGTACAAAAACCAGCTTCACTACTTAAATCTTACATAGCCCATTAAGAGTAAGCTTCACTTTGGGAGGCTGAGGTGGGCAGATTAAGAAGTCAGGAGATCAAGACCATCCTGGCCAACATGGTTAAACCTCATCTCTATTAAAAAAAAAAAAAAAATTAACTGGGCATGGTGGCGGGTGCCTGTAATCTCAGCTACTTGGGAGGCTGAGGAAGGAGAATCCCTTGAACCAGGGAGTCGGAGGTTGCAGTGAGCCAAGATCGCACCACTGCACTCCAGCCTGGCAACAGAGCCAGACTCCGTCTCAAAAAGAAAAAAGAGTAAGTTGCTTAACTTTTTAAACTTTAGTTTTATTATCCACAAATAATAAATTATAAATTGCTGCTTTACATATATGATATATAAATGCATCAATCCAGTTAATTTGGGGTAAATGGTATTATTCCAGTCTTACCTCCTAGAATACTCAGGAGACACAACGGTGTATCACTAGAAGGAGATAGTTTTGTTTTGGTTTTGTTTTGTTTTTTCAGTACTCTTTTTCCTATTCCTTCTTATTCCAAGAAACACAAGATTTCTTTCTTTCTTTTTCCAGTTATTGATGAGGTCAGGGAGTAATATGTTCCGATCTTTGTTGTATCCTTGTTCCATTTAGAAACCAGTATCTGGGAATTCAACAGAGAATTGGGGGTCACTGGAAGCTATGTTTTACCTACACACAACCACATCTTCCTCTTAGACCTGGAGACTAGATACTGAAAATGCAAAAGGAAGCCATATTGACACTCCCAAGGATAAGGGAAGGCATTACATCATCCTTTGTAATGGTGAATCTTGCGCATTTGTAGAGGGCTGGACTTTGGCTTCTACCATACTGTTAGCTCTCTCAACCCCACACAAGGACTTTATTTATTTATTTAGACACAGTCTTGCTCTCTTTCCCGAGCTGGAGTGCAGTGGTGCAATCATGGATCACTGCAGCCTCAACATCCTGGGCTTAAGTGATCCTTCCACCTCAGCCTCTCAAGTAACTAGGAACACAGATATGCGCCACCTCACCTGACTAATTTTTTTTTAAATTTTATATAGATGGAATCTCAGTATGTTGCCCAGCTTGGTTTTGAACTCCTGGCCCCAAGCATTATTATTATCCTCATCTTACACATGAGGAAACTACCAGTGAAGTGGCTTGCCCATCATGTGAAATTACATATGCCAGTACTAGCCTGTTCTGGAATCCAGCAACATTCTTTTCCACCTCCAGCCTTGTTTCTGGCACCCTTTGGCCTCCAAAGCAAGCTGGGGTTCATTTTACATTAAAGGTGGAGCCATCTGATGTGGCGGGCATCCAAAACACTTGGGAAAATGCTGCTCTGTTTAGAACTCGCTTTTCTTCCTCCTGGGTCCCAGTGCAGGAAGTACTGTGTGCTATGTGGGTCATCAGACTGTCCCCGGCCGTGGCAGGAGAATTAGGATAGCACCAGGGCTGTAGTTAACTGTAGGTCCTTCACTAAGACGAGCCAATTGATAGTATGTGTTCATGAGTCCTTGTGAAGTCTTTTCATCAGCCACATGGAAGACCCCTTAGAAAAACAATCTCTCTATAATTTGTATTTTTGGACATAGTGCTTTAGGAAGGTGGATGTCTGAAGGTGGACTGTGTTTGAGACATCTCTCAATGCCGTGGGACAGTGTGGTACAGTGAAAAGAGCTCATCCTGACAACTTAAGACACTAAATTCTATTCCTGCCTCTTCTTGTCTAGTAGGTCACCTGCCCTTTCTGAATTTGTTTTCTTTGTTGTTTTTTTTTTTTTTTTTGAGATGGCATCATGCTCTATTACCAGGCTAGAGTGCAGTGGCATGATCTCGGCTCACTGCAACCTCTGCCTCCTGGGTTCAAGCGATTCTCCTGCCTCAGCCTCCCAAGTAGCTGGGATTACAGGTGCGCACCACCATGCCCAGCTAATTTTTGTATTTATAGTAGAGATGGGGTTTCACCATGTTGGCCAGGATGGTCTCGATCTCGTGACTTTGTGATCCGCCCACCTTGGCCTCCCAAAGTGATGTAATTACAGGCATGAGCCACTGTGCCTGGCCCTGAATTTGTTTTCTTAACTCCCCATTTAGTTGCTTGAAACAGATGACTTAAAATATTCCTTCCTCCTCTGAAGTTATTCTTTAAACTTTTCTATGTAAGAAATTGATTGAGTTGCATTCCTAGGTATTTTATTCTCTGTGTAGCAATTGTGAATGGGAGTTTACTCATGATTTGGCTCTCTTTTTGTCTATTATTGACGTATAGGAATGCTTGTGATTTTTGCACATTGATTTTGTACCCTGAGACTTTGCTGAAGTTACCCATCAGCTTAAGGAGATTTGGGGCTGAGACTATGGGGTTTCTAAATAGACAATCAGGTCATCTGCAAACAGAGACAATTAGACTTCCTCTCTTTCTATTTGAATACCCTTTATTTCTTTCTCTTGCCCAATTGCACTGGCCAGAACTTCCAATACTATGTTGAATAGGAGTGGTGAGAGAGGGCATCCTTGTCTTATGCTGGTTTTCAAAGGGAATGCTTCCAGCTTTTGCCATTCAGTGTGATGTTGGCTGTGGATTTGTCATAAATAGCTCTTATTATTTTGAGATACATTCCATTAATAAGTAGTTTATTGAGAGTTTTTAGTATGAAGAGTGTTGAATTTTACCAAAGGCCTTTTCTGCATCTATTGAGATAATCATGTGGTTTTTGTCATTGGTTCTGTTTATGTAATGGATTACATTTATTGATTTGCATATGTTGAACCAGCCTGTGCATCTCAGGGATGAAGCCAACTTGATTGTGGTGGATAAGCTTTTTGATGTGCTGCTGGATTTGGTTTGCCAGTATTTTATTGAGGATTTTCACATGGATGTTCAATATCAGGGATATTGACATGAAATTATCTTTTTTTGTTGTGTCTCTGCCAGGTTTTGGTATTAGAATGATGCTGGCCTCTTAAAACGAGTTAGGGAGTCCCTCTTTTTCTATTGTTTGGAATAGTTTCAGAAGGAATGGTACCAGCTCCTCTTTGTACCTCTGGTAGAATTCGGCTCTGAATCCGTCTGGTCCTGGGCTGTTTTTGGTTGATAGACTATTAATTACTGCCTCAATTTCAGAACTTGTTATTGATCTATTCAGGGATTCAACTTCTTCCTGGTTTAGTCTTGGAAGGGTGTATATGTCCAAGAATTTATCCATTTCTTCTAGATTTTCTAGTTTATTTCTGTAGAGGTATTTATAGTATTCCCTGATGGTAGTTTTTATTTATGTGGGATCAGTGGTGATATCCCCTTTACTTTTTTTTTTTATTGTGTCTATTTGATTTTTCTGTCTTTTCTTTTTTATTTACCTGGCTAGAAGGCTATCTATTTTGTTGTCTTTTCAAAAAACCAGCTCCTGGATTCATTGATTTTTTGAAGGGTTTTTCATGTCTCTATCCCCTTCAGTTCTGCTCTGATTTTACTTATTTCTTGTCTTCTGCTAGCTTTTGATTTTTTTTTTTTTTTTTTTTTTTTTTTTTTGCTCTTGCTTCTCTAGTTCTTTTAATTGTGATGTTAGGGTGTCGATTTCAGATCTTTCCCACTTTCTCCTGTGGGCATTTAGTGCTATAAATTTCCCTCTAAACACTGCTTTAGCTGTGTTCCAGAGATTCTGGTACATTATGTCATTGTTCTCATTGGTTTCAAATAACTTATTTATTTCTGCCTTAATTTCATTATTTACCCAGTAGTCATTCAGGAGCAGGTCTTACAGGGATGTGAAGAACCTCTTCAAGGAGAACTACAAACCACTGGTCAAGGAAATAAGAGAGGACACAAACAAATGGAAAAACATTCCATGCTCATGGATAGGAAGAATCAATATTGTGAAAATGGCCATACTACCTAAAGTAATTTATAGATTCAATGCTGTCCCCATCAAGCTGCCGTTGACTTTCTTCATAGAATTAGAAAAAACTACTTTAAATTTCATGTGGAACCAAAAAAGAACCCATACAGCCAAGACAATCCTAAGCAAAAAGAACAAAGATGGCGGCCTCATGCTACCTGACTTCAAACTATACTACAAGGCTACAATAACCAAAACAGCATGATACGGGTACCAAAACAGATATATATAGACCAATGGAACAGAACAGAGGCCTCAGATGTAATGCCACACATCTACAACCATCTGATCTTTGACAGACCTAACAAAAACAAGCAATGGGGAAAGGATTCCCTATTTAATAAATGGTGTTGGGAAAACTGGCTAGCCATATGCAGAAAACTGAAACTGGACCCTTTCTTTACACCTTATATAAAAATTAACTCAAGATGGATTAAAGACTTAAACGTAAGACCTAAAACCATAAAAATCCTAGAAGAAAACCTAGGCAATATCATTCAGGACATAGGCATGGGCAAAGACTTCATGACTAAAATGCCAAGAGCAATGGCAACAAAAGCCAAAATTGACAAATGGGATCTAAATAAACCAATGAGCTTCTGCACAGCAAAAGAAACTATCATCAGACTGAACATGCAACCTACAGAATGGGAGAAAATTTTTGCAATCTATCCATCTGACAAAGGGCTAATATCTAGAATCTACAAGGAACTTAAACAAATTTCCAAGAAAAAAAAACAACAAACCCATCAAAAAGTGGGCAAAGGATATGAACAGACACTTCTCAAAAGAAGACATTTATGTGGCCAAGAAACATATGTAAAAAAGCTCATCATCACTGGTCATCAGAGAAATGCAAATCAAAACCACAGTGAAATACCATCTCATGCCAGCTAGAATAGCAATCATAAAAAATATCAGGAAACAACAGATGCTGGACAGGATGTGGAGAAATAGGAATGCTTTTACACTGTTGGTGGGAGTGTAAATTAGTTCAACCATTGTGGTAGACAGTGTAGCGATTCCTCAAGGATCTAGAACCAGAAATACCATTTGACCCAGCAATCCCATTACTGTGTATATACCCAAAGGATTATAAATCATTCTACTATAAAGACACATGCACACGTATGTTTATTGCAGCACTGTTCACAGTAGCAAAGACTTGGAACCAACCCAAATGCCCATCAATGATAGACTGGATAAAGAAAATGTGGCACATATACACCATGGAATACTATGCAGCCATAAAAAAGGATGAGTTCGTGTCCTTTGCAGGGACATGGATGAAGCTGGAAACCATCATTCTCAGCAAACTAACACAGGAACAGAAAACCAAACACTGCATGTTCTCACTCATAAGTGGGAGTTGAACAATGAGAACACATGGACACAGGGAGGGGAACATCACACACCAGGGCCCGTCAGGGGCTGGGATGCTGGGGGATGGATAACATTAGGAGAAATACCTAATGTAGATGACGGGTTGATGGGTGCAGCAAACCACCATGGCACGTATCCCAGAACTTGAAGTATAATAATAATAAAAAAAGAAATTGATTGAAAGAGCTGCAAATTTAATTATTTGAAAAGATTAAGTTGTGAATAGGAGTTATTTAAAGTGGAATAAAAATAGACATACCTTTTCTAATAATGTTTTTTTGTTTGGTTTGTTTCTTTGTGTTTGTTTTTTGTTGTTGTTTTGGTTTGGTTTGGTTTGGTTTGAGACAGAGTCTTGCTCTGTTGCCCAGGGTAAATTGCAATGACATGAGCAGAGCTCACTGCAGCCTCTAGCTCCTGGATTCAAGTGACCCTCCCACCACAGCCTCCTGAGTAGCTGAGACAATAAGCACATGCCACCATGCCTGGCTAACTTTTTAAATTTTTAGAAGAGATAGGGTCTTACCTAGGCTGGTCTCAAACTCCTAGTCTCAAGTCATTCTCCTGCCTTAGCCTCCCAAAGTGTTGGGAGGCATGAGCCACTACACCTGGCTTCCATCTCTAAAATTATATATTATATATAAGCAAAAGTATTTTTTTTTTTTTTTTTTTGCACTTAGGGAGTTAAACCTTTTCCTAGCTAGGACATTTATCCATTTTTTTTAATTAAAAAAAATTGTTACATAATAGGTATATGTATTTGTGGAGTACATGAGATATTTTGATACAGGCATGCAATGCATAATAATCACATCAGGGTAAATGGCATATCCACCTTCTCAAGCATTTTTCCTTTGTGTCATAAACAATCCAATTACACTCTTTTAGTTATTTTAAAATGTACAATTAAGTTATTAATGACTATAGTCATCCTGTTGTGCTATCAAATACTAGATCTTTTTTATTCTTTCTAATTTTTTATGCCCACTAACTATCCCCACTTCCCTCCCCCAGCCCTCCCACTACTCTTGCCAGCCTCTGGTAAATATTATTCTACTCATTAGCTCCATGAATTCAATTGTTTAAACTTTTAGCTCCCACAAATAAGTAAGAACATGTGAAGTTTGCATTTCTGTGCCAGGCTTATTTCACTTAACACACTGACCTCCAGTTCCATCCATGTTGCTGCAAGTGACAGGATCTCATTCTTTTTTCTGGCTGAATAGTATTCCATTGTGTATATTTACCCCATTTTCTTTATCCATTCATCTGTTGATAGATGTTTAGATGGCTTCTAAATCCTGGCTATTGTGAACAGTGCTGCAACATGGGATTGTAGATATCTTTTGGATATACTAATTTCCTTTCTTTTGTGTATATTCCTAGTAGTGAGGTTGCTGGATTATATAGAAGCTCTATTTTTAGTTTTCTGAGGCACCTCCAAACTGTTTTCCATAGTAGTTATGCTAATTTACATTCCCACCGTCAGTGTACAAGGGTTCCCTTTTCTCCACATCCTCATTTGTTTTTTTCCAGAAGACAGCATTTGGTATTACCTGTCTTTTGGATGAAAGCCATTTTAACTGAGGCAAAATGATATCTGATTGTAGTTTTAATTTGCATATCTCTGATGAGCAATGATGTTAAGCAGCTTTTCATATGCCTATTTGCCATTTGTATGTCTTCTTTTGAGAAATGTCTATTCATATTTTTTGCCTAATTTTACATCAGATTCTTAGATTTTTTTTTTCCTATAGAGTGGTTTGAACTCCTTATATATTCTGGTTATTAATCTCTTGTCAAATGGATAGTTTGTAAATATGTTTCCCTTTCACTGGTTTTTGTCTTCACTTTGTTTGTTTCCTTTGCTGTGCAGATTAACTTGATGTGATCCCAGTTATCCATGTTTGCTTTGGTTGCCTGTGTTTGTGGGGTGTTACTCAAGAAATCTTTGCCCAATCCAAGGAACATTCATCTTTGTCAAATGAGCTACAGAATCAATGTTTTTCCTATTTTTATTTATTCATTTTATATTTATTTCTATTTTATATATTCATATAACAATATATTTATTCATAATATCACTTTGAATATCATTTGTTTTCATCTTGCCTTTTTCTCACTTTTCATTGAGGCCTAATTTACATGCAATGAGATACTCAGATCATGAGTCGTCAGTTTTAGGAGATTTGGCAATTGCACATATTACCCAAGAAAGTTCCCTTAAGTTCCCTTATTTCTCTTTCTATTCAAGTCCCATCTGCCACCCTCAGAGGCAATGACTTTCTGATCTCTATCACCAAAAATTATTTCTATATGTTCTTTTAAATCAGATAAGAATCACACCATATTTATTTTTTGTATCTGGATTCTTTCATTTAATGTGCAGTTTTCTGAGATTCATCCATGTTGTTTTATTAGCAGTCTTTATCTTTTTGTTGTTTAGTATGCCACGAATATACCATAATTAATTTACCCACTTTTTCTTTTTTATCATAATCTTGTATAAGGGAAAAACGTGGGAATACATGAACTGAATTTTTGGCTCAAATCCATCTTCTATCAGTTCTAAGGACCTCAGGGTATTTGCCATGAGGGGCCCTGACACCAGCCTGGACTATTAGGAATGGACCTTTGCTTCTCATAGCAGTCATTTATTCCTCCACTTTTTCTACTCGCATCATGTGAAGTGGGAAGGGTACTGGCCTGAGAGGAGACTCGAGTTCAAATGGCAGCTCTGCGCTGGCTTGGCAGTGTAACTGGCCACTTCATCACCAGGACTTAATTTCTTCATCAGTAAAATGTTTGGTTTGGACTGAACAGTCCCTTTTTCATCTCTGACATCCTACGGTCCCTTAAAAATCCCTCCTCTGGGCTGGGCACGGTGGCTCACACTTGTAATCCCAGCACTTTGGGAGGCTGAGGCGGGCGGATCACGAGGTCAGGAGATCGAGACCATCCTGGCTAACACGGTGAAACCCCGTCTCTACTAAAAATACAAAAAATTAGCCACGCGTGGTGGCGGGCGCCCGTAGTCCCAGCTACTCAGGAGGCTGAGGCAGGAGAATGGCGTGAAGCCAGGAGGCGGAGCTTGCAGTGAGCCGAGATCACGCCACTGCACTCCAGCCTGGGCAACAGAGCGAGACTCTGTCTCAAAAAAAAAAAAAAAAAAAAAAATCCTTCCTCTGGGTACCTCATCTTTTTCAGTTGCCCCTGCAGTCCCTCTCTTTTGCGTTTCTGTGAGGAAGTATCCAAAGCATTGGATTACTTGAGATAGTATTTCTGGTCCTCTTCCTCTCTCACACTCAACACTTTGCTTTTCTAGAATTGAAGCCTGGAGAAGAAATATTGTCTAAAGAGCTTGCTACAAGAAAATTTTCCTAAAAAGTGTTGGGTCTTAAAATTTCATCTCATTTTCAAGTTCTTAGAATACTGTTAATTTGCAAAGCTGATTATGGATGGCATACTTTATTATGCTTTTTAATCATACTTCAAAACTACACTATGGATTTGTTCTTTCTGTCTTCCTCCCATGCTTAATCATCATTTTTGGTGGTACCTTCTAAACTGTTGACTTATTTTCTTTGTTTCTGATTTGTAGTAGATGTTGTTATAATCTAAGTTTAGGCAGAGATAGTGAAAGTGCTGGCCTGCCTGTATTTCAGCCAGTCGTGGGTTAATATTATTCATGTTGCAATGTCTGTTTTACTTTAGGACTCAACGTATTTAATACTTCCTCTCCTCCTCTTTACAATACATAGACGAAAGGCCTTTGAAACATAATTTCTCTCCCTATGGGAAATGCTTTCTATAAATTTTTCATTTTCAATACAAACTTTGCTTCACTTTACAAAACAGTATCTGTCCCTAGATACTGGAGGGATATGAACATATACTGGAGGGATATGAACAGTAAAGGAGAATATTTTTCTAGCTTGTGTTAAATCAATAATGTAGTGATTCCAAGGGAATTGAGAGATTCGTGTATTTATTCATATATTAGTCAAAAATTCAAAGTTCTATCTCTAATTAAAAAGGAATTGGAGAAGTATCTACCATTTTTATTGTCCATCTCTTTGGACATATTCTTTGCAGCACAGCGGAGTGGAAGGAGCGTAGACTTACAGAATTAGAAATGCTAAATTTTTAATATTGGCCTGGCTACATTGCCTGGACTTTGGGAAAATCACTTAAGCTCTCTTAGCCTTAGTCTTTTTATCTGTAAACTGGGAATAATAATGCCAGTTTTTCAAGGTTGCATTGAGGATCTTAGGTAATACATACAGCATTCATGGCACATAAAATATGAACCAATGAACGTGCCAATGCAATTACACCTTCGTTAGGAGTTGTCATTTCTGCTACTTCTCATTAGAACATCAGAATTAGTTCCTTCAATCTTTACTGAGGCACAGAGCTTTAAACTCTAACTTTGAAACTTCCAAAATGAAGTGTGACAGGTCTGACGCCTTGTGAGTTTGAAAATGCAGTTCATACTTCATTTTAGAAGCTCCAAACTTTGTTACCCAATTGAGGTTGGATTCAGGAAATCATAATTTAAAGCCCTGGTGCATGCCATTTTCTAAAGAAGTACCTAGAAGGCCATAATCAGAATGCTTATTAAGTGACCACACTTTGTACTGCATTGCAGATAAATTACCTCTGTGTGGGGAGATGTGTCTTGAGATTCTGCGGTGAAGGCTCAGACAGCCCCGGAGCTGGAAACCTCAGAGCATTTATGCCTCTGTCACTAAAAGATGGGATTATGGGGGCTGGACAGAAAGCTTGAGAGAGATGAAAAGTTCAGTGGGCTTGAGGGAGGATTACTGAATTACAATAATACCCACACTGTAAAGTGAATTTTTACTTGCAAAAGACACATTATTTATCTAGAATTTTAGAATGGGTCTCTTTTCAGGTCTCTGTGTAGATTGCCTGTGATTTGTTCTCCTTGATTGAATGTGAGTGAGTGTGAAGCATATCTAAACAGGTCTCACAGCAAGTTTCTTTCGTAAATCTCCTCTGGTATATATGCTGTGTACCCTTGACAAGGAGAACACTATTAATGGAGACAGTATGCACTGGAACTCAGAGCACTGACGTGGGAATTGAGAGCTCTCAGGTCTGTTGTTTCTGCCAGAGAATGACTCTGTGACCTTGGGACAAGTTGATTCACAAACAAGCTGAAGGAGATCATATCTGTCCTAGACCAAAAGCTTATCTGAGAAAAATGCTACATGACTACAAAGAGGTTATCATAGTTTCTTAGTTCGGATAAGGAAAACACTAATAATTAGTCCAAACTTCTAGGCTTTGTCTTTGTCTTCTAAGCTTGCTTTCCCCTATGATGTCCAATCACTCCCAAACCAGCTAAGGATTCACACTATTAATCTCGACAAAATCAATTCTTTGCATTTGTGCTTTTATTAGGTCAGTCATTAGTCAATGAACACTTATTGCACGCCTACTGTTTGTGCAGACACTGTGCTAGTCAGGAGATGCAAAAGATGAGTCCGTGTTGGTCCCATCTCAAAGAACGCAAAATATGGTGGAGACAAGCATGTATACAAAACCAGAACACTGTATAATGAATACCACAGGAGTATACCCGCAAAAGTTATATGGGTGAAGAAAGAAGGATTAATTAGTTCTGCCTGAGAAGGACTAATTCAGGGAAGGCTTTGGAGAACAGGGCACATATGATCGGAGACTTTACTGGTTCAGTCAGCTATGTAAGTGAGAAGGATAACATGAAGAGAGGTGCCAAGGGGAAGAAAGTATAAGATATGTGTAGAGGCCAGGTGCGGTGGCTCATGCCTGTAATCCCAGCACTTTGGGAGGCCGAGGCGGGTGGATCACTTGAGGTCAGGGGTTCAAGACCAGCCTGGCCAAGATAATGAAACCCCGTCTCTACTAAAAATACAAAAATTAGCCGGGCATGGTGGCGGGCACGTTTAGTCCCACCTACTTGGGAGGCTGAGGCAGGAGAATTGCTTGAACCCAGGAGGCAGAGGTTGCAGTGAGCCAAGATTGCACCACTGCACTCCAGCCTGGTTGACAGAGCAAGACTCCATCTCAAAAAAAAAAAGAAAAGTTACATGTAGAGAACGGTAAGTAATCTTATCTGGCTAGAATATAGGGTACCACAGGGGAATGGCTGAGCATGGGTCAGAGTTGTAAACATCCTTATCATGCCAATGAGTTGGATTTCTCCAGAAGGCATAGAGAGATCTGTTTATAATTTCTAGGTAAGAAAGAGTTTATGAACTTGCCTGTGTCTTAGAAATATGCTCTGGCAGAATAGAAAAGGTGATCAACCAGAGTAGGACAGAGGCCACACACATCTGCCCTCAGGTCAGATACCTATACATTTATTTTGTTTGATAGTCAAATGATTTTAATGTAAACTAGTTGCAAACATTTAAAATTTGGGAAATTTTACATAAAAATCTAGATTTTCCAGCTTCTATTAAGAAGTAGAGTGCACAATATCTGCCTGGCAAGAAACAGTTGTTGCTGAGAAGTGTCTTCCACCTTCAGCTAGAGCATGCAGTCTGACATTTGCTTTTCTGGTTCTTGTATTTGAGTATGAGACTCCTGGAGTAAAGCAAACCCAGGGTCACAAAGATCACTGGTGATGATGTTGCAGTTGTAGTGTCAGGACTGATGAAAACCTAAACTAAGGTGAAAGCCTTGAGGAATGAAGAGGAGGGCAAGGATGGATTTGCTGATTGTTTAGATGTGTCATGGATGAAAGAGATGGAGAAATCAAAGAAGACTCTCAGGTTGTAATTTTAGGTAACTGGGTAGGATTCCCATGTAGTCAGAAACCCAGAAAGAAGAGAAGGCTTTGAGAAGATGACAGTGTATTCAGTGGGGCTTTTTGTGATTCAAGACTTTGGAAAATATTGATTAGACTGCTGAAAAGTACTTGTAGGTCAAGAACCTGGTCAGAAAGTATTGTGCTAAAATAAGATTGTTGTTATGACCCAAGCAGTTGTAAAAATAACTTTTATTGTCTAACTCTCATAGTTTATCTTGAACTCTTAACAGATTGTCAGGCAAATATCTGTTCTTAAAACCAGAAAAATAAGTCAAGAAATTGGGATATTTGAAATGCCTAGAGTGGGCTTATAACTGTAAATGATATTTCACAATGGAAAAGTAGAAACAGACTTTAGCAGCCAACGTGAAATAACTGGGTAATGTTATTTAATAGAATGCAAATTTGAAATGAGTGATAGCCATTATGGAGAATTTTGCTAGGAAAAAAATAATAAAGTGAATGTAACACATGAAGCAGAGCTGGAACTAGGAAAAAGGAAGTCAGGCTCCTGGGTAACCAAATTAAGGAGACTCCCCCTCTCAGGCACTTGTGGGACCTGACGGTAAGCATCTTCTTAAGTACTGCTCCCATCCTCATCCTAGCCTTGAGTTTTTGCAAAACTATATGTTATAAATGTTTATGATTATATATCACAAACTGTTATTCTCAATTTTATGAAATTCCCTAGATATGATTACAATAGTCATTTGAGATTTATGATCTTATCTAATTGTTATGTATGTACCCATTGTGGGGTGATACAGGCAGAATAAGCTCTGAATTTGAGACTTGTGAAAACTATAAGAGCCTCAAGTCTTGTCTTATGAGTCTCCGGGTGGGGCTGAACTGGCTGCAGCTCCAATGAGAGGCAATTGCTTGAGAACTGTTTCCACTGGCATATTGCATGGAATGGGTCCCTCTCTGATGCAGATCCCACTGATATTGATGTCGCACTCTTGCTGATTTTGATGGGCCAGTCAATAGCAGGGCAGCGTGTTAAGATGCTGGAGCAAGGAAGTCATTTGTACTATTTTTCTCACTGCAGTCTTTTCCTTATGGCATGCCATTCTGTCTTAGAAAATGTGAGACCTGAAGTAGACATTCGGCATCATCTAGTCCAATGTCTTTGATACACAGATGTAAAAACTGAGGCACAGAGGAGGGGAATAACTTTGCTCAAATCAAAAAGTGTATTAAGGATGGGCGCAGTGGCTCACACCTATAATCCCAGCACTTTGGGAGGCCGAGGCAAGCGTATCACGAGATCAAGAGATCAAGACCATCCTGGCCAACATGATGAAACCCCGTCTCTACTAAAAGTACAAAAATTAGCCAGGCACGGTGGTGCACACCTGTAGTCCCAGCTACTCGGGAGGCTGAGGCAGGAGAATCGCTTGAGCCCAGGAGGCGGAGGTTGCAGTGAGCTGAGATCTCACCACTGCACTCCAGTCTGGTGACAGAACGAGACTCCGTCTCAAAAAAAAAAAAGGTTCAGGGTGTGGCAGCAACTAATAATGATTAAACATTGTTTAATTCAATAATTAAACAATGCTTACTTCTCTCCCACTGAAGGAGGTAGAAGGCACAGCACCACGGTGAGCAAGGCCCAGCTTTCTGCTGTGTTCCTCTGCCATGCTCAGCACGTGGCTGCTGTGGAGTGATGCCAGACGACTGTGCCATTCCAGTGCACTGAGGACAGAGGCACCCTTTTCCTCTGAGGACACATCATTTCACCTTAATCCCTTTGGCCAGAACAAAGTTGCATAGCTGCAAGGACGGCTGGGAAATATATTTATTCTGGGCAGCCATGTACTTAGCTACAATTTGGAAGTTCTAAAGAAAGAAAGGAAGAGAATGGAAACAATTTTCAAGGCCTACCACAGCAAATTGGTGCCATTTCTAGGACTAGTATCCTATTTCCTAACTCCTAGTAGAATGTTTTTTCTATACCGCGGATTTTTAATTCTCATAAAGATGTGATTTTTAATTAAGAAGCCTATAAGAACACTTTGAATATGTACAACTTCATCATTTTATACTTCCATACTGGATGCAGTGATTCCCCTTTGCTTAAGATCAATTTTTGTTTTTATTAATCCCTTGATATATAGATAGGAGTCAGGCAGACCCAAGTTTAATTTCTGTCTACCAACCTGTGACTTTGGGTCCATATGAATAAAAAATCTATGCTTTGATTTTGTTTTTTCCTCTCTAAAATAGTAACAATATGTCATCTTGGGGTTGTTTTAGAAATTAAATGGGATGATATTAATGAAAGAGCCTAGCCCAGTGTTTAGTACTGAATAGGTAGATATCTAATGGTACAGACACCAGTTTCCTTCTTCTTTCTCCTCACTTCCTTAGGTTCCCTCCAACCTGAAGACAACATAAGTTTTTCATAGGTAATTACAAGGAATTTAAATCCTTGACAAAATTATTTTCTGGCTATCCATAGCGGATATGTCTAGATACATACTCTGTTCATCTTAAAAGATGAAGAGGTTCTGACACAATCAGAGAACTTTTTAAAAGTTCTGGATGCCTGAGCCCCAGCCCCAAAGATAATGATTGAACAGGCCTAGAGGTTGTTAGTTTTTGAATGAAGTTTTTAGTTTTTATCTGCCTGAGTGAGTCTGATGTGCTATTGTGTTTTACACAGATCAATATGATGGTAGAATGAAGCAGAGAAAACAGGGAAGCTGAGAGGTCACTTAGGCAAGTATTGTGATTATCTAAGTGAGAGATGATAGAATAATATGGTAATAGATGGAATTAAAATATTTAGTGGGCAAAATTAATAGGACTTGATACCTGATGAGATATAGGAAAAATAAATTTAACACATCTTTCAACACTAGCAAAACTGTAGCTCTTGAAATTTATCTGACCTGAACTAATTGGTTTGGGGTAAAGGACAGGAGAAACTGTGATATGTAAAATATATTAACATTTAGAAAATTCTTCTAACATTATTAATATATAGAAAATTCTTAATTATCTGGAATAATGAGCCAAACTCAACAAGATAAAATCTAAGAGGGTCAAGTCAAATTTCATTCTTATCTTTAAAAGTTAGCCATACAAGTACATCATATAAATGTCATTTACTTTGATAGCTGTTTATATTTTTTTAAAAAAAGAAAGGAAACAAGACTTGTAGAGAAGATAGTCTGACCACAAGATCAACAATAATAATAATGTAGGACCACAGAAAAGTAAATGAAATCTTGGACTGCATTCCTCTAAAGAGGAGCATGCAGAACAGGGAAGCAGCAGTGCCTGGAGGGCTGAGTTCAGTTCTGGGCCCCACATGTTGAAGGGAACCTGGATAAACTAGAACGTGGGCAGACAAGGGTGCTTGGGAGAGTGAGATGCCAGAAATTTCTCATAAGGAATGATGGAAGGTATCCCTTTATTCCAATAAAGAGAAGACTAAGGAAAGGCAATGTTTTCAGTGCTCTTTAGGGCTGTTAAATTGAAAAGGCAACAGATATGTCTGGAGAGGACAGAAGTAGGGCCAATGGGGAAGAAGATGTTTATGTCAAAATAAGAAAGCTCTAACAATTAGACCTACCAGTGGAATGAACGAACCAAGAGAGGGAGCTGTCCCTGGACATGGTACAAGCAGCCTCAGGGACTGGAAAAACACTGACTGACTGAGAATGTTGTAGAGGGAATTTATGGATCAGATTGATTGGGGAAAATAGCCCCTAAGGTTCTCTTCACTCTGACATCACTCTATGATTCTATGTGAAGTTCTAGCTTTTTAACTATTTCTTTGTATAATTAAATAATTTGTCTTTATTGACTGAGAACTAATCATTAAAAAAGCTGCTGTCTTTTCACGTCTAGAGATGATAAGAATAATACTACATGCTTTTGAAGAAAAGGAATTTTATACAAATAATCCCATACCAGTGTATTACGCTTTTGCAGCGATAATCAAGAGCTTGCAAAATTTGAAACCACATTTTCCCCTGTATGGAGGGGGAAAGCCTATTTTGCATCCGTACTTTATGGCTTGGGCATTATTATTGCTTATATGCCCTAGGATTTTTAATAAACCTAACCACCTTCATGAAATTACACTGCATTAATTCCACATGGCCATGTCCAAAATTTAATATTAATTCATTTATTCAAGTATTTATTCAACAAACAATCCCTACTATATTTCATGTGCTATTGTCAGTGCTAGAAACATCAATTTAAAAATGTTTAAATACTAGTCTTTGAAGAGTTTATAATTAAATATAAAAATGTTGTCTATGTGTCAATTACTATAGCTCCATACCTATTTACTCCAAAACTTAGTATCTGAAAAGAACAATCATTTATTATCTCTTACAGTTTGGTGGGTCAGAAATTTGATAACATCTTGGGCCAGGCGTGGTGGCTTATGCCTGTAATCCCGGCACATTGGGAGGCCAAGGCAGGTAGATCACTTGAGGCCGGGAGTTCCAGACCAGCCTGGCTAACATGGCGAAAACCTGTCTCTACTAAAAATACAAAAATTAGCCACGCATGATGGCACGTGCTTGTAGTCCCAGCTCCTCGGGAGGCTGAGGCATGAAAATCACTTGAGCCCAAGAGGCAGAGGTTACAGTGAGCTGAGATCACGCCACTGCACTCCAGTCTGGGGGACAGAGCGAGACTCTGTCTCAAAAAAGGCAAAAAGAAAGAAAGAAATTTGATTGCGTCTCAAGTGGGCAGGTTTGGCTTGGGGTCTTTCATGAGGTTTCTGGTGTGAGGTCTCTCAAAGGCTGCTTCTCCTACACCTGGGCCAGGAGTGTTTGAACAGCTAGTCTGGAACAACTTGGGGTCTTCAGGTATCTCCCTCTATCTGCATGTGGTCTCTCCAGCTTTGGGATAACCTAACTTCTTACATGGTAACTGCTATAGTTTGAATGTGTCCTTTAAGTTAATGTGTTGGAAACTTAATTCCCAATGCACCTGTGTTGAGAAGTGGGGTATAATAAGAGATGATTAGGTTATGAGGGCTCTCCCCCTATGAATGGATTGATGCCATTATTTTGGAAGTAGGTTAGTTATTGAGAAAGTAGGATGTTATAAAGTGAATTTGACTCCCTCTTGCTCTCTTGCTGTCATCCTCTCTTGTCCTTCTGCCTTCTGCCCTGGAATAACACAGTGTGAAGGCCCTCACCAGATGCTGGCACCATGATCTTGGACTTCCCACCCTCCATCACCATGAACCGAGTAAATTTATGTTGTTTAAAAGTGACACAGTCAGTGGTATTGTATTATAGCAACACAAAGCAAACTAAGATAGCAACTGGGGACTCCAAAGGTATGTATTTCAAGAGAAAACTATATCACATTTTAAGATTAGCATTAGGAGGGCTGGGCATGGTGGCTCACTCCTGTAACCCCAGCACTTTGGGAGGCCAAGGCAGGTGGATCACCTGAGGTCAGCAGTTCGATACCAGCCTGGCCAAATATGGTGAAACCCCATCTCTACTAAAAATACAAAAAAAAATTAGTGAGCGCAGTGGCAGGCACCTGTAATCCCGGCTACTCAGGAGGCTGAGGCAGGAGAATCGCTTGAACCCAGGAGGTGGAGGTTGCAGTGAGCCAAGATTGTGCCAGTGCACTACAGACTGGGCAAAAAGAGGGAGACTCCATCTCAAAAAAAAAAAAAAAAAAAAAAAAAGATGAGCATTAGAAGTCAGGCAGCATCACTGCTATGACATTCTCTTGGCCAGGCAGTTGCATAGGTTCTCCCAAGACCTCACCTCTTAACAGTGGTCTGTTAGTATCACATTTGGTGAGATGGGATGTGTTTTGGTGTAGTCATCTTTGAAAATTACAACTTGCCATAGCATATGAACAGATAACACTATACTTGGGTTCTCTGCTCTGGTGCTGTGAAAGAACAGAAGAGGAGAGTGATTAACAAAAGAGGTAACATTCACATATCATGGGCCATATAATTTGATGTATTTAACTTGTTAAGAAAATATGTTCAAGGGCAGGGGCAACAGCAGATGGAAAGGCATGAAAGAACAATGAGCACAAAGTGTTTAAAAGCTTGGGTTGACAGGAACAAAGACTGAGTTGTGGGAGAGGTGACAGGCTAGGTGCCTAGACAGGGGAGGTAGGACAGTATCCTGAAGGGCCTTGAACATCAAGTTAAAACGTTTGGCTTTGGGGAGCAGTCACTGGCTTTAGAGCACAGGCATATAAACTGATTGTCTTTGGTAATCTCTTCCATCTACAATCTTTCTTTCCTTTGATAGTAAACATATCATCTCTGTTAAAGTTTCCTTCCTAGCTTAAACTGAACACAGACTCCAAACCATTGAAGCACTTTTGATTTTTTTCTTTTTTTTCCCCTTTTTTTACTCACCACAAACAACTCTAGAATGGCATGCATTTGAACAAACCAAAAGTGATTTCACTCTTCTAATTTTCAGTGCTTTTTGGCTAAATGCAGAGTGAGAAATTCATACCTTTTTCAAGCAGTGTGGGTTCTTTTTCCCAATTTCTGTCATCCATCTGGTTCTCTGGAGGTCTTGGAATCCAGGAAAGTGTTAGTTCACTGTGCTGAAATCCAAAAAAGACTGCTAAACTGTGAAAGAAAATTTGCATTCCAGAGACACTGAAAGAGTTAGTCCACCACCCTTTTGCAACAGCAAGGAGAAAACATCTGTATTTCCTGCCTCTTTGTCTTTAAGCAGTTATAGAATGGAAAACCCTGTACTCCCTGGCTATGCGTTTCATACCTAGTTAATCTAAATCACTTTTGGCAGGGTAAGGGAGGAATCAAAACATGGAATTATTTTATTTCTAGTGTCAGAAAATATTACAGCCAAGATACTGTTTAAGGGAAGCAAATTACTTCACCGGCTTCCTTTTGAGCTCCTCATGAGGTTTAATTCTCATGAATGGGTCCTAGAGCCGGCATTTGACATACACATCAGCAGTGCTCTCTTCAGAAGGAAACCGCACAGTCACAGCCATGATGTTGGCATGTCTTTATGGCCTTCCTAAGTCATGTGCTGTCTTTTGTCTTCCATTGGCAGAAATACAATTAGAAGGCCTTGTTCTCAACAGAAGCCAAATGATTGCCAAATCTGTTCAACTGATCTCTAGAGAATTGAAGTTAGCTCATGGCCCTCTGGCTGTTCTCTTTGCCACTCCCAGGAGTTACAGGCTTAAAGTTATCCCTTTCTTTTGAAAGAGGATCAAGTTTGGTTCAAAGAAGCTTTTCTGTCATCCCCAGGAGTACAAAGAGAGCCCTTCCATGACCCTAGTTGTTTGGCTCAGACCACTTGTAGCTGACTGTAATTTAGGAAGTCATTGTAATTCATAAAGCCAGCTAGATAATAAACATCTTGGCAGGGTTGAGTTTCAGGCAACTCTGAAGGGAACCAACATGTGAGTGGAATGGTATTGGGAACATTTCTAGTCTCTGCTTGCAGATCTTGATTCTAATGGATGACTCACATTGGTTTAATTCTGATTTGAAATGTGCAGGCAGGCAGTCATTACAGTGTATACACATAGCTGAAAACATCATCGCTTAAGCACGGGTTTTAGACATTCTCCTGGATGAGTTAGTTACCCATGGTAGACAAATACTGTAAGTAAAAAGAGCATTCTCCTAATTTCTATGTTGTGTGATTAACTTCAGATCATTTATATTCCTAGAGAAATATGTAGCACTATTTTTTCTTTAAGAAATATATTCTTGCTGAGGTAGAATAAAGAACACAAAAGTTGTAAGAGGCCTTAGATTTTAGGTTATTTAATGTCATTTAATTTTGTATTCAACCAATACTTATTGATTGCCTGTTACATCTTAAGCGCTGCTGCAGAGGCTGCAAATGCAGTAGTGTCTTGAACAAACTAGTGTGAAGATGAACAATAAGCATGGTAGAAGCATAGTAGCAACTAAATTCATGAAGTGATATCAGATAGTGATAAGGACTATGAAGAAAGCAACAGGGTAAAGAGACAGAGTCTGGCTTTGGAGAGGGGGCTGCTGAAATAGTATGGTGATGGAGGCCATCTGAGGATAGTAATGAAATTTGGGGTATGTCTATGGGAGTAGATGCAGTTGGATGAATCTTTGGAGTACTCCCAAATGATTGTTCATTCATTTACTTACTAAAATATTTACTGAGGTCCTTCTCTGTGCCCCAGGCATTGTTCTGGGAACTGAGGGTGATGCTTTGAACAAAACAAAGAACCATGCCCTATTGAAGCTTCTGTTCAGTCCTCAAATCACTTCATTTTAAGGGACCAAAAGGCCTATTAACTTAATTCCCTTATTTTATAGCTAACGGAATTTAGGCCCAGGGAGGAAATGCTTTGTACAAAACTCACTGCTGGTGGCTGACGTTGGCAAGACTAGAATACAGCCCTTGACTTCTGCTTTATTTCTCCTTGCCACTGAGCCATACAGAGTCTCTGTAAACATCTATGTCAGCAATTCTAGTTTAGTGCTGGGGTTAATTAGCACTGTGACCCAAAGATAAGTCTTTTTCTCTATGAAGGCCTCATGTCTACTTTTAATAAAGGTAACAAAATTGAGGGTTGTTAAGATGGGGCTTCACAGGTGCAGGTACCAGGGGCTTTGTTGGACCTTGATCATGGTTAAGTCAAGAAAATGGACCTTGCCAAGTATAACTGCCGCAAACTAGACAGAGAACTCTATGAGACTTCTCATTGGCTCATAGACTTCTCTGTGCACACTCTAAATGCATGGTATGTAACTACTCCATCACTTGATAGGCGTTCCAGGTATGTAAACTAAATAAGACACGTGGCAAGAAAAATTACTTGTTGAAAACAAAACAACAAAAACAAAATAATCTGTATTTTTCCAAACTCAATATTCAATATTCAAGGGAGTATGGGTACTTGTGTATATATTTTATACTTGTCTACTTCTCTCCAGTAATAAGAATGGTAGAAGTTGGCTCAGTTGATTAGTCAGAGGCTGTTGAACCAAGATATAGGGTCGATCCTTCTGTATAACAGTAATTCTCTCCAGTGAAAGAGCTTTATAACAATATCTTTATATCTATTTACATTCTTAAAGAGTGCTTCTCCCATTTCTTGTCATATTTAGTTCTCACAATTCTGGAAGATTGTTAAGGCAGAATACTTAGTATCCCATTCTATAGATGAGAAAATTGACACCCATGTAGCTTATGGAATTTTGTTCAAGGTGCTGTGAAATTCCAGCTACTCTGGAAATTCACTGCCTCAGTGAAACTGGTCTAAGTGTCAGTTAATAGCCTCTATTTATAGGTTGCTGATAGTAGGAATTATGAAAGCTGGACCTAAAGCTTCCTAATGTGAGGCTTTGGATAGGATTATCTCCTCCGAGCTCTTAGCCAGAGGGCCCCCATATTTATCAGTGTGCAACAATCTTGTTTTGACAGCGACAAAACCCAAGTAATGTAACATACTCAGCTTAACAATTTTTAATTGGCTATGTAAGTAATTATGTTAATTTTATCATATTCTTATTGTTAAGTGGGCCAGAACACCAGGGAGATGTGTTGGTATTCCAAAAAGGACCTAGTGTGGGGTTGGGAGAAGACCACTGCATAGAAACCATGCCATCTGCATCCTGGACTTCTTCACAAAAGAGTATACCACATTGGGCAAATATACCACAATAAGCAAATCAGCATTCGCAGAATGCAGTGTCCTAGTATGTGAGGTGAGACAGCTGGACAAGATGATTCGGGGAATTTTTCAAGCCCAACCAAACTATGTATTTATGAAAGGCTATGGGAAATCTGCATGCTAAAATTATTAACTGCATTCTGAATAATTGCCTTGATATAGAATAAGGAAGAAAGATATCTGAGAAACTTGTTAATTGGAGGACAGTGTGCAGTAGAAGAATGAGCCCTTCTCTTTGTACTTTAGAAAACACAGGTTCAAATCCTGGCTTCATTTATAGCTGTGTGTCATGTAATGCCGAAAAGAATGCTACCATTCTACCTCCTATACCAGATTGCTCTGGAGATTAGATGGGCTCCTGTTTGTGTACAGTTAGTAAACTTTAAGGATTGTACCAAATCAAAGTATCAGTTAGTATTTTTGGTGTATAAAGGAATATAAATTACTTTTATGAAGAATCAAGAAATGTATGGATTTGGGGTATAATAAGGTTTACATAGAAGAAGAGCTTTTTCACAAAATTCCCAGGAAAGCAGGGGGAAACTCACTTAGAAATCTAGAAGCCCATTTTATATTATGACATTATCCAATTATCCCAGAGTATCATATACACAATTCCTTAGATAATCCATTTGTTAAAAGGACAGATATAAAATATAGGAGAACTAATGGTGAAGGGAAAAAATTATAGAAATATGGTGCTTCAGTTGTGGTAGTTACATTAAATGATCAAAGGATGACAATTTAATTGAATAAATGTGTTAGCCCCTTGAAATTTGTATAGGGAATTTATAAAACTAACATTTATTATATAGTCAGGACTGGGTTCTCGCTTTGATAATATGTGAACTCATTTAAACCTCACAACACTGCAATGTAGACATTTCAGTCTACAGAAACCAAAGGCCAGAAAGGTCAAGAAAATTGCCTAGCTTTTCGAACCCAGATCACCTTTTTCCTAATGTTTCACTAATTCTCTTACTATAATATGGCAGACCTTCTTTGATGTCTGAGTTAATAAATCTTCACATGACATGTTGTAAAGGCAAAAATCTGTCATTTGACTTGTCTCGGAAGGAAAGGAACTCAATTCTTTTCTTTCTCTCACCATAGTCTTAGTCTTCTCTGATGTGTTCATTATGCCCATGGCATGAAGGTCTGACCCACGGTCATCAGCTCTTACTCCCCTTCTCCCTGCCCCACATTTTTCAAGGATCAGAACACATTCAAAAGAAGTGTTTTGGAAGACCTAGCATGCCACATGGGTTATGCATTTTAAAGTAAAATATTACCACTCCGGGCATTAAGGTATAAATAAACTAAATGTTCTATAATTGAGATTTTCTTTTCTGATTTACTAAAGCTCAGATCACAATCCTAACCCTAGTGCTTAAGAATAAAAAACAGGGCATAATTTACTTTGTAAAGAACGTGATTTATAGCTCATGGCAAAATTGAATAGAACGGCCTAATTGCTGTGATCTTTTTGTTCTTTCTGTTGGCTTTTTCCATACGGTTTTAGGGCATATTTCTCCATTTTAAAGCCAGTTTATGTAGTCCAAATACAAACAGAACATTTTATAAGAAAATTGTTTTTCTAAATTTTATTTTAATAGTAACACACAGGTTTTGTCTGTGCTAGTTAAAACATGGATGTTCGGCCTGGCGTGGTGGCTCACGCTTATAATTCCAGCACTTTGGGAGGCCGAGGCGGGTGGATCACCTGAGGTCACGAGTTCAAGACCAGCCTGGCCAACATGGTGAAACCCTGTCTCTGTTAAAATAAAAAATTAGCTGGGTGTGGTGGCATGCGTCTGTAGTCCCAGCTACCCAAGAGGCTGAGGCAGGAGAATCGCTTGAACCTGGGAGGCAGAGATTGCAGTGAGCCGAGATCGCGCCACTGCACTCCAGCCTAGGTGACAGAGTGAGACTCTGTCTTTAAAAAAAAAAAAAAAAATGGATGTTCATGTCTGGCAATATTGAGTTCCCCTTCATCAGTGCTGCTCAATACACAGATTTCGTTACAATATTCTTCCTGTGAAATGAATTTGTTTCAGTGCAGGCTTATCTGCGACTCCTATAAGAGTATTAGATATTAAAGACTCTTGTTATGGCACAACGTTAATTCCAAAGTGGGTTAAAATAAGTTTTTTTTCAAATACCAAATGCAATCCCAACTAGAATAGATTCTTAGAGTCATAGACCACCACCATACTGCCTGCTCTCTCACCATTCATAAGTAATTACTCTCTTGTCTGCGTTCCCAACATTCATTACTCGTGCCTCAGTGATAGCAATTTGTCATGCCCTTTGCCTCGAATCAGTTATTAATAGTTGTGTCCACCTGTCTCACTGCATTGAGAACCTTTGAGGGCAAGGATGGCATCTTTATCTTCCATCTCTTCCTCTGTACCTGCCAGGCTGTTGAATGCTTTGTTCCACTCTTTAGGCTTTCTGCAATATTAGAGTAAGTGAGGAGGCAGCTCTGCTCTTTAGAGAGGCATATGAGAAGTTTGTTTAAAGAGAGTTTATAAGAAAACTGAGGCAATAGATGCAAAAAGTTATGCTCCAAAAGAATAACAAAAAAAGTTGAAATTATTTTACTGAATTTTCAGTTCTGTGTTTCATAGCTGTCATCTTCAGGGGTAGGGGGGTGTGTCATGATGTCAAAAAAAAGTACAGTTTAGAGATTTGGTGCTGTCTATTAAATTGTTTCAAAACTTTTCTTATCTATCAGGAAAACCTTCATCTGTAAAAGAGGAATTTTGATTCTAATTGAAAAATCACAGTCACAGGGGTGGGATGCTATTAAGCTTGAGATTATTATTTTCAGTCTGTTTCAAAACACACATTACATGCAGATACAAATATAGACTTAGATTAAGATATAGGCAAAGGACATTAGAAAGACCAAGGGAAATGTTAATAAAAAGTTCATGTCTCACAGGAAGGCAGAGCTGTTGGAAGGTTATCTAGTATAGGGTCATTAGAACGACCAAGGTAAAATGATATCTTCACCTGCAAAGGAAACCCAAAAGTACTGCCATCATTTGGGAAGCAATCTTGATGACCAGAATCAAGGTAAAGAATAAGTTTTTATTCCATAATTAAGTTAGGCAATAGCAGTATTTTGAGTTCAAATAATGGCACTGGCATTTCAAGAGAAATTGGCTGAGTCATAGCCCTGCTCCTTTACTGTACCACATTGCCATTCTGTTGGGAACACCTACACTTGAGCTGTACTTCCCAATCTTTTTCACATCCCAGTTCATGTGGAAAATGATGGCATTCATTCAGCACACGGAGTAAGTGGATGAGATCTCTCCTGTCCCGAGGCAACCACTGAGGAACTCTGGACACCTCTGGTCCCTCCGAATCCTCCGAAATATGGTGCACCCGGAACCCACTTGAAACACACTGTGTGTTAACCTGCCAGTTGAGAAGTTCTAGACTAGAGAATTGTTTTGCATGGTTAAATAGGAAAAAAAAAACAACTTATTTTATATAAAGTAATTACCTGGACTTTATTAATTCATTAACTAACTGATATTTGTGGAGCATTAATTTTATGCAAGCATACTGTTGTAGATGCTTGGGGTCCAACGACGAGTTTTCTCTTGTCCTGTAGGAGTTTAGGAGACAAACTGTCTTAAGATCTTAACATGTTTTCTCCATTTATTTGCATGTAACTTGCAGATAGCAAGCCTGAACGTCTTCTTTCTATTTGAAATACAGTGTGTGTCTACCGATATACAGATTCCATATAATGTGATGTAGCAGAGAGAGTCTCCATTGGACAGAGAATTAGGAGACCTGCATTGTAACTCCCAATCTGTCACTAGCTGTGTTCTCTATCTATACCTTAGTTTCTTGAATCCAGCAGTTGGACTAGAATCATGGTTTTCAGATAGTACAGGTTCCATCCCTTCATGCCCTTCAGCCAGAAGTGATTTTGGGCTCTTTAATATGTGCTTTTTTTGATAAATTGTTTCCCTGAAGAAAGGATTATGGGTGAATGGCCAAGTAAAAGAAGTTGAAAATTTCTGGGCTAGTGTAATCTCTAAAGACTTTTCAAGACTGAATGTCTTGTAACTCTCTCTTTTTTTCTTTCTTTTCTTATCTCAACAAGACCTAAACTATCTAGATCATGAGATGTCACTCCTTATCTTTCCAAGAGTCTTTCCTGTTTCACGATATTGTTTTTGTACCTAAAAAAGGTAAAGAAGAATATAAGATCACATTTTAATTTTATAAAATGAAAATGTTAACATTTCCAAATGGCAGTAATCACTTTATAGTCTTCTGAATCTTCAATTACTTATGTAAATGAAGACTGTATATCTTGATTTTAAATACTCAAAATTGAACACTTACATATACCTATGTAATATGTAAATAATGGTAATATTCTTATTCTTTATCATCTCATTAGTAGTTCATGTTGATGTTACCTATATGCTTAATTTATATTCATACGATTCTTTAGCTCTTCTGCCTGTGAGTTACAAGTTATTTATACAATATCCAAAGATAGAAAAAAATACTACCCCATTGTATCTCTGACTTAAAAACGTTGCATTTGGGAGTTTTCTGTACAAAGTTGATTTGTGATTTAATTTTTAGTTTCACTGAGTTTTTTTGTTTTTAGTCACAACTGTATTGCCAACATTTCAGAAAAGTTTATAAGCTGTGACTTTTAGCAACAGAATTTGCTTTTTTATACTACTCTTGCGTCTTTTCACTTTAACCATACTTTCATTGGAGTAGCCTAAAACTTTTTTTATGGAAAAAAAGTCCTCAAACAGTGCCTGTTGCAAAATGAATAAAATTTGGATTCTTCATTCAGCTTTGGCCAAAGGCCTTCCACAGCTGGTTACCAATTACTTACTGTGTGTCACGGACTTTGCAGTCTCTGGGCAAGGATGCTTACTCTTGTGGATACTGTAGATACGGTGTACAATAGGAACATGAAATATAAGAAGTATAGGGACTTCCTATGCTTTCCCACAGGTGTTGATTGCAAGGACACTTCTTGATAACTAACTGTGTGCAAATCTGTTTCAGAACTTGTTTCCTAGGAAACACAACCTCAGACTATGGCTTCATGGGAGAAGGGAGGAGTGATTGCAGTTTAGTCATAGAGGTTGACATAAACCACTAAATCAAGTACATTGTGTTCAGTGTCATAGGGGAAGCATAATACAATCCTATGGGAGTGGAAGAAGTTACTTACTTTTCTTGGAATACAACAGAAAAAGATTAAGGAAAGATTTTTCAGAAGAGGTGACATTTGAGTTTCACTTTGAAGAATGAGTAGGCATTCTCTAAGCAAAGTAGAGTGTAAGATAGTCTGGGCTTGTAAAAGAATGTTGCTTATTAAAGATGTGGCAGAAAGCTCAGTGTGGCAGCCAGGAGGAGTCCATGGGACAGCGATGGAGCTGGATCAGGAGTCCAGTCACAAAGCACGCTATTGATATTGAAGGTTCATAAGCTGGAAGGTGTTCTTTTCTCTTAAATCCCCAGCTATCAATGCTGGCAACCCTACTAGACAAAAAAAAAAAAAAAGAAAGAAAGAAAGAAAAAAAGTGATTTGAATAGGCATATTTAGAGCCATCCCTCTTTGACTTATTTGCTTAAAGACTTCCTTTTTTTTCAAAACCGATTTATTTGTCAACCATTTCATGTCATGGGTTCAGATGAATCCAATATTTGTATGAAGTGTGCATCTTTTTGTCTGGCTTTAAAATAATCATCTATAACACAAAAATATCCCTCTGTGATGCTTACAATTTTACCATTAGCAATTTCTAGAATTATCAGTGGAGGTGCATAGTAAAGGTAATATAGTCCAGGTTTCTAGCAAATGAATGCCCCTTTCAAACCTCTGATAAGGGGTTATCCAGTTGTTTTTGTATATTTCTGATAATGTAAACATGTATCTTTTTCTATTGTTGTTAATACTGATTTATCACAGATTAATACAATTACAGAGTTTGAATTAATCATCATTTTTCAAATAAGAAAACTGAGATTGAAGGAATAAATTATTTACCCAATGTCATACAGCAGATTTTGACAAAGCCAGAAGGATAATTCACATTCTTCACCTAGCAACTTTCCTTTTTCATGGCCACATAATGAATTCCTTAGCTCCCTCTCTGCATTATTAGGAGTCAGGTAACTGGGGTACCAGTCCCACCTCTGCGTCTCATGCTCTCCACAACTCAGGTCCAGCACATCCATTCTCAAAGTCTGTCTGCTCACCTGTGGAATGAGAGCCTGGACTAAAGGAACTCCCAGCCCCCTCCTCCCTGACACTGTGAGTTTTTCCTTTCTCGAAGGCTACTAGTAGGCCCCACTGGAGACTGAAAGGGGAAGATTGCAGTAAAAGGCGCAGGCTGGCGAAGGATAACATCATTCACTAGCCTAGGATGCCAATCAACTGCATTCTTGGAACCTTTATTTTCCAATTTGGGGGCATTTTGCAACAGACTGATTTTAATCACATTTTATACTTTTTTTCCTTTGTTGCAGAAATGTTTGTATTACCTGTTCTTTCAATGCAGCATCTGTAGACCACAAGGTCTTTCCATAGGAACTAAGCCTGTTATATTGCTGCTAGTTTTGAGTAAATGAGCTGAATCTTGCAGCCAAGCCTCAGTGCAAACAAAAACATTTTCTGGTCAAACATTTTCTGGTTATTCAACTCCATTACAGGGCTGACTAAAAAAAAAAAAAAAAAAAAGGTAAAAACCCACAGAGGAGCAAAGCATAAGTCCTGGGAAGACAATTTCCAGCCACATTAGCTCAGATTGTCAGGGTAGAAAATAAACAGGCCCTCATTCTTCAAACCATCATCATCTCCAAACTCTTACCCTGTGCTCTTCTGCTATTTTAATTTCACCACTTCAAAATGGGAAAAACAAATAGGTTAATAGTTTCCATGCGTTTAGACTGTGACAAGAGGCATACGAAGCAATTTCAGAACCTCGGGCAACCACAGCTTTGAGGGAAGGATGATGATGGATTTCCCAATTCATCTTGGGATGGATTCCAGAGTTAAGGGAGTCAGGCCAGCACTGTGTTGCCAGAGTGGGATATAAACAATATTCATTCGTTCATTCTTTTTGTACACATTCATCTCAGGCTTATTTCTATTTCAGACAGTATACTGGGTGCATTATAGGACAGAGAAATACATTCTTAAGACATAGTCTCTGCCCCTAATGAAATTAAAGTCTGGTAGAGGAAATAGACATATGCACAAATAATTTAAATAAAGTGCACACTTAAAGTATTGTAAGCAAACCAAATAAAGTGCTCAGGAGTGGGAGAGAAAGAAGCAATTCATTCCAAGTGGGACCACTGAGGAAGCCTTCACTGGGGAATGGCCTTCTAGCCTGTACCTTGAAAGGTCAAAATGGCAAATTGCGATACATCTAGGCATTAGCCAAGGCACTGAAGTGGCTATGGGAGTTTCACATAGGTTTGAACAAGAGTGAGTGGTCTGAGATGTTATGAGAAGCATAAAGGGGGGTTGGATACCATGTAAAGAATAAGCTCTTTTTACATTGTGAAGCCATTCAGATTTTGTTATCCAGAAAGGTACTTGTATTTGATCACATCTGTTTGGAAAGAAAACTGGAAGTCATTGGAGACAGGGGCAAGGGGAGTATTATAAGAAGAGAGATACAAAGAAGCCAAATCATAGGTCATTGCTATAGGTTAGACATAAGGACACTAGTTACCTACATACAGACACTTCTTGCTTCATAGCCATTTATATATCCTCATAGTAAAAGAGCAGTTACCCCTGAATTTCCACATCCCATTCAGTTCTGCATCTTTCTAATAAGATCCACATCCCAGGTTTATTCCTGATTGTAAACTCAATGAGTTAGTCCAGGTACCTCAGTTGGAATATAGCATTTTACATGTGAAACGTGGTTATTTGCTAAGAGCATGGGATTAAAGGGGAGGATGGAAAGTTAACAGCCGATCTTTCTGAGACCTGATTCACTAACTGGTATCTCTTGTAAGGGGTGCTGTATATTTTTAAAGCTTAGAATATTTTTAAGGCCAGATAAATGAGTTTCTTAATTCACTTTTTCAAACCAGCTCCCTTGTACGTTCAACATTTCTATCAAGAGTTTGCGAACTCTAAACTTGGAGATGGTGTGTAAATCAAAGCTTTAAATGATCGGAAGCCTAATTGATTATGCTGACTTCTGATTTGGGTTCTGCATCCAGCATGCTCTGTCTCAGTCATCTGACAGACTATTCTGTAAAAAGTAGGGGTCTTAGTGATCACACTATGGTCTAAGTGGTCACATTATGTCTTTGATAATGAATCAAGTTTTAGAAGTAATAGTGAAGCATTCCTCAATCAGAGTACCCGAGTGGTGTAGTTCAAGGGTCAGCAAACTATGCCCATGGGTCAAATCCAGCCCATTGTCTGTCTTTTTTGTAAATAAAGTATTACTGGAACACAAGCATGCCCATGTGTTTGCATGCTATGACTGCTTTCCAGCTATAATAGCAAAATTGACTTGTTACAACAAAGCCAGAAATATTTACTATATGGGACTTCAGAGAAAAGTTTGCCATCACCCTTGCTATAGGAAACAAGGAAAGGAACAAGGATAGCCGTCAGAAAACACATGTTCTCAGTTCTGGACTTCCCACGTACTACCTGAATGATGCTAGAAAAGCCACTTGACCCATCTAATTGTGTTTCCTTCTCTCTATAACACACTTCTTTGGCCAGTTTGTTAGCTAATTGGCCAATAACATTTGTTTTATATTTTTAAGGACTGTATTAAAGCTGTAGATGTGATTTGTAAATGGTGATAAATGCCTTCCTTAGAGTAGTGTGATAAGGACCTGAGACAATCTGTTTTGTAAAGAAGCCTGTCATGCAGTATGGACCCCCTTCTGTCCCAGTCTAACGTGGTTTCTGTTTCCTTCCCCAGAACACTCTGGAGCAGTGCAATGTGTGTTCCAAGCCCATCATGGAGCGGATTCTCCGAGCCACCGGAAAGGCCTATCATCCTCACTGTTTCACCTGCGTGATGTGCCACCGCAGCCTGGATGGGATCCCATTCACTGTGGATGCTGGCGGGCTCATTCACTGCATTGAGGACTTCCACAAGTAGGCAACCTACTCTCTCGTCGCCATCCTGGCAGTCCTTTTGGAGTCTGTTCTTACTCCCTGGCATCTGGGCATACATTCTTCTCTTTCAGAACTACAGAATTTCCAGATTTAGTGAGGCCTTTAAAAGAGCTTATTGATCCCTTCCTCCAATGCAGGAATTAATATTAGACAATCCATGCAGTCATCCAGCCTGGTCTCTGTGTCAAGGCTTCCCCAGAGCTTGTCCATTGCATCTCTGGGTAACTCTAATGACAAAAAAGCTGGCTCAGCTATAGTGTGTATGTATTAGAAAGAAACAAGATCCTGGCCTAAATATGAACAAAATCTGTGACATTTGGCATTGTTCAACTTATTTGAGCTCTTCAATTTGGTCTTTAGACCAAACCCTCTCTAAAGCTCTCTCAGCTGTGATGACCCAGAGTTTTCTCAAGAGCTAATCTCTGCATCCCTGCCACTCTACTGATAGGGAGTTATGGTGGACAGACACAGAGAACCATTCAGTTTCTTTTACTAATGCAAGCCTCTCACATATTTAGAGGCAGTTTCATGCCATTGTCAACGTATTGACACCATTCTCTAGCCTTTTCTTCCACCTAGGTCTTCTCTTTCTCAAGTTATTTTTTAATAGAATTAATGAATGCAAATTGTGTGTTCTTTTGAGGAGGATTAAAAAATGGTGCCTCAAGATCGAGGCCAGTTATTCATGGGCGCAAAATAATCTGTCCCCGCTACTTCATTTGTCTCATTTTTAGGTCCTTCTTTCCTGTATTACAGCTGGGGTCTTTATGAAAATTAAGAAATTTATACAGTTTTGTATTTTGCTTATTTTTATTTGGCCAGTTTGTTAGTTAATTGGTTGATAACATTTGTTTTATATATATGTTTATATATAAAATAATATATAAATATATTTTTATGTATTTTATATATATATAAATATATTTTTATATATTTATATATATAAATATATTTATTTATATACATGTATATGATTATTATTATTATTATTTAGACAAAGTCTCACTCTTTTGCCCAGGCTGCAGTGCAGTAGTACAGTCTCAGCTCACTGCAACCTCTGCCTCCGGACTCAAGCAATTCTCCTACTTCAGCCTCCCAAGGAGCTGAGACTACAGGCATGCACCACCATGCCCAGCTAATGTTTGTATTTTTGGTAGAGATGGGGTTTCACCATGTTGGCCAGGCTGGTCTCAAACTCCTGTCCTCAAGTGATCTGCCTGCCTCAGCCTCCCAAAGAGCTGGGATTACAGGCATGAGCCACTGTGACCAGCCAACATTTGTTTTATATTTTTAAGAACTGTATTAAACCTATAGATATGATCTGTAAATGGTGGACTCAGGTTTCTATATGTGTTTGCTGGGCAGTGGCTTTGAAGACAGCCTTTGAGGCTATCAAAGAGATGAAGCTTGTATTACTCACTAGGTTGGGTATGCATTCTATGGCCCCCAAGTGTGAAGTCTTCTGGGTTAATTCTCACCACTGTGTTGGTTGTCAACAACCAGGAAGCACTTACCCCAAGGAGTTTGGAGACCTGAGACTCATATGTTAAGAATGAATGTCCTAACCACTTTCCAAGTAGCAAAGAAAGTGAAAACCTCACCAAAAGACATGAGGTTGAATGAATTAAAAAATCCCAGACGCGGAAATTTGCAACCTGAATTAGACAAGGAAGGACTCACTTTTAAAGGGCAGTCACAGCATAAATTGTACTTCACATTATTGATATTTTTAGCTTGTAATTACACATTGAAAAATCCCTGCATCTATTTAAGGGAAGTGAAAAGATCTCAATGGGGAGTATGTTCTGTCACTGTTTCTCTCCTTTCTTAGACTTACCCTAATCCAAGAAAGACTGATACTTATAATCAGAGCACACATGTTTCTGTGGCTAGAAAAGACTGATACATTACACCCATCAATTAAAACAGGAAATCAATTTTGACAAATGTAAGTTTATATCTATGCCATTTATCTTTCATGTCTAGGGGTAGGGAGCATAATTAGAGACTGGTGACTGATGACATAAGTGTGTGGGTCTGAAAGCTCCCAAGAAGCAGACTTGAGCAACTAAAAGGGGGAAAAGAAATTAAAACCCACAGCTAACCTTCCCCACTAGTTCAATGCATGTTAAAACATAAATTAAAAATAACAATAATGTTGTCTTCATGATTGGCAGGTATGTAGGGAGAGAAGTTTTTTGATCCTTTTGCCATTTCCTAAAGGAAAATCAGAAACTGCTTTACGGAATTCTTATTTATAAGCCTTAAAATTACTAGAATACAAAGCAGCCAAAAGTCCAGCATAGGCTAATCACTGAAAGACCAAAGAGAGGACAGACAAAGGGATATTCCTCCTCCAGACAGTTTTTGGGGCCTTGTTTGTGGTCCTTTTGAATGGGTCTCCTTTTGTGGACCTTTAGAAAATGCATGTTAATTCAGTTCAACTCACGTTTATAAAGAACCGTCTGTGTGCCAATTGCTGCATTAAATGCTGAAGGAGAGAGATGCAAGCAGAGAAACTGTGCAGATATATATAGAGAAGTCACTGTCAGCAAGGAGCTTGCCAGGAGGAGGGCAGAGAAAGTGTGCAGACAGGGAGAAAGGGCTGAACTCCATGAGACAGGCACAGGTAAGGGCTTGCGCCGTCAAAGTCAGATCACCTGGCTCTGTGGTCGGAATAGGCTTTGTGGAAGGAGAATGTCAAGAGTGTTTTAAGTGGGAAACAAGGAGATTCCTGGCAGAGGGAACAACTCAGGCAAAAGCAGAGGCACAGAGTTAGGAAAGGCTTCTCTGTGTTCAGGGAGATTTGCTTTGCTGTAACTAGAGCAGCCTGGGAGTAGAGATTACCTTGAGATACAGGAGACCCATAAGAAGGGATTTACCTCGCCTGCTTAGTCTGCCTTTTATTTATTTGTTTATTTATTTATTTATTTTGAGATGGAGTCTCACTCTTGTCGCCCAGGCTGGAATGCAGTGGCGCAATCTCAGCTCACTGCAACCTCCGCCTCCAGTGTTCAAGCAATTCTCCTGCCTCAGCCTCCCAAGTAGCTTGGATTACAGGCACCCACCACCACGCCTGGCTAATTTTTTTATTTTTAGTACAGACGAGGTTTCACCATGTTGGCCAGGCTGGTCTTGAACTCTTGACCTCAGGTGTTCCACCCGCCTAGGCCTCCCAAAGTGCTGGGATTACAGGCATGAGCCACTGCACCCAGCCTTAGTCTGCGTTTTAAACCAGTGCTTCCCAAACTTTAATGTGCCTATAATCCACAGAGGGATCTTGTTAAACTTTGGATTTTAATTCAGGTCTGGAGTGGGGCCTAAGATTCTGGATTTCTGTCAAGCTCCCAGGTGCGCATGGCCTGCACTTTGTGTAACAGGGTTCTGGAATACTGTTTTTGAGAACTTGTTAATGGACCATCCTCTACATAACCACCTTTGGTCAATGTTGACTCATATCCTCCAGCCTACTGGACGTGCAATCTTTCACAGATGTCATTTCAGATGACCGCTGCAACCACTGCAGTCTTCTGGAAGACTGTCTCCCCAACCCTAACACACACATACACATTTTCTCATTTCACCTAAATGGTTATCTTTAAAGGCCCAACTCAATTACCGTTTCCTGGCAGAAAACTTCTCTGATCTCCACCCCTCCCTTTTCTCATGTTTGGATTTACGTCTTAATCTCTGTGTTTTATAGAGTTTTATAAGTCTGCTGTAGATAGCACTTACCACAGTCTGACTGGTATAGTAATATACATATGTGTGTGTGTGTATATACATATGTGTGTTTGTGTATATATGTATAACTTTACAATAATCATCTTGTATCATTTTTGCAATAAGGATTTGTATATATAAATTAATAGAAATACTGCAGAAATATATAGAACTCCTTCTCAGGTCTGTACTGGAAGTCCTTGCTTATTCCTGTATTCCCAGTGAGAAAACCCAGAAAAGCAGATTTCTTTAACTGACTCTTTGCGTGTATGGAGGCTTTATTCCCCTATCTGTGCTTTCTTATCAGGAATATTACCCTCATTCATTTATGTATTTAATCAGCATCCATTTGTTGATTGCCAGAAATGTGCCGGAATACAAGATGACCAAGATCATCCCTCTCTGAGCCTTGGCTCTGTTGGCTGTGAAGTAGAAATGATAAAAATACTTCCTCATAATGTTGCTGTCAGTAGAAAATAATGTCAAGTGTGTACAGCACTTAACAGGGCTTGGCATTAATAAGCACTCAATAAATGGTAGCTTTAATCATCAAAAGTGTTTTCATCAAATTTATTTTTACGATTATTGTCCACTCAGTGAGCTAAGCCTTGAAATATACCACCTGGGATTGTGAGCCCTCCTCAAATTGCTATCGGAGGAACACTGTAGGGACTATGAGAACCACCTCCTGCCTCTTCGCTGTGGTTTTTCTCATCATGGAAATGAGGCCAATTGGTAGGAAAGAATCATTACTCAGCAAGAATACAGTTTACGTCTTCCCAAAGAGGAAGAACCTTGAGATAGAACATAAAGCCCAACTAATATCTTTTTTTATAGAGAAATATGGCAGATTCATTTCATTAGATATAGCCCAACTTTCTTTTTCTGTAGCAGTCACAATGGTTGTTCCTGGAGACTCAGAGATGGAGGAAAGTGCTATCTTGTGGAAGCTTAGAGTTTAGTGCCCCATAAATATATCCAAATAATTACTACCAAACTGGATAAATTCAATGACAGAATTCTTATCTTAGAGGAGTAAATAATTCTATTTGGGGAAATTGGAGAAGGCTTATGGATACACTGATAAGGAAAACATACTTCTGCCCCCACAGAGTTTGGGGAAAGGAAATTTTGCAGTTGATCCCAGAAGCCTACTTATTTCACCACTGATGACCCAGATTTAAAAATAATCTGGTAGTCCAAAGCAATTTTTTGCCACTGAATATAAACTTCTTGCATAAAATACCAATTATAACAACTCTGATTACTGCTGCAGTGGTACCATGATCCTTTTAACTTTTCTTTCACAGCAATCAATTGATCTGCTGCTTAATTCATATTTATTTAGATTGCAGCCATACAGATGCTTTTTGGGTGCTGCCAGGAAAATTAATATGTACATATAGAGTATAATGTACGTAGAAATGCTTTGACAACCATAACACGCCCTGCAAAGTGTTAGATTACGATCATTATTTCTTTTTAAGTCTCACTACAAATAGATAAATTTTTAACATCATTTATCTTAAAACCAGTACCATGAAAAAACTGAGTCACAGTCTGTTTTTCTTTTTTTAAATCTCTTCAATTCTTATCCATGTCCATTTCAAATCATATGTCATTTCATACCTTCACAAATACCATCTCCAATTTCCAGAAGATACAGATAGATACATGGCTTATATTTTCAGCCAATTAATCTGTCATAGAAAAAAAAAATTGTTAGGTACCTTTGATCATATTAAGAAATACTAAGAAATTAATAAGTATTAAAAGTATTTACCAGCAGCCTCAAAAACATATGCATATGCATATTTATATGTATATGTATGTGTATGTGTGTTAGTATACACTCACCCTTTAACAGTGCTAAAATCCTTTAAAGAATAAAGAATTTGATAGCTCTTTAACTTTTAATTTTTAAGCAAAAGTTTAACACAATAAAATGTAGGAAATGCAGACTTGGCCATTTTAAGTTTTGTGTAACGTATTTTTAAACGTACTAACCTCTGCCCTTTTGAAAAGCTATGTATTTGAGTCTTCTTATGTCAGTTCCTAGAAGTCAAGACATATTTCCAAGAAAGAAGCTCTAAAAGGTGGGAACAAGGCAAAGATACCAACCTCAGAATATTTTTCTAGGACCTAAGGAGTGCATATAAAAGTCTAGAAACAAAAGTCAGAAACAAATAGGGGCTGGACAGGACTTTGTTCTCTCCTCCAGTTAGCCTATCCCAAGCACAGGGTTTGCATTCAGAATCTATCTAAAGGTGAATTTCATACCGCTCACCTTTCAGGAAAGAGATGCTAGATGCTCTTCAGGCCCAAGCAATTCACACGCTCACTCTCTCACCTCACCAAATATCACAATATTTACTACCTATTGATGGAAGAACCTCCACAGTCCCTGAGTCTAACTCCCTCACCTTACAGATGCGGAAACAGATATCCTCTCAGTTTCCACCTTTTCCTTTTACCTCTATGTCCCACTTCAGTGTCGATGCGCAGTATCTAACCAGAACTCTCTCTTCATTTTCAGGAAATTTGCCCCACGATGTTCTGTGTGCAAGGAGCCTATTATGCCAGCCCCGGGCCAGGAGGAGACTGTCCGTATTGTGGCTTTGGATCGAGATTTCCACGTTCACTGCTACCGATGCGAGGTCTGGTTGACACTCCTGCCCTGCCAGTCTGTGGCAGGCATGGAAAGGCTCGTTCGAGCTAGGTGTACATAGATGTAGCAATTACTAAATCTCAGAATGGCCTTAGTGCCTGTACTCATAGGACTTGGGTTTTAGATTTGACACTAGTATTCCAGGCACATGCTGTTGAATAAATCACTTTACCTCTCGCAGTCTGCTTCCTCACCGGAAGAAAGGACTCCGGTCCTTAACTCCTCCAAATATGGCTGTGAATGTAAAATTGTATATTAAAGGACATTGTAAATTGCGAAATACTAAATTAGTGAGAAGTGGTGTTATTGAATCTTTAACTTTGGCTCTGAGGCTTTGGTTAGAACTTCTTGTTCAGAGTCATGGAGATTTATTTATTTGTTAGCATGCACTACTAATTGCTCAGTTTCCTGAACGCCTCTAGAGCTGCAGTATATCTGCATGTTCTTTTCGGTAAAGCCGAACTTCCCGCAGAGTATAACCATTGCTGCTGTTGTGTTCTGGATGCCCCATTAACTTCAATTTCATTCTATGTCAAATGAAGACATGAAATCCATTGACCTCCTTGCCACCGTGGTAGATAGCAGAGGCGAGGTTCATAGCTGTTGTGGCCTTTGAGAGTTTATGCTAAAGTTAGCAAACACACACCTCTTGATGAAGTACTATGTATTTATTTTCCAAAGAAACTACTATTTTCTCCAAAGACAAAGGCCAGCATTTAACAGTTAGATAACACTTTTTAAAATGGACCCTAAGAGGAGCTGTCAACGGTAGTATATTCCTTTACAGTTATGCAGTTCTTTGCATTTTTTTTTTTTTTTTTTTGATCCATTATCTTCTTTGCTCCTCTCAACAGCTTGGTAAGGTAGAAAAGGCAGAAGTTATTTTCAGAATGGCAGTTGGCCTGTGTGCATTGAGGCAGACTGTGGCAAAACTATGGGTGGTGCTCAGGAGGCCTGTCCCCCGGACTAGCAGTCTTTGCTCTCCACAATGCTGTCTCCTTTAGAAAGTACAGCAAACCACCGCTCCCCACAAACTTTAGGATTTTATTTTCTTACTACAATTGAAGTAAATACACAGAACCCACTGGTGGCCCTACTGCTTGGCAGAAATCAGTCTACCTTTGCTCTAGCCCAGAAATGGCCAAAACATTCCATTCCTGTACCTGTGCATGCATTTTGAGAGATCCTTAAACTAATGGTAAAGGGTAAAAATGCATCAGTGGTTAGGGACATTCTTATTTTCTCTTGTTGAGTGGGGGCAGCAAACTTCTACACGGGAGCCAAGATGGGTGGCCTCTTCTCTTCTTATACCTGTATTTCATATGAAGTGACCTTAGGAGGATTATATTTCTGTCCATTTATATTTATGTCCCCAATCTCTAATTCAATTACATTCAAGATATACCATGTTATATAGTGGGAGAAAGGATACTGGGGATTAGCAGAATGTAAAGCAGGAAGGATAGTAAGTGGCCACATTATGGAGGCCTTGAATAGAAAGCTCAATCATTTGTTCTCCACATATGTACTTAACATTTTTACTTACGTCGTTTCCATCTGTCTTTACTGTTCTAGGATTGCGGTGGTCTCCTGTCTGAAGGAGATAACCAAGGCTGCTACCCCTTGGATGGGCACATCCTCTGCAAGACCTGCAACTCTGCCCGTATCAGGGTGTTGACCGCCAAGGCGAGCACCGACCTTTAGATTCAGTCACCTGTTCAGCTGGCACTGAGAAGAAAGAACACAAGAAAAAGATAAGAAATACTAGAGGAAAGGCCATCAAACTACGGGATAGTCTCTGTTCTTCATCTGCTATTAACCTTGCCTTAGAAACACATAAATTATGAGATTTTTTTTAAAAGTTGTTACTGAATACACATTTCACATTGAATCATGTAGGATCTTGATGGGCCTTTGTTCCCAAGGACTTCCACATTTTTGCACAAATTATGCTTCATCCCATTCACTTCTGCATTCCTGTAACTTTTAATCCCTATGTTTGTCTCACTTTTCATCTGGTTGAATGGCTTTTTTTAGTGTGGTATTTGCTGTCACATAGTTTTTCCTGGGTGAGTCTGCCAACTCACAGGTGCTTTTAGGCTTGAAATCTCCATCGTATCATTTCCGTTTTGCCTGTGACTGTAAAGAGTAGCCATTCTTTCCCATGTATTGAAGAGTATATTTTTCTCTTGCTTTATACTACTCATGTCCTTGGGGAGGGTAATGCACAATTTTTTTTTTGTTAGGCTGTAAATAATTTAAGCTGTAAATTACATAAGTTAGAACAAGCCCAAATTTAATTTGCAACCATCAGAATTCAGAATCTATAGTGACCAGTGATCAAGGCTAATTGGAAAAGAGTTATCGGCCCATAGCTAATAAGTGGTGACAGACAACCAAGCTTCAATATTTTTCTAAAGAAATTATAGGTGGGATATGCTAGAAAAGGCATTTTGGGGTTGTGTTTAAAAAAAATTATTGTCCCACAATATTACCTTAGGATTTTTCTTTTCCACACTACCTGAACATTATAATACAGACAAACTTGATTTCTTCTAGAAGATAACATTTTCAATACTGTCCCACTTTTCGTCTTAAAAATGTTGTCATGTTTATTCTAATATCCAACACAACTATCAAAATTGCCTTTTTCTCTAGAGGATGAAGGCTGTGAAAAAACAGTTCAAATTCTCTTCTTTTTCTTTTTCATTACCAGGTCCATTTTGCCTGACAATTGCAAATCAGAGCATGCAAAATAAAATTGTGCAGTTTTGTTTGGTTTACTTTCAAAAGAGTAGAAAGCTTGAAAAGATTCTGAAACCACAGTTTAATTATTCTCATAATCCTTCTGCAACTGAAATTACATATTGCAGGAGACATTTTCAAATCATCAATGTGACATTTACACCACACTTTCAAAGACAATCACTGAAAAAAAAATTGTCTTTATGAGCTAAAAATATGCAGAATCTCTGCCTAGAATCTTTATTCAAACTTTTATTAGCCGGTGAAACACTTGCTTGCCAACTGCCAAGCCATACTTATTAAGTTCGAACATGTTTCACTTAAGGAGAGACACCTAGCTTAGTCATGGCAAGTTGCCATTTTGTAAACTAAGGATTTTGGATTGAGATTTCTTAAACCTTTCTTCAAATCTCCCACAAATATATACTTTTAAATTATGGAGTATTTTAAGTCTACAAAAAGGTATAAATAATAATATAATGAATTCATATATACCTAATACCCAGTTTAAGACACCAAATATAACAAGTATAATTACATCCTCCAATGTACCCTTTCCTTATTCCACAGATATCTTTTTCATTATTGTGAAGTGATGTTCAGATTTCTAGTTTTTTTTCTAATTTTTATTTTTAACATCAGAACTGAAATAAAAAATTATGGATACATGTTTTGAATTGCAAACTATTCCTCAGGAATTCCAATTAAATTTATTTTACTTGAATAGGAATGATCATAAAAGTGATTCTTTTTTTGTGACTAGAAATTCTTAAGCCGATGGTCACTATAGCTCATCCTTAATGTATGGCTCATTTGCTTTTGTCACTAAACGGTTTTGTGTTAGAACCACCAAAATTATAGCTTTTAAGAGCTTCCTTTGACCACTGTCTTTTTCTTACCCTACTTCTCTTATCTTTGATCGTATATTTCTCATAATGTGAAATATGATGAGATTCACTTAGGGGCAGCATGTTAGTTTTGGGAGGCAATGTCAACTGTGTCTCTGAATTCCTGTCTTCCAAATTGAAGCCAGACCATGCTGATTACCTCAAGTAGCACTGACTATTTGACAATAGGGCTGATAATGTAATCGGCTTGAATTTTGACTTAGTAACTTTTTATGTAATATTTTCGGAGAAATTCTCTTTAGGACAAAGCAAAGAGTCCAATTTATTGAGGGATAGATTGTATCTCTTAAAGTGGTCATATTATTATTAATTTTGCCAAAAGAAGAAGAATTTATTGAATATTTATACTATAAAATGCAGTAACATTCTACTTGCTTATTACATTTAATTCCTTGTGTAACTGAATGTTTACATGTCAAGAGGAAAAGCTGTAAGAAAATGCTGTCACAGACCCATCCCTGTGGCATCGTCAGCATTATACTGCTTGCTTACAATCTTTATTATGCATTCTTATAACATAACCTCAGAGTATCTTTACCAAAGGTTTTTAAAGTAAATCTCTTTTTAAGATAGACTTACTCTTTTATAATAATGGATGTGCACTCATACATATGTAGAAATATTTAGATTTAGAGGCTTTTTTTTTCTTTCACAAGGTATAATAAGGAAAGGATCCTACAATATTTTATTCTAGGGTTTCTTAAATATATGATTTATGTTACTGTCTTTTCTACTAATCATTTGATTTAAACAATGCCAAGTCACTCTTTTTTAGTTGCATGAAATTTTGCCTGCAACAGAGAGAAAAAGATTGTATTACTTTAATGATTATAATCATACTGTCTGCTGATATAATATCATAATTGTTGTGGTTTAAATACATAAATAGTAGAAAAATCAGAGTCTATAACAGAAAGTTTGTAAAAATATACTGATTTTGAAAAGTATCAAGAATATCAATATTTGGTAATTCTGTGTAACAAGAGAGACATGGAAAAGGAAAAAAATCCACTATATCATGGGCTCTGCAGAACATATCAAAATAGGATTTCTTAAATTTTTCAATCCCCAGACCATACTGACTCAACATGGAGTCTCACTGGCAAAGAAAATTGCCTTTAAAACTCAAAAATAAGGCCAGGTGTGGTGACTCACACCTGTAATCCCAGCAATTTGGGAGGCTGAGATAGGAGGATTGCCTGAAGCCAGGAGTTTGACACCAGCCTGGGCAACATAGTGAGACCTTGTCTCTATAAAAAAATAAAATAAAATAAAAACCAAATTAGCCAGACATGGTGGCATGCGCTTGTTTAAAAAAATAAATAAATAAATAATTGACTCAAAAATAAGTCCTGTGTCCCAGCATAAGGCGTCAGGTTGTTAGATGCTGGCATCTCTGCAGCTCAAAGATGTGGGTTCTTTTTCTTGTCATTAACACATTGTTATTTCTGTAGGAGCAACTTCTCTGATCAAAATTACTTTTCTGGGTATGTGCTGATTAAGGGGGTGGACTTATCAACACTATAATTGTTCCCTATGAAAGATTCTGCAGAGATGTTTATGGTGAGGTTTAAAGGATATGAAACTCTACATTTAAACGAGTATTTTATATTTGGGTACAGAGGAAGAAAGAGAGGGCTTTTTCCATGGGGCTATAGTAGAGAGTTAGTGGAATATAGACAGGACTCTGAAAACACAACTTCCAACCGTTTTTATAGTTAGTAAAAATCCTATTAATGTGAACCAGCCAGGAATAACAGTGTTATTTCTATTTGATGTGGTTTGGGCTTCTCTTGTCAAATCTGTGTCGGCTGCCCCCTGATCCTTCCATTATCAAGTTTTGAAGGGTGTTGGGGAAATTATGGCAGCTGCTAGGGAGATCAGGGAAACACTGATGTAACCTCAAAGCCTCTCACCATTGCTCTTGGCTTGGAAATGCTTTATTTTTTCATATACATTTCTAGAAATATTGCTATTCTACCTTAGTATTTCACATTTGTAGTTCAAACAAGCGATTGTCCATCTGTTGCCTAGAGCTATAGTACATGTGTGTTATGAATGAAATATGACAGCATGTTCCATACCCCTGCTTTAGCCATCTGTGGGAAACCAGCAAACTGAAAAAGATACCTCTGCAAAATGTGCCTCAAGTCCATTTCTTGGGATCGCTCGTTTGGTGCACTCTCGTGGGAGACAATCAGAGAACAACATATACTTGTGCCTTATTTTCATAGAATCTGTTTACACTACTAGGAATATTCCACTGAAGAGTCAATGATGTAAATGATAACCACCAAATCTCAAAAATATACTCACCAAAAAGTAAAAAAGTAAAAAAAAAAAAAAAAAAAGAAAGAAAGAAAGAGAGAGAGAGAAGTCAACTTTTCATCTTAATATATTCTAGTAGTATTTATTTTTTCCTTGTCTTGGAAGTATCTCATAGGTCTTTAAATGAGTAAAACATTTTTATGCCAGAAGGTGATATAATGGATGTTAGTGTTTTTTATTTGATTTTACAGTAGTTTTAGTCAGATAATGAAGACAGAGACTTCAACTTGATTCTTTGCCACCATTCGGCATATTTTTTAATTGTCTTCATTGTATTTGCTTAATAGTGGTCCAGACAAGTTCAAAACTTGTTCTCAGTGAGGCATTAATATGGTGCAACCATGAATATTTCAGGCCAAGTTATTCACTTGACAGATAACTAGAATGAAACTTTTCTCATGAGGCTGTTGTTTGGTTAGCATAGCCTTATTTCAAACCTTAAAAAGTTACCTGACTGAAGCTACCGTGACTTGGTAAGGATTCTTTCTCTCTTGCTTTCTTCCTCCCTTCCTTTCTCCCTTTCTTTCCTTCTTTCCATCCTACCTATTAGTGTTGCTGTACTTGGATTTTTGGTAAATTATATCAATGCATTATGATTTTAGGGAATTATGATTATATTCATAAGGGGAAGGCTACCAGCAAATATATGTGGCATCCATAAAATCTTCTTTTATAGGGGCATATTTTTTAGGTTGTATTTATTCGTAAAGTGAAATGAGATAATAGAGTCTTTCTGTTTCATTTTAATGAATTTTCATCAGGGACTGAGGTCATAGATTCTTGGAAAATTCATTTGTGACTGATCTAGTTTTCTCAGCTGTATGCAAAGTAATCTTTCAAAGACTAGGTTAAGATTTTTTTTTTTAAGTCCAAAGCAATTTAACCACAAAAAATTATATTTTTAATGATGGCATTTTATTTTATTCCATTGCAGCTTGATAACTTTCCTTATAGCAAAGGAATAACTATTGTATTTTCAGAATTTTAACACAGATTAGCACTTAGCCTGTAAGACTAATAATATATTGTAATAGTTGATACTAAAATATTTTTCAGCAGGTTGGACAGCACCAGTTTTTCTTAGATCACAGACTACAGGCAGAATTTCCCTTCAATCCAGAAAAAAGGACACTAATTCCCTTTTCTATTTAATTTCCCTGGCCGTTGTACAAAAAGTTGTGGACTCTATCTTAGTTACAGCATGCATGTCCCTTATTTTGTGGAGAGCTGTGTGAAAGATGCGTTTTTTTTCTTTTTTTTTTTTTTTTTTGAGACGGAGTCTCGCTCTGTCGCCCAGGCTGGAGTGCAGTGGCACGATCTCCTCTCACTGCAAGCTCTGCCTCCCAGGTTCATGCCATTCTCCTGTCTCAGCCTCCCGAGTAGCTGGGACTACAGGCGCCCGCCACCATGCCTGGCTAATTTTTTTGTATTTTTAGTAGAGATGGGGTTTCACAGTGTTAGCCAGGATGGCCTCGATCTCCTGACCTCGTGATCCACCCTTCTCGGCCTCCCAAAGTGCTGGGATTACAGGCGTGAGCCACCGCGCCCCGCGCGTTTTTTTCTTTAGCTGATTGACAGGTCCCCCTCAAAGTTACAAAAAAAAGTGCCAATTTTTGCTGTTAAATTCTGGTTGTTATTTAACTGACAGAAGTCTCTTAATGCACGAATAAATATCTCTAGCCTTTGTTAAAAATAAAAATTAATATTCTACAAACACTTATATATACTAGAGAGGGGTGACACACTGCAGCTAATTCCTTTATAATACTTTCAGATGATTGCATTAAGCCTTTCATGTTATGTGGCATTGTTAATTTTTCCTAGATACCCATCCACTTAAGGGCCAGAGAAATCCTTATTCATTTAACTCTGGTGGGCATTTACATAACATACCCAAATAAAAATGTTATTAAACAGCCACAATCGCATTCAGTCAACTTGGCACTGAATGTAGCTTCTAAATTCAGTTCTCTACCCTACAAATGGAATGTTCTACCAAGAAAGAGAAGCGTCACCATGTCATCTTGTGTTCTACACCACTATAGAGAGTTACAGTTGCCCCCAAACACGAATGCTATTCCCAAATAAAATAGAATCATGCTTTGGGAGGCCAAGGCGAGCCGATCATGAGGTCAGGAGATCGAGACCATCCTGGCTAACACGGTGAAACCCCGTCTCTACTAAAAAAAATACAAAAAATTAGCCAGGCGTGGTGGCGGGTGCCTGTAGTCCCAGCTACTTGGGAGGCTGAGGCAGGAGAATGGCGTGAACCCGGGAAGCGGAGCTTGCAGTGAGTCGAGATCGCGCCACTGCAGTCCCGCCTGGGCGAAAGAGTGAGACTCCGTCTCAAAAACAAACAAACAAAAAAATAGATTCATGGGCCTTTGAAAGATCTGAGTCTTCTCTGTTATTTTCCTGATGAATTACCATCCCATATCTTCTTAGTCTTGGCCAGTATGTAGTTGTGCTCACATACGTCTATTCTAGCTCTGTAGCTCCACAAAACAAGTCTTAAGTCCAAATCTTTGCCTCTTCATGTCTGATATCACCAACTCATTCAGCTTTTCTTCACTTATTGACATAGTGTCATGTCCTATCACTCTCTGCTGCTTCTTTAAACAGTGGACACAAACATATTTTCTAATTTTCAGTGTACTCAATGAAACTTGGCAGTTCACCATGACTCAGGCTAGGTTGAAAGGCTTTCTTTAGGGTTGAAAGTAAATGAAATTGGAATCACCCAAAGATAATTTCCCCAAAAAACCTCAGACCCAGAAGTGTAAAAGCTACAGAAGGATAGAACTCCCATGTCTACAGACAGTTCTGTTACTTTTTGTTCTGTACTATTTTGGATGTTGCCAAAATCAAATTCATCCTGAAAACAGGAAGCAAGCTAATGCATATGCCATCCATGAGATTCCCACTTCTGGGTCAGTTCATATTCCATTCAACCCTTTCCTTTTATCCTTGTCTTCTTCAGAGTAAGACATTTTTCATCCATATTTTCATATTAAATAGTAACACTTTATAGGTTCTACATAAATATATGGACACTTTACAAGTTATACATAAATATTTGCTGGTTGATTGGTTTTGAGATTCACTTCATTCATTCTGTGCTCAAATATTTGTACCTAGAGACGTTACATGTTAGAAAAAGTGAGCAGCTTCTTTCTCTAATCATTTAGGAGTCCATATTTTTCTTTTCTTTTTGTCATCCCAACATCCTTATCTCTTACTCAGCTCTTCAATTTAATAATTACCAAATAATCACTGTAAGAGAATCAGCCCCTAAGTAACTTTGATTCTGGCCGACTGTAATAAGATCCAACCACTTCAATCTGTACTTACTCAATAGGAAGGAATGTGGCATCAGGAAGAGTCATTCCAGTGACATTAGTAAGACTTTATGGAGGACATATAATTTGATAAGAAATCTTGAGCTGATTCATTGACTTGATTTGGAAGTTGAGAAAAAAGTATTTAAGGCACGACAGGGAAACACGGGCTATACTCAGAGAAGACCCTCTGCATTGGCCAAAATATCATGGTTTCTAGAAATTCCTTCTTAACAGAAAAAAAAAGGCTTCCAAATAATCAGGTTCAATGGGAAGAAAAAGGCATAGAGGAAGACTGAGGAAGTATTTACTTGACTTTCCCATCTCTTTATAATTGGAAGAGAAGATGACCTGCCAAAATATAGCCCAGCATGCACAGTATGAACAGGAAGCAGCCCTCCATGAACTTTATTGTAACAGAAAATGAGCATTCTTATTGATCCACAGCTACATCTTCTATTCTTGCAGCAAGGGTACATGTCCTTTGACCCTCCACAAGAGAACAAGCGGGACATCTCTATTTTCCTATTGAGTCTAAGTCCATTATTAGAAAGGACTTCCCAGCCATCTTTTCTACTTGGTATTAAAATTCCCTTAAAGATTCGTTGCTAAGTGCCAATTTTTTTTATTTTTTTTATTTTTTTATTTTTATTTTTTATTTATTTTTTTTTTTTGAGACAGAGTCTTGCTCTGTCGCCCAGGCTGGAGTGCAGTGGCGCAATCTCGCCTCACTGCAAGCTCCGCTCCGCCTCTCGGGTTCACGCCATTATCCTGCCTCAGCCTCCTTAGTGGCCGGGACTACAGACGCCCGCCACCGCGCCCAGCTAATTTTTTTGTATTTTTAGTAGAGACGGGGTTTCACCGTGATCTCGATCTCCTGACCTCCTGATCCGCCCGCCTCGGCCTCCCAAAGTGCCAATTCTGACTCTACTTAAACATCACCCGTGTCAGGGAGCTCATTATTCCTTGAGATCTTACATTTCTTTCAGCACATTTTGTTCCAAGCTACCCATGACTTTAAAACAGAGCCAGCGTTTGGGGTATACGTTCTCTCTGGTGCCACACAAAACCTGTAGTACACGATACAGTGTTGCTTCCCCTCTCCTTTTCCTTCCATACGTATTTGTTTTGTTTTGGGCATTGCATTACTTTTTTAAAAAAAGCTTTGATTATACGAATTTTTAAGAATCTCTAAAATTAGTCGGAAGGATGTTCTGAGGGCCAGACATTAGAGTTTATGAGTTTTTTTGTTGCTGGTTGTACTTTCCTATTTAGAAGACAGACCGTTCTGACAGTTGTTATGTAGCTTCATGCCTTCCCCAGTAACTAACCCATGAACAGTACACCCCTTTTATCTGACTTGTGGATAATGACCTTAAAAATGTTGGAAAATGGGCCGGGTGCGGTGGCTCATGCCTGTAATCCCAGCACTTTGGGAGGCTGAGGCAGGCGGATCACGAGGTCAAGAGATCGAGACCATCCTGGTCAACATGGTGAAACCCCGACTCTACTAAAAAAAAAATACAGAAATTAGCCGGGCATGTTGGTGGGTGCCTGTAGTCCCAGCTACCTGGGAGGCTGAGGCAGGAGATTCACTTGAACATAGGAGGCAGAGGTTGCAGCGAGCAGAGATCGCGCCACTGCACTCCAGCCTGGGCGACAGAGCGAGACTCTGTCTCAAAAAAAAAAAAATGTTGGGAAATATTGGTATATAATCCCCATGTCTAACAAGGAAGAAGTCAAAAGCAAAAGATAGTGGTACTGCTGAAAACTCATCATTTCCGGTTAGTTCATCTGTGGAAAAGGATATCATTCTCGAGGGGAGGGGTTCTATTATGCTATACTTTTATATGGAAATGTACAAATGCTTTCCTCATTGCTCTGGATGACTATTTAGTTTAAATAATATACCTTTGTCTTGGGGAAGACTGTGATTGTGGCTTCTTCTAACCCAGCTTTGAATGAGAGAGCACTGTAAGTGGAAACTGCCATCAGTCTCCTGGGCAGGACCTGGAGGTAACTTTCTGAGCTGTAAAACAGTAATTCCTAAGAGAGCTTACAAACTGCTTCCACACAGAAAATAGCCCAGGGAGGACGGTTGTTAGTAGCCCTATTCTAGAAGAGAAAGCTGAGGCTCAAGCCATTAAGTGACTTGCCAAAAGCTATGACATAGCTGGGAAGTGGCAGATTTGGGGATATAACCAGGTCTTGCAAGTCCAGTGCTGTCTCCAAGTAGCCACGCTCATGGCTGAGAACACCTTAGAGGACAATATCGACTTCTCACAGACTACCAAGACCCCAGTCATCCAGGGAAATTCAGAGACCAATTGACTGCCAGGTGGCAAATCCACATGTGTACTGCGGTCTTAGAGATCATTTAGAGCTGGCACACATCTGTGTCATCTTGTGGGAAACCTCTAGGTATTCTGTCTGATCAGCACTGTGAGGAAGTTGATGGGAAAAGGCCACTGATAAGAACAAACAACGGGCAGAACGAAGCACATTGCAAAAAATTTCCCCAGAGAGAGTTCGTTTACATTCCATTCACCAAAAACCTCTCTGGAACTGTCAGGTTCAGAATATCAACCAAGATCATATCATTTAGAATTCATTGGCACACAGAGGTGACTTGATTCCTAAAAGAAGCCTCTCTCCCATGGACCACGATGTACGTTCCACAGAGACAGAAACTGCCATAGGCTAACGACGCATTTTAGTCTTTCTCTCCATTCACATTTACTGAGAGCACACCAACTGCATGTTGCTGCAACAGGCATTTCCCATAGAGCCAATCCTTGAGCTAACAATGTCTGTAAACAAATGTTATGGAACTGTTGGCATTTCTGAGATTTGGCCTTTGCCATTTGATAGACTTTGCTTCCCAGGATGCTGTCATTTTGTGATTTATTATCATTACAAGGAATTTGGTACCATGTTGTTTTCAAAAAACCTTCTAGAAAGTCTCCATGTATGCTCTAGAAGTTGCTCTACCTAACAGTTCAGCAAGCAAGTGTTCCTTCTCTTGAGCTGCGTCCCTCGGGAAGCTGTACTTTAGGGTGTGCTTTCCACTTTTTATTTCCTCTCATTTCACTCCTTTAGTTGTTTGCTATATCCTAAAATATGTGAAGTGAGAGAAAAAATATCATTTCTTCTCATTAAATCTCCTGCATTAAATCTAAGAATCCTTTAAAATAATCATACCTGATAAGTGTTTTATGCATTTCCCTCCCTGGAGTGTATCATCCATCAAGCCAGTATCATCATCCACCTGCTTATTCCCTGGGACTAATGAGGGCCAAGTTAAATAGCAAATGACTTCTCACCCCTTCCTAGTCCTCACAGCTGAGGAATAAGGGAGACATTAATGGGAGCGGGAGAGTGGTGGCTTTGGTTGAGATGCACATTCACAGACTAGAAAAGTGCCTCACCTCCATGGTGTATATGTGCCACATTTTCTTAATCCAGTCTATCATTGTTGGACATTTGGGTTGGTTCCAAGTCTTTGCTATTGTGAATAGTGCCGCAATAAACATACGTGTGCGTGTGCCTTTATAGCAGCATGATTTATAATCCTTTGGGTATATACCCAGTAATGGGATGGCTGGGTCAAGTGGTATTTCTAGTTCTAGATCCCTGAGGAATCACCACACTGACTTCCACAATGGTTGAACTAGTTTACAGTCCCACCAACAGTGTAAAAGTGTTCCTATTTCTCCACATCCTCTCCAGTACCTGTTGTTTCCTGACTTTTTAATGATTGCCATTCTAACTGGTATGAGATGGTATCTCATTGTGGTTTTGATTTGCATTTCTCTGATGGCCAGTGATGGTGAGCATTTTTTCATGTGTTTTTTGGCTGCATAAATGTCTTCTTTTGAGAAGTGTCTGTTCGATACTATGCAGCCATAAAAAATGATGAGTTCATGTCCTTTGTAGGGTTATGGTTGAAATTGGAAATCATCATTCTCAGTAAACTATCGTAAGGACAAAAAACCAAACACCACATGTCCTCACTCATAGGTGGGAATTGAACAATGAGAACACATGGACACAGGAAGGGGAACATCACACTCTGGGGACTGTTGTGGGGTGGGGGGAGGGGGGAGGGATAACATTAGGAGATATACCTAATGTAAATGACGAGTTAATGGGTGCAGCACACCAGCATGGCACATGTATACATATGTAACTAACCTGCACATTGTGCACATGTACCCTAAAACTTAAAGTATAATAATAATAAAAGAAAAGAAAAAAAAAAGAAAAGTGCCTAACCTCCCTGTGAGGCTTGATGAATATTATGGCCAATGAATGGAAAATGATTCTTGTCGAATAGACGGAGTATTCCCACCCCAGGAATGGATTAATAGGAGACACAATTTGAGCACTCCTCAGAATTATCTAGTATGCCTGAGTAGAGACTCACATGGGTGGAATCTGTGTTGTCTCATCAGAGGGAATAAAAAGATAATGAGGTGGTAAATGTGAAAAAAGCAGCCTTTTAGAAAAACATTATTTTCAAATACCTTTATAAATCATCTAATTTATCTTCACATAACATAAAGAAAAAACTAATAAAAATTTTCTTATTTCACTTTACATAATATATTCTCCCATATTTAGGGATCATATAATTGTGTTGTCTTCAAAACACACACACACACACACCTTCCAAGAAAGCTGATCCTTCAAAAAATAAATCTTATTTTTAAGCACTTGGGTTTTCAGGCTAGGAAATTAATAAATCCTATACCTGACCCATTTTTGTTACAGCTAAAAAGGAGAAGAAAAAGCTATTTAAATTTCGTGTGGATCCATTTATCTCTTAAAATATGCCAAAGCAATTTGAGGTGGGGGTGGAAACAGGTATTTATCTCTCATGCGTGATTCTCTCTTTATATTTCTATCTGTTGGGAAAAGGGTAAAGAACTATTCTTGGTCATTATTGATGTATTGTGTTGCCACTTTGTATGGTGCCTCCTGTGCTTTATCCCAAGGCATAGCAGTAATCGTTACTTTCTTGACTCTTTCCTTCATCACAAGAGAGTAAATATGAAGTCTGAATGTCGTTCCTCACCCCCAAATTGTTTAACTCTGCTTCCAAACTAGTTTAAGAAATGCAAAATGGGAAGAGCTAGCTTTTCTTAGATACATTTCTTCCTGTTTTATTCTTTCTTGGGAGACGTTAAGTATAAAAGGGAAAAAGTCAGTTCCTTCTTCTCTCTCTTTCTCTTTGGGTGACAGCAATGCTCACTTAGTAATTATAAACCGGAAATAGGAGAGTAGCTTGGGCAGGTTATGATATATCTGCCCAATGTGTTTCTTTCCTTCAAACATAAACTTTGAGAGGAAAAGAGATTTTTATATTTAAATGCCAACGACAGGAATGGCCTCATGTTTTAACTTTCAAATAATAAATGGGGAATTGGTATTTGGGCAGAGTTTGCATTTTACTAATCTTATATACTTTGAGCTTAGTTTTTAGAATTGTGTCAAATACATCAACATATCAGGATTATAGTGCCAAAAATAGTTAAAGTGCCTTGGACCTCCCTCTCTAGGTAGCAAATTGAAACTAGCATGGGACCATGCCATCCTTCTAGCATAATGGAGAAGTCTGAACTGAGGAATATCTTTGATGAAAGACATTTAGGACCCTAGAAACTAAATCTTGTCACCAACACTTTATAGTAAAGTAGTAGCAAAATTATTTTTAAAAGACTTTCTTCCTTTTACTACCCATTTCCTCTCTTGGGAAAGCTGATGAGCAAATTATCCAAGACTCTTTTCTTTATTAAGCAAAGTCAGAATATTTTCCCTCTGAAAATCTGAATTATGCCCTCATTCTTTTTCAAGAAATATCTCAAAGAGCAAATAGAATTAAACATGACACTTGATTGTCTGATTATTTGGCATGTATAAAATTATCATGTGGCTTAATGTGCCTTAAGTGAAAATTTAAACTTAGACGTGAAACCTTTACAGTTGGATGTAGCGTTGAGCTTTTGCATGTTTTCTGTATAATAAACCACTTTTGTTTTGTTTGTTTTGTCTTTTAACCTACACCTTTATCATTACTCTAACAGATTTAGGGCTTCTCTTTCTCTACAGCTAAGTAAGGGAATATGTGCAATTATGAGACATACAAAAAAGGAAAGGGAAAGGACTTTCTAAGTGGCAAATCTGTGCCATGAAGTAGATGTGACGTGAAGATACAGAGCCTGAGGATAGTAATTTTCCCTGAGCCACGCACACAGGCTTTTATTTCATGCCTTTTCTCTTTCTGTGCCGTCACCTTTGAGAAAAACGATTGCACCTTCTCCAAGTCTGCCTTTTTAACAGCTACAGTTGAGTTGGCAAGACTTCCCCAGCTCTGAATATAGCCATTTGCCGACTCCGGCCTCTTTGCGAGACTGACTCAAATCTGTGATCTTCTGTTCAGCATACACATCAGCAAAGTGAGAAGATGAGCACTAAATATAGGCTCTATTAACTTTACTTTTAGATTTACTGCCTTCAAAAAGTGCCTATTCTGAGCAACATAAACGTTATTCCTTACATATGTATGTACACACGGTACCCAGAGTCGTACTGTGCAGCCTTCAAAAACATACCATCAGAAAGAGTAGGTGCTGAGATAAGGAAACTTTGCCAAATGAAAGAAAGTCACTCACTTCCAATATCCCCTCTCAAGCGGCTACCGTGAAACGGGCTGCAAACACATTCCCTGAGCATCCCTTGCTGATACAGCTTCTTTATATTTATATCCTACTGGATGGTAGCATATTGCTAAGGTTTCCTGTACTCTGCTTCAAGGGAATGTAAGCTTTATGGCATTGAAACATTTAGGAAAAAAAAATGTTTAAGAGAATTAATAGAGCCATAGTCTGTATTAGGATGTGTGTCATATGTGTGTTCTATAAACTAAGCATCGGTGGGTTTAGAGTGTTAAAGTGTCAGCACATTCCTTCTCCTTTTGTCTCTCAGGCTAACATAAGAGAAAATAGAAAAGTCTTGGCTGTGGGGATTGGAAGCTCAGGGGGCCAAATGTCCTTGCCAGATCCTTAGAGCATTACTTTGATTCCCAAAAATAGTAGTGTATGTTATTTGATGGCTTTTGTTTCCATAGTTCCATCACTGACAGAACTGTCAATACTGTTGATGGAGCAGCAGCACAGCCTAGAGTGATGCATTCTTACCCAGAGGTGGCAATAGGAGAGGGTCCATGTAAATAGGACGAGGTAGACAGTGCATGATTGTAGGAGAAGGGTTGAAGGGAGGACATGATTCCAAAAAAGATCGTTCTCAATGTGTCGTCTGACTCAACCAGCTGGCAGATTACACTTGCCAAGTCGTTCCCTTTCCTTCTAAGTCAGTTGGCTCCATGTTCACTTGAATATGCCTCTGTTTGGGCAAAGCAAGATACCTCCACTTAACCTTTATCCAAGGAAGCTCTTGGTGTCCTCTTGGTCATAAAATTGTCTCCTACCTAACCCAGTTTTACCAAATGGAAGTAAAAGGGGACAAACTATGGAAGATGGACTCTATGCCATTGCAGTCAGCCACCATTCTGTTTTCCATATAAGGAACCCCATTACATAAGCTACGGGTGAGGTTGGAACAGCTATGTTTCATAATTTCAAGAGTGTGACCACCCTGCTCTAGTCATCATCATTGGATGAATCCAGTTGACTCTTTGGCAAAAGAGTGATACTTTTCACTAAAAATGCCTACTCTTCCTGTTGATGTTCCTTTTCTGTTTTTACCTTATCCAATTTCCACACTAGTCATTTTTTTATTTTTTAGAGGATCAGATTTTAGCGCTAGAAAAGAGTTCAAAAATTTCGGTGTCATGTCATAGGGATGTTGGGATATAGAGATTTTTTTTTTCCCTTGGAAACAAATGGACTGGGAAGAAACACAGCATGGCTTTGCTCTGAGTTTCAATCTGATGATTATGACCGTGGAAGATAGTCTTATGTAAAGGTTAAATGGTGTTTACAAGTGGATAGGTAAGGCGGAGATGGTGAGAAGCCGGGTTTTCTCTATGCTAAATGTGTCTACTAAGAGCAGCACTTCCTACTAGCTAAGCACAATCATAGCCCCACCATGATGAGCTGCTAGTCTGAATAACATTCTCTGACTTAGGGAAAGGCACACAAAAACATATAAGGAATATGTCTATTTTCATATGTGTGATACTGACAGAACCATGGTGTTCCTAAAATATAGGTTTCTCTTTTTTCTTGTATTCTTAGCAAATTGCATTTATTCACTACATTACAAACCATCACTGTGTATCCAAAATAGCACACATAGTTCAGTATGAAAATAAGAGAATAAAATCTGTTATACGCAAGTGATTTAGGTATTTTCTTTTGTGTTTATGCATTATCCGACTATATTAAAACCTGTTTTCTATTTACCTTCTATCAGTTTTCTCTATCAATTATGTTTTTTCAATGCTCTATAAGAATGAATATGGAAATTATATTTCTTTTTTCTGTAAAAGAGTTGCAACTACTTTATTTAGAAATCCAATAAACTTCTTATTACATTTACTTGCCTATGTGTGGAATTCTTTTTGAGTTGGATAGTCTCTGTTTCCTTTTCTTCTAACCCCCTTTACTGTGTGACTCATTTTCTACATCATTTGCTTTCCATATGGTCTTCTGAGAAACGGAATATCTCTCATAGCAAATATGATGCCACAAGAGTATGAAAGCACCCACTCTCTTCCACTGTTAGCACGGAAGAACTTAAGGTCACAGGTGTTCTAAAATTATTTGACCACTCTGTGTCTTGACCTTGCAAAGACGTTTTCATTTTTAAAGCTGGATCCAAGTAAATGGGTCCCTTAGGGTGGGGTTGGGGTTCTCCATTTTCATCACAAACAAGTGGCTGACTTGTTCTTACTTTTATTCCATCTGTATTACACATGCTTTTCAAACACTGAGAATTTCCTCTGTACTAGGCATCTTGAGCAATATAGATATCAATGGCATATAGTTCCTTTCAATGAGTTTATAGTCTAGTTGAGCTGATAGATACGGATACAAATAACTATGGGGAAAGGAAAGGAATAACCACAAACAGGGAAAAGTAACTTAGCGTGTTCCAGACTTTTCACTGTCACTCCATTTTGAATATCCTTGTGATTATCTTACCCTCATTTTATAGATGAAAATTCCAAGAGTGAGGAGAAAAGTTAATAACCCAAGATCAGCATTCATTTGCTGAGACTTTTTTTTTTCATTTTTTAAAGTAGCAGTTCTGCAGAAGAACCAAGACTCCTGATACCCAGTCTATTGATCCTTAATAAGAGTGATTAGCACTAGAGCATACATGAAACTCACCCCACCAAAGTCAGAAAAGATTATCTGTTCTCTTTTCTACTTTTCTCTCCAACATCACATTTCTGCCTACTAGTGCTGGGACATCTGAGAACTACAGGTGGGAAGACTCTGTACTAAAGACCACTATTTTAAACTGCCATACACAAGATCAGTCTTTGAACAAACAAATGGTAGGTATATCAATGGGACTTGTGGTACTTGTAATTTCTTACCAGAAAGTTGTAAACAAAAGAATACGTGAGATGTAACCTTGTCTTCTCTTTATTCTTCTACGAAGAAGCTATAAGAGGTAATCTTATCTTCCTTCTCCCTGTATTTCTCAAATTACTCTGTTTTTTCACTCACCCTTCTGCTCTGTTTTCTAACAGTATACATTCATTTGTTCTATTCAGAGTGTAAGAGCTAGAAGGGCCTTTAGAGATTATTTTACTCTGACTTTGTGAAGAAATACTAAGTCAGAGATATGAAAGGACTTACCCAAAGTCATAAAATATTTTATTGACAGGGCTGGATCTTGAGTCCTGGCCTCCTGACTTTCTGTCCATTGCTGTATACAAATGATTTGAATAATGCAGAAGAGAGTGGAAGAAGCGTTCTATTCATAATTTACATCTCAAGGAAAAAGACATTTCAAATGAAAAAAACCTGATTTTTTATTGTCCAGATACCCTAATTAAGAGAAATTCTAAATATTATATTGCGGGAAGAGAGCAAGCTGAGAAGGAATGAATATCTGATGCAACAGTAATACTGAGCAAAGACGATGGCAACCATGTAGTCAATTCTAAACAGACTGGAATATGAAACAATTATTTTCTAAGTTGAGGGACTTAAAAAAGTTGAGCTAAAATACTGGACAATAGTGGAATGTAGGCCCAATGACTAGAGTTAAATCTTTGTAAGATTTTTGTAGATTTTGGAGAAGAGTGGTGCTGTTGATTATCTTTAAATTTTTAAGTTATGTATATATGTAAATATTTCAATGGCTGCCATCTAAAGAAAACAAATATATAACTGCAGAATCAGTAGAAAGGAGAAATTGAATTGGGGAAGAGCAGAAATGAAAATTTTTTTTTTTTTTTTTTTTTTTTTTTGAGACGGAATTTGCCCTTTTCGCCCAGGCTGGAATGCAATGGCGCGATCCCAGCTCACTGCAACTTCCGCCTCCTGGGTTCAAGCGATTCTTCTGCCTCAGCCTCCCAAGTAGCTGAGCTTACAGGCACCTGCCACCACCTCTGGCTAATTTTTATATTTTTAGTAGAGATGGGGTTTCGCCATGTTGACCAGGCTAGTCTCGAACTCCTGACCACAGGTGATCCGCCCAACTCGGCCCCCCAAAGCGCTGGGATTACAGGCGTGAGCCACTGCACCCAGCCCATAAAAATTCAAAGATCCACCCTCAGAGAAGGATATTTTAATAGCACCTTCTTCAATAACTATTCAAGTAATGAGATAAAAACAAAAAATCACTAAAGATATAGAAGATTTTAACATTATTAAAAGGCTTGATTTTAATGGATATATAAGAATCTCCATACTTACTGGATAAAAAATAATAAGCTTTTAAAATATATACATATATATATAAAGTGCATGTGAGAAATCTACTAAAACTGACCTTCTAGGCCAATTATCTGCAGAATTCAAAGCATCTTTCACACAAATTGAATATTTTCATCATGTCAGCATTTAACTCAAATTAAAAACCATAGGTAATTTAAAAAATTTACATTTGGAAATTTTAAAACATCCCTAAAATGGCTTACTTCAAAATAGAAATCATAATCATAAGAACTGAACAATAATGAAAATTCTATGTAGTAAAACTTGTAGGAGTCAGCTCAAATGGTTCCAAGAGGGAAATGTAAATCCTTAAATGGTTACATTAAAAATAAAGTGAAAATTAATGAGCTACTCATCCAACTCACGTTAGTAAAAGAACAGAATTAAGATTCAAAATATAAGGAGGGCATAATTAAAATATGAAAAAATGAAACTAATGGTATAGAAAACAAGAATATAATAGAATATCAAAATAGAGTCAGATTTTGGCACTTTGAAAAAGTGTTAGAAATTACAAATTTCTGGGAAGGTTTATCAAGAAAAAAAGGCATGAAAAATACTTAACTATAGATAACAGCAGATATGTGAAACATAACAGAATAGCATGAGCAATTTCATGTGATTAATTTGAAAATGTAGATGAAATAAAATTGTTCCTCTTTAAAAATTGTAACCTAACAAAAAATGAGTAAAAAAAAATAGACAACGTGAATAACCCAATAAAATTAAATTGTATTAGTGGTTAAAATATTCCCAATAAATAATTACTTGAAGGGAGCATGAGAATGGCTTTTGGGTTAACATTTTAGGTTGGTAACATTCTGCTTCATGATCTGAGTGCTGGTTATATAATTGTGTTTAGTGTTTGAAAATGTATTGAGCAATACATTTATGATTTGTGCATTTTATTTATGTACTACTTCAGTGGATACAATATTTTCTTTATCAAAAACTACCTAGTATCTTGACTCTAAATGTGAGTTCTACTGGCCGTTCGAGTTAGAATTACAATGGAAAAAAAAAAAGGGAACACTCTCCAACATAATCTATAAGGCAAGTGGCCAATCTTATTAATGAATATATCGATTAAAATCTTATAAACTACTGGAAAACCAAGCACAGCAATGAAGACAAAACGACAACAACAAAGCTCAAATAAGTTGGGTGTAACCCTGAAATAGAAGAGTAGTTGAACATTAGAAAGTCTGTCAACGTGGCCCGGAGCAGTGGCTCACACCTGTAATCCCAGCAGTTTGGGAGGTTGAGGTGGGCAATCACTTGAGGTCAGGAGTTGGAAACCAGCCTGGCCAACATGGTGAAACCCCATATCTACTAAAAAATACAAAAATTAGCCGGGCATGATTGTGGGTGCCTGTAATCCCAGCTACTCGAGAGACTAAGGCAGGGGCATCTCTTGACCCTGAGGGGCAGAGGTTACAGTGAGTGGAACCACATTCACAGAACAAAATAGAGAGGCCTTATGATTGGCTGAGCGTGGTGGCTCATGCCTGTAATCCCAGCACTTTGGGAGGCTGAGGTGGGTGGGTCACTTGAGGTCAGGAGTTCCAGACCAGCCTGGGCAACATGGTGAAACCTCATCTCTACTAAAAATACAAAAATTAGCTGGGCATGGTGGCAGGTGCCTGTAATCCCAGCTACTCGGGAGGCAGAGGCAGGAGAATCACTTGAACCCTGGAGGTGGAGTTTGCAGTAAGCCAAGATTGTGCCATTGCACCCCAGGCTGAGTGACAGAGTGAGACTCTGTTTTTGTTTCTTTGTTTGTTTGTTTTAAAAGAAAGGTCTTAAGATTAAATTATTTAATAGATTTTTAAAAACAGTATGATAAAATAAAACATTTATGTTTAAAAAAAAACACACAGCAGGAGTGGAAAGGACTTTCTTAACTGGATAAAGGCTATCTATGCAAAAATCACTCCAAATAGTGAAACGTTAAAAGTAATTATTTTAAGTCTAAAATAAGAGAAAGATGCTCACTATCTTTCTTTTATTAATAGAACCCTTCTATTCAACTTTGTACTGAAGACTCTAGTCAGTGCAGCTATATTAAAAATATGAATTTTATATATATATATAAAAAGACTATAAAAAGCCAAACTGCCACCTATGATATAACTATATAGCAAACTATATAGAAACTCAAAATCATATGTAAAAAATTCACATTTAAAAGTTTATAGCCAGATGTGGTGGCTCACGCCTGTAATCCCAGCACTTTGGGAGTCGGAGGTAAGTGGATCACCTGAGGTCAGGGGTTTGAGAGCAGTCTGGCCAACATGGTGAAACCCCATCTCTACTAAAATAAAAAATTATCCTGACGTGGTGGTGGGCACCTGTAGTCCCAGCTACTCGGGAGGCTGAGGCAGGAGAATCACTTGAACCCGGGAGGCAGAGGTTGCAGTGAGTGGAGATTGCACCACTGCACTCCAGCCTGGGGGACAACAGCGAGACTCCGTGTCAAAACAAAACAAAACAGTAAAGTTTATCAAGTTTGGTAGATATAACATTAATGCACCAAAAAATTCATTAATAGCAAAAAATATAATGTGCCTCAGAATATCTTTTTAAATGGGCAAGGGATTAATGAATAAAATCTTAAAACTTTACTGAAAGACATTAAAGAGGATGGAAATAAATGGAAAGATAAAGATGTTCAAAAATGGGAAAATAATATCATAATAATGTAAATTTTTCCTAAATTGATCCATACATTTAATGAAACTCTAAATTTCACCAAATCTTTTCAGGGACTCTGACAAACTAATTCTAAAGTTTACATGAAAAGCAAATGCAAAATAACACTTTTTTAAGAAAAATGAGGGATTATTTTTTAATCAGGTAAAACTTTCTATAAAGCTATGTTAGTTAACAGAGTGTATTATTTGTACCAAAAAAAAAAAAAAAAGAAGAAGAAAAGTAGAAATAGATGACAGTTGAGAATCCTTGGAAAAAAAAAAATCACCTCTTTATGGTATTACAACTTCATGTGTAACAGGGATGATATTGCAGATCACTGAAATAATTGTTTTTACATGTGGAAAAAAATAACATCCAATGTCTAACTCAGTATTAAAATATCTTTATGACTTTTATGAATGATTTCTGGGATTTTTGTTTTGTGTTTTTGTTACAGAGTCTTGCTCTGTCACCCAGGCTGGAATCAGTGGCACAATCTCCGCTCACTGCAAGGTCCGCCTCCCGGGTTCAAGAGATTCTCCTGCCTCAGCCTCCCGAGTAGCTGGGATTACAGGCACATGCCACCCACGCCCAGCTAATTTTTGTATTTTTAGTAGAGACAGGGTTTCACCATGTTGTTCAGGCTGGTCTTGAGCTCCTGACTCCTCAAGTGATCCACCCACCTCGGCCTCCCAAAGTACTGGGATTACAGGCGTGAGCCACCGTGCCCAGCAGGTGAATGATTTCTTGAACAAAATACAAACTGTGAAAGCTATAACTAAGAGAATGGACAAATAAGTTTCCATAAAAATTAAGAAACTTGGTAAATCAAAAGATTCATAATAGCTTTAAACTGGGAAAAGCTATTTGCCAGACATAAAATTGACAAAGGATTACTATCCAAAATATATTTTAAAATTCCTAAGAGGTTTCAGTAGAAAAACAGGCACAAGAGTAGGCATTTCATGGAAGAAGAAACACACACGGCCAGTTGACACATGCCAGAACAGTTGAGTTAGTCTTAGGGAATATTACAAATTAAAACTAATGTAATTTATCTTTTTTTTTTTTTTTTTTGACAGAGTTTCGCTCTGTAGCCAGGCTGGAGTGCAGCGGTGCGATCTCAGCTCACTGCAACCTCTGCCTTCCTGGTTCAAGCAATTCTCCTTCCTCAGCCTCCCGAGTAGCTGGGACTACAGGCACCCGCCACCACGCCCAGCTGATTTTTTTGTATTTTTGTAGTAGAGACAGGGTTTCACTATGTTGGCCAAGATGGTCTCCATCTCCTGACCTCGTGATCTGCCCGCCTCAGCCTCCCAAAGTGCTGGGAGTAAGTTGCCATTTTTTTATACCAACCAAATCAGCAAAAATCTAAAAGTGTGATAATGCCAAGTGTTAGAGAGATATGGAGCAATGAATATTTATACAAATATTGATGGGCTCTAAATTGCTCAAATAATCCTGGAAAATAATTTAGCTATATCAATAAAGATGAAGATGTGCCATCCCTAAGACCAGCAATTCTGCCCTTGTCTTTTTGCCTCAGCAGCATGTACAATAATGTACAGAGCTACACTGTTTATAATGGCAAGAATCTGAAAATAAATACCTATCCAAGAAGAATCAATCAATAAATAGTATATTCCTGCCATAGAATAATGTATAACAGTAAAAATTAATGCACTATAGTTAAATAAATCAATATGGTCAATTTTTAGAAGCATGACATTGAGTGGAAAAAAGTCATAGAAGAATAAACACATACATACCATATCATTGGTAAGAAATTTTAAAACAAGCTAAACTAATTATGTTGTTTAAGGATACATGCACACATATTCTGGAAATACAGGATAAAGTGAAGGAGATGTGATCGGTGAAAGACATTTGGGAACCTTCAGTAGTCTTTATTAATTTTGTTAGTTGCATTATGGGTTCATAAGCATTCATTTTATTATTATACATTATAATACGTGTTATATTTATATCATATATTTTATAATAGTTTACAGAGAAAGAAGGGGAAGAAACGTTCCCTTGGCCCTCCATCTTCCTCTCCAGCACAGTCAAGCACTCAATATAATCTTTTATTTATGTATTTTTTTTTGAGACAGAGTCTTGCTCTGTCACCCCAGCAGCAGTGCAGTGGTGCTATCCTGGCTCACTGCAACCTCCGCCTCCCACACTGAAGCGATTCTCCTGCCTCAGCCTCCCAAGTAGCTGAGATTGCAGGCACATGCCACCACACCCTGCTGATTTTTGTGCTTTTCATAGAGACAGGGTGTTACCATGTTGACCAGGCTGGTCTCGAACTCCTGACCTCAAGTGTTTCACCTGCCTAGGCCTCACAAAGTGTTAGGATTACAGGTGTGATTACCGGCCAGGTGTTCAATATATTCTTAATGACCAGTTTATGTAGGGACAAGGCTGCCTCAAGAGAGGGCTACAGAGAAGCCCAAATACTTCTCAACATTTTTAATACAAAATCCTAGAAGCAGCTCCTTTGATAAATGTAGATGAGGATAAATGGATAAATGGAAAACAAGGACTAGAGAGCAAAGCTCTGTGTGGGCCACATAATTTCAGGAGACTGCCCCTGTCTCTTTCCACACTTCTCTGCCTCTGGCATCTTCCATAAAAACTTTCTTTCATGAAATCTTTACTGCTTTTTTATTGTAAATAATTATTCCCTCATTTGGGTTCCCATTACTATGCAAACTATCGTTCCTTAGTTGCATACATGTCTGCATACCTACGCAACTGTAATGATTCCTCTGGCCAGAAAATTATCTTATTAACCTAAATGCTCCCAAAGTTTCTAGCATATCCTGGATAAGCTAGTTATACTTATCCCAAATAAGTTATTATCCAATGGAATCAAATTGATTCTTCTTCAAGTTCACTCCAGATTCATGTCCAAAGCAAAGCATTCACCTCTTTCTGCCTTGGAAAGTCTGCTTAGGAAGTCAATACATTCTCATGATTTCCCTAGGATGATGTAAAACTAACAGTGGTAGAGAATTCTGCATGAAGTGCCACAAGCAAGATTCCTAAATTCAGATCGGACAGCCTCCTTCCCTCCTAATTCTCTAATAAAGGGGATGAGCACAATAAACAGGAGGAAGAAAAGGAAGAAAAAAGCAAAGACAAGGTAGTCATGTCAACAAAGTCTGCATGTCTGCATGTCACCCAGTGCCCAAATCTCATTTTTATCCTAGATCCCTCTTTCTCATTCCCACATCCTATTCTTTCCTTCCCCTTAATATGGCTGTCTCCCTCACTTGGGCTTGGTCCATAACACCTTAGTCCAGGCTTCTGTTTCTCTAGGAAACCCTTCCAGAGTCTTCACTTATATCCCAGTCTCAGTTCTGTCCTTACTCCCTCATCACCATCTCTAAGCCATCCACCACTGCAGGCAGCCTGGCATTTCCAAGCCACAAATTGGACCCCACTGTCCCCCTGATCCCCTGATCCTAACATTCACTGTCTCTCCTTCACCCCCAAGACATGATCAAAATTCCTCAGCACAACTTTGAAGTCTTCAGGTTATCTTATCTATTCCCACTTCTCCCCAACACACCTGCCATTAAAGTACATACCCTTCTCCAACAGATCTCACATCTCTGGGTAGACTGCTCCTTCCCCTTCCTGTCTGAGAATTATAAAAGAACTCTTGGCACATAATTCCTCCATCCTGGACCCCTGCTGGAAAAGACTTGACCAACCCTAGCATAGCTTCTGGCAACCCAAGGCTGCATCTCTGGGAAGACCTAGCCCACCTTTGAGTTGCTGTCTGAAAAACTTAGTAGTTGTAAAAAGAATTTACTGTATCTTCTAGCCAAGACCTGAGGAGAGGTCCCCGTCTCCCTCTTTCTCAGGGAATTTACTTTGAGGAGCTTGCAATTGTAAATCTTTCCTCTGTTACTTTGAGATGTATGTGTATGTGTCTCCTACAACCCAGGAGTGTCTTTCTCAAGGACCCGAAAGCAAAGCCATTCCTTTCAAAGGTAATCATCAGGAAGGATAGGACCTTGGTCTCTAAATCTCCATGGGAGGATAGACTCCTAACAAGCAGACACAGCTGGCCTCATCACATTTACACTGACCTGCCCTCCAACCCACTTTTTGTAATTGTTTACTTTCCTGACTGCTTGAGCTCACTCCCTGTCCCTACTCTTTCATTCTCCTTCTAAAACATCCAGTTACCTCCACACAATTGGGAACAGAGCTGAGCTTTTTTTCCCTACTGTCAGCGCTTACTGTGTAAGATTTATTTTCACCACTTTAACACGTCCGCCTTTGTTTATCTTTAACAGTGCCGCACTCCAAGACCCAGCCCTCAGGTTACCGCCTCCAGGAAATCTCCTTTCTTTGGCCTCCAGGAGGGTGTTTGCCTCTCGTAAGTGTGCCTATGCAACTTGAAACACACATACAGTAGGAGAGTTATGTGAAACTAAAATTTACTTCCGGTCAAAATTCCATCTAGACTAAAGCCCTAAATGTCGCAAATTGGGTTTTACTTATTCCTGTATGCATGGTTCCAGGTATAGAACAGACCTTGAATAAATGCATATCAAGTGGAGACTTGAATGAATGAGGGAATGAGTGTCTGTGTGTGGGATTGTAAGGGTTAAGAGGCCTCTTTCTAGAGCTGTCCCTGTAAAAAATGGAGACTGAGAGGTGTGGTTGCAGAGCAGGAGCAAGGCAATTACACTTCTCCAGGAGGAGATGAAGACAGACCAGTGTGGACTTGCCCTTTGTTGCCTCTGAGATGTTTTCCACTCCATCTCTACCCTTCCCAAATCTTTGTTAGTTTGTACGCAAGATCTTTTTCCTCTAGGGCTGTGAAGAACTATTTTCTGTTATTTATAGTAATGGGGTGGGGAGAAGTGAGGGTATTCAAATCTTTTCAAACACCACACAATATTTGCCAACTGAAAGGGCTTCATCTTGGCCATAACCAGATGAAAATGTGTGATGTCAAGCCAACCTAAGCTATCCCATTGTTTTTAAGTGTGACTAAATACTGACTAATATTACTTCCTCTGGCACTTTTCTTTTTTTTTTTTTTTTTTTGACTCAGTACAATGGAAACGTTCCAGGCTGTTGTTATAGTTTGCTGTCTGGACAGAATGACTTCCTGCACATCATAACCACTTATGACGGAGAAAAAATAGAAGGGGTGAGAATCCCAAAATTCCCAAGAGTACCCTTAAGTTTAGCAATGGCTTTTGGCTTGGATTTTTGTTGTTTTTGTTGTTATGTTTTGTTCACAAAAGCAGTAAAGAATACTGAAATCCAAGTTGGAAGGGACCTTGCCAAGGTTGCTCATTGAGGAGCCAACATTTTCGCTGCCATCCTGAGACCTGCAGTGTCGCCACGAAATTCCCTGCCAAGCAGTTCAGACTGGTAAATTCTCTCTTTCTTCAGGAGTTCTGTTCCTTCAAAAACAAGCTCTCACATCTTCGGACTATTAGCACTCTCTTCTGCCTCCCTGCAGACTCTTCTTTTTAGCTCTGCCTTTTGGGAAGCAAGTGGTGTTTGCAGAAAGGAAAGTGATTCAGAGCCGTGTTCCATGCAGACTAGATCACTGGAGACACGATTGGTAGTGACTTTTCTCACAGAGGAAATGAAGAAGTAAGCAGAGCCTAAGCTCTGGGAATGTCTTCAGAGAGTGGAAACAAAGGATACTGTTTAAAGGTGCATTTGGAAGGTCAGATAAGTCCCTTCTCTCACATCCATGGCAGATGATAGATAACCAAAATTGTCTGATCCAAGCATTTCAGACTGAATGAAGTTCCAGTATGTTCTCCACTCCTTCTAAAGCCAATAAGCCCCTGCTCCATCCAACTCCTAGGTTCAGTCTCTATTAGCTACCACATTAGGCTTTATTTTGAACAGTCAGCACCCTCAGCTTCCCCTCTCTCCCAACCAATCTGGTGGCAGCACAGATCAGCTGTCCCGTGCCACATTCAGAGAAAGCCTGCTATCCCTCTCAAAAAGATTTTGCTCCCATCATTGTTAGAAGCTAGAGCATTCACAAGGAGGCACAGTACCCCTCTGAAAATCAATTAAAGCCCCTTTCGACTGTGGGATATGCTTTTCCCAGGGTGTGAGTCATTTCCATAACTCTGAGTTTCCACCAGTTTTAGGGTCAAAGAAAAAGCCAGCCCCCACAGGGCCTTTCAGCTCCCTGGGAATTTTAAGAAAAAGCATTCATTCCATGGCAGAGATGATTGCCTTCTTTTCAACTGCAATTGGTGGCCCAGAAACCACAGCCATCAAATGCAGAAGCTTTGCTAAATCATCACTATTTCAGCTACTAATTAGGTCTAATGTTCACAGCAGAGGAGTCTGTGTGAGCAATAAACCACTTTTTCAAGTGATGACACTTCCAAGTAAACACACTTTGATTACCACAAGAAACATTCCCTTGCACAGGTTTTTTCAGCCAATGAATAGAACCCCCCAGACATGGCTCCATAAATGGAGTAGCAGTAGACTGGAACTCTGGATGAGCACAGACACCCTGTCTCAATTAGTCAGTCCCCCGCTCTACCTTTTTGGTTCTGGCAAGATGCCTCCAAGGACCATATATGTGACAAAGTAAATTTTAGTTAACAGCAAATTCGCTGAGTATAACATGAGACGACACTGCCTGGAGGCTTGGGCCATCCAGTGAGAAAATCATCTGCTACTTCTAGGGTGTAGGGTCGCCGGTCCTTGGCCCCAGTGTAAGAGAGTAGGTTTAGAGAAAGGGACCATAGTGGCAAGGAAACCTGAGGCACTGTGCTAAATACTTTTTTACATTAGTTTTCTCATAGCAAAAATATTGGCATTGGCTCCAGAACATTCTCAGAAGTGCTCACTTGATGTGCCTTTAATAACCTGATTGATTCTTTTTACGTTGTGTCTATAGACCAAAACATCACATTGTACCCCATAAATATGCACAATTATTATTTGTCAATCAGAAATAAATTAATAAAAAATTATTCAAGGTCTACATTTTCATTGAAGAAAAAATAGAAAATACAAACAAGCAAAAAGAAAGTCTTTCATAAACCTGTTGTCTAAAGTGGGGTTTTCCAACCTTGACACTAGGGACATTTTGGGCTGGATAATGCTTCATTGTGAGGACTATCCTTTGCATTGAGGACATTGAGCAGTATCCCTGGCCTCTACCCACTAGATGTCATTAGCACAGCCTCCCCACATTTGTAACGAGCAAAAGTGTCACCAAAAATTGCCAAATGCCACCTAGGAGCAAGATCACTCTCACTGAAAATCGTTTTAGAGATAACCAGTGACACCATTTTCCTGGCCTTTTTTCCTGCATATACGTATGCATATATGTATGTGTATATATGTGTATATACACATATATCTTTTTTTTTTTTTTGAGACAGAGTTTCGCCTTATCACCCAGGCTGGAGTGCAGTGGTGGGATCTCGCTTGGGTTCCAGCAATTCTCCTGCCTCAACCTCCCAAGTAGCTGGGATTACAGGTGCCCTCCACTATGCCCAGCTAATTTTTTGTATTTTTAGTAGAGACGGGGTTTCACCATGTTGGCCAGGCTGGTCTCAAACTCCTGATCTTGTGATCCTCCTGCCTCTGCCTCCCAAAGTGCTGGGATTACAGACGTGAGCCACCATGCCCAGCCTACACATATATATCTTAAAATGGAGTTGTAGTATATATAGTTTTGTATTTTCATTTTTCACTTAACTGTGTATCGTGAAGATTTTCCCTTAACCGTATCCTGAATATGTTGATACCTGTTCTATAGCATCATCTTAGTGGCTCTGCTGTGCTCCATAGCATGGTTGTACCATGGTTTATTTAACCCTCAGTTTTTGGACATTGAGATTATTTCCAAGGGTAGTAAGGGCATTAAAAAAAATATTGTCTCAATTTTGTCTTCAAAAATGGGAGAAGGTTAGCATACTGCATATGAATAAGGAAACAAATACTTATACTGTTTCCTTTCACTTACAGAGACTATTGCGGTAACAAGAAAGAGAGATGGGAATCTTAAGTCAAGACCTCTTGATTCCTCTGTGCTGTTAATAGGTAAGGGCCTGAATAGAACCTGTTCATGAATCTCAGTTAGGCTAAGGTAGAATTGAAAAGGAGAGCCAGATGAATTTGAAAAATACAAAGTAAGACAAATAGCTTAGGGATGTGTAGCCAAAGAAGAGGCCAAGAATAAGGAATCCTGGAAAAAGAAAGACAGGAGGAGATGGAAAGAGGCTTAGACGTGGGGAGAGGAGTCCCCACTAGGCAAGGTAGTTGTCTGTTGGGATGTTAACCCTTCCATTGCACAAATCTTCAGAAAAAGTTGATCATACTCCTTGCTGTGGCCCAGGTACCTGGAAGAGTAAAGGATATTTGGGGTGGGTTGTATTATGCAGGGTGATACATTGTAAAAAAGGGACAGCAGGGACAGGTACAAAATATGGAGTAGGGATAGAGAATTAAACAGAATTTGGAGGCAGAGGCAAGTAGGAAAACAAGAATCCCCAGAGATATTGGTATTTGGGTCAGAAGGTTTTCACTGCATAAGAAAATTGGCTGATCCAATCTTGTTTAAATATTAAAGGCCAAAAAGATCTCAGTAGAATACAGGACTTTAGAAATATCTAGTCAGCAGACACTTAAATTATGCTTTTGGGGGGCTTTTATAAGCAAAACTACATTGAACACCATTGTAGTTGAATATGTGCACATATCCTTAACTTTTTAAAGGCTAAATAATTAGAAACGAATTGCTAGGTACAAGAAAATTCATGCTCTTAAGGCTTCGGATACATACTGTCACAAATACTAATGAGAAAGTTTTAATAATCGTTTACTGTTTTACCATATAATCAATATGGTAGGACAGTTCTTTTTTCCCCATTATTTCACCTACATTGATATATATTCTTCCTTTCTTACAGGAGAGGTAACTGAGATGTACCTATGTTCACAGAGTGGTATAAATGGAACCACAGCCCAAGGGTTCTATTTATAGAACCTTCTGACTTCAAGTCCTGAGCTCTTCTTTTTTTTTTTTGAGACAGAGTCTCACCCTGACACCCAGGTTGGAGTGCAGTGGTGCAATCTTGGCTCACTGCAACTTTCATCTTCCAGGTGCAGGCAATTCTTCTGCCTCAGCCTCCACAGTAGCTGGGAATACAGGAGTGCCACCACACCCAGCTAATTTTTGTATTTTTAATAGAGATGGGGTTTCATTATATTGGCCAGGCTGGTCTCAAACTCCTGACCTCGTGATCCGCCTGCCTCGGCCTCCCAAAGTGCTGGGATTACAGGTGTGCGCCACCCCGACCAGCCCTGAACTCTTATCTACCTTGCTACTTCCTTTATCAGAACTGGGATATGAACCTTTAGAAGACTCAACCAGCACTAGTCCTGATCTTTTCACTCTTCTACTTAATCTCAATGCTGCTAGGTTACCTATTTTGCTCTCTCCTGCCTCAGGGCCTTTGCACTTGCTTTTCCCTCTCTCCCTACCCATCTTTTTTTTTTTTTTTTTTTTTTCTTGATAGTCTTGTCTCCCAGGCTGGATTGCAATGGCGTGATCTCAGCTCACTGCAACCTCTGCCTCCTTGGTTCAAGCAATTCTCCTGCCTCAGCCTCCTGAGTAGCTGGGATTACAGGCACGCACCATCATGTCTGGCTAATTTTTTGTATTTTTAGTAGAGATGGGGTTTCACCATGTTGGCCAGGCTGGTCTCAAACTCCTGACCTCAGGTGATCCACCCTCCTCCACCTCCCAAAGTGCTGAGATTACAGGCATGTGCCCGGCCACCCCACCCATCTTTATTTAGGCAACTTCTGCTTATCACTCAGGTTGAACTTAAACAGCAATTCCTTCGTGACTCCTAAATTTTGGGTTATGTGCTACTATCAAGTGCTTCTACAGCACTTTTTACTTCCCTGTTAGAGAACTTATAAACTGTGTTGAAATTCATGTCTAATGATCTGACTTCCCCATTAATTTTTAAGCTACATAGGACAAGACCCATGTTTATAAAACCCAAGATCAGATCTTGCTGAGCAGTGCTTGCCCCTTTAGACTAGAGAGGTTCACTCTAGGTTATTAAAATCCCAGCCACTACTGAGGGTTTTTATAAGCAGCCCATTTCACCCATCCATGTTTCTTTCTTGGCATCTGTAGGCATTTGAGTACATGATATCTGCTGTAGACAAACATGTTTCCTGTTAATGTTAGGAAGAATCTTCCAATATTGAATTATCTGACAATGGAGAAGGCCCCCTATTTACGTTGTAACAGGATCTTCTGTATGTGCTCCTTCATGACACCCGGTCCTCCCAATGTGACTGGGAGGTGCCAGAGGGCAGGAATGAGCCATCCTCCCAACCAGGGCATCTCACACGTGCCAGGTGGTCTCTGAGTGTGTGTGGAGCCAAATTGAACTAAACGACTGTCTTGGCAACATACAACTTTCCAAGACTCAACAACTTGCTTTCAGCCCAGCCAAAGGCTTGCCGCTCTGAGGCAAATGTCACTGTGGTGGAGTTGTCTTAATGAGAAGGCATGCTTGCTTCTCTTCTGGGGGAGTTTCCTAGAGCGATGCTCTTAGAAACTCCTTGGCAGGAATCCTGAGCCAGGCTTGGCATTGACAGCGTCCTCCTGCTGGCATTAACAAGCCTCTTATTTAAATGTAAATGAGCTCTCAGTGCCAGTTTGTGAGCAAAACACATCGCTTGTGTTAAACCAGAGCTGGGAATGCTACAACACACCAAATGTCGGCTTGGTTTCCACTTCCCCACCACATCCGTAGTTCACAGTGTAGCTCTCTTTGCCTCATCTTCTCGATCTGCAGTGTTGGGAGTCCTTAGGCAACAGAGAGAATCTGTGGAGTCTGGGGGCCTATTTGTAGCCTATTTGTAGCTTCAATATGACCTTCAAAAAGTCACTTCAAGGTGCAAGATAATAATAATAATTAGGACATTATAAAACTATTAGCAGTATCACACCAAATCCCAGCCAACAGAGGGGACTTCAAGAAGAGGGTCTGAACCACCTCTCATGGCTTGCTGGCTGTGTCAGTACAACTTTCCCCAGGAGCCTACCTGTGCTGTACATGCTCTGACCCTTGTGCACACTCTCTCTTTTCTTCTAGATCAGTTCTATTTCCACCCAAATACACATCATTTGTTGCCTAACGTCTGGTCCTGCTTAGCTGTTTCTGCACTCAGTTACCGGGTCCCTATTGTTCATATTTTATCCAATTTCTTGTTTTAGCACTTCTCTCTTTATTTCAGATCTTTACGGAATAGACTTGGTGTTCTTCTGATATCTGGATTCTAGCCACCTCTCTCTAAGATACCCTAATAGCTGGCATATTTACAGCACAAATCATGCTAGATGCTACATTGTTTCTGTTTTTACGTGTCTAACTCAGCTGAACTATGTGTGCATCTTAAGGCCCAGGCCAGGTCTTATCTTTGTTGGTAGCCCTAGATCCTAGCCCAAACCCTAATGAATGAAGAAATGAAGAAACAGAGAGAAGATAGAGAATCTCTATTTCCCCATCAAGATCTTGCTACAAGAGGCCAAGTAGGGCACCATTCCATTTCCATCCTTTAGACGGGCTATATGGTTTCTATCAAAGTGTATTAGACAGGGTTCTTCAGAAAAACAAAACCAATAAGATGTATATGTGTGTGCGTATATATATATGTAACATAAATATGATGGGAATTGGCTCACGTGATTATGGAGGCTAAGAAGTTCTACCATCTGCTGTCTGCAAGCTGGAGAACCAGGAGAGCCAGTAACATAACTTAGTCTGAGTCCAAAGGCCCTAGAATCAGGAGTTCTGATGCCCAAGGACAGGAGAAGACAGATGTCCCAGCCCAAGAAGAGAGAGAGAACCCACCTTTCTTCTACCTTTTTTCCTATGCAGGCCCTCAACAGAACAGATGATGCTCAACCATACTGGGGAAGGCAGATCTTTACTCAGTCTTCTAATTCAAATACCAGTCTCTTCCAGAAACACCCTGCCTTAGTACTTTGTGTGATGCTATAGCAAAATTCCACAGACTGGGCAATTTTATAAATAACATAAACCTAGTTCTCGCATTTCTTGAGCCTGTGAAGTTTAGGATCTAGGTGCCAGAATCAATCTGTTGAAGGCTGCTGTCTGCTTCTAAGGTGGTTCCTTGAATGCCGCATCCTCTGGACGGGAGAATATTGTGCCCTCACGTGGCAGAAAGCAGAGGGCAAAAAAGGGATGAACTCCTTCTCTCAAACCGTTTCGTAGGAGCACTGAGTGCTCCTCCCATTCATGTAGGCAGAGCCCTTATGGCCGTGCCTCTTAATACTATCATTGGCAACACCTGAATTTTGTAGGGAACTCTTTCAAAACATATCACAGCCTCACAGACACACCCAGAAGTAATGTTTTACAGCTATCTAGGTATTCCTTAGCTCAGTCAAGTTGGCACATATTATAAAATTAACCATTATACCACGTGTTTATTTTGATAAATTCACAGCATAAAAATGATTCAGTTAGCCTGTAGGAGGATGTGTTATAAACATTAAACATGTATTTCAGGGGCCTTCCATGAGAAGCATAAAGGGCTGGATTCAATAAGAGATGCAAAATGATATAAAGGAGTCCCTTGAGTAACAGAAGTAGCTTTTCTTAGGACACTTTGAGTGCAGTAAAAATGCCTTTGTTGTATGGCAGAACACTTTGCTGTCTGAGCTTCTGGGCTGCCTCAGCCCAGTGACTAACGAAAAGGACCTTTTTGATGGTTGAGTTTAGACTAAAATAGTGTAGGCACAACTTCTCATCCCCCTAGCCCCACCCCCACCAGTGTATCTTCCTGGACTTTGGTTGGTGGCTTGTGCTGGGGAAGATGACTCAGAGTATCAATGGCGTCAGCTGTCCCTGACTGGTCCTTGCTTGTTTGGGACTCCTATGGAGAGAAGGGTTTGAGACTGATAGAATCTGCCAGAATTGTACAAAGCTTTATGAGACTGAGCACAAAGAACAGATGATACAAGGCATGGGGGAGGAAGGAGATGTTTCTCTTTCTTCTTCAGGAAATTAGTGATAGTCTTGCATCCTGCAGACTGGAAACACTGGATGCCTTGACCCCAAACTGGCGTTCCCACAATGCTGGGTGGAGGCAGTAAGATTTCTGCAATTGATTCTATGGAAATCAGCTATGAACAAGAGGAGTAGAGGTAGAAGCAAAAGAACAGACAGATGAGCTGCGGCTTTGGCTGACATTTACCTTTGGGTGGCCACGTGAATCCCCTTTTTGGAATCTCCCAACCATAAATGGGAGACACTGGGGAGGGAGTTAATTATTGGAAACTGAGCTAGTAGAGGGTTGCATTATCAAAATTTCAGTTTATAAAAAAGAAGCTTTCGGATTTGTTTGTGGTAAGTCACAAACTGGTAATGCCTAAGGTATTTTAGTTTTATTTTAATTATTACCCATTTTCAACAAGACAAAAAAGACATGATGGAAAGATCCCCAAGTTCTCTCCCTGAAGTCAGAAAACCTGGTGCTTCCTTCTCACTCAGCATCTAATATATAGTGTGAACTTGAGAACGTTTTTTCCCCTTGCTAACTCAGCTTTCCCATCTGTAAAATGGGACAATTGAACTATGTAAGCCCTAAGACGAATAGAGAAGAGGGGAGTTGAAACCAAATTTTTATTAATACACTTATTTAGCAAATATTAAGTGCCTGCCTCACATCGGGCACTGTGCTAGGCTCTGCAGATGAAAAGGTGAGGAAAAGCAGACATGAGCTTTGCACATATGAAGGTATTAGTCAAGCAGGCGAGATAGCCACTAATTAAGAACAGAAATAGAGAAAAAATTATAACTGTGATAATGCTGTGAAGGTGAAAGAAATGGCTTTTTTTGTGGATTATAAATAGAAAGATTTCAAGAACCCTAAACAATACATATATTTCTTTTCTTTTTTCTTGAGATGGAGTTTTGCTCTTGTTGCCCAGGCTGGAGTGAAATGGCGTGATCTTGGCTCACGGCAACATCTGCCTCCCGGGTTCAAGTGATTCTCCTGCCTCAGCCTCCCGAGTAGCTGAGATTACAGGCGTACACCACCATGCCCTACTAATTTTGTATTTTTAGTAGAGACAGGGTTTCTCCATATTGGTAAGGCTGGTCTTGAACTCCCGACCTCAGGTGATCTGCTGCCTCGGCCTCCCAAAGTGCTGGGATTACAGGCATGAGCCACCGCACCCAGCCGCATATATTTCTTATAGCTCAGTATAGCAAGAATATAGAAAGTGGCATGAAACGGAGACAGAGTGTATGAGTATAAACATGTACTGATGTGTACAGCAAAAGATGAAATTGGGGCAGGGAAAGGTAGGGCCTGATCACACAGAAAGAAAATGGTGTCACATAAGCCAAGAGAGAAGAGAGTTTTAAGAATTAAGCAGTTCAGTAAATACTTGATGGAAAGGACTGTGTTTTGTTTATCTTCTTCATTTATCCCTTTCTGTACCCCAGGCAACTAGAATAGAAACTGGTACACAGTGGGGACTCCATGTATGTATGTAGAATAAATACATTTTTCTCAACCACACACAAAAAAAGGAAACTTAGAGGGATTAAATGGATTGTACAAGGTCACTGAGACTGTGGGTGGCTAGAGACAAGATTGAAATCCAACTTTAGCATCATACAGCACATTAAAACAAAGTGATTGTGTCGGGCACGGAGGATCAAGCCTATAATCCCAGCACTTTGGGAGGCCAAGGCGAGCAGATCACCTGAGGTCAGGAGTTCGAGATCTACCTGGCCAACATGGTGAAACCCCGTCTCTACTAAAAATACAAAAATGAGCTGGGAGTGGTGGCACACGCCTGTAGTCCCAGCTACTTGGGAAGTTGAGGCAGGAGAATCACTTGAACCTGGGAGGCAGAGGTCGCAGTGAGCGGAGGTTGCAGTGAGCAGAGATTGTGCCACTGCAGTCCAGTCTGGGCGACAGAGCAAGACTCCTTCTCAAAACAAACAGACAAACAAAAAACAAAGTGATTTTTTGACAGCAACCACAGAACGAATTCCTAAGCAACATTTCTACTCTTATAGAGGCACCAAGAAGAAAGGATCACTAGGAAGACAGTGCTTCAAGAGGCCTGCGCATCACACCTGTGCATGTAACAGATACTGCCCTTTCTTTCTCGTGCCTCTTCAACGTATTCACATTATCAGCATTGCCTTGTTCACAGAGACAGAGAAAAGCAAACCTTGCCTGAAACAGCTTCTCTCTCCTGTGGTGTACTTTTTCTCCTCCTAAAAGGATATTGGAGAGCGATGCTGTCTGGGAGGCTGACAGCTGGGCAGTAACCAGATTTACAGCAGCGGTAGGTCAGAGGCTAAGTGGAAACTGTGTAGATGTGAAACATCTGCTTCCTTGAAATATTGTCTTCCTCTGTGAAATGGACATACAAAGTGATCTATCATTCATTGGCTCTCTTCATTTAAGGAGTTTCTGCATTACTTTCTAAGAGCAAAACCTCTGAGCAGGATGCTGCAGACATTTGCCGGGCACTTCTGGGCTGATGGCAGCAGGTCTGGTGAGGGACTTCTGAGTGCTTCTGCAAATTAGAGCAATAGGAGTCTAAGGACCTGCCTCTGAGAGATCTGAGTGCAGCGAGGGCTATGGCTGCCTCATTAGACTTTGGCCTGAGCATTTGAATTACGGAAATGGATTCTACAACAGTGGCATTCATACCTGGGAGAATGCAGTACAGCCTGATACCTGTTTCAGGCATTTGGAACAGCCCATACTTCTTGTACTTTCCAAGATCAGAGAGAAAGCAACCTTGACCTCAGAGCCTAAATATTTGCCCCATAGTCAGTTAATACCTCAGTTGTATTCTTCACTGGCCTTTATGGAACCGTTTAATATTTTATTACCTGTGAATTCCCTCTCTCTCTCTCTCTCTCTCTCCCTCCCTCCACCCCAAAGAGGGAAGTGGATATCTATGATGTGGGAGTGTTGATTCAAAGCTAGATTGAGCTTATCCTAGGATGGGGATCTGTCTGAAGAGGACTAGAAGATCTATGGTGATAGGTCAGCAGGTGATTATTGCAGTGGTGGCCAAAAAACCTGCTAGAAAGGAAGGTTTCTAAGGAAAAAGAAAGAGTGAAGGCCTCTAATAAAGGTCCACAAAAAACGGGGCATGTTGAAAAGAGAGAGTGTCTATTCATCCTCAGAGTGTTGTACCCATTGACGTCTGAACTGCCTGCTGCCTTAACTCATGCCAAAGCTCAGGAAAATGGATGCTTACAAAAAGTCTGAAACCATGATTTCATTACATACTTAGGAGCACCAGGCAGCTCCAATTTGGGGTCCATAGAACATCATCCTATCCAAATGTAAAGAAGGGCTGCACAAAGTAGCTCTGATGCTTTCAGCGTGCAACTATGAGTGGTGTCTGCATGTTTAATAGCTCATATGCAGTGGAATTTGGGATGGTAGCATAGAAGGTTTTGCCTCAGTCCAGAGTCAACAGAAAGAACTCGTAAGTACGAAATGAAATATCCCAAATGATGCACACGTAAGTCACCTCAGGCTTCTCAGAACTAGTTGTAAAGGGCTTTATGGGGATTGTAAGTGTACAAGATTGTTTAGGGACTAAAATCATAGCCCCACATTTACTGCCAGACTAAACTGGTGTATTAGTCTGTTCTTGCACTGCTATAAAGAAATTCCTGAGACTGAGTAATTTGTAAAGAAAAGAGGTTCAATTGGCTCATGGTTCTGCATGCTAGGCAGGAAGCATAGTGTCTTCTGCTTCTGGGGAGGCCGCAGGAAACTTACAGTCATGGTAGGAAGGTGAAGGGAAAGCAGGTGTCTTACATGGTGGGGGCAGGAGGGAGAGAGAGAGGGGGGAGGTGCTACACACTTTTAAATAACCAGATCTCATGGGAACTCTATCATTAGAACAGCACCAAAGAGATGACGCTAACCATTCATGAAGGATCCATCCCCGTAATCCAATCACCTTCCACCAGGCCCCACCTCCAAAATTGGGGATGACAATTGAACATGAGATTTGCATGGGGACACAGATCCAAACCATATCAACTGGTATATAGAAAACATGGGATTTGTTGTTATAATTATTATTAATACTTACAAAATCTTTAGTATAGTACCTAGCATATAATAATTAGTCACCAAATGTTGTGAATATTATAAAAATTTATAATACTGACACATAAACACCATAAATATGTTGATTATTTTGTCTGAAACTGTAAGACATTATTTTCATCTAAGAACTATTTACCATTCTGACTAGTGTGAGATGGTGTCTCATTGTGGTCTTGATTTGCATTAGGTGCCCGTCAATAGCGGATTGGATAAAGAAAATGTGATACCTATATAGCATGGAATACTATGCAGCCATGAAAAAGAATGAAATCATGTCCTCTGCAGCAATGTGGATGCAGCTGGAAGCCATTATCTAAGCAAATTAATGCATAAACAGAAAACCAAATAGCACGTATTCTCATTTATAAGCAGGAGCTAAATATTGAGTACACATGGACATAAAGATGGGAACAATAGGCACTGTGGACTACTAAACGGGTAGGGAGGGAGAGGGGCATGGGCTGAAAAACCTATTGGGTATTATGCTGATGACCTGGGCAATGGGATCATCTGTAAGCCAAACCCCACCATCACAAAATATATCCATGTAACAAACCTGCACATATACCCTCTGAATCCAAAATAAAATTGGAAAAAAAGAACTTTTTACCTTATCTGAACTGTAAAATTTTCATACTTTTTACATTAATATTTTCATACATTTACATATTTTCACATGCATTTATATTTATATACATCTCTACATAGATGTATAATATTTAATATATTATTATATATAGCATACATTTTTATGGTGGTTTTGGCTTGATAACTGTTTTGAGTGATATGTGGGAAATGGAAGGGAAGATAGAAATCTTACTAAACATGTCAAGGTAATATCTCTCATATACTGGGAAGGTTTATACACCAGTTCATTCCTCCAATGTGTCCAGAGAAATCCCTGGATATATGTAGAAAGATTTCTAGGCTGGACACGGTGGTTCATGCCTGTAATCCTAGCACTTTGGGAGGCTGAAGCAGGAGGGTCACTTGGGGTCAAAACTTCAAGACAAGCCTGGGCAACACAGCGTGACCCCATCTCTACAAAAAATAAGAATATTAGCTGGGTGTGGTGGCATGTACCTGTAGTCTCAGCTACTTGGGAGGCTGAGGCAGGAAGATTGCTTGGGCACAGGAGTTTGAGGCTGCAGTAAGCCATGGTTCCTCCACTGCACTATAGCCTGGGTGACAGAGTGACAGCCCTTCTCAAAACAAACAAACAAACAAAAAAAGATTTCTAACATCTTTCTTTCTGTGTACTACATAACACCTAAATCAATCATCAAACAAGAACTAATTGGGCACAGCCACATTACTTAGCTTCTCCAAGCCTCAGTTTCTTCTCCTGCAAAATGAGGATAGTTGTAAAGATTAAACTAAACAGTGTATGTAAATGGTTCTTTGGAAACTATAGATCAATGCAAACGCAAGGCATTGTGACCAGAGTAAGAGAACAGGCTAGGATATTTGTTGATTGTCGTTGGTATTATGGAAATTTGTTGCTTTCTTTCCTATGAGAAGGGTTCTTCCCTTGTCCTGTTCTTATCAGTCTGACTAAGTCACCATTTCAAAGCTGACAATTAAAGCTCCATTTCCTTGCACTTTGTCCTAAAGCAGATGTCCTAGAGCTGGGGACCATAATCGTGAAGCGTGTGATGCATTCTCAGAGTTGGAGAGCAGTGTTTCCAGAGAGTCTGAAGATTAGGCATTTCCTCTTATTTTTCATTTTTGTCAGCTTCTTCATGTTTTCCTTGCTAAGTAAGAAAAGGCCTCGGTTTCAGTCTGTCATTGTATGACCCTAAATGAGTCACTTCTATATTGGGTTGTCTCAGGTTCCTCAACTGCAAGTGTCTAGTCTTCCACTCACATGCAGCAGAGCAGCTCCACATTTACTTGCGTTACTCAGAGGGTTACTTCACATAAGACTTTATAAAATAAGTTCCATTGTTAATTTCTCTAAACCAGTTGGACTAGATCCTTTCATGTAAAACCTAGATGATCTCTGATACTCTTGGTTTTTACACGTAGATTCCACGATCCCTTCCTGGGAAAGTCATGTAACCAACTATAACATAGAAGCATTAAACATTTTTAGGTAATAGAATTAGGAAATAATGGCTGTGTAAGTATCCATGTGAATTCCTGTCGACAGTTCTCATATCATGTGCTTAGAATGATTTCAATCTGACTGAATCTTGCCAAGAAACTCGTAGCTCTGCTTTCCCTGCAAATATGAAGATGTGTCAACCTCAAAGGGTTGGTTAAACTTTCTGTTTCACTCATGTAAGTCTGGCATTAAATTCATTTAGCTTTGTGGTGCTCACCCATTACCCATTTGGCAGATTTTACTAGCCATGTGACAAAGGCATAGTCCAGCTCAGAGCATGCAGAATTTGGAATAATAAATAATGACCCTCCTATTGGGGCTCACACCCAAGAAACGTCTTATCTTCCAGGGGAAAACCAAAATTAAGACATTGGTGGCCAGGCACAGTGGCTCATGCCTGTAATTCTAACACTTTGTTGTGTTGTTTTTTGTTTTTCTTTTTTTTAACTTTTATTTTAAGTTCAGAGGTACAAGTACAAGTTTGTTACATCGGTAAATTTGTGTCATGGAGGTTTGTTGTATAGATTATTTCATCAACCAGGTATTAAGCCTAGTACCCATTAGTTATTTTTCCTGATACTCTCCCTCTTCCCACCCTCCACCCTTCAAAAGTCCCCAATGTGTGCTGTTATGTCCCTCTATGTGTCCATGTGTTCTCATCATTTAGTTCCCACTTGTAAGTGAGAACATGTGGTATTTGGTTTTCTGTTCCTGTGTTAGTTTGCTAAAGATAATGGCCTCCAGCTCCTTCCATGTCCCTGCAAAGGACATAATTTTGTTCTTTTCATGGCTGCATAATATTCCATGAAGTATATGTACCAGGTTTTCTTTATCCAGTCTATCATTGATGGGCATTTAGGTTGATTCCATGTCCTTGCTATTGTGAACAGTGCTGCAATGAATATACGCGTGCATGTGTCCTTATAATAAAATAATTTATATTCCTTTGGGTATATACCCAGTAATGGGATTGCTGGGTCAAATGGTATTTCTGTCTTTAGGTCTTTGAGGAATAGCCATACTGCCTTCCACAGTGGCTAAACTAATTTACACTCCCACCAGCAGTGTATAAGTGTTCCTTTTTCTCCACAACCTTGCTGACACCTGTTTTTTGACTCTTTAATAATAGCCATTCTGACTGGTGTGAGATGGTATCTCACTGTGATTTGGATTTGCATTTCTCTGATGATCAGTGATATTGAGCTTTTCTTTAAATTACTGTTGGCCACATCTATGTCCTCTTTTGAAAACTGTCTATTTGTGTCCTTTGTCAACTTTCTTATGCAGTTGTTTAATCTTAACATTTTCAAAGGCTGAGATGGAAGGGTCACTTGAGCCCAGGAGTTTGAGACCAGCTGGCCAACATAGTGAGACCTCATCTCTACAGAAAAAAATTTAAAAATTAGCCAGATGTGGTGGTGCATACCTGTAGTCCAAGCTACTAGAGAGGCTGAGGTAGGAAGATCACTTGAGCCTGGGGAGCAGGCAGTGGGGGGACGTTGGGGGGGGATTGAGGCTGTAGTGAGCTGTGATCGTACCTCTGCACTAGAGCCTGGGCGACAGAGCAAGACCTTGTCTCAAAACAAAACAAAAACAAAAACAAAAAACAAACAAGCAACACTGGCAAAGCCAGTACCCCATTGTAAATAATCACAGGGATCTTTCAGATTTTGTTTTGCATGAAAAGATGCAGGGGTCCATGAGGCCCAATCTTTGTCTTCAATCTCAACTTCACCAGGAATCTTTCTAACAATCTCCCAGAACACATGGCCTAGGGAGAGATTGCAATGCTATTTCTGTTAATGCAATATGTAGCAGTAATGCTGAAGGAGGAAGGTCAGGATTTTAAAAGTTAGTACATCTGGGCTCACTCTCCTTGGGCAGAGACAAGCCTTTGCAAAAGGACTAGTAACTGTTGGTCTTTCACTCGTGCCACAAAAGGGAAGTGACCACACTCAGAATTGTGGCATTCCAGCTTTGGAAATGACTTAAGAGTTGAAACTGTTCAACTTTTACTGATAGTTGAAATCCCCTCTAAAGCGTCTCCTCCAAATAGATGCTGAGCCATTGCTTGATTATCTCCAGTGACAGGAAACTTACATCCTGTTGAGCTCTACAATTGAACAGCTCTGTATTTTTTTTTTTTTTTGGATGAGCTATAATTGACTTGTGATTTCCACCCACTAATTCTAGTTACATCCTCTGACACCACACAGAAGTCAGTTCAACAAATCTGCCCACTTCCCCCATGACAACTCTTCTTTGATTTGAACAATGTGAACATTTCCTCTTAGAGAAGAAACTGAATCTTTCATTTACTCCCTACAGTATGCTAGACAGTTTAAACCGTTACCTCCCATCATCCTATTATGATCCTATGGGTTTGGAATTACTCAATGTTCATTAGCCAGCTAAGGCTCAGAAAGGTGGAATTCAGCAAGACCACCCAGCTTAGAGGTGCTAGGTCAGGAATTTAGGACCAGCCCTGGAAAGCCCAGGTACCTTCCATCATTTTCTGCTGCTTCCCAGAACAAAGGAGCCTGGAAAGCCTCCTGCACTTAACACCTTTTGGGTGTTGTGAACTTTAACCAGGACTGAAACTGAGCCAGACAATCTTTACTTGTGTCCTCAGCCCTGTGTCCTCAGTCTTCTAAATTGTCACTTTCACCTTTACGTACAAATTAAATATCAAGCCTCTATCCCTTCATACCACAAGAAATCCAATACTTTGGAGGATTTTAGGGAAAGATTACCTCTTCTTCTTGCCAATTGACATTTCACTCTCCAAGCTCCTTCTTCAGCTTCTCACCAGTCACCACTGGCTTCCTTGTCAACTGTTCTGACAAATGTCATCTTTTCACATCTCTTTATTAGGATCATGGAATCAGCACTCCACCTCTGACCTGTTCACTCTCTCTTGCTTCAGTGACACAAAGCTGTTGTGTAGCAGTTTTTATTTAAGATTTGGTTGATGGAAAGGACACAGAATAGGAAACATCTTAAAACTGCAAATCAGCCATAGTGATGTAGTCTGTGGCCATCTACCATTCAAGAGATTCCCTTGCCTTTGGCCTCTTTCCCATAGTCTACTCTTTCTAAACAGAGTTCCTTATCTAATCTTATCACCAAAGCACTTATCCTTTCAACCTTCAAGGGGAAGTAGGAGTCTCTTCATATGCACATATTCTAGAAATCTCTGCCTAAGGAAGAGAGCACTGTGTGTTATTACGCAAAGGAATGCATCTCTTCATTGATTTAGCTCACTCTTCCAGAATGATCCCGGACCCAGCCCTTGCCTAATAACCAAAATGCTGATAAATGTGTTTTTCAAACAAAGGAGCAGCTTTCTCTCGAATAATTCTAACTATTTCTCCTGGCAGAGAAAATATTTGCAGCCAGCATAAAAAAGTAAATAAATAAAAAATAAAGTAAATGGATGAAAGGAAACTTGTTCTTATTAAGAAGATTGTAAGATTATCCATCTTCAGAATAGAAAACTCTAATATTGCAATCAGAAGCCCTTTCTAAAACAGAGCTTTCTGAAACACGGGACTCTCAATGAGTTCAGTCAAAAATCAATACAGGTTGAGTATTTCTTATCTGAAATGCTTGGGACCAGAAGTGTCTCAGATTTTGGACTTCTTCGGATTTTGAAATATTTCATATAGGCAATAAGATATCATGGGGGATAGGATCTAAGTCTAAACACAAAATTCAGTTATGTTTTATATACAACTTATACACATAGCCTGAAGGTAATTTATGTGTGTGTGTGTATGTGTGTGTTTATATATATATATATATGTATGTATATTTAGTGTTGTACATTAAACAAAGTTTTGACTGCATTTTGACTGAGACCCATCACATGAGGTCAGGTGTGGAATTTCTCACTTGTGGCATTATGTCAGCTCTCAAAAACTTTTGGATTTTGGAGCATTTCAGATTTTGGATTTTTGGATTAGGAATGTTCAACCTGGGCTAACCTTAAAACAGAAAACTAAAGAAGACATCTAGGATTAAAGCAAGTAGTCTTGACCATTCACCTTGCCAGAGTCCTAACATGTGAAGTTACCTCCAAAATCTGAAGGTCTATGTAGTGTCAAAAAGGTGTTACCCTTTTCTCCCCTTCCGTAAGAGTCACAGCTGTCACTCCTATAACAAAAGACAAGTTAACAAGAGAAGAAACATAACAAATTTATTTAATCAAAGTTTTATGTGACATGGGAACCTTCAGAAATGAAAGCCTAAAGACCCAGGGAAAACTATTTTTATGCTTAGATTTAATGAAGAATAGACAGCCAGGTAGAAACGTGATTGGACAAAAGGGTATGATCTAATGATAATAGACTCGGGGGAGAAACCCAGCACCTATTCAGATTCTTCTTGACCTGTGTGGCTGTCCTTTTCTCTGGTATAGCACAGGGTACCTTATGCATGACAGTCTTTAAGGGAGAAGGGAGAAGCTCAGAGTGTGATCTTTTTAGGTTTTATGGGTGTGTTGGGGAAGAGGAGCTTTAGTTTCTGTAACCCATCCTGGATGAGAAGAATTCTGATTTCTATGCATCACTTTGGGTGGAGAAAAAAGGCAGCATATAAGAAGATGGGAGAAGGTCAGAAAGACCTTGCTTCCAATCTCCTTCAGTTCAAAATACTCAGCATGCCATAATGCCATACTTTGGGGTATTGTGTTCTGAGCCCCGACATCTAGAACTGAGCAGAAAACTTAGTTGCCAAACACTGCTTCAAGGCCTGTGCAGAGGGTTCCAGTTCTGAGCTATGCTGCTGCTCTCCCAGGCAGCAATCTCTTCCTGGCAATATATTCAAGAGACAGTTAAAAAAAATCTCTTCTCCATTTACTGCTTTAGAAACAGAATCCACTGCCTAATTGAGAATCCTTTCTGCCTAATTACTCCATTCCCATTTTTTTTTTGAGCTGCAGAGTTGCTGTGGAATTATGTACTGTATAATTTCATCATTTAGCAATATGTAAATCAGGAGAAGAAAGGAAGACAGAGAGAGAAGCAAGAGAGGAGTGATCATCCCTTTAAATTTCTGATGAGATCGGGTGCGTTCAGGGTGGTATGGCCATAGACATCCCTTTAAATTTCTATGTGAAGAGATGGATGACATTGTTTGGATATATGTCCCCCCTGAATCTCGTGTTGAAGTGTAATCCCCAGTAAGGCCTGGTGGGAGGTGTTTGGAACATGGGGGTGGATCCCTCACAAATGGCTTTGTGCCATCCCCTTGGTGATGAGTGATTTCACACAAGATCTGGTTGTTCAAAAGTGTGTGGCACCACCCACCCTCTCTCTCTTGCTCCCGTTCTGCCATGTGAGACATCTGCTTCCCCTTCGCCTTCTGCAATGAGTAGAACTCCATGAGGCCTCCCCAGAAGCTGAGCAGATGCCGACGCGATGCTTCCTGTACAACCTGCAGAACCATGGGCTAATGAAACCTCTTTTCCTTATAAATTACCCAGCCTCAGGCATTTCCTTATAGCAATACAAGAATGATTTAGTACAATGGGCAATGAGGCATGTGTAGACAAGGGAAGAGCCCAGGTCACCTAGCAAAGCTGGGTTTAAATTCCAGTTCCTCCACTTAAAAAACTACGTTTGCCTTGTTTATTGCCAGCGTCTGTCACACATGAAATCACTTTTAATTCTCCTGGCTGTTCTGCCATATTCTACAGATGAGAAAATGATGGACATGAGCTTATCTTTTCCAGAGTTAAGGGAAACCAAATCTTTTACCTTATGTCCCCTGGAAGCTATCTTTATCTAGGGTTCTAAGGTAGGTCAACCCCTGGGAGCACCTCTCAGGTTTGCCTATAGGTGCTCTTCAGACTCTGGCTGAGTATGTAGGGTGACAAGGACCTGGCCCATCTCCCAGCCCACTTACTCAGGTAGAGGCATCTCATGGTGAAGGCAGACACCCTTGGGCTCTCACTTTCATTCCTCAAAGGATGGTGGCTCCAATTTCCCAGACTACTGAGAGCATCTTTGCTTTGAATTTGCTCTGAGGGACCTAGGATTGTACTCTTCTTCTCTCTCTGGGAAAAGGGGCCCTTCTTATTCCTTTTACCTGACAAATTTAGGATTTCCCAATTAGGCTTAGGGCTGGTAATGCAAACCTGGCTTCACCCTATCTAAGGCAAAAAGTCAAGTTTTGACTTTTTCCTGTTTCTTCATGAGACACTAAGGTATGACATGGATGCAGGAGAACTGGGAAATTACTTCCTCTTCTGAGCCTTGGATTTTCTACCTCTGTAAAAATAGTAGGTAAGACCTAGGTACTCTTCCACTTTCTAACATAACATTCTATCCTTCTATGACCAGAGGCCTCAGAGCCCAGTGTTTTGACACAGTTGAACTAATCTCGTATTGGCAGGGAGAAGAATTAAATGACCCAGTGAACCTACCTGCTTATGCCAGCATGGAAGACTTAGCAAGTGCACGCCAGAGAATTTTCCTTACAAACACTGTTTCTCATACAGGGTAGAGATTTGCCCTACTCGTGGCCAAGACACAGTGAAGTCTAGTGGAAAAGCATAGGGCTTGGGATTACAAGACCTGGAGTAGAATATTGCCTTGGCCAGGTCCAAGCTGTCTGACCCTTGCAATATACCTTACCCCTCTATGCTTCAAGTTTCCTTACCTGTAAAATGAGGATAATAATACGGTCCCCCAAAGGTGGTTGTAGAATCAGGTTAGAAATTTCACTGTAAGTTACAGTCTTTAACAAAAACAAAAGATGTTATTGATACTAATTTTAAAAAGGCTTGAGAAACCATTAGGCTAGCTACATACTGAAGAGCCATTATGACAGTGATGGGGCCTTAAATTTACATTTCACTTTAGACTTTCCAAGGGCAACAGAGATATACAGAATAAAATGTTGTGTAGTTAGGAAATACATAACTTTCTTAGATGTAATCTTTCTTACTCCTTAGCTTCAACAAATATTGATTGCCTAGAAGATGGCAAACACCAATTACAGGGTTACTGATATGAACCAGACAGGCAGAATTTCTACCCACAGACTCTTTGTATTCTAGGAGGGGAAGCAGAAAGTAAGCACATAAACAAACACACAAATAATTGTATGTACTTTATTGGTGTTTTAACACATCGAAAATAGGGTGATGTGGGGTTGTTTTATACCCAGGGTGGTCAGTGAAGGCCTCTCTGAGCAGGTGACATTTGAGCTGAAATTTGAATGATGAGAAAAAGGTGCCATGGAAAAATCTGGTCATAGAGCTAATCAGAAATCAACCCAGGCCTAGCATCCAGGACTCAAGACTTCCTCTTGTGTTTCCACTGATTTTTTTATTTTAATTTAATTTAATTATTATTATCATTTTTTGAGACTGAGTCTCACTCTGTCACACAGGCTGGAGTGCAGTGGTGCGATCTCAGCTCACTGCAACCTCTGCCTCCTGGGTTCAAGTGATTCTTGTGCCGGAGCCTCCCAAGTAGCTGGGACTACAGGCACACGCCACTATGCCCGGCTACTTTTTTGTATTTTTAGTGGAGACAGGGTTTCACCATGTTGGCCAGGATGGTCTTGATATCCCGACCTCAGGTGATCTGCCTGCCTTGGCCTCCCAAATTGCTGAGATTACAGGTGTGAGCCACTGCACTCGGCCCTCCAGTGATTTATTATGTTGGGTTTTCCCCTGAATCCTGAGTCCACATACCTGTCCAGATAACCAGGATTTGCCTGCTTTGGACCCTGATGCTCTTCTCACCAGGGTTTAGAGTGTGTTCTCCTCTCCCACCCTGGGGCCAAGACTCAACTGTCCTTAAGCTCTCATGGCATGTTCATTCAACATAACTCTATCCCAGGCCTTATTATCGTAAGTCTCTGCTGTACATCATAAGTCATCTATACAACTGAGTTCAACAATGATTGAGTTTTGGTCATTTGAAAGGTATCCAAGATAGATACTTTGGGAATTAGGAGCTAACCCCTGCCCATTAGAAGGTCACACAAAGTCTATTTTTAAAGGGTGGAAGATGCTGGTTGTGGTGCCTCACATTTGCGATCCCTGTGCTTTGGGACACCAAAGTGGGAGGATCCCTTGAGGCCAGGTGTTTGAGACTAGCCTGGGTGAGACCCTCTCCTTACAAAAAAATTTTAAAAACTTAGCCATGTGTAGTGGTGCACGCTTGTAGTCTCAGCTACTTGGGAAGCTGATGTGGGAGGATTACTTCAGCCCAGGAGTTTGAGGGTTCAGTGAGCCTATGATCTATGATCACATTGCTGCACTTTAGATCAGGCAACAGAGAAAGACCCTGTCTCTTAAAAAATAAATAAAGGGTAGAAGAGGGAGAATGGAAATATTAAGCGTGCAAATGAATGTTTTTATCCATTCATCCTGAATTTATGGAACACTGATGGTGTATAAGGCATTATATAAGGTGCTACTGGGCTCACAGAAATAAATCAAGCAGAATCTGTGCTCTCAAGAAATTCCTAGTTTGGTGAGAAGGAGAGCCTTAAATATATAGATAATGATAATAGAAAGTAATAGATACCATACGCAGAGAAGTACAAAATAAATATAAGCAGTAGACAGCATTGTTTCCTTGGAGGTGAATCATGGAAGTCTTTTTAGAGGAGTGGCATTTGAGCTGAGCCTTGATGGTGAAGAGGAAAGCTCAATCTAAGTGGAAGGAAAAGCAAGCAGGTCACGAAGGCAGGAAAACAGGAGGGTTTGGTTGAACATATGCATAGGGAGGGGAGTGACCCAGCTCCTGCGGACCTTTGTTTTCTTACCTGCTCTTCTCTGCCTCTGCTCTCAGGCCTGATTGCCACACAGGGTGTCTTTGATTACAGGTACACAGGGCTGTTACTCTTGTTTCTTTGAAGACATAGCTCCCTTATTTTACAAATGGAAATGTCACGTCTGAAAATCACTAGGCTGTGGGTAATGGTGGGGCCTCTTGTAGTGCTTCTTTCAGTCTTAAGAATTAGAATTTCTGCCACGTGATGACTGTTCTCAGCATCTCATTTAAGAAACTTACATGAGCTGTGCTCTCACACCAAACAAATGAGCGGCAGCCAGATGAAAGGGGTCCTGATCTCTCAGTTAAGGTCCATCTGAAGATTGGTTCCCATGGTTCTGAAATCCCATCTACCTGGTGGCATCTCTACCTGCTTGTCCCACAGGCATATTAGACTCAACAGACATCCTAAACTGAACTTACCCCTTATCTTCCCCAAACCTGCCTCTTTTCTCATACACATTTTGACTAATTGTTCGTGTAATTAGCAACTAATGCAAGGGTATCAATTCAAGTTACTGCATTCCTATCCTTGGCTCTTCCAGGTCTCTCACATTCTACAAAAAATTAGTAGCATGGGTACTCCCAGTGTGAGCAATTACTACAGGGTCCAGGAATCCAGGGGTCCTGATGGGCAGCTGGACACCGAGAAAGGAGGGTCTTGGCCCTGCCACTTAATGACTGTGTGGCAATTAATTACTCGTTTTGCTACCTCTTCTGAAAAATGGGCATACGAGACCTTTTTCACAGTGAATGTGGAACTATATATGTGAATGTGCATTAGTAATTAGAAAACGCCATACCAAATCAGGTCATACGAAAAGAGTCTACTGGAAGATTTTATTGTTTGCAACAAGAATGGTATGTACCTGCTACTTATTCATTAAGGAACTCTGAGCAAGCTCCTCCTCCTCTCTTGTCTCTGCCAATGGCAGAGCTGGGGAGTGGGTAGCAGTGGGGGTTATATGAAGATCAAATAAGATAATGTGGAGTATGTATGGGAGTTGCAAGAGCTTTCTTCTAGTCACAATTTCCCACTTATGCGTTATGTCATGAATACCCAAGTGCTCCCCTTTCTAAGCCTCAGTTTTAGCATCTGAAAAAGACGCTGCTATTATTACTACTACTAATAAACAAACAAATAAACAAATGCCAGAGAGAAAATCATTAGACCATTTCTAAAGTCCCTTCTGGTAGATAATAGAACAAGTTAAATTTAAAATTTCTAAGAAATTGATCGGCTCGATACAAAATGCCATTCTCAAGTCAAGTCAGAGCCATTCAGTGGTTAATGGATGGTTTGAGCGAATCTGTGCAGGAGATAAACTGTTAGAAGTGCTGCTCCAGCTTCACGTCTTATTCACCTACAAAGGGCAGAGGACAAGATCAAGAGACCTGGTCATGAGCTCTGTCTAACCCTGGGCAAGACTGGGTCTTATTCTTCTCTTCGTCAAACCAAAGGGCATGGACTTAATGTTCTCTGAGGCAGTTTTCCATTTACAAGCCTATGAATCTAACTTCTTTGAGTCTAACTTCTAACAAGTCTTGGGCACAAGGAATCAGGCTGGCCTCCTGCGTGTGCTGAGACGCGCCTGGTTAGAGCAGATGGAGTGTGTCTATCATGGCGGCGGCGTAACCAGTCTGGTCACTTCAGATGTCTCTCCAATTAACACTCATGGCGGCAGCCAACTGCTCAAGCAGCAGAACGGGCTGGTGGAGAAGATGGCGGGGATGCCTGGGCCTGCTGCCACGCCTATTATCTAAGCCTCACCCGAGCAGCGGATGAGTGGAAGGGGCCAGCCCAGCTTCACAGTGTGTGGGAGGTGGGAGGAGTGGGTGAAAATGGGAGGTGAGATGTGTGCAGGGAAATTTCTCTAACTGTAGAGTCCTAGAAAGTTAGAAGTGGAAAATGCTCATTCAAGAATGGCCTCTACTATCTGCTTTGATTTCACTTCCCTCGTCTTCATTCCCGTTGTGCCTGACATGGTTCAGGAGCCCATCACCTTTTTCTCCTTACTTCCGGAGCAATCTCTCTGTCTTCCATTTTTTTCCCCCTCTCTAAACCATGCCCTGCAAGACAGCCAGACTGAAATTTCTAAAATACAAATGTGAGTATGTTATTCCTTTGCATTGCAATGTGTTCCCATTGCCTTCCGGAAAAAGAAAAAAAAAAAAAAAAAAACTCAAAATCCCATAGCCTGACATACGCAGACCCCTGGAGACCTGATTTACTTAATCTCTTCCTTTTCCCTTCCCATCCCACAATGTCTAGCCATTGGAGAATTACTTGAAATTCCTCCAATCCACCAAACTCTCTCCATATTCTTCCTTCTGCCTTCCTTCCCTTATTTGTCTGGCAAAGAGGTGCTCAGCTTTTAAAACTCAGAGATGTCGCCTCTTCTGGGAAACACTCCAGGACCACCCTCTCTGTGTTCCCATAATAGCTGAGTAATCGCTACCGGAGCATTTACCACACTACACTCTGAGCTTTTGAGGGATGAGAATGTGTCTAATTTATTTTTTTAGGTATTTGCATCAGAGGCAAAATTGACTTGAAATCGGATACCCTACTGATCCCTAGAGTTAATTTGTCTAGTGTGGATTTGGTGCCATTCCTTGATCTGTGACTTTGATCGCCAGGTCACCAGCAAAGGAAGCACATGGTAAATGGGAGTTGACTGAGTGAAGGAAGCCCCTCATTTTACGGAAGAAAAAACAGACCTGGAAAGAGTAGTGGACTTATCTGAGCCTACATGGAGGGAGAGTCAAAGGAATTCATCTCTTGATTCCTGGTCTGGTGCTCATTCAACTACCTTACATTCTCAAGGGGTTTCAACAAATCCTCCTGTTGTGTAAGAAAGTAGTATTGCCCTCACTGGAAGGTGTGTGTGTGTGTGTGTGTGTGTGTCTACGCGCACGTGTGCACCCAAGGAAGATCCTTAGTTCGATCTGAATTTGCCACATCTCCAAGCTTTTTTGGAATTCCTGGCTTGTGGGCTGGGTGTTGAGAGAGAGGCAGCACAGTCAGGGCAGGCAAGGGTAAAGCAAAACCGTTTAAAACATGCTGGGAAGCTCAGAGGCTTGGCAAGGCTGGGAGGTGTTTAGAGTAAAAACGTACAGCAATTATGAACCACATCTACTGTTTCAGGTATGGATGTTATCTCTGGGTCTCACTCGCAAGGCTACGGCAAAAGGTCCCACAAAGCTTTCATCTCCCAAGCATGTAGAAAATCCCTGCCTGTGTTGTTCTTGGGAGGGAAGGTTTGGCTAGGAGCAATTTTTCCTGAAAAATCAAAACAACTCCTCCTCAGAGTGGGCCCAGCTTCCAGGGGTAGCCTGGGAGCCCGGCATGCTTCCCTGAGCCTGGGTGTGAGTGTAAAGGCTTCTGGAGTCAAGAGGGGCATCTGAAGGTCAAACTCCAGGGAATCCAAACCTCTGAGCCTGATTTACAGCTTGGGCCTTAGGTCTCCTGCCACTCAGCCCACAAGAACCCCCCAATTTCCTTCTCTGCGAGCCAGCACTCTTCAGAGCTGGGAAATGAGATCTAAGGCAGTGGCTTTTTCTGGGCTTATGTATGGATTTTCCCTGAGAGGATGGCAGAAGTGGTTCTTGAAAATGTGGGCAAGAGAGCATCATGGTGACTCAAAAAGCAACAAGCCTGGAACAGAGCTTGGAGATCATCTAGCTAACACTCTTATTCATCTTTTCTTCTTTCTTTCCTTTCTTTTCTAATCTTTTCTCCCCTCCGCCCCCCTCCCCCACTTCCTTTGCCTTTCATTTCTTTTCTTATTGTGGCTTTCAAATAAAATCTTATATAGAAACCCAACATATTCAACTTAAAAATAAAACTGCTCCAGGTAATTTTGGTGGGTAAGGGGTTCTGGTCTCCCTTTCTGAACTTGCCTCTTATAGGACCCCCGTAGAGTCCTGTGAAACCCCTCTTCATATCCCCAGACTCCACAGAGAGCAGTTTGGATACCTCTAGGGGGTCCAATATCCTTATTTTGCACATGGGGTAACTAAGGCCCAGGGAGGAGATGGGATTTATTAGAAGTCAAACAGGGAAATAAGGGAGGAGTTGGGGTTCTGCAGGGACTTTCTTGGCCTTCTAGGCTTCCTTCTGGTAACCTGCATTAGATCCCATGTCAACCCTATGTATGCACAGTCTTGCCCTAGGTTCTGTAGCCAGTGAATGCTGTTTTTATTAGGGAAAACATCAATGGGGATTTAGGAAGCCCTGGGTCAGTAGCTCCAGGAAATGAGCACCAAGCCAGCCTGGCCACTTGCCCCCTTGGCCCTGGTGCCGTGGCTCCTCTCCCTGTACTTGGAATCTGGGCCCAATTCCATTCCTCCTTTTCCTGAGCCTTGCCTTTATAAAATCTCTTGGAAGGGGCCCTACCTCCTTGCTAATGTATACTTGACTTTCTTCTCCTATTCCCCATCCTACCGGGGCCTGGCCTGCCCTGAACCTGGCCCAGGTATGAGAATGTGTACCTGCTCCTAGGCTTCCTGACCCCAAATTACTGCTTGAATCTCTACTCACCTGCCTCCAACCATGCTGACCATGTTCAGCTGGCCCTACCTTTCCTCACACAGACCCTCTTCTGGCTGCCTTCTCCCTTTGCCTGGACTTATGTTCTCATGACAAGGTGCCTGTGTCCACAGGCTTGGGCTTCCTGTAGCCTTTTGGGGAGGCTACGTGGTGGTGGAAAGGATTGACTGACTTAAAAATGTTCCGGGTGGCCAGACACGGTGGCTCACGCCTGTAATCTCAGCACTTTGGGAGGCCGAGGTGGGCAGCTCACGAGGTCAGGAGATCGAGACCATCCTGGCTAACACGGTGAAACCCCGTCTCTACTAAAAATACAAAAAATTAGCCTGGCGTGGTGGTGGGCACCTGTAGTCCCAGCTACTCAGAAGGCTGAGGCAGGAGAATGGCGTGAACCCGGGAGGCGGAGCTTGCAGTGAGCCGAGATCGCGCCACTGCACTCCAGCCTGGGTGACAAAGCGAGACCCCGTCTCAAAAAAAAAAAAAAAAAAAAATGTTCTGGGCCAGGCCAGGTGTGGTGGCTCACACCTGTGATCTCAGCCCTTAGAGAGGCTGAGGCAGGTGGATTGCTTGAGCATAGGAGTTCGAGACCAGCCTGGGCAACATAGGGAGACTCTGTGTCTACAAAAAGAAAAAAAGATGTTTTAAATTAGCTGGGCATGGTTGCGCATGTCTGTGGTCTCAGCTACTAAGGAGGCTGAGGTGGGAGGCTGCAGTGAGCTATGATTGCACCACTGCACTCCAGCCTGGGGGAGAGTGAGACCCCTGTCTCAACAAATACAAAAAGTTTTAGGCCCTCCCAACCCCACCCCCACCGCCATCTGGCCAGTGTAGCCACTCTAAATCACACTCTCACAACCTACTCCTTTCACCTGCCCGCTCCTGGATTTCCTGTCAAAATTTTACAGGATTCTGCTCAGCAATGCCCTCTTCTGCCTGACCAGGAGAGCTCTGAGCAAGACACTCATGGACTTACTTGCAGAGACTGCAGCCATCCAGCCAAGCCCAATCATGTCACAGGGATTTCCAATCTTTTCCCTCTCCCTAGATACTACAAGACCCACAAATTCACAAATTCTGTCTGAACCAACTCCAGTCCAAGTTTGTGCCCAGAACCTTCCAAGGAACATCTAATTCTGAGGCCTGATGCCCAGAACCTTCCAAGGAACGTCTAATTCTGAGGCCTGAAATTCCGTGGCTGTTCCTTTTTCTGCCCCAACCCTGCAGCCTTCACCCTGTGGAGAGGGAAGATCCAGCCTATTTCCATTCCCAGAAAGCCCTTCCATGGTCTGCACATATGGGCCCAACAAATGCTAGAATTAGACCCCCCAGCCCACTGCCAGAGGCTGGGGAAGCTGAACTGCTTCCTCCCTGGAAGAGGGTAGAACAAAAGGAGCCTGCACAGTGGCTTCTGTCTGTCCTCGTCCTCCACGACCCCGCGCTACGCCCACACTCACAGCCCTCTTGGAGCTCCCCGCCCCCCCGCCATCCACATTGCCTCCCCCAAAAGATGGGCCCAGGCCTGGGTGCTTTCTTGCAGCCCTGGACCAGAATCAGCCTGATCTATGGGCCTAGGGTTTTTGCAGCCAAAAAGCCTAAATCTGTAGACCCCAGTCCAGGAAGCCCCAGACCACAGTCAGGGGCCATGGGAGGCTGAGCTATGAGGACAACCAAAACCCACAGTGGGATCTTGAGGGAGCCGGGGCTTCCCTGAAACATAGCTGTGAGTGGTGGCGCGTCCTGGGATGAGTATGGCCAGAGCTGCTGGTGAGGCGGGGGACCTATCTACCCCCACCCCTGGAAAAGGAGTAGTGTGCTCCATATGGGAGTCTAGTCTTGGCTCCAGATCTAGATATTCAGCAACGTTTCTGGCTTAAGGGTACCCTAGAGCCCATATTCCCCAGTGTTGAACTGGAACGTATATCATCAAGGGCTGAGGCAGATAGAACAAAATCTGACACAAAGATCGCAGGGGCCCTGAGAGCCTTAGAGTTTGTAACACCTGCTTTACCTCCAGGAAGACAGCCCTTTCTCCAGAGTCTCACCCTGATCGGACCCTATTACAGGCGTTCCCAAATGCCCGCTGGGATCCACGCTGCCCTCAGATGAGGCTGTGGCTGGCTGGGAAGCTGCTCGAGCTGTGCACACAGAGCCTGAGTGAGACTGACGTTGGAGTGCCGCCCAAGAGAGGGTCCTTTGCCATGGGAAGATCCTGGAGATTTGTCCTGGCTGTAACAGTTCCCTGAAAGAGCCCTTGCAGTGCGGAAGCCAGGAAGAGAACTGAGAAGGTCAAGCCTGTCAATCTCACCCTCCAGGCTGGCAGTGCTATTGTTACTACGTTAGAGATGTTTCTCCTGGAAGCCCCTAGAACCTTCCTGGAGAGTAAGTACTTGGCAGTTGGGGAAGACATCCACCCACCTCTGTCCCAGCCTAGCTTGGAGCTCTACTTCTGACACCCACAGACTGATTTTCTGATCCCACACCCAGTGACCATAAGGCCCAGGAGCTCAGACAGAGGAGATCTGGGCCTTGACATTGTATGGGCTTGAGCAACCCACTTCATCCCTCTCAACCTCAAGCCTCATCTTGAAAATGGGGCGATAACAGCACCTGCCTCACAGGGTTGTTGGTCTTTAGCTAAATGCCAGGAAACTTTCTCAGAAACAGTAAACCTCAGTGCCGATTTTCTGACTCTAATTCTGAAGGTTAAGCCTGGGGAGAGAGTACAGGCTTCACAGAGTCAGCACAACTGTCCTCTGGGTTTTGCAGGGAAGGCCTGGAGAGTCCCCCCGGGTTACTTTTAAAATTTCGTCTATATGATGCATTCTATCCTAGAGAAATGTGCTGGATTTTAACAACTGGGACATGAGGCTGGAGGCCAGAATTTTTCCCCTAGGTCTGCCCCAAAGCTGCTGAGTTAGCTGCTTTGTGATTCAAAGTTCCAGTCCAGAGAAAAATACCAATTCCTTCTCCTCTTTACAACTCACCGTATGATAATAAAAATCTTTCAAAATGTATGAAAACTTACAGTTTCTAAGTCCTTTTCACACCCAGGATCTCCTCCAATCCTCACAACAATCCTACAAGGTTGGCAAGCCAGGATTTTGTCCTCCTTTCACTGGGGAGCAGCCTGTAGCTCGCTCAGGAACCTACAACCCCTTGGCGACAGAGAGGCAGGCCCAGAGTACACATTTCCTACTTGCATCCACTGTTCTTTGTCTCTCTTCTTTCATTTCAAACTGGGACATTGATTTCAAACTTTTGCTACAGTCCTGTCTTTTGCAGTGTGGTTCATCACCTGCATTCAGCATCCGTGATTAGGCTATTCAGAAGTCACTCATGCATGTCCTGGGAGACTGGCCCGGAGGGTGTCTCCCTGCACCCTCTGCACTGAGCAATGCTGTCCAGGGCTCAGGAGGCCCGAGCCTCAACTTAGATAGGAGAACATAAGCAGTGGTCTGGAGCTATGGCATATTTTGGGAATAGGTTCATGAAAGAATTGATAGAGAGGGACTAGAAAGCCACTTTGAAAGAAAGAGTGTTGAGCGTGTGGGAGGGAAATGGGCTCCCTCTTAGTGGTTCTTGGTTTATTTCTTCCATTTTTGCCTCTGTTGTTCTACGATATAGGAAGGAGACTAGAAGAAAAGGGCTCTTACTAGAGGCTTTGTGCCTTTGTTTATGCAACCCAGATACCATAAGAGGCAAGGAACATAACCAAATTGATTTGTAAAACATATTTAATGTTTGAATTTTTATTAAAGTAATACATGTGGTTAAAACAAGCACAGACACAGCACGTGTATGCTCTCCAGGGAGTGGTTTTCTGTTTTCAGATGGGGAAGGTACCATTTTCAGGTAGGATGCCTGAGCAAAGGCTTCAGCTTGGCTTAGATTGACTTCACCCCAAAATCAAATATTCCAGAAGGAACATAACAAAAGGCAACAGTTTTTGGATTCATGCCCTTCCCACCACTTCAGAGGCAATGACTGTCAGCAATTCTTGCTCGAGGTTTTGCTGTGATTATGTCCACAAGTGGAGATTGTTAATATTACTATTAATGGTTATTAATAATATGATTATTATGATTATTAATATTATTTCTTATTTTATTTACTTTACTCAACAGCAAATACATATTGAGCTCCTTCTATGTGCCAAGTCCTATTCTAGGCGCTGAGGAACTTATATTGTCAATTAATCCCTTACTAAAATAGATAAGGATTTAACTCAGTTAAAATAGTTTTCCCTCCAAGTACAGTTATATCCTTAATTTCTTTCTTTCTTTTTTTTTTTTTTCTAAGATGGAGTCTTACTCTGCTGCCCAGGTTGCAATGGTGTGATCTTGGCTCACTGCAACCTCTGCCTCCCCAGTTCAAGCGATTCTCCTGCCTTAGTCCCCCAAGTAGCTGGGATTACAGGCTTGCACCAACATGCCCGGGTCATTTTTGTATTTTTAGTAGAGACAGGGTTTCGCTATGTTGGCCAGGCAGCTCTTGAACTCCCGACCTTGGGTGATTCACCCGCCTTGGCCTCCCAAAGTGCTAGGATCACGGGCATGAGCCACCACCCCTGGCCTATCTCCTTAATTTTTTTTTTTTTTTTTTTTTTTTTTTGAGACAGAGTCTTGCTCTGTCACCCCGGCTGGAGTGCAGTGGCACAATCTTGGCTCACTGCAAGCTCCGCCTCCCAGGTTCATGCCATTCTCCTGCCTCAGCCTCCCAAGTGGCTGGGACTACAGGCACCCACCACCACGCCCGGCTAATTTTTTTGTATTTTTAGTAGAGACGGGGTTTCACTGTTTTAGCCAGGATGGTTTCCATCTCCTGACCTCGTGATCCGCCCGCCTCGGCCTCCCAAAGCTTAATTTCATTTTGAAAGAAGATATTTGAAAAAAATAAGGCAGTTTACTGGGCATGGCAATTATGATAGGAAAAAGAGATTTAGAGAGTCAGACACTGACTGTTTCTTAAAGGCCAGGGACTTTGATTAAAAAAGTGAAAATAATTTTCTGAAATGTCATTAGAGGCCTAAGAGGACTATGCACAGTGAAACACCCTGAAGTGAGTGGTTCTATAGCGCTGAGACACCTCAGGTGTGCTAAACCAAGTGTAGCTGGGGTAGCACAGATACACACAGGCCTCTGACTAGGATGCCCAGGGGCCTGGAGAGGAAGCTGCTCATCTGCAGGACTTACCCTTGGGAGGTTCCTGGGCTGGCAATGCCTGGGAGAAGATAACCCAGGATATAGTCAGGGGTCCTGGATTTGAGACCCAACTCTGGTACTTAATAGTTATTTGTTTCCTTGCCTGCCTAGACTCAGTTTTCTTATTTGTAAGTTGGCAATGAGACTAGCTTTTGTGTGTTGATGTGAGGATGAAATTATATATGGATGTACCAACTGTAAAGTGCTATAAATTGAATGATTATTATTGGAGAGCATGTGCAAAGAACATCTAAATGAGATTTTATTCACTGTGCATTATTAATTTTCCTTTCTAAAAATCAGTGTCTCCTGCCACTAATTTATCATTATAATAATTCTTATTCATTTTAGATAATGAGAGAAATCACAATCATGCTTTCTGGTGGAATGACTCCTTTAGTTAAATAAATCTCCAAGTGCTTAAAGGTGGATTTCCCTCTGGCTTTAAGAGATTGATGGCTTATACTATCTTACAGTTAGTTGAAAAAAGTTCATTGTCTGATTTAGCCTTGGGGAGTATGCTCTCAAACTGTAGTCACAAAATAATTTCACTCTGCTGTATAAGAAGCTCAATTCAAGTAAACCAAATTTATTGAAAACTTCCTCTTGCCAGGAACTATGTTAATGAAGGACCATTCAGAGACGAATGTGACCTTCGCCCTACCATTTAGGAGCTCACTCTGGTGGAACAAGTAGACACACATACAAAATTCAATGCAACATGATGAAGGATCAGTTCTAAAATAGAAGTATTATTTTGTGCCATTGGAAATGGAAGAAAGAAAAAGCTAATTCTGAACTGAGGGTATCTGGGACATACAAGCAGAGAAGGTACAGTCCAAGCTTGTATAATCCATGGCCTGTGGGCCTCATGCAGCCTAGGATGGCTTTGAATCTGGCCCAACACAAATTTATAAACTTTCTTAACACATTATGAGATTTTTTGGTGATTTTTTTTTTTTTTTTTTTTTTAGACAATTCTCGCTCTTGTCGTGCCAGGCTGGAGTAAAATGGCATGATCTCAGCTCACTGCAACCTCTGCCTCCTGAGTTCAAGCGATTCTCCTGCCTTAGCCTCCCAAGTAGCTGGGATTACAGGCACCCACCACCATGCCCAGCTAATTTTTGTATTTTTAGTAGAGACGGGGGTTTCACCATGTTGGCCAAGCTGGTCTCGAACTCCTGACCTCAGGCGATCCACCTGCCTCAGCCTCCCGAAGTGTTGGAATTACAGGCGTGAGCCCCCACACCCAGCTGGTGATTTTTTTCTTTAAGCTCATCAGCTACTGTTAGTGTTAATGTATTTTATGTGTGGCCCAAGACAATTCTTCTTCTAATGTGGCCCAATGAAGCCAAAAGATTGGACAGCCCTGAAACAGCCTTGAAAACTTACTAGAACTTTGGCAGAATTAGAGAGGGAAGGGCCTGTTGGAGCAATGGAGAGCTTAGAGATTTTGGGGGGAAAAATCTTTTTGGGGGAAAGGCAAGGGTCTGAAGCTTATTGGAAGACAGTCACGGACAAGCGGTCTGGAGCCAGACAAGTGCGGAGGACCCTTGAGAAACAGATGAGGTTTGGTTTTATTCTGTAGACAAAAGTGCCTTTGGAGGTGTCAGAGTAGATCGGATCAGAGCACAGCTTTTGTGAGAAAAGTGTGTCAGTCGTAAGCAAATGTACGGCGCTTTGCTTTCTTTTCCTGCTCCCCAGCAGGCTGGGTTTTAGGAAGGAAAGCCTGAGCAAAAGCTTAGGAAATGGATCTGACTGACTCCTCCCAGAAACCACTCTTGACCTTCTTTTGTAAATACCCAATTACCTGTTCATTTCCCCAATTAACTCATCAGTGAAGTCAAATCGATCATTATTAATTCTAACTTTAATAAACATTTTTTAGTTTACATATATGATGCTCTTCCTCAAATCATAAATAACTGCATGATGTGCGTGAACTTTCCAAAGGTGGTTTAGGTGGAGAAAAAAATGACATTCAGGTAACAAGCTTATCAGAAGCTGAATCATTACAAGTGACAGATATTAAAAATGTAATTAGAATATATATTGTCTAGGAAGACATGCCATATTAATTAGGGGTAAAAAGCCTATGTTTCAGCTCTCAGAATATAAAGTTGAAAGGACCCTGGTGGATTAACATCCATAATCATGGGCAGCATCGTAGCATGGTAGGTTAGCACAGCACCGTAGTGTCAGAGCACCCAAGTTAAATCTGGTTCTGTCCCTGTGAGCTATGTGACCCCAGGTAAGTATGTAATCTCACTGAGCTTTAGCTTACCCACCTGTAATAGTTAGATGAAAACAGCATTCTATCTCAGAGTTGCAAAGACTAGGTGAGCTAATATATTAATAAGTAGAACTCTCAGAACAGTGCCTGCTATATGATAGATGCTATGTAAGTATTACCTATCATTATTTACTTTCTTTTTTTTTTTTTTGAGACAGGGTCTTGCTCTGTCACCCAGGCTGGAGTGCAGTGCACAATCACAGCTCACTGCAGCCTCGACCTCCCAGACTTAAGCTATTCTCCCACTGCAGCCTCCTGAGTAGCTAGGACTACAGGTGCATGCTGCCATACTCAGCTAATTTTTGCATTTTTGTAGAGATAGGGTTTTGCCATATTGCCCAGGCTAGTCTCGAATTCCTGTGCTCAAGCAATCCTCCCTCCTCAGCCTCTCCAAGTACTGGGATTACAAGTGTGAGCTACCTTGCCCAGCCAGCTATCATTATTATTATTTATTTTCCCTTCACCTGCTGGGAAGAAGGGAAATCAAATGTGCTTGGGGACTTACTATGTAACACTTTCATCATTATTTCCTCATTTAATTTAATATGCTCACTCTTTACATAGGTTGTTATTATTAACCAGATTATATCTATAAGGAAATTATGAGAAATTAAGTGACCTTGGTGGGGTCACTCAGCCAGAGAGTGGCCCACTGAGACCCAGGATGATCTGGTCCCAAGTTCCCAGCTAGCATAATGAACTCCCTTATACTGAGACTGTTTTAGGCAAGGCTGATTGATCCAGTTTACTATGATCCATTTGACTAGGCATTATGGATTATTAATGATGGGAATAAATATATTTTCTTTTCCTGTTTTATTGGCTCTAATATAAGCAGTGCAAGACACTTCAACAGACTGGAGTGCTGAGTTGCCTGGTGCTCCACAGATTTGATTCATTGTCGGTTCCATTGTAGATAGAGACTGAGACAGACAGGAGACAGCCCAAGAAAACTAGTAACAGCTTCTTGCTGATACTTCATGACCCTAAGGGAAAATGAAGCAGCAACTGAGGTTGAAGAAAATCCACCTGATAGGTTTAGTCAGTGAATGATTACAACCGCTTACACGTGGAGAGCTGAATAGTCAGAGCCCTTTCCCATATTTACATATTCTCTATTCCTCATAACAACCTGAGATTGCTCAAGCAAGAATCATCACTGGGTTTGACTATTGAAACCAAGAAGGCCTGTAAGTGGCAGAGTGGATTTTGAACTTGGGCCTTTTCTCATTCAATTTTGCTAACTATCATGGTAGAGAAAAGAATGTCAACATAAAAGGCAAAGTAAATAACTCTGACTTTGAGATGAATGTAATGGGTATCCTTTAGATGCTGAGAAGGGTTTTATGGTTCTGTATTAGGACTGTTTGCCTTACTGCGATGTCTTTGCTCCTACAGAAAGGCTTAATTAAGCTCAACCCTTTGGGGTATTAAAAAGAACAAAAGACTTGTCTCAATTTGTATCCATTAAGGCAGGATCCGCTTCCACCTCCAGGAGTAGTTATGTTCTCCAAGGGGATCGGAGTGTGGGTCAGGGTTCAAAATCACTTCACATCTGATGTCAGACCTTGCTGTACCTCTATGCTTCTTTGATCCAAATAGGAAGTAATTCTAGGAACTTCTGACCCGGTATTCTTGTTGGTGATAATTTAAAAGCTTCATTCTTGGCATATTTGTGAGGGGCCCGTCCTGCTGCAGCCGGTCTCCCGAAGGAAGCAGCTGATTGAGTTCTCATCCTGCCTTTGTTTTTCTCTTTCAAGGAAAAATTCTTTGAGAGCTGAGTATGTCTACATCACACTGGCCTCGTGCCTTCCCATTCTAGACCCTAGATAACTGGTGAAAAGCAACGTTCTCTTCGTCAATTGCACGGTCGACTAATAGTGCGGTACTCTTCACCTGGGGAAATTATTTCACACCAGTCTGGTACTTGGCTGGGCTTCCTTGTGACTGAAGTTCGGAAACATTCAGGGGTATAACTTTTCTATCAGTCAAAGCTAAAGTTTCTACTTTTAGGGGAATTCTTTTCTAGCTCTATGTGGGATATTTTCCCCATGTTTATTATTTCCTTAATGGGGACACAAACTTCAACATGGTCAGGGAGAACTCCGATTTGATTACTTGCAGGGTAGGGTAGGAGGGAGTCAAGAGAAGGGGAACTTAGGCTTCATGTGCTGGTTAGAAGGGCACAGCAGGAGAGAGAATCAAGAAGATCTTTGAAGTAGGAGGTGATTTTCCAGTATGCAAGGACAACATCTACATCTGTGACAACAACTCAATGATATGTGGAACATGCTTCTGTTACCAGGGGTCTTTGCTCCCAGAGCTCCCAAGATGGTGGGGGGCTGCTTCCAAGATGGTGGGGGGCTGCTTCCAAGATGATGGCAAGCCTCATGTTCTCTGACCTGGGGTTCTTGGCCTCACGGATTCCAAAGAATGGAATCTTGGGCCATGCGGTGAGTGTTATAGCTCTATTAGAAGCCGTGGGTCATGGAAGAGAACCATGGAACCCAGTGACTAGTGTTCAGCTCGATTAGGATGAACCCGGACACTTAGCCATGCAGGAACAATGGCAAGCCTTTAGCCCAATCATGAGCAGCAATGGGCGCCTTGCTGGGTCAGGAGCACAGCAGACACCCTGCAGGATCCGGGGGGATGGAAGTCAGCGGTGGGTCTGTGACGGCGGCCAGCATCAGTGGATGGCGAGCGAAAGCTCAGCTTGAGCCGTAACAAACACGGACCAGAAGAGTGCAGTTGCAAGATTTAATAGAGTGAAAACAGAGCTCCCATACAAAGGGAGGGGGCCCAAAGGGGTTGCCGTTGCCGACTCGAATGCCTGGGTTTATATCCTGATCATTTTCTCTTCTGCTGTGCTCTCAGGCGATAGATCATTGGCTATTTCTTTACCTCCTGTTTTTGCCTAATTAGCACTTTAGTGAGCTCTCTTTACTATCTGCTTGGTTGGGTGTGAGCTAAGTTGCAAGCCCCATGCTTAAAGGTGGACACGGTCACCTTCCCAGCTAGGCTTAGGGATTCTTAGTTGGCCTAGGAAATCCGGCTAGTCCTGTCTCTCACTTCTACCAAATGTCCAACAAAGGAAGCCAGTATAGATCCCAGCAGCCTGGCGGATTCTAGAAGCCTTCTTCGGGGACCACTATTTGAGGCTCAAGCTCAGTTACTGTACAGAAAAAGTAAAGGAGGTGGGTCCTAGGGCATTCTTGGGACTCTGAGTTGGCTCACCAACTCCAGCTGCCCACTCTGGGCAGGTGTTACTTAAACCCACATCTAAGTTCAGATCTCTCTTTTTTTCTACCAGATATCTCTCGCTGGTGGCTTTTCAACACTTCCAACACCAGATGTCTATATAAAGCTCTCTTACTTCCAGCCCAACGTCTTCTGATTTTTTGCTGTGTTTGCAATCTCTGCTCACAGCTCCACCTGCTTCACCCACCCTCCCAGGTAGAAACTTGAGGATTATTGCTAATTTCTCCTTCTCTTTTCTCCTGCATACATTCTATTCAATCATTCTGCAGTCTTTGATCTTTCAATTCCCACCACAGCTGCCCTGTCTGATCCCCCATCGGTTTTTGCATGCATCACTTTAGCAGCCTCCTAATAATATCCTTCTCTCCAGTCTCTCTTTTTAACCATCGATTATTCATGGAACTTCTTGAGCCATTTGTCTAAGGCTCAGCTCTGGTAGTTTTATTTATCTTCTGCAAAAATCAGGGTGATTCCCACTGCTGTTTCTTAGCATGTCATTTCCGGCAAACACTGACATTCTCATGGACATTCAAATTACTCCTATGTGTACTTTTCCTGTTCTTTGTTTCTGGTTAGGTTGTTCCATCCTCCTTGAATTCTCTTCTTGCATATCTCTGTCAAAATCTTTTTCAAGGTCCTGCTCAAATTCTACTTCCTTTGTAAATAATATGCATTTATTCAATAAACAACTTACAAATTTTTACTATGCACTCCTAGGCATCAGGCACCATAGTAGGTACTGGCGAGATAGCCATGGATAAGAACGACATTATTGCTCATGGTCTATTGTAGGAGTAGATTCCAAACAAATAGACACATAAATAGATATTAATAGTAAGTTGTGCTATGTGTTTTGAAGATAAAGAACGTGATGTCATGAGATAGAACGATGCAAGTACAAGGAGGAGCAATATAAAGATGAACAGGATTTAGGCAGAGGGCAGGAATGGGGAAACAGGTGTTTGAAGGCCCTGCAGCAAGAAGGAAAGGGCCTTGCAATCCCTAAGGTCAGAATGAACTGTTCTGTCCCCTCTGTGTTCACAAAGGATTCTGTTTTCACAAGGACAGTCTGCTACTTATTTCATTAAACAACTAGTTGGTTCAACAAGTATTTCTGTGTACCTGGTATGTAGGCACTAGAAGTAGTAGCAGGCACTGGATGTAGAGGTGAGCCAAGTGTCCCCATGTACCTCCCAGAAATCCAGTCTCCGTAACTTCAAGGCTTGGCATAGTACTGATGGAATAGGAGGAACCTAGGAAAAATGTGGACCTACGTGTTCAGGAGCATGTGCTTGTGTGATAACAAGATGAAGTGGATTCATATTGGAACACTTATTACAAATGCTCCAAAACAGTCCCTACTCCTTTTCTGCAGGTCCTTCTGAAGACCAAGGAACCTCTCACTGAGCAGCCTGCAGAGGCTGCAGGAGCACACACAGAGTACTCCATTCCATTCCCTTGGATTCTTGGGCACAAACCATCCCCCTGGGATAGCAGACTTTCTTCCAGTTTCAAGTCGTTTGACCATGTTCTAGTCTGAGCTAATTTTGTAAGTCAAATTGCTTAAGAATGAATATGAAATCTTTGACTGAAGCCCAAATATATAAATACCCATCACATTTCCTTCCTCCCCAATTTTGCAATCATCCAAAAAAGCTGTTCATGTTGTCCAGCATAATTAGTTATTTATACACCCTCATGTGGTCCATTGTTCAGAATTAAATTGTCTGGTATACAGAATTTCTCTTGCAAGGCTTGTTTTGCCATTTTACTGCTGTTTGGAAGCTGTTTGTAAATACGTCCTTGTAGAACCTTTGGGGATATGTCTGAGCATATCCAGGATTTGGGGGGCGATATAAGACAATCCATATAAGCAAATATGCCCTGTGCAGGTCTCAGACCACCCCCTGCCTTCTAACACAAAGACTACCAAGAATTATTCATCCTTTCCTTGAAGACCCAGGGGAATTAGAAGGAACACAAAAATAGACACAGAAAGGTAAAAGTGGAAATCATCTTGGAGATCAAGACACTAGATTCTAGTGACTCCATTTTGCATAAGGGGAAGCTGGTCCCCAGAAAAGGGAAATGAAAGGGACTGGTCCACAGCCTCTCGTGGGTTAGTGGCAGGGCCATGCCCAAATCATTGTCAGCTGAGTCCATGATGTTCCTACTAAACCATGAAGTGGACTGGTACAAGACTTCTCCCAGGCATTTTCTGGGCTTGTTATTATTTGCTCCTGAACGACATGGTCCCAGACTGCTACGTTCTCAGTTCTGGTACCTATATATATATTTTTTTTATTTTTATTTATTTATTTTTTTGAGATGTAGTCTCGCTCTGTCGCCTAGGTTGGAGAGTAGTGGCACAATCTCGGCACACTGCAACCTCTGCCTCCCAGGTTCAAGCAGTTCTCCTGCCTCAGCCTCCTGAGAAGCTGGGATTACTGGTACCCACCACCACGCCCAGCTATCTTTTTTGTAGTTTTAGTAGAGACAGGGTTTCACCATGTTGGCCAGGCTGGTCTCGAACTCCTGACCTCAGGTGATTCACCCACCTCGGCCTCCCAAAGTGCTGGGATTACAGGCACGAGCCACCGTGCCTGAACTTATTTTATAGCTCTTTGGTCTCCTCCCAGATGGCTTGGCAGCCGGTGATTATTGATGAGTGTTACCCATCATGCAACAATTCTGCTCTCTTTTCTGTCATGCGGTGGTCAGAGACTCCAGATAGTCCTCCAATTTAATGTAAAATGAGACTTGTTTTTGAGTGAGGGTCTGAAGGACTCTGCTTCATGGGAGACATCCATAAATTTTATGTTCCAGCATATGGTTTATCTTGGTGAATGTTCCATGTGCCCTGGAAAGGAATGAGTATTCTGTTGTTATTGGGCAGAGTGTTCTACAAAGGTCAATTAGATTCAGTGGTTGTTTAGTTACATATCCTTGCTGGGTTTCCATCAACAAATTTTAATTTATAGACTTTGTAACATTAGCTTTGATTGTTCAAAAGCATTTTTAGGGTTGCTTTTTATATAAGAGTACAAGATCCTGAATCTTATTTTAAAATGGGACTTTCTGGGTAACCAGGTTAGGGGGCAGCAGTGCGGATTTTTTGAATGATTGGTCAGATGGTGTGATTCGAAGAATCCAGAAATTCTTCTCTTAATACACATATATGGGCTGTCAGTATGCTAACTTACTACAAAGATCCTACATAAATTCCCCTTGGAATAAGGCCTGTTGTTGTATCTAGGAAATATCAGGTCAGCTAGCCAACATCAGAACATTTAAAACTCATTATCTTTCTGTGTTATTATTCGCAAAGTCCCTAGATTTTCTACAATGAGGCCACATATTAGTGTTGATGAAATTTATTAGATTTTAAATATATTTATGACTTTATATTTTTATTTTAAATTATTAAATATGGAACCATACAGAAAAGATATAACAGATGCCATGTACTCACCACCAGAATTCACAGATGCTAACATTTTGCCATATTTACTTCAGATCTCTTTTTTTCTTAAAAGAAATTAAACGTAACACGCAAAGTAAAAGATTCCACCTTCCATTTCCTTTTTCCTCCCTCCTTCTTTCACTCCCATCCTCAACAGAGGAATCTACTCTCCTGAATTTAGTGGATATCATTCTCATGAATGGTTTTATACTTTCACTCCAAGCAAATGTATCCACAGCAATTTATGACTGAGACTATTTCATGATATTTATTATTTTTTATAGTCAGAGGAAGGAAGACTCATCTGTCATCTTTAGAGGTCCTAGATCCCTTATAATCTCAATTCCTTCCAAATGGATTTTGCTTTAATCCTGGTTTTTATGTTCTTTCTCTGGTGATCTACTTACCCAGTTTTATTTCCTCCTAGCTAACGTCTTGTCTTTATTTTGCCAGAATGGTAGCTTGAACCCTCCTCCTATGAATTGGCCTTTCAGAGGCTGTGGTCTGCTCACCTTAGGCATTACTCACCCCAAATCCCTGTAATCTGGCCCCTAGTTAGTTCAACCCACCTGGCTCCTGCACCTGGATCTGTGAGTGGCCATAGCTGCTCTTGTCAGACCTGACCTGTCTGCCTCAGCATTCCAGCACTAACAAGGAGGTTCAGTGCCCATCCTGCCCTACCTGTCTGTTTAGATCTTCCATGTTTGGAACGCAACCCCGAGAGAGGACACATCCGGGGAAGGCTGAGACAGTGCTGGCGGAGATTGATGAGTGTGAGGATGATGATTTATAATAGGCAACATTCTTGAGTAATATAATCAAAATGGTAAGATCTAAGGTGTAACACACTCAATACATTCAAAAGGTTTCCTTCAACGTAATAGTAGCTGATGTTTATGGAGCACCTACTGTATATTAAGTGCTATGCTAGGTACTTTGTATCTTATTCCTTCTTAAAAATAACTACTTCACAGATGAGAAAGCTGAGGCATACAGAAGCAATGTGCTACTATGAAAATATTATGGGATTTAGAGTAAGGCAAGTTGGGTTCAAACTGGCTCTACTACTTGCAACTTACACAGCCTTGGGCCAGTTTCTTAACTGTCCTAAGCCTGGCACAAAATAAGTGCTCAGTAATGATGACTATTGTTATTGCAGAAGATCTAGGTTCTTGCCCAAGGTTACACAGCTAATGTACAGTAGAACTGGGATTTAAATCCAGATCTGCTTCTCTAAAACTACCCTCTTTTCAGAGACATATGGGTTCTCTCTTAAAGAAGTTGTCATCATGTATGGAAAGAGCACTAACATTAAAATGAGAAGACTTCATCCCTTTCTGCCATTCTCTATCACTTATGTGATGGACAGCCATCAACAAGTCATTTCCTCTCTCTTTTTCCTCAGTTTTCTCTTTTATAACACGAAAGGATGGAATTAGGTAACCTCTAGGTTCTGTTTGTTCCACCCCTGGAATCCTGTCCCCTTGTTCAAAAAACATAACACTAAATTGCCTTTCCAAGTGGAATGACAAAAGGCAATGACATTCATATTTTAAAGAAGGCCAGGATAGGACAGTTGGCACAGCTTCTATCAGCAGTTTGTCCCAAACCCTTAACAACGGAAACCAATTGGATTTCTTTTCTGTTTCCCAACTTGAGCTGGGAAGGGATCCAGGCCATAGAAGGCTTTAGAAGACAACAAAATCAGTTGCCTAAACTCATAGCTCTCTCGGGCAAGTTTCTTTTCTTCTCTCTCTCTCTTCCCTTTCATCCTTCTTTTGTTTTTTTTTTTTTTTTTTTTAGAGAGGGAAGACTAAAACCAGAAGATGGGTAATTAAAATAACTAAGAGATAGAGAGTTACAGGAAAGGTTTTATTTCAGCTCAAGGTTTCATTTCTTTTTCTTTCTTTTCTCCCCAGTTCTTTCTGATTTCATTTTCTAAAACTACAGTACGTGTATTTGGGGGATCATGAAAGAAGTCCTACACTCCTGCTCAGTGAATTTTAAACTCTTCTACACCATCCTGGGCTACCTGTTTACTGAAGGTAAAGGTAGGAACAACCTTCATGGAGAAACCTTTGTCCACGTTTGGATCACTTTGGTGGTCCTCTTGGCCTTGGGGTCAAAGAAGCATTCACTTGCTCATCAAGTCTTTATCGAGCTCCTACTATGGATGTCACTGTGGTAAGCCCTGGGACAAGTAAGAAAGGAAAGGCTCCTGTTCCCATCTCTCATGGAGTTTATAGACCAAAGTAAAAGATGAAACACAAGTAAATATACAAATACAACATCTAGGAGGTGCTACAAAGAAGCTATGAAACTACCCTAGCTTCTGCTGCCTCAAATCTGGCCCCAGAGCAAGAGACTGTAGCACATCTGCCCTCCATGTCATCAGAGAGACTCACCTGGCCCTGCTGAGCTCGCCCTGGCTCCCTGGGACACCTGGTCTCCTTGCTTAGCTCCCAGTGTGCTTTCTCATCCTGCCCCTGCTCATTCTCTGCCGGCACTATGTTCTCTGAATGCTGGCAAGCTTGCTGTTCTCTAAATCCTCCCTTTCTTTTCCTGCTTTTGGGTCTTTGCTCTTGCTGATCCCTTTATTAGGAACTTCCCTCACCTCTACCTCCACTTGTCCAAATGCTACCAATTCTTCCAGGGTCTGTTCATGCTCCTTTACCCTCACTGCAGCCATCCTGAACCCTTCTCCCCACCTTGGGGAGTATCTGCTTGTTCTTCACTGGTGCTCATGGCATTTGGTTTATTGTGCTAATCAGAGCGCTCATCATCCACTGACTGGTATTACATAGTTACTTGTGTATCTGTCCTAGGCTCTTACCTACTTATCTCCAACCTAAAGGCATGTCTATTATTTCTGCATCTCAAACAGAAGCAGACACAGTTAATGAAAAAAAATATTATTGAATAAGTGCTCAGTAATGATGACTATTGTTATGCACTTGAGACTGGAGACCTAGGACAGAGACAGGAGCATATCTGGATTTAAATCCCAGTTCTACTGTATGTTAGCTGTGTAACCCTGGGCAACTTTATTTATTAATAATAAAGTATGTGAACAATCTTATATCACTGTACAAAGAGTGCTCATATATATTATCCAGCTTAATTCCTAGAACAACCCTGTGTGAGAAGAACTACTGAGTGCTGACACTAGTCATAGTGCTAGACTCATAGCTGAATTCAGATTCCAAATTAAGTAGCCTGATTGTAGATATAACCATTCACATGTGAACATTTTTCTTTTTTCCTGGCTCAGCAGTGCCAGTACTGCTCAGTACTGCTTCTTTGAGGTAGAATTATGCCCATTTTACAGATGAGAAAACTGAGACCTAGAAAGCTTCAGTAATTTGTCAGTATTGTAAAACTACCTATCTTTGTTATCAGAGAAACATGACTGTGACCAACCTAGGTATATGCAATTTTCCGCAGCCGTGTGAAAGTTTTATGACTCTTTAACATTTCTGGTTGTCTGCTATGTTCGGTGCATTGGGCTGGCTGGACCTTGTATATGTTGGGAAGAAGGAGGACTTACAAAGACTAAGATAGAGTCTTTGCTTCCAAGAGGTAAATAAAAAACAACTAAAATATTCTATCATCCACACCTATTCCCTCTCCCTTCTTTTTTCAGCATGTTACTGGATGCTGCCTCTTTATCCATCTGCCCTGGTGGAGGTCTTGAGGTTACAGGAATAGCCAAGAGAGACACAGGCAGAGTTAAGTCCAAAGCAGTCAGCAAAGGTGAGGAGACATAGATGGGTCCAGGTGGTAAGTAGGATTGGCCTTGTTATTGGAAGCTGGATGTAGATACTGGACTTAGAGATTTTGGTTTCTAGAGAAGACAGCAGCTCTCCATGCCCAGTTTAATGCTGTGGATTAGCGTGGGAGTGGCCCCAGACACACAGGGAGAAAAGGCCAATGGTCAGAGTGGAGATACTCAGGACACTCCAGGTGTCTGAGGGACCGTAGAGTTATGCCTCTCTATTACTAAGTGGATTTCTGCTCCCCCTTGCAGGCTAAAGCATGAATACTGGACATAGCCCACATCGAGGGTAGAGAACTTGGTTTTGGCTCTCAAGTAGACCACTCATCAGCAGATGACTGTGAGCAAGTCACTTCCTCCCTCCAAGACTCCATTTCTACAGGGATTCCATAAAATGGGCGTAAGAATTTTCACTGTGCTCGTATGGACTGGATTAGGCCATCAAGTGCATTAACACACTTGACTGTGAGCACCAGGTGCAGCCAAGATGCTGATGGGAAAGAAAAGTCTAGGTTTTGCCCCCTGCGTCCTTCCTCGTGACAGGATTATGCTGACGGAGGGCACATCAGATTGACTCACACATACTGAAATGGTCATAGTTATTGAGGTTACCCAGTTTCCAGGCCTGAACTAGTAAACCTAGCAATGAGAATCAGCCAGCATTAGCAAGTTTTCCGTGTGGGAGTGGGGTGGGCGTGGGGACTGGAGGGAGCAGGCGCTGAACCGGGAAAGGAGGAGGATGCTCATCATTGGCTAAAGATCCATGCCTGGAAATTAACGGCGTTAAAGTGAGACTTGCTTCAGGTGCCAACCCGGTAAGGCAAATGGAGAGGCTATCAGGAGACCAGAAGTTTACCTCAGCTATGCACTGAAGCACCACGTGCTCTGGTGCACATCCAGCGCCTCTCCCTGCCTCAGTTTCTCCCTTTGTAAAACAACAGCTTGTAAAGGCCTGGGGATCTTCTCATCCACGGGAGTTTTCTAAGGATGCAGGCGAAAGAGGTAGGAAAAGTCCTCTGTCTCTGTCCTGGGTGTTCGGGATCAAGGCCTTTTGAACCAATTCCGGAATCCGCCACCGGGCGGTGATAGGAGAGAGCCAGAGGATTCGTCAGTAAGTGTGCGTGCGTGACAGAGGGCTTTTAAATAGATCGCTTTGGATCTAGCACGGTAGCACCTGCTTCTAAGCTTCCAACGGCAGCTCGAGCAACGCGATCATTCAAAAGCGGCCGCTTTCCATTCACGTCTATAATTAGCGCGCAGGCTGCAGCTCAGGCTGGAGCTGCAAAGCGGGGCGGCGGCCTTGTGGGCGGGGCCACCGCCCCCCTCGAATTCCACCTTCCCAGCCCTTCCCAGCCAGGAGCCTCCTGCAGACTCCTGCAGCTTCCTCCCCACCCCCGCTGTCTGTCCTCGCCCTGGTCCTGGGCTTCGCTCTCAGCGCTCCAGGATTCCTGGACGACAGGGCCCAATCGTACCCTCACTTTGGGATCACTCTTGTGCAGTAAATAAGCACCTTGAAAGATGCATTCCAGGAGGGCAGCTATATTTAGAGTGGCATCCTCCTCTCCTCCCCGCACGCTCCTGCGTCCCGCCCTCTCCCCTCCCCGCCCCGCTCCCCGATGCCCCTCCCAGCCACCTCTCCCTCTTTGTCGCATTACATAGTAATCTGAGATGCACTGGATGTGCTCCAGGGAACAGAATGTACTTGGCAGAGACGCGGGGCTTGATGTCTGCAAAATGTCGGAAACGCAGCCAAGAGCTGCTAACTGGGTCATTAACCTCCAAAAGCAAAGCGAGGACTGTAAGGCCCGCTCTGCCTCCCTTCATCTCGCCAATAAAAGTGCCTCAGTGTGAGGGGGAAGAAAAAGCCCAAGGTTGGCTGCTTTGATTTCTAGGCACCAAAGGCAGGCCCGTCCTCTCGTCCTGGCCCGGGCCCCAGCCCCTCCGGGCCAGCCCCTGCGCCACATCAGAGTTTACAAGTGGCCTTTGAAAGGCTCAGCAACCCCGCAGGGCCAATGCTTGCGTCTCAGTAAAGAAGTTACCCAGCAGCCCTTCCCTACCGCACAGCCTTGGACACATTTTCTTGGGTCCAGGAGGAGTTAAGGGAGTCGGGGTGAGTAGGGGTGAAAGGAGAAGGTTCCAGGTCCTTCACCTACAGTGAAGGGCTCTGCCGTCTCTCCCCTCCTCTGCTTCTCTCCCTCTTTTTCCTCCCCCTCCTCTTTCTTGTTTCTTGTCTTCTTCCTTTCCCTCTTCCACTTCTTTCTGAGAGCAGGCTTTGAGGTAGGTTCATGAATACATGGCTTGGGTCCAGGAGATTTGCATTCAAGTCGCTCGCAGCTCTGTCACTTGCTATGTGACCTTGGGTGAGTCACTCATTTCTCTGCTTTTAAATTCCCTTCTTCTTAATTGTTCACCACAATAACACCTTCCTGACATACATCACAAAACAGTGAGGCCAAATGAGAAAGTCCTTCCCTGACCCTAGTCTTTCACCCCTCTGAAAGCCCTGAGGTCCAAAGTGCCTCTGGCCTTGTGTGTACTCCTGGAAAATAGGAATATAAGTGGTCTCACCAGAAAGATTCAAACGTTTGAATGTTTTCAAGGGGATAGCCCCTAAAATCCACCCTCTTCACGTTTTCTAGCCCTGTGAGGTTGCCAAACAGACACTTCCCCCTAATGTTCCAACTCACTTCTCCAGTGGCCAGAGAGAGAAAGTGACCGGTACAGAAACCAGAAGAGGTTGTGCATGCAGTTCCTCAAATGAGACTCCCTTCCTTGTTGGAGGGAAGACAGTCAGCCTGGTAAGACTAGCAGCAGCCCACGAGATGTGGGTCTGAGCAGTCTCAACAAAAGTCCAGGATGAGGAGAATGGAGATTCGTGCAGCTATGCTGATAAGAGGAGGAAAGCTCACTCCTGGTGCTGTCTAGGAAATGAGAACCAAGCCCAGCCTGGCATCAGCACCCTTCCTGCCTCATCTCTCGTTGGTCTTACCAGTCCTTCCATGGCAGCCACATCAGATGGACTCTGCCTGGTCACAGTGCTCCATCGATGCCTCCTGCTTTCCTGCCACCTGGGCCTTGGCTGAGGTGTCTTAAACAATTTTTTAAACTCATCAGAATTTGATGGCCTCTATTTGGCCTATCTTTGCCACACATTCAAATCTCTCGCATCCCTCAAAGCCCAGCTTCAATGCCAATTTCTCTATTTAGATGTCACTTCTTTCTCTTTCAGTCTCAATACACCCAGCCAGCCTTGGGTTATGCCATTTCTGTGCTTGCTAGAGCCCTCTTATTCCATAGAGATTTCTCTGTGGATACAAACTCTGCTGTTGATCTCAATACTGATGGCTAAGGTACATCATAATACATCATAAATGCATCCTGATTTGCCATCTCAGTTTATGACTTTGTCTTGGTATAATATAAAATGTACCTTATGGCTAAGGTACATTATAAGGTACATCATAATACATCCTGATTTGCCATCTCAGTTTATGACTTTGTCTTGGTATAATTAGTTATTAATAGGTCTCTCCTTCACCTTGAAGTTTTTGGGTTTGGATGATAAATTATACAGTCACCTTACTAAGGGTCTCTATCCAAGTACATGGTACATTAGTAAGGGCTCAGTAAATGTGGCAAAGTACCTTAAAGGGCATTTAAAGGATCTTTTATACCCAGTTCCCTGGGGCTCTCAGCCCTACCCTTTTCACTCCTTTTCTGGAGGCAGGCTACCATTTGTTCCTCTTCTCTCAAGGACTGCAGAATGACCTGTGACCACTTTCTTTTTGACAGGCCTTTCCAGGATTTCAAAATGCTCTGACCCAACAAGAGAAGTCACTTACCACAATCCTACTCTTTCTTCTCAGCCCCTAAACAGTAGAACAGCCACTGGATATTGGAAATAGGTATCAGACACTAGAGAAGGTCAGAACACAGCTGGTGCGATATATCATTTCCAGCCTCAACTGGACTTTTGGCCTTGCCCAATTTCTTTGTTTGTTTGTTTGTTTGTTTTTGTTTTTGAGATGGAGTCTTGCTCTGTCACCCAGGCTGGAGTGCAGGGGCATGACCTCGGCTCACTGCAACCTCTGCCTCCTGGGTTCAAGTGATTCCCCTGCCTCAGCCTCCCGAGTAGCTGGTACAGGTGCCCACCACCATGCTTGGCTAATTTTTGTATTTTTAGTAGAGATGGGGTTTCACCATGTTGGCCAGGCTGGTCTCGAACTCCTGAGCTCAGGTGATCTGCCTGCCTCGACCTCCTAAAGTGCTGGGATTATAGGCATGAGCCACTGCACCCAGCCAGCCTTGCCCAATTTCTTTGACAGTCCAAGTTTTCAGAATTGCCTCTATTTACACAGTTGCCTTAGGAGAGGATCACAACTTGGAAAGCTTGAAGCTTCTTTATTATAAACTATGTAGTTAACATCCTAGGTTCTGTTCAGAGGTCAGAAAAGATAAGGTCTCTTGCGCTTTTTCATCATAATAAAAAACTTACTCAAAAGTCAGCCTGTTGGGGTGAGTGTTTGTTGACTTTTTAAAGAAGATATCAAGCATTTGGAAATAACAGAGGCAATACGCCCAGCCGTGTGAGTGGAGCTCCAGCTTCAGCATCAGGAAGCCTGGGTCGACGTCTCCTCCTCTGACTCATTGCTTGCTGAAACATGAATCATATGCCCTTTCTCGGCACTGGGTCTCACTTCCTTCATCTCCCCTATAAAATGGGTGTATTTGCCATTTCTACCACACAGGAGGGGGCTGAGGCTTTCAGAGTCCTTGCTAATTACACTCAAAAATATTATTAAAAGTAAAAATAAGCCATAGTGTGTTTTTGACGCTCTGAAGAGGCACACATGGAGGGTATGCGAAGCCATTTTATGACCTTGCTTCGTTTCTGGACATCCCAGTTCACTGAGAACAGCCTCTCAGAAAGTGGGAATGGGCAGGAGAATCCATGTTGAGATGGAGATGCGAATGAGTCTGGTCTGTTTACGTGGGAGCAGGAGACCTTTGAGGAGATCACTCGCCAGCAATCAAGAAGAAGAACATGGAGACTGGGATGGAAACCCAAATAGGACTATTCTGTGGAGGGCTCTGATGCCAAGGCTGGGGTGTTTGGACTCCCTTGAGGGTTGTGGGAGATCAGTGGAGGTGACTGAGCAGGAGCATGGCACGACCCACAGTGTGTTTCAGTGAGACACTTTTTCAGGGAGGGGCAGAAACAGGAGCTGTCACCTTGTAAGCAAATGGCAGCTTGTAAGCAAATGGCAGCTCCCCTCTGTCTGAGCTTCAGTTTCTCATCTGTTAAATAGATGGGTTAAACAGCAAATTGGTCTAATATGCTGTGATTCTATAGTAAAGAACATGAGGAAACAGCTTGTGCATTTTGGCGTGTGTGTGTGGAGGGTGTGTGTGTTTGGGTCAGGGGAAGAGGTGGGAATGAGGTAACTGCTTTGTTAGACACAAAGCCAAGTCCAGAGAACTTGTTCTTTAGGGAGGAAGCCTGAGCAGCCTCACGATCTCTAGCAGGTCTGAAGAACTTTCTGGGTATCTTTCTTTAGGCCACAGCACAGCACAGCACATCTGCACTTTAGGGCCTGGCCAGCGACCTCTGTCTAGACGTGTCTGCTGTCTACTTCCTAGTTCAGCTGAGAGAGCTAATATTTGAAAAGACTGGCCAGGTGCAGTGGCTCATGCTTGTAATCCCAGCATTTTGAGAGGCCGAGGCTGGCGGATCGCCTGAAGTCAGTAGTTCGAGATCAGCCTGGCCAACATGGCGAAACTCCGAATCTACTAAAAATACAAAAATTACCTGGGTGTAGTTACAGGCACCTGTAATCCCAGCTACTTGGGAGGCTGAGGCAGGAGAATTGCTTGAACTCTGGAGGCGGAGGTTGCAGTGAGCCGAGATCGCACCCTTGCACTCCAGCCTGGGTGACAAGAGTGAAACTCTGTCTCAAAAACAAAACAAGACAAAACAAAACAGAAGACTGTATAGGAGTTTGTGCAAACTAGCTATTTCTCAAGATATTTCAAATCTCTCTGTATCTTCATATTAAATTTCCAGGAAGTTTTATATCAATGAGGACTACATGGCTTGGAGGCCCCAGAACTCTATCTTTGAAGTACAACTTGATAGTACACCTCTGACACTTACCAAGGTTTGCTGTAAGATTGGTACATAGAAAAGCCTTTATTATAATGGTGTTATAAAGATAGCATCTGTTAAGTTGCTTTATATAAAGTTTCAGATGGAAAATTCATCAGTGAACTTATATAGTAAAAAAGAAAATATTAAAAATTTGGGTGGGTCTACTTAGGTTTAAGTGTAACTGCATTTGTGCTCTTGTTTTAAAGTTGGGTTTAAAAATACTTGTGCTTTTTATTATAAGCTTCCTCAAATATCTTTTCAAGTAGGTTTATGTAAATAAGTAAGTAAATAAATAAATAAAGGTTCACTTGGACCCAAGTTAGTGCATGAAATGAAGAAATAAATCCACTTACGAATGGTGAACTGACTGAAGCCCTCCTAAGATGTTAGTTCAGGCAAAAGATCCAAATTCCAGAGCATCACAGGAGACAGCAGATTCCGCTGAAACTATTAACTTACTGCTCCTATATATGAGGTGAACTTTTGTGTGAGAAGGATCAGAGAGATTGTGATCATCTCTAAACAGTGCAAAAATCTAATGATGAGCAGGAGGAGAAAATCTAAATAGTTCTGGTAGAGATATAGGGATTAGTAAGTGAGGAGGTTATATGCTGGAGGTTACATTTAGCCTATAAAAACACCGTAATCCAGGTTGATTCTACCAATTACTGTGTGGCCTTGAGATCTACATCTTAGCATTTACTAAATGATAGGGAAGAGCAGTTGAGCTCTTAAGCTTCTTCTAGTGCTCACTTTGTATTTGCCCCAAAGTCAGTCTACACTGGGTGGCTGATCAAACTCCACCTCCACCTTGGAGTCCATAAACCAGCTAAGAAATTGATACCCTCTTCTTCACCCTTAGCCCCACACCACACCCCCACTGCTCATGACTGGAGGCCATATGTCGACTGGAGGGAAGGATGTGACTGGAGGTCTCTGAGACAAGCTCTTCTCTTCCCTCAGGGACATGTCTATTCACTGAAGAATGACATAATAAATGGTCAGCTACCTTTAACCTGCCTTCCATGGATTCCCTGAGGAAAAATTAAATTACTATTCTAATATGCTACAAACGCACAGACTCAGAATATAAAATATGAAATGAATCTGACAGGTTATGTGGTTCAGCTCCTGCACTTGATGGACGGGGAAACTGAGGCTTGAAGAGACTCACCCAAGGAACCTGGCCAAAGACACAGAGACAAGAAGTCTTGGAGCTAGGGCTACAGCCCAGATCTCCACTGCTCCTTGGTGCTCTTTTTTTTTTTTTTTTTGCTACAAGTTGGAGCTCAGTCCCTGGGTTGCAATGGATAAATCTTTTGCTAGGCAACCCAGTTGCTAAGCTTTGCTCACATCATTCTTGAGCTCAAAAACCTTTATGGATTTCAGCTATTCATTCCTAGTATAGTCATCCTTTGGTATCCTTGAGGGATTGGTTCCAGAATCTTCTGAGGATACCAAAATCCAGGGATGCTCAAGTCTCTCATATAAAATGGTGTAGTATTTGCATATAACCTACGCACATCCTCCTATATGCTTTAAATCATTGCTAGATTACTCATAATACTTAATGCAGTGTAAATGCTATGTCAATAGTTGTTATATTGTACTATTTAGGGAAGAATGACAAGAAAATCTCTACATGTTCAGTACAAATGCAACCTTCCATTTATTTTTCCAAATATTTTTCATCGACCCTTGGTTGAATTCATGGATGTGGAACCTATGGATACAAAGGGCCAATTGTACAAGATTCATTTTGTGTCATTATTTGGGCTCTGCCCATGATATTGCTACTACTTTTTTAAAAAAATTATGAATTCCCTTCTGGAAGACGAGGTAGAAAGAAGTAGACAGGTGATCTTGCTAAGCAGGTTTGACATCTCTCACACACACCTATTTTGGCTAACCTTTTCCTGATTTCTCAGCCCTCAGTAGCTCCTCTGTGCACGTGCCCAGATGTCACATTTCTTATTAACTTATTTTCTATTTCTTGAGGATCATTTAGTCACTTTTTTCTCTATAGTAAGCAGAGAAGGTAGAGCTGGAAAATGGGGTCTTCATCAGAGTTTAACTAGACTATGAATAGAATTCTGTAAGGCACGGACCAATGAGCTGTCTTTTAGGTCAGTCCAGAAGGACTCAGATTCACACCAAACTAAGTGGCTGGTGAATGAGGCTCAGATTGTCCTCCCAGTTTCCCACTGCCATCCGCAATCCTGCTCCAAGAGCGCCCTCTGCTGGAATGCAGCAGGAGCCAACATCCTCAGCCATCTTGGAAATGGGGCCAACTGGAACTCCGAAAGGATGAAAAGTACCTCCGTTTAAATACAAGCTCCAAATAAGACAGATCAAGTCTACAATGTCTTCTTGACTTTTATTTCTCATTCCTTCTACTTCAATTTCTTTGACAACTTTTCTTAAGAGGATCATGATGTGGTGAAAGAATAGAATTTAAAGAGGGGAAATGTAATCCAGTGAAATGGGCATAAAACTAAGAATTCTGCCTTCTTTGAGAGGTTTAATTGCTGGGTTACAAAGAGTAATTTCTTGGAATAACTCAGTTTCTAGTCTCAGATTGTAATTACTCCTTCAGTTAAAAACCTTCTTCCATTCATTGCCTGCTAAATTAAGTCAGCATTCTTTACTTAGCTTTCAAGGTATATTTGTATATGAATTTACAAATTCATAATATGTTACTTAGTTTGTATTTCATTTATCAAAGCTAAGAGTATCTTTACTTTAGAAAACAATTTTACTCTGATCTACTTTTTAGACATTGAAAAGATATTGAAAACTTTAAAAGTATATTTGAATACCAAAGTCATATGTTTCACATTAAAAATCATGCTCAGCACTTAATCTGCTTATAATTTTGAACAAGTGGAAGACCCTGATTAAATAATTAGCTTTTGAATAGAAACAATAATTGATAGGTTGAATTCTATCTTTAGCACTGATGTTAGTCCTAACTTGTTGTTTAGGATTGAGACAAGGTAAAGCGACATAAAAGATTTGGGGGAGTTGATAAAACCTTTAAAGTGTCATTTAGACAAAGGAAGAAACAGTAGCTAGGAATATACCTATTGAGTAAACATAGCAATGTGGTAGATTCTAGTCCTAGACCCCTATTTTACAGCTAGAATTATGCCAAAAAGTTGAAAAGTAAAGCTGGATGAAACCTTAGAGAAGACTCCGCCATCTTATAACTCAGAGGGTGAAATGAGACCCAGAAAGAATAGTCTTCCCAAAGGCTCATGGTCACTTATTATAGGAGCCTCAGTTGGAATTTGAGTCATCCAATTCTCAATCCACTGTTCTTACCACTACCCAACACTACCTTGTTTAACTGTCTTTCTTGCATAAAAAGGGACTTATAGGTGAGAGATTCTATAGTGCCATTGGGAGCTGCTGCCTGAATCTCCATGTAATTTCAAAGAGTTTCCTAACTCAGATCCTGTCTCATTTCACTGTATCCTTAAGAGGCTGAGAAACGGGGCATTCAGATTCTTTCCCCATGCTGACTCTTCATTCTGTTTACACATGGGCCGGCCAGATGCTAGAGAAAAAAAAAACAAACATTTGCAGCTGTTATCAGGGGTAGGATAGAGCACATGAGGTTCCCAAGTTTGATCCAACATGTCAGAATACACTTGATTTTTCCTCTGGCTTGGAGTTTACTGCCTTCAGCTTCTTCTACAAAGCCTGAATGTTGCCATTTCATGTCGAAACCTGCACTGAGAGATGCCGATGGCTTCTTGAGCTAACTTCAGCCCATCACTGCAGCGGTCTAGATGACCAAGGAAGTGACTGCTTCATTACAGCTTGAGGGGTCCCTCTTTCTTCATCCCCCACTTTCATTTTTTTTTTTTTAAAACGAAAAGGCCGGTGGTTCTCCCAAGTAGCCAGAGGCCAGCAGGAGCACTAAGTAAGAGACAGCAAGAAGTGTTCTTAGTGAGAACAACGTGGACTTTGGGGTTATGTAGAACCCAATTTTAATCCTGGCCCAGCCATTGACTGGCAGTTTGATTTTTGAGTTATTTAAGCTGGAACCTTATTTTTCTTGCTTATTTATTGAACTATTAATTGAAAAAGTGATTCTAGTCCTAGACCCCTATTTGACAGCTAGAGAAATGAGACATGAACTGATACTTGCTCAGATAAATAAATTTCTTACTCAGAGGATAATAGTCAATGATTAATAGTTTCCACTGAGACATCACAAATAAGAAATAGATTGAAATTACATTTGAAGGATCTAGATTAGATATCAAAAACTTCCTTGGAAGGGAGCATCGTGAAACCTCTATTTCTTAGAAACCTTTAAGAATATAATAGTCACACATGTGGAATGAGTTTAAATGAAGCATCACTTACCAGGATAGACGACCTCTCTAGTTTTTCCCCAGTTAAAAAATCCAAGACTTGGGTTCCTTCTTTCAAGAGGAGTAATGTAAAAAGTCTGACCCCTAGTGGTCATCATCTCTGCATCGGACCTAAGGGAAAAAGGCCAAAAAGAATGATAACAACCAGACTTTGTTTTGGAATTAAAAACGAGCCTTAGAAATGTGAGAGTCAAATTGTCTAATTCTAAAACAAGGGAACTTAGACCAAATGACTACAGATATTTCCCCAACACCAGCGACTCTGGAGTAAAGCTTGTTATGGAACTCAGGACCTTTTGCTGGTGCTCTGGGTTCAAGATCCAATCTCATCTTCCAGAGTCTCCCACCTGGAATCAGCCCCTTGGTGACATAGAAACAGCAGATATACGCTGATTCGACTTTCAGGGCACAGGATTCAGTCCTCATTCTTTCCTTTTCTTTCATGATGAGGAGCACTTAATTGTTCAGTAGATGCAACTCTCTCTCACGTAACCAACCTAAGTTCTCCATTCCCTTTGTACATTCTGACAGATGCTCATAGCATGCTAAATGCTCATGAATGGTAGGCTGCTTTCTAGTTTCCCGATGCCTTTCTTCTCCCATTAATCAAATTTGGTGCATACAAAGAACCAGCTAATTTTTTCCCCAAACCTGTTTATGCTACTTGTATTAGTAAATGCAATTATATAATTTAAACATTATGCAAACAGATGAAATATAAGTATAAAAATAAAGAGACTGTGTCCATAAAAATTAAATTGATTGCTTTGGAAAGGCTCAAGAGGGAAGAATTGCTGAAAAAATGACCTAAAATTAGTTTGTGGATGAGACAACTGTAGAAGAATAACACAAATATTAAAATCTAGAATAATTCTGCAAGTTTCTAAGGTTTTTATCCACTACAAAGAACAAAAGAAAAGAAAACAAAAACAAAAATACCTGAAACTTCAACTAATAGAGGATGCATGATGGGAGTGGTTTATTCAAGAAAAATGAGATGGAGCTTCAGAAATGGAAAATGCACACTTAAAGAAAGGCCTTGGCTCTACCTACTGGCAAGTGAATGTCTTAAGTTAAAATATAAATAAAATATAAAAATAAATAAATAAAATAAAATACGTATTTTTATGATTCCTAGCTTTAGCCAAAATTTCTGATTAGCTGACACTGAACTGTAATAGGTGGAAGTATTTCTTTAGTATTAAGATTCAGATATCAGAGTGAGACCTAGGAAAACTGGTTTACTTAATATCTCCTGAGTGCTAATCTCCAGAGGATTTGGTCTTTCAAAAATTCCTGTAAGGTCGGTTTTTATTTCCATAAGTCTGCTTTTTGCAGGCACTTTCCACAGATCCTTTTCCCCTTAACAGTAAGTAAGCTTTATCTCTGAACTAGGCCCCAAGAATTCAGCTTTCAAACCCTCTGTTACATTAATGTTTGTTCACTTTAGCAATTCAGTAATAGTCACTCAGGATCTAGAACCAGATCCAATGTTTGATGTCTTAAGATTTCGACAGTGTAGGGCCATATGTGGACACTAGCAATATTACATCTTGCTTTTTCAAAATGTAAAAGCCATAAACATGGACACACCCATTGTTGTAGCCTTGTCTTCTGGGGAATGCATATTATAGAAATAATATGCTGTGCAAAGATGTTCATTGCAGCATTATATGTAATAGCAAATACACTAGAAGCAACTTAAATATTTAGCAACAAGGCAATCATTTTATTGTGATATTTTAGACAAATACACTAGAAGCAACTTAAATATTTAGCAACAAGGTAATCATTTTATTGTGATATTTTGGCCAAGTATCATTTTGTGGTTATTGCTGGTCACTTATGTCGTCATTAAAATGACTCTGTTGGAATGAAGGAAAAAAGTCCAAAAAAATGAGAACAGGCCAGACTTTGTTTTTGGAATTAGAAACGAACCTTGAAAATTTCATAGTCAAATTCTCTAATTCTAAAATATAACTATTATCAATAAGGAAAATTGTTCATGATAGTATTTTAAGTGAAGAAAGAAAAATACAAAATGGAATGAACTTCACGATTACCAACGTTGTAAATAAAGGTATGAAATGTATGAACTGGGAAAGATTTAAGGCTTTACCTTTTGCTAATTTTTCTTTTCTGTTTTATTCTTTCGATGATTGTAAAACCCCACATTATGCAATAATTCACCAGTTTTTCAACACTGGCATCCTGGGAGGCCTTGAGGTGCCTGAGATTTGACTTAAAGTTGGCTAGAACCACAGGATCACCCCTCTAGAGGAGTGAGGATTAGGCAAGAGCTTACTCAATTATAGGTGGACTGGGTTGGAAGGTATCTTTGAGATCATTAAGATGAATTATACCACTTAAAAGCAATTTGATCTTGAATAAGTTACTTGTCTTTGCTAAACCTCAGTTTCCTTATCTGAAAAGTGGCATAATAAAAGTGTCTATGCCTGAGTTTTGTAGTGAGGTTTAAATGATATAAATACAGTAGATGGCGCAGAGTAAGCTCTCAATACATGTTAGTTATTGATATCACAGAAGCCAGTGGTTGAGCCAGGGCCAGAATTCACCTTTTTCAACTTCCTTACTGGGGCTTTTTCTATCGCACTGTGTCATAGATCTTTCATCTTTACCCAGACTAAAATCCTTTGCTTTCGTGAGCACCGGGTAAGAGAAAGCCTATTCCAATAATACTGAAGACACTGTGACTTCACATAACTCTTGTCTATCAGGTGACCAATAGCATACACTGTAGCCAGAACTACCTATTAAAATGGTCAGAGATATCATGAGGAAAGGGTGCCTACTGAACTGAAAGCATGCCTTAAATAAGACAGAGTTGGGCTCAACTTCTACAACAGTGTATGTTGGCTTGAGTTCTTATTCTGCATTTGTTTTTATGAGCCTCAGTTTTCTTATTGGATAAATGAAAATAATTATTCTTATACAGATGAAATATGAGTTGCACATGTAAAATGCAATGCAATTCAAAGTAGTGATTTTTAAAAATTATTTTATTAAAAAAGTTATACTGTATGTTTTATGTGCTAGGCATTATTCCAAGGGATTTATAACAATTAATTCATTGAATGGACTCCTTATAACAATTCTATGAGGCAGGTACTATCATTATTGTTGCTTTACTCAGGGAGGCACAGGAATGTTGAGTAACTTATCCAACATCACCGAAGTGAGTGGTAGAGCTGAGGTTTGAACCTAAACTTTCTGGCCACAGAATCCATGCACAGCCCTCAGGCTGCCTTATTATCACTGAAACAGCTTTGGCCTAAGAGAAACCAAAGTCAAATATAAATCCTAGAATCTGTTCTTCTTTCTTACAAGGTCCCATTCAGTTTAGTTCAGTCCCATCCACGGCAATCTGATTCACTCCAATTCAATTCAGTTTAATTCATTTCAGCTCAAGAAATATTTTTTTGAATGTTTAGTTTGCATCAATAGCCACTGTGTTTGGCATTGTGAGGGAGGAGTAGGACCCAAGAAACTTGCAATTTGATGGGGAAGCATAAGTCACATATAAAAATGATGGTGAAATATGCAGTGGAGAAGGCAGTTTCAAGAAAGAACTTCAAATCTGGAACTGTGAGGATCAGGGTCAGGGTGCTTTATCAAGTTTCTCCTCTCTACTGCTCATTGAATGAAAACTGACCCATTCATGAGGACAGACAGGGTCTCCTGGAACAACAGAGTGTGGGTAGAGGACAAGCTGAAACATGGGTACTGTGGACTCCTGAAAAGCAGAGGATCTTAGACTGGGCTTGTGTCTTCAACGGTGAGACCATTGCCCTCTGTCTAGTTCCAGCCAGAGTGGCTGACAGCCTTTGACTGCCATTTTAAGCTAAGATGAAGCCATTTCAGTGGCCTGGTATATATGATTCTTTGTTCTCCCTCTTTTACTAAGCTTTTCGAGGAAAATCTGCCTATTGATGTGGGATTTTCTGTTTTTTGATTATTAAAGGAGACAGTTTATATACAACACCTTGCACAGGTCCGACCCATAGTTAGTGCATGTAAGGGGACAAATGTTACCCTAAACCTTTGTAATCTGACCACATCCCCAAGTCAAATGGCTCACAAGCCTGACTGTGTATGACAGTCATTTTCCTCTTTTAGGGAGCTCTATATTCCTGTTCCAGGACGAAAACCGGGAAAACCCAGGCAAAGCATCTAAGATCATGCTCTTGCTTGTTTAGTGGCCACACTGCATGGAATTTGAGTATTCCCCATGGGTAAACTGCTCCCTTACACAACACCTTTGACGTTACACTATTAAAAAGGCTTGCATATTAAAATTTGAGGCATGTGTAAATACCTCATAATTAACTGCTGTCTATTTAACCAGACAGCTCTAGCAAGTTAATTTGATGTCTGTTACGAGACTTAATAATTGTCAGTGATTTTTTTTTAAACAATTTACTGGTATAATCATTAACTACTCCTAGATTATCTTGTCAAATTGATAATTAAATGGCTCAAAAATTCATTACAGAGTTAGTATATTAATGGGAATGTAATTAAATAATGTTTGCTTATGTAATCTAGAGTTTATTACCTGTACACTTATTTATTTTTTCTATACTTTATTAAATCTTCCTAGAGGCCTTTTCAAAATTGATAGAAAACCAAGAGTCAATAAATGTCTTATTAGATCCAAATAAGCCACTTAATCGAGATACTGAAATAAATATGGATTCTCCATATATGTGGAGAGGTAGGAGAAATCATTACTATCTCATATAGGAGATATGGGAAAATAAAGTTCCTTTCCTTCCTTGTTCTATTTCCTCCTGCTTCCCTTCTTCCTCCCTTCCTTCCATCTTCCTTCCTTTCTTTCTTCCCCTCTCCTCTCTCTCCTTCTTTCTTTCTCTCCCTTCCACCTTCCATTTCTTTTTTCTCCCTCCCTTCTTCCTTTCCTCTTTTGGGGAAAAAAAAGAAAAGCTCTTTTCTTTATTTCATCAAACATTTAAGTGCCTGCTATGTGCTAGCCATTGTGTAAGATACTGAGGCTATAGAAGGCATGATTTTGGTCTAATGTAGTGAAGGAGAAAGACCTGTAAAAAATTGCAATGCAACATGCTTAATGCAACCCTAGAGGCAAGTACAAAGTGGTAAGGGAACACAGAGGAAGGAACAGCCGTCTGTGCTGGTAGTCAGGGAAGATTTCTCAGAGAAGTTAACCTTTGTGCTTGCCCGAGAATAGGAGGTAGGAGTTTGCCAGGGGAAAAAAGTTAGAGTGGGGCATTCCAGGTAGAGGGAATAGTGTGTACAACAGCCTAGAGACAGAGAACATGAAGCATTCATGAGTGAGATGGAAAGGGATGAATTTTAAACTGCTGAATGTCAAGATCGGAGCCGTGCTTTTCGAAGGATAACCTTGGATGATAGAGTAGGGATTTCAGTAGCTCTCATTTATACAATTATGATGTTCCATGGTTTTCCCTGATATCCTTGAGTTCTCAAGATATGTGTACAAATTGCAGTCTGCCTGGCCCTGCCCTTTTCCACTCACTTGCCTTGTGGTGATCACAATGTGGTCAGGGTTTTGATTTTACAGGTTGTAGTGGATATCAGCGCCTTTGTCACCGTAAAGTTATTCATACTAGTCAGATTACATATTCAAATTTTGAGTTTGATAAATAAGATCACAACATATTTCAACCTGGGTCACCTAAAAATACTAATACTTAGTTTAGTTATTCTCGGGCATGCTGTGATATACCCAGGAGGAACAGAAATCAAACTGAAGGATGTTTGGTTATATGAGCAACTCTGGATAAAATGTAGAAGGGAATGGGCCTTAAATTAACAACTTTGTGAGTTTTCAAGCCCCTGGATAGAATCCAGCCTTTCATAACCTTCTTATCCTTCATGACTACTGAGATATGCAAGAGTCAGTAATAGTATTTTTGTCCCTTTCCAAGTGTCAATCACCATAAAAGTCACTGCCTACCTGGCATTGCTCCTGGCTAGATAGCTGGATGATTTTGGTGAGGAAGAAAAAAAAAAAAGAGATACAAGGTAGAAATAAAACTGCGCTATAGTATTTAAAATTATCTCGTCTATACTCAGCAAGTAGGAATGTGTTCAGAGTCTCTGGAGACATTTTTTCATGATGCTTGGAAATCAATTTCATATCCTAATGCTATTCTCAAGTTCAGGCTCATGGAAAAATCTGCTTGGAGGGCTCTCCTTGCCCTGGAAATAAGAATGGTACATTTCTGATACCCACGTTCTCTGCCTGTGCCAGGCCTCCTTAAATGATATGAATTGTGACCAGCAATGTTTTAAAATGACCAAAATGATCACATTAGATGATCACATTAGACAAGGTTAGAGGCGATCAAAGTCAATGGCTAAGTAATCCTGAGGGTACAAAATTCTCTAAACTTTGAGCCTGAAAGAACTTAGATGTAAGTGACAAAAGACACTACAAAGTAGCTTTACCTAAAAAAAAAAAAAAAAAAAGTATACATTTGTGGAAAGCAGAACTTCAAAACTCCACTCTGGAACCTCTTCTGAAATAGCTGCAGGTTTAACCAGAGGTAATTCACGCTGTCAAAGCTTTAAACTGAGATGATAGATGATATGCTCTTGAGGGCAAATATGGGAGTGAAGGCTGGACATGAATCTGATGACCAGCCACTTACTAAGTTAATAACAGGACAAGTGGCCTTGTTTCTCGGGGCCTTACTTTCCTCATGTATAAAATGGGGATAATAGTCCCAAGCCCACCCATCTCACATCACTGCTTGGAGGAGCAAATGAGACCACGGATGTAACATACCTTATAAATAGGTCATGACGTATTGCACACATGTAAGAAGTTGTATTATGGTTAGAACTAAAAGGCTGTATATATTTCAGAGGCAACTATTCAGATTCAAGGCATGTGGTTAGAGGGAGGTACTGCCTTGTCTATCAGAGCCTGGTTTCCAAGTACTGATCAACAGACTTACAGAATTCTTTTCTCTGAGAGCGGTTGCTCCTCCAGGAACTCCTCCTTGGAGGCAGTTATTGTAGTTGGCTGCTGACCTGTGTGTATCCTCAGTTACTGTGTGAGCTCCGTGAGTGTAGGGACCATGACTATTGTAGCAGCATAGCACAATGGTGAAATGTGCAGGATTTGGGGCCAGGCGACCTGGGCCAGTCCTAGTTCCTGGCTTTTCTGCTTATCCACCGTCTGGCTTTGGGTGAATTATTGAACTTCTTCAAGTCTTAGTTCTCTCATCTCTGATATGAAGATAATAAATATACCTACCTTATAGTGATGTAAAAAAGATTGAATGAGTTGGTATATGTCAAATCTGGAACATAGAAAGTGCTTAAGGAATGCTGGGTATTTATTATTATTTTTATTTGTTACTGTTGTTGTTCCCTTCATATTTCTAGTGCTTAGAACAATGTTATGTTATGAATAACATAACAGTTATTCAACAAACAGATAATGAAAGACTGCAAAAGAAAGTCTGTATCCCAGCAGATACTCACACCAGAATTAATGAATCCTAAGGGTCAGAAAAAAATGGAAAAGGACTGAATCATGTGGGTTGGGTTTGCAAACTTTAAGGCCTATTTTGACATTTTGTCTTTACCAATAACAAAAACACATCTACTATACTGATAATTAACAATATTGGTATAACGAAGAATTCTAAATAATTTTTAAGTCAGTATCTCACTAGATTCCCACACCAACCTTGTGGGGGAAAGTATTCTTATACTATCCACTTTGTAGATAAGGAAATAGAGATTCAGAGAGAGGAAATATCTTGTCTGACCATCACACATCTGGTAAACAGAGGTGCTGAAATTAGAAGTTGGTCTTCTGACTCATTGTTCTTTCCTCTTCCTGGGAATGAACGCAAAGCTAATTCATCCTGGCACTGGGTCTCTGACAGAGGCAGTGGAGGGCATTTTGCGGAAGAGCCTGGTTTGTCTCCCTGACTGCAACAACCAAATTAGGAGTGTAGCTCCTAGATATCTAGATTTCTTACAGTCATTCATTAAGAATCTCTCACCTGTGAGTTTAGCTAAGGCTTTGTGAAGCTCATTTTCAGCTCAGCCTGTACCTTGGTTTTGAATCCTATTTTCCTTAGCATATGAAATGTGCGTCACCTTCATTGTGCTGGGTTTTCCCTGGTGAAAGCTTAGCCAATACAACCAGTCCCTGCTCTGAGCGTGGAAACCGGAAGCCCTGAAGGTTTTTCAACCTAGGCTATTTAGGCAAACTAGACATTGCAGTTTAATCACACCGTTGCTCAACTTCATAGATCCTTCAGACTGCCTTCAGAGAAAAACATTTCTCTCAATAATTCAAACCCCTGATAATTTCCTCTGAGAAATTACCAGCAGATTGCAAAAACAGCATAGTTATTCACTACGTGACCTTTTCTTCAGTCCCATTGTCTTGTACCGCTTTGCAGCATTGCATATTTTTGACAATTTTACCTCTAGTACCTCTTGAAATTTAACGTTACTCTGGTTCTCCTACACCTGCATCCTGGCCTTCTCTAAAAACTTTGTAGCTTTTTCCTTATCTACCTTATAACTTTGGACATTTCCCTAAGTCTAAGCCTGTGGTCCTCTGCTTTTTCTTCTCTTCTTTTCTTTCTTTTTCACCTGCTCTGCCAGTGTTGTGCTAGGCACTAGGAAACAAAGACATGTGAAACATCGTATCTAACCTCAAGGTTAGATACTGACCAACAAATGCTACCTCATTAGGTATATCTTACTGTTATATTAACTTTATATATGGGCTAAACTTGTCTCCTGTACTTGATTGTAAATTCCCTGAAACAAGGATGGGTGCCACTGGATTCAGAACAGGAATAAGATATTTGAACTCTGACTCAGGTACCTACTGGCTACTGCAGTCTAGTAGAGGGCTAATGGATGTCTGAACGAAGACCTCTAAGTTTAATACACTTTTGTGCTTTGATAGGAGTAGCTGGGACTTGAGTTGAGGGAGAAGTATAGTAAACTGTGAAGGACAGATAAGTCGCTATGAAAGAGATCTTCAAAGATGTCTTAAAAGATGAGTAGGTGCTCCTCATTCAGAGAAGGAAAGGAAGGAGAGTTGAAATCAGAGTACAATTTTGGCTTTTGTTGCCATTGCTTTTGGTGTTTTAGACATGAAGTCCTTGCCCATGCCTATGTCCTGAATGGTATTGTCTAGGTTTTCTTCTGGGGTTTTTATGGTTTTAGGTCTGACATTTAAGTCTTTAATCCATCTTGAATTAATTTTTGTGTAAGGTGTAAGGAAGGGATCCAGTTTCAGCTTTCTACATATGGCTAGCCAGTTTTCCCAGCACCATTTATTAAATAGGGAATCCTTTCCCCATTGCTTGTTTTTGTCAGGTTTCTCAAAGATCAGATAGTTGTAGATATGTGGCATTATTTCTGAGGGCTCTGTTCTGTTCCATTGGTCTATATCTCTGTTTTGGTACCAGTACCATGCTGTTTTGGTTACTGTAGCCTTGTAGTATAGTTTGAAGTCAGGTAGCGTGATGCCTCCAGCTTGTTCTTTTGGCTTAGGATTGACTTGGCAATGCGGGCTCTTTTTTAGTTCCATATGAACTTTAAAGTAGTTTTTTCCAATTCTGTGAAGAAAGTCATTGGTAGCTTGATGGGGATGGCATTAAATCTATAAATTACCTTGGGCAGTATGGCCATTTTCACGATATTGATTCTTCCTACCCATGAGCATGGAATGTTCTTCCATTTGTTTGTATCCTCTTTTATTTCATTGAGCAGTGGTTTGTAGTTCTCCTTGAAGAGGTCCTTTGCAACCCTTGTAAGTTGGATTCCTAGGTATTTTATTCTCTTTGAAGCAATTGTGAATGGGAGTTCACTCATGATTTGGTTCTCTGTCTGTTATTGGTATATAAGAATGCTTGTGATTTTTGTACATTGATTTTGTATCCTGAGACTTTGCTGAAGTTGCTTATCAGCTTAAGGAGATTTTGGGCTGAGACAGTGGGGTTTTCTAGATATACAATCATGTCATCTGCAAACAGGGACAATTTGACTTCCTCTTTTCCTAATTGAATACCCTTTATTTCTTTCTCCTGCCTGATTGCCCTGGCCAGGACTTCCAACACTATGTTGAATAGGAGTGGTGAGAGAGGGCCTCCCTGTCTTGTGCCAGTTTTCAAAGGGAATGCTTCCGGTTTTTGCCCATTCAGTATGATATTGGCTGTGGGTTTGTCATAGTTAGCTCTTATTATTTTGAGATACGTCCCATCAATACCTAATTTATTGAGAGTTTTTAGCATGAAGGGTTGTTGAATTTTGTCAAAGGCCTTTTCTGCATCTATTGAGATAATCATGTGGTTTTTGTCATTGGTTCTGTTTATATGCTGGGTTACATTTATTGATTTGCGCATGTTGAACCAGCCTTGCATCCCAGGGATGAAGCCCACTTGATCATGGTGGATAAGCTTTTAGATGTGCTGCTGGATTCAGTTTGCCAGTATTTTATTGAGGATCTTTGCATAAATGTTCATCAAGGATATTGGTCTAAAATTCTCTTTTTTTGTTGTGTCTGTGCCAGGCTTTGGTATCAGGATGATGCTGGCCTCATAAAATGAATTAGGGAGGATTCCCTCTTTTTCTATTGATCGGAATAGTTTCAGAAGGAATGGTACTGGCTCCTCCTTGTACCTCTGGTAGAATTCGGCTGTGAATCCATCTGGTCCTGGACTTTTTTTGGTTGGTAAGCTATTAATTATTGCCTCAATTTCAGCTCCTGTTATTGGTCTATTCAAAGATTCAACTTCTTCCTGGTTTAGTCTTGGGAGGGTGTATGTGTTGAGGAATTTATCCATTTCTTCTAAATTTTCTAGCTTATTTGCCAAATGGGATCTAATTAAACTAAAGAGCTTCTGCACAGCAAAAGAAACTACCATCAGAATGAACAGGCAACCTACAGAATGGCAGAAAACTTTTGCAATCTACTCGTCTAACAAAGGGCTAATATCCAGAATCTACAATGAACTCTAACAAATTTACAAGAAAAAAACAAACAACCCCATCAACAAGTGGGTGAAGGATATGAACAGACGCTTCTCAAAAGAAGACATTTATGCAGCCAAAAGACACACAAAAAAATGCTCATCATCACTGGCCATCAGAGAAATGCAAATCAAAACCACAATGAGATACCATCTCTCACCGGTTAGAATGGCGATCATTAAAAAGTCAGGAAACAACAGGTGCTGGAGAGGATGTGGAGAAATAGGAACACTTTTACACTGTTGTGGGACTGTGAACTAGTTCAACCATTGTGGAAGTCAGTGTGGTGATTCCTCAGGGATCTAGAACTAGAAATACCATTTGAACTAGCCATCTCATTACTGGGTATATACCCAAAGGATTATAAATCATGCTGCTATAAAGACACATACACATGTATGTTTATTGTGGCACTATTCACAATAGCAAAGACTTGGAACCAACCCAAATGTCCAACAGTGATAGACTGGATTAAGAAAATGTGGCACATATACACCATGGAATACTATGCAGCCATAAGAAAGGATGAGTTCATGTCCTTTGTAGGGACAATGATGAAGCTGGAAACCATCATTCTCAGCAAACTATCGCAAGGACAAAAAACCAAACACCACATGTTCTCACTCATAGGTGGGAAATGAACAATGAAAACACATGGACACAGGAAGGGGAACATCACACACCGGGGCCTGTTGTGGGGTGGGGGAGGGGGAAGAGATAGCATTAGGAGATATACGTAATGTTAAATGACGAGTTAATGGGTGCAGCACACCAACATGGCACATGAATACATATGTAACTAACCTGCACACTGTGCACATGTACTCTAAAACTTAAAGTATAATAATAATAAAAAAAAGAACAGCAATAACAACAAAAAAGAAATCGGAGTACAGCTTGTACAAAAGAACCAAGGGAAGAAACTTTAAGTTTCGTTTTCTAAATCTGTGAAGTGGAGGTAAAAATACTTATGTTGCAATGTTGTTGAAAGCATTGGCAATGATGTGTATAAACAGAGCCTGAAAGTTAGTAGATAATCAAGGAATGATCGATAATAACAATAATAACAAACCCCCTTTTCTTACCAATCTTGTTTTTTTTTTTTTTTTTTTTTGGTAAAGAGATGAGATTGGAATAGAAAATTTTAAAGGCCTTTCCGAATCTCATATCCCAACATGTTGTAAAATCCTCTGGGGATATTTATCAACGGTGCCATCCCTTCTCCCCTGTATATTCCCCTAATGCTGGCCATGCCTCAGCATTGTCTACCTTCCGAGCACACTAAGGGACCATCGATTTTACTGACCAACAAATACTACCTCATTAGGTATATCTTACTGTTACATTAACTTTATATATGGGCTAATCTTGTCTCCTGTACTTGATTGTAATTTCCCTGAAACAAGGATGGGTGCCACTGGATTCAGAACAGGAATAATATATTTGAACTCTGACTCGGGTACCTACTGGCTACCGCAGCTTGGGTAAATTGATTAACGTCCATTTTTTCATGTATTAAATAGGAAGCACGCTAATGGCCACTTTTAAAAATTATTATGAAATTTAAATGAAATAATTCATACGATGGTACTTTGTAAACTATAAAAAATTGTAAATACAGTAATTTTATATGGCATTTATTTCTATATCTATATTAATGAGGACTCTTTTGATTGCATCTAACAGAAACCCAACACAAAGAAGGCTAAGCAGAAAAGCATATTTGGGGAATATAACTGAATAATTTCAACAAATACCAAGTAAGAAAATCAGAACTATGCTTGTCTTCTCTCAGCTATGGTTCTTCTACGTAGATTTCTTGTTTTTTTCTTTTTCTTTTTTTCCATCTCTTTACTTTGACTCTGTAAATGTCTTTACCAGTTAGGTGAGTTTCTTTATGTAGCACATGGTTGGATTTTTTAAAAAATTATTTATTTATTTATTTTTATTATATTTTAAGTTCTGGGATACATGTGCAGAACATGCAGGTTTGTTATATAGGTATACACGTGCCATGATGGTTTGCTGCACCCATCAGCCCGTCATCTACATTAGTTATTTCTCCTAATGCTATCCCTCCCATAGCCCCCCACCCTCCAACAAGCCCCGGTGTGTGATGTTCCCCTCCCTATGTCCACATGTTCTCATTTCAACTCCCACTTCGAGTTTCAACTCCCACTTCTGATTGAGAACATGCAGTGTTTGGTTTTCTGTTCCTGTGTTAGTTTGCTGAGAATGATGGTATCCAGCTTCATCCATGTCCCTGCAAAGGACATGAGCTCATTCTTTTTTATCATTACATAATATTCCATGGTGTGTATGTGCCACATTTTCTTTATCCAGTCTAACATTGGCAGGCATTTGGGTTGATTCCAACTCTTTGCTTTTGTGAATACTGCTGCAATAAACATACATGTGCATGTGTCTTTATAGTAGAATGATTTATAATCCTTTGAGTACACACCCAGTAATGGGATTTTTGGGTCAAATGTTATTTCTAGTTCTAGATCCTTGAGGAATCATCACACTTTCTTCCACAATGGTTGAACTAATTTAAATTCCCACAAACAGTGTAAAAGCATTCCTATTTCTCCACATCCTCTCCAGCATCTGTTGTTTCCTGATTTTTTAATGATCACCATTCTAACTGGCATGAGATGGTATCTCATCGTGGTTTTGATTTGCATTTCTCTAATGACCAGTGATGACAAGCTTTTCTTCATATGTTTGTTGGCTGCATAAATGTCTTCTTTTGAGAAGTGTCTGTTCATACCCTTTGCCTACTTTTTGATAGAGTTGTTTTTTTCTTGTAAATTTGCTTAAGTTCCTTGTAGATTCTGGATATTAGCCCTTTGTCAGTTGGATAGATTACAAAAATTTTCTCCCATTCTGTAGGTTGACTGTTCACTCTGATGATAGTTTCTTTTGCTGTGCGGAAGCTCTTTAATTAGATCCCATTTGACAATTTTGGCTTTTGCTGCAATTGCTTTTGGTGATTAAGTCATGAAGTCTTTGCACATGCCTGTGTCCTGAATGGTATTGCCTAGGTTTTCTTCTAGGGTTTTTATGGTCTTAGGTCTTATGTTTAAATCTTTAATCCATCTTGAGTTGATTTTTGTATAAGGTGTAAAGAAGGGGTCCAGTTTCAGTTTTCTGCATATGGCTAGCCAGTTTTCCCATCACCATTTATTAAACAGGGAATCCTTTCCCCATTGTTTGCTTTTGTCAGGTTTGTCAAAGATCAAATGGTTGTAGATGTGTGGTGTTATTTCTGAGGCCTCTGTTCTGTTTCATTGTTCTATATATCTGTTTTAGTACCAGTACCATGCTGCTTTGGTTATTGTAGCCTTGTAGTATAGTTTGAAGTCAGATAGCCTGATGCCTCCAGCTTTGTTCTTTTCGCTTAGGATTGTCTTGGCTACAGGGTCTTTTTTAGTTCCATATGAAATTTAAAGTAGTTTTTTTTTTTCTAATTCTGTAAAGAAAGTCAATGGTAGCTTGATAGGAATAGCATTGAATCTATAAATTACTTTGGGTAGTATGGCCATTTTCACAATATTGAGTCTTCCTATTCATGAACATAGAATGTTTTTCTATTTGTTTGTGTCCTCTCTTATTTCCTTGAGCAGTGGTTGGTAGTTCTCCTTGAAGAGGTCCTTCACATCCCTTGTAAGTCTTTGGGCATCTCTTCCTGGGTGCCTCTCAGCAGCTGCAGGTTTGTATCATATCCATTGAATAACCTTAATCAAAAGTCTTTTTCCCCCCCAAGTAATTTTGGCAACAATCCAAGAATCAATTCTCCATGTACTGAAATGGGCATGCAACTATCTATAATTCAGTCTCAGTGGCTATTGAAGTTAGATATGCAGATTGGTTAAGCCTGGATCTACTTCACTGCTGGAACTTACATGAAGAAGATAGTTTCTTACTACATGGATTGAGAGTGGGAGGGGTGGTTCCCTAAAGGAAAAGTGTGATGCTGTTGCCAGAATATGAGAAAGTAGATGCTTAAAAGGCTATAACTACAGCATCGCTATAGTAGCCTTATAAGTCAAGGCCCCAGGAGCTAAAAGGGCAGCTACTCTTTGTGGATGTGCCATGATGCCCACATTGGGAAAATGCTGTGATGAATCACAGTCCATGTCTTGTGAGGCAAATCAATGCATTCAACAAGAAATCTAAAAGAAGACAAGTTGTGGAAAGTTCCAAAACAGGGATATTCACAGGACATATATTGGGAGTCCAACCAACGTTTAATTGCTTTGATGTTGATTTCAAACTGGCCTGAAGTTTTCTTATACTGGCATTGGTGAGCATGAGAGTGAGAGGAACAGAGAAAGTTCTGAAACCATATTTTTAAACAAAGTTTTTTAGAATAAAACATTCATTCATTTGAATACCTGTCTAAAAGCGGGAGGGCCTCTGATGAGTTCAGCCCAGGACAAGCTCAGCGCTATGGAGCCAGGCTGCCAAGAGGCAGGAAAGGGCAGAGTCTGCAGCCACAGGAGTGTATTGTTTCCTGCCAGCTGGGGCTGCTTCCTCCCCCCCACCAGTCTCCAGGCAGCCAAGCCTCCACCCTTTGGTGTCTTTTGTGGTGGGCAGGGATGCCACCAGAGCTGGGCCTGAGCATGGACACTGGGATGAGCCCACTTTTCTGGTGAGCTTGTCCCAGTATCCATGCTCCATCCCAGCTCTGGTGGCAGCTGGCTACATTGTTGGCAGTCACTGGATAGAATCTAGCGAGAGACTTGGGAAATGCCAGAAATGGCCCCTGACTCTGTGCCGCTGCTACTTTGGGAAAATGGACTAGGTTGAGGAACTGAAAGGTCTTCCAGCTTTCCTTTCTCCTCCTGTCTGACCTCACCTTCCTCCCTAACTTCTTTCCCCACCAACTTTTTCTCCTTTCTCCTTTTTCTGTTTGCCCCTTCTGATAGGATGAAATTCTCTTCAGGACAGCATTAATAACTTTATTAAAGACAAAGCCCCAGTTAGGGGGCCTTTATCAAGACAAAAAATGCAAATCCTGTCTTTAAACTTTCATTGTAATCGAAGGAGCATCCCCAAGGCAATAAACCCAAGGAAGGCAGTGGTGACCCCAGAGACAGGCACATATGGTGGTTTTGGAAGTTCAGAGGCAGGAGAAGTAACTTCAGCTGGGCGTTCATGAAGTGCTTCCTGGGGTAGGTTTCATTTAAGTTAGATCTTTTCATTTAAGTTAGATCTTAAAAAAACACAAATTAACCTGGCAAAATGAGAGAGGGACGCAGGCACAGCTCCAAGAAGGACTCAAGCTTCATGTGCTAATGTCTACATTGTTTGCTGATTACTATGGTTCCTCACTCAGAGCTTGAATAATTTTAGTTTACACAAACTGTTAATAAACTTGGCTGCCTATAGATACATACAAGACCCAAAACAGCACATTTGACGAGGACGAAGGGGTTACAATAGGCAGGCCTACTAAAAAGAAGACAAGTACAAGGTTGACGACTTGATAAGAAGAGAGGCGATAGAAAACAAAATAAACAGAACCCCTGCCGCGAATCCTCGGTCACTTAAAAATCACAGCAATCCAGATCGAGTGTGGAGTCAAGCGGTGCTTTAAATTTAGAGAGTCCTCTAGAATGTCATCATATATTATATTGCAGTGAAGAAAGTGACAGCCTACAGTGTGCCCCCTTGTGAAAGACTAAATTATTTTCTTTATGCTTTGTCTTAGAAGATAGACAAATGCATAATCGATTTTACAAAGAGTTCCATCCTAATTGAGTTACAATGGAGTTTGTATTTAAACCATAAACCTTCAGTATTTGGAATGCCGCTCATCAGAGATGAAATAATTTGGTTTGACTTTTAATAAATTCCAAAGTTCTCTGGATCACATTATGTCATACACTCTCATCCAAACTCCTTCTTATCGCGTCTATGCCTCCTCCACTCCTAAGATTTCTTTTGCTTCTTCGTTGACTGAGGCTTTCTGCAACTCCCCTCTGGAGTCTGGCGCACGGAGCCCCTGCTGGTGCTTCTTCTTCTGCATTTCCAATACGCCAGTGAGGGGGCAATGGGAGAAACTCTGAGGCAGGGGCTACTTGGACATGGGTCTTGGCTTCCAACCTAAAAGTTGGCAATTTTAGAAAAGTCCCTTCCCCTCTCTGAGCCCCTGTTTTCCCATTCAGAAAATAAGAATAATAACCTTATTCACGGAGCTATTGTGAAAACAAAAGGCATTAATGCATGTGGGCATGCTTAGTAAACTGGGCAGTGGTTCCATTCTCAATTCATGCAGAGCAATTATAACTACCCCCTCCCCTAGTTGTCATTTGCATGTGGACCTTTCTCCTTCCCTTGCTTGTTAATTGACTTGAGGCTGTGTTTTCCCCGGTTTTTGTTTTGTTTTTGGTATCTCCCTGAGAAAAGCCTGTTTTGGGCTCTGCAGGTCATGTGTGTTGTGTAACCCTGGAGGAGGGACACTATTCATGTAGCTGATAATGTGAGTAGGGTCCTCCACGGCTCTGTGATGTAGGGGTCCTGGTCATAGGGCCTAGCATGCTGCTGTCTCTGTATGTATTAAACATTAGTGACCCTTTTTCTGTCCTTAATATTTAAGCCTTGTCCTGAGGCATAAAATATTACTGTGTACTGACCCTGAATTGAAAATTTTGCACTGTATTTTCAGCTTCAGGCCTAGCTTTCAATTTCCCATTTCATTTTTGACTGGACTACACTGGTCATCAGCTTGAGAGAATCTTCCCAGCCACAGAAGTCTTCCGGTGAAGAGGGTCTTTAGACTGGCAGGGTTTCAAAGTAAATATAAGTAAAATAATTGGCAAGTCTGATATTTAGGCTTTGGTGTTTTAATCCCCAATTCTTTGAAAATGGGCACATCTCAACAGCCAGGCTTGAAAGTGGTGGTGGGGGAGAAGGAAATCACAGCTTTCTGCAGTATTTCTGCTGCACTCTCCTCTTTCCACTCTAATCATTATAAAGACTTTGTAGCATCTGTGAAATATTGTGGTCTAACTGCTATTTGATTCTTGGTGGGCTTCCGTTTCTTCTTCTGTGTACTGGGACTAATCATATCCACATCCGAGGGTTGCTAAAGAGTGACATGAGATGCTATGTGTATGCCTCCAGGCACAGAGCCAGACCCCTGTTAGGTGCTCACAAAAACAATAGGTAAACCTGAAACCATGGTGACAAACAGCCTGCTTCTCCTCTTCTCTGACAATGTTTGTCTAGATTGGGGAGCTCTGACATAAAACTTTCTGCCTTACAATGAGAGAACAATCTATCTATGTGTAACTTCCACCTATGAGACCTCTGGGCGAGGATGGTGTGTCTTCCCATTTTCTTAGCGTCCTCACTCTGTCCCGTAGTGAGGACAGACAACAGAGAGCTGCTGTGGTCAGCGAGCCGAGGAGCCAGACAAGGCTCTGTGGTTACGTACTTATTTAGTTTCTTATTTATTACTTTTGCAGCTAACATTTTTACAATCATGTTATTTTGTGGTTTATTTGCAAAATGCATTGTGAGCCAAGTTTGCTTCAAATGTGCTCTGAGTCAGAAAATGGTTACATAGGGGACCCAGACAGATGGGAGGGGAGGGCAAAGAGCAGTTGCAAAAACATCATATAATAGATATATCAGTTATTGTTCCTTGCTTTGTAATTAGGCTACTCAAGGTAGATGGAGAAATGGAAACATAATGCATAATAGGCTCATGTGCGGCAGCATGAACAGACTCTTCTGCCTCAGAAGTCAAATGCAAAGGGGCAAGCCTGGGACTTGGGGAAGAGAACCCTGGAGAGAGCTTCACTCCTGCTTAACCACCCATGAGCACCAAAGCAGCTTCTTTGAAAATCTTTGGGAGACAACAGTAGAACTTGGTTAGAGAGGCAAAAGTGACGGATAATGAATAAACCCATAAATACTATTAGAGGGTTTATTATAAATTGTTTTTGAAGATTTTAATAAAAACAAAAACCTAGTTTTCAGAGATGAGCTGAAAGAAGTCCCAAGAGAAGCTTTGCCAGAAGCCACTTTTCCTTTTAACTCTCTGTTCTTCCTTTCTCACCCCCCAGGCAATGGTAGATTCCTAAGAGGATGCCTGTTGTTGGTGAAGCCCATTTTGACTGTGTTCAAGTTTGTTCTTGTATTATTCCATCTGGTGGCTCCCCAAACCGCTTTCTTTTTTTACTCTCCTTGTAAATATTTACATAAGAAGGTTCTTGCAAAGGCAGGATCCTATATTGGTGGATTGGCGCTAAGCAGAGTCTTGACGTGTTTTATTCCTTTTACGAACAATTCGGTTAAGTGGATTCTCTCCCAGCTCATTAAAAAATAGCCTTTTATTTTAATAACACCATCAGAAACTAAATAGCATCAGAGGGAAAAATAAGTTTGCAATGTGCAGCCTCAAGTGGCAATCTCTGAGCCACTGTTAGTGGTTGATGCAAGAACTGGTGATTGTAGTTAATGGCTAAAATGCAGTATGCATTTAAAGGGCTCATCTCCCTAGGCAGAACAAGGATCTGTGGTGTTTTCTGGAACAGCTGAATGCATAAGAGGTCAGATAACTGGATCAGGAGATCAAGACTTGGTTCCCAAACTTCAGACTTTAGCTCATCTTGCCTTCCTCCCTGAGGCACTATCTTTGTTTGCTTTCTCTTCGCTGCCCTGCCTCTTAGACAAGTCCATCCTTGCCCACAGCTTTAACTGATACTTCTTTAGAGGGAGCAGTCAAACCTCTCTTTTTAGCTTTACCCTCTCTTTTGAGCCCCAGTTTCTGCATTCCCAGTTTTTCTGCACATTTTAAACAAGATCGCCATCACAACCCAAACCTGACAGGACCAAAGCCAACCTCAACTCCTTCTGAACCTGGTCCCACTCTTGCTCTTGTGAGTGCAACATTCCAGCCCCACCCAAACCAGCTTAATCCCCAAATCTGCCACCTTTGCCCTAACTCTGCATCCCCAAATCTAAAGCAGTTGCCAAATGATGTTGATTTTAATACTGCATGAAGACTTGCATTTACATCTGTTTCTGTCCTCACTGTCATTGTCTTAGGCTTCCTTAAGCTCTATACATTTATTCATCCATGTGCTCATTCATTCAACATATGTGTTGATTGGATGCTTCCTGTATACTAGATACCTAGCAGGTGCTGGAAATATAGAGGTGAACAAGACAAAAAGAGAATTTGAACCTGTTCTCACAGGGGAAGATGCACATCAAAAAATTAATGATAAAACTTGTTAAATTTGACCATATAGGAAAGATAAAAGAAGTCACAGGCTTATTTGTCTTCTGATACTACCGAGCCCTGCAGCATGATGTTGCCATGTTCATTTGTCTGACTATGTCATTTTTCTTCTCAAATGCCATCAGTGCCCCTCAATGCTACCTACTTATTTCATACCATTTATGTACTCAGTCATTCATCATACATATGTTCTTTTGTTCTCCTTCACACCGTGCTCTTCATTGTCTGCATGCTTTTGCTAATGTGGTTCCTTCTGCCCACAGCACTCTCTTTATACCTCACTGCACCCAGCCATTCGTCACTTAGTTAATTGAAGAGACACCTTGATTAATGCAGATGTCAACACTTCAAGGAAGACATCTCCACTCTTCACTGAAGCCTTTCATAACATGCTCACAAGCTTTTTCTCCATCCTTTCATCCCCTCCATTAGGTAACTGTTCACTCTTCATACTTCCAGGAGAGCATGATAGCATTTGATACCAATTAATCTGTTCTGTGACACTAACCTTGACCTAAACTTGGTGTTTGTAGAAAGTCTTTGAGTTAAAGCCTCTGTTTTCCCTAACACACAGTTTGATTTGACTGACCCCTCTGGCCTTTGTCACTCTGGCGTGGGGGTAGAAACTGTCTCCTTTAAGATACAGTCCACAGAAGCGTCCATTAACTTGGTTTCTTGGTTATTACTGGATTGTGTTAGATTTAAAACATGCAGAAGAGATAGTTTTGATATGACCATTTATTATGTGACCCGGAATAAAGGGGCAGTGCTTTATAAAGTTGGGCAGCAGCATCTTCATAAGAAGTATTCCTGTTTTTCCTAGGAACTTCTTAAAAAAGAATAGAAGAGGTAGTATTGTTCTGTGTTTCTTTCCTTTTTTCTTCATCCAATTTACAGATGGGAAGAGGAGGTTTAGAGAATTGCAATTTGTACGTGTTACAGTGAATTAGAAGAGATGATAGGGTTATTAGAAATCAGGCATTACGAAAATAAATTTTGATATTCGATCACTTGCATTTGCATGGCTTCAGTGAAAATTGATTAGTGGTGTTTTGTTCAGTTAGTCTACTGTGTTTTGATTTCTTCATTTAATGCCCTCTCACCTGACCCTTTCAAAAAAATAGACCAGCATTCCTGAGAATGCAGTGTCAGCTGGGGAGGCACAGTGCAGCATCAGAGAGCTGCTGGAAGCTGCTGAGCCACACCTGGCTGCAGCTGGGTTGAAGATGGGTCTGAGTTCTGAGAAAGACTGTACACTCTCCCTATTGGAAAGACAGACTTCATTTCGGGAAATATTCAATAAAAAGTTTTGAGACACAGAGTCCCATTCATGGTGAGAGAGATTGAAGGTAGCTGTTTTCACTCTTAAGGCTTGGCGCAGTCTGTAAGGATACTATTTAATGTAATCCAGAACTGATTATTTTGTTGATCATGTTTCAAAACCCCTGCCCTTTAAACAAGTTCCCAGAGTAAATTGAATGCAATTGTGGGAAGTTTAACTTTTTAAAGGAAGTCTTGTTATATTTTGAGATTGAGAGAGAGGATGATGGGAGAGGGGACTGGAAACCTGCCCAAGGACTGAAAAATCTATGGGGATGGGAGGAAGGATGAACAGAGAAGAGAAAGACTAGAATTCTGGGTCAGAAACTCTTACTGAATGAGTCATCCCACAGGACAAATAAAACCTCACTCATCACCCTGTCTTCCCTCTCTGTAGCGAGAGAAGCAAACACTGGGGCCCTGGAAAAACATCAGCAACTTCTCGTAGCATCTGTAGGTAGGGAAGGTTTCCAAGCCACTGAGAGGGCTGTGAACGCAGTTACCGGGGCTCCAGCTTTTCTCAGCCAAGTAGGAAGAACCTCTAAATTGACCTTGGAAAAACATACTCAATGAAGGAAAAAAATATGGTAAGCTCTCCCTGTGTATTTGTATTAGAGATTTTTTTTTAAAGAAACAAATACATTGCTTTCCAGTTTTCCATGAAAAGAGTTTGAATACTCTCATGTTCACAGTGGTAAAATCCTTAGAGTGGGATTTGAAAGGCTGTAGACAGGACTTAAGCTTTGCCCCTCTTTAAGAAGCACAAGGTCATCCACATAGCACAACTGTGTTCATATTAAAAAGCCTAAGGGGGAAAGCATCCTTGCCACTCCTTTCAGCAAAGATTGAAATTAGCATTTTTATGAAGAACATAAACTCTATGCGTATCAAAGATGCACTTTTATTACTCTGAAACTGGCTCGAGTAAGCATCCTGCAAACATTTGGCTCTTTCTCTTCCAGGAGGAGGCCAATTAAAACACAGTCTGTCTAACTGCCAGTCCCTACCCACTCTTCAGTGGGGCAACAACAATACCGAGATGGCAGTGTTGGCGCCTGCAAAAGTGGCTTTTCAGTTATTGGGCACCTGGAGGGAAAATAATGATTTCTTGGCGCTCATCACAAAAACAAATTTTAAAAAAAACAACAACCACAAAACAAAAAAAACCGAAGGCTTATTTTACTTGTCCCTCCTCCCTCTGAGTATGAATTGCATGGTTCAGACAGACAATTTAACTTGCCACCAATTGTGTCAGCTGTTCTCCCTGTTCTCCCACCTCTGGAGCAATGAGGCTCAAGGGAGAGGGTCAGTTGACTGTGTCTCGGTGGCGCCAGCATGCTTTTACAAGCTGCGATTACCCTCTGGCAGGCAGCCCGTACTGGTGGGCTGCTCTCTGGAGCAGAGACCCACAGCTGTGCAGTTTCCCTGTGGCTACCAACAGACCTGCCATTTGATGTTGTTTCTTCAGGTATTGTCTCATCTGACCAGTGGTTTTTCTATTACAAGAGGCCTCTCTATCGTGGCATGAAGCAGAAAGTGGAAAGGACAGTGTCTGGCTGCTTTTGGAGCCAGAGGCAAAAGGCCAGGATTTACCTCACTCATTTGGATTTACTCATCAGCCAAATGAGTCTTGCTAAAATATTTAGTGTCCATGTACACAATAAACAATTTTGAACTGGATTCAGATTCAAGACTCAATTTCCCTTTCAATGGAAATGACACCAAGCACAGGTACATAAATGATGATCAGTAAACATTTCTTGAGTGAAAGAATTAACATGCCAAGACCTAGGGAGGAAATCTTTTTATAGTGTACCTCTGTCCATTTTCCTCCACTTTTCTGATGTGATGAAATTCAACCTTGTGATTGCTCTACTAATATTACCTCTGACAATGATTCTTCCTGATTTCAAAGAGTGGACTGACTTCCTGTGAAAACAGTTAATGCAATATTTGGAGGTTTAACAGTTTTGATGCTTTTGGCTACAAATAAAAGAGTACCTGTCAAAACTAACTCAGACAATGGAGATTTATTAATAAAACTTACAAATGTGATGTCCAGAGATTAGCAGTTCTGGGGGTAGATCAGTAACACATCGATGTCAAGGATTAAGATCAACGTCCCTGGCATTTTCTCTTTCTTTCCATCATGGTTTCAAGATGGCTGCTGCAGTTCTGAACCACATGTCTTCATATAATAATGACTAAAACACAACAGAAGATACTTTCATTTTAAAGACCTAAAAGGTTTCTTCTTATATTGTGTTTCTCATAACCGGGTCACATGCAAAGTAAAAACAAATTGCCATGAGTGACTAGACCCATTGTGTTAGTTTGGTAGGATAGTCATAACAGTATCACAGACTGGGTGGCTCAAACAACAGATTTTTTTTTCTCATGATTCTGGATGCTAGAAGTGCAAGATCAAGATGTCAGTAAGATTGGCTTCTTCTGAGACCTCTCTTCTTTGCTTTTAGATGGCCACCTTCTCCTTGTGTCTTCACATGGTCTTTCCTCTATGTGTTTCTGTGTCCTAATTTCTTCTTACAAAGACACCTGTCATAATGGATGGTGGCCCATCCTAACAACTTCATTTTAACTTGATTACCTTTTTAAAGACCTTATCTCCAATGATAGTCACGGGGTAATAGGACTCAGGACTTCAACAAGGGGGAGGGAGGGACATAAAATTCACCCCCAATCACCCATCATGACTGATCCTTTGAGATTCAGCATATTACTGCTCTGGTAACACGGGGGCCTGATTAACAAAGACAGAGGAGAGATTCTCACCTATGTCTTTACTTATTCTCATTATTTTGTTCATGTAATAATTGTTGAGATGCCTTCATTTCCCCAAATGTGATGAAAGAGTCCAATATAAGAAATAATTTAGAAAACTGAAGATTATAATAATGATAACCTCTGTTGCTAGATATGTCCCTGGACACATGGCCAGCAGTATCCAGTAAGAGCATATTCTTTTGTAGCAAGTGTGTGTCCAAGAAAGTAAATGGATTTTCTTGATAAATGACACAATAACTTCTCTTAAGGAAGAATAAATATTGGTTTAGAAAAATTCTTGACACCTGATTAGTGGGAAAGTGATTCTTAGAGATCATGGGCTACCAGCAGCCAAAATAACACAAGAAAAGGTTAAACTTATTATTATTATTATTATTATTATTATTATTATTATTTTGAGACAGAGTCTCGCTCTGTCTCCTAGGCTGGAGTGCAGTGGCACGATCTCAGCTCACTGCAACCTTCACCTCCTGAGCTCAAGCGATTCTCCTGCCTCAGCCTCCTAAGGAGCTGGGCCCGCCACCCACGCCCAGCTAATTTTTTGTATTTTTAGTACAGATGGGGTTTCACCATGTTGGCCAGGCTGGTCTTGAACTCCTGACCACAGGTGATCTAGCCACCTCGGCCTCCCAAAGTGTAGGGATTACAGGCATGAGCCACCACACCTGGCCTTAAACTTATTTGAATAAACCATGAGCTGAAATTTGGTAGTAGGGGAAAACATGAGAAGTTAGAAAATAGCACAAGGCTTGAAGACCTTGAGTGAAAATTGGACATGGACAATATCCGGTTGTGGGAGAATCAAGTCTTCCTAGAATGAAGAAGTCTGATGTCTCGTTTGAGCATATTTTTGCTGGTGTGATGTAGTACTCTCCTCAGCACCTTCCTTTGATCATCAATAAAACATACTATGTACACACCTATCTCAAGAGGGTAGAGTTTTGGGGAAACCAAGTATGCAATGGCATTGGATATGCCATGAGCATACCTGGCAGATGACCTATAAATGGAACTGATTAAACAAACATGATTTCCAGAAACGCAGATATCTGTGAGCTATAAGCACCCTCTACTCCTACCTCCAAGTAAAAACAGAAATCTGGAGAAGACTGTTTCAGTTTTCACAGGACACTGAAAGGGATGTAAGAATGAGGATGTGTTTGACTTAATCTTATCTACCTTTTATGGGGCAGGATTATCCCAGATTTTATTTAGGTTACATGTATATAGTAACATTTTTAATTATAAGAAACAGTCCAACCTTATATTACATTATGAATGATTTTTTAAATGTTTATCTATGAATTAGTCTATATTTTCCAAGCCTTCAAATTTTATTACATATGACTACTATAATCTTGAAAAAATAGTGCAAACTTTTAAAACATTTTGTTAAAAAATTTTATTTTGACATAATTTTATTTTGTCTTATTTTATTTTTGTTTTCTATTTTTTTGAGATGGAATCTTATTCTGTCATCCAGGCTGAAGTGCAGTGGCGTGATCTTGGCTTGCTGCAACCTCTGCCTCTTGGGTTCAAGTGATTCTCCTGCCTCAGCCTCCCAAGTAGCTGGGATTACAGGTGCCCACCACCATGCCAGCTAATTTTTTTTTTTCCGTATCTTTACTAGAGACAGGGTTTCACCATGTTGGCCAGGCTGGTCTTGAATTCCTGACCTCAGGCGATCCACCTGCCTCGGCCTCCCAAAGTGCTGGGATTACAGGCGTGAGCCACCATGCCCAACCTAATTTTGAGATAATTTTAAATAAACATGCAGGTGTAAGAAACAATACAGAGAGATCTCATATACCCTTTACTCAGTATCTACCCATGGTAGCATCTTGCAAAACTCTAGTACAATATTACATCTGGAGTATTAACTTTGATGCAGTGAAGATACAGAACATTTCACTACCACAAGGAGCCTTTGTGCTGCCCTTTTAGCCACATCCTCACCCCTCTCATGTCATCCCCTACTTACTTCTGGCAACTACCAATCTGTTCTCTATTTTTATAATTTTGTCATTTCAAAAATGCTATATAAATGGAATCATGTTGTATATAACCTTTTGGGATTGGCTTTTCCCACTCAGTGCAATTTCCTGGAAAGTCATCCAGGTAGTAACCATAGATCAATATATTTTTCTTTTTATTGTTGAGTAATATTCTATGATATGGACATGCAAGAATTTGTTTAAACATTCACCTATTGAAAGACATCTGGGTTGTTTCCAGTTATGGGATATTACAAAGGTGCTTGTTACAGATTGAATCTTGTTCTCCTAAAATATTGAATTCTTAGCCCCCAATACCTCAGAAAGTGACCCTATTTTGAGGTGGGGTCTTTGCCGAGGTACTCAAATTAAAATATAATCATTAATATAGGCCATTATTCGATATCAGTGGTGTCCTTATGAAAAGGTCAAATTTAGAGACAGCCATGTACACTGACAGACTGCCATATGAAAATGAAGTCAGAGATTGGGGCAGTGCTTCTTCAAGCCAAGGGACACCAATTTCCAGGAAACCTCCAGAAGTGAGGTGAGAGGCATGGAGCAGATACTCTCTCACAACCCTCAGAAGAAAGCAACCCTGATGATACCTTGGTTTTGGGCATCCAGTCTCCAAAAGTGTGAGACAATAAATATCTGCTGTTTAAGCCACCCTGCAGTACTTTGTTAATGGCAGCACTAGCAAATGAATATAGTGCCATAAACATCTGTGTATAGGAGGTTTTTGTACAGACACAAATCCTCATTTCTTTGGAATAAACAGCCAGGAGTGCAATTACTGGGTCATAGGGTAGCTGCATATTAAGTTAAAAGAAAATAGCCTGTTTTCCAGAATGGCTGTACTTCTTTACATTCCCAGACCAATGTAAAGGATGGCTCAAATTCTTGGCATTCTCACAAAAGGTTGATGTTGTCACTATGTTTTTATTTTAGCCATTCCACTGGATATATATTGGTATCTCATTATGATATTAATTTGCATTTCTCCAATGGCTAATGATGATGGACTTCTTTTCATGAGCTTGTTTGTTTCTACTGTTGAGTTGTGAGGGTTTTTATATATTCTGAATAGCAGTTCTTTCTTACGTATGTACTTTGCTTATATTTTCCCAGTTTATAGCTTGTCTTATCCTCCCATTAATAGAGGCGTTTTGTGGATCAAAGTTTTGTAATTTTGATGAAATCTGCTTTATCACTTGTATCTTTTTATGGATCATGCCTTTAGTGTCAATTCTAAGAATTCTTTGCCTAGCTAACAATATTCCAGAGTAATTTCTATATTTATTATAAAATGTTTTTAGCTTTGTAATTTACTTTTGAGTCCATGATTCACTTTGAGTTAATTTTTATATAAAGTGTGAGGATTATGTCACGGTTCACTGTCTACAGAAATCCAATTACTCCAGCATCATTTATTGAAAAAGCTACCTTTTCTCCACTGGATTGTTTTTGTACCTTTGTCAAAAATCAGTTGGGCATATGTGTGTGAGTCTGTTTTTGGGTTCCCTAACCTGTTCCATTGATCTGTGTGTCTATTCCTCCACCAAATACCACACTGTATTGATTAAGCCTTAATATCCGGTAGAGTGATTTCTCCCACTTTCTTCTGCTTTTTTCTCCTGTCAATCTCTGTTTTTATTTTTAAATAAGAATTGATGAATTTTGTTCACTTATATTTAACGTAATTATTGATCTCTTAAGGTTAAGTTTTCCCTTTAATTTTATGGTTTGGGTTTATTCTATTTTTTGTGTTTCTTTGTTTTCTTTTTTTTCTGTCATTCTCTGTGTTACATGAACACTGTTTAGCATTTCATTTTGACTTTTTCTTACCTTTTGGAGTGTTATCTCTTTATACAGCATTTTTGGTGGTTGCTGTTAGTTTTTCATTATATATACATAGCTTATCACTGTTTACTTGTATCATCATTTCACCAGTTTATTTTTTTATTTTTTATTATTATTGTTTTTTTTTAGAGACAGAGTCTCGCTCTGTCACCCAGGCTGGAGTGCGGTGGTGTGATCTCGGCTCAGTGCAAGCCCTGCCTCCCAGGATCATGCCATTCTCCTGCCTCAGCCTCCCGAGTAGCTGGGACTACAGGTGCCCGCCACCATGCCCGGCTAATTTTTGTATTTTTAGTAGAGGCGGGGTTTCATCGTGGTAGCCAGGATGGTCTCGATCTCCTGACTTCGTGATCTGCCTGCCTCAGCCTCCCAAAGTGCTGGAATTACAGGCGTGAGCATTTTACCAGTTTAAATGAAGTGTATAAACTTTACTTTCTTTTGCATTTCTTATTTATAACATAATATTCTTATAAGATAATATTCTTAAATATTTCCTCTATATACATTTAACTCCACATTAGACAGTGTTGTAATTTTTTCTTCAATCATCATAGTTAGGAAAACTCAAGATGAAGAGGAAAGTCTATTTTATTTGTTTATAGTTTTGCTTATTATTTACTTTCTTTTTTCTGATGTTCCAAGAGTCTTTAAACACATTTTTCTTTTCGGTTTAGAGAACTTTCTTAGCCATTCTGCTATGATAAGTTTTCTGCTGACAAATTATCTTAATTTTTTTGCATCTGAAAATGTCTTGATTTCCTTTCATTCCTAAATAATATTTTCACTGGCTAATAGAATACCACTTGACAATTTTTTTTTTGTAAAGCACATGGAAAAATGTTATGTCACTTTCTTCTGGCCTTAATGATTTCTGATGAGAAATCCACTGTTGTTTGATTTTTTTTCTTATGTAGGTATCGTTTTACTGTTTCTTCATCACTTTCAATTTTCATTTCTTTTAAGAACTTCGACTATAATGTGTCTTGGTATGAATTTCTTCGTTTTTTTTTTTTTCTCTTTGTGATTCATTCAGCCTTTGGATCTGCAGATTTATGGAAATTTTTTGGCCAAATTTGGGGAGTTTGAGTTATTTCATTAAGTACATTTTCAGCTCTCCAGTTTTCCTCCTTTAATTCTGGCATTTCAATCACACAAATGTTATGTCTTTTGTTATATTTCCACGGGAAGTGAGACTTTGTTCATATTTTTCTTATCCTATTTTTTCTCTGTTGTTCAAACTGAGTAATTTCTACTGTTCTTAAAGTTCACTGATTATTATGTCTCCTTCATCTTGCTGTTGAACCCATCACTGAGTTTTTTATTTCAGTTATTACATTTTTAAGTTCTAATATTTCCTTTTGTCTTTTATAATATTTTATATTTCTTACTGAGAAATATTTATTTGCTAGGATTTTCTGTTATTTTTTTCATTTGTTTCAATTGTGTTAATAATTGTTCACTGAAGCATTTTTATGATAGCTGCTTTACAATATTTGTCAGATAATTCTGATGTCACTGACATCTTAGTGTTGGCTTCTATTGATTGTGTTTTTTTCTTTTCCATTCAGTTCAAGACCTTCCTGGAACTTGGCATGAATGTTTTAAATTGAAATCTGGACATTTTGGGCATTATGTTAAAAAAAACTGGATCTTATTATTAACCTTCTGTTTTAGCTTGTTCTTTCTGACACCACTTCGGTAGGGAAAGAGGAAGACACTGTCTTGTTACCAACTTGGCCTCCATTGACACACAATAGAGTGGGTTCCTCCTTATTGCTGAGTTGAGTTACTTACTGCCCCTACTGGGAGCCTCTGCTGATACCTGCTTAGCTGGAAGAGGCGAGTGCTAGGTTACTGATGTCCACGGGGTTCCCACACGGGATGGTGGTGATGGTGGTGATGGTGGTTATGGTGGTGGCAGTCTCAGGACCATGGGAAATGATGAAAGCCCTAACTCTGTACTAGGTCCTTTTTGATAGGACTCCAGAAGGGAATAAGAGAGTGTTTCATTTCTGCTTAGTGGGTGTGGAAGTCCAGGCTCTCCCTGTGGTTTTGACTGACATTGAGTGGGTGGGAGAAATTGTCCTTGCCCTATAGCGATGAAAGTTTCAGCTTCTAACTTGGCCATCTCAGACACTCCTCCTGCAAGGGGCTCATTACAGCCAGGTGAGGGTGGAATTCTAGGTTCCTCCTTGGCCTTTGCTGGTGTACGTGAAAAGAGGCATAAGTTTTTTTCTGTGAAGTCTGAGTAGAATAGGGTGGTTATTGTCAAAAGTATTTCTGTCTTGCTAGGCTCCCCCTTTTCTGGCCCTTTGGCTAGAGAGCTGACTTTGGTGAGACTTTATTTATTTGTCTGGGCCCATTCAGTGTTTCTGGGTTTCCATCTTCTGCACTGCAAAGTTTGAGTTATGTGAGATGAAAAGAGAACTCACCACTGTGTTGTCTCTTGTATCCTAAGGTCCCTAGACTATCTACCTTCTTCTCTCTGCCTTTCAGACAAGGTGTTTATTTCATGTATGTGCTCAGGGGTTTTAGTTGTGCTTAGCAGGAGAGAGAAGAAAAAAACAACATTGACTCCGTATTATTGTAATAAATGTTTCTAACATCTTATTTTAAAATACTATTAGACATTAAAGAGTTACAAAAATAGTACAAGAAATGTCTGAATATAATGTATCCATAGTGCCCGCAAATAGTTAACATTTTAGCACTTTTGCTTTATATTTATTCATTCATTCATTATTTATTTATTTCTATCTAATCTTATTGAACCCTCTCAGAGTAAGTTGCAAACTCTAAGAACTTCAGTGTGTACGTTCAGCAAACAAGAATAGGCCGGGTGCAGTGGCTCATGCCTGTTATCCCAGCACTTTGGGAGGCTGAGGAGGGAGGATCGCCTGAGGTCAGGAGTTTGAGATCAGCCTGGCCAACGTGGTGAAACCCTGTCTTTACTAAAAATACAAAAATTAGCTGGGCATGGTGGCATGTGCCTGTAAATCAAACTACTCAGGAGATCAAGGCAGGAGAATCGCTTGAACACAGGAGGCGGAGGTTGCAGTGAGCCAAGATCGCATCACTGCACTCCAGCCTGGGTAACAGAGCAAGACTCTGTCTTACAAAAACAAAAACAAAAACAAAAATGAAAAATGAGAATATTCTTTTTTTAAGAATAAAATGCTTTTATTAATCACAACATGCAATTGACGTGGCATCCTATTAGAATTAAACCAAGATTAATACTGGTGGTATGAAATTTACCTTTCTCACCTCCATTCCAAAGGAAAATATTACTTATTAGGGCTTGTCTTAATCTTATGGACTGATTTCAGTAAAAACTATTTTAAATAGTCAATAGCAATTAACATATATTCTCAAACTGTTCTCAGAAGCAGTTAAAAAGGCAACTATAAAATCTGTAATGATAACAACTAGCAGGATTAGGATCGTTCTGTTAAACATTAGGAGCCACATCGCTATTTTAGCTGTTACATCAGTGCACCTTTTCCACTAGTAAGGCAGCTGTTTGCTAGGGGTGCCATGCTGATTAGCAAGTTTCTTCTTAAGTAAAAGACATTTGATTGATCAAGACGCAAGTGAGTTTTCTTTTTCAATTTTGCTGTCTTTTGGAGCAGAAACAAAAACCTTTGTCTTTGATATGTAAGGAGTCAAATATGAAATACAGCTGTTATAATCTTCTAAATCACAGTTAAACAGGTGCACAGAATTATTATAAGTCTTTGAAATATTTCGTTATTAAAATAACAACACTTCTGAATAATTTCTCAAAGTAGCTTTCCATTTTGGTACATGACTTTATAAACATCGCACATTAGATAAGTATTTTAGCAATTTCTTCTATCAACTACACTTTGCCCTCAGTAAGGTTTAGAGTATGATTTCAAACAATTTCTACATGTAAGCATCTTTAAATAAGTTTTGTTTTCACTGAACTGACTTTCTATTTTCACTTATGTGCCTGTGGAAGTTAAATTAAGCATACATACGTACATACATATATATATATATACATACATATATACATACACACACACATATATATATACTGGCATACATAAGTGTATACATGTGTGTTTTCTAAGTAAGTTACTTTTACCATTAGAGTAAAACTGGACACAACAGGGACAACTCTGTGAGAAACAGTGTGGTCTTCCTTGGAAACCCTTCTTTAGGTTGAGGAGGGCAGGTACAGTTTGCTGAAGGATGTGATGAGGCTGTAGTAAGTCTTCTCATCATCTTTTAATTGTTTCCAAGTCTCACCACCACCGCTATGTGCACATCTGCTTCCTCAGCAGCACCGGCCTCTTGAGTAACATCTGTCAGAAATAAATGTTGTTGGTTGAGCCCCCAGTGCTGTCTGCAATCCTTTGATAACTTTCACTCTGTACTTTGTGTCCAATCTTGGTATCAAAGGGACCATCAACAAGCTCAAGAATCTTTCCCTTCGCAGACTGACCAAATAGCAGTCTCTGTGCCTCTACACTCCCTGAGAAATAGATATACACCTTCATTCCAGCCCTTCTCCACTTTCTGACTGCTGGAAACACACCTGCAAAGAACTCTGCCTTCATGGGCCGAGCTGTGACTGCTGCCCTTCGCGTGTGGTCCTACAGCTGTTTGAACATGGTGGTCTTTCCGTCCAGGGACATCTGCCAGCACACCTTATCTACCATGGCCTGGATCATCTGTTGCAGATCATCCACTCCATTCCCAGGCTGCATATCTTCCTGCTGCAGGGATAGGAACAGCCCCATCCTCTTCAGCCTGTTTCCTCAAGAGATTGATATCCTGCGGGCACTCCTCTTCTGCCCAATATGTCTGCAGATACTCTAACATGTTCTTCAATATAAGGAAATAAAATGTCCTCCCATGTCTAATGGGATCAGGTTGACTTTGGTGGGCACCGAAAGCATGACCATTTCCCTATTGGATGTTACTATGGGAATCTGCCTGCCAGTAGGGAGGATGTAGGGCAGTGTGGACTGCGGCCCTGTAAAGTCCTGTAGCCAGCAACTGTATGCAGCCTGGCCTGTGTTGGGAGAGGCCACCTCTGCACACCCAGAACTAGAGAAGGCTGCTGCCCAGAATCCCTGAATTCATCCAAAAAACAAGGATATTCTTTTACATAACCAGGGTACAATCATAATCATGAAATTAACTTGAATGCAATATTATTTAATCTTATAGATATTATTCACATTTCATCAATTGTATCACTTATATCTTTCATAGTAAAAGAAAAAAACACTCAAACATTTTATAGGGAAATATGTCCTCTGATGTAGGACCCTGGGGTTTGCTGTATTATTTCAAAGGGAATTCAATCAATTTGCTGATTCATTCTCATTCTCTCTCTCTTTCTCTCATTCTCTCTCTACCAAACCCACCCTGATTTTTGACCATTATAAGTACTTTATAGTCAACCAGCCTAGAATCTCTCTACCTGTATCTAACTAGATCTCTACCTGTTCCAGTCCTTGTTAGAACAGGAAAACAGTCATGTAAAGCAATGCAGAAATAATAAAGTTTAATATAGAAATTAGAGATTACCTGGGAGAGAAATCAGGAAGGGTATATCCAAAATGTTAGGAAAAAAACCCTGAAACTCTGTAGTGAGTAGTTATAAAATTTATTAGGAAACTGCTGCAATTCTTGATTTTCAGGGAGAGCCCCCAGCTAACTATTTTGATTAGCCGAATAACTTCCTTCTGGTTAGCTATGTGCCTGCCTTGATCTCCCGAGTCCTGCCTTTCAAAATCTCATGTGAGTTGTTCTTATCAGCAAGGTCAAATCTGGAATCATAGAGCAAAGGAGGTTCTGGAGAATCTAGATAGAAGGCTTCCAGTTCAGGCTTCCAAGTTTTTCTGGTGAGTAAGTGGTGCCCTATAGTAGGAGAGAGAATGGACGGAAAAACATCCGGCTGGCCCAGGAAATCTCTTTCTGGAAAATTATTCAAATAGTTAGAAATACATTGCTAAATTCTGTCACTGACCCATGTTAGAGATAATTGGATCTCCCTTTCCCACCAGAATGTTAAATTTGTTTTTTGTTTTTTTTTTTGAGACGGAGTCTTGCTCTGTTGCCCAGGCTGGAGTGCAGTGGCGTGAACTCGGCTCACTGCAAGCTCCGCCTTCTGGGTTCACACCATTCTCCTGCCTCAGCCTCCCAAGTAGCTGGGACTACAGGCACCTGCCACCACGCCCAGCTAATTGTTTTTGAATTTTTTAGTAGAGACAGGTTTTCACCATGTTAGCCAGGATGGTCTCAATCTCCTGACTTCATGATCCGCCCGCCTCGGCCTCCCAAAGTTGAATTTGTTTTTGTTATCATCACTTTCCCCAATGGATTCACCCTAAGATACAATCTAAAGAGGGCTTCTCTGTATTATTGATACTTCTTATTTCTATTTAGAAACTCTTGATTTTTTTTATTCCAATTAATTAGTGTTAGTTGAGCTACCATGATTTTTCACGACCTCGATCCTAACCTTGGCTGTAGTTTATTGTTCCATGGAGGACATACTATTCAAGTTGGCCCAATTACAGTGTTTTTCCCCATTTTTTCATTTCTAATGTTTTTCTAATTTTTTTTATTTCTAAAAATAGCTCAATTGTATGATAAGTCTAGAACAAACAAAGACTGCATCAGTCAGTAGAGATTAGGTTATGCTCTGGTAACAAATAACACCAAAATCTCAGTAATTTTTTTTTCGAGGCAGAGTTTGGCTGTACCCCAGGCTGGAGTCCAGTGGTGCAATCACTGCTCACTGCAGTCTTAATCTCCTTGGCCCAAATTATTCTCCCACTTAAGCCTCTCAAGTAGCTGAGAGGCAAGTAGCCTCTACAGGCACATGCCACCCCACCCAGCTAATTTTTTTATTCTTTTCTAAAGACTAGGCTTTGCTGTGTTGTTCAGGTTGGTCTTAAACTCCTGGCCTCAAGTGATCCTACTGGCTTGGTCTGCCAAAGTGTTGGGATTATAGGTGTGAGCCACTGCACCTGACCTACAGTAGTTGTTTTTTTTGTTTTGTTTTGTTTTTGTTTTTTTTTTATGACACAATCTTATTTGCTGCTCATTCAGTTTCTACTGAAGATCTAGGTGTTTCTACAGGACAACTGTATCCCATGTGCTGACTCAGTATTTTAAGTTGCTTAAATATTTTGGTCTCCCCATACAGATACAAGCTTTTATGATTCTCGTGGTAGGGGAAGAGCCAAACTAGAGAATCCTGTATCTTCAATGAAATGTTTCCACTCACATTTCATGGTCAAATCAAGTCAAATGGCCATGTCCAACTTCGGGAGGTGATTAGTGGAATCCTTCATGTACTCAGAAATAGAGAATATCTAGATATTGGTGAACAATTGTAATACTTACCCTAAGGACCCCAAAGTCCTATGGACTTCTGACTGACTATTCAGTTGGAGTTAAATGATTAAGGAAGGTAAGTATGATGCCTCTGTCATCTTAGAACACATGAGTCAGTACTAAGAAAAATGTTTGCTCTCTCTTTCTGCTTTTTCTATTACTTTGATTACTATGCTTGAGAAAGCCTAACAAAAATGATGCTATTCCTTTACATTTTGCTCAGCATTGTAGATGAGCTATTAGTCTTTTATATAATGTCGCCTCTGAGTTAGAAATCTAGTGTTGAAGCTAATAGTAGGGTACTGTTTATGCAGCTTACCATACAGGGTTGCTGGGAACCTCAAGGGAAATAATGGTTACAAAACGGCTGGATGTACTTTAATATATTCAACAAATAGTTTAAGCTGGCTTATTGTTATTTCTTTCATTGAGCTTTCATTAGGAGCATCTCAGGATGACTTTTCAGCTGAAATCAGATTGGCTGATTCTTCAGTGGGCAAAACCCTCTAAACAATCTAAAGGCCTTTCTTATCAGTAGATTCTACTCTCATAAGCATTTATGAGTGTAACAGGATGGAATAGGCCAGGGTAGAAGCTAAGGGTGCTCAGGACTAGTCTGTGATAAAAATGGGGTTCCAATGGAAAAATAAGGCAGCCTATAGTATAAATGTGAGCCCGCTGAGGTCTGCTGTGTGATTCTCTTTAATAACAGAGTTGAGAGGTGTTAATGAGCATGACACAGGGCACACAGCCATCGAGTGAATTAGTCATAGCTTGATTCTTTTATGTGCCTCGTCTAATGGCAAACATTACCCAGCAATCACAGCAGTATCACTCAGATGGAGCAGAAGGTGTGGAAGGGAGTAACGAGGCTGCCTAAAAACTGTTTTACAGAGCCCTGCACCAATTCACAACAGATAATAGAACTCAGAGCCAGACAGATAATAGGAGTGACAGCCATTTATTGCTAAGAGACTGTCTGAATATTTGTGCATAAAACAGCCCACTCCAAGTTCTTTAATCACATTTCTTGAGAAAGAGTGGCAAAATGGAAAGCCACGTGTCAGGCTACTTCCATTAGTGTGTTCTAAATGAGTATGAAGAGGAATGAGCAGATACGAAGAAAAAGAATACTGAAAAAGAATGCAGATCAGAAACAGCTTCTGGCTGTTTGAATTCCGCAAATTGGGACATCTCCTCCATGTGACTAGGACAGGGTATTGGAAAATAATTTTATCCTAAAGTCATTTGATATTTAGGATTGTTGAAAAATATCTTAGTTTACAATTCTTCTTTGATTCCTAAAAGACAGAATGGCTCACCCAGACTCCATTTTTTTCTTACTTCATACCTAGACTTCGGCACTTTTTTAGTATTGTGGATAGTGAATGGAAACATGTTGTAAAGGTCTAAAAGATGGAATTCATAGTTTTCCATAAGTATTTTTTTTAAAGACCAACAATCTTATCTTTTTCCAAAACGATCCCAAAAAGATTTAAAAGGAAATTTAATTATATTACAAGGTATCTCCTAATAGAAAATGAAATTTGGAAATGTGGTTTTTCATATTTTTTACTTGGCAACCATGTTCTGCTATGGTGCCACATTTTAAGAGGGACATTAACTAGATGACATGCATTCCAGCTAACATGTCTAAAATGTCACTGGAATATAAAACCATATCATTTTAAAATGTTTGAAGGGCCTAAAGAATTTAACATAAAGAGGATAGAGAGTACATAGCTTGGCAATAGTATTGAAATAGCAAATATCTATTCCTCCTGTGAAAGAAGAATTGTATGTTCTGTAGGACTTCAGGGAGTAAAAAAGAAAGACTAAATTAAAGTTAGAGTAGGTCCCTTCACCTGATTACAGGGAATGATTTGCAGTGTTTAGAGCTGTCCAGAAATTGAATGAGCTGTCTAGAAATTGAATGAACTGTCCAGAGCAGTGAGCTCCTTGTCAGTGGATGTGTTCAAGCGGAAGCTAAGTAACCACTTGCTAGAGATATTTTCAAGAAGAGTTAAGATGGAGAGTTGTCTTAATTGATGTGATATCCACTTGAACCCAGGGTGTCTGTGATATTAGTTATTATTAGACTCCTCAGGGAGGTTCTTGATGCATTGTAACCTGGGGCCCAGGAGATGAGCAAGGATGAATAAATTGAACTTTAAAGGCTATGTTTGAAATATTTTTTCTTATCTTCTGAAGTCAGAAAGATTTCAATGTTTATATTATTATGACTGTAAAAGCAAGGTTTATTGTTAAGATAAATAATAAATTATGATTGCTTGAGTTTTTATACAGTTCTTTGTTTTCCCTGAAGTCAATAGTTGCCTTGTTTATTAATTTTTCTTATTTTTAAATACATATAAATAATCAGTTTCCAGATGTTCTGTTTTATAAAATACGCTGCATTATTATTTTATACACAACCAAATGCACTAAGTCATCCATCAAGTGCATGTAGCAATTGGTACCCAACTGTTAGTTATATATCCAACATCCGTTGTCCTTTTTTCTGTTACTAATGGGAGCCGCATACAAGCTTAAGGTAACAATATGTCTAGCTTTAGAAATTCATTTCCTAGCCCTTCTTGCAGCAAATATGTCCATAAGATAGAGCCTTCTAAAGAAGATGTAAATAGCTGTCTATTTGCAGCTATTTCCTATTTACAGCTTCCATCCTACAGTCAGCACTGTAGGGTGACTATAGTTAACAGGGGATTTAGGGACAGGTACTTTCCTGTTAAAGGCATTGACTGTTTCTCCTTATTACCACCACCACCACATCCTCCTCTTCATCCTCCTTCTCCTTGTTTTTCCCCGCCTTTTCAGCTCTGTCTTCTTCCTTCTTGTCTGAATATACTGATTTTAGGTGAGGGATTGAGCAGCCTTTACATCGTATGAGGCAACTGTAAGAATAAAGATACAAGGAGCAGGATTTTAGAGAGAGTAATGGCACAGCAAAAACAGTCCAGCACTTTTAATCTATGGATCTCTGCTTAAATGTGGGAAAATAACTTTTTAATTTAATGACTTTGGTAAGACTTGTAAAATATCCAGCCAAATTCAACCCTAACTGATACCAATGACATTTCAAATCAGTGTATTTCTCAATAAATTATGTTGATACATGTGTCTAGCTGTGTGGGAAAACAGAAAGTGAAATCTTTTCTTCTTACACCAAAATTAATTCTGTAGGAACTAATAATATCAATGTAAAAAAATGACAGAAACCATTAAAGTTTTAGAAAAACCTACAACATTTTATCAAATACAATCTTCCATTGTGGAAGGTTTGTCTAAGTATTACTGAAACCACCAAGATAAAATGATCACTAAATATAACCAAATAGCAATTAAAATTTTCTATGCAGATGTCTTAATGAGGCAAGTAATTAATTGGTAAGAAAGTTATGACCACACTAAAGCAGAGAACTGATATCCCTAATATATAAAGAGTTGTTCAATAGCAACAAGGAAAATGTATCGAAGTTAAAGAAAAATTGTCAAAGGAAGCAGACAATTCCAAGAAAAAAGAAAAGCATCTGTGGAAAGCCTCTTCACAAAACAGACTAAATAAATAAAATACAATAAAAAACAAAAATAATTAAAGTACACATAATGAAAGAAGCCAATTAAAATTATAAACAATAACCTCAGAGAGATATAAAAATATAGAATATTCTGGAAATAAGAATATGATGTTTAATATCTTTAAAAACCAAACAAGAAACGAGAACAACTGGAGAATAAAAAAGAGCTTTGGGAGATTAAAAATATGTAATAAAAAGGTCTGAGGAATAGCTGGAATATAGACTTAAGGAAATAACCAGGAAATTAAAATAAAAAAGACAAAGGACATAGTTAATAGAATAAAGAAGAAAATTGAAGGACTAAACCATATCCTCAAAGAGTCAACTCTCAGGAGCTCTGGAAATAAAGACCAGAGTAAACAGTGAAGAAGAAATTACCCAATCAATGATTCAAAAAAAATTCCCAGATCCAAAGGACCTGATTTTTCAGGTTGAAGATGTACATGTCATGGCTATCATAAGAAGCGAAAAAAAGACCAAGAATACTGTGGACAGAGAGAAGTTTTCTAAAAGCTACTAAGAGAGAAGATGCCATATACAAAAAGATCAGAAATAAAAATTGCACCTCCATCTATTTGTATTTTACTTTAACATTTAATCTGGAAAATATGTTGAAATTAATTAAATATGTTTTCTACTGAAATTGAGTCAAACTATGAGATACCTCTTAGCTATGAGCAACATGACTGCAAGAGGGACTTGGTGCTAGAGGGTAGGTACACTGGCACAATTTTTATTGCTGGAAAAACAACTCAAAGCAAGTGAGGTTCATCAGTGCCAGTTCGAAGTGCTCTTTCTTTCTTTCTTTCTCTCTCTCGCTCTCTCTCTCTCTCTCTTTCTTTCTTTCTTTCTTTTTCCGAGTCTCACTCTGTTACCCAGGTTGGAGTGCAGTGGTGCAATCTTGGCTCACTGAAACCTCCGCCTCCCAGGTTCAAGCGAATCTCCTCCCTCAGCCTCCTGAGTAGCTGGGATTACAGGTACGTGCCACCATATCTGGCTAATTTTTTATATTTTTAGCAGAGATGGCGTTTCACCAAATTGGTCAGACTGGTCTCAAACTCCTGACCTCGTGATCCACCAGCCTCGGCCTACCAAAGTGGTGGGATTACAGGCATGAGCCGCTACACCCGGCCAGAAGTGCTTTTTAAATTCATATCATTTATGTTTTCCTCTCTCTCTCCCTCCTTCCATGCATTTTTTTCTTTAGCACACATTTTCAAGATTTGACATAGGTAGAAGAATTTCTAAGCTGAGAAGCATCCATTCTATTGCCTTATGTGTCACCTTTACCCTGGGGCTCTCACTGTAATCACTGGCTCCATTAGGTCATCCTCTTTAAATACTCTCTTATTTTCTGTACAGTTCAGAAAATCTTTCCTCGGATTTTTAAGTACATCAAACTCTGAGGAAAGCTATAGGAAAATGTTTTTCTTATGAAGTACAATGTAACGTTTTGATCTTCTAGAGTGACCAGTTGTTCCAGTTTGCCAGAGGCGGAGAGGGTTACTGGAACATGAGAATTTCAGCTTTAAAACCAGGGTAGTTCTAGATAAACTGAGATGAGTTGGTCACCCTCGATCTGACTCAAGTAGTTCACTGTCTGAGATAGCTACCCTTCAGTCTCAAAGAATGGCCACAACCTCTCAGGTTCCTGAAACAAAGTTTATCATATCTATAGTTCCTGGAAATATCTTCATGAAGGGACATCTGAACAATTACAATCCAGGAGCTGTCTCCTATATATGTTTATGACTATATCACCAAGTATAAAAAGGCAAATTTTCCTTTCCTGTGTCCATGTGTTCTCATTGTTCAATTCCCACCTATGAGTGAGAATATGCGGTGTTTGGTTTTTTGTTCTTGCAGGGGGGGAGGGATAGCATTGGGAGATATACCTAATGCTAGATGACGAGTTGGTGGGTGCAGCGCACCAGCATGGCACATGTATACATATGTAACTTACCTGCACATTGCGCACATGTACCATAAAACCTAATGTATAATAATAATAATAATAATAATAATAATAATAATAATAATAAAAGAAAAAAAAAAAAAAAGGCAAATTTTCTCCTCTGTAGTTCCTCCCCCTTTGCTCCTCTCCCAAGACCCTGATTTCGGTTTCTAGTTTGAGACATGATTTTTCCCCATTGGCTTTACTTTAGATAGATCCTTTCTCTACACATCAGAATTTAACTTTACCCTTGCCAGAGAAAAAAAATTCACATTCATTCATTCATTCATTCATTCATTCCCTCCCTCACTCATGTGTTCAATTAAAAAACATACGAAGTTCTTGCTAAGGGTCAGGCACAATTTTAGGTGCTGGGAATTTGGTGGTTAAAAAAAAGAAAGTGTTCTTGCTGCCATGAAACTTACGTTCTTATGGGAGCAGACCATCAACAAACAAACAAATATGAAAGTAACATAATTTAGATGAGTATTAAATCAAGTGGTGTAATGGGATAAAAAATAATGGGATGTATTTAAAATTGGGCATTAAGGAAAGACCTTTGTAAGGAAATCAAATGTGAGCTGTAGCTTAGAAATATGAGAAGAAGCTAGCTCTGAGAAGGTTTAGGGAAAGGAAGAGTGAGAACTATAAAGTTCCCCAAATGGGAGACAGCTGGACTTGTTTAAGACACAAGGCCAGTATGGCTGGAACATAGGAAACACATATGGTATTATTTGATGTTAGAAAGGCAGAAAAGAACCAGAGCATGCTAGAGTTTTGTGGGTCATGGTAAAGAATTTGTGTAAAGACACTAGATGGTTTTGAAAAAGAGTGATGTAGTCTGAATTACGTTAAAAATATTAATCTTTTTGTTTCAATGGATAAATGGATAAAAAATGTGGTACACATACACAGTGGAATACTATTAAGTTATTAAAAGGAATGAAATCCTATCATTTGCAGCAACATGGATGGAACTGGAGTTCATTTTGTTACGTGATAAGCCAGGCACATAAAGGCTAATATCACATACTCTCACTCATATGTGAGCTAAAAACGTTGATCTTATAGAAGTGGAGAGTGGAATGATGGTTACCAGAGGCTGAGGGGGTGTGGAAGGAAATGAGGAGAGGTTTGTTAATGGGCGCTAAAATGTAATTGGACTGAAGGAACTAGTTCTATTGTTCAGCAGCACTGTAGGGTGACTATAGTTAACAGTAATTTGTCGTGTATTTCTAAGTAGCCAGAAGGGAATATTTGGAATGCTCCCAATACAAAGAAATGATAAATGTTTGAGGTGATGAGTATCCTAATTACCCATATTTGGTCATTACAATTATTATGTATCAATAAAAAACATATATCTCTTTGGCTGTTGTGTGGAAAGGATCATAGGAGGTAAGGGTAAGGGTAGTGAGACCAGTTAGGGAGGTGTTGTGTGGTTGTTCAGGGGAACGTAAGAGCTGGCTTGTTCTAGGGTGGAATCAGTGGAGAAGGAAAGTGGTTGAAGTTGGGACATATTTTGAAGGCGAAGATAACAGGACTCCCTGTTGGATTAAATGGGGTGGTGGTGAGGGAAAGAGAAGTCTCCTTGACTTCTGGTGTGAGTCAAAGGCAGCTGTTGGTGTCTAAATACTATTCATTGATCACAGCACTCATGGCATGCCTATAATAAGAGCTACAGAAAAGAGATCATTCTGAAGTAAGCAAAGCATTTTCCTATGACATTACATATTTCTCCACCATAATATGGACAGTATGCATAGGGGTTAGGAGCAGTGGCTCTGGAGCCACACTGCTTAACTGCGTAATTCCATCCTGCCATATGGTGACTATGGATCTAGGTCAAAATAACTTATTTGCCCTTTTTTTCTTATTAGGAGAATAAGTAATACACACTTCATAGGATTTTGTGAAAATTAAATGAGTTAACACATGAAAAGTACTTAGGAAAATGCCTGGCAAGAAATGATAATTATTATATTTATTACTTTTTTTCTTGGCGGTATAATATTTGATTATGTAAATGTATTAATTTATATAATAGGTCTCCCCACTTTCTTGGATATTTAGATGATTTCTAATGGGCTTTATTAGCTATAGTTATACAATGAACACTCTTTCACATATACACATACATACTTACATATTTTTCCATTATTATGATTATTTATTCAGGATAAATTTCTACGGTTTGAATTTGGTGGCTTAAATAATCTAAAAGATGCATGATTTAAGAGTTTTGATACATATTGCCAAATATTATACCCATTTATACTCCCACTAGCTGAGTATTTCCTTACACCATAGCCAAATTTGGATACTATAATAAAAAAGAAAATAACACATTTACAAGTTTGATAGAAAAAATTACATTCTTATTACTTCAGTTGACTTTAAAAATTATGGAATAGACTGAATGTTTTATGCAATAGTTAGCTGTTGGCCAGTTTTCTTTTGGAGTATTTGGATTTTTCTTTTTGATTTGTAGCAGTGTTTACCTGCTATTTTTGCTTCAATTTAGTTTGGTTTATCATTTGGTGGTGGTTGTTGGATTCAATGTGTACATCTTTTACTATATTGCATCTGCCTTCATCCTGATATCATGTAAACATCAACCATATTTTTAAAGGGCTAATTTATTTCAGCGTATGGTGTAAATTTATACCACAGATATTATGATATAAACCTAATATCTAGGTTCTTATTTTTCAAAATAGTTGAGTAATTGTTCCATATCCTTTATTTACTCTTGAATTTTTTGTTCTCCTTTAATTTAAAATGCTTACCCTAAAACATTACTGAGCTATTTCTACAGGAGTTTGTATATAATACGCAGATGGATTCATTTTTAAAAATGGAACACGCTCACCTCATTTTTAATGTACAAAATTATTACATGTGTGTGGCTCTGTTTTTGAGTTTTCCTCTCTGTTTCATTTGCCCATCTCTGTATTCCTATACCAGTATCCTATTGTTAGGTAATTGTAGCTCTTTAATTCCATTATGTATGTTCATGTGCATATTTATATATATTATACATATGTATTTTTTTTTTTTTGAAACAGGATCTCACTCTGTTGCCTAGGCTGGAGTGTGGTGGCATCATCACAGCTCACTGCAGCCACAAATTCCTGGGCTCAAGCAATCCTCCTGCTTCAGCCTCCTGAGTAGCTGGGACTGTAGGCAAGCGCTACCGTGCTCAGGTAATTTTTGTATTTTTGTGGAAATGGGGCCTTGTTTTGTTGCCCAGGCTGGCTTCAAGTGATCCTGCCGCCTTGGTCTCCCAAAGTGTTGGGATTACAGCCGTGAAACACCACATCTGACCTCATTTAATATCTCATGTGTAAGTCCTCTACATTATTCCTCACTTCAAAATGACATTGGAGTTTTAACTAGAATGATGTTAAATGTAAAAATGAATTTTGGAGAATGTTAACAACATGAGACATCAAATCTCCCCAACCAGAGACATGTATTCATTCACTCTTCAAGTTTTGCAATTTTTGAGTTGAAATATTTAAGCAAGAAAGACAAACAACTAAATCACAACAATAAAACAACAACAACAAAACCTTTTTGTCTTGAAGAAATTTTACCCTTTGTCCTAGTCTGTTTGAGTTGCTAACAAAATCCCATAAACTGGGGGCTTACAAATAGCAAACATTTATTTCTGAAGGCTGGGAATTCTAAGATCAAGGTGCTGGCAGATTCAGTGTCTGGTGAGGACCCTTTCTTCATAGGCTGAGCCTTTGCTCACTTCAGGACTGTGTGTTCACTTGGTTGGAAGGGCAAACAAGCTCCCTTGGGTCTCTTTTAAAAGACACTAATTCCATTAATGAGGGCTCCATCTTCATGATCTACTTACCTCCCCAAAGTCCTACCTCTTAATACCATCACTTTGGCAGTTAAGTTTCAACATATAGATTTTGGGGGACACAAACATTCAGACCACTGCAGCTTTGTGTTATTGAAAGATGCTGAAGACAAGATGAGCTCCATGACTCACTTCCTTGACTCAAGATATGGAAGTCATGGAAGTGAGTTTCAAGTCATGGAAATGAGCTCCATGACTCACTTCTTTGACTTCCGTGACTCAAGATAAGATGAGCTCCATGACCCTTTCTGAGTATGAGGATTGGAAATACAGAAACAACAATAATGCATTATATGTGTGTGTTGCTGTTTTACTTATCAAAGTGTTTTTTGAATCTAAATATTACTTAACCTTCTCAGTATCTGTTGGAGGAAGGCAGGCAAACTGCTTAAAGTTCCATTTTATAGAAGAGGAATTTAGCGGGCAGAGTCCAAGTTGCCCAAGACAGCACAACTAGTTAACGTGGCCTTTGGCTTAAGATTAGGTCTTTTGGATTCTGGAGCTGGCTGCATAATACTCCTTAGCCTAGAGGGTTCTGGTTATGAAGAAAAGGATGGGTATAAATGGAAGAGCCTTAAATATGCAGCGTGCTGCCTCATGGGCCCAGGCCACCCTGATGCAGATACTTGATTCAGGGATGCTTATTTTCTACATTTCCAACCTCCTGCTTTGTCTCTTCCACAGAGGCCAACATTCTCTTTTTTTTTCCTTGTTACTTTCCTCCTTTACAGCTTGTTCTTGTGAAAACAACTGATATATCTGTAAATTTCACAGGGATTTTCTTATACTTAAGCTGTTGACAGATCTAAAGTCTAAATCATGACACAAAAATCTGATGCCATAGGCATCAGAGAGCTGAGCTAGAAAGGTGATGTTTTAATCCGGGTGAATTTTTCAGTTTCTAGAGTCATACTATGTAGGAAGGGCTTGCCTGGCCATTGGACAGATTCCATATAGCATATGAATTCACAGAGTTGGAAGAACCTTTATATGCAGTATCCCAAATGCCTCTCTAAAGTCCTTAATTTTAAGGGAAACCTGCTCACTCCATTCTCCCTGGAGCTCCATGTTGATAAATTACCCGAAGGAATTTTATGAATCTACATCTTTTATGTCTGCAGACATGACCCGTCATCTGATGAATATTGAAACAGAATCTCCAGTACAATAGAGGACTTGAGGACATTAGTAGGAGCTTGCTCTGAACCAACACTGGTTTCATCCAGGACTTGAACCTGGCCATTATTTTCTATCTGCTCAGTATATTGACCTGTCAGCACCTTATTTATTTTTTAAGCACATGCTCAATGGCCACCCACTCCAAGAGGTTTGAATGATTTAATACATGAAAAACATTTAACCACACCTAGCTTACATATAGTAAGAACTCAATAAATATTCGCTATTAATAATTTTAAAATGGCTTCCGAGTCTTCTAAACAGAGACTGAAATATGAGCTCGGCTTATCCTGTTAGGTATATTAAAGGCATAACAACATTATTTTTGATTTGCAGTAGTCACCTGAAGCTGTTGTTTCAGAGATAATGATTGTGTTTGGGTACTACTTACTGCTTGGTGTAAACCACGTTCCATGCACCAGTGTTCAGGTAGTTGCACAGAGAAGGAGACAATTAGAGAAAATGACAGTGCCAGTGTCATCCATTAGGCACTGAGTCACAAAGCTTTGAGGTTAACATGAACTTGGAGACTACCTAGCCTCAAACGCTCCCTACAGCACTTCCAACCAGTAAGCCCCATGGCTCTGTGTCACTGTCTCCTTAAAATGGCAAAGTAGCCTATACTATCTCTGGATAGCTATGTTAAATCCTCTTAATTTGGAACAAAATGTGACGTGAGGACTTTTACCTAGGATTCCAGTTCTGTTCTCTGATACCACACAGGAAAAGTTTAATCTCTCCTCTTTGAGACTGTTCTTCAAAATTCTTGGGGACCTGCAGTAGCTAAGCACTCCAGAATCTAGTTGTAGAGCTCTGGCTTGTATATTGATTGACTTCAAAGGTCAGTTTGTATAATATACTCTCCTGATTCATCTTTGGTGACTGAGTATGACTAGAGATTTAGTTTTTTCCCTAGATGGGTTGGCATTACAGTTCTCTCTTGTAGACTGGTATGAGAAGTAATTCCTGATCCTTCTACTTTCCCAAATGCTACCCTTTTAAAGACTCTTTGTGTATGCCAGAGGGTACCATGGTTCAACATTTATATTCTGTTCTTCCTCAAAGTTTTCCTTGCTGTAATTTTGTTTTCTGATACTCACAGCTGTATACTTAGATCTTGCAATTCCTTCTCTTGGGGGTAGTGGGGGATTTATACCATAGGGCTGAGAATCCAGGAATGGATCTTACCATAAGGCCCTTGCCTCTGATTAAATCTGCTTGCCATTTTGTCCGAGTAAAACTTGGTGAAAATAAACATTATAAGTGAATCCGACAGAGAAAACTGATGCTGCTGAAGGGCCAAAAAAGACAAAATGTTTGGATGAATGTGAGCACCAGGTTTTCTTTAATTTCATTTTAATAGTTGCTGTATTTTTGGAAATGGTAATGCATTTATGTGGTTCAAAAATTTAACGTTTATCTGTACACCAAACCCCCATGACACAATTTACCCATATAGTAAACCAGCACATGTACCTCCAAACCTAAAATTAAAGTTAAAAAAAATACAGTGTTAACAGATATACACTAAAAATCTGTTTCCCACCCCTGTTCCTGGTCCCTGTGTGTTTTCTTGCTCACTGTGATTAGGTTTCTAGTGTGTAGTTTTGAAATGACAAGAAATGTAAATGCATATTCTTATTTCCCCCTTTTTACATGATGGATAGTTCTGGCAGAAGCCAGTAGTGTTCACCAATATTCACACTCTTTTCTATCTAATACTTTGTGTGTGGATAAAACTCTTCCTTATGTGATTTTTTCTCTTTTAGCTCTCACTCTCTGGCTGAATGTAGAGGACTCTGAAACCTTAGGCAAGAGGGGAGTTATAAGACACCATAGAACCCTGAATGACTGCATGGAGCAGAACCCTTCGCAAACCTGCTCTTCAGGCCTCCTTTTTGAGACAACTGGAAAAGATTCTTTCTCCTTTTCTGGCAATTCCTCCCTCCCTCCAACTCAAATGCCTATTCAGCCTCTAGTATTCAGTATAAGTACGTGTATCACTAGAAATCTAGATCTGAGGATTTAACCTCAGAAGCTTTCTCTGCCTATCCTAACCCATACTGCCCATTTTTAAAAAATTTATTTTTATTTTTAATTTTTGTGGGTTCATAGTAGGTATACTGTTTATGGGATATATGAGATGTTTTGACACAGACATGCAATGTGAAATAAGCAACAACATGGATGGAACTGGAAATCATTATGTTAAGTGAAATAAGCCAGTCACAGAAAGACAAACATCGCATGTTCTCATTTATGGGAGCTAAAAGTCAAAACAATTGAACTCAGGGACATAGAGAGTAGAAGAATGATTACCAGAGGCTGGGAAGAGTAGTAATGGGCTGGGAGGGGTGAGAAGGTGGGACTATTGCTCACTTTTAAACCAATGCCTTATAGCATATTTTAAAGTCTATTTTAGAAGTTTACATCTGTTCTTACTCAGCAGATCATAAACTGCTTGAGCTCATAGAAAATGTTTTTTGCTTCTTGTGTCACCTCAGTGCTGAGTAAAGTGTGATACAAAGTGGGGACTCAGTATACCTTAATTAATTGATTCACTGATTTTCTAGCGGAACAGATGAGAGGTGATTGGGGAGCTTGAACGAGCTATCTCCAAATCAGATTCTGAGTCTGAACTTTTGGCCCAATCTAGAACTCTCCAGGAGTGTTTTGAGGTATCTTCCAAGAACATTTTCAAATCAGGAAAAAACTATCATTTTTATTGAGGACTTAGCCAAAGTTGAATATTTACTAATTTAGAAAATTTTGCTGACAGCTTTGATTTTGTTGACTTTCAAGCATTAATAATTCCATAAAAAAGAGAAATTAGCTGGGGATTATGTTCCTTTATTTAAAGAAGTAAACAAAAGTGTTTCTGGGCATGTACATGTGCCTAAGGAGATTCATTTTGCGTTGAGAAGGAAATTGTTATTATATACCATCTTTCTTGAAAAGAGTCATCTAATTTTCTTCTTCCTTTGGGGATATTTTCATTACTTTTAAAAGGCTAATGGTGGAAGAAACTTCTCAACACCGGTCCATATGATGAAATAATTAATTAATTAAATTTATTCAGCAGTAATTGAGCACTTAGTAAACTAAAGGCACTATACAAAACAGGATGAAGAATGTAACAGAAAATGGAAGCATATGCAAAATGAAAAGAGTACTGGATAAACAGCAACAACAGCAGTATCAATAGCAGTAGTAATGGTAGCTGCTATTATTCAGCATGTATTAATGCCGGGAACACTAATTATATAATTCCTAACTCTCAAAATAACCCTTCAAAGTAAGTATTTACAAATATGCATACTTTTATAGTTAAGAAAATTGGTAAAACTACGAAGTGTGTTTGAATATAGCTGTTTCTCAATCCACATGCAGCTTCCCGACCACTAAACACACTTTCTTGCAGTACAGGGGCTGGGTTCAAGTCTAGATTTTGTCTCTTAATGTTTGTTGATTAATCTTAATGTCAGTTTTCTTAGCTTAACATCTGGATGATGATCATCTTGGCTCTACTTATCACCCAGGAGGATGTTCTAATCAAAGGGCCTAGAGGATGTGAAAGGGTTTGTGCAGAACCCATAACACAATAGTGTGGAAAGTGATAAATGATGCAATACAGGCACAGAGAAGAAGCTAGAGGTGTCCAGAGGGAGAGACACCCCTGTTGGGATATCAGAACAGTAATAAACATTTGTGGATATGGGCTTTTGGGGAGCAGCCATGGCTTCTGCTCTGAAAGAGTGGCTCTCCTCTGGCAGGCAAATACACTCTGACAACTATAATGGAGTTCTAATCGCAAGGCAAAATCTAAACTTGAACTCATGCCCTGTGACTGCAAGAAAGTGTGTGGAGTGGTGGGGGAAAGCTACATATGGATTGAGAAAGAACTGTATTCTAAAGAGCACTGTCCTCACAATCATTACAGTCCCAGTTTTAAAAAAAATGTAGTAATTTCTTCATATGCCTCAGAGGTTCTAAGTCAGGGGTGAGCAAACTTTACCTTCTCGCCTAAGTGTTTGTTTTTGTAAATAAAGTTTTATTGGAATACAGCCAGGCACATTTTTGAATGTATTTTCTATGGCAGACTTGAGTCGTTGCTACAGAGACTGCATGGCCTGCAAAATTTAAAATATTTACAATCTGGTCCTTTAAGAAAATGATTCAAGGGGTCCTACTTTAAATGGAGACAGCAGGCATCAGTTAAATAAAATAATGGTCATGTTAAGTATGTATCTTCATGTGTGTGAGTAGTGAGAGGGGCCAATGGGGTGAGCAATGAGAGTGCCATCAACTTTGTCCACTGTTGATGGAATCTACCTTGTTGGCAGTTAGTCACTAGGAGAAGCAGCACACTGTGATCAGTTGTTCACAAGTTTGGCTGCATATTGGAATCACTTGGACATCTTTTAAAACTCTTCATGCACAGACTGTACCCCAGAACAATGTAATTAGGATCTCTTCAAATATGATTGGAGATCAGTGATTATTATAGCTTTACAGGTGATTCCAATGTGCAGCTAAAGTTGCAAATCATAATGTAGTGGAAATAACCTTGGCCTGGGTTTCTAAAGTGTACTTCACAGCCCAAGAATTAATACAATTTTACTTTAACTAAATACTGAAATGTATAAATGAGAAATTAGTTGCTATTCATGCTTCTTTTCCTTCTAAAGCAGTATTTTTTACTGTCTTTCTTGGACTGACAAGAAGCCTGGGAGGCTCTAAAGTAATGGGATTATTAATTTGGGTTTTCTTTTTGCTGTAAGAGATTGTACATGCTCCATGCACAATAGATTTCAGAGTTTATGGACACTGGAAGGCATCAAAATTGTATGGAAAAGGAAACAGCCATTGGGCTAGTCCCTTGGGATTTAAGATGTGCTGAGGAAAACACAACAGAACACAATAAAACATCATCTCTGTTTAAATAGAATTTTTAAGCATTATTCTATAGTGCCTAATGGCAGAGAATGGGCAACTCAGTACTTTATCTTATCTCTCCAAGACCTCTTTACTCTTCCTGGATTGAGAATGAGTGGGTCGGCAAAGGTGATTGAGAAGGGTGTGCGAGTAAACAGGGGATTTGCTATTTGCCTTTGTGCTGTGGCTTTTCATTTGATACCATAAAACTAATTGTTTATCCCAGCACAGAATAGGGCTACTAAATCAACGAATGCATTCTGGTTATCTTCAATCAGTAACCAGAATGCATTCACTGATTCCACCGGTGTTTCATGGCCCACCGGCTGGCTATGAGAGCTACAGAGTCTACATTTGGGGTGTGTTTTCTGAAGTCATGATCAAAATCTCAGTATGTTCATTAGGGTTGTGGAAGGATTGTGGAAAACTTAACCCTATTAACTCATTAGCTCCCATTAATATTGATAATTTATTTGACTGGTCTGAGGGAAAGGACATTGGCCTAGTGAATGTAAATAACGCTTAAGAGAAGTGGGTATATTAGACCAAGGAGTAGGATGAGAATGATGCTAGTTGGGGAAGGCAGATGTATTGAGACCCTTTAAGGAGGTCTTGCGAAATTGGATAAGTAAAAATTCTACTCAGTGAAAATGTCTCTTTTCCCCTCCAATTGTAAAAGTAACCCCTGACTTTATATATATATATACAGCACCTGCAGAAATGCAAAGAAATATTTTTTAAAAAGGAAGAAAACTAAAATCATCTCATAATCTTCTCTATTAATGCTTTCTGATCATTTTTTCCATTTATTAATGCAAAGTTCTTTCCCAATAGAAATAAATATACTATTTATATCTAATATTTACCAATAGTGTTATCTTGTGACTCTCAGGTGGTCGACACCCAGGTGCAATAATTCTTTCTTTTTTTGTATTTCCAACTTTTATTTTAAGTTCAGGGGTACATGTGCAGGATGTGCAGGTGTGTTATATAGGTAAATGTGTGCCATGGTGGTTTGCTGCACAGATCATCCCATCACCCAGGTATCAAGCCCAGCATCCACTAGCTATTTTTCCTGATCCTTTCCCACCCCTTGCCCTCCGACAGGCCCCAGTGTATGTTGTTCCCCACCATGTGTTCATGTGTTCTCATCATTTAGCTCCCACTTATAAGTGAGAACATAGGTATTTCATTTCCTGTTCCTGCATTAGTTTGCTAAGGATAATGGCCTGCAGCTCCATCTATGTCCCTGTGAAGGACATGATCTTCCTTTTTATGGCTCCATAGTGTATATATACCACACTATATACACACTCCATGGTGTATGTATACCACATTTTCTTTACCCAGTCTATCATTGATGGACATTTAGGTTGATTCCATATCTTTGCTGTTGTGAATAGTGCTCCAGTGAACACGTGTCTTCATAATAGAAAAATTTATATTCCTTTGGGCATATACCCAGTAATGGAATCACTGGGTTGAATGGTATTTCTGTCTTCAGCTATTTGAAGAATTACCACACTATTTTCCACAATGGCTGAGCTAATTTACACTCCTACCAACAGTGTATAAGCATTACTTTTTCTCCACAACCTCACCAGTACCTGCTATTTTTTAGCTTTTTGATAATAGCCATGACTGGTGTGAGGTGGTATCTCCTTGTGGTTTTTGATTTGAATTTAGCTAATAATCTGTGATGTTGAGCTTTTTTTTTCACGTTTGTTGGCTGCATGTATGTCTTCTTTTGAAAAGTGTCTCTTCATGCCTTTTGCCCACTTTTTAATGGGGTTGTTTTTCTCTTGTAAATATGTTTAAGTATCTTGTAGTCTGGATAATAGACCTTTGTCAGATGGATAGATTTCAAAAATTTGTCCCATTCTGTAGGTTGTCTGTTTACTCTGTTGAAAATTTCTTTTGCTGTGCAGAAGCTCTTTAGTTAATTAGATCCCATTTGTCTATTTTTGCTTTCGTTGCATTGCTTTTGGCATCTTCCTCATGAACTCTTTACCCATGCCTATGTCTTGAATGGTATTACTTAGGTTTTCTTCTAGGGGTTTTATAGTTTTGGGTTTTACATTTAAATCTTTAATCCAGCTTGAGGTGATTTTTTGGTATATGGTGTAAGGAAGGGGTCCAGCTTCAATCTTCTGCATATGGCTAGCCAGTTCTCCCAGCACCATTTATTGAATAGGGAATCCTTTCCCCATTGTGTGTTTCTGTCAGCTTTGTTGAAGATCAGATGGTTATAGGTGTGTGGTCTCATTTCTGTGTTTTGTATTCTGTTAGATTGATCTATATGTCTGTTGTTGTCCAGTACCATGTTGTTTTGGTTACTGTAGCCTTGTAGTATTGTTTGAAGTCAGGTAGCCTGATGCCTCCAGCTTTGTTCTTTTTGCTTAGGATAGCCTTGTCTATTCGGCTCTTCTTTTGTTCCATATGAATTTTAAAATAATTTTTCCTAATTCCATGAAGAATGTCAATGGTAGTTTAATGAGAATAGCATTGAATCTATAAATTACTTTGGGTAGGATAGCCATTTTCACAATATTGATTCCTCCTATCTGCATTAGTTCATTTTCATGCTGCTGATACAGACATATTCGAGAATGGACAATTTACAAAAGAAAGAAATTTAATGGAGAACTCATAGTACCATGTGGCTGGGGAAGCCTCACAATCATGGCAGAAGGCAAGGAGAAGCAAGTCAAATCTTACTTAGATGGTGGCAGGCAAAGACAGCTTGTGCGGGGCAACTCCCATTTTTAAAACTATCAGATCTTGTGAGACCCATTCTCTATCATGAGAAGAGCATGGGAAAGACCCGCCCCCATGATTCAATCATCTCCCACTGGGTCCATCCCACAACATGTTGGAATTATGGGAGCTATGAGATGAGATTTGGGTGGGACAAAGAGCCAAACCATATCACTATCCATGAGCATGGGATGTTTTTCCATCTGTTTGTGTCCTCTCTGATTTCTTTGAACAGTTATTTGTAGTTCTCCTTGAAGAGGTCCTTCACTTTCCTTGTTAGCTGTATTCCTAGTTATTTTATTCTTTTTGTAGCAATTGTGAATGGGAGTTCATTTGTGATTTGGCTCTCAGCTTGCCTATTATTTGTGTATAGGAATACTAGTGATTTTTGCACAGTGATTTTGTATACTGAGACTTTGTTGAAGTTGTTTATCAGTTTAAAAAGCCTTTGGGCTGAGATGATGGGGTTTTCTAGAGGTAGGATCATGTCATCTGCAAACAAAGTTAATTTAGCTTTCTCTCTTCCTATTTAAATATGCTTTATTTCTTTCTCTTGGCTGATTGCCTTGGCCGGAACTTCCAATACCATGTTGAATAGGAGTAGTGAGACAGAGCAACCTTGTGTTGTGCTGGTTTTCAAGGAGAATGCTTCTAGCATTTGCCCATTCAGTATGATATTGGTTGTGGGTTTGTCACATATGACTTTTATTATTTTGAGGTATGTTCCATTAAAACCTAGTTTATTGAGAGTTCTTAAATGAAGGAATGTTGAATTTTATCTAAGGCCTTTTCTGCATTTGTTGAGATAATCATGTGGTTTTTGTCTTTAAGTATTTGATGAATTATGTTTATTAATTTGTGTATGCTGAACCAGTCTTGCATCCCAGGGATGAAGCCTACTTGATAATGGTGGATAAGCTTTTTGATGTGCTGCTGGATTTGGTTTTGCTAGTATTTTGTTTTCAATTTTTCAGAATAGTTTCAGTAGGAATGATACCAGCTCTTCTTTGTACATCTGGTATAATTCAGCTGTGAATCCACCTGGTCCTGGACTTTTTTGGTTGGTAGGCTATTTATTACTGACTCAACTTCAGAACTCATTATTGTTCTATTCAGGGATTCAATTTCTTTCTGGTTCATTCTTGGAAGGGTGTATATGTCCAGCAATTTATTCATTTCTTCTACATTTTCTATTTTATGTGCATAGGGATGTTTATAATATCCTCTGATAGTTGTTTTTATTTCTCTAGGGTCAGTGGTAATATCCCCCTTATCATTTCTGATTGTGTTTTTTGAATCTTCTCTCTTTTCTTCTTTGTTAGTCTAGCTAGTGGTCTATTTTATTAATTTTTCAAAAAATCAGTTCCTGGATTTGTTGACCTCTTGAAGGGTTTTTCATATCTCTATGAAGGAGATAGAAATATCTTTTGTATTTCTATCTACTTCAGTTCAGCTCTAATCTTGGTTATTTCTTGTCTTCTGCTAGCTTTGGGGTTTGTTTGCTCTTGGTTCACTAGTTCTTTTAGTGATGTTGGGTTGTTAACTTGAGATCTTTCTAGCTTTTTGATGTGGGCATTTGGTGATATAAATTTCCCTCTTTTCACTGCTTTAGCTGAGTCTCAGAGATTCTGGTACTTTGTATCTTTGTTCTCACTGGTTTCAAAAAACCTTCTTGATTTCTACCTTAATTTCATTATTTACCCTAAATTCATTCAGGAGCAGGTTGTTCAATTTCCAGGTAGTTGTATGGTTTTAAGTAAATTTCTTTATCTTGAGTTCTAATTTGATTGTGCTGCGGTCCAGGAGACTGCTTGTTATGATTTCAGTTCTTTTGCATTTGCTGAGGAGTGTTTCACTTTCAATTATGTAATCATTTTTTGAATAAGCGCTATGTGGCAATAAGAAGAATGTATATTCTGTTGTTTTGGCACGAAGAGTTCTGTAGATATCTATCAGGTCCACCTGATCCAGAGCTGAGTTCAGGTCCTGAAAATCCTTGTTATTTTCTGTCTTGATGACTTGTTTAATATTGTCAGTAGGGTGTTAAAGTATCCCACTATTATTGTGTGGGATTTGAAGTCTCTTTGAAGTTTTCTAAGAACTTGCTTTATGAATCTGGGTGCTCCTGTATTTGGTGCATAAATATTTAGGGTAGTTAGCTCTATGCTACATATATATGAACCCTCTACCCTTATGTATTGCCCTTCTTTGTCTTTTTTTTGATTTTTGTTGATTTAAAGCCTGTTTTGTCAGAAACTAAGATTGCAACCCCTGCTTTTTAATTTTTTCACCCATCCCTTAATTTTGAGCCTGTGGTGTTCTTACCTGTGAAATGGATCTCTTGAAGATAGCACTGCAGTGGGTGTTGGTTCTTTATCCAGCTTGCCACTCTGTCTTTTCACTGGGGGCCCATGTCATCTTCTTACATTTAAGATTAGTATTGTTATGTGTGAATTTGATCCTGCCATCATGATGCTAGCTGGTTACTTTGCAGACTTGTTTATGTGGTTGTTTCATAGTATCACTAGTCTGTGTACTTCAGTGTGTTTTTGTAATGGCTGCTAATAGTTTTTCTTTTCCATATTTAGTGTTTCTTTCAGGAGATGTTGTAAGGCAGGTCTAGTGGTAACAAATTGCCTCAGCATTTGCTTGTCTGAACAGGTTCTTATTTATTTCTCCTTCACTTATGAAGCTTAGTTTGGCTGGATATGAAATTCTGGGTTGGTATTTTTTTCCTTTAAGAAAGTTGAATACTGGCCCCCTATCTCTTCTGGCTTGCAGGTTTTCCACTGAAAGGCCTACTGTTAGTCTACTGGGCCCCCATTGTAGGTGACTTGGCCTTTCTCTCTCACTGCCCTTAACGTTTTTTCTTTCATTTTGACCTTGGTGAATGTGATGATGATGTGTCTTGGGGTAATCTTCTCATGGAGTGTTATAATGTATGATATGTTTTGGCTCTGTGTTCCCACCTAAATCTCATTTTGAATTAGAATTCCCACATTTCATGGGAGGGGCCTGGTGCAAGGTGACTGAATCATTGGGGAAATCTTTTCCCTTGCTGTTCTCATGATTGTGAGGGAGTTCTCACAAGATATTGTCATTTGAAAGTGTGTGGCACTTCCCCCTTTGCTTTCTCTTTCTCCTGCTCCACCAGGGGAAGATGTGCCTTGTTTCCCCTTTGCCTTCCACTATGATTGTAGGTTTCCTGAGGAGTCCCAGTCATGCTTCCTGTTAAGCCTGGAGAACTGAGTCAACTAAATGCCTTTTCTTCATAAATTACTCAGTCTCAGGTAGTACTTTATAGCAGTGAGAAAATGGAATACTACAGAAAATTCATACCAAGATAGGGGGGCACTGTTATAAAGATACTTGAAAATGTAAAAAGAACTTTGGAACTGGTTAGCAAGCAGAAGTTGGAACAGTTTGGAGGGGTCAGAAGAAGATAAGATGACACAGGAAAGTTTGGAACTTCCTTGAGATGTTTTGAATAATTTTTACCAAAATGGTAATAGTGATATGGACAAGAAAGTCCAGGGCGAGGTGTTCTCAGGTGGAGATGAAGAACTTATTGGGAACTGGAGTAAATGTTATTCTTGCTAAGCTTTAGGAAAAGACTAGTGGCATTGTGCCCCTGTTCTAGGGATCTGTGGAACTTTGAACCTGAGAGAGATGATTTAGTGTATCTGGCGGAAGAAATTTCTAAGCAGTAAAACATTCAAGATGTGGCCCGGCTGCTTGTAATTGTGTACAGTTATATGCATTCACAAAGAGATGGTCTGAAATTGAAACATGTTTAAAAGGTAAGCAGAGCATAAAAGTTTGGAAAATTTGAAGCCCAACAATATGGTAGAGAAGAAAAAACCATTTTCTGGAAGAAATTAAAGCTGCTTGCAGAAATTTGCATAAGTAAAGAGGAGCCAAATGTTAATAGCCAAGACAATGGGGTAAATGCCCCCAGTGCATGTCACAGACCTTCATGACAGCCCCTCCCATCCCAGTCCTGGAGGCTTAAGAGGAAAAAATGGTTTCATAGGCCAGGCCCAGGGCCCTGCTGCTCTTTGCAGCCTTGAGACATGGTGCCCTGTGTCCCAGCTACTCCTGCTTAAGCCATGGCTAAAAGGGGCCGGGATACAGTTTGGGCCATTGTTTCAGAGGGTGCGAGCCCCCCAAGCCTTGGTGGTTTCTATGTGGTGTTGGGCTTGCAGGCACACAGAAGGTAAGAGTTGAGGTTTGGGAACTTCCACTTAGATTTCAGAGGATTTATGGAAACAAATGAATGTCCAGGCAGAAGTTTACTGTAGGCACAGAGCCCTCATGGAGAGCCTGTACAAAGGCATTACAGGGGGAAATGTGGAGTTGGAGCCCCCACACAGAGTCTCCACTAAGACACTGCCTAGTGGAGCTGTGAGAAGAAGGCTACCATCCTCCAGACCCCAGAATGGTTGATCCAATAATAGCTTGCACCGTGTACCTGGAAAAGCTGCAGGCACTCAATGACAGCCTGTGAAAGCAGCCAAGAGGCCTGTACCCTGTAAAGCCACAGGGGTTGAGAAGCCCAAGGCCTTGGGAACCCATCCCTGGCATCAATGTGGCCTTGATATAAGACATGGAGTCAAAGGAGATTATTTTGGAACTTTAAGATTTAAAGACTGTCCTGCTGGGTTTCAGAATTGCTTGGGGACTGTAGCACCTTTATTTTGGCCAATTCCTTCCATTTGGAATGGGAGTATTTACCCAATAACTGTGCTGCCATTGTATTTTGGAAGTAACTAAGTATGTCCCTTCTGTCTATGAGCCTCTTTTTGATTTTATAGGCTCATAAACAGAAGGGACACACTTTGTCTCAGATGAGACTTTGGATTGTGAACTTTTGAGTTAATGTTGGAATGACTTAAGATATTGGGGGACTGTTGGAAAGGCATGACTGGTTTTGAAATGTGAGAAGGGCATGAGATTTGGGAGGGGCTAGGATGGAATGATATGACTGTGCTCTGTGACCCCATCCAAATCTCATTTCAAATTGTAATCCTCATGTGTTTGGTGAGGGACCAGGTGGGAGGTAATTGAATTATGGGGGTGGACTCCCATCTTGCTATTCTTGTGATAGTGAGTGAGTTCTCATGAGATCTGGTTTTATGAAAGTGTGTGGCACTTCCCCCTTTACGCTCTCTTTCTCCTGCTCTGCCATGGGAAGATGTCCCTTGCTTCCCCTTCACCTTCTGCCATGATAGTAAGTTTCCTGAGGCCCCTAGTCATGCTTTCTATTAAGCCTACAGAACTGTGGTCAATCAAACCTCTTTTCTTCATAAATTGCTCAGTCTCTGGTAGTTCTCTATAGCAGTGTGAAAACGAATTAATATACTGGGTTCTCTGCATTTCCTGAATTTGAATGTTGGCCTGTCTAACTGGGTTGGGGAAGTGCTCCTGGATGATATCCTGAAATATGTTTTCTAAATTGGTTCCATTCTCACTGTCTCTTTCAGGTACCCCAATCAGTTGTAGATTTGGTATCTTTTCATAATCCCATATTTCTTGGAGATTTTGTTCATGCCTTTTCATTCTTTTTTTCTAATCTTGTCTGCCTGTCTTATTTCAGAAAGACAGTCTTTGAGCTCTGAGATTCTTTACTCCACTTGGTCTGTTCTGCTTTAATACTTGTGATTGCATTGTGAAATTTTTGTACTGTGTTTTTCAGCTCTATTGGGTCAGTTATTTTCCTCTCTATACTGGCTGTTTTTGCTGTCAGCTTCTGCATTGTTTTATCATGATTCTTAGCTTCTTTGCATTGAGTTACAGCATGTTCCTTTAACTTAGTGAAGTTTGTTTTTATCCATATTCTGAAGCTTACTTCTGTCATTTTAGCTATCTCAGCCTCAGCCCAGTTCTGAACCCTTGCTGGAGAGGTGTTGCAGTCATTTGGAGGAAAGGGGGCACTCTGCCTCTTTGAGTTTTCAGCATTTTTGCACTGATTCTTTCTCATCTTTATGGGCTTATCTACCTTTGATCTATGAGGTTGCTGCCCTTTGGATGGGGTTATTGTGTTTCTTTTTTGTTGTTATTTTTGTTTCTTTGTTTGTTTTTCTTTTAACAGTCTGGCCACTCTTCTCTAGGGCTGCTGCAGTTTGCGGGGGTCTGCTCCAGATCATAGATGCCTCAGTTTTTGCAGTACCTGGAGGTATCACCAGTGAAGGCTCTGAAACAGCAAAGATGGCAGCCTGCCCTTTCCTCTGGGAGTTCCATCCTAGGGGTGTACAGAACTGTTGCTGGCCTGAATATACCTGCATGAGGTGGCTGAAGACTCCAGTTGGTAGGTCTCACCAGTCAGGAGGAACGGGATCAGAGACGCACTTAAAAAAGTAGTCTGGCTGTGTTTTGGTAGAGAAGCTTTGCTGTGTTGGGAGGTCCCTTCAGTCCCCAGTTGGTATGGACTCTCCAAGGCACACAGGCTAGACCAGCTGAGACCTGTAAACAGCAAAGGTGGTGGCCCACCCTGCCCTCCAGGCATTCCATCCCAGGGAGAAATTAGAACTCTGTAGCCAGTAGAATATGGGGAGAGATGGCTGGAGGCCCTGGTTGGGAGGACCTTCCCCGTGAGGAGGAATGGATCAGGGTCCCCTCTAAAGAAGCAGTCTGGCCACACCTAAACAAAACAGCCTAGCCCTGCTGGGGAACCACCTCTGCCCTGATTCGCTTGGACTCTCCAAAGCCTGTAGGCTGCAAAAGCCAAGTCACCCAAACAGCAAAGGTAGTAGCCTGCCCCTCTCCCAGGGCACTCCATCCCAGGGGGAAATCAAAACTCTGTCTATATAATATAGGCAAGGGTGGCTGGAAGCCCTGGCTGGGAGTTCTTGCCCAGTGAGGAGTGGACTGGGGTCTTGTTTTAAAGAAGCAGTGTGGCATGTTCTGGTGAAGCAGCTGTGCTGTGCTGGGGGGTTTCTTCCTTGTCCAGACCGTTTGGACTCTCTAAAGCCTGCAGGCTGGAACAGATGAGCTGTCCAAACAACAATGATGGCGGCCTACCCCTCCCCTCTGGGCACTCCGTTCCAGGGAGAGATCAGAGTTCTGCCTATAGAATATAGGCAGATGTGCTGGAGGCTCTGGATGGGAAGTCCTGCCCAGTAATGAGGAATGGATAAAGATCTTTGTTAAGGAAGCAGTCTGGCCACATTTTGGTAAAGCATCTGTGCTGTGTTTGGGGATCCCTTTCTCGTCCAGATCTTTGGACTCTCCAAAGGCTGGCTGAGTTGTCCAAATGACAGAGCCCCCAGGGGCTTCATCCCATCTCAGGCAGGCATTACACTGTTGCCAGTGGCTGGTTGGAATTCCAAGCCAGTGGGTTTTATTTTGGGAGGTGCCATGGAAGTGGGGCCTGCAGACTGACGCTGCTTGGTCCCCTGGATTCAGCCCCCTTCCTAGGGGTATGTATCAACCTCCTGCCTTGCCTGAGATGCTGTCACCTTTCTTGGGGATCCTAGGGCTGGAGTATGTAAAGCTCCTGGGTCTCTGTATGTGCCTGAGCACCGGTTCTTCCTAGACTCCACACAGCTCTGTGTGTTGGACCCAAGGCCCTGGTGGGGTGGGCTCATGAGGGGATATCCTGATCTGAGGGTTGCAAAGATCCACAGGAGAAGTGTGGTTTCCAGGGGTCACACATTCACTCACTGCCTCCCTTGGCTGGGGTGGGGATTCCCTTGGCTCTGTGTTGCTCCTGGGTGGGCCACTGCCCTGCCCTGCTTTTCTCCATTTTCTGTGGGTTGAGTTGCTTCCCTGATCAGTCCCAATGTGAGTCCCTGGATATTTCAGTTGAAGGTGCTGTATTTACTTGCTCCCTTTGTTCCTCTCCCTGAGCGCCACGCAAGTTAACTGCTTCTAATTGGCCATCTTGTCTCCCTCCGTAATAATTCTCAACTGGCTTGTGGATATATCTTCTTAAGGGTGCTGATAAAATGTGAGCAGTATATTGAAGCGAGTTGTGTGTGGTATGATAGTGTATTCACTCTAATGGTTGACATGTCCCCTGAAATAAGGGGAAAAACAAGAAGTAACTTGCTGACACTGAGAGGAAAGAGACATGGAATAATCAAGCATGTGCCTGCTTTCTGGAATATTCTCTAGGGTATAAGAGAATGTTGTCTTTTGAGTATCTAAGAAAGCATTAACTAATCAGTTGACATATCTACAGTGAAAAAAACAATAACTTCATGCTGAACAGTGATCCAGAAAAAGTGCAAAATGGTGGATGATTTTTAAACATTCAGAGATACAGTTCTTCCTCAAAAGAGATGTGTTGTTATTAATAGTGATTTTTTTTCAGAGTTTTTTTTTTAATTTTTAGTCCCTTATTAGTGCATCATCAAAATTTATAGGGTTCACAGTCATTGAACACAAGGTTGAGAATCCCTATTCTAAGGAGTGAGAGAGAGTGTATTAGTTAGCTTGAGCTGCCACAACAAAATGCCACAGATTTGGTGTCTTAACAGACATTTTTTTTCTCACTATTTTGGACACTGAAATTATGATGCCAAGAGGGTTGGTTTCTGATGGGGCCTCTCTTCCTGACTTGACAACTGCCTCCTCCTCACTTTGTCCTCATGTGGTCTTTTCTCTGTGGAGAGAGAGAGAGAGAGTGAGAAAACGAGAGAGAGAGAGAGAGAGAGCGAGCTCTGGTGTCTCTGCCTCTTCTTATAAGGACGTCAGTCCTATCAGATTAGGGAGCCAGCCTTCAGATCTCATTTAACCTTAGATCTCTTTAAAGATCTAAATCCAAATACTGTCACATTGGGGGTTGGATTTTGACATATGAACTTTGGGGCCACACAATTCAGTCTATAACAGGGAGCAAGTGATTTTTGCACATTGTTGGGCAAGTGAGGTTTTTACCAGCCCTGGTATTAGGGAATTTTTTTCTTTCCACATGGACAAGAACATTGAGATGGAAAAATCAAAACCATGTTTTGGGAATGGCAAGTAGGGTTTAAACTTAGCCAGAACATAAGATTTGTGGAGGGAGAGATTTAGAATATTAGTTAGAAAAGACATGTTGAGGCGAAGTTGTAGAGTCTTGGAAAAGCAGGATGGGGATGTATCACTTGATTTGGGAGGACAGCTAAGAGACACTAATGAGTTTTGAGCTGAAGAATAACATGGAATGAAGCTGTGCTATAGACAGGTCACACTGGTGAAGGATGGATTGAAACACGAAGGAGTAAGATGGAGGCAAGGAGCCCAGGTAGGAGGCAACATGGTGTGTTTGTTGAGAGCATTGACTCCACACCCAGGCTGTCTGGGCTTAAACATGACTTGTGCCACTTATACTTATATAGATCAATAACTTTAGAAAAATGTCTTTATTTTTCAGAGCTTTTGATTTTTTGTAAGTAAAATGGGCTGATGAATGTGTTAACAGTATTAGATGAGTCAATATCTGTAGGGTGCTTAGAAAAATACCTTGCATGCAATGCTATGCAACTGGTTTCTTGTGCAGTGAAGGTGAGAAAGCACTAGAGAAAAATTCCAAATCAACACTTTCTTCTTTCCCTGACTCACCTTAAAATACGGGTTTTTCACTTAATAACTTCTGTGGTGTCTACTACATTTGTACCTCAGGCCTACTTTTGTAAACAATTAGATTTTCACTCAGCCTGCCTCACTCTGCCTTTTCTGACCCTGCCAAAAGAAACCAAAATACCCCACCAGTATTCAAAATGCCTACAAGCAATCAATAAATCCTTTGCTTCTAAAAGATGCAGCTGTTCTAAAAGTTTACATCTGGACTAAGTAAGGTATGTAAATAGAAAGTCAGAACTATGCTGAAAATCTCATTTTTCTGCATTCAACTTGAACAACCAGACTGTAATGAACCAAAACACCATAAAGTCTATGTAGAAATATAAATACACGCATGGTGTATGCAAGACAAGCCCACAGGGGCAATATTATTGTGATTAAAATATGGCTAGGTTGAATTTCTTCACTAGGTTTTCAAAGGCATACAAAATTATGTTTTTATGTATCCAATGCTGTATTCCGTGCTGCTTGGTGGATGGTATTTGGACTCAGTTTGAGTTAGTCTATGTTTTGGATGAATTATGCAAAATCCCCAAATCATATGTTTTGTAAACATAAGAAAGGAAGTGATTCCAATGGATGGGAAAAGTTGTTCCAAATTGGAAAAATGGAAAATCAGGGCCAGATGGAAGTGTGTTGGAAGGCTTAAAAGCAATAGCATTGTGAACAGTGAGCATGCATTCCCTCTTATGCCTTGATGTGAAGGAAAAACTTATTACCGATTCCTGGGAACTGACGTAGTGGCCTTTCTTTTTTGTTCCCTCATTATTCATTATTTCATCAAGTATTTACTATTGAGAACTTACGGTGTGCCATGTCCTAGGATTTCTCAGGAAATTCATATTCTGGTGATTATTCATTATTTCATCAAGTATTTACTTTGAGAACTTACTGTGTGCCATGTACTGGGATTTCTCAGGAAACCCATATTCTGGTGAATAACAGGAAGATATAGCTAGAAGGAGCCTTTGGTTATATAATTGTACTCCATGACTTCACAGATGGGGAAATTGAGGCCTAACTCCAGTCAATCATATTGTCAGAAATAGGCTTCAAGTTCCCTGACCACATTCCAGTGCCCTATTTGCCACCCAACATTGGCACTTGTGGGAGACCCTTGGGCATTCCGTAAATTGCTCATTGTGCAAAGGTGGAGAGAACGAATGAAAGGCCAGATAAGCCACTGAAGATGACCAATGGTGTCACAACTATTTCTTCTTTGGGGGACAGGGTCACTTTTGCTGTCCTTCATATAGCATGCATTGCTTATGTGTTCCTTGGTAGTAAGTGGGAGACAAAGAGGAATTAGGATCGTGGTTCTGTCATATCTGAGATCTTCACCCATTATAGCTAACAGATAAGAAAACAAAGAACTTCGTGTGTTAAGAGATCTAGATTCCAATTCCCCCTTTAGCAGTTTTTAGGGTTTGTAATTACCTGCCCTTTCCCTTGCAAGTATCAGGTTTTTAATGGCATGTGCTAGTATTTATTAGTGCAGTATCATTGCTGTGATGTAGTAGAGGTACGATGTTGAGCACACTGCACACTGTGTATGGTAAGGCTAATAAATAGTAGTTAGCATGGTCATTTGTCTCTGTAAACAGTAAAACAAATGGTAGTAATGTATTACTACTGTACATTAGTTAGAGTACATCATAGCCCCTGCCCTCCAGTAGGTGAGGCTGACAAATGTATGACTACAGAGCAGATTATAATAGGCATTTTAATAAAAATACCAAGTGTCTTGAAATAAAGGAGCAAGGGAGGCTAATTTAACTTTCTCCTAGTCCCCAGTCATGGTCTATTTCCTACTGAAGATGGAATTGAGTAAGTGTTTTCAATAAAAAAAAAAAAAACAAAGTAATTTAGTAGGTTGAAAGTGAGAATTTATTTTAGGCAAAGTGAACAGTTTGGAAAGAGGTTCAATAAAAATTGAGCCTTTGTTTCTACTCTAAAATTGTTAATATGATAATGTCTGCTATCCTGAGCTAAGGGAGCCAGAGAAAATAATACCTTTTTATTGAAATTTAAATTGGTTGAAGGGGGAGAAAGAAATCAGTGTGTGAGATGTGACTTCCACAGCTGAAAACAGGCACCTGGAAATGTGGTTCATTTAGAGGTGCAATGTTTTATGATGTTGCTGCTTCTGAAAAAAAGAGCAGGGAATAAACAGTATAGAACGTCGATGTTATAAAACATTCCATGTAAACTAACATCAATAGAGATGAATAGGGCTTTAACAGAATTAATGCCAACCTGTCTCTGTGCTGTCTTTCATTACAGAACAGACAAAAGCAATTCAATAGGCTTTTCCCAAGGAGGCCCACACAATCTTAATTAATGGGTTAACGATTTTAGCAGGAACAACAAAAAGGCAAGGTAATACAAGCCTTTATAAGTGTCTTAGAAGCTGGATTCTAAATTTAAGAAAGATATTTTTATGTAACTGGTTGATATGGTTTGGATGTTTGTCCACCCAAACCTCATGTTGAAATGTAATCTCCAGTGTTGGAGGTGGAGCCTGCTGGGAGGTGTTTGCATCCTGGGGGCAGATCCCTTGTGAATGGCTTGGCGCCATCGCCTGGATAACGAGAGAATTCGCGCTGTAGTCATTCCCATGAGATTCGGTTGTTTATTAGTGTGGCACCTCCCATAGCTCTCTCTCTTACTCTTGCTCTCATCATGTGATATGCTGGCTCCCTATTGCCTTCCGCCATGATTGGAAGCTTCCTGAGGCCTCACCATAAGCAGTTATCAGCATCAGCATCATGCTTCCTGTACAGCCTGCAGAACTGTGAGACAGTCAAACCTCTTTTCTTTACAAATTACTCAGCTTCAGGTATTTCTTTATAGCAACACAAAGACAAACTGGGTCAGGGAGGAGAAACCAGAGGTGTTTCTTCTCTTTTCCTATGCTCTTTTGCCTGAACATTTTGATGTTTTTTGTGCTTCTTGTAACTTGAAAAGGGGTCACAAGATCCGGGATTGAGTCTTGCATTTCATTCTCTAGATGTGGGCAACTTTATTTCACTAACTATTTCAATTTTCCCATCACAAAATAAGGAAATTTTGTAGATGAATATTGGCGTTTCAGAGTAGGTTTGCCAGAATTAGCAAAAGATATAAACAAAAGTAAAAAACAACATCCAGTTAAATTTAAATTCAAGTTTACCTGGGCATCTTGGATTTTTTCTGGCAATACTATACTCCTTTCTCCAATAAGTTTTAAATAGCCTCTGGAATCAAGAATAAAATATCAGCTTCTTTCTTTTTTCTAATTAATCTGCATTAGATAATTCACTTTCCAATTCCTCCAACCATTATTCCCAATTAAGTTTACTAAAAGTAAAATCCAGACAATGATCCTACAGGGGAAGAAGTGAACAGAGTTGCTAAAAGTGTTACTCCAAGCTCCCTACCCTGGGGAGTGAACATACTTCTAGGACATGAGGACAACATGCCCTAGAAGTATGAAGAAGAGTTGCTGAAAGTGTTATGCCAGTCACCTACCCTGAGGAGTGGAGTGTACAACCTGTTCTGTGAGTATGAGGAAGGGGTCATGGCAGATCAGCATATGTCAAGCTTCTTAACTCATTTAACCTACCCTTCAAGTCTATGAATTAGCTTTCATTATTGTCACTATCCCACTTTACAGGTGAGGAAACTGGGACACAGAAATGAGTTGTCATTTGTCCAAGATCACACAGCCAGTAAAAGACAAAGCCAGCACCTTAACCCAGACTATCTGTCTTCAGTGTCTGTGCCCTGTTACTTATTACTGGAGAAAATATTCAATAAAAAATTAAAAAGGGCTGAGCGTGGCTCACGCCTGTAATCCCAGCACTTTAGAAGGCTGAGGCGGGTGGATTGCTTGAGGTCAGGAGATCTCAAGCTGTTAGAGACCAGCCTGGCCAACATGGAGAAACCCCGTCTCTACTAAAAATACAACAACAACAAAAAATTATCCAGACATGGTGGCAGGTGCCTGTAATCTCAGCTGCTCGGGAGGCTGAGGCAGGAGAATCACTTGAACCTGGGAGGTGGAGGTTGCAGTGACCCGCAATTGTGCCACTGCACTCCAGCCTGGGTGACAGAGCGAGACTCTGTCTTTAAAAAAAAAAAAAAAAAAATTAAAAGGGACACTGAAAACTGTGTAAGGTTGAAAAGTGAACAAGGCAAGTCTTTCTACCTTACAGGATATGTGGTACCAATACAAATGGCATATGTATGCATGATGTTACATATATTTATACATTTATATTAAGCCTATTTTACATAGATATTAATATCTCTGGAAGTCAAGACAAGCAACATTGTGTGGTACGTTAGTATTTTCTTCAGTGTCTTCCTTTTTGTATTCCTTACATTGCTGGCTTTTCTCTTTCTGTTGTGACTGTCAGATAAAAACCAATTCAATACATCATTTAGCAAACTGTTGCTGAGTGAATATCACATTCCAAGCACTGTTTTAGGTCCACAAAATACAAATATGTATAGGACAGGGTTCTTTAATAATACGGTTGGTGATTCACTCTGTGGAGGAGTGGTTGAGATGAAGAGAGGAAATATCAGGGAATATTTGGGAAGTGGGGAGGGTAACAGTGCTTGTAACATATTAAAAAGTGTTTTCTAAACAAAGATCTTGATTTGAAGCACTCTTGGAAAAAGTGTCTCAACAAGGAGAGTAGCAATTAGAATAATAAAAATAAATAATAATAAGAAGAAACTAATAGAGTTTGAGAAAGAGGGTATATTAGTTAGAATTTAGGTCCAGTTAGGTATAAAATTGACCCAAAGTAACAGTTTTTTATAAAAGATGTGGGAGGTAGAATAAAGCCACCTTGCCGCAAATATATCCACATCCTAATGTTTGGAACCCATAACTATGTTACCTTACATAACAGAAGAGGCTTTGCAGATGTGATTGAGTTAAAGACTATAAGACAAAAAAATTACCATGAACAATTTGAGTGGGCGCCGTGTAATCACAAGAGGCTTTACATGAGAGAGGGAGGAGACGCAGAGTCAGAAAAGAAGATGTGATGACTGAAGCAGAGGTTGCTGTGATGCAAGGAAGAGGCTGTGACCTAAGGAATGTAGGTGACTTCAACACACTGGAAAAAGCAGGGAAACAGATTCTTCCCTAGGGCCTCCAGAAAGAATGCAGTCCTGCACCTTGAATTTTGGACTTCGGACATCCAAAACTGTATGAAAATAAATTCAAGTTGTTTTAAGCTACTAATACTGTGGTAATTTGTTACAGGAGAAATAGAAAAAATAAAAAATAGAATACACTAGATAAATTATTTCTCTCTCACATATGAATCAAGTGGTAGGTGGTCCTGGGCTGGTTGTGAGAGTTTTGCTCCACCAGTTGGCTATTTATGTGTTATTAATCTCTCCTTTTAAAGATGTCACTTTCATCTGTAGTCCAAATGTCCCACAACTGCGCACATGATTCAGACAGCTGGATAGAAAAAAAAGAAAAGAAAGATAATGTCTCTTTAGGAAATCTCTTTAGGAAATGTATTTCAAAAATCACGCACATCACTTCTCACACATTTTTGACCAGAACTTATCACATGACCATGCCTTAAGTGAGGCTGGGAAATTTAGTCTTTGGGTAGCTTTGTACCAAACTAAAAGCCAGGTTCTCTATTACTACAGAAAAAAAGGAGATTGGCTATTGAGAACAACTAAGCAGAGTCATTATTCCTTTTTTTTTTTTTTAATTTCTTGAGACGGGGTCTCACACTTTCACCCACGCCGGAGTGCAGCAGTGCAATCTTGGCTCGCTGCAACTTCTGCCTCTCAGGCTCAAGAGATCCTCCCACTTCAGCCTCCTGAGTACCTGGGACAACAGGTACATGCCACCATGCCCAGCTAATTTTTGTATTTTTTGTAAAGATGGGATTTTGTCATGTTGCCTGGGTAGGTCTTGAACACCTGAGCTCAAGCAATCTGCCCTCCTCAAAGTGCTGGGATTATAGGTATGAGCCACTGCACCTAGCCTACTCTTCTACTCCCTTTTTTTTTTTTTTTTTTTTGAGACGGAGTCGCTCTGTCACCCAGGCTGGAGTGCAGTGGTGCAATCTTGGCTCCCTGCAAGCTCCGCCTCCCGGGTTCATGCCATTCTCCTGCATCAGCCTTCCGAGTAGCTGGGACTACAGGCACCCGCCACCATGCCCTAATTTTTTGTATTTTTAGTAGAGATGGGGTTTTGCTGTGTTAGCCAGGATGGTCTTGATCTCCTGACCTCGTGATCCGCCTGCCTCGGCCTCCCAAAGTGCTGGGATTACAGGCGTGAGCCACCGCACCCAGCCTACTCCTCTTAATAAAAGAAAAAAGGTATAGAGTAATTTATGCCATTGATTATTCATGATACCAACAAAGCTTGTAGAGGGCTAAGAGAGACAAAAGATACATGGAAGCATTGTCTGCTAGAGGAAAAGAAATTAACTTTTAAAATATTGATGGTTTAAGTGTAGCTATGTGTCTTAATAACTTAAGAATAACCCCAGGATATTAAAAGTAGAATGCATAACTTCTAAGCAACGAGAAGGAAATTTGATCTATCTAATGAAAGTTGAGAGGAAAAAAGGGGACAAATAGAAGTTATGTAAATAGAAACACAAAATGTGGTAGAAGTAATTTCTAACAAAGGAGGAATTACAATAAATATAAATGAATTATCTCACCAGTCAAAATCAAAAGCAGATCCTTTCAGACTGGATTAAAAACAAGATCCACACTTATGTTATCTGCATAAGCTGCATTTAAACAAAAGCTTACAGAAAGATTAAAAATAAAGACATAAAATGACATCAGACAAATATGATCAGATAGCAAATTAAAATAGCAATTTCAAAATTGGCTCATTAGAAATGGAGATAAGTTATCAGTGTCAAAAATCATAGATTTAATATATTGGCAACATAAACAATATATCAATGTACATTATGTTTTAAATACATAAAGCAAGAATGACAGAACTGTGGTGAAATAAAGGCAAATGAATAGCTGAGTTAGAAAGTCTTTAAAAATTGTTAGTTTAAACAGATAAAAAAGAAAAAGCAAGGACATAAAAGATGTAAACAAGAACATTTAGAAGGAAATCTGGTGCTTTAAATACATCTAAAAGAATAACAATTAAATACATTTTCCACTGAAGAAGCTAAGGTGAAAGCTCTCTACAACAATTACACAACACTGATGAAAGAAATCAAAGATGACACCAACAAATGGAAAAACATTCCATGCTCATTTATAAGAAGAATCAATATTGTTAAAAGAGCTATACTTCCCAAAGCAATTTACAGATTCAATGCTATTTCTATCAAACTATCAATGTCATTTTCCACAGAATTAGAAAAAACTATTCTAAAATTTGTGTGGAACCAAAAAAGAGCCTGAATAGACAAAGCAATCCTAAGCAAAAAGGACAAAGCTGGAGGTATCACACGAACAAACTTCAAACTATATTGCAAGGCTACAGTAAGAAAACAGCATGGTACTAGTATAAAAACAGACACATAGACCAAGGGAACAGGGTTGAGAATCCAGAAATAAAGCCACACACCTACAACTGTATGATATTTGACAAAGTCAACAATAACAAGCAATAAGGAAAGGACTTCTTACTTAATAAATGGTACTGGGATAACTGGCTAGTCATATGTAGAAGATTGAAACTGAACCCCTACCTTTCACCATATACAACAATTAACCAAGATGGATTAAAGACTTAAATGTAAGACCTCAAACTATAAAAACCTAGAAGCAAACCTAGAAAATATCATTCTGTACATCACCTTGGCAAATAATTTATGACTAAGTCTCCAAAAACAATTGCAACAAAAACAAAAATTGACAAATGTGACCTAATTGAACTAAAGAGCTTCTGCACAGCAAAATAAACCGTCAATAAACAGACATCATACAGAATGGGAGAAAATATTGGCAAACTATGCATCTGACATATGTCTACTATCTAGAATCTATAAGGAACTTAATCCAGCAAGTAAAAACCAAGTAACCTCATTAAAAATGGGCAGAAGGCATGAATAGACACTTCTCAAAAGAAGACATACATGTGACCAACAAATATATTAAAAAGTACATCACTATTCATTAGAGTGAATCAAAAACTACAATGAGATACCAACTCATACCAGTCAGAATGGCCATTATTAAAAAGTCAAAAAATAACAGATGTTGGAGAAGTTGTAGAGAAAAGGAAACACTTACACACCGTTAGTGGGAATGTAAATTAGTGCATCTAGTGTGGAAAGTGGTTTTGAGATTTCTCAAAGAGCTTAAAACAGAACTACCATTCTACCCAGCAATCCCGTTACTGGGTCTATACCCAGAGGAAAATAAATTGTTCTACCAAAAAGACAAATGCACTTGTATGTTCATTGAAGCACTATTCACAATAGCAAAGACATGGAATCAATCTAGATGCCCATTACTAGTGGATTGGATAAAGAAAATATGGTCCATATACACCGTGGAATATTATGCATTTATGAAAAAGAACAAAATCATGTCCTTTGCAGCAACATGAATGGTCATTATCTTAAGTGAATTAATGAAGGAACAGAAAAACACATACTGCATGTTCTCATTTATACGTGGGAGCTAAACATTGAGTACACACAGACACAAAGATGGGAACAATAAACATGGGGCCCACTACAGAGGGGAGGGTAGAATGGGGCTGGGGTTGAGAAACTACGAGTGTAAAACTAGTACTGTTGGGTACTATGCTCACTACTTGGGTGACAGGATCATTTGTAGACCAAATCTCAGTGTCATGCAATTTATACATGTAAGAAACCTGCACATGTACCCCATGAACCTAAAATAAAACAAAAACCCCACTAATGTGTGGAAAAAGTTAAGGGAATAGACACCCATGAAGTTGAGATAAGTTATAGGAGAAAAGGAAGCTATGATTGTCTGCATATGTAAAAATATAAAAAGAGCAACAATATAATACTATCCCAGACAAAGGAAGAATAATAAAATAATAAAGATAATATAAAATTCAAGAAATAAGAAATAATAACACTATATACGTGACAACAGACAAATAAGTTTGAATTCTTTGGAAAGATGAGTAATGTATACAGGTATCTGGTAATACTGATAACAAAAAGTTGAAAATTAGCAAAATATAGAATAAAAAAGGTGGTGTAAATTTAGATGTAATGTACAGATGGATAATTATAGATGTAATGAAGATTATAAAGACAGTAAATACTATTAATGAGATCTATAAACTGATAAAACTAAATGAAACCAAATCATTTTTTAAAAATTCCAGAATCGGCAGAAGAAGAAATAAAAAATTTGAAAGGTCTAAAAATCATAAGATAAACTGAAATAGTATAAAAAAGTCCCCATGCTTACTGCTACTCCTCCGCTGCCAAAGTCCCAGGCCCAAATGGTTTATAAGTGACTTCTGAAAAACAAAACTAAACAAATATTTTAAAAAACAAATAACCCTTTCCTCATACAAGTTGTCCTAGATAATAGAATAATAGAAAAGGCCAAAGTGCCTTAATCATTCTTTGATACTCATGAAACAGTAATTACTTTTACTTGATAAAAATGTTGTCTATAAGAAATTATAGAACAAATTTATTTATAAATTTGTATGTAAAAATTCTAAGAAAATCATTAGATCACACACTAAAATATTATTTGAGAAAAGAAAAAAAACCATGATGAACACGTATGATTTACCTCAGTAACATAAGGAGGATTTCATATCAGAAACTCTATTGATGTAACAGTATTAATTTACTAAGGAAACAAATCATATGTTTAGCTCAATATAAGTGGAAAAATTATTAAATAAAATTTAATTTCTGTTTATAATACAACTTTTCACAAAACCAGGCATAAATGAGAACCTTATTAACTAGTTAAAGGCTATATATGAACAACTTACAGTAAGTATTTTTTAAAGAAGAAACTTAAAGTATATTTAATATTAGACAAGAAAGCATTATGTCACCACTACTAGTTAACCTAGTACTAGAGGGACATAACCAATATAATAAAACAAGAAATACAATGAGATATCAGTGTTAGAAGATGAAAGAGTTTCAGATGTTTTAATCATTTATGGAAACTAACAGTCTCCTACACTATTTTGTATAGAACTAGTAAGAGTATTTCTGGATAAAATATATGAAAACAATCAACAATATTTTCTACCAGTAGGAAATTAGTAAAATATATCCATCAAGTATAATATACCAGCAAAACTTTAAGATATAAATATATTAACCTAATAAGAAGTCTAAAGATTGTTTTGGAGAAATTACCATGTCTATCAAAAGGCATACAACATCTGAATGAATACAGAGATAAACCATGTTCATGGATGGGGCAACTTAACATTTTAAAGATGTCAAATTTTCCCAAATTAAATAAAAAATGTATAGAATTCCAATCAAAACTTATACAGAGAAACTTAGGTCTGAAATATATTTTGAAAAACAAAAGTCCATAAGTAAATGATAATTTTGGAAGAGCAAAAAGGAATACCTTCCGTACCCTATATTATTATATAACCATAAAAGAAAAAAATAGCCTGCCACATGATCAGACAAGTAACAATGGGATAAAGATCCATAAACAGTTCCATATGGAATATGGTATAAAATTAAGGTGACTATTTTAATTTGCCCATGAAAATTTTACTGCATTTATGCCTATTGGCCTAGCAAAATTAAAAATAATGTCCTCTTTTACTTTTCAGTTTGGAATATATTGTATGATGTCTTCATATATAATCAATTGATATGATAAATCAATGGAGGAAAGATAGGCTTTTTAAAAGCATATAGTATTGGCAAAACTGGCTTGTTAAATGGAGAAAAGTAAAATTTGATAAAATTTTGAATTAAACAGTATGTAAAATGTAAAGATAATGTAAAAATAAACTGGTGAGAAAATATTGGAAAGTACCTTGGCGACTTTCGGGTGGGGAATGATTTCTGGAACAATACTCCCAAAGTTAAAAGTATAATGGGAAAGAAATGAATGGATCTGATACATAATAATTAGGAATTTCTGTTCATTGAAGGACACTGTAGATAAAGGTAACAAATGGGAGACAGACTGAGGGAAGATAATTACATTTAAAACTGACAAGGGATTAATATCTAGAATAATTAAGCAATTCCTGCAAATCAACAAAGAAAAGAGAGTAATTGGCAAAAATAAATAAATAAATAAAAATAAATAGACAATTCACAGAAGGGTAAACCCAAATTACTTACATGCTCATGAAGACATCCCCAACATCATAAGTAATGAGAGAGCTATAAATTAAAACCACAATGAGACTCATTTTACACCCATCAGATTGGTAAAAATGAGAAAGTCAGATGGTATCATTGTTGGCACAGATGTGAAAAAATGAGAATCCTCATGCACTGCTGGTGGGAGTGGAAACTGGTGAGCCATTCTGGAGGGCAATCTGTTGGAAGTATGTATATATATATATATATATATATATATATATATATATATATATATATATATATACCTCTTGACCCAGAAATTTCCAGAGGCAAACCTATGCAGGGTCACATGTGACATATACAAGGATATAGCTATCTAGATGAAATAGCATTACAGTTTGGATAGGGAGGTGTTGCTCTATGGAAATATTCAGAAAGAAATGGAGCACAGTGAACCCAGAGCTGGCTCTCTGTAGGCTTATATTCTTTGCTGAATCTTCGGTAAGAAGAAAGCAAAGGTTACTTCCATTCCACCCCAGTCCTAGGGCATTGTCAAGGCCCAGATACACCCTTGTTCCTTGCACTCTCCAAACTTTCATGTCCTGTTGTGAAATTCTCTGGGAAGTTAAATACATGAATGATGTTAGAAATTCAATGGAGCATTTTAAAAAATGAGGGTTACCACAAGATGAGGGCAATGTTTAACTGAAAGGGGAAAATGATACAATATAGGTTTCAGTCATAGCTAAATAACAGAAATCCGTGACATCACTGAGTGCAGACACTTAGAGGCCCCAACAGAAATTTGGAGACCTCTTTAGATCTTTCCTTCTGTGTAGTGAAAAGAAAGCAATTTCATAAGAGAACATGACAGTGAACATTTCTATTGAAAACCACAAAGTTTTTACAATTTTAGCAGAAGTCTAGTTTTGAAGATCAAATCATTAAGAGAGAAGGTACACTTGTTTTTCTGTCATTTACTGAAAGCCAGAAAAATAGGTGAAGCTTGTCTTGATTCAGATGGCACCTTGGAAAGGAGATCATTCTGATATCTTCTTCTCACTCCTAATTTTTTTTTGACTTTTCAAAGAACAACAGAACATTAGAGCTAGAAGTAGCCTCTAAAGTTAAGTAGCACAGCTCCAGTCTGCTATGGAATTCTTCCTACAAACATGCATTTCCTTATATGTAAACCTCAAGAATCTACTGGAACCAGACCATTGATCCATTACTTTAAGATACATTACTCCTTCCTCAAGAGAGTTATGTAAGCTCTTTCTATAGAGGCTATGCCTGGAAAGCTGCCTCCCTGACAACCTAGGGCCAGGTTATAACTCTTGGACCTAGCCTGCCTCCACTAAACTCCAAATTTGGGGGTTACGTTTTTTATGTCATGTTTTCTCTTGAATGGCCTCATTGTGGTAGATGAAAGAAATGAATTTTAATGAAAGTGAATTAATCTTAATTAAAATTAAATAGACTTTTATGACCCCTTAGACATTTAAGAAAACAGCGAAATATTGAACTTCTATCCCCTCTTTAACCATTCTCCTAGTTATTTTGAAGTATTCCCAGAGGTATACATGATGGACAAATAAGCCTCCTCAGTTTTGGTTGCCAAAGTGTTTGTTTCCCTGGTAGTTTCATCACTGTTGCTGCTGGTGGTATTCCCCGTGGATGGTGCCAAGAGAGTTATACCAAGGGTTCTGTCTTCTCTTGCTCTCAAAATACCACCGCAGGCCATTGCTTGGCTTCCTGCTGTGGCTAAGGCTCTTGGCATCCCTCAGTGGGAGCACAATGCCATTCTGTCCACCATTAAGAGTACTGCTGTGCTTGACCCCTGATACCGGTGCTACTTCTGCTCATATCTTCTGCAATGGAAAAAACCCCTGTCTCCCAACCTTGTACCATTGTCTGTTACACTGGTCCCACAGTGGTATGATCCCTTACTCTCAAAGTCTTAAAGAAACAATGGGTAAAACATTCCATCCAGGTTGTTTTCTTTCCCCATTATTTGGACACAAGTCCCTAGGGACTGAGCCACGTGATGAGTCAAAGGGTGGTCCTCAGCGTCATTCTTCCTCTATTGCTCAGAGGCACTTTTCAGGCATCTCTGCCTGGGCTTTGGCAGCTATTACTTAGATTGACTTACTTCCCAGGAGGCTCCTCAAGCCTGTTCAGCCCTGGTCGCCCCTCCACAGTCTTCTGGTCTTTCCCTGACTTGTTTCCATTTTAGGCTGAAAGCACCTGCAGCTTGAACCAGGGAGCCTTTGCACTTTATCCTGGATAACATCACAGCTCTAGATTTGGTGAAAGGAAACAGAATCAGGGAACTCTTGAGCCACAGCCATTTTAGGACGTCACTAGGCTCCTCTACTTCCTCTTTCCTTATTGCTCCCAATTCTTTGCTTCCTTCTTGCTAAGTTGGAAGGAACCCACCTCCCCCTAGAAGGAGGATCATTTCATAAGCTGGATTCTCATGTAGCATGGTCATTGCATTCCTTAAACTCACCTCTAGGCCCCAAATGATAAACTAAAAGCTGCTTGAGTTATTCAAGTAACAGGAAAAATATAGTATTGCAACTAAGAATCTGAACTTTGAAATCAGAGAGTCGCAGGTTCAAATCCTGGCTCTTCCCTTTATGGCTGTATGCTTTGGGCAGATTATTTAACAACTCTAAGCCTCAGTTTTCTTATTTGTAAAATGAGAATAACAATAGCACGTACTTCACAGGACTATTGTGATTAAGTAAGCACTCAATGTGTGGGAGATATTATTGTTTCTAATTAGGGAGCAAAGCAAAACTGCACATGGGACATGGGCAAGGCACTCATGGCTTCCCTTCTCACTCCATGTTGGGAGGTGGAAGCAAGCTTCCTAGTCTTAGCCCTTAACTCAGATGTCAGCAATTTTCTGCCATGTTACCTGGTGATGGGCCCTCTGGTGGCAGGAGAGAATGTAATTTCTTTTTGAGAGACCAGCTTGCCTTTAGATCTGCTTTCAAGTGGAGGTGAAGTGTTGGGGAAAACCCTAGCAGATTCTGAAACTGCCATGCACAAAGGCCTCAGACTCACATGCTGAGCTGTCCCTGTTGCTGCAGAACTGTTTATTTCCTTAGAATGTTGAATGTAAAATATACAAGTAGACACTGTCTTCTCTTGCTCTCAAAATACCACCTCAGGCCATTGCTTGAGCCTCACCCAATAATTTGGATTCTGATATGAAAATCAACTTCCCCACCTCCAGCCTTAGGATGCTTCTGTATTGTTAATGCCAATGTTAGCAGCTTGTTTCTGAATCACTGGGGAGCTCTGTAAACACATGTTGATGGGAATTGACCTATCTTCTTAAGGTTAGGTCCTTAAAAAGCCCTAGGCATTGAACAATGAAAATATCCTCAATTTTAGAAATTAAAAAAAATCTGAAATTATAAAACAAGTATTAAAGAGTCAAAGAAAGATAAACTTTTACCCATAATGACAACCTTAACGTCCTTTTCTGAAGTATCAAGAATAAATTTCTTTTCCAATTTCACCTTTTTTGGTTAATTTTATTTTTCTAGTATCTTACCTTGTGTTTTATCCCTCTTTGGGTCATCCTGATCTGCTAGGTGTATAATAAGCTTTATGTCAGAGGTGAGTAAAATATTGATAACATTTTCTATCTATAAGATGTTTAATATTTTATAGGTTACTTAGGTATCTTTTATGTTTCAAAAATCTCATACCAATCCTGGTTAATCATGGATTTTCAAGAAATACTTTTTGAATGAAGAGGAAGGAGGAAGACGTTGTATCTTCAGATGAACAAATAGAGTCCTGGAGAGGTTGTGTGGATCACTGGGCTAGCAGGGGTCAGAGTTGGCTCACCAACCCAGGTCTTCTGACTGCTTCTTTATATTGTATCTCAGCTGATTGAGGCATACTTGATGATCCCTCATGAAAATGAACTCAATCATGCTTGAAGAAACGTATGCTACACAGTGGAAAGCTAAATAGTTTCTTTAGGCATTGAGATAAATCATCATATAACAACATGTAATCTGCTAAGGCTGAGAGGAACCTTATTTTATGGATGAGGAAACTGAGGTCCATAGGAAGGAAGAGCTACAAGCAGGAGGTTGCGTAGTGGCTCACCAGAAGAGCTGGCAAGGAAACCCTGGTCTTAACCCAAAGACCTGCATGAAGGAGACAGCTGAAACAAGCTAGAGTAAGCCCGGTGCCTGTCACCGTTTGTAACCAGAGACAATGACCCACTGTTCATCCATTGTTTATTCTCCAAATATTTTGTAAAGCAAAGGAGAACACTATGGGATCTGCTAACTATAAGGCCTTTCTACTTTCACCTTGTTTCACAAGGTCACTATTAAATGGGCCTTGTTCAAAAAATAGAAGGAAAACTATATATAGATTGAATCCAAACCGAAAGATGAATCTAAACCACAAAATATTGGCTTGAGCATAGGGCCTCATGGTGCCTGAGTTTTAATAAACATAAAATTCTTTCTTTAGGGAAACAATATGATGGGGATACAGATTAAAGAGTATAGTTTAAAGGGTATTGCAAAGACCCTGAGGCTTGGAATGAGGAGTGTCAGATTGTGGAGACGCTTTCAACACTTCCACTGACTTTCTCTGTGACCTCGTGCAAGAAGTTTCTTTCTTAGCCTCAGTTTTTCCATTCACAAAAATGACAAGGTTGGACTGCATATCATGCAGGCCCTTTATGGGATCTGACCTTCTGTGACATTAAGTGTTCTCTTTATTTTTCATATTTTCACCCCTGATGGAAGAACAATTTGTTGACTTACTAAGAAGCAGACTGTCATAAAAGCCAATCGTCTGCTTAACTCCATTACAATTTTTTGGGCGACAACTACCTTCAGAGACTGGCTTGTATATATTGACAGCATGCCATTCACCACCTCAATTTAGGCACTGCAATGGCACTGGAATTCTATGACACCCACTCTTGAATTGAAGGAGGGCACGGTGACATTGGCATTTCTGCTTGGGGCTAGTGGTTGAATCACTGTTTAAAACTAGTAGTTGGGTTGTGATCCAAAGCTTATTGGAGCCAAAAGTTTCCACAAGGATGTCATTAAGAAAAGTGACTTTTATTCCCAGAGAAGAAAGCTGGGTCTCTCGAGACGATGAGGTCTATGAATAACGAGTGCCATCTACAGCATTTGAGCAATACTCAGTAGTGAGACTAAGACAAATAACTTCATTTTTTTCATGTCTTATTTTTCCATCTAATGATCCAGTATCAATGTTTTGCTGGTGTCTGTGTCTCCTACAATAGTAGGCACAAGGTAGATATTCAGTAAATGCTTGATAAATAAATGAATATATAAAAATTACTCTCTCAAGTTAGTTCATCTCCTCAAAGAATAGTAGAGAGAGAGAGAGAGAGAGAAAAGACCTGCAAGTAAATAAATAAATACAAGGCAAATTGTCAGAAAGAGACAAACTAAGTATCACAGGGACTCTAGAGCTGGAGAGGTTAGATGCAGCATCATGAAAAAGAAAAAAAAATGTGGCCTGGTGCGGTGGCTCACGCCTGTAATCCCAGGACTTTGGGAAGCCGAGGTGGGTGGATCACCTGAGGTTAGAACTTTGAGACCAACCTGGCCAACATGGCAAAACCTGTCTCTACTAAAAATACAAAAGTTGGCTGGGCGTGGTGGCAGGCGCCTGTAATCCCAGCTACTCGGGAGGCTGAGGCAGGAGAATCGCTAGAACCTGGGAGGTGGAGGTTGCAGTGAGCTGAGATCACGCCATTGCACTTCAGCCTGGGTGACGAGAGCAAAACTCCATCTCAAAAAAAAAAAAAAAAAAAGTGAGCTGAGCTTTGAAGGACAGTTCTGTATTTAATACGTAAGGATGGCAAAGAACAGAAAAAGGATATGAAGGTTAAGAAGAGCATAAGCAAGGGCAAAGGGGAACTATGTTGTACAGCAAAGAGCAATGGCCTAAGTTGCATGAGGCAGGGAAGAAGTTTGAAAAAGGTAGTTGGTGGTCTTCTTGAGGAGAAACTTGAATGACAGAATTTTTGGACTTTTATATAAAATGGATGGCCACTGAATGTTTTTGAGAAAGGGAATGATATGATCAGATCAAAGGATTAGAATTAATTCATTTAAACATATGAGTATAGTATGAAAGGGCCATAACATTAGATTTTATGTCAAAGTGTGGTTTGTTTTTTGACAGTGTAATGCTTATCCTGGGTGAAGAAAATGAACTCTTTCAGCCATCGGAGTATTCATTAATATTCTTGGAAAATCACCAAATAAAACTGCTACCCTAGAAGATCTAATGTGTCCAGCATAAGCTGAGCTGTACCTTTAGAGAGTTTATTTAACTGTGCCCTTCATGGGTTAAGGTCTATTTTTAATCAATGCTCATATATATTTTTAAAAACATTACACTAAGATAAACATCTGGAATGGCAATCATGATATTTCAGTTTTAAGAACACCAAAGGACTGTCCCGAAATGATGACGGTCTAATTGCTAACTGCGTAACACTCTATTGCAAAAATTGCAGTGTATTCATCAAAGTCCAGGTCCAATTTTCTACTTCATCTATACAAGTGAACGACTTCTTTAATTGCTATTCAACAATCATGGAAAAGAAGGTCAAGTCTCAAATTATATATTTCTAAATAGTAAGATCAGGATTTATACATTTTGTGGACAAATATAAGTGGAAAAGATGGCAGCTCTTGGAATTAGATGTCCGGACTTCATTTTGATGCTATCAATTATTAGCAGTTAATCGGAACAGGTTACTTGATCTGTCTAAACTTCAGCTTCTTAATCTATAAAGTGGGAAAATGTCTGTACAGTGCAAAATATCTGTACAGTGCACGGAATAGAAGCTGGTACAGAATAACTATCTGCTAAATGGTAGCTATTTTAATCATTATCATTGTTACTAATATTATATATTTTTCCTTGATTGTATATTTACACTGTAAGAAATTATTTATATTATAACTGGAACAGTGTTGGGCTCTTGGCTATATTTAGATCACAGCAACAAGACCTGCAGTGGAGAGGACAAGCCTGGGGCTGACTGGGTTGGAGGCTGAGGAAGTCTGCCCACTGCAGAGGCTTGGCCTTTGGGCAGCTATGGTCTACATCCAAAGGTTCAATATACACACCAAGGTCAGGTATGGGCTGGGGCCAGCAAGGGAAGGATAAGTAAGAGGGTGCAAAAGAATAAGGGAAAACTCAGCAGCAGGAAGATGTTATTCAAAGTCAGGAAACAGGCAGGATCCCGAGTGCAGGGCCTCAGTAAGGGGCAACATCTCCTGGAAATGAGTCTGCAAAAGCTCAGCAGACTCCTAAGGTTTTAGTTATGAGACAGGATATTGGGACCAAGAAGTTGGGGGAAACCAAGGAAAAACCCAATCGAATCTTGGTTTGGGCCAATGGTTCTTCCTGTGCACACTGACTGTGTAGGTCAATGACAGCAGGATTTAATTTCAGGGTCCGGAAATCTGGACATCTCTGTTGGTGGAGAGAGATTGTTGGTAAACCCTCTGCTCCACTTACGCACTGAGGTAAGCACAGTCGATGTGAACTCAGAAATCACAGAGACAGTTCAGTAGGGCAGCTAATCAGATCTGCTTCTCATGAGAATTGCAAAGATCCACCGATTAAGTATGTGGGACAGAGCTAACGGCTATTTCTTTGGGCAGCATCTAGGAAAATTTTTCTGGCTTGAGATACAGGGAATAATTGCGCAGAGAATTCTTTAAGTTAAAACCCAGCAGGGAAGTACGGTGAAAGGGGAATGATTCATCTGTCAAACTAGGGAAAATTAAAAGATTGTATAACAGGAACATCACCACGGGGTTTTTAAGGCTTCTCTAAAAGATTTCCTGGATTCTTTTTAAAAAGTTTTAAGATTAAAGATATTTGCATTATACTTTTCCTGTAGTATACGTTTCCTTCTCTGAAAGATTTACTGGATTCTTTTTAAAAAGTTTTAAGATTAAAGATATTTGCATTGTACTTTTCCTGTAGTATACGTTTCCTTCTCTAAAAGATTTACTGGATTCTTTTTAAAAAGTTTTAAGATTAAAGATATTTGCATTATACTTTTCCTATAGTGGAAGTTGCCCAGGGAAGACAATTTTTATTTAATGGCTATTAGTCAGTTCTTTTAACTGCCTTCCCCCATCACCAACTCAGACTACCACCACTAAAAACTGCTTTAAAGAACAACAACAACCACCACCACAAAAAAAACCAAAAAACAAACAAACAAAACAAAACAAAACAAAAAAAAACATGAGTTCGCACTGAACGCAGAGGGGAAGAGCAAGAACTTTGGAACCAGAAAAGCTTTGTTTAAGGCAATGAAGTATCCTGGAATTGAAGCAGCTTTACTTTTTTTTTGAAAATACAGGTGTAGCTCTTTCTGTCAAGGCCAAGTAGATGGAGAGAAGGATGCTATAAAACTGATGCCAAAGTAAGAGATATACCATATATATTACCAAGACATATACAACAATTTTATTGTAATCTTAAATATATACACGCATAGCTTGGAGATTCTGTTGATTTGCTTCCACACTACTGTCTAAAGCAATATCACACTAAAGTGAATCACATAATTGCTTGGTTTTCCAGTGCATATAAAAGTTATTTCTACACTATACTATAGTCTATTAAGTGTACAATAGCATTATATCAAAAACCCCAATGTACATACCTTAATTAAAAATACTTTATTGCTAAGAAAATGTTAACAATCATCTGAGCCTTAAGTGAGTTGTAATCTTCTTACTGGTGGAGAGTCTTGTCTGTATGTTGATGGCTGATGACTAAATAGGGTGATGATTGCTGAAGGCTGGGAAGGCTGTATCAATTCCTTAAAATAAGACAGCAATAAAGTTTGCCACATCAATTGACTCTTCTTTTCATGAAAGATTTCTCTTTAGCATGTGATGTTGTTTGACAGCATTTTACCCACAGCAGAATTTTCAAAATTGGAGTCAATTATTTGAAACCCTGCTGCTGCTTTATCTTCTAAGTTTATGTAATATTTTAATCCTGTGTTGTCATTTCAACAATGTTCACATCATTTTACCAGGAGTAGATTCCATTTCAAGAAACAACTTTCTTTGCTCCTCCATAAGAAGTAACTCCTCATCTGTTAAAGTTTGATCATGAAATTATGCAATTCAGTTACATCTTCAGGCTCCACTTCTCATTCTAGTTATTTTGCCATTTCCAGCATATTCGCAGGCATTTTCTCCAATGAAGTCTGGAACCCCTCAGTTATCCATGAGTGTTGAAATAAACTTATTCCAAACTCCTGTTAATATTGGTATTTTGACTTCTTCCCATGAATCACGAATGTTCTTAATGACATCTAGAATAATGAATTCCTTCCAGAAGGTTTTCAATTTACTTTATGGCATCTATAGCCTTACAAAATGTATTTCTTAAGACTAGAAAGTGAACATTATTCCTTGATCCATGGGCTGCAAAATGAATGTACGTTAACAGGCATGAAAACAACATTAACTTCTTGTGTAACTCCATCAGAGCTCTTGGATGCCTAAGTGCATTGTCAATGAGCAGTAATATTTCAAAAGAAATATTTTTTTCTGAGCAGTAGGTCTTAAGAGTAGGTTTAAAATATTTGCTACATCATGCTATAAAAAGATTTGTTATCAATCAGGCTTTTTGTTCTATTTAAAGAGCACAGTCTGAGTAGATTTAGCGTAATTCTTAAGGGTCCCAAAATTCTCAGAAAGGTAAATGGGTATTGACTTAAAACTAAAGTCACCAGATGCATTAACCCTTAAAAAAAAGAGTCAGCCTATCCTTTGATGCTTTGAAGCCAGTCATTAATTGCTCCTCTTAGAAAGTCCTAGCTGGCATCTTTTTCCAATAGAAGGCTGTTTTGGTCTACCTTGAAAATCTGGGCTACATGAGGGGGATCATGGTGGATGGGACTCAAGACTAGATTCAGCTCCAGACAGAGCAGCATGAGGAGGCTTGCATTGTGAATTTTAGCTCCAGATCGACTGCAAGAACAAACCAGCAATCTCAAGAGGACCCACAGACCCTCTGAAGGAAGCGAATGCTCCTGTAGGACCTGGGAGACACTCCAAATCCTGTGAGTGCCCCAACTGCAGAAGAGCGAAAGGGAGACCCACCCCTCCAAAACACACACCCCCACTGGAGAAGCTGAAGATCTGTTTGTAGGAGAAGTTTCCAACTTTACCTGGAGCTGAGTCAAGTTAGAGAGCTGAGCAAAATACAGGGGTAGAGGAAACAGCAGAAAGGCCTTGAGAGCTCTTTTGGTCCCCAAGCAGCCCATTCCTGCATGGCACCACAGGGATCCACTGGGAGGGTAGCCAGAGGAGCAGGGAGTAAAACTCCAGAGGGAGAAGGAGTTCTCTAGCTGAACTTTGTAATAATTTGAACAGGGTGAAAAGCCTCCTGGCCACAACTAGGGGAAGGGTGGGAATTGGTTGGGCAGACTTCACAGGCACAGGCAAGGAAGAACTAAAGCCCTTTTCTCTTGCAGCTGGGAGGCGGATAGCCTCAGGCAAGTTTTCAAGCCCCTCTCACCCTCCCCCTGGAAACAGCCTCGGGGCTGTGGGTAGTTGGGGCATAGTGGGAGTGAGACTGGCTCTTCACTTTGCATGGGAGCTGGGTGAGGCCTCCGACTGCTGGCTTTCCCCCACTTTCCTGATGACCTTCATGACTCAGCAGAGGCAGCCATATTCCTCCTAGGTACACAACTCCAGTGACCTGGGAATCTCACCCCCATACCCCACAGCAGCCACAGCAAGACCGGTCCGAGGAGAGTCTGAACTCAGACACACCTAGCCCCACCCCCACCAGATGGTCCTTCCCTATCCACCCAGGTAGCTGAAGACAAAGGGCATGTAATCTTGGGAGTTCTAGGGCCCTGCCCACCACCAGTTCCTCTCCACACTACTGCAGCTGATGCTTTCTGGAAAGCGCCACCTCCTGGCCCAAGACTAACCAGCACAAAAATAGAGCATTAAACCACCAAAGCTAAGGACCCTCACGGAGTCCACTGCACCTTCTGCCACCTCCACCAGAAAAGGTGCTGGTATCCATGACTGAGACCCATAAACAGTTCACATCACAGGACACTGTGCAGACAACCCCCAGTACCAGCCAAGCTGGAAATTAAAAAAATCTTTGAACCGAATGACAATAATGACACAACCTATCAAAACCTCTGGGATACAGCAAATTTGGTGCTAAAAGGAAAGTTCATAGCCCTAAATGCCTACATCAAAAAGCCTAAAAGAGCACAAACAGACAATCTAAGGTCACGCCTCAAGGAACTAGATCAACAAGAACAAACTAAACCCAAACTCAGCAGAAGAAAGGAAATAACCAAGGTTAGAGAAGAACTAAATGAAACTGAAACAAACAAACAAACAAATACAAAAGATAAGTGAAACAAAAAGCTGATTCTTTGAAAAGAGAAATAAAATTGATAGACCATTGGCAAGATTAACAGAGAAAAGAAGAGAGAAAATCCAAATAACCTCACTAAGAAACAAAACAGGAGATATTACAGCTGACACCACTGAAATACAAAAGATCATTCAAGGCTACCATGAACACCTTTATGCACATAAACTAGAAAACCTAGAAGAGATGGATAAATTTCTGGGAAAATACAACCTTCCTAGCTAGCTTAAGTCAGGAAGAATTAGATAACCTGAACAGATCAATAACAAGCAGCAAGTTTGAAATGGTAATTAAAAAATTACCAGCAAAAAAATTCAGGACCAGACAGATTCAGAGCAGAATTCTACCAGACATCCACAGAATTGGTACCAATCCTTTTGACACTATTCCACAAGACCGAGAAAGAAGGAACCCTTCCTAATGCATTCTATGAAGCCAGCCTCATCCTAATACCAAAACCAGGAAAGGACATAACCAAGAAAGAAAACTACAGACTAATATCCTTAATGAACATAGATGCTAAAACCCTTAACAAAATACTAGCTAACCGATCCAACAACATATCAAAAAGATGATCCACCATTATCAAGTAGGTTACGTAACAGGGATGCAGGGATGGTTTAATATACGCAAGTCAATAAATGTGAAACACCTCATAAACAGAACTGAAAACAAAAATCACATGATCCTCTCAATAGATGCAGAAAAAAGCATTCAGCAAAATCCAGCATTCCTTTATGATTGAAACTCTCAGCAAAATCGGCATACAAGGGACATACCTTAATGTAATAAAAGCCATCTATGACAAACCCATAGCCAGCATAATATTGAATGGGGAAAAGTTGAAAGCATTCCCTCTGAGAACTGGAACAAGAAAAGGATGCCCACTCTCACCACTCCTCTTCAACATAGTACTGGAAGTCCTAGCCAGAGCAATCAGACAAGAGAAAGAAATAAAAGGCCTCCAAATCAGTAAAGAGGAAGTCAAACTGTCACTGTTTGCTGACGATATTTATCATTTACCTTGAAAACCCTAAGGACTTCTCTAGAGAGCTCCTAGAACTGATAAAAGAATTCAGCAAAGTTTCCAGGTTCGAGATTAATGTACACAAATCAGTAGCTCTTCTATACACCAACAGCGACCAAGCAGAGAAATCAAGAACTCAACTCCTTTTACAAGCTGCAAAACAAACAAACAAACAAAAAACCACCTTAGGAATATACATAACAAAGGAGTCAAAAGACTTCTGCAAGGAAAACTACAAAACACTGCTGAAAGAAATCATAGATGACACAAACAAATGGAAACACATTCCATGCTCATGGATGGATAGAATCAATATTGTGAAAATGACCACACTGCCAAAAGCAATCCACAAATTCAAGCAATCCTCATCAGAATACCAGGATCTTTCTTCGCAGAATTAGAAAAAAACAATTCTAAAATTTATATGGAACCAAAAAAGAGCTCGCATAGCCAAAGCAAGACTAAGCAAAAAGAGCAAATCTGGAGGCATCACACTACCTGATTTCAAACTATACTATAAGGCCATAGTCACCAAAACAGCATGGTACTAGTATAAAAATAGGCACATAGACCAATGGAACAGAATAGGGAACCCAGAAATAAACCCAGTTACTTACAGCCAACTGATCTTCAACAAAGCAAACAAAAACATAAAGTGGGGAAAGGACACCCTTTTCAACAAATGGTGCTGGAATGATTGGCTAGCCACATGTAGGAGAATGAAACTGGATCCTCATCTCTCACCTTATACAAAAATCAACTCAAGATGTATTAAGGACTTAAACCTAAGACCTGAAACTATAAAAATTCTAGAAGATAACATTGGAAAAACTCTTCTAGACATTGCTTTAGGCAAGGATTTCATGACCAAGAACCCAAAAGCAAATGCAATAAAAATGAAAATAAATAGCTGGGACCTAATTAAACTAAAGAGCTTTTGCATGGCAAAAAGAACAGTCAGCAGAGTAAACAGACAACCCACAGAGTGGGAGAAAATCTTTACAATCTATACATCTGCCAAAGGACTACTATCCAGAACTACAATGAACTCAAACAAATCAGTGAGATAAAAACAAACAATGCCATCAATAAGTGGGTTAAGGACATGAATAGACAGTCCTCAAAAGAAGATATACAAATAGCCAACAAACATATGAAAAAATGCTCAACATCACTGATGATCAGGGAAATGCAAATCAAAACTACAATGAGATACCACCTTACTCCTGCAAGAATGGCCATAAGCAAGAAGTCAAAAACCAGTAGACATTGGCATGGATGTGGTTAACAGGGAACACTTCTACACTGCTGGTGGGAATGTAAAGTAGCACAGTCACTATGGAAAACAGTGTGGAGATTCCTTAAAGAACTAAAAGTAGAACTACCATTTGATCCAGCAATCCCACTACTGAGTATCTACCAGAGGAAAAGAAGTCATTATTCGAAAAAGATACTTGCACATGCATGTTTGTAGCAGCACAATTCACAATTGCAATATTGTGGAATCAACCCAAATGCCCATCAATCAATGAGTGGATAAAGAAACTATGATATATATGTGTATATATATGCTATGCAGCCATAAAAAGGAATGAATTAATAGCATTTGGATATGTGGGAGCTAAGCTATGAGGACGCAAAGCCATAAGAATGATACAATGGACTTTGGGGACTTGGGGGGAAGAGTGGAAGAGGGGTGAGGGATAAAAGACTACAAATATGGTGCAGTGTATACTGCTTGGGTGATGGGTGCACCAGAATCTCACAAATCACCATTAAAGAACTTACTCATGTAACCAAATACCACCTGTACCCCAATAACTTACAGAAAAAAAAAGAAAATCAGATGTTTAGTGTAGCCAGCTTCATCAATTATCTTAGCTAAATATTCTGAATAACTTGCAGCTTCTACATCAGCACTTGCTGCTTCACCTTGCACTTTTAGGAAGACAGCTTTTTTCTTTAAACCTCATGAACCAACCTATACTAGCTTCTAACTTTTCTTCTGCAGCTTCCTCACCTGTCTTAGCCTTCATAGAATTTAAGACAAAACCAGCCCAATTTTTTCATAGAACTGATGTTTATGGTTTCTTTTGAGGAAACATAGAAATTGACCCTCCCAGTCTTGAAACTTGAGGAAATTATTTTTGTCTTATCTGAGTCTCTTTCTCAGGAAACCAAACATTTGGGCTCCCAGATAGTATCAAGGAATTGAAACTTACCAGATCACTGCATCCGGACAATGAGATGCCAGACCCCGCACCCACCATGATTGCCTAAGTGACCATCCACTTCCTGTTGACCAACTCCTGCTCCTTGCTCCTCCCTAATTTCTGTTTTCCCATACATGGTTACATTTCTTCTCTGCTATATAAACCCCTAATTTTGTCTGCCAGGAGGACGGATTTGAGACTGATCTCCTATCTTGGCTGCAGTACCCAGTTAAAGCCAATACTCATTGTCTCAGTGATTGGCTTTCTGTGTGGTGAGCAACAGGACCTAGACTGAACCCTGGTGCTTTGGTAACAAAGAGAGCAACAAGACCTAGACTGGACCCTGGTGTTTTGGTAACAGAGTTAGGTCATTGCCCTGGATTAGGCTTCGGCTTAAGGGAATGTTGTAGCTTGTTTGATCTTCTTTACAGATCACTAAAACTTTGTATCTGCAATAAGGCTGTTTTGCTTTCTTAACATTTGTGTATTCATTGAAGTAGCACTTTCAATTTCCATCAAGATTTTTTCCTCTACATTCACAATTTGGCTGTTTGGGGTAAGACGCCCAGCTTTCAGCCTTTTTTGTTGTTGTTGTTTTCAACATTCTTTTCTCACTAAGCTTAATCATTTCTAGCTTTTGATTTAAAATGAGAGACATGCAAATCTTCCTTTTACTTTAACACTTACAAGTCAGTGTAGGATTATTTACTGGACTAATTTCAAAATTGTTATGTCTCAAAGAGGAGAGAGTCCTAAGGAGACAGAGAAGGACAGGAGGATGACCAGTTGGTAGGACAGTCAGAGTATACACATTTGTCAATTAAATTCGTCATTTTATAAGACTATGGTTTGTGGTACCCCAAAACAATTACAATATTAACATCAAAGATCACTGATTATAGGCTAGGCACAGTGGTTTATGTTTGTAATCCCAGCACTGTGAAAGGCTGAGGTGGGATTACAAACATAAGCCACTGCATCTAGCCTGTAATCAATGATCTTTGATATTAATATTGTAACTGTTTTTGGGGTGCCACAAACCATGCTCTTATAAAATGGCAAATTTAAATGGCAAACTCCTCAGGGCTAGGAGTTTGAGACCAGCCTGGACAACATAGTAAGACAACAATGTCTACACACACACGCACACACACACACACACACACACATGCACACACACCAAAGCCAGGTGTGGTGGTACCCATCTGTAGTCCTAGCTACTTGGGAGGCTGAGGTGAGAGGATCACTTGAGCCCAGGGTAGAGGTTATGGTGAGCTATGATTGCATGACTGCACTCCATCCTGGGTGGCAGAGTGAAACCCTGTCTCAAAAAAAAAGAAAAATCACTGATTATATATAACCATAACAGATAGGATAATAATGATATAATAATAAAAAAAGTTTAAAATAGTTTGAGAATTACAAAAATGTGACACAGAGAAACGAAGTAAGCACTTGCTGGTGGAAAGATGGTGCCAATAGACTTGCTCAATGCAGAGTTGCCACAAACCTTCAGATTGTAAAAAATGCACCATCTGCAAAGTGCAATAAAGTGAAGTGCATTAAAATGAGGTGTGTGTGTACAATTTTTCTCTAACTAAACTATCTGTTTGAATAAAATGCTACCTAGTATTTAGTTGTAGAGTTGCTCCTGGCTAAACTAAAAGTTTTGTGTATGAACACTTAGGCTAGAAATATGAGATCCTTTTCTAAGGTCCCCAGGTAGTTAGAAGAGATCTCTTAATGCCCAGTCTAAAAGTACCACTGTCTTTCTTCTAGTGTTATCTCTTATTCCCTCTTCTTTCCAAAGACCTTCTACTGTTCCTAGCTTAGGTATTGATCCTCAGAAGCAGACCCTGAGGCAAAAATCCATGTGAAATTGAATTTTAAGGAAATGTTCCCAAGAATAACTTGTAAAGTAATGGGGAAGTGGAACCAATAGAAAAGGAGGCCAAATCAGAGTATGCTATCAACCAGAGGTCCGCAAGGGCCCACTCAGGCTCTGATTCACAGGGGAGTTTTGGGAAGAGTGTAGGTAGTCCCCAAAATTTGTCCCAACCAAGGTACAGGGGAGCTAGAGCATTTATATTCCTCACTCATCAGTCATTTGTTAAAGGAAACTCTCCATCCTCCTGACCAGAGGGCCGAGTTGTGGATGGGAATATGTAACATATCAGACACTTCTTATTCTCTAACTGTGTAGGCAAACAGTTTCTGGCCATTTGAGAACAGTCCTCCCAACAAAGAGATGGCAGGTGCTAGTTGTCAGGAGTAAAATTCCACCCAAAGCTAGTGTTCATGAAATTGATAATGAGATCCAAGGGAATATGTGTGGAGTCCTGATACTGACCCATAGAGTTCCTTTCCAGGCATAGAGGGTAGAGTATACACCCATTATGATCTGGCTCCAAAACCTCTCTCGCTGCTCTGCTTTTCCCTTACCTTCCAGCCTCCTACCTTTGTAAATGCTGTGTCTTCTGCCTGCAGTGGCCCTCTCTTCCCTGTCCATTTGCTCTTTCTTACTCTGCTTCAATGTCACCTCTTGTATGAGGATCTCTTTCTCTCCCTCCCTCCCTCCCTCCCTCCTTTCCTTCCTTCCTTCCTTCCTTCCTTTCCTCCCTCTTTCTTTGCTGAGAGGGAGTCTTACTCCATTGCCCAGGCTGGAGTGCACAGCAAGATCTTGGGTCACTGCAACCTCTGCCTCCCGGGTCCAAGTGAGTCTCATGCCTCAGTCTCCCAATTAGCTGGGATTACAGGCACGTGCCATCACGCCCAGCTAATTTTTGTATTTTCAGTAGAAATGGGGTTTTGCCATGTTGGCCAGCCTGGTCTTGAACTCCTGACCTCAAGTGATCTACCTACCTCTGCCTCCCAAAGTGTTGGGATTACAGGCATGAGCCACCATGCCCAGCCTATCAGAGGTATTTTTGCTGTTTGTTTTCTCTCCCCCTTATTTGTGTGTGATTCCTACCAGGCAGAGTACAGGACCCAATAAATAGGCCTCAATAAATGTTGAGTAAATGAATGAAAAGAACTTCAAGGCTCCCTGCCAGTCAAAGTAATCAATCTTTCCATGATTACACCATTTTCCTCTTAATCATAATTATTTATACTCATGTACTAATTCTCCTGCCAGTTTACAAGTTCCTTGAGGTCAAGAATCATGTTAGATTCCCCCATGGAAGTGTCTAGTATACATTTTTGAACATGGTAGGGGTTCAGATAATGCTAACTGAAGTGGTTAAAAGAATCTCTCAGTGCAGACAGATGAACAGATTGAATCCATGATACTGCAGCAGGGTGGGGTTTTCAGTTTTTACTCTTGTTCACACCTACTCCTTTGGGACTGTAATGTCTTAGGCTACTAATCAAAATGATGGCTGGTGCTTTGGAAAGCCTCAATACTATGTCACAATTGAAGATGATATACATCCCCAAGTTCATATGACTTTTTTTCCACTGCACATCCAGTACTCTTCCAACTGCATCTTGAACACACTTCCCCCTGAGGATAATTTTTGAAGTGTAAAAATTAATCGCTCTTGCTTCCCCCTTGAAGCATTGCTAAATTAATGGCTTGACATCACATCTATCATGCTTTCTCTAAGCTCTCTAGGGCCCATTAGGATTGGGGAGTTTCTGGGAACACAGCACAGGCTGAGTGAGAAAATCTTCCTTGGGAATCAGTGAGTGAATCCAAAATTGTTTCATACACAGTGGCATTTGAGGCCCTGGGCTTATGACTGTGTGTTGCCAGCACATGATGTATGCTTCAGCCATGAGGTGCTTGCTCGCGTTTGCATTGGTACACTATTTCTTCAGGTCTAAATCACTAAAGTAGAAAATATTCCTTCTGGGCTGTAACATGAAAGAGAAGATTTTTAGATTGAAAATCATTTTGTAAACCTCCTGCAATTTTATTTTGTCTAGACACAAGGCAATAAAAGGAAGAAAAATAATCAGAGATGGTAATAAGAAGACACGTGCAAGAGGATTTGTTTCTTACAGAGCCCTGATTGCTTTTTTTTTTTTTTTACACATTCTGTGGGCTCTTTTCTACAACCCCATCACTTTCTAAAAATTCTTCAGACACTCTTGTCTCTTTGACTGCTCTCCCAGGAGAGAAGTGTTAATAGATGTGGACAAACTTCACATTGAAACAAAAACATCGAATAAAACACCAGAAGTAAATGACTCACTAACAGGAGACAAGAGGGCAATATTCTAATTTTGGAACCATGGTTCATATTTCTATTAGAGTATATATACATATATATACACACACACATATACATATATGTATATGTATGGGTATGTATGTATGTATATGTGTGTATATATATGTATGTGTGTAATATATGTATATGTATGTGTGTATATATGTACATATATGTATGTGTATATACATACATATACATATATACACACATATGTATCTATAAGTATATATTGTGTGTATATATATGTTGTATGTACATATACTGTAGGTTGTATATATATTATGTTGAATATTAACATGACGGTATGTATATGTCAGGATTTTTTCTGGACTTCCACCATCTTCCTCTGCATAGTGAGTTAATTGAAGCCAGTTTGGGCTGGGATATCCACTACCTGTAGAGTGAGTTTTGTACTCATAGACTGTCAGCAAGAAAGGGTCCTTGGAGATCATCAATTATGTCCCCAATCACATATCACACTTAGGAAGAGCGAGGTCCCAGTGATGACAAGTAATGCAAATATGTGTTAGAGCTGAAGTGTCAACATAGCACTCTGGGATCTTTTCATCATCCAAAGTTTTGCTCTCCTTAAAGCCATCTCTGACATGTTTATCAATGGATTATTTTCTTTGTACTCAGGAGTGTAATGTTAGGACACAGAAAGTCTCCACAATTGTAGTTTGGCCTCAACTGACACAGTAATAGGCGGAAAGTGAAAATGTTAGTTGGTTTCTAAAAAATGGCACCAAACATGCAACCTAATTAATTATCCTTTATTCTTTATATTTATAACTGTGTATCTACCTCTTTGTGGGGCCCACAAAACAAGTCATTGGATCAATGGATTCAGAAAAGTCTAGGCGCTGTTAGGATTAATATAGTCTCCACGAAGAAGGTTGCTAACAGAGAGGTATGCATCATGAAATTGTTTTAAGAAAAATAATTGTTAACGCTGGTTTCTTAAAGCTGATGCTTCCTTAGGAAAGCAGTGGGTTGTCTGTGGGGGTGATTTACCCAGTATGTGACTAACTTACAACAGCTGTATTTAGAATACACACTCAACCTTTATCCCTGGGGCTGAAGGAGAGTTGAATGATTTATGCTTTTGCTGCTCAGGCTGAATTGATGGAATGGACCTCAAAATATATTAAGTATCAGGCATACTTAGAAGCATTGAAAAAGTCCCACATGCACAGATACCAGCAAGCAAGATCGAGCAAATTCTGAGGAATTTTCATTTAGGTGGGGTCCTTTCTGTAAGCATATCTAGTTCTGCGCCTCTTAGCACTAGCACTGAGGCTCCAAAAGTCATTAGGGTGTCCCAGGGCAGAGTAGTAGCAGTTCTGGCTCCATTGCTTGCTAGTTCTGTGATATTGGGCAAGTTATTTACCCTTGCAAGCTTCAGTTTCCTGATGTCTAAAATTTAAATAATAATATCTAATTCATAGGATTGTTTTGAGGATTACATGAAGTAGTCCCAAGTTTCCAAGTAAGACAGTAAGAATAACTAATATTTTCCAAGCACTTTCTGTGCCAGACACAGTTCTTAAGTACTTCACAAATATTAACTCAATTAAATCTTAGAAAAAGTCTGTGAGAAGGCCAGGTGCAGTGGCTCATGCCTGTAATCCCAGCACTGTGGGAGGCAGAGGTGGGTGGATCACTAGGTCAGGAGATCAAGACCATCCTGGCTAACACAGTGAAACCCCGTCTCTACTAAAAATACAAAAAACTAACTGGGCGTGGTGGCACGTGCCTGTAGTCCCAGCTACTTGGGAGGCTGAGGCAGGAGAACCACTTGAACCCAAGAGGCGGAGGTTGCAGTGAGCTGAGATCGTGCCACTGCACTCCAGCCTGAGTGACAGAGCAAGACTCCATCTTAAAAAAACAAAAACAAAATGAAAAAAAAAAACAAAAGAAAAGGTCTGTGAGATAGTCAATACTTTTGTTTCAGTTTTACACATGAAAAAACTAAGGCATAGTGAGGTTAAGTAATTTTCTTAAAATCACACAAATAGTAGTTATATAGCTGGGATTCAAACCTTGATAGTCTGGAACCAAAGGTAATATAGATCAAGTAGGTTTCATCCCCAGGATTCAAGGTTGATTCAACACATACAAATCAATAAATGTGATTCTTCACATAATAAAGACAAAAACTGCATGACTGTCTCAATAGATGCAGAAAAGGCTTTCATTAAAATTCAACATTCCTTCATGTTAAAAACTCTTGGCTGGGTGCGGTGGTTCACGCCTGTAAGCCCAGCACTTTGGGAGACCGAAGTGGGTGGATCACCTGAGGTCTGGAGTTTGAGACCAACCTGACCAACCTGGAGAAACCCAGTCTCTACTAAAAATACAAAATTAGCCGGGTGTGGTGGCGCATGCCTGTAATCCCAGCTTTTCAGGAGGCTGAGGCAGGAAAATCACTTGAACCTGGGAGGCAGAAGTTGTGGTGAGCTGAGATCGTGCCATTGCACTCCAGCCTGGGCAACAAGAGCGAAACTCCGTCTCAAAAACAAACAAAGAAACAAACAAAAAACTCAATAAACTAGGTTTTGAAGGAACATACCTCAAAATAATAAGGGCCACCTATGACAAAGCCACAGCCAACATCATACTGAATGGAGAAAAGCTGGAAGCATTCCTCTTGAAAACTGACACAAGACAAGGATGCCCTCTCTCACCACTCCTTTTCAACATAGTATTGGAAGTCTTGGCCAGAGGAATCAGGCAAGAGAAAGAAATAAATGGCATCCAAATTAGAAGAGAGGAAGTAAAACTATCCCAGTTTGTGGAAGACATCATTCTATGTCTAGAAAACCCCATAGTGTTGGTTCAAAAGCTCCTTAAGCTGATAAATAACCAATAAAGTTTCAGGATATAAAATCAAAGTGCAAAAATTGCTAACATTCCTATATACCAACTACAGCCAAGCTGAGAGCCAAATCAGGAAGGCAATCCCATTCACAATTGCCACAAAAAAGAATAAAATACCTAGGAATACAGCTAATCAGGAAGGTAAAATATCTCTACAATGAGAATTATGAAACTGTGACCAAAGAAATTAGAGATAACACAAACATATGGAAAAATATCCCATGGTCATGGATAGGAAGAATCAATACCATGAAAATGGCAATACTGCCCAAAGCATTGTACGGATTCAACACTACTCCTCTCAAAGTACCCATGACATTCTTCACAGAACTAGAAAAAAACTATTTAAAAATTCATATGGAACCAAAAAAGAGCCTGAATAGCAAAGGCAATCCTAAGCCAAAAGAACAAAGCCAAAAGCATCACATTACCCAACTTCAAATTATACTATAGGGCTACAGTAACCTGAACAGCATGATACTGGCACGAAAATAGGCACATAGACCAGTGAAACAGAATAGAAAGCCCAGAAATAAGGCCACACATTCACAACCATTTGATCTTTGACACTGCTAACAAAAAACAAGCAATGAGGAAAAGACTCCCTGTTCAATAAACGGTGTTTGGAGAACTGGTTAGCCATATGCAAAAGATTGAAGCTGGACTCCTTCCACCAAATACAAAAATTAACTCAAGATGGCTTAAAGACTTAAATGTAAAACCCCAAACTATAAAACACCCCTAGACAAACTAGGCAATATCATTCTGGACATAGGAATAGGCAAATATTTCATGACAAAAATGCCAAAAGCAATTTCAACAAAAGCAAAAATTGACAAATGAGATCCAAGTAGGCTAAAGAGCTTTTGCACAGCAAAAGAAGCTATTAACAGAGTAAACAGACAATGTACAGAATGTGAGACAATATTTGCAAACATTGCATCTGACAAAGGTCTAATATCCAGCAGCTATAAGGAACTTAAATTTACAAGAAAAAAGCAAACAATCCCATTGAAAACTGGGCAAAATACATGAACAGACACTTTTCAAGAGAAGACATACATGTGACCAACAAGCATATTTAAAAAGCACAATATTACTGATCATTAGAGAAATGCCAATCAAAACCACAATGAGATGCCATCTCATACCAGTCAGACTGGCTATTTATAAAAAGTCAAAAAGTAACAGATGCTAGTGAGGTTGTGGAGAAACAGGAACATTTATGCACTGGTGGTGGGAGTGTAAATTAGTTCAATCATTATGGAAAGCAGTGTGGCAATTCCACAAAGAATTAAAAACAGAACTTCCACTTGACCCGGTAATCCCATTACTGGGTATACACCTAGAGGAATATGAATCATTCTACCATAAAGACACATGCCTGTGAATGTTCACTGCAGCACTAGTCACAATAGCAAAGACATGGAATCAACCTAAATGTCCACCAATGACAGATTAGATAAAGAAAATGTGGTACCTATACACCATGTTATACTGTGCAGCCATATAAAAGAACAAGATCATGTCTTTTGCGGGACATAGATGGAGCTGGAGGCTATTATCCTTAGCAAACTAATGCAGGAAGAGAAAGTCAAATACTACGTGTTCTCGCTTATAAGTAGGAGCTAAATGATGAGGACCTGTGAACACAAAGAAAGGAACAACAGATACTGGGGACTACTTGAGGGTAGAGGACTGAGGAGGAAGAGGAGCAGAGAAAATAACTATTGGATACTAGGCTTAATATCTGGGTGATGAAATAATCTGTACAACAAACCCTGGTGACATGAGTTTAACTATATGCCAAACCTGAATATGTATCTCTGAACCTAAAATAAAAGGTTAAAAAAGAAAATGATAGTTTTTTTGGACTGTTAGGAAGAAAGAAAGAACAAAAAATAGCAGAAATATGAATACATACAACAGGCTATCCTTCCCCTCATGAGTTTTATAAATCATAATTGATCATTGAAATAAAAATTCTCTTACCATCTGACATTCAATGATATTTAAAAGTGGAGAAGGAAAATGGACCTAAATTAAAGGGAGGTTTCCATGTCTGAAATGTTGATACCAGTAGAATGTGATAAGCCATATAATAAGCCATATGTATATGTTATAATATCCCCACCCTAGAAAAAACTACAAAAGCTGTACAAAGAAGTACTCCGAAAAACACTATAAATAAATCAAAATAGAATAATAAGAAATGTTCGTATAACCCACAGGAAGGCAATAAAAGAGTAACAGAGTAACAAGAACCAGATGAAATAGAAAACAAATAATAAAATGGTAGGCTTCAGTACCAACATATCAAAAATTATCTTAAATATAAATGATCTGAATACATCAATCAAAGAAAGAGATTGGTAGAGTGAACAAAAAGGACCCAATGATATACTGATTACAAGAAAATCACTTTAAATTCAATGATATGGGTGGATTGAAAATAAAGGAATAGAAAAAATTTACTATGCAAACTTGAAGCAAAAATGCAGGTGTGGTGTATTAATATCTAATAAAGTGGACTTCAGAGCAAAGAAAATTACTAGAGAAAAAGTTACATTACATAATAATAAAAGGATCAACTTACTAGGAGGATGTAGTAATTCTAAATGTACACACCAAACAACAGAGCCTCAAAATGCATAAATCAAAAACTGATAGAATTGCAAGGAGAAATAGGTAAATCTACAGTTATAATTCAGTACTTCAACATTTCCTTTCAGCAACTGATAGAACTCCTAGAACTCCTAGACAGTAAATCAGAAAATACTTAAAAGATATGAACCACACAATTATTCACCAATAGTATCTACATGACATATGTAAAAACTCCACACAATAGCAGAATAAACTTTTTTTCAAGTGCCCATTTAACATTCGGTTATATATTCCATATTCTGAGCCATAAAATAGACCTCAACACATTTATAAGAACTGAAATCATACAGTGTGTTTTCTCTGACTACAACGAAATCAAACTAGAAATAAATAAAGTCTACAGGAAATTCTTAAAATATGTGGGAATTAAGCAACATACTTCTAAATACTTTATTGGTCAAAAAGGAAATCTAAAAGGACATTTAATACATATACAAAACCAAATTAAATTGAAACAATAATGTATCAAAATATATGGGATGCATCTAAAGCAGTCCTGAGAGGGAAATTTATAGCAGTAAAAACTTACTCTAGAAACAAAGTGTTTTGGAGGTCCCCAAGACCACTTCTGTTTTGGTGATTTTATTAGAAGAACTTTTAGGACTTAGAAGTCATTATACTCATGATTGTGGTTTATTATAGTAAAGGGTCCCAAGAAAAATCAGTGAAGAGAAAAGGTGTATGGGTAAAGTTTGGAGAAAATCAGGCACAAGCTTCTAAGAATATTCTTCTAGTGGAGTCACTAGAAGATACACTTAATACACATAAGATGCCCTTAATTCTTTCAAGAATAAATTGTGAAGGTGCATGTAAAGTTTTGTCTATTACAGAGACTTGTCTAAGCCTATAAGTTCACAATTCTCATTGTGGGTTGGTTACATAGAGATATAGTATCTGTAGGACTGACTACAGTTGCTGAAGATCCAGGTCCCCAAAGGAAATGAGTTTGTTCATAAATCATGTTCCTCATACAAACTATTTAGAAAGCCTGGCATAATATGGCTCAAGGTCCCAAGTGTTTAAAGCATTCCTAGCAGTTAGAACATTCCAAGATCTCAATTCCCAAGAACTGTTTAAGGCCTCACCACAGAATAGGCCTTTCTTGAGAATTGCAAAGTTGGAGCAACTAAGGACAACTGGGTTAACTCTTTCCTGTACACAAGAAAAAAAATTCAAATCAATAATCTAAATTTCTATCACAAACGATTAGAAAAGAAGCAAAATACATCTGAAGCAAGCATAAGAAAAAATAAGAAAGATTACAGCAGAAATTAATAAAATTTAAAATGAGAAATGATAGACAAAGTTAATGAAAGCAAAAGCTGATTCTTCAAAAAAGTCAGTAAAATCAATAATCTCTAACAATACTAGTAAAAATAAAAAGTGAGATGACATCCCTAATATCAGGAATGAAATAGAGGGTATTATGACAGATGCTGCAGCCATTACATTGCTAATTAGAGAATACTGTGAAAAGCTTTATGTGCTATAAATTCAACAACTAAAAAAATACACAAATTCCTAAAAAATTAGACACCACAGAAACTCAAACAAGTTGAAATAGATAATCTAAGTTGTCTTAGAATCATTACAAAATTGGATTAATAATTTAAAACCTAATAATTAAGAAATCTCAAGGTTGGGCACGGTGGCTCACACCTGTAATCCCAGTGCTTTGAGAGGTCGAGGTGGGAGGATTGCTTGAGATTAGGAGTTTGAGACCAGCTTGGACAACAAGGTGAGACTCCATCTTTACAAAAAATTTGAAAATTAGCTGTGTGTGGTGGCGCACAGCTACTCAGGAGGTTGAAACAGGAGGCTCGCTGAAGCCCAGGAACTCAAGGTTGCAGTGAGTTAAAATTATGCCACTACACTTAATTCTGGGTAACAGAGCTAGACTGTCTCTTAAAAAAAAAGAAGTAAAAAAAATACCATTTTGAGACCAAAATGATTTTACTAAAGAAAAATACCAAACATTTAAAGGAGCATTAATACAAATTTAGCACAATCTCTTCCAGAGAATAGAGAGGAAACACTTATTACCTTATTTTATGAGACCAGTAGTACTCTGATACCAATACCAAACAAAGACAGTACAAAGAAAGAAAGTCACAGACTTGTGTCCCTCAGGATTTTAGACATAAACATTTTAAACAAAATATTAACAATCCCTATCTAACAATATTTAAAAAGAATTATAGGTCATGACCAACAGATTTATTTCAGGTATAGAAAAGTGACTTAACATTAAAAAATCAATCAACGTAATATACCATGTCCAAAAGCTAAAAAAAAAAAAAAAGCAATGATGATATCAATTGATTCAGAGAAAATATTTCACAATATCAAACATTTATCAGGATAAAAACATTTAGCAAGTTATAAATAGAAATTACTATGACTTGATATGAACATATACAAAAAAACTATAGCTAATATCATACTTATTGGTCCAAGACTAAATGCTTTCCTCCTAAGACTGAGAACAAGGCAAGGATGTCTTTAATACTACTCTTATTTAATAGAGTACTGGCGCTCTAGCTACTGCAATAAGCTAAGAAAGAAAAAAGGCACACAGATTGGAAAGGAAGGAATAAAACTATAATTTTTTGAAGATGACATGATTATCTTAATAAAAATCCCAAGGAATCTAAAGAAAAAGAATCCTAAAACTAATAAATGAATTCATGTACTTTGCAGGATATGAGATTAAAACACAAAAATTGGACATTGCAGCTGATACTGCAGAAATTCAAAGGATCATTATAGACTGCTATGAGCAACTATATGCCAATAAATTGGAAAACCTAAAAGAAATGGGTAAATTCTTAGACACATACAGCCTACCAAGATTAAGCCATAAAAAAATACAAAACCTGAATAGACCAATAACAAGTAACAGATCAATGCCATAGTAAAAGTCTCCGAGCAAAGGAAACCCTGGGACCCAATTGCTTCACTGCTGAATTCTACCAAATATTTAAAGAAGAACTAATATCAATCATACTCAAACTATTTCAAAAAATAGAGGATGAGAGAATATTTCCAAACTCATTCAACAAAGCCAGAACCAGACAAAGAACATTACAAAAAAGAACACTACAAAAAAGAAAACTACAGGCCAATATCGCTAATAAACATTGGGCAGAAATTCTTAACATAATACTAGCAAACTGACTTTGACAATACATTAAAAAGATATTTCATCATGACCAAGTGGGATTCAACCCAAGGATGCAAGGATGATCCAAAAAATGCAAAAATAAATCAATGTGATACATCCTATCAACAGAATGAAGTACAACATATGACCATTTCAACTGATGCTGAAAAAGCGTTTGATAGAATTTAACATCCCTTCATGATAAAAACCTTAAAAAAAACTGGCTATAGAAGAAACATACCTCAATACAATAAAAGCCATATACAACAGATCCACAGCTAGTATTATACTAAATGGGGAAAAACTGAAAGCCTTTCATATTAGATCTGGAATAAGACAAGAATGCCCCTTTCCCCAGTTATTCAACATAGCACTGGAAGTCCTAGCTAGAGCAACCAAATGAGAGAAAAAAACAGAAAAGTTATCCAAATTTGAAAGGAAGAAGTCAAATTATCCTTCTTTGCGGATGATACAATCTATCATTTGGAAAAACCTAAAGACTCCACCAAAAAACTATTAGAACTGATAAACAGATTCAGTAAAGTTGCAGAATACAAAAATCCACCTACAAAATTTAGTAGCATTTCTATATGTCAAGAGTGAGCAATCTGAAAAAAGAAATCAGGAAAGTAATCCTATTTACAATAGTTACAAATATAACAAAATACCTAGGAATAAACTTAACCAAAGAAGTGAAAGATCTCTACAATAAAAACTATAAAACATTGATGCAAGAAATTGAAAAGAATACAAAAAGTGGAAAAATATTATATATTAATGGATTGGAGGCATCAATATTGTTATAATGTTCATACTACCAAAAGCAATCTATAGATTCAGTGCAATCCCTATCAAAATACAAATTACATTCTTCAGAAATAGAAAAAATAATCCTAAAATTTATATGGAACCACAAAATGCCCAGAATAGACAAATCTATCCTAAGCAAAAAGAACAAAACTGGAGAAATCACATTACCTGACCTCAAATTATACTACACAGCTATAGTAATCAAAACGGCATGGTACTGGCATAAAAATAGAAACATAGATCAATGGAACAGGACAGAGAACCCAGAAACAAATTCACACATCTACAGTGAACTGTTTCTTAACAAAGGTATCAAGAACAAACACGGGGGAAAAGACAGTCTCTTAAGTAAGTGGTGGTGGGAAAACTGGATATCCATATGCAGAAGGATGAAGCTAGACCTCTATCTCTTCACATATGCAAAAAAATCAAATCAAAATGGATTGAAGACTTAAATGTAAGACCTCAAGCTATGAAACTACTAAAGGAAAACATTGGGGAAACTCTCTAGGACATTGGTCTGGGCAAAGATTTCTTGAGTAACAACCCATAAGCACAGGCAGCCAAAGCAAAAATGAACATGTGGAATCATATCAAGTTAAAAAGCTTCTGCACAACAAAGGAAACAATCGACAAAAAGACAACCCACAGAATGGGAGAAAATATTTGCAATCTATCTGTCTGACAAAGGATTAATATCCAGAATATAAAAGGAGCTCAAACAACTCAATAGGGAAAAATCTAATAATCTGATTGGAAAATGGGCAAAAGATCTGAATAGACTTTTCTCAAATGAAGACATACAAGTGGCCAACAGGTATATGAAAAGGTGCTCAATATCATTCATCAGCAGAGAAATGTAATTCAAAACCACAGTGACATATCATCTCACTCCAGTTAAAATGACTTTTATCCAAAAGAGGCAATTGCTGGCAAGAATGTGGAGAAAAAGTAACTGTCGTACACATTTGATAGAAATGTAAATTAGTAGAGCCACTATAGAGAACAGTATGGCGGTTCCTCAGAAAACTAAAAATAAAACTACCAGATGATTCAGCAATCCCACTGCTGGGTAGATATCTAAAGGAAATGAAATCTGTATGTTGAAGAGATAATTGCACTCCCAACTTGCGCTATTCGCAATAGCCAGGATTTGGAATCAACCTAAGTGTCCATCAGCAGATGAATGGATTAAAAAAAGATGGTACATATACACAACAGAGTACTAGTCAGCCATAAAAAAGAACAAGATTCTTGGCTGGATGCAGTGGCTCACGCCTGTAATCCCAGCACTTTGGGAGGCCGAGGTGGGTGGATCACTAGGTTAAGCATTCGAGATCAGCCTGGCCAACATAGTGAAACCCTGTCTCTACTAAAAATATAAAAAATTAGCCAGGCGTGGTGGCGGTCACCTGTAATCCCAGGTACTCAGGAGGTTGAGGCAGGAGAATCACTCAAACCTGGGAGGCGGAGGTTGCTGTGAGCCGAGATTGTGCCACTGCACTCCAGCCCGGATGATAGTGTGAAATTCTGTCTCAAAAAAGAGAAAAAGGAAGGAAGGAAGGAAGGGAGGAAGGAAGGGAGGGAGGGAGGAGAAAGGAAGGAGAGGACAAGTTTCCATCATTTGCAACAACGTGGAGAGAACTGGAGAACGTTATGTTAAGTAAAATAAGCAAGGCACAGAAAGACAAACTTAGCATTTTCCACTCATTTGTGGAAGCTAAACGTTAAAACAATTGGATTCATGAAGATAGAGAGTATGAAGGTTACCAGATGGGCATTTATTCAGAGAAATGAAGACCTATGTTTACACAAAAACCTGTATATGAATATTTATAGATGCTTTATTCATAATAGCCAAAACTGGAAACAATTCAGATGTCACTCAGTGGGTGAATAGCTAAACAAATTGTTACATCTATATAATGAATTACTGCTCAGCAATGAAAAAATCTCTAACTTTCCATGTGTACAACAGCCTGGATAAATCTCAAGAGAATTATGGTGACTGAAGGAAAAAAGCCAATTCCAGAAGTTATATTTTATAATTCCATTTAAACAACTTTCTTTAAAATACATACTTTTAGAAATGGAGAACAGGTTAATGGTTACCAGGGATAAAGGTAGGAGTGGGTGAGACAACAGTGAGTACAGCAAAAAGGGAAACATGGGAGATTCTTTCGGTAATGGAACTGTTCTGTATCTTGACTGTATCAATGTCAAGATCTTGGTGTGATATTGTACGATAGATAGTTTAAGATCTTACCTTTGGGGGAGACTGGATAAAGGGTATGTGGTATTTATTTATATTATTTTTTACAGTTGCATCTAAAGGTATAATGATCTAAAACAAAAATGTTTAATAAAAAAAGAAAAGCCCTTGCAAATACCACGTGACCCAGAAATTTCAGTCTTGGGCATTTAGTCCAGAGAAATGACAAGTTACATTCCCACAAAATGTGTACACATGTTCATAGCAACTTTCTTCGTAATAGCCCCAATCTAGAAATAGCCTAGATGTGCTTCAACAGGTAAGTAGTTAAACAAACTGAGGAACATACATGCCATGGAATACTACTCCACAATACAAAGGAAAAACAGGCTGGGTGCGGTGGCTCATGCCTGTAATCCCAGCACCAGGTCAAGAGATCGAGACCATCCTGGCCAACATGGTGAAACCCTGTCACTACTAAAAACACAAAAATTAGCTGGATGTGGTGGTGCCGCATGCCTGTAGTCCCAGCTACTCGGGAGGCTGAGGCAGGAGAATTGGTTGAACCTGGGAGGTGGAGGTTGCAGGGAGCAGAGATCGCGCCACTGCACTCCAGCCTGGTGACAGAGTGAGACTCCATTTCAAACAAAAAAAAAAGGGAAAAACAATAAGAAATACACACTGCTCGGAAGAAGTCCAGTGAATTCGACTGATAGAACTAATTTTAAGTTACATACTGTATGATTTAATTTATATAATGCTTATGAAATGACAAAATGTTAGAAATGGAGGACAAAAAAGTGGTTGCCAGGGAGTCATGATGAAAGAGGTATAGGCAGGAGAGGAGTGAGTATCATTATGAAAGGTCAACACAAGGAACCCTTGGATGAGGGAACTGTTCAGTATCTTGTCTGTGGTGATGGCTATATGAACCTATACATGTAATAAAATTGAATAGAACTAAACACACACACTCATGAATGTGCATAAAAATAAGTATGAGTCCCCTTCTCTGGGGATATTTGATTAAGATTGCCAGTTCGTATCAATGTCAATATCCTGATTGTGCTATGATAGTATAGTTTTGCAAAATGTTACCACTGTAGAAACTGGGTAAGGTTTCCTAAGGATATCTGTATTATTTCTCTCAATTGCATTTGAATCCAAATGATTTCAATAAAAATTTAAATCAAAATAACATATAGTAAGAAAGAGAGAGAAAGAGAACAATAAGACAGTTTTATTAAAAAAATTCTTCGTGGCTACAGCTTGAAATCTAAGATAGCTGAGCATCTAGGTATTCCAGAATCTTACATTATTGAAAAGCAGATATTCCAACCAATCTAAAGTTAGTGGGAGCAAAGGCAATTACCTGAAAAACATGGCATGAGATTAAGTTAGGGCTTTCGAGAAGTGTGAATCTCTGGGTGACCATTGTTTAAACTGGCCTTTGATGGTCCAAGACACAGGCCACAAAGCTGAGGGTTAAGGGGATGAAGGAAGGCCTGTTGATTGAAAATAGAAATTCTCAGATTTGTTTCTGGGTTTAAGTATGGTGACTTGGTGAAACTTCTGGCTTTGTTATTTGTCCCAGGAATTGCCTGGAAGCAAAGAAACTAAAAGCCAAAAAAAAAAAAAAAAAGGAATGCCTTAGAAAGAGCTCAGTGAAGGTCCCCAGACCAGGTGCCCAAAGCAGACTCTGGTCACCAGGGGAGAGAATCCTGTTATTCCTGCTCAGCAGAATTGATATATGCGGGGGACCAGCCACCACTATGTGTGGGTGGTTCCAATTTTTCCTTTTCCATGTGGGAACTTAAAGCTAACCCTAAATATTTCTGTTAAATAAGCCAATAAATTTCCTTTTTCCTTAAACAACTTTTAGTTTAATTTAATGTCACTTACCATTAAAGAGATCCTTATAAATACATTGTTCATCCATTTTATACTTAGTTGTGTATGAGTTTTACACACACACACACACACACACACACATACACACAAAGTAGCATGGCAATCCAGAGGTATTTATCCACACAGACACAGAGGTGTCCACACACTTGCACAGAGGCATGAACTTACACCTATAAGCATCAGTATGCATCTGTACACACACAGACACACACACATGCAATTGAAAGAGGCAAGCACACAGGTACAGAAAAAGTCATTCACAGTGGTATATGTGTGTGCATACAGAGTAATAGCTCCAGCAAAAACTACCATTATGAGTCATCCTCTGCCTGACACCTTTCGGCATATCATTAGCCTGAGGGTATTCAAAGGCAGAGATGATGCACTTACTGCCAACGATTAGTGAGCAGAGTTACATTTTGTTTGAGCTTCAAAAGATGACATAGGATTATAATATAATGAAGGTTTCTTAGGTTCGAAATCTGCTAATTAGCTTGTGTGTTCACTTCAATGGAGCTTTGGTTCCCACAAATAAAATCAGCACCTAAATCTCTTTAAAGTAGTCTCTGCAGAGCTGGGTTCGGGCAAACTGTAGACTTACAGCGTGGTATCATCTCTCTCCTTCTTGGTATATGCATGGACAATAAAGCTAAGCCTCAGTTAGTTGAGAAGTAGTGATCGGGGAATGTGAAATGTTGGCCATACTGGGCCTTTGTCAGGCTGACTGGATAGTGATGAGGGAGAAAAAAAGGAACATTTTATGTTCTCACTGAACTTGATTCTAAAACATATGGAGGAGTAGGCATAATAAATGGGCTCATCACTTAAGGATTTCCCTTCTTTCATCAATGTCTTGAAGCAATTTAACATTCATACAACATTTGATCTACAGATCATATTCCAGAACTGTCAGTTTTCCCATAGTATGCTTTATAACTGTTATCTCCTGCCCCAGTTTAAGAATCCAATCTAGAGTCATGAATTGCATTTAGGTGTCATGTTTCTTTACTTTCCTTTAATTAGGAACCATATTCAACTGTTCTTTGTTTTTTATATTATTGATAATTTTGAAAAACAAAGCTCAGCTTTTTGACTATTGTTCCTCAATGTGGATTTTTTTAATTTTTTTGATAAAATGGAAATTACCCCTTTATGGCTAGTGTACTCCACAGGTGATATTTTATTTTTCATGGGGCATACATCCAGAGGCACAATATGTCCGTGTGCCCTTTGTTGGTAATGTTAATTTAGATCACTTGGTTACAAGTGTTCAGTTTCTCCACTTTTTTCTTTTTTCTGTATAAGTAATTTGTAGTGATATGCTTTTAGATTTTGCAAGTATTTTTTATAAAACTACCTTCCTCTACCCAAGATCCATTGGTTGTTTCTTGCCTATCTTTCTCTTCATATCTCTCTATCTATCAATCAATTCGTCCATCCATTCATCCATCCATCCATCATTTATCTATGTAATTTTTATTAGTAGGGACTCATGGATTTTTATTATGTTTAATTGTTTATAATCTACAACAGTTCTCATTAATTTCCTTACTCACATTGTCCCAGATACTAAAGTGGGAGCCCCTTCAAGCATGCTTCTGTGTATTGTTATATGCTCCCCCAGTTTTTAAGACACTTTCTTACTCTTTGGCACAACAAGATGATGATCTTATCTTGTGCTTTCCCTGCCCCAGTTATTGAATTAGTAGCTATTTCCACAATGAGTACTGGTTTGTTTAGTGGGAATAGCATTTAGAAACTGAGATCTGGGTAGTAGATGTGTTCATTTCTATGTGAGTGCACTGTTTTAAGAACTTTCATAGACAGATCTAGGAAATAGATATCTATATGGAATCAGAAGTTTCTATTTCTCTGAATGCATCCCAACCTTATAGGGTTTTTCCTTGCCTTCTCCCATTCTGTACGTGTATTTCTTCCTTCCAAGAACTCTGGCTTCCAAGGATATCTGTATATTTGCTCTTTTGTTCGGTCCTGTTAACACAGGCACACATAAAGTTATTTCAGTGTTATTACTCTTATGACACTATAAACACAAATCAGTTAAGAGTATTCAAGATTTGTTTGTATTTTTTTTTTTCCCCTTTGGATGAAAGGTATATAGATAAAGTAGAGAACTAAGTTATTTGAATAGTTATCTTTTTTCCCATTTAGTGTGCTTAAATTTATCTAAAACACTCTTATGTTCATTTTTTTTCTGTTTGTGCTTGGTTTTAGTGTTTTCTTTCTCATGCTTGTTGATTTAATTTTGTTTTGAATATGTAGATCATTACGATAATTCTATATGTCAAACCATTACAAAAACAATGTTCTCAGAAAAGTGTCACATTCTCCCTTATTCTTTACACACCCCTGTAGGTGAGCAATTTTATTATTTTTTGGTTTATCCTTTCAATGTTTCTTTTAGGAAAAATGGCTTTTTTTTTCTTCTTTCTCATGCAAAATATATACAGAAGTAAATGTATGCTTCTATTTTTATTCAAATAGTAGCATGTATGCTACCAATATTCTCTTATATTTTTACTTTTTATAGTTATCAACATATTTTAGAAATTACTCTATATTATTTCATGTATTCTTACCCTCACTTTTGAATGACAGTTTAATTAAAACTGTTGATTCAAGTTGTGAACTACTTTATTAGTTTTTGGAAGCTACTGGTGCTGATGAGAAGTCGGCCATCAAATAACGGTTGTTATTTGTAGAATTTGGCCTTTCTCTTTGTCCTTGAAGTTTTTCAGATTCATCAAGATGGGCTGCTGTATAGATTTGGTGTAGATTTTTCTTTATTAATTCACGTTGGCGTTTGGAGTTTTTTTAATTCTGAGGAATTATTTTCCTTTTTTTTTTTTTTTTTTTTGAGATGGAGTCTTGCTCTGTCGCCCAGGCTGGAGTGCAGTGGCGCGATCTGCGCTGATTGCAAGCTCTGCCTCCAGGGTTCACGCCATTCTCCTGCCTCAGCCTCTTGAGTAGCTGGGACTACAGATGCCCGCCACCACGCCCGGCTAATTTTTTGTATTTTTAGTAGAGATGGGGTTTCACCGTGTTAGCCAGGCTGGTCTCAAACTCCTGACCTTGTGATCCACCCGCCTCAGCCTCCCAAAGTGCTGGGATTACAGGTGTTAGCCACCGCGCCCGGCCTGGAATTATTTTCTTTTTTAAGTTTGGAAACTCTTTCTGGCACTCATATTAGATGTAGTTAGAGCATCTTAGTTTATTCTCTATGCTTCTTAATCATTCTTTCATGTTTTTATTTCTTTTTCCCTGTGCTGTTCCTTCTTTATGTTCTTTTATTGATCAACTATGCTTATTTATTGATCTTATTGTTATATCCATCTATTCTTGCATTAATTATGCTTTCTAAAATATCTTTGAACCTTTTATGTTATTTCTTCATTTATCACTTTGAGTACCCTAATATTCTTATTTTAAAGTCTGTCAGCCTACCTCTTTTTTTTTTTCTTGAGGCAGAGTCTTGCTCTGTCGCCCAGGCTGGAGTGAAGTGGCGCGATCTCGGCTCATTGCAAGCTCCGCCTCCTAGGTTCACGCCATTCTCCTGCCTCAGCCTCCCGAGTAGCTGGGACTACAGGCACCTGCCACCATGCCCGGCTAATTTTTGGTATTTTTAGTAGAGACAGGGTTTCATCGTGTTAGCCAGGATGGTCTCAATCTCCTGACCTCGTGATCCGCCCACCTCAGCCTCCCCAGCCTACCCCTTAATATCAGTTTTACAGAGAGCGCGTTCACGCTCTGATTTTTTAATTTAATTTAATTTTTTATTTTTTGAGACGAAGTCTCGGTCTGTTGCCCAGGCTGGTGTGCAGTGGCACGATCTCCGCTCACTGCAACCTCTGCTTCCCGGGTTCAAGTGATTCTCCTGTCTCCGCCTCCCAAGTAGCTGGGATTACAGGCATGCACCACCATGCCCGGCTAATTTTTTGTGTTTTTAGTAGAGATTGGGTTTCACTATGTTGGCCAGGCTGTTCTCAAACTCCTGACCTCAGGCGATCCATCCACCTTGGCCTCCCAAAGTGCTAGGATTACAGGCATGAGCCACTGCGCCTGGTGCATGCTCTGATTTTTTGTTTCATTGGTTGTCTTTCCTCACTCTAGACTTCTTTATGAGTTTTAGAATTTGAGTAGATGGGCCCATTTTCAGTCAGCCAAATTATTTTTGTCTCTTTTTTTCTCCCTGGTCAGTATTTTGCATTTCTGTAGGCACTTGAAACTATCTCCCCCTATCCCCAGTTCTGAGTCTGATTTTATAATGGCATTCTGGGGCTTTAGATTTGTGGTGATTTTAGAGAAAGTGGGTTGCCTTGGTCAGTTCCACCTCAGGGTGTATTTTTGTAGTCCTACTTCCTTAGTCTTCAGTTCCAATAAACTGTATCTTCAGGGATAAAATTGGCAACCTTTTAATTTTCTGCTCCCTTTTATGCACGGGGATAACACCATACATAGCAAATCCCTATCTTCTAGCACTCAGCCTAGTTTCGTTCACCTGTCTTGCATGGAACACTTTTCTTCCATTATTCTATACCTGCCACTTCTGGTTTCTTTCTCTGAAGGCACGCGGGTTCTTTGTTTCAACTCCCTTTCCCAATATATACTTTTTTTCTCTTTATGAATATAACAACATATTTATTTTCTTCAACCCCAATTTTCAGGTGAGGATATTAAAATATTAAGATGAAACGACTTGTCTCAAGCCACATGGTTAATATGTGGAAGGGCTGGGACTTATATCCAGGTATTCTTGGCCTCAGATTTCATATTTTTAGTAGCTCCAAGCAGCCTTCTGGTTGACTTTTGTTTGTCCATTAAGCATTTTTTTCTAAACATCTGATAGGTTTGGACTTTCTTTTCTAATTTAGACTGTAAAAAAGAGCGCTTTTCCTCTCAAATGCATAATGATATGGTGAAAGGAACACTGGGCTGTAAGTAAAATTACCAGAGTTTGGTTCCTGGCTTGGAAATTAGTTGTCTCTGGCCCTCAGTTTTATCTTCTAAAACATTAAGTGGTTTGACTTAGATGAGCTCTAAGTTCCCTTGCAGTTCTAATGATCTGCAAGTGCACCTTTAGTATGCTCCATCCTCAGCAAGCTGTATTTTGCTGATTGAATATCATATTTTAAAAATATGTGTATTATCTGTCACTGAGACTGGTTTTTTTTTACAAAAAAAAAAACTCTGTATAAAAACAGAATGGGCTCATCGCCATGAGCAGATGGTTAGTAAGTAGTTTAATGGTTCCATATGGAACACTGTTGTTAAGCCCTGGGCTTAATGGTCTCTCCTTCCCCCTTTTTAAATTCATAGATCATTACTGGGAGTGATAAGATAATGTAACTAAAAAAAAATGCCCAGTAATTTCCAGGAAGATACTAATGGGCCACCTAGGCAAATGTATCACTGTTTATACTGGAAATGACAGATGAATACCCAAACTCTCAAATAAAGAGCTAAATATTGTCATTTATTGAGTCAGATTTGAAAAGAAGTTTTAGCATTTTATGCAGAAAAGTGGGCAAACACTTCACAAAAGAATATATGTGTGTGTGTATATATATATATATATATATATGTATATAGCCAATAAGCACATGAGAAAGTGCTTATTGAAAATAAAAACCACAATAAGATAAGTTATAAATGGCTAAAATCAAGAAGATGGACAACATTAAATGACAGCGATGATATGGAGCAACTGGAACTTTCCTACATTGCTGTTCTGAGTGTAAAATGGTGCACAACTATGGGAGAGTGTTCCGCAGTTTTTTAAAGTTCAGCAATGATGTACTCCATGGCTGTTCCACTTCTAGGAATTTACTCAAGATGTATGAAAATATAAATCCACAAAAGATTTAAACAGCAATGTTTATGGTATATTATTAATTCAATGTAAGATTACTTAGCCATTAAAAATAATGAACTACTTTTACATATAACAACATGGATCCCAAAAACGTCATATTAACTGAATGAAGACAGATTCAACAAAAATACACACTTTCTGATTCTATTCATTCAAATCCAAGAACAGGCAAAACTAACTATGGGGATAGAAATCAGAAATTTGTTGCCTCTTTAGAAAAGATTGAGTGGAAAAAGACACAAGGAACTTTTTGGGGTGATAAAGATATTCAATATTTTGTTGGGGGAATGATTATATAGGTGTACAAAATTGTCAAAACTCATTGAACTCAACACTTAACAATTTGTGCATTTTACTGTATGTTAATTATACCTAAACTAAAAAGTAACTATAGAGAAATTGATATATTCCACCCTTTTAATCCAGTCAGAGATTGTATTTGTTGATTGGAAATATTCACACTTCACATCTTTTAGGCACATAGTATAGATTAGATTTTTATTAATCTGCTTTGAAATACAATGAGTTCCTTTCTTACCAGATATTTTCTTTTAGTTGGAGAATTGAGAAATTGCACTGTTAGCTTTGCATTTGTACAGAACCCAGTGTATGGTGACTTAAACTTAATATAGTTTACCTGAAGTATAAAGTCAATGCTTCTTCCAAACAAAGATGATCATGTAGCCGTTTGCCAATTATTGTGCTTTGAAGAGCTCTCTTGGTCTCATTAATGTTTCTCCTAAAAACCTTTTCCTTCCTTCCTTCCTTCCTTCCTTTCTTTCTTTCTTTCTTCCTTCCTTTCTTTTTCTTTCTTTCTTTCTTTCCTTCTTTCTTTCTTTTTTTTTTTTTTAGATGAAATTTTGTTCTTGTCATCTAGGCTGGAATGCAATAGCACTATCTTGGCTCACGGCAACCTCTGCCTCTTGGGTTCAAGTGATTCTCCTGCCTCAGCCTCCCGAGTAGCTGGGACTACAGGTGTGTGCCACCATGCTTGGCTAATTTTTGTATTTTTAGTAGAGACAGGGTTTCACCATGTTGTTCAGGCTGGTATTGAACTCCTGACCTCAGCTTGTCTGCCGCCTCAGCCTCCCAAAGTGCTGGGATTACAGGTGTGAGCTACTGTGCCTGGCCAAAAACCCTTTTCTTAAAAATGTGTTTCTATAGTTAAAATGTCCTGAAGATGCAGTCTGTATTTCTTATACATCTCTTACTGAATGAGCGAAGGAAGGTAGACCTGGAATTGCCAATGAAATTTCTTACCCATAGCTGGACTGCAGTCTAAATTCTTTTGTCTTATTAAGTACTGTAAGCTCTTTTCTCTTGTCATGAATTCAGAGTTATGAAGAAAAATAATCTTTTGATAATAGATATATTATGCTTTATTATGTAATTAGGAACCCATGGCTCTGAATTCAGGCAGACTTATGTTTAAATACATTGGCTCCACCACACACTAGCTGTGCTACCTTAAACAAGTTTTCAGTGTTTCTGAGTCTATGTCTTCATTTAACTTTGTACAATAATAATGTAACAATAATGTCTACCTCAAAGGTTTTGTGTTATGACTTAAGTAAAGCAATAGTGTGGTGTTTGGCATGGGTAGGTCACCATAACTATCATCGTGTCTTAGTCTGTTTACATTGCTATTGAGGGAATACTTTAGGCTGGATAATTTATAAAGAAAAGAGGTTTATTGGGCTCATGGTTCTGCAGATGGTATAAGAAGCATAGTGCTCACATCACATCTGCTTCTGGTGAGGGCCTCAGGAAGCTTCCAATTATGGCAGAAAAGGAAAGGGAGCAGGAATGTCACATAGCAAGGGAGGGAGCAAGAGAAAGAGAGGAGGAAGGTGCCAGCCTCCTTTTAATAGCTAGATCTCATTGGAACTAATACAGTGAGAACTCATTCTTTATGGCAAGTAGGGAGGCAAGCCATTCATGAGGGATCTGCCCACATGAGCCCGACACCTCCCACCAGGTGTTCCCCACCTCCAACATTGGGGAAAAAATTTCAACATGAAATTTAGAAGGGACACATATCCAAACTATGTCACATCATTAAGCTTCACTGTTACCACTTGCTTACTTGATTGTATCACCCACTAAATTGGAAGCCCCTCAAGAATAGAGACCATGGCTTCTATATCCATATTTTAACCTGCACCCAGAATAGTTTCACAATAAAGGCTGAATAAATGATTTTACTTTTTCATTTTTGTGGTGTTTTCTCATTGTTTATGCAATATCAACATATACTACTAATAATTAAAAACAGAAGTATTTTAAACACACACACAAATATGCACACTCATAATTATTTAAACAAGCTTCCTGGTCTTGAAAATATTTTTATTTCTCTTGGCTTTGATTGACACTCTACACTCCCCATATCCCAGTAGTACAACATACAATTACTACAGTGAAAAACAAAATCATTCAATCTTTATTGGCTTTCTGGACGTAAACTCAGTCTTCTAAGCACATGTTTAAGATCTCTTCTATAAGGCCAAAAGGTTCAAATATGGAACAGTAAGCATTTTCCGAGGCATTCATCTGACTCGTAACCAAGTACTACCTGTGTTAATGCTTTACTTGTTTGTGGATGCCTTTTTCTGTCATCAAGATAATAAATGCTTTGTACCTGATACTTTTTTGTGCCCTCCCTCCAAATTACAACACCTGATGTGGTTGGATGCACATTGTATAGCTAAATAGATATCGTTGAATGAACGAATAAATGAGAAAATTTGTTGCACAATTCTAGTCAGTATATAATGAAGGGCTACATTATATGGCAATGGACAAGACCGTAAGAGCTAGAAAAGATGTTGGAAGTTATCTAGTTCAAACTTCTTTTAAGTTTGGACAGCGAAACAGAAATCATGCTGGATCTTTAAATAGAGGGAGTTTTAATATAGGGAATTTGTCATTTCTGTGACAGAAATGCTGAAAAACCAAACAGAGAATAGTAAGGCAACCCAGAGAACAAAGACCACTCCTTAACTGGAGGGACTGGAGGGAAGTATTGCTTCCAGAGTTCAGAAGCTGGGACTATCCACAGTAGCTGAAGCCATAAAAGAGTCATAGCCATTTCTGCAGGCACTGCAAAAATACACAGAAATAGGAAAAGTAAAACACTGGCTTGTCTTTCTTTTCTTGAATCTTTTTTCATGCTTTCCTGGAGCCAAACCTACCCAAAAGCTAGAGGGCAAGGGAACCTCATTCCCTTGTAGTGATACAGAGAGGAAAAGGGAAGGGAGAGGATGGATCTGAGAGCAAACTGGGAGTTGACCAGCATAGGTTCCTAAAGAAAGGTGGGTATGGGCTAGGTCTGGAAGGATAAGTTGATTTGAAACTTGGGGGTGCAAGAATGAGGCATTTGGGAAAATGGACCTAAAAGATAAAAAACAAGGAGGTATGAGGTATATTGATGCAGTGTGGGGAGGCCATCCTGGGTTGATTAGGAAGTACATATTGAATAGCACTGGGATTAACTAGGTAAACTGGGTGAGGTCATGATCTGGTATGCTAGTGGAGGAGTGACATGAGAAAATGGTATTGAAGGAAGAATGTTTGGCAGGGGCATGAGGGGTAGATCTGAGTGAGAAGAGATCAGAGGCAGGAAAGCCACAAAGGAATCTACTGAGATAAGTCACACGTGGGCCAGCCAGAGTCTTGTCAAAGTATTGGCAGCAGGTGTAGAGATGAATATTTCTCCTTATAGAAGATGAAGGTAAAGAATTGGTTAAAAATGATGTCGTTTATTTTCAGTCTGGATAATTAGAAGAATAATTGTGATTGAAACGGGCTGGTGACTGAAGACGATAGCAAAATATGAATGGACAAATCAAGGAAAATGAAGATATACCACTGAAGCTTGTTTGAAAAGATAGATGTGGTGATGCAGCTTTGAAGGTCATCAGCAGGCCATGAGAATGAATGAGGAAAAAATGCGTGGGGAGAGGGATTGTTGAGAGAGCCAAGGACTAACCTTGGGTAATGTCTTCGAAGAGCCAAGAGGCAGAAGGAGAAAGAGGCACAAGTGAAAGGGACTGAGGAGCAGTCAAAGAGGCAGAAAGATGGGTAAAGTTTCAAGACAGAAAGTGAAAAGGCAAGTCAGGGCAAGATGAGGAGTCAGTATTATGCAGGTAAAGGAAATATGGTTCAATTGGCAAGGTATAGTCACATGATGAACAACCCAAAATTCATGCTTGAATGAAAGAATAGAAGAAAAAAAGTATGGTCACAAGTATTAAATGATACAGAAAAGTTGATAAAAATACAGACCAAGAAAACACCTTACAAGGTTCACTTTGGATCATTAAGTAACAAATATTACCTCTCTATTCTGAATTTTCCTTAAAATGTAATGATGTATCTCTTTCTGTTAAAAAATAAACCAAACATGTGCACATACACTTACTATATCTTCTCTTCCATGATTTCTTTCCTTGTTAAAACTATGTGTCACAATTTATAGCATGTTGCAGTACCTCTATGGTGTTGAATATTTTTTAGGTTCCTTTGGTTATAATTCTGTATTGATGAAACCTTTTTTTTGCAGTGTTATTTAACTGTCTTTGGAGGTTGGAATTTGCCTGGGATTCATCGAGATGTAGCTCAGCTCTGTTTTGCCATCAAAAGAGATTCTAGATGAGGTTAAACTCACTAAGGAAGAGTTGGGGGTTATTTGATAATAAGCCATCTACCTGGCTTCAGCATAGTGGACAACATTGGACTTGTTGTCTGAGGTGGAACAAGGTATATCTGAGGTCTATCTTGCTGAGGTGGAAACTATCAGTGGCTAGTGATAAGAGAGGGACACACAAGGTGAAAACATAAGAGGGTGTGTGTCTTCAACGTGTAAAGATGACCTGGAGGTAAGCATGTGCCCTGGAAAGGCAGCTGTTTGAAATGAGAAGACCTGGGTCCTTGCCTGGCTTTGCCATCTCTTGGCTGTATGATTTTGAACAGATCATTCAGTTAACCTCTCTGGGCCTTACATGGCCCTTGGGAAGATTAACCAAATGGAAAAGATGGAAGTGTGGAGCATGCTGCTTGGCTCTATGTAGGTGTTCTTGACTGTTTTTCTTTACTATGCTTTATCTAGGAAGACAAAACTTAAAAGAATGGTTAGGCATCTTGTCAGAAGCAAGACAACAGTTGGTAAGTCCTATCTCCTAACTCTTGAAGGCTATAGGCAGTCTTCTGGGCTTTATCTGTATACATGCCTGTTAATGGAGTCCCTCACAACTGATGCCAAGTCCAAGTCAAGGTCTGTGATATCTTACACTTGAGCAACAGAGACAGGTACTCTCAGGTGTCCTGCCACTCACTCTAATTTGGTTTGACTGATTCTGTTTCAAACTTTACAATTTACCTTGAATTTCTCGAGCTCAGAAGGTAAATTCCAGTGGTTAGAACATTTATAAATGGAGCTGCAGCAGCCATAACCTGCAACTGACTCTTTAAAAGGCCAGCAGTTGATTCCAAGCATAGCAGAATATTTGACTGCTGATAATATCCCTGCTACATTTAGGCATGCACACTCAAGAACATACATGCACACACACACACAGCAGATATTTACCTGTGTTTGTGCTAAGTCATATGCACAGGAGATTTTCTTTTTTACCTGAAGGAAGAGAAATGGTATTTGGGTGGGGTCAGAGTCTAGGAAAATGCAGGCCAAAAAAAAGGGAGAAGATGGCACGGCTCATTTCTCATATTTTTCCATTGACTGGGATTGAGTGCTATAAATAGTGGGGGCTGTGGGTGGGGGCTGGGTGTGGAAGCTGGCAGGCCTGTTTACAAAATATTTTGTGAGATTCTTGGCACAAGCATAACCACTGGGGCCCAGGTTGACCAAGGGCGACACTGAGTTGGGGAGGTAGGGCTTCTCATTGATGCTGCATGGAAGCCAGCACATCCTTGGGGCCAGAGGCCTGGAAACTTTGACCACTCTGGCATAGGGATTGGGCTGCTAATGATGGGTGGAGCAGCTGTGGTGAGGCTTCTCCTGGAGGGTTTGTGGGCAACAGAGAAGACCTAGCAGAACCCAGAGAAGGAAAGGGAGGTGCAGGGAAGATGCTTTATGCATACTCTATCTGATCGACTGGTCCTTGGGCCTGTCACGCCATCTACCCAAGGGACCCCAGGAACCACTGGAGCAAGGAAGGGTTAGGTGACTTTAATTTTAATACCAGCTTTGTCATGGACTTACTTTGTTGCCTTGGGCAGGTCATCCTTACCTCTCTAGATCTGTTTTCCTGTCTGGAAAATGAGGATTTGGGATTGGGTCTCAAAGGTTCCTCCTAGGTCTAACAGAATTAACCTCCCAATTGTATTAATCTGTTGTCAGTTAATCAAACAAAATATTTTCCTAGTGCCTATATCAAGTTTCTACTGCCAAATTCTAGAGATGGAATTATAAGTATATTGTATGTTGCCTGTGATGCTTGTCAGGTCCAGGTTCAAAACCAATTTTTGTCATTCACTGGCTGTTAATTTTCTTTACCTCTATGATCTTCAGCTTCTTCATAGGAACACTGAGGATAGTAACACCTCCTGTTAGGGTTATTAAAAACAAAACGGGCCAGGCGTGGTGGCTCATGCCTGTAATCCCAGCACTTTCAGAGGCTGAGGCAGGCGGATCACCAGAGGTCGGGAGTTTGAGATCAGCCTGGCTAATGTGGTGAAACGGCTGGGCGTGGTGGCACATGCCTGCAATTCCAGCTACTCGGAAGGCTGAGGCAGAAGAATCACTTGAACCTGGGAGGTGGAGTTTGCAGTGAGCCAGGATTGCACCTTTGCACTCCAGCCTGGGTGACAGAGTGAGACTCCGTCTCCAAAAAAAAACAAAAAAAACAAAAAAAAACCAAATGTACCATGCATTGAAGACATAATAGGTGCTCAGTGAATGTTGCCAACCATTATTTTATTATAAATTAGATATTCTAATAATGGACACTATTAACCTATACATAAAAATGTGACTTTATAAAGTACCAATAGAAATACCAATACATATGAGCTTGTCAAGGGGTCTTACTGAATTAAGAAACTTTCTGCTCAATATATATTCTATCATAAAAATAAGGAGCCATCCTTTGAGAATGCCCTGTTCTTTAGCTGTTTCATTACTCAGGCTTGCCTGAGAATTCCACTCAGCTTGTCATTCCTCATGTTTCTTTTCCTCTGACAAGAAACTGAGAAAGTCCAAGGATCTTTTCCACATATGCAACTTAAAGATTTCAACCTAATTAAAGTAACTTGGCTTAATTAGGCTAAATATAACTTCTTTTATTCTGAATCAGTCTCTAGAGAAAGCTATTCATTAACTAAGCTTTCTGTCTCTCTCTATGCATTTCTCTCAGAACTGCCATCTCTCTTCCACCCTCCACTTGGAACACTGTGATGTGGCCTAAACTGATGCTGATCTTGTAAACCTATGTTTTCTGTGTATTATCTAAATACAGCCCATTATCTGATGTCATGCGGAAGAGGAAACTTCCTAAGTCCGCACAGTTGCTACAAATAGTTACACAACACTTGACCTTACCCAAATGTTTCAGGAGAGACTTTGCACCCCCAAAGGAAGCCAACCATATTTTTGTCATTTCTCTTGCCCCAGAAATAGTAGACGCTTGATAAAACATGTTAAATTACAGTAACAGACAATATGTGCACATACTTTACCAAGAATAGTTGCAAACACTTTCTCATATGATGCTTGCAGCAGTCCTCTAAGAAAAATATGATTGTGCTGTTTAACAAATGAGGATACGTAGATTGAGTGATTTTATCCAAGTTACATGAATCATAAACTAGTAAAGCCTTGCCTTGACTCTAAAAACAAAACAAAAGTGAAAAGCAAGTACTGGGCTCTGTTACCAAGTGGGGCATAGGTACATTACGGTCCTATAGATGGGGTGAGGTGAAGGATACTCAATGCCTGAAGGTGTATAAGTCTTTCAAGGAGCTATTCAGCTGTAAGCTATCCCCACAATTCATAGACATGCAATTCACATCTCATAGTATTTGCAAGACATGCAATTCATATCTCATAGTATTTGAAAACAAAAGGGAAAGATGGCTGTTGGTGGATACACATTTTCATTAATGTTTGGATTCCTCGTGTCTGTGTGTGTGTGCGTGTGTGTGTGTGCATATGTGTGTGTGTGTGTGTGTGTGTGTATTATGAAGTTCCAGTAGCTGAATGTTGCAGCTAGACCAATGTTTGCTTCCCTAACAGGAGATGGCTATTGCTGGTCTGGTTCATTCTTTCCTGGGAGAGTCCTAATTAATATATGTTGCTCTCTCAACATGGGCTAATAACTAACTCCTCAGCCTAATCAAGAAGTATTTGAAGCAAATATACTGAGATTACAACTTTCCTTCTAGTTTAAGGATGACATCAGCAGCTTTATAGTGGAAACACTTTAACTTCTCAGGAATAAGTGACCTGATCCATAATGAAAAGTTCAAAGGCACAAATATTGTTACCGTTACGAAATTAATTGAAGATTAAAATCCATTTACACTTGAGGATATGGATGTATTTCATTCATTTTGCTTTCAATAAAATAGGAGTCATAAAATCATGAAATTAAGTGTTCAATCACTGTATTAGTCAGAGTTCTCTAGAGGGACAGGACTAACAGGATAGATGTATATATGAAAGGGAATTTATTAAGGAGTATTGACTCACACCATCACAAGGTGAAATCCCACAATAGGCCATCTGCAAGCTGAGGAGCAAGGAAGTCAGTCTGAGTCCCAAAACCTCAAAAGCAGGGAAGCTGACAGTGCAGCCTTCAGTCTGTGGCCGAAGGCCTGAGAGCCCCTGGCAAACCACTAGTGTAGGTCAAAGAGTCCAAAAGCTGAAGAACTAGGAGTCTGATGTTCAAGGGCAAGAAGCATCCAGCATGGGAGAAAGGTGGAGGCCAGAAGGCTCAGCCAGTCTAGTCCTTCCACATTCCTCTGCCTGCTTTTATCCTAGCTGTGCTGGCAGCTGATTAGATGGTGCCCACCCAGATTGAGGGTGGGTCTGCTTCTCCCAGTCCACTGATTCAAATTTTTTTTCTTTTTTTTTGAGATAGGGTCTCACTCTCTTTCCCAGGCTCCCAGGCTGCACTGCAGTGGCGCAATCAAAGCTCATTGCAGCCTGGAGATGCTGGGCTCAAGCAATCCTCCCTCCTCAGCCTCCCCAAAATTCTGAATTCTGGGACTGCAGGCATGTGCCACCACACCCAGCTAATTTTTTTTTTTTTTTTTTTTTTGAGACAGAAGTTTGCTCTTGTTGCCTAGGCTGGAGTGCAATGTCGCGATCTCGGCTCACCACAACCTCCGCCTCCCAGATTCAAGCGATTCTCCTGCTTCAGCCTCCCGAGTAGTTGGGATTACAGGCATGTGCCACCACGCCCAGCTAATTTTTTGTATTTTTAGTAGACACAGGGTTTCTCCATGTTGGTTAGGCTGGTCGAACTCCTGACCTCAGGTGATCCACCTGCCTCAGCCTCCCAAAGTGCTGGGATTACAGTCGTGAGCCACTACGCCCGGCAACATATTTCCTTCCTTCCTTCCTTCCTTCCTTCCTTCCTTCCTTCCTTCCTTCCTTCTTTCCTTCCTTCTTCCTTCCTCCCTCCCTCCCTCCCTTCCTTTCTTTCTTTCGTCTTGCTGTCTCACCCAGGCTGGAGTGCAGTGTCGCAGTCTCGGCTCACTACAACCTCCACCTCCCGGGTTCAAGCGATTCTCCTGCCTCAGCCTCCTGAGTAGCTGGGATTACAGGCACGCACCACCACACCCAGCTAATTTTTTTTGTATTTTTAGTAGAGATGGGGTTTCACCATGTTGGTCAGGCTGGTCTCCAACTCTCCAACTCCTGACCTGGTGATCTGCCTGCCTCAGCCTCCCAGAGTGCTGGGATTACAGGCGTGAGCCACCACACCCGGCCCTGACTCAAATGTTAATCTCCTTTGGCAACACCCTGACAGACACACCCAGGAACAATACTTTGCATCCTTCAATCCAATCAAGTTGACACTCAATATTAACCATCACAATCACTTAATAAGTGATTTGTCTCTTGGCTGGTGTTGAAGTAAAGGTGAGTTTAGACGTTAGCATTTTCGCCTTCATCTTGGCATTCAAGGTCCACTATGATCTGATTCCAAATTATATTTGTTATGTCATCTTTTTATATAAAACTTTCAAATGGAGAAAATGGTCTTTCACAGGTATGCCTTGTGCTTTTCCATCTCTATCTTAAAAAAACAAATTATTGTTTTATCAGTTTGAAACACCTTTCTTCATCTCGACATACACAAAACCTACTCATTCTTTGAGATCAGCTCTAATCACTTGAAGTGGATTTTTTATCCCTCCAGCCAAAAGCCATCTTCCCTCCTCTTCTGAACACTCCCATCATGCCTATTACTTACACCAATCTCTTTCTTTCTTCTGATATTATTTGTATCTTTTCTGCTCATTAAATAGTAGACTCTGGAGAGGGGGCTATATCTGATTCACATTCACTTCAGCTATTGCTGTAGTAGGACCAAATTCTGCTGCAGGAAAACTAGGTGCTGAGCACATCTTCCCTTGGTTTATAGGAAATCCTGCTTACTAAAAATTTTGTATTTTGTTCCTTTTATTTTACCTAGTAGAGAGTAGATTTTAAAGTATGTAACCACTTGTAAATGTTACATTTTATAGTATTTATCATAGCTCCTAGCACATAGCACAAACTAAATATTTGCTGAATGAATTAATGAATGAAACAGCAATGGTGTTAAACCATACATCTTTCATCTTAATACTCAAGAAGTATTACTATCTGCTTGTATAAAATTTGTGGGCCAGGTGCAGTGGTTCACACCTGTAATCCTAGCACTTTGGGAGGCTGAGGCGGGTGAATCACCAGGTCAGGAGTTTGAGACCAGCCTAACCAACATGGTGAAACCCTGTCTCTACTAAAACTACAAAAAAATTAGCTGGGTATGGTGGCACGCACCTGTAATCCCAACTACTCAGGAGGCTGAGGCAGGAGAATTGCTTGAACCTGGGAGGTGGAGGTTGCAGTGAGCTGAGATCATGCCGTTGCACTCCAGCCTGGGTGACAGAGCAAGACTCGGTCTCAAAAAAAAAAATGTATATACATATATAATATATATATTATATATTATTTATATTATACATATTATATATATTTATGTATATATAGTATACATATATTATATATGTATATAGTATACATATATAATATATGTATATAGTATACATATATAATATATGTATATAGTATACATATATAATATATGTATATAGTATACATATATAATATATGTATATAGTATACATATATAATATATGTATATAGTATACATATATAATATATGTATATAGTATACATATATAATATATGTATATAGTATACATATATAATATGTGTATATAGTATACATATATAATATGTGTATATAGTATACATATATAATATGTGTATATAGTATACATATATAATATATGTGTATATAGTATACATATATAATATATGTGTATATAGTATACATATATAATATATGTGTATATAGTATACATATATAATATATGTGTATATAGTATACATATTATATGTATATATAAACATATATTATATATGTATATATATTAACATATATATGTGTATATATTATACATATGTAATATATGTGTATATATTATACATATGTAATATATGTGTGTATATTATACATATGTAATATATGTGTGTATATTATACATATATAATATATGTGTGTATATTATACATATATAATATGTATATTATACATATATATTATATATGTGTATATAGAATAAAATATATATATTATATATGTGTATATATACATAAAATATATATATTATATATGTGTATATATACATAAAATATATATATTATATATGTGTATATACATATATACACACATGAATTTTATAGTTTTTCAGCATATCATGTCTGAAGTTCTCTTGCTATAGAAAATTTACTTCTTCTCCAACAGTTAAGAAAATAAGTCTTTTTGTTGTTGTTGTTGTTGTTGTTGTTTTGAGACAGAGTCTCACTCTGTTGCCCAGGCTGGAGTGCAATGGTTCGATCTCAGCTCACTGCAAGCTCCGCCTCCCAGGTTCACACCATTCTCCTGCCTCAGCCTCCTGAGTAGCTGGGAATACAGGTGCCCGCTACTGCGCCAGGCTAATTTTTTGTATTTTTATTAGAGACGGGGTTTCACCGTGTTAGCCAGGAAGAAAATAAATTAAAAAAAAGTCAAGACAGGTAATACATACTGAAAAAAATGGTGGACTTCTTTAGATACTCATAGGAACACTTTAGTGCTTACAATAAATCAGAGCCATGGTTTAAGGACCCCAGTGCTTATTTTGGCACTACAGAGAAAGATCATAGTCATTCTTTTTTTTTTTTTTTTTTAATTTAACTTCTAGGGTAAATGTGCACAACGTGCAGGTTTGTTACATATGTCTACATGTGTCATGTTGGTGTGCTGCACCCATTAACTTGTCATTTAGCATTAGGTATATCTCCTAATGCTTTCCCTCCCCCCTTCCCCCACCCCACGACAGGCCCCATTGTGTGATGTTCCCTTTCCTGTGTCCAAGTGTACTCATTGTTCAATTCCCACCTATGAGTGAGAACATGCGGTGTTTGGTTTTTTGTTCTTGCGATAGTTTGCTGAGAATGATGGTTTCCAGCTTCATCCATGTCCCTACAAAGGACATGAACTCATCATTTTTTATGGCTGCATAGTATTCCATGGTGTATATGTGCCACATTTTCTTAATCCAGTCTGTCACTGATGGACATTTGGGTTGGTTCCAAGTCTTCGCTATTATGAATAGTGCTGCAATAAACATACATGTGCATGTGCCTTTATAGCAGCATGATTTATAATCCTTTGGGTATATACCCAGTAATGGGATGGCTGGGTCAAATGGTATTTCTAGTTGTAGATCCTTGAGGAATCACCACACTGTCTTGCACAATAATTGAACTAGTTTTCAGTCCTACCAACAGTGTAAAAATATTCCTATTTCTCCACATCCTCTCCAGCACCTGTTGTTTCCTGACTTTTTAATGATCGCCATTCTAACTGGTGTGAGATGGTATGTCATTGTGGTTTTGATTTGCATTTCTCTGATGGCCAGTGATGATGAGCATTTTTTCATGTGTCTGTTGGCTGCATAAATGTCTTCTTTTGAGAAGTGTCTGTTCATATCCTTCGCCCACTTGTTGATGGGATTGTTTGTTTCTTGTACATTTGTTTGAGTTTTTTCTAGATTCTGGATATTAGCCCTTTGTCAGATGAGTAGATTGCAAAAATTTTCTCCCATTCTGTAGGTTGCCTGTTTACTCTGATGGTAGTTTCTTTTGCTGTGCAGAAGCTCTTTAGTTTAATTAGATCCCATTTGTCAATTTTGGCTTTTGTTGCCATTGCTTTTGGTGTTTTAGACATGAAGTCCTTGCCCATGCCTATGTCCTGAATGGTATTGCCTGGGTTTTCTTCCAGGGTTTTTATGGTTTTGGGTCTAACATTTAAGTCTTTAATCCATCGTGAATTAATTTTTGTATAAGGTGTAAGGAAGGGATCCAGTTTCAGCTTTCTACATATGGCTAGCCAGTTTTCCCAGCACCATTTATTAAATAGGGAATCCTTTCCCCATTTCTTGTTTTTGTCAGGTTTGTCAAAGATCAGATGGTTGTAGACGTGTGGTATTATTTCTGAGGGCTCTGTTCTGTTCCATTGGTCTGTATCTCTGTTTTGGTACCAATACCATGCTGTTTTGGTTACTGTAGCCTTGTAGTATAGTTTGAAGTCAGGTAGCCTGATGCCTCCAGCTTTGTTCTTTGGTCTTAGGATTGTCTTGGCAATGCAGGATCTTTTTTGGTTCCATATGAACTTTAAAGTAGTTTTTTCCAATTCTGTGAAGAAAGTCATTGGTAGCTTGATGGGGATGGCACTGAATCTATAAATTACCTTGGGCAGTATGGCCATTTTCATGATATTGATTCTTCCTATCCATGAGCATGGAATGTTCTTCCATTTGTTTGTATCCTCTTTTATTTCCTTGAGCAGTGGTTTGTAGTTCTCCTTGAAGAGGTCCTTCACATCCCTTGTAAGTTGGATTCCTAGGTATTTTATTCTCTTTGAAGCAATTGTGAATGGGAGTTCACTCATGATTTGGCTCTCTGTTTGTCTGTTATCGGTGTATAAGAATGCTTGTGATTTTTGCACATTGATTTTGTATCCTGAGACTGCTAAAGTTGCTTATCAGCTTAAGGAGATTTGGGGCTGAGACGATAGGGTTTTCTAAATACACAATCATGTCATCTGCAAACAGGGACAATTTGACTTCCTCTTTTCCTAATTGAATACCCTTTATTTCTTTCTCCTGCCTGATTGCTCTGGCCAGAACTTCCAACACTAATTCATAGTCATTCTTGACCTTGACCTGAAATGTCGGTGTTAATTCCAAAAATACCATTAACTGTTTATTTCAGTTACTTACAAATGTAATTAAACTTAAAATAAATCATCTATATCTATATATTTTCACCCCATTTCCTATATCCAATCTACATTCGGAGAGCATTTGTGATCCATGTGTGAGAGGAGGGGAAGAGAGAAATAAAAGACTTTGAAAATTGTCTCAAGTAGTGAAAAAAGGCTTGCACTTGAATTGGGAGGTCAAATTAACGTCAGTTGCTGTGACAATTGAGTAAATAATGTATCTTTTTCGGACATCAAACTTTTTTAAAAAGCTAGTTATTAGATTAAATTACCAATGAAGTCACTCCAAGCCCCAATGCTCTTCCTCTCTTTCTCCCCCTCTCTCTCAGATATATGTGTATCTATTGATATCTATCTATCTATCTATCATCTATCTATTTATCTATCATCTATCTATTTAATACCTTTTTACAAAAGGCACAACTAAGGCATTTGATTTAGGATTTTTTTCATCTGTGTTCTTAAGTCCAATTGAATGATTACAGGACTAACAGTCTATAGCTTGATATCAGGATTTGCCACTGTTACAGAATCAAATGGGAAGCTGTCCATCAAAAAATACTGTGGAATGTTTTCTTAAAAATTTAATAGAATTCATCTGTAGAATCACATGGGATTCATTTAACAGAAACATCTCTGATTATTTTTTCAATCTTCTCTTCTGACTACTGGCTATTCTGGTTTTTCAAGATTCTTCTGGAGTCTATTTTGTAACTTTACTAAGACTAAGACATATTATCCAATTTGTCTAGATTTTCAAATTTACTGGCATAACTTATAAACAATATTCTCTCTTAACATTTTCAAAACCTGTTACATATTGGTATTTTAGTCTATTTTCCACTGCTTATCGTGGAATATCTGGAACTGGGTTATTTATAAAGAAAATAAATTTATTTCTTACAGCTATGGAGGCTGAGAAGTCCAATGTCAAGGAACCACATCTGGTGAGGCCCTCCTTGCTGGTGGGGACTCTGCAGAGTCCCAAGGCTATACAGAGCATCACATGGTGAGGAGGCTGAGAAAGCTAGTTCATGTCTCTCTTCCTCTTCTTATAAAGCCACCAGTCCCATTATCATGACAATGCACTAACCCATTAATCTATTATTTCATTAATTCATGAATGGATTAATCCTTGATAATCAAATCACCTTTTAAAGGTCCCACCTTTCAATACTGTCCCATTGGGAAATAAGTTTCAACATGAGTTTTGGAGGGGACAAACATTTAAACTATAGCAACTGATAATAATATTTTTTATTTTGTTTGTCTTCTTTTTTTTTTTTTACAAGATTTTTCCAGGAGTTTATCTATATAATTAGTCTTTTCAAGGAAGCAGCTATTGGGATTATTGATTAATCCTAAAATTTATTATTTTATTAATACTTATTTTCAACAGCCATTGGATTTATTTCATTGTTATTTTATATAGTATTTTAAATTGAATTCATATTTAATTTATTTTCAGTATTTCCTGTTTGATAGTAAATGCATTTAAGAACATACGGATTCTTCTGAATATTACTTTAATACAAAGCTACATCCCACAAATTTTGACGTGTAGTATTTTTATTGTCATTTATTTCTAAATGGATTTTGACCACAATTATTATTTAAAATGTTTCAAATTTTCAGGTGGATTGTCATTTTTTGGAGAGGATGGATAATGTTTGTTGTTAATTTCTAACTGTACTGCTTTAAGATCAGAATCTCTGATCTATACGTAATTTGTGCTTCATAGTAGGCTGATAATAGGTCAGTGTTTATAGATATGCAAAGTGTTTGGAAAAAATATATATTGTTAATTAAATTATTCAGATCTGTATTTGCTTTTGATCTACTTAGGATGATGATTATTGAGAAAGATATATGAAAATATTTCATTGTTTTTGCTTTATCATAGTTTTTTATTTAGATATTTTGCATCCATTTTAATTAGGTATATAGAAGGTTAATGACAGCTTTATTCTCTTAATCATATATTTTATCAACTTAAACAATTCTTTGATATTTAAAAAACTTTTCCCCTTGAGTTCTGCTTTTTATATTAACATTAATACATCTGCTATTTTCAACGTTCACCCTATGTATCTCTTTAATGTTTTCATTTTTATCTTTTCTGGATCTTTCTTTTTTAGTTATATCTTTTATAATAACTTATTGCTAAGCTTTATTCTTTTCTTTAACAAATCTTTGTCTCTGACTTATAATAGGGAAATTTATTCCAAAGTCTTTTGCTTTGATTAATGACATTTTGCAATTGTTTCATGCATTTATGTTTTTAACTTATGACAAGAAGCAGTGTAAAAGAATGTTATTTGCTCTGGCTGGGAAACCCAGTTCTACCATAGTAGATATTTGACCTTGCTTAAATTACATACATTTTCTGTGCCTCAGTTTCTTCATAAATTAAATGAGAATGATTATAATTATGCTCAATTCATTGACTTATTGTAGGGATTAAGGAAATGGTTACATGTAAAATATTTAAAACTTTGCCTGAGAAAGAGTGTGTATGAAGTAAACGTTAGCTATAACTATCATTATGTGGCTTTTTTCTTTCCACTTGTATTTGTTCTCACCACCCCCTTTCTTCTTCCAGTGGTTTGTAAACAGTGCATTTGAGATTTATTGTTCTAGCAGTTACTTTGTATATGTGACAGATGCATTTTTGAAATCAACTTTATTGAAATATCATTTGTATATAATATCATGTACCCATTTTAAGTATATATTTTGATGAATAGTGACAAATATATACAACCACTTAATTACCACCACAATTGAGATATAGGACATTTCCATCACAGAGTAATAGCCTGTGTCATTTCCTATACAATGCCCTCCACACCCTCCACCTCTTTCCAATACCCTGTTAGTCATTGATATGCTTTCTGCCACTATGGATTAGATTTATCTTTTCTAGAGTTTCATATAAATAGGAACACTAGCAGGCAGTCTTTTGTAACACATATTAAAAATCATTTTGCCTGTATTATCTGGAGTTACTTAATAGCTCTGTCCTCCCCTAAATGAGAACTTCGGTAGTTTTTCTCTTTCCTCCTCCTCTCTGTTACCTTCTATTTTCAGATGACCTAAGATCCTAGTTATAAATATTTAGAAATTATGCATTGAGTTATTTATTAATCTGTTTTCTACTTCATTTACTCGTCACTGTGTCTTGTATCTTCTGTGTTATTTATTTTATCCATTTATTTTTGCTTCCCACATTTTTTTTCAGATATTTTCAAATACATAGATATGTATTTTTTCCTAGAGGGCGTGAAGGGTGGTAACTTTTCTGAATCTTTGCAATATTCACTATGTCCTTATTTTGCTCTCCTATTTGAATGGCATTTTAGATGCTAAATGTAGGATTCTAAGAAGTATTTTCCTCCTTTATTTTCTCCTGATATGTAGTTTTGCCAACAGGAGCTCAGATTTAGCACTAAAGAAGACTAACACACTGGGTCTTTTCACTCACTATTTTTCAGTTCAGCGATATCTATTTCTACTTTGCAGTTTATCAGTGATTTTTTTCAATAATCAAAAATTCAAATGTCAATCCTGGTGGTTCAGTAGTTCTCTAATAGCAATATGCATACAAATCACCTGTGGGTCTTGTTAAAATGCAGATTCAGTTTTAGTCATTTTAGGATGAGGCCTGAGATTCTGTGCTTCTAACAAGCTCCCAGGTGATGGTGATGTTGCTGGTCTGTGGACCACACTTTAAGCATCAAGGCCCTGGCTACTGCATCTTCATGGATTTGATATCCCTTTAAACTATTCTGAAGATATACATTATTTATCTGAAATTTCCTTTTTTTTTTTTTGTATCTTCTATTAACTCTGTTTTCTTGAGATAGTGATACTTGTATTTCTTAGGTCTGTGGCTTCTCGCTTCCGGTATTGATTTTCCTCAATTTGTTTCCTTCTTTTAAAAATGCCTGGTTGTCAGAGTTACCTGTTGCTTATCTATTGCTGTGACTGTGGGTGAGGAGAGGCACGCTGCTCAGAGTACACTGGGAGCAATGTGAGGATTCTACATCTGTCTGTCTGACTTCAGAACTGGCTCTGCTTCTGCTATGGGCAATACCACTGCCACCAAATGCTTATCATAAGCTAAGGGAGAGTGCTGACCAGCACAGCTGATAATGATGATGATCAAAATAACCAAATTAACATTTTTGAGTGCCTACTGCATGCAAGGCCCTGTTCTAAGTGCTAAACATTTATTAACTTGTTTAACAAATGCATCTTGTCAAAGACATGTTTAAAAATCTAAACCATATTAACAGTTCCTCTCTGTTTTTAGTGTTCTCTAAGTTGCTGAAATTGATGAGCACGATTTATCTTTATTCTAATTATTTCTCCTTCTTCTTCACTTCTGTGATTAAACATCAAATGCTAAATATACAGATATTTGCCTAGTTGAAATAGCCCAAATATTCCAGCATAACTAAATAATACCCCCAAACCGAACCCTGTATAGTGGACAATGAATGGAGACAAAGAGCATGAGAGAAGAAGAAAAGAGAGAAGAAATAAAAGAAAGTAAACTCAAGGAGAGAGGGTGAATAAAGAGACAATATAAAAGAAGAAGGAGAAGATTAATGGAGGTAAAACTTGCATGATAAATAATTCAGCTGCATTTTTCTTGGGTTTATGTTTAGACCTTCCTTAAATTCTTTCACATCTCTGCAAACAGGAAGATCAATTGAGTAGCCTTCAACATTCAGACACAGCCCTGGCTGTGGTGACCTTACAGATTTGACCCAGGAGAACAGGAGGAATATTAATTTTGGCTTCTAAACAGGCAGATTTTCATAAATTTATTGGAGAGACATCTTGTTCTGTGTTGTATGGATTGTTTCTGTGAGCTGAATAAAATGGTCTCTTATTTTGTGGGCTCGCAGGGATTTTATTAGCAATATTTATTTAGACACCAAAGAAGAAGCCATTTGAATCTTGGAACCTGGTTTGAATTTGCAGCTAAATGTGATCTTTCATCTCGGGGCTATTTCCTTTCATTTTCAGGATGTGGATAGACAATGGAAAGACAGGTGAAGCCATTGGTATTTTGGGCTCATGCCACTAAATTCCAATATTTCGGGTTCTGGGAAATTTGAAGCTCACACTCTTAAAAATGTTTTCCACTGTTTGTAAAGGCATTTGTTTTGCAAAGGAAACACAGTCCTGATGTTCTGTACTTACAAAAACTGTGTCTTTAGAGTTGACCGCACCTCTACCGGCCTTTCTACTTGTCTTTAATTAGGATTAGATAGTATTATTCTGGATAAAGAAAGCAGCCCAACATAAAAGGGATGGTCAAAGCAGCTCTCGGGACATCGGCCTGGTTTGAATCTATCTATATTTTTAATAAATTGTTCATTTTTCAGTTTGTAACTTGAATCTCACTGAAAAATACAGCCCCCAAACACACGGAGTTTCTACCGTGGGCCTTGCCCTAAGCTCGAACCCTGGGACACAAAGATAATTCCATGAAATTCTTGGGTTCAGGGACCATCAGATGAGTGCTATACAGAGATATTTTTGGAAACAGAGTGCTACAACACATTATATGTGCTGTAACAGGGTAGTGTATGAAGTAAGTGGAAAGGGGGCCTCACTCAGCCTGAGTAAGTGGAGTACTGAACAGACTTTGTGAAGGAGGCAACATTGCCCCTGGATCTCACAAAATGAAGAGATGTTCTCCAGTACAATTTTTCTCTCTTCTTCCAACACTCCATAACTGCCCCCTCCTCTTCCTCATTCCACTATGCCTCTGCATGCCTACTTTTAAAGCTTTGTTTCTGAAGAAAAAGGATCTATTCAAAATGCTGAGAATCCCCATTAAATGGCTCTTTAAGAGGTCCCAGGTTGTCAGAACTGCTTCACGTCCTTGAGCTTGGAGATCAACCTGCTATTTATCCAGCTGAAATCCCTCCACCTCCTCACAGACTCCGGCTTGCATCTTAAATTTGGATCATTTGTTCTGACTCACGCAGCTGTTTGAATTATAGCACTCAACTTCACCCAGGTGTAATTGATTTTCTCTTGCTTGCCACTTGTATATTGGCAGCCAATCCCAAAAAGAGGAAGTGTCTTAAATTTAGGCGATTTGAGACATGATAGGTAGTGCTGAGTATCTGTGTGTGTCAATGTTGATGGGGGAGGTGAGAGAACTACATAACTCCCCTTCTTTAGGGTGACAATCCCCTTGCTGTCATCCATCACTGAAGCCTTCCTCCTTGCTCTGGTCGAGGCAGGGAGCAGGCCCATCCATCCTGGAGGAGCAGGATGCACGACCTTAGAAAATGATTGGCATCAGTTTTACAGAGGCGCTCTCAGTTCTGGGGCATCATATCAGTCTTGTGTCATGTGTATTAATTGTAGACTTCCTTACAGAGTCTGGCTCACGACTAGGGTACCAATACAATTCTTCTGGCCCCTGCCTGCTGAGAGAGGGAGATGACAGAGAGGTTGTATGAAGGTGAAACAAGGACTTGATCTTCAGTGGCTGTTGTTTCATTTGTTCTGCGTACCTGCAAGGCTCTAAAATGGAACAGGACATCTTTTACCTTCTAATTGCCAGTCTAGGAGAGGCTGCCTGCTAGGGGCAGATTTGGGTAATGAAGACTGGAAAGATTTCTAATGATGAACAAAGGGAGAGTGGGGGAGTCTTAGACCAGAGCATAGATAATTCATGGCATATTCAAAATTGTGTCTCACTGGCATGTCTCTTCCTTGCCCTTGAGTTCAGAGTATCTCATCTGATATTTATGGAATGTCTCTACAGTGACATGCATGATGCTAGGTATGTGGGACTCATAGCCAAACAAGACAGAGTCCCTGCCCTTCAAGTCCTTAGGATTGATGTATTAGTGTTGTCTCATCAGTCTCCGTTCTTTAAAAATCTCTTGAATTACTCCCGTCTTCTCCATCCTCTCTGGAAAGCTTTACCAACTTCAGACAAAGCTCCTCTCTGTACTCTGTACTTAGGTTAGCACTGAACTCTCTAAGTCATGGTCAGATGGGTTTCTCTCCCCTGAATGTCTTGTTCATGAGTCTCTGAGGGCAAAAATAGCATCTTTTCATCTCAGATTCCCCATTGCTCTTGTCAGGAAGTGGGCATTCAGAAGTACATTGAGCGATGAATCTCACAGCTTATGTCTGTCTTTCCCTTCTTCATTCTTCAGTATCCTTCTCAGGCTGGGATAGAAGCAGCTCAGCCAGGGCCTAACGTTATAAAATGTTGTCTGGTGAATGAGACCTTGGGGCAGGAGAGGGGAGTTTGGTCAGGGCCCAGGTCTGTCCCTGATTTGCACTTGGCATAAATCATCTCACTCCTCTTGACCTCTATCAGCCGTATCCGTAACGTTTTCTCATGTATACTGTGGGAAGTGGAAACGATAAGACACTGCTAACTGCATTCATGGTCAATCATTGTTTTCATGTGCACATTAATCCTGCAAACAGTTATTAAACACCAGTTGTATAGGAGGCTTCTCCCAGCAGGCTCTGCATACCACACCTCGGTTGCATCAAATGGAATGCTTGCTCTTCACTCAGTATACCTTCCTCCTCCTGTCCTGAGCTCTTCCGCCTGCTTGGGAGGCCCTAGTGCCACCCCATCGCTACTGTCTTTTCTTTGGTTTTGTTTTCTGAATCCTCAGTTTCTATTCTGGCTTCTCGAGTGTTACCTTCTCTGTGAAGACTTCTCTCACCCCTCTTCTCTACACTTGAGTGGAGCACTTCATCTCTCCTCTGCTGTGGCAGGCCTGTGCTTGTAGAGCAGATATAGATCTGCATGTTTACCTTCCTATTAAATTATGAGCTCTGTAAGATCTGGATTCCTCATAGTGTCTGATACCAAGAGATTGATCTTTTCTTCCTTCTGACCTGTTCTTCTATAGCAGTGGTGCTGAAACATTTTGGCTTCAGGACTCCTTTGTGTGCTTTAAAATGATTAAGGACTCCAAAGAGCTTTTGCTTATGTTAGTTAGATCTATTCATATTTACTCTATTAGAAATTAAAAGTGTGAAACGTAAAAAATTCATTAGTTCGCATATTTTCCAAAAGAAAGTGGTGTTGTTTTACATTCTTGCAAATCTCCTAAGTTTGGCTTAATTGAAGACATAAGTATATTCAATCTGTAATAATATGTTGTTTAGTTGAAGTAGATGAAGAAAATTCTGCCTTACACAGACATATAATGGAAAAAGAGTGAAACTTTTTAATAGTGTTTTCAGATAATTGTAGACAGTTCTCTCTCTCTCTCTTTTTTGCTACCACATCAAAACTTAACAATTGGGAGTTTCTTTAAGATTAACTGCATTGTGGGATCTGGAACTATATGAATGAACATTTTGTACTCAGTTATATTAAAATTTACTAGTGCATCTTGCATTTTAAATGTGTATTTTCTCCATGCATGGCTTTGTAACCCTATGCATTTGGTCATCTGGGAAATATTGGTTCACTGACTTCTACCAATCTTTCAAATGTTGGCACATTTCATTCCAAAACTCAAATTATCACATATTTCAACATCAACACTAATCAAATCAAAAGAGTTTTAAGTATTGGGGAGCTGTTAAGTTCATGGTGATGGATACACCTTTTCCAACATTCTAATTTTTTATTGAAAGCTTAAATTTTATGATTGGCAAAAGGTATTATTGATTGTGCTCTTGAAGTGGCAGCTTCACTTTGTTCATTACTGAAAAAATGTCTGTGAAATACCCAGGTTTAAATACCTATAGTTTGTCTGTCAGTCATTCTTCCAAATAAATATGTTTTATGAAAAAAGCAATTGACTTAGTTTATTTCTCAATTGCACAACTACTTTTTCTTGAGACAACTATTATGCTTCAGGAAAGAGCAGAAGCCCTTCGTGCATATTTCTCATTTTGTCATGGAATAGAAAAAGATGTGTACTCATCGTTATAAATTTCATAAAATAAATAATAATTTTAACTGCATCTTTAAAGCAAATTAAAGAGAAATTTACTTTTTCTTTTAACAGTTGTTCATGGCCGTGAAGAATATGGCCTGATTTGGGTTCACTGCCTTAAACATGCTAAGGCCCCAGCAATTTTACCTGCTGTTGTTTTTGCACATCAGTCCAAATGGCAACACAGGAAAAGTGGCAAATAATAGCTTCATATTATTTTGAAAATAATTGGACCTTGTGTCTTCTCTGAAAGGATCTCAGAAACCCCTAGGGATTGTTGAACCACAATTTGAGAACTACAGATGGAAATAATTGGTTTCTGTGTTTTCCCCCCTTTATGTAGTCATCTTTTCTTTACTAAGGGTAAAAAAGGCCTGTTTGTACTAGATCTATACCGAAGATTTAAGAGGAGAGACAGGATTTTCTATTTGACTTCATTTGTTTCTGCAATCTCATTCTGCCTTCGGTTTACACATCATCTCCTTTGATTCAGCAGGGGCCAGTGACCTAGTCAGAGGGTCACAGAGCTAAGACTGACCAATTGATCAAGCGCTAGAGGCACAGGGTATAAAGAAAGAAGAAAAGAGAGCCGGGTAAGGAAAGTACTAGAGGAAACAATGTTTGAAGATAAAAAATATGAGAATTAAAGAAGAGGAACTAGGGAGGAGTGAACAAGAAGGGAAACAAATGAAGAAAAACAGGGACAGTAAGAGTAAAGAAAATAAGACTAAAGGAAGGGGGATCCTGTGGTAGGACAGCATGATGTCATCTGCTAGAAAGGCTGTGAATCAAGAGATCTGGGTTCAGCAGGGCCACATCCAGCTTCCATCCTTGCAAGACTCTATATCCTCCATGGGTCTCACATTTTTCCTTCTGCAAAATGAGATGGCTGAGAGGGGAAGAGAGGGTACTGGGGGCAGACAAGAAGATCCAGGGAATGGGCTTCCAGGAAAGCCCCTGTACTCCCAAAATTGTGAATAAAATCTTCGGTGTTCAGAGGTTTTTTTCCCAGGACAGGGAGTGGGTTGTTCTCATAAATTACTCAAAGGTCTCTTTACCAAGCTGGATGAAGAACCACTGGTTTGGATGGTTTATGATCTTTTGTGGCCCCAAAACTTTATGATTCTTGCATAGAAGTAGAGCCCGCAAGCTGATTCTAAAATAATTTCCAAGCCTTGTAGTTTCACCATCATTGCCTTTGACCCTGAGCAAAATTCAACATGAAGTCTCTGGCCTTATAACAGTTTGTTTTTCCCCATCTAGAAAAAAATAAGTGAAACAACAATCCCTGAGAGTCCTGAACCCTTGTCACCCTGCAGTGTCTGGCAGGTAGAACAGGTGGAAAATCAGAATCTTTGGGAGCCACCCAGCCCAGCTGCTGCCCCAAACAAGCTGCAAGCAAACAGAGACGGCTTTTCCCTGCGTGCTACAGCCGCAGCTCCTCTGGTCTCCGCTTGTTGACTTGGTCCCAGAGAAGGAACAAAGCTGTCCAAGTCCAATGAATGGCCGGCAGTGGAAAACCAGTGTTGCTGTCTGTTGGCAGGCAGGGCGGCCGACACCACACTTGGTCAGCTCCCCACAAGCGGCGCTCCTCTACCCCCACTATGGCTAGCTTTGGCAGGCGTTGCCAGGCCTGAGAACGCAGGAAGTTTTGGGTCACGGTGACCTCTAGTTGTTGATGCCAGATGAAATATGCCCTGGAGGTTCTCCAGTGTCACATGGTGTGTGGAGCAAGAAAAGGCAGGGTTGCTCTTGCGCTGACGAAGTGGATTTTGGTTCCCAAATGGCACCCCTTGGGGAATAGGAGGGGTTGTGGGTGGGAAGGGGGGCAGGCAGGCCGAGCATGGTGTGAGAATGGGCTAGGGAGGATTAGTCTTGCATTTTTCGTCTCCTTCAGCCTTCCAGGAAGCCGCTTCCTCCTGGAGGTAGAGGCATACCCCCAGATTTGTGGCGTGGGAATTTGGGGAAAAGTTTCTGTGGTGTTTTAGTTGTTTATGTGGTGTTGGGGGTGGATTTCTAGCCCTATACATGCTGGGTCTAATAGCTGGATAAAAGCTATGTAACATGTGGGGCCTGACCTAGAGCCCCCCAGTAGCTCAATTGCTTAAAATGGAAAGGACATCAACCATGGATGTTCAGGGGGAGGGGCTGCCACCTCCAGACCTAGATTGCTTTCAGCTACTACCCGGGAAAACGATACTGTCCCTTTCCATCCTGCTGAAATCTCTCTTCATCTTGTTTATACGTGTTGAGTTATCTAGTCCTGTTTTTCTGAATTCCAAACACTTAGAGGAGGTTCAGTGGCTCCCAAAGGAGACCTCTACCAGAAGTCCAGTGATGGACACCTGTCTTTTGTCCCACGTAGGTCCATCGTGCCTAAACACAATCTCTATGCCTTGTCCTGGGCAGGAGGATGAGGCTTGGCTATGTTCCCTTTCAAGAATCAAGACGAGAGGACTGAAAGAGAAACAGCTGAAAAGAAGGAGCCAAATAAAAAACAAGATCCAGCTGGAGGAGTTCAGGCCCGATAAGCAGGCTTGAAAAAGAGGTCAGGCCCCAGGAGCTGGGCTGGAGCAGCGAGGAGTGTTTTTTCCAAGGGAAGATGACTGCCTGAGAGGTAGGTGGGCTCCAGTCTGCTGCCCCACACCCAGCTTCTGTTGCCACAAGGAGGCCTTTCCAGTTTTCCCTCCTCTCCTGAAGGCCAAATTGCCTCAGCTGCATTGAAATGGAGACAGAAAGGGTATGTCTGAGATGTAGAGGGAAGGTATCTTTGGGGAAAATGAAAAATCATTCAAGGGTCATCTCCAATCTCACCTCCTCCAAGAATCCTTACCAAATCTCTCTCATGGGTCTTGGCTCTCTCTCCACCCTCCTCCATAGCACTTCATGTCTTGGTTGTAGTATATATCTCTAACTGTCACATAATGAATTATTTGGTAATAGTAGTGACATAATATTTGCACAGTGTGTCTTCCATTGCAAAATGTATTACTTTTGCAAATAGTAACTCGTTTGCTCTCTGTAATGACCCTGAAAATTAGCTAGTAGTTATTGATAGTTTGCTTTATTTAGAAATAGGGTGGTACAGAAAGCACAGACCTTGGCTCTGTCAGATTAAGGCTTGAATTATAAACCTTGTGATTGGCTGACAATGAGAGCTTGGATAGCCTTCTTGACCAGTTCAGACAGCGGTTGGCCCCACCAAGAGAAATCTGTCCCCTCTCATCTGCCAGTGGGGCCACTGCGGCTTCTACCGCAAGCTAAGTTTCTGGTAAAAGAAAATCCTGCCTTGTACATCCAGAAAAATATTAGCCTGGAGGCATCATATTTTCACAACATACTATTTGGAACTCTGAGCAAATGCCATGGTTTTCTAGCATCAAAACAACTTTATTCCAAAGTTTATTTTGGAAATTTGAAGGCCATGCACTCTGCCAGGCCTCACATTCCAGCTCTCCTTGGCAGCCGTGCCCTTGGGTCATTACAGCTCCTCTGTCACATACCTGCATCTGTGTCCTGCTTTGATTTCTCTTCGTTTTCCCTCCTGCGTCCTCCCCCTTCCAACTCTTTTCGCAGTACCCTTGAAGTTCACCTGTTCATGCCAATGAACCGTTATATTTTTAGTCTCTTTACAGAGTTCCCTCCCTATCTTCTGCCCTAATTGAAACCTGGTCTCCCCTTCTTGTTGGAAGTCCTCTTAATGGTCTTCTAAGACATGTAAAGTCTTACCCTAAATTTGGAGCTATGTGACTTTTTCTTATATCCCACATTACTGTTCCAAAATATTATTCTTCCTGCAATTCAATATTTCTCTTTAAAAAAAAAATAAGGTATTTGGCGACACCACCCAAGTCCTCCACATTTCACACTCACCCCTCACTGTCAACCATGGACCTCTGGCAGCCATGGACCTCTTAATTTCTCTCCACAGTCATTGAATATTTAAAAATACAATTTGCAATTCTCTTTCTTTCTTTAAGCCCTACCATTGTTCTGGATGGTCAATATTCGGGACCATCTAATTCCTTGACTTTCAGAAACTTCAGGATCTCATTTTCTAACCACAAGCCTTGATCATTGTGTATCTCACCCCCTTCATCTGTTCTCTGATATCATTTAGAGTCCTTGGGCTGTCTGTACCAACCTTCTTCAACCTAACATTTTTGTTTGTTTGTTTTCTTTTCAAATTAATAATAAAAATAATAGCAAATATTTCTTGAGTACTCAGTACTTGCTGTGCTGCGTGATCAGATTTTTACGTACATCTTTTTAGTTGCTATATACAACCCTACGAGTTAGGTGCTGCTATTGTTTTATTTTATTATAATTTTTTTGCAGATGAGAAAACTAAGAAATGGAGGTACTGAGTTGGGATTTGAGCTCAAATATTCTGGCTTTAGAGGGGATATTACTACCATGTCTCTCCTGTCTATCTCTTAAAAGTCTTTGTGTTGGGGGTTTCAACCTTGGTCATCCTTCTCATTCCACACACTCTTTCCAAGTGTACTGCTCATGTGCTCCTATATTCAATTAACACCCAATTCTGTAATTTCAGTGTTATTGTAGAAAACACTCTCCCTGGCCTTTCTTTGGCCTCAGTTTCCTCATCTGTGAAATGAGAGTAATGATAGCATCTACCTCCTAGGGCTGTATGTAGTACGCAAATGTATATAAAAAGCTGACTTTTTATCTACCTCCGGAGCCAGCTTCTTATTCACTATCTACATTTCCACTCAAATGGCCCACAGGCATCTCACACACAACATGTACCAAGCTGCTTTCACCATGCCTCACATGTTCCAATATTGGTGGCTTTTCCCTCTTATCCATCCAATTTCCCTATGAATAGTTTTTTTCTTCTTTCTTAGCCCTACGTGTTACCTGTCCCTAAGTTGTGCTCTGTCAGTTCTAGTATATAAATTGACACTATCACCTAAATTCAGGCCCTCATCCCTTCACATCTGAATAATGGCCATGTTTTCCTACCTGGAATCCCTGCTCCTACTTTTTATAGCTTTGAGAGATAATTAAATTTTTTTTTTAAAGGAATCAGATGATGTTCATTCTGTTTGCTTTAAATTCTTCCATTGTTCCCCAAAGCTTTTAGGATAAAGTTTAAATTTCTTTGTTTATTAATTTGCTTTAACTTTATCCTGCTTTTGTGCTTCATCGTATTAATATTTCTTGCCATTTTTCCTAACAGTTATTTTGCCCAATCATGGGGAACTTTTGGTAGGTCCTCAAACGCCAGGGTCTACCAAAGCTCACTGCACTTGTAAATGCTGATTTTTCTGTTCATCTCTCCTTGCTCTGGCTAACTTCCTCTTAAGCTTGTCTCAGCTCAGGTGCCATCTTTTGCAGAAATATATTTTTCTTGATGCCTGTGGTTTATTTTGGTGCTTCATCTGTAATTCCAGAGCACCTGGTACATATTTCTGCCAAACAGTTAACACTCCACATCATGATTCTCAACTTTACTTTGCCTCCAAATACCTAGAGCCAGGGTGGCAAACAGCAGCCCAGTGACCAAAGTCATCCTGCCACTTGTTTTTGTAAATAAAGTTTTATTGGAACACAAGCATGTCCATTCAGTGTTCTCTATGGCTGATTTTGGATAAAAAGAGCAGACTTTAATTGTTGTGACGGAGTCTGTATATTCCCCAAAGCTAAAATATTTACTATTTGACCTTTTGCAGAAAATGTTTGAGTCCCCTTTCATCTATTACTGTGCATCACTATTACAAAATTCTTAGCCAGAGATGCCAGACCCTGAGGGAGAAAGTGGATCAAGATCTTGCAGAGGAGGAGTGTCAAGGGAAAAGGAGAGTTGGATGATTCAGATACATACCCTAGGGGATCATGTTCCTTCCCTACACCACTGACAATCATTCCATGTGTCCTTATGAAATATTTCTTATATATCATGAGACAGAGACTGTATGTTTTTTAATCTTTTGGCTTACGTGCCTAACACGGTGACAGACTATTAGAAGTAAAACAAGCCAGAAAACAACCCCCAAAAGCCAAGCTCACACCAAAAGAATTTTTCGAAGGATACTGGGATATAATCAGGGAGTCTAAGAAAGAGGTGAACACCTAGTTCTTGAGAAAACACAGCAATGATGCGGAGTAATGATTGTTATCGGGATCCAGCCTCTGTCTTGTGTCTCTGCTGTTTCTCATCATGTCAGCTTCATTTTTCCCTTTCACCGTGGACTTCCTCTAGCTGGCAAAAATCATGGCCCATCACAGTTCCTGAGTTTTTCATTTTATAGTTTTCAGTCATTGATGAGCCTTTATCCTGACTTTGTCTTAGTCCCATATTCCAAAATACTAAGTCAGTTTACCACTGATGTGGTCAAGGAAGAGGGGTTAGGTGAGAAAACAGAAATGTTAGTGATACTTATGGATAGACTAAAGATAGAGGATGAGCCAAGAAGGAAAGAGGTACTGTTCCCAGAATAAGTGAGAGCTACATAGACAAGGCAGTAGGTGTCCCCATGGTAGCTCCTGGTAGATGCCCCCCACAGTAGCACTTAAGAGGTGCTTAACTGATGTATGTTGACTCAATAAATGAATAAAGAAATTAACCTCTTTGAGCCTCTCCTGTGAGATGAGAATAGCATCTACCTCACAGGCTTGTACTGACAATAGAGCACCAACTACAGTGCTTGACAGGTGTAGATATTCAGTAAATGCCACCTAAATATCCTAGCACTCATCTGGGTTGGAATTGCAAAGGGAAATTAAGGGAGAATTTATTATAGCAGATTATCTTTTAAAATTCAATCAGCATGATTATCCAATAAAATTTTAATCAAACTCTATGTCCCATCTTGTCTTCTAATCAAACTTAAGTCAACATAAATATTAGCCCAGGACTCTCACTTGGCTCAGTCTGAGTTGGCACATTCCCTAAGGGAAACTGTAGGGTATCAGAAGAAAGCCCCAATTTGCACCTATAAGAGACTATATTTACTTGTTTGGAAGATGAACAGAAACTGGAGATTGAGAACCCCTGGTCTACTAGATCAATGTCTACTGTTTCACGAGTTAAGCTTTAGCTTCCCTGTTAACCAGACTAGCTCACAGAACATATACCTGCCTGAATTATTGATTTGTGCATTTTCTTGGATGCCTCCTTCCTTTGGACACTCTTGCTCTTTGTCTCATATTTAAAATGCCTTCCTCTGCCCTATTACCTTCATCTGCATAAATCCTCATATTTCAGTGTCTACTCTGGCTCCGTAACTTTACTGACCCATCCCCATCAGCTTTGAAAAATCATAATTCAAGTTTTTCCAAGACCTGATACAGAACACTTTGGCACAAGCCAGGTACCTGGGTACTTTTACCCTAACTCCCTAACCAAACTGTTTCTTCTAAACTCATACTGAGAAATGCTAAGGATTTCCAGTAAAGTTTCTCTTCATGGCTCAGTGGTTTGTAGAAACAATTTATAGTTTACAAAGCTCTCTACAACTCTCTGATTTCGGTGTTATTAATGACATCCCACTCCTGATCAGAATTTCTAATTGATCAATAATTTGGGGAGATGAAACTTGACTTTTACTGAGAATAGTGTCCTAAATCTTTCTGTTAAAGAGGCTTTTTTCAATGGTATGTCTCAGTGCTAGAAGAAACTCTAAAGCTTACTCACGATGTTGGTCCTGAAAAGCACCTGAATCTTCTATATATGGCCCTCAGACAGAATGTAATCTGTACTGAAATTTATGGCTTCTTATTGACTTCCAGAGGAATATCCATTTCTTCACCCTGCCATATTAGACATCTCCCACTATTAGCTCTTTTTCATGCATTGAGGCACACTTTGCCCCCCTGCTAACTTACCACAATGAGCCTCTCTGATATCTGTTAGAGAGAGTCTAAGTTCCTCTTCTACATATGAGTTTGAGTAGGTATGTGGGGTCAAGATAGCATCTCCTGCATTTTCCCTTTTCTATCCCCAACAACCTTAGGAATTTCAACTGCTGGTTTTGAGTCTACTTTGCTTTTTCTCAGGATGTATTCTGTTCTACCAGTTTCACTTTTTTAAGTTCTTAAATTTAGCAAGCTGATTTTCTCTTTGAAGCCTATGGAATAGAGGATGTCAAAAATGTCCTTCCGACATAATAATTACTAAGTATATAGAGATTAGAAGCTTACTTTGGATATAGAGACTTTCTAAATTGGAAACATTTTTTGAAGACAGGAAATTTAGCCTAAGTAAAACCTAGTGTGTCCACTGGGGCATGTTGGGGTTGGGGAGGGAAAGTGTCAGGAAAAATAGCTAATGCATGCTGGGGTTAATACCTAGGCGATGGGTTGACAGGTGCAGCAAACCACCATGACACATGTTTACCTGTGTCACAAACCTGCACATCCTACACATGTACCTAGGAACTGAAAATTCAACAACAATAACAAAAACACTGAAAAACAAAGACACTGTGCTACCAGAAACAAAACAAAACAAAAAAACTAGTGTGTCGATATTCACAATTGTTTTGGTCTATTCTTAAAAGCAGTATGAGATCATTATGATGACCACATAAATGAAAAACAGTAGCAGTCATTCTGGCCTTCTAATACCTTGAAGATGTCCAGTTACTTCAAAGCCTTTGAATGTGCTTTCCCCCTTCCCCCACCCTGGGAATATTGTCTGCAACCCCATCCATCCAAATTTTGGTCTGCCAACTTTTCAAATTTCAAATCTCTGAAAAGCTTTTTCTTAATTATCTTGCTGCCCCTGACCCCAGTCCTAATCTAAATTGGGTCACCCATCATAATTTTGTAATCTGCCTTTAAATTTTTCTTATGGCAAATATAAAAATTTTAATGGTATATTTAGTGATATGATTATTTAGTGCCTGTCTTTTCCATTAGACTATTAATTTCGAGAAGCAATTCTGTCTGCTTTGTTTACTGTGGAATCCCCAGTGCCTGGCAGAGAGGCTGGTTTGTGTTGGTTGTTCACATAATGTTTCCTGGATGATTGGATCACATAATGTTCCCTGGATGATTGGATGAATGAATAAATGACTATTACATTTGTAATAAATGTAATAAATGATTATCACATACTGTTTTTCTTCTTCTTTGCTTACATTTGTATATGACCTTGTGTTTTTCAAAGAATTTTCATGTTCCTGTAGTTTTAGGTAGATAAGACTAATTATTACTGTCCCAATTTCCATCTGATGAACCTAGGGCCCAGAAAAATGAAAAGACTAACATAAATTTACAGACCTGGTGATGTGTGAAGCTGCAGTCAGAGCCAAGACTACATGTTTACTCTTAGACTAGTGTTCTTTCCTTTAGTAATTTCAAAAATAAAATTAGAGTCTCTTAAAAGATAATTTAAGTGCACATAATGTGATTTTTTTTTTAATCTTGGAAAAAATAGCATTTTTTTGGAAGGTTCTGGTTAAAATACAATACCCTGACTTTTTAAACAGAATTTTACTGTTTAGAGCTGTTTTAGGTTCACAGCAAAATTGAGCTGAAGGTACAGAGATTTCTCATTTACCTCCTGCAATACCCTGACTTTTATGACTTGTTTTCTATACGTGACCTATTATATAGGGGGAATGTGAAGGGGAGATCTCACTTAATCCCATTTTTGGGGGTGCCTTCAGGACCTCAGGCAGCCTATATGCAATATGTCTTGCTTAAAGGCAGAAAACAGTTTTTTGCATCTGAACACATTTATATATTTTCTTGTGAGAGAAATTAGTGAAAATTAAAATATTAGTTTTTGTCAAGAGTGGCTTAAAAAACTAAAATTCTTTCTAAAATACCTTTTGCTTCATACATGTCTAACACAAATTGTCTTTTTTCCTATTCATTTACCTCATTTTACTAGTTAATCAAACCTTTACAATAACATATGGACAAAAAAGCAATGCAGCATTATTCCCTTACAGAAATTTCACCCCTTAGCCTTTTTGTTTTCCTATTGAATCATAACAATCTTTTCCTATCATTTCAAATTGGTAGTATCTGTTGTTCATTCACCTGCATTCAGAAGATCATAAGATCCTATTACAGTCACATTAGCACTAACCTGCTTTAAATGAAAAAAATGTGTATATCCCTGTAAGTTTTTTACTAAATTGATATATAATTTTAAAAGCATTATTTACGTTGTAGCCTATCTCTCTGGTTTATCTCTCAGGGTATAGAATTCTTGAATACGGTATCATTTATTTTTATCTCTCTATGGAATCATCCAGGCTTTGATTCATTATGGAAGAGAAATTTCTTATAATGTAGTATTCTTTCTCACTTCCTTGAAAAAAAATTGCATGGAATCATAAGGTTGTATGGTAACAAGAGATTTTATAGGCCGTTTAAACTGACTCTTTGAATTCCCCGTGCGTATGCCATCCAAGGTCACCTATTTGCTACTTTGATACTTTGTATAATGGGGAGGTCGCCACTTCACTTTAACTATATGCCCTCAGGGATAAACCAGGTTGGTTGCCTATCCAATTATGTATGGTTCCTTTAACCCACCAGCAAATATGGGGCTTTATTTATATCTGTACAGTATGCCCAAGCTTCCTTGAATCCTGGACATCTGGAGAGTGTGCTCTGCAATTGGAGTCAATCTGCGATTGTTTAGACTGTCTGGAAGCAAGGCAGGCTGACTTCATTTGGAGCTGGAAGCAGGGGCAAGCTGACAGCAACTTATAGAACATGGAGATTCCTGGCTAGCTGCTTGCTAGAAAGAAAATGTTTTAAGTGAACTTAGGTTTCCAGATGTCCCACTAAAAAGTACATAATTGCCATGACAGAGGATGAAAAAAGGAAAATGTATAGTATGTGAATTAATTACTTTTTCCCTGATTATTTTTTACTTAACGTTTGGCAGCACAGTTTCCATAAATTTTATTTTTTAGAACGTGTTTTTTTTTTTTTCGCATCAGAACAACTGTACAGAATGCTAATAGACCCACAACTTTTCTTAGTAAGATTTTTATGTGCATTCTTTTTCACTTAGTTCACACATTATTCCATATACTAAAAATTCTTTGTTTCTGCTTTCTGAAGAATAGCATAATTTTATAACATAAAATAATTTCAACAATATCAAATCAATAACCAACATTTATGGTACCTTATGAAATAGGCTAGTTTGCTCAAGTATTTCTATCTTCCTGTAAAAGAGAGTGCAATAAAGGTAGCGCCTTTAAAAACTTTTAATCAGGTGAGGTAGAGCTGCATTTGAAGTCACCATTCTGTTTTTCCTAGCAGTGTTTCCATCTTGCTTTGCTCTCCTTGCACCCCTGTAGTTAACTCTATGCTTGATTGCCTCAGGGGAGGCAGGAAAAAGGCTGAACTCAGAAATAGCCTGCTTGTCTTTCTGACATTTGTCATGAAGAAGCCTAAGCCCTTAGGGGAACTTAGAGAGTTTTGCGGAGAAGGTAAAAGTTGGTATTTAAGGGTATAGACAAAGTATTTTGGTCAGAAACAAGCAGAGGAGAGAGCAGAGTATTCCTCTGGGCTGTGCGGGAGACAGAGCAGAGAGAGAGGGAAGGAGAAGAGGAGGAAGGGTTGAATGAAACGGATCAATGAAAGATTTCTGTGGTCTGGAGGAAGGATTCTGCCTTTGCTTTACAACAGTGCTGATGGAACATCAGCAAGATCCTAAAGAGGAAACGACTGTCTAGTGCATGTAGTGCGGTGTTAATTGATACACAGTAGTCTTGTAAGAGTGACATGGAAACAATGGGAGTTACCTGGAGTTACCAGATGTAATCGCTCATATGTCCTGGGACAAGGGATGCAGCAACGTGTGTGAACCTGAGTACTGATCCCTGGCAACTTCTGCTCCCACCTTGCTACTGCATAGTTAATGGCATACATTTTGGAGAAGCAGAGATAAAAGATAATTCTCAGGAAGAACTGAAGATAAGTTCGTCCACCAGTCCAGCAGAATAGAAACTCAGGAAAAAATATTACAATGAATTATAGAAACTGAATGTATAATACATGTAAGTGTGTTTACTGAGAGGCACACTTGCTTACAATCAATAACTATTTTTATTTTTTCCCCACTTAAACAAATTAAAGTAAAATTTACAGACATTCCCTTTTAGTACACAATTCTATGAGTTTTTGCAAACACCCAGTCTTGTAACAACTGCCACAATCAACACGTAGAACATTTCTCTCACTCCCCTAAATTCTCCAGTGCTCCTTTGTAGTTAATCCCTCTCTCCTGGCAACAATTGATTTGTTTTTGCCCCTTTTGCAAGAATGTCAGAAATTGAATCACAAACTATTAAGTCCTATGAATCTTATTTTTCTTTGAATAATGCATTTGTAATTCATTCATGTTGCATGTATCAGCAGTGGGCTACTTTTTATTCCTGAGTAGTATTTAATAGTATGTATGTACCACAGTTGTTTCCAGCTTTTGTGGTTGCAAATAAAGCTGCTATAAACATTAGCATACAGGATTTTGTGGGAATATAGGTTTTCATTTAACTTGGGTAGAAACTACAAGTGGGATTGCTGCATTGTGTAGTATATGTTTAACTTGGTAAGATTCTGCCAAATAGATTTCCAAGGTGGCTGTAAGTTTGCATTCTCATCAACAATGTATGAGGAGTTCTAGTTACTCCACCTTGTATTGCCAATTTAAATATATTCGTTATGTTAAGTGTATAACAGTATCTCATCGTGGCTTTAATTTTCATGGCTTATTTGCCATTTTTATATTTATGATACATTATCTGTTCAAATGTTTTGTCCACTTTTAAATTGGTTTGTAAATGTTGGGTTTTTAGACTTCTTTTTCTATTCTGGTTAAAAGTCCATATCAAACATGTCATTTGGTAAAACTTTCTCCCAGTTTGTGCTTTGTATTATCTTCCTACCGGTATCTTTTGAAGAGCAAGTTTTTATATTTGATTAGGTAAAATATGTAAAAAAAAATTTGGCTTAGACTTTTGATGTCCTATCTAAGAACTCTTCGCTTATTCCACAGTTACAAAGTGTTTTGGTATTTTTTTATTCTGCTTTTTCTTCTGGAAGTTTTCTAGTTTTTACACAGAAGTTTGATAATTCTAGGTTTGTGATCCAATTTCAGTTAAGTTTTTGTAAGGTACAAAGTCTGTATCTAGGAATTTTGTTTTGCTTTGTGCAAATGGGCATTTATTGTTCCAGAAATATTTGTTGAAAATACTACCCTTTCTTTATTGAATTGCTTTTGTACCTTTATTGAAACTTGGTTTCCTATGTGTGGATCTGCTTTTGGAGTCTCCACTGTGTTCATATATATATATATGTTATATATATATATATAATATATATTATATATATTATATATTATATAATAGATATATAAAACCTTTCTCTAATACCAACTGGTTTGACTATCATAGCTTTAAGTAAGCCTGGAAGTTAAGTAGTATGAGTCTTCCAACTTTGTTTTTGCTTTCAAAAATATTCCAGCTATTCTTTTTTCTTTGCCTTTCCTTGGAAATTTTAGAATCAGCTTGGCAATTTCTAAAAAAAAAAAAAAAAAAAAAAAAAAAAAAAAAAAAAAAAAAAAAAAAAATCCTACTGGAATTCCATTGAATCTGTAGGTTAATTTGGGGGAAATTAACATATTAATAATGTTGAGTCATCTGATCCATGAACATAATATATATCTCCTTTTATTTAGCTCTTTGATTTCTTTTATCAGTATTTTGTAGTTCTCAGTATAAAGGTCTTAGAGATATTTTGCAAGATTTGTACAAAAATATTTCAGGCTTTTTGTTGCTATTGTAAATTATGCTTTTAAAATTTTAATTTTCAAGTGTTCATTGCTGTTATAGATGGTCCCCTACTTATAATGGTCCAACTTACAATTTTTCAACTTTATGATGGGTTTATCAGGATTTAGCCTCATCATAAATTGAGGAGCTTCTTATTTATGATAGGGTTATAATTTCTACTGAATGTGTATTGTTTTCACATTATCATAATATAAACAAATCTTGTCTAATAATTGTTAGCCAGGGACCATCTGCTATGTTGCCAGCATTAAATGAATTTTCAACTTATTTTTTTTTTTGCTTAAAATAGACATTTCAGGATGTAACTTCATCGTAAGTTGAGAAGCATTTGCATACAGTAATATGATTGCCCATGTATCCTCTACCTTTGCTAAAATCACTTATTAGTCCTAGTAGCTTTCTAAAGTATGTTTTTGAGATTTTCTCTTTTGGCAATCATGTTACCTATGAATCAAGACTATTTTATTTCTCATTTTCCTATCTGTATTCTTTTTTTCTCTCTTGCCTTATTGCACTGGCTTGGACTTTCAGTATATTGTTGAATAGAAATACTGAGAATATCTTTGCCTTGATTCTGGTCTTGGGGAAAAGCATTCAGTTTTTCATCATTTGATGTTATCGTAACTCTTCTGATGGTGCCCTTTATATGGTTGTGGAAATTTTCTTTCATTCCTAGTTTTCTGGGAGTTTTTAATCATAAATGAATGTCAGATTATGTCGAAGGCTTTCTCTGTGTCTATTGATATGATCATTTGTTTTTTTCCTTTGTATTCTGTTGATATGATGAATTACGCTAACTGATATTTGAATATTGAACCTACTTAGCATTTTTGGGACCAACTCTACCTAGTCATGATGTGCTATACTTTTCATAGGCTGTTGAATTTTATTTGCTAGTACTTTGTAAAAATTTTTGCATCTATGTTTGTGAGAGATATTTGTCTATAATTTTCTCTCTTTCTTGGCATGGTTTTTGGCATGGAGGTAATGCTAGCCTCATACAATTCATTGAAAAATGTTCCCATCTATATTATTGGAGAATTTGTGTAGAATTGGTATTATTTCTTGGTCAAGAATTTTTTATGATGAAAAGAAAAGCCAGATATTTAATCATATTAAAATTTTTACTTTAGTATTCAGTCAGCTAAAATACCAGAACCCCTTATTACATGAGGGAGCTTCTATGAAGATAATTTTACTGTGGGGTATTTTGAGGATAACTAGTGAAAGCAACTCCAGTGTCTCCAGCTCTAGAGCAATCTCTGTTGATGTTAGATGGAAGGAAACCAACGTGTTGGGCACAGATGTTGCACCAGGCACCTAGATGTTGTTTGTTTGTTTGTTTGTTTGTTTTGAGATGGAGTCTTCCTCTTGTCACCCAAGCTGGAGTGCAGTGATGCGATCTCGGCTCACTGCAACCTCTGCCTCCCGGGTTCAAGCGATTCTCCTGCCTCAGCCTCCCAAGTAGCTGGGATTACAGGCACACACCACCATGCCTGGCTAATTTTGTATGTTTAGTAGAGACATGGTTTCACCATGTTGCCCAGGCTGGTCTCGAATTCCTGACCTCAGGTGGTCTGCCCTCCTTGGTCTCCCAAAGTGCTGGGATTATAGGAGATCATTGGTTTTATTTCATGAATGAGACATAGGGTAAGAGTCCACCCCTCCCATGCCCCCGAATTCCTCCCAAATAAGGATTTGCCCAACCACAGGGAAGAAGAGAAGTAGCGATGCTAATACTAGATGCAGGCTTGGCCTGTGTCATTGAGATGGAGCCCAGTATCCCATTTCTACATTGTCTAATATTTGATTCCTGTCACTTGGTCCAGAAACATGGGTAATAGAAATGCTATAGAAATTAGTGGTATTTAAGGGTTAAATAGATTGATAACTGGCTTAGTCAGTTATAGCCCTGAGGGATGGCAAGACTCAGAAAATCTCAACTACAACAGGACTGTGAGCTATAGTTGTGGCTGTAAGAAAACAGAAAGAACTCTACTCCTACTGTATCTCTTTTAGAATATAAAGTAGGAATTTCTGTCTTTACAGAAGTAAAGGGAAGAGGGCGCTTATCCTTGTTTTATTTCACCCCCTGTTGAAGAGACTTGATCCCAGGACACACAAGTACTCTGACAGGTAGAGGTTGTGGTTGTATTGTGCGGCTTTGCTTAAGGCAGGGTGTATGTGTTCAATTCAGGGAGTAGAGCACAAAAACTCAGAAGGAAGAAGGCATTTTCTATGTAGTAAAACAGCTTTTTAAATTTTTGTCAGTTCTGGAATTATTTCTCAAATGGATCAGAATTTGAGAGAAGAGAGGAGTGTTATCTATTGCCTTCCACTATAAACTTCAACATATTGGCGCATGGACTGGGAACCTTAAGAAATAGTCCCAAGTGCTGATGTTTGCAGGCTGAAATCTAGGAGAAGTTGAGCCTTCCACAGTGGCTAGGGCAATAGCTGTAGGCTTTGATAATTTTGTAGGCCAAGCTCTCTTGGGTATTTGACCTTAGTGATTGGCAAGGGCTTATGTTTTGCTTTTGTATCTGGATTTTCACATGTCCAAAGAAGGCATAGATTTGTCTTGTGGAGTTGTGCTTTATAATGCAGACTTTTAAAGTATTAGCAGTTGTCTAATGGCTCTCTTACACAATGTCTTCTGCCAGGATTGTAGGCCTGGGCCTTAAACTACAAAAACTGAGACTGTGTTCCACAATGTTACAATGAATGAGACATGGTCTCTAAATTGTATTAGGTATTAGCAGTTAGCATAAGGCCCACCTGCAAAAATTCTGTTACTCTTTATCTTGTTTGGAATTGCATTCAGTATGGAGGAGGCCAAGGAGAGAAATACGAAGGTCTAAACCTTATCATCTCTCTTTTTCTCTGTGAGACTTCTTGGGCAGGTTACCTCTTTTAATCTACTAATAATTAAAAAAAAATTCCTTTTACAGATGTTTGTCAGGGAAATGCAAATTGAAAGCGAAATCAGATACCACACCACACCCAATAGAATGGCTACTATCAGAAAAACAGAATAACCACTGTTGGCAAGGATGTGGAGAAATTGGAACCCTTGCACGCTGTTGATGGAAATATAAAATGGTATAGCCAGTATGGGGAACAGTATGGTGGTTTCTCAAAAAATTCAAAATAGTATTACCATATGATCCAGCAATTCTACTTTTGGATATATGCTCCAAAGAATTGAAAGCAAGGTCTTGAAGATATTCTTTATTTTATTTTTTTGAGACGCAGTCTCACTCTGTCACCCAGGCTGGAGTGCAGTGGCGTGATCTCGGCTCACTGCAACCTCCGCCTCTTTGGTTCAAGCAATTCTCTGCCTCAGCCTCCTGAATAGCTGGAGTGGCAGGCGCCCACCACCATGCCCGGCTAATTTTTTTGTATTTTTAGTAAAGACGGGATTTTACCATCTTGGCCAGGTTGGTATTGAACTCCTGACCTCGTGATCCACCCACTTTGGCCTCCCATAGTGCTGGGATTACAGACGTGAGCCACTGCATCCAGCTCGAAGAGATATTTTTACACCCATGTTCATAGCAGCATTATTCACAATAGCCAAAAGGTAGAAGCAATCCAGTGTTCACTGACAGATAAACAATATGTAGTATGCATGTACAACAGAATAGTATTCAGCCTTAAAAAGGAAAGAAATTCTGACATTTGCTGTGACTTGCATGAACATTGGTGACATGCTAAGTGAAATAAGCCAGTCATAAAAAGACAAATACTGTATGATTCTACTTACATGAGGTACATGAAGTAGTCATATTCATAGAGATAGAAAGTGGAATGGTGGTGGACAGGGCCTCAGGAAAGGGATGAATGGGGAGTTGTTTAATGGGTGTAGAGTTTTAGTTTTCAAGATAAAAAGAGTTGTGGAGACTGGTTGTAGAACAGTGTGAATGTACTTAACAGTACTGAAGTATACAGCCAAAAGTGGTAAAGATGGTACATTTTATGTTATGTATATTTTACCACAACTAAAAATACAAATAATAAAAAGTACTAAAAGAATTTTTCTCAAAGAGAAGTTAGACTTGGCTGTATCCCCTTTACTTTTCATACCAGTTCGCCTGTCCTCCAAGATCTTTACTTTAAGGAAGTCTCTTTCTCCAATTCAAACAGTCTTACTTCCTTTACCTGAGCCAAAGTGTCATGCAAATACTTTATTGGGACTTATAATCTCAGGGCAGGGAGAGTGAGGAAACAGAGGGCAATGAGGAAAAGAGGGTAAAGAGGAAAAGAAGGTAAACATATATAAGGTGGCATGTTACTGAGTTGGCCATGTGTTCATAACAAATCATGAGTGGTTGCTCAACCATGTGGGACATAACTGGAAGGACGTGGGAAGACAGATTTCTTTGACAGCACCTTTCCACCACCTGTTACTCAGTAGTTAAAATTCTCATTTTAGGGAGTTTATTCCCTCACATTTCCAGTTTATATCACTTAGCCCCTCAAAAGAGACAGCCCCTGGGGAAGCTGGACTCCATGCCCTGTGGTTTAGCACTTCAACCAAATATAAAAGTGATAGAAGAAACCAGCACTTTTGTGGGTTCAAGCAGTGACATGGTTTTGCAGTGTCCTCACCCAAATCTCATCTTGAGTTGTAATCATCACAGTCCTGTGTCATGGGAGGGACCCCATGGGAGGTAATTGGATCATGGGAGTGGTTTCCCACATGCTGTTCTTGTGATAATGAGTGAGTCTCACAAGATCTGATGGTTTGTTAAACATCTGGCATTTACCCTGGTTGTACTCACTCCATCCTGCCACCATGTGAAGAAGGTGCTTGCTTCTCCTTTGCCTTCTGCCATGGTTGTAAATTTCCTGAGGCCTCCCCAGCCATGTGAACTGTGAGTCAATTAAACTTCTTTATAAATTACCCAGTCTCAGGTATTTCTTCATAGCAGTGTGAGAACGGACTGTTACAGTAAATTGGTACTGGCTAGTGGGGTGCTGCTGTAAAGATACCCAAAAATGTGGAAATGACTTTGGAAGTGGGTAACAGGCAGAGATTGGAACAGTTTGGAGGGCTCAGAGGAAGACAGGAAGATGTGGGAAAGTTTGAGACTTCCTAGAGACTTGGAGATCTCAGAAGACAGGGAGATAAGGGAAAGTTTGGAACTTCCTAGAGACTTGTTGAATGGCTTTGACCAACATGCTGATAGTGATGTGGACAATGAAGTCTAGGCTGAGGTGGCCTCAGATGGAGATGAGGAACTTGTTGGGAACTGGATTACAGGTCACTCTTGCTATGCAAAGAGACTGGCCATATTCTACCCCTGTCCTAGAGATCTGTGGAACTTGGAATTTGAGAGAGATGATTTAGGGAATCTGGCAGAAGAAATTTCTAAGTACCAGAGCATTCAAGAGGAAGCAGAGCATAAAAGTTTGGAAAATTTGCAGCCTGACAATGTGATAGAAACGAAAACCCCATTTTCTGGGGAGAATTGCAAGCTACCTGCAGAAAGTTGTATAAGTATCAAGGAGTCAAATGTTAATCACCAAGACAGTGGGGGAAAATGTCTCCAGGGCTTGTCAGAGACCTTCACAGCAGCCCCACCCATCACAGGCCTGGAGGCCTAAGAAGGAAAAATGGTTATGTAGCCTGGGCCCAGGGACCCCTGCAGCCTTGAAACATGGTGCTCTGCATCCCAGCTGCTTCAGCTTCAGCTGTGGCTAAAAAGGGCCAACATACAGCTCAGGACATTGCTTCAGCGAGTGCAAGCCCCAAGCCCCAAGCCTTGGCAGCTTCCATGTGGTGTTGGTACTGTGGGTACACAGAAGTCAAGAACTGAAGTTTGGAAACCTCTGTCTAGACTTCAGAGATGTATGGAAATGCCTGGATGTCCAGGCAGAAGTCTGCGCAGAGGCAGAGTCCTCATGGAGAACCTCTGCTACAGCAGTGTGGAAGGAAAATGTGGGGTCAGAGCCCCAACACAGAGTCTTCACTGGGGCACTGCCTCATGGAGCTGTGAGAGGAAGGCCACCATCCTGCAGACCCCAGAATGGGAGGTCTACATACAGCTTGCACTGTGTGCCTGGAAAAGCCACAGGCACTCAATGGCAGCCCATGAAAGCAGCTGTTAGGGGGGTTGTGCTTTGCAAAGCCACAGGGCAGAGCTGCCCAAGGCCATGTTGTGGGAGACCACCTTTTGTATCAGTGTGACCTGGATGTGAGTCATGGGGTCAAAAGAGATCATTTTGGAACTTTAAGGTTTAATGACTGCCCTGTGGGGTTTCAGACTTGCATGGGGCCTCTAGCCCCCTTGTTTTGGCCAATTTCTCCCATGTAGAATGGGTGTATTTACCCAATGCCTATGCCCCCATTGTATATAGGAAGTAACTAATCTACTTTTGATTTTACAGGCTCATAGGTGGAAGGGACTTACCTTGTATCGGAAGAGACTTTGCACTTGGACTTTTGGATTAATGCCGGAATGACCTAAGACTTTGGGGGACTGTTGGAGGGGCATGATTGTGTTTTGAAATGTGAGGACATGAGATTTGGCAGGGGCCAAGGTCAAATTGATATGGTTTGGCTCTGTTTCCCCACCCAAATCTCACCTGGAATTGTAATAATCTCCACATGTCATGGGAGGTACTCAGTGGGAGATAATTAAATCACAGAGGCAGTTACCCCTATGCTGTTCCTGTGATAGTAAATGAGTTCTCATGAGATCTGATGGTTTATAAGGAACATTTCCCTCTTTGCTAGCACTTCTCTCTCCTGCTGCCATGTGAAGAAGGACATGTTTGCTTCCCCTTCTGCCATGGTTGTAAGTTTCCTGAGGCCTCCCTAGCCATGCTGAACTATGAGTCAATTAAACCTCTTTCCTTTATAAATTACCCAGTCTCAGGTATGTCTTTAATAGCAGTGTGAGAACAGACTAATACACGCAGGTTCCGGTAATGGGGTCTGTCCACTGGAGCGCCTCTGGCTCAGCTGTGGCAGACACAGTGGAGGCCATGCTAGCAGATAAGGAGGTTTTGGGGAAGGCAGTGGCATCTAGAGCACTCCATGAGCAAGTTGTCAAGTGTCTGGGAGACAACTGGTAACCTATTAGACCTGAGAGGGCATTATTAACTGTGCCCCAAACTAAAACATACTAAACAAACAAACCCCAAACAAATATCAGTATCTGTCAGAGGCAGTGGCAGTGACCACTACGCTAGGAATGCATTTTAAAATTAGGGTGGGGAGGCTGTGTTGTTTGCAGTCCAGTGCTTAACTGGCTCAAAATAGAGTTGGGAATTTTTAGAGCTTTAATATGCTGGATGAAAGAAAACAAGTGACATGATGACTGGAACTGCCACCACTGAATTTTCTAAACTTTAAGAAAAGGCAAGAAAATTGCTTTTAGAAGAAGAGAAGTTGAGAATATGCCCAAGTGAATCCTCCCCACCTGCAATTATGGTAAATGTCTTTGTTTCAATTAATCTAATGATAATATATTTCATTCTCATTAAGTTCCAAGATGTAGATTCTGGACAAAGAGTCTGGCATACTGGAAAGGAAAAAATATGTGAATCTTTGGGTCAGTGGTTCATTGAAGAATACTGACATTAAAAAAATGCTTATAATAATGTGTGTTAAGTGCTATAAGAAAGGTATGTGATAGTGTATTTTGAATTCACATAAATGGAACATCCAACCAGACTTTGAAGGCCAGGAAAGTTGTCCAGAGAAAAGTAATATCTAGGATTAATCCTAAAAGATGAGTGAGGGTTGGTTGGCTAAATAAGGCTGAACAGCCAAACTGTTAAGAGGGCTCAGGAAATTTCATCTAAATTATAGCTGAAAGGCAAACCTGGTAAACCTCGATATGGGTCAATAAATTTTGGTGTGTGTTTTGAAAATCTTCTAAATTCTTCTCATGGTCACAGACCCCATCTGAGACCAGGTCTTGTTAGTATCTCTGCAGTTTCAGAGGAATGTGCAGGAAGTGGGAAAATTTAGATAAATAATAAAGCATTTTATTCAATTAAAATTAAGGACATGTGTGGGAAAGCTAAAGGTAAATTATTAGATGACGCAGTACTACATTGAGCAAAAATCTTCTGTCCCAGAATGTGGTAGGTGACAATAAAGATACAGATCTATAAATTTTTATTTTCTTAGAGGACAAAACCAAAACAATTATAGAAAGAGTTTAATTATGAAAGGATTTTGTCAGTTAGGTAGATAAACCTGAGAGTTTATAGATTTTAGTACCTGAAAAATCTCTTTAAGTAGAGTAAATATTCTAATTTACATAACAGCCCTTGTGGCAGAGACAATGCCCTGTTTTACTACATCATTTCCTCTTCCTGGATACTCCAGAAGACAATATTTCTCAGCCTCCTTGAGGTTAGGTTAGGACTGAGTTTTATGTGATGGAATTTTGGCCAATGGAATGTGAGTAAAAAACCTTGAGCTCTAAAAAATTTCTGACATATTCTGTACCCCTCCTTCTCTTTTTTATGTTGAATTTGGAAGACAGGATTGTCTATTTTGTAGCTAAAAAGCAGAAGCAACTTGAATCTTTGACTCATAGCTTAGAAGAACCACTGAGTAGAACCAATCTATATCAGACTGTAATTGAACAAGAAGTAAATGTTTGTTGTGCTAAGCTACTGGTATTACTGGAATTATTTGTTCTTGAAGCAGAGCCTGATCTATCCTGACAGATGTACTCTTCCTTCCAGAGGTTTTCCCATGCCCTCTTTTGGACTTGATGGGGGTCATTTGGGACAATAAGGCCTGATAACTCCTTGGACTTAGGAAGCGAGAGAGCAGGAATCAAGAAAAGCTTTTGTGTTTTTTGGTTTGTGTAGAAAATATGATGGATTGAGATAAAATTTTTCAAAATAGGCCCAATGAAGAAGAGCAGATTCAAGGAGTAAAGGTATGATTTTAAATTGGACATGTTATGTTGAAAAGATATTTGGCCTTATATCATGCAGGACCTTATAAATGCCTTTGAGAGAAAGCAGTGTTTTTATATGTCTAATTTTCTTTAGTATCTAGTATTTATATACAATTTATATTTGTTGATGGGTTGGTTCCCTTAGCTGTGTGTTTGTGTTTGTGTGTGTATGTATGCACACATGCCTAGAATTGCTTTGAGTTGTCTATACACTCACATGAAGTACAAGTAGCTTGTTTAAATCACAATAGTATATTTATATTCCTTCTTTCCTTCACTTTCTCTCCGACGTCTTTTCTGAATGTTTTTAGTCAGCATGTTCTTACTCTTTTTAAAGATATTTCTCATTAGGTAGATTGTAAAAGCCAACACCAAATGTTAAATCCAAGTTTGTTACACAAGCAGTTTGGAAGGTCAGAATGATCTCCACAAGATGCATACCAGAAGCTAACTCAATTTTTGATTTTCCCAAATGACTTTTCTTGTGAAATCTGGTTTTCACATCTCCCTATGCTTTTCCCCAATGGCCTGCTTTTATATTTCAAAATATAACCAGGAAAAAGTATTTTAGAAAAGTTATTGGTTTTAATTTATCTTTGTAATCTCTTGGATTATTCCTGGGTATTTTTTTCCTAGAAGAGTATTTTGTATAGCATGGGTATTAAACGAGTCTTGTTGACTGGTTTAAAGATCTTAGTTAATTTGAGCTAGAAGAAAATTTACAGATCATCTGGTCCAACCCTGTCCTTTTATCGTTGTGAAACAAAAGCCTAGATAATTGAAATGTCTTGGCCAAGTTCACAAGGTTAGGCTTAGACCTGCTGCTATTACTAATGATGCTGCTCCCTTATTTATGTGCATAAGTTGTCAGTTTCACAAAGCCTTCATTTATCTCATTTGTTCCTACGGTAACTATGTGAGATAAGAAATACAGAGATTATCAGTCCTTTTGGTTTTTTAACAAATGAAAAAATTGAGGCCCAGAGGAACTAAGTCAAATAGTTAGATTATCTTACTCATTTATACACAAATATTGATTGAGCTCTTATTATGTGCCAGGCACTATTCTAGTTTTGTTCTAAAAACAGGCAAATGCTTTGTCCTCCTTGTGTCAGGGAGAATGAAAGTGAAAACGCTCTAATAAATAATAGCTGAAATGAGTGAGCTTGCCTTCTGACTTCAGTCCAGTGGTGTTTTTCTCTACATCTCTGCCAATTAATTAAAACAAATAACATTTCTGGTGGATTGATTAATTCTCCTTTACTGAAGAGAAACAGCCCCTTTAAAGAATTTATCCTGTAAAGAGTGCAAAACATTTTAGATGCAGCAATAAAAAGAGGGCTTTAGAGAGTTATATAATTTTATGTGCTCAAGAGAATATGGAGAAACATCAGTACATGTTCCCTTTCTCTCCAGCTTTGAGATTTATGATTGGTCTGTTACAATAATAATAACTGAATATTGGTGCAAGAAATATATTTGATTCAGTGGGTAACATTTGACAGCCTTAACTTGTGAAATGTAGAAAAGTTCTTGCAGGAAGCTCCGGCAGAATGTGTAATATACAAGAAGGTATTCAGGGAACAGAAAAATAAAATGAAAGGAACCTGCTACCCAATCTGTTTCATTAAATATGAAAATTAAAATGCCTTAACAAAATGCTTTCTCTTCCTCTCTCCTCCCAACAAACAAAAGCTTTGGTAGGCAGCCTGAAATTGCTCATCAAGGAAAAAGACCAGACTCGGATTTTAAATGGCTTCTTCTGAATGAAGCAATTAATGCTAAAAGGAACATGTTGTCTCCTCAGCATTTATAAGGTAAAACATTCATTGTACTTGCTGGCACTCTATCAAGTATCTCCTTGGCCTAAGCCAGTAGAGAAATGCTTTGCTGCATGTGCTCTTGGCCTCTGCTAATCAGGAGGATTTGGCTGATAAACTTGACAGGAGCGGTTCTCCCTAGGACGGGAAATGTGCTCTTGAGTCTCTCTCGCTCAGACCCTGGCCAGCCAGCCGTGGCAGGCCCATCAAGGCTGGCATCTCACCTATTTCCCAATTAGGGATGGTACTGCTCTATGCTTGTTTAGGATTTGAAATGCATTAGAGTAATGCAGCAGAGTACTGTCTTTACTTTGTTGTATTTGTTCTGATTATTCAGCTTTTTCAGGTAATATTTTAAGAATATTACCTTCTTAAAGTTACTTATTATTCGTTGACTCACTAATTCACGTGTTTATTCAGAGCACATTAATTAATGAGTTCCAGTGTGCTGGAGACAGCTTTGGGGAGGCTCTGGAGTAGGTACACAGAATAAGACATGGTGCTTGTCTTTAAGGAGCCTCAGTCTAGTGGAAGAAGCAGGCAGAGAAATTCCTTGTGACAATAAAACATAGTGGCTTAGAAAAGAAGCATATTTAAAGTGCAAGGGGAGCTCAGAAGGGGTGACAAAAGCTCCGTCCTGTATGGTGATTTAAAGCAATGGCTTTCAAACTGTTCGGTGACAACCCTGGGAGATGGGGAAAGTGAAAGACACAGATTAACAAGAGAGTTTAGATTATTCTTCTGCCAGATCCCCTCAGAAGAAGGGCTTTCTCTTTTGTTTCATGTATACATATTATGATATTTTTTTAAGAACAAAGGACTTTGTGTATATGTGTATATATATATATACACACACACGTGTAAATATATTAATACAGATTTTCTTCATTAACTCATTTAATACTCTAATAATCTTGGCAGCAGGAGGCAATGTCCTCTCCATTTTATGTATGAGGAAACTATTTATCTTACATGAACATTTGTTATTTCATGGTCAGTGCTAAAAATAGTAATCTTTATTTTTTCCTCCATAAAACCAAACTACTGAAATATTTTCACATTCAATTTGGGAAGGTGCACTGCTGGCACAGAGCAAGATAAGAAATTGTTCAATGGGTAAGTGATGGCAGAGTCTAGACCTATCTTTGTATACAGTAACCCATGTTAAATAAATACAAACTTTTAATTTATTAGCTTGAAAGTTAAATAAACTTTTGACCAAAGTAATATTAGATCTTGCAATGAGATCTTAAGTGATTTACTTTAATCTCTTCTACCTTCAATTTAGTAGGTAATCTCTTAGGTCTCTGTCCACTCAGAATGTTTGCTTTTACTTCTTGTTTTCCAATATTGGATGTTTTATTTAATTAATTTCTAGGCAACTACATAAAAAAGTCTGCTTATACTCAGACAAAAACTTTTCTTACTGTTTTTAATGTTTACTTTGAGATAATAATGTAGCATTGGAAGGAAAACCTGTATTATAGAGTCAGAGCAAGTCAAATCCTTGTTGTTCTACAAACAAGATATATAACCTTGGGCAAGTTTCTTTTTCTCCCTTGGCTTCAGTGTTCTCAGGTGTAAAATGGGGATATTAATCCCAGCTAACCTCCCTTATTGTTTTTGAGGATCAAAAGAAATGATATACTAGAAATTACACAGTGAATTTATAAAGTACTACATAAATGAAGGTGCTTATTATTTACTGAGCCCTGGGCCTGTCAGACCATATGATCTTCTTCCAGGGTTGTCTGTTTATAGTTGATTAATTCCTCTTTCTCTCCACCCCACCCCTTTTGAGGTCCAAAAAGGTAGGAGATTGGCAAAGAAATAAAAAGCCACAGCTTTCATGTAAACAACTCCTCCCCCAATTAATCCTTCTTTGGTCCCTCTATTCATATGTCTTCTTAATCAAAAGGTACAAAGGAAGTATCACCTTCAAGCCCCATGTTAGGATTCTGCCAGCTCAGGGGCCCCAGATTTCAGAAAAGACCATCCTCTTCCTTTGCAGAATTCTTTATGTCAGACTTATTTTTCTCATTGAGAGATTCCATTGCCTATTCAGAATATGGAGCTGCAGGGTGTTTTGTGTGTGTGTGTGTGTGTGTGTGTGTGTGTGTGTGTGTTCGGTATATTTTGTTTTATTTTTTAAAATGTCTTTAGTGATCAGAAAAAAATGCTTCTGTAAGAACATCACCCTGATGGCACTCCATCTTTATTGTCTCATATCAGATTAACTTTTCTGACAAAGTACAAAGTGGATTTCTCCCTGCCAGCACTATAAGCACTGCCGATGCCTGGAAGAGAGCTGGGCTCTTTTCCTGAGTTCACAGCGTCATTATAGATAATAAAAATTCTGGAAGCAGGACTTTACTGACAATTTTGGTTTGGGGGATGATGCATGAGACAGAGAAAAGTCCATTTTGGGCAATGAGGTGCTGACACCAGGAAAACCCTTTGTTCCACATAAAATAAGTCAATTTGACTCAGGAGATACTTGGAGGGTAGAGCTATATTCTCATAAGGTGGAATGACCTTCTTCTAGTATTAAAAAAATACCACTCTGCTTTCAGACAGAACTTGAAGGTTATTCTTCTTTCCTTAGTTGAGGGAATCTGGTCAGAGAACAAGATAATAAATAGGCTTAACTCCTAGTTTTGCCACTTATTAGCTCGATGTCACTAAGACTGGCCACTGGTTATTTATAAATTGGGAAAAAATACCTGCCTTATTATCCCCTGGTATGTTGTGAGGGTTAAGTGAGAATTGCTTCATGTGTATGATGCTTTCTGGTTTTAAAGCATTTTTATATGGGAAATGGGTGCATGTGATTAAGAGTGTGTTTTTTTTGGGGCAGCAAAATGTGTCTGAATTCCATTTCCATCACTTCCTGGCTCTAGGACCTTGTGTAATTTACTTAAGCTTGCTGAGCTTAGATCTACTCATTGTTCAAATGGAAATTGGATCTCCAAATTTATGGGGACATCAGAAGGATTAAATGATACAAGTGAAGTGTTTACCTTGGTACCTGATGTTTGCTATGTATTCTATAAATTATTGCTAGTTGTATCTTATTTGATCCCTACCAAACCCTGTAGGGAAAGAAAGCCAGCTCTTATTCACATGATTTCATTGTGAAATAATTGCTAACCAGAAGTACAGAAAGATGAGTGTGATGATGATCTAGGGTTTGAATCCACTTTCTAGACTTAAATCCAGCAGGAATATCCTGTAAAACAACATATAAACTTAGAGCTTCTGACCTCTAAGCTGTCAGTAATTACAGATCTGCATCTTCCCTTTGAGACAGGATCATTTATGAGGATGGCCTGTGCAAAAAGACACCCAGAGATTTCATGCTGTTGATTCACAGAAAGCCTGTTACTGTTCACTCCGTAGAGTCCTCAGAGTCTGGATCATCCCTTACAGAACATCCTTGATAATATTTCTGATATACCTCCAAGGTGAGTAGAAGGAACTATGGGAGTGGCAACCAAAAAGGAAAATTATGATGCCTATAGGAATTTGATTTCAGTAGCCAGAATAGCATTGAGACCACAAAACCATTACTTAGGTATCTGCTCCATCAAAAACTGGGATCCTAAGAGGCAAGATGTCAGAACTAGAAGGATTTTAGAGATCATATGGGTGCTGACATATGTTAACAAATGGAAACTATTGACACAAGTTAAAATTGTATCTGCCACGATGTATATTGTAACCAATGTGGCAAGTTAGTGGTCAACTTGAACCAGTACTTGGGCCTCTCAACTTTCAATTTCAAAAGTCACGTTTGCTTTGGAGATACCGTAGGGTATCTTGACATGAACACGACACGATCTTTGTCCTTAAGACCAAAATAAGAGATATCAATACAATGTGAATAACATGTGGCTATACTCCCAGGTAAAGGTCTTAAGGTCTTTTTATAGCAATGTGGAGATTCAGAGTAAAACAAACCATACTTGATTTGGAGAATAAAGGAGGAAAACTCACAATAGAGGTGGCCTTTGGGTGGAACCTTGAGGTCCAGATGTTATGGAAGAGAAAGAAGTACGAAATCAATGGCCTTCATGAGGTAGAGTCTAAGTTGTCTTCCCTCAGACTCAGTTTCTCACTAGGAAAGTGAAGTTAAGCATAATTCCCTATATGCTTAGCTGGTATATGTAAAAATGTTGTGTTCAAATTCTTCTTCCTCTTCTCTTTCATTCTTTCCCCAAAACCTCACTACAGGTCCCAAGAGGTGGGCTCATACTTTAGTCTACCAGGACCATCTTATAGGTTGTTGCTGATTTTGATCTTTCCTCATAGCTTAAAAAATCTGCACAGTATTTTTATCACTGGGCTTTTGTGGGGAGTGAGAAGTAAAAATAACTTAAAAATTTTAAAATAAATTTTGCACAATTGCAAGATGAGTCAGAAAGGGAAAATTCCTGTTTTTCATGTACTCTTAATGAATTCATCTTGCTAGAGTCTTGTGATAGATGAACCTTTGTGCAGCTCTCCTGGAGCATGGGCCGCCATGGCCCTTGCATGGAATTATTGTACTAGAGCTGTCCATATTGTGCAAAGATGACCTGGAGGAGGGAAGAAGACATCTTCAAGAAAGGGACAGAGTATTGGAAGTCAGGTCAAGGTAGGTTTATCGCATTTAGGAAATAAAAATACAGGGCATCTAAAGAAAAAAATTGTTTTAAGTGTGTCTCAACCATAACGTGAAACGTATTTATACTAAAAAAGTTGCTTATCTGAAATTCAAATTTAACTGGAGTCCTATATTTTATCTGGCAACCATGGTTGAATGAGATGAAAAGGTCAAAGAGTTAAGAAGTAATAAAGATATTTTTATAAGAGTTTATAGTTTTCGAAGTGCCCTCATGTTCCTTATCTCATTTTGACCTCATATCAACAAAAGTTTGGTACTATTTCTCTAATTTTAGTGATAATGAAAGATTAGGCTGAGAGAGCTTAGGTAACTTACCTAAGGACATGCCACTGGTAGGTGGCAGTGTTGGCACTTCAACTCAGTTATTTTATTATTAGCATTATTTTTTGAGACAGTTTCGCTCTTGTTGTCCAGGCTGGAGTGCAATGGTGCAATCTCGGCTCACTGCAACTTCCACTTCCCGGGTTCAAGCGATTCTCCTGCCTCAGCCTCCCGAGTAGCTGGGATTACAGGCGTGAGCTGCCGCACCCGGCCCAACTCAGTTATCTTTTAAACTTCTTATTTTGAGATAATTTTAGACTCAGGAAAAACAAAAACAAAAACAACAACAACAGCAACTTCTCCTAATGTTAACATCTTATCTACCCATGGAACAATGATAAAAACTAACAAATTAACTTTAGTACTATTCACTAAAGTATGGACTTTATACATATTTCATCAATTTTTTCACAAATGTCCTTTCTTATTCCTAGGATCCAATTCAGAGTCCCACGTTGCCTTAGTTGTCAGGTCTCCTGCCATCTGTGACAGTTTCTCACAGTTTTTCCTTTTCTTTCATGATTGTGACACTTTTGAAGAGTACTGTGAGTTATTTTGTAGAATGTCCTTCAATTTTGGTTTTTCTGATCTTTTCTCGGGACTATACTGAAGGTATTGCAAAAGATGCTACAGCAGGGATGCATCCTTCTCAGGCCGTGATATCAGGTATATTATGTTGATATATATTATTGGTGACATTAACCCTGATCACTTGGTTAAGATGGCATCTGCTGGATTTTTCCACTGTAAATGTGCTGTTTCCCCCTTTGTTATTACTAAATATTTTGAGACATGACACTTGAGACTATAAAAATATGCTGTTTATACTTAAACTTTCCCTCATTAACTAATTTTAGCCTCTTGTGGTGGATCTTGCTTGTTGCCATTGTTATTATGATGTTGTAATGGTCATTTTCTATTTTCCTCATTTTCTCTACATTTATTAACTGAAACTCGTCTGTTGGAAAGAGTTGTCGTTCACTCCTTATTTAAGCTCAGTTATTTTAAGTCCAAGTCTATTGCTTTTTTCACTAAAGCACAGATGAAGAAAAAAGTATAGGATTTTGAGCTATGGTAAAGTTATGATTGTTTCACGTGCACAGAGGAAGGAGTAGGAAAATAATGTTACTTATTTTACTAACATTGATCAAACATTTACTTCTATACAGGGCCTTATGTTAGGCATTGTAAAGGAAAGAGAAATGCACAAAAAATCTCATGGAGGCTGATAAATCAAAGATAATACTTAAGGTACTCTTCATAAGAGGGATAATAAAACTTCTCAGCTGAATGTTGAACTGATAAATGATTATGTTGATGACTATGGCAATGATAAGTGAATTGTAATGCAGTTATCAAGTACTCATGGCAAGCTCAGCTCTGAGTAATATAGAATATTCTCAACCAGATGATCATGATGTATGTACAGATCTTGGCACATACATCATGTGCCATGGGTTCTAGGCACATGCATAGTACCGAGTATGTTGGGTTATAAGCACCATGAGATCTTTCTCATAATTTATAGAAAGAAGAACTCAACTAGAAGATAACTATTTTGACTGTCTTTAGGATCCATGATTCCTTTCTGCCTGGGAGAGATTATGAGGCTTCAGATAATTCAAACATTGCTCCTCATTAAGGAAATGGTGAATTAACTTACATGTAGTACCTGAAAAAATTAAACTTCTATTCTCAGTGCTTTCTTAAGTGGCCTAAAATGGACCTTACAGGTATAATCTCAGTAACTCGAATGTTATCAGAGGAAAATGGACTGGCATGGTCAAAACATAGCAAATTATTTTAACTAGTAGTTAATAAAACTGAACAACAGCATAAAAGAGAACACCAATAGTCCCATGACATGGAGTGTAATGGGATGAAACTAGAGGCAATTGTAGATTCTTTCCTGTGAGTGTGAGGGATCTACTATCAAGCAATCATTTATATATTCTGGCAGAACGTGAACTGCTTAGGACACACCCATAATGTGATGTGAAGAGTACCAATGTCCGTTAAAAAAAATCCATTTGAAAGTACTATTTAAAAAATCCAACAGTAGAGCTATATATTCCAGCTATAACAGGCTTTCATTTACATTCTTCCTCAAATGCAAGTCATAACCTGAGTTTGAGATGCAGGGAGTGACCTACGTTTTAGAGAAGAGGAAAGTGAGGTTCAGGGCCATATGTGATTTTTGCTAACAATGGTGGATCTTGAGCTAGGATCCAAAACTTCTGATTATGAGATGTGTACTTTTTACCTCATGCCATATTACCTCTGGCCGGTAAAATACCTAAAATACTGCACAACTCTAAGTAACGTGATCGTATGTCCCACTTTGCCCAGAACAGTTCAGATTTATCCTTTTTGGCAGCATAATTAGTAATAATCTTACCTTTTACTCTCAAAAATGTTTTAAATTGGAGCAGAGATTATGTAGTAATTTCACTGATGGGAGGGCTCAGGGAAACTCCAACTTGGCCTTCAGTGTTTAAATTGGTGCTAAAGAAGTCCCTAATAAATTACTTCTATACATTACAAAAAGGCAATATCATTTAACATATTATGTAAATATGATACATTCTAATGTTGGAATTATATATAAATATTCATGTGTGTTTATATATATGTATATATGTGTGTATCTATATGTGTGTTTATGTATATATATAGTTGTCTAGAAAAAAGCTCATTAAAAGGCAAAATTACAATAATTTGAGTATATAAAATCTCCATCTTGAAGGAAACAAGACCATGTAGATAGCAGTTGATAACATAATAATTCTTCTCACAAATGCAGTAGGACTTTATATTACCGAGCACTTTCTGATCATATTTGCTCATTTCAACTTCCTGAGAATGCTCAGTCAATAAACTAATCCCCCGTTTTGCAGGTGAAGCCAAAATGCAGATACACAGTGAATGAGGCAGATCTGGGACCTCTGAGATTGTCCTCATTAAGACCCTTCAGCACTGACCTTTATCCTTATCCTATATTGGCTTTCAAAGCTAAGAGTGAGACATTGAACTTATAGCCAGAGGCATATTAGTATGCTTGTGCTGCTTGTCTCTCATCTCCTTGAGAAGGAAAAGGAGAGCATAATAGTGCCACAGTATAACACAGAGAAACTAAGGAAAGCTTCTTTTTTATTTAAAGCCAACATTTAGCCAGTGGTTAACTTCTGTCTCAAGCTATTCAAAGGAATACTAACTAAGATTTGCTGTGACTGTCCTGTGTGATTTATGGCAACTTGCTTTTCTTCTCTAGTCCTCAGTTTCTCCATGTGAAAAATGAAACTTTTAACTAGATCATCTCCATGGTTCTCTCTGGCTCTGATAGTGCACGACTCCATGATTCTGAACTTCTGGGAAAAGGACAAATTCCAAAGCTGTATTCCAGAACCACCCTGTCTAACTTGGTCTCTTCTTTTCTTTGTATTTGGAGTGAGCCCAAAAGAAAGGTCATTTTTGCAGGCATCTTGATGTTGTGCTCCAATGTCCTCATTAAATAACAGGAGCCTGGACTGGCAGGCCCAAGGGAATATTCAATCAAGGAGAAAAAGGCCAAGTCATTACTGGAACCCTATCATCAGAGCTGTAAACACAAGCATCTATTCCTGGGCGTTAGCTGAAAGCGTGTTTAATCGCGTGCTTTCTCTCTCTCCTTATACAGGTTCCGTTTGTCAAATGTGTGTGACCCTTCCGATAAGTCACCAGAGGTGATGAGGGAGAGAGAGAAAGAAAGCAAATTGCAACTGTAGAGAGTCTCTGAACAGTGAAAGATCAAAACAGGCAGTCTCTGGCTTTACTGGATGAGTCACCATTGCAGCCCGACCACAAAAACAAGCGTGGCTTCTGTACTTAGCAGCAGTCTTCCTGTCTGGAAAGGAAACATTGCTCAGATTGGAGATACTGGCCATTTTATAGACTTCAAAGCAACTTAGGCAACTGAACTGTCAGGCGGGAAAACAGGTAAAACAATTTTCCTAGTTTGTCTGGAGAATCAGCTACTCAAATCTGATTTGAAGCTGTGTGGAAATACTTTCATCTTTAGCCAAAGCTGTTTATTTTAAAAAGTTTTAGTATGATGGTCTTCAGTTCTAGTGTAGTGTGTCTATTTTTCCTCAAATAATGTAAGTTCGTTTTTTCTGGAAGAGACTTGTTTCCAGGCACTGAGCTAAGTTCTGTGGGGGATGGAGATATAATCAACATGAGGACCATCTAATGAAGAAGCGGGACCAGTACACATACCATGACACTATGAAAGGAAATATGTACTGAAAACAGGAAAAACATGATACCATGATGGTGCAAGGAAAACAGAGGTGGGTCTTGATGAATGGTCTACCAGAGGAGAGACTAGTGTAAAGAAAGGCCTATGTGTATTCAGGATTTAGCAATGAGTCTAATTTAGGTTGAAATGTAACATACAAATAAGGAAGTAGAAGAAATAAAACTGGAAAGAGACTGGGATCAGATCTGGAAAGAGTTTGAATGCCAGGATGAAGATTTGAGGTCTTATGCTGTGTGCTATGGAGACAGGGAGAGAAGAAGTAGTAACATTATGGGAAGATGATAATGCCAACTCCAGAGAGGAAAAGGCAAAGGAGCAAGATCAAGCTCAGTTAGAAGCCTCTTGCCACAGTTCAGGAAAGAAATTAATTTTGGCCTGATATGGTTTGGCTCTGTGTCCCTACTCAAATGTCATCTTGAATTGTAATCCCCTCGTATTGAGGGAGGGAAGTGATTGGATTATGAGGGCGGTTTCCCCCATGCTGTTCTTGTGATAGTTCTCACAAGACCTGATGGTTTTATAAGCCCTGCTTGCACTTCTCTCTCCTGCCGCCATGTGCAGAAGGTCCTTGCTTTCTCCTCTGCCGTGATTGTAAGTTTCCTGAGGCCTCTTCAGCCTTGTGGAACTGTGAGTCAATTAAGCCTTTTTCCTTTATAAATTACCCAGTCTCAGGCAGTATCTTTATAGCAGTGTGAGAACAAACTAACACATGGTCCTCACTTAGAGCATTCCATCTAGAGCTAGAGAGGAGAAGATCTACAGCGGAGGGCTGTGTTAATGCATCTGAATCTCTAACCTAGTCCATGAGGATATTAATATAAATAAAAGTATTCACCATCACAGAATGGATTAGTGTATGTTAAAGTCATTGAGTGGAGGTGTGTGAGACTCTGAAGACTGTGGCCAGTTTAAGTTGACACAACAAAAGAAAGTTGCTCACTTCAAAGAAGTGTGGAGGCAAATAGTGTTATCTGGACTACTCATACTGCAGGCTTTATTTGCTGCCTAGAATTTTGAATACACATGTTAGCTATTCAACCCATGGTTTCCTTCCAGTGTATGACTTGTTTCCAGCCGAGGTCCCAGCCCTTGGTCTTCAGAAAGTAGTGACACCAGGAAGGAAGAGCTTCCAGCTTATCTGGTGGCTCTGTCCCTGCTGTGTGTCTGACCTTGGGTAAATTACCTGCCATCTCTGGGGCTTGGTTTCCTCATCTGCAAAATGAACATGTTATGTTCTTCAGTATTCAGGGCCCTTCAACAGTTTAGGTTGTATGTTCGGTACAAGTAGTATCCATTACTAATGTTATCTTTCACAAAATGAACCAATCTCATTGAACCTTCCTAATGGCCCTAGGAATAAGCAGTGGGGGTATCCTTTTTTTTTTCTTTTTTTTGATACAGAGCCTCTCTTTGTTGCCCAGGATGGAGCATAGTGGCATGATCATAGCTCACTGCAGCCTTGACTTCCTTGGCTCAAGTGATCCTCCTACCTCAGCCTCCCCAAGTAGGTGGGACTATATATAGGGGCATGCCACCACACCTGACTAATTTATACAATTTTGTAGAGTTGGAGTCTCACAACGTGGTACAGGCTGGTCTCAAACTTCTGACCTCAAGCAATCATCTTTCCTCAGCCTCCCAAAGTGCTGGAATTATAGACATGAGCCACTGCACCTGGATGGCATAATTATTTTAAATACATTTTACTCATATGTTAATAGAGCCACATGGAAGGTAAATAATTTTCGCTAGGACTTATAATGATTTACTGATCTAGTCATGACTAGAGCCTTGACCACCTGACTCCTAGCTCAGTGCTCTCTCCACTCTACCAGGCTGTACTGATCAGTAAAGCGCATGACAAGGAATGTACGCAGTTTTCTATGATTGTTCTTGAATATGCTGTGTTTTTATTGTTTCTTCAGAGTTAGGACAGCCCAACAGAAAAATAATGGTTTTATGGGGTCCTGAAAAGTTTTAGTGGTTAAACGCATGTCTTTTAACCTACTTCCTTTCAGTGGGATGCGTGCAGATGTTGAGCTCTTCTTTGCGGTCAGTACTTCTATCATCAGCTGCAGGTGGTTATGAACTTGGACGCAGTCAGTAGCCACAGACTTGGCCATCTACACTCTTCAGCATGGGTCCCTCTGACCCTAAAAATCAGAGTCCCTGGGCCAAAATGGCCTCATCCAATCCAATGTCCTGTCCAGGGCTTGATCTCTTCTATTGTAGTTCTAATGGTTGTCCAGCATCTTCTTGAGCTACATCACTTGTGGATCCTGGACGTGTACTGTCAATTGCCTCAACATCTTCACATGCTTCTCTCACTGTCAGCTCACATTCAACATGACAAGTTTCAAAACCTGTGTTACCTTTTCTATATGCTTTTCTTCTCAGATGGCATTGCTGTCTATTTAGTTTAACAAGCTAAAACCTAGTCCTCTTACACCCAATCTTCTTCGACATTTAGCAACTTCTAATTATGCTCCCTCTGAAATCTGTCTACATCTATCCTCTATTGTATTCCTTTCACTGTCCCCCTTCATGCCCCCGTGCTATATTTCTCTGGACTATATGTGTAGCTGACCAATTGATTGCTCAGAGCCTTTAATAGGCAAGTCTGCATTTTATATTTCTAAATAAGAATATAGGATACATTTCTCCAACTTATTGGCTATGGAACATCTTTTTTTCCTCAGAGCATCTTCTGGAAAATGCTAGTCTAGCCTTTCCAGATGTAGTGTAGTCCCTGTCACTGTCACATCTGTCCACCCCTCTTTGTAGCTGAACTTGTTACTTCCTCTGCTTAGAATGCCCTTCTTCCTGACTCTTGCCATCTGGAGGAATCCTACGCATATTTCACAGTCCAATTCAAATGTCTCCTACTCTCTGAAGCCTTCTTTGATCTCAAGTCCCAGCACATTGGCATAACCTCTGAGCTCTCAGAGGGCTGTGTACTTGAATCTGTTATAATATTTAAATTATATTATAGCTGTGTGTGTTTGTGCCTATTTCCCAATAATTCTAAACTCTATATGTTACTCACCCGTCACTAAGTCTAGAAATTTGACTGCCTTCTTTCACTTCTTTGAACATTCACCAACTTATAGTTGATGCTAAATAAACTTCATGCAATAAATGAGCTTACAATTCTAGTACAGTGTTCAGCCTCTTCACTTCCATCATGATTCCCTGTGTCCTGGTGGAGGGTGCATGCTGGGGCATGAGAACATTGTTTCAGAAGGGAAGATGGGACAAATATATCAGTAGTAATTACTGATCCTTATGGAAGGGGACTTCTGGGGGAGGAGAAGCCATTCAAGATCCTTATGGAAGGGGGCTTCTCAGGGAGGAGAGCCATTTCTGGAGAGGAGCTATTAGGAAACATCCCTGAAGCTGAGTATCAGTGTCTTACATTTACTGAGCACTTTCTCCTTGCAGGATATTGTGCTCGGAACTGTGAATACATGTGAACCCTCAAGCAGCTTCTAGTTAATAGTTAGGCTTGCTAAAGACTCCTGGCTTCTATTAACAAAAAATATCTCTGCTAACTGGACAGCAAAGATAAGTTTACTTTAAGAATGCAGAAATTTCAGAAGTCAAGGACAACAAAACAGCTAGGTCTCTGCCCTGCCTCTCACTCTCGTTATAGCACTGGGCCTCATCAAGGTTATTATGCACATTTGAAATATATTTGCCAAAGTATCTTCCAGTATCCTAAAATAGCTAAATGACTCTTCAGTTTGGGGGCAATCCATACATTCCCAGTCTAGGCAACAATTATACTTCCCTGTGTAGACCACTACAGGATTTATAGAGCATTTTAATGTCTATTACCTTATTTGGTCTCCACAATCATCATTCAGTCACTCAATTATCTTTACTGCGGGCTACAGCATACCAGGTGCTAGGATAGGTGTATGGAGACAATTTTAAACAAAATGGACATGACCCCTGTCTTTATAGAATTGAAAGTCTGGAAAGACAGAGTTCATATTTTTCTTCTTTTAGAAACAAACTAAGGTGGAATCATTTGTCCCAGCTAGGTGGTAGAGCTAGGACTCAAACCTGGGCTTCCCATCCTGAATCCAAGACTGTGATTTTGCCACGTCTGCTTTGCGATCATTGGGAAATCCCTGTGTATCTTCCAGGAGTTAACTGAAAGAAAATAATGTCAATGAAATGTCAAAGTGGCAAATAAAGAAGCCCAAAGTATCAACATTAAGAAAGCAACAAAACAAACAGCTTCTGAAAACCCCAAAATGTGTGTGTGTGTGTGTGTGTGTGTGTGTATGTGTGTTTGGGCGAAGTGAGCTCTCAAACGAAAACAAGTAACAGCAGCAACAGCCACTTGAAAACAAAACAAAACAGAAAAACAAAAACAAAGAATTTTTCCCTCAAATCTGGAATGCAGCAGGATGTCCTTAAGTTGTACAAAGTAGTGTTTGATGTGAGCATCCAGGCCCTGCTGTGAATGGAGCTCTACATTCCTGTCTTCCACACAGCCCTTATTGACTGGCTTTGCTGGACTCAAATGTGAGCAGGCTACAGCTTTGCCTCTGGCCATTAGAAGGATAATCTTTCTTGGGGGTCCCAGTAGGGTGCCAAGTGGGAATGCAGTGAGCAGGGAGAGAGAGGCAGGAGGCCTATTTTGATAGGGAAGTTCCCCATGTCTACAACACTTTATGCCTGCTTCTCTCTCGTGAGCATCCTTCCCCCTTCTCGTGTCTCTGTATGTAGCCAGTATAGGCCTTGGTTGGTGGATGGGTAGAAAGAAAAATGTGATCTTCCTTTTCCTGTGCTATGATGAGATCTTCTAAAGGTGAATCAAATGGACAATTCCATTTGTCTCTGTGCCTCTCTATTTTTAAGCTGGAAGATGTAGCCTTAGGGTACCTAATTCCATAGATAATAGACAAAAACAGAAAGGAAAAAAGAGAGCTGTCTTAGACATTCATTAAAGCCTTGAATAAGACAGTCCCTGCCTCAAGAGGAGGGACACATATGTGTAAATCATAGTTCCATTATCACATAATAATGGGCATGTACAAGTTTTGTGAAAGCCCAGGGGAGGAAGTGACAATACTTCTGGGTGGGTGTGATAGAGCTGGGTCCTGAAAGTAGGAGTTTACTCAATACAAAAGCGTAATTGGAGTTCAGGAGAGAAGAGACAAGGGAAAAAATATCATGTAAGCAAAGGCTTGGAGGTGTGAAAGAGCATGGTGTTTTCAGGCAGTATTTGAGGAGATACTGGTTGTTTTTCTGGTAACAACACACTTTGTGTAATGAGATAAAGTCAATGATTGTTTGGGTTTTATGGCAGGGCTAGCTACATTAACAACCAACCAACAAATACCAGTGGATTAAGAGAGTAGACTTTCATTTCTCACTCACTTCCCAGCACAATACAGGTTGGCAGGGGAGTTATGCTCCAGGCAGTCATTCAGAGACCCAGGTTCCTTCCATCTTCTGGTTTTGTCCTCCCCTTAGTTCCTCAGGTCTTTGCCACTCAGCTGGAGGTTGGAGAAAGAGAATGAGGATCAGGCACGCATAGGAAGTTTAAAGGTGCTCTCTGGAAGTTGTGTACATCACTACTGTCCATATGTATGCCTTTGGCTAGAACTTAGCCACCCAGCCACACTCAACTGCAAGGGGTCCAGGGAATTAGAGGCTAAGGGGAGAACACATTGTTAAGCAGAACAGTGTCTATCACAGCTTTGTGTCTGGAGAACAGGAGGATGGAGAGCATGAGGGCTTCATGCATACAGGATAGAACTTGATGAAAGTGTTCTAGCTTCCCTAGGGGACAAGCATGTAATAAAGGGGTCAGGGAGGGCTCTAGGTGAAAGGTGCCCAGTGGCCACACTCCTTGGGGAAAAGAAGATGAATGATTCTATCTGAAAGGTGTTTGTACTCAGACAGAAAAAAAATCTGCTCCAGCCATGAGAAAATGGACAAAAAATCACTGTAGCTCAGCTCTTAAAATGGGAGCAAAAGAAACCCAGCCAAGTAGACAACTTACAGCCCCAACATGTAGAAAGCACCATGTGGTTTACTGTATGCTCACACACAAGATTCTCAGCTGATCCTCACAAAGGAGGAGGACCTGGTTGAAAATTATCCCTGTTTTAGAAGTGGAAAAATGTATGCTCAGAGATGTTAAATAAGTTGCCAAGGGTTGCACAGGAAGTAAGAGATGCATCTGCCACTGAAACCCACATTGTGCTCTTTGCACAGTTTCACAGACCCTCCTCTGTGTAGCGGAGACACTGACCACACGTTGGGGAGATGACCCAGATCCAGCCCTGGACTGGAGGCCAGGATCCTAGGGAAGCTCTCCTCCATCACCCAGCCCTCTGTTTGCCTGACTTCTGGAATCAGTGAACCAGCTCCTCATCCAGAGAGCACGTACATGTTCGCTGTCAAACAGTGCGTGCCGCATCTGACAACCCTAATATCACTGTTTGTATTATCAGACAATTACCAGCCGAGCTCGTATTCATAATTTGACTAACAACTCGCGACAATGATTATTTTTCCTTTTCTGGCAAAACAAATATAGCAGCGTTTTCTTTTCAGCATCAGCGCTGATGCTCCTTGGCATTCTATCAGCTGAAGGATTTTTTTTTTTCAAAAAAAAAAAAAAAATGTTAGTCGTACTCCCCCACATCTCGCTAACTTTACAGTCCCCCATGGCATCTGTGTGCAGTGAACTGAGCTGTTGAGACTAAATGTAATTTGCAATCAAGCTTCTGTTAACATGGAAATGTACCGGCTGGTCTGCTGCAATATGGGTTCTCGTTCTGTCTAGCATATGGTCGCATTAAATCCAGTCTCCAGAATGTCTCTTGTTACCACATTGTCAATCCGTGCAGAGCAGAGAACCCTAAAAAACCACTAAAGGAACATATTTTTGGAATTGGCTCTTCTATTGGATCTTGACAAGAGCTGTCCAAAGACATACTTGGTTACTTGAAATGAACTAGCCCTGTCAGATCTATGCACACACACACACAGACACACAATAAACTTGAAAACTGGCTTGATGCTCTGTAGTCGTAAGCACAGGAATTATGCTGGAGGACAAAGGAAAGGAGAAGGTGAAGGACTCAGCTTCACCAGATACCCTTGAGACTCCTTTATAGGTTTTCTCTTGGCATCTCAATATTTAAGGCCCAGAAAATTAGAGTTGGACAGGACATAAGCAGTCTTTGTGGCTAAAAGCATAGGCTCCTGAAGTGGATGGACTTAAGCTTGAATCCTGACCCCAGCCCTCCCTAGCTTGGTGACTTTGGGCACATTCCAAAGCTTTGCGTGCCTCATTTACTTCATCTGTAAAATGGAGTGGAGGAAGGGTACCCTCACAACTTACAGCATTATAGGGGATTAAATCCCTACACACAGCACTTATGTCAACAAATCATTGCTATTACTTAGTATTAATTACCTCTTCCTCACCATCCCTATTCCCAAATCTGATGCTTAAATACCTCCCACAACATTACCACTATTATTCTCCTTCTCTTGTCTTGCACCCCACTGGTGTCCAGAATGCCAGCCTCTTCTAAGGCACCCCGTTCTCTTCCATACAATTCTGTTAAATGGTTTTTTCTTATATTAAACACAAATCTTACCTCCACCTTGAGCCTTTCCTTTGGGACATATAGAAAAGCCTAATTCGGTGGCAGTCCTTCAGGTATTTCAAGAGGGTAATCATGCACTCTGTAAGTATTCTGCGGTTTCTTTTGGCATGTTTCATTTCTCCTTTGGATTATGCAGTTTTGCATCCCCTTCCTAGGCAGGCACCTCCTCTCGAACTTGCCTGGGTATGTCCATGCCAATCTCGATTTCTGCAGCCCAGGCTGAGTGCCGTGTTTGCAGCTGCTGTATCACCAGCCTGGTCATACCTGGTGATGAGTAAGGATTTGCCTGATAACTTTAACACAGCTCAAAAGTGGACCTATTTGTACACAAGTGCATCAAGCTTTATAAAACAGACTCTCCTTGAAGAATTAACAAATAGCAGTTTTCAGCAACTCATACTTCAAATTCAATGGAGGAAAAAGAGCTGCATGCCTACAGGTCTCTGTATCATGTTGCAGAAAAAATCCTTTTTTCAAGGAAGTAATTTCCCTCCTTATATATCTCTTCTGTAAATCTGAAGTTCTGTAGGCTTTATGGAATGTGCTTTAAGTAAGAAACACACACAGAAGGTGCACTGTATCTCACCAAAGAGATAGGATGCAATATCCTCCAACATTTAAAGGGCACTTTGGGAGGGCAGGGGAAAATGGAGGGGAAGACATTCTAGCCATTCATTCATTCATTTGTTTAAAAACTATTTGTGTGCCAGACACTGTGTTAGGCACCAGGCATGTTTCTAACAAGCTGCTCTTGCCACCAAGAAGCTGGAAGACAGGTTAAAGCCAATTAAGATATGCCAAGTGCAGGATGCTGTGGGGCCATCTCACCTAGTCTTGAGTAGCTCAAAATCCAGGGATGGGGATAGATATGAAGGAAAATAATTACATTGCTATGGAATAAGTGTTATATTTAAAGACTGTACAAACTGCTCTGAGCACTTTGAGAAGAGAATTTGTTCATCAAATATTTTATTGAGCACCCAGTATTACTGGATCTACAAGTAAGAGCAAAACATACTCCTTGAAATTTACCAACGTTACAGTCTCAAGTATTTGTGTGTGTAGTCTTAAATCAAGTTCATACACTATATTTTTTATTGATTGATTGATTACTTTAAAAAGCTGTGATAAGTGTAATGAAGGAAGAGAACAGGATTCTAGTAGAAAATTAGATGGGGCCCTGATTGGAGAAGTCAATGGGATATCAAGGATTTCTCCTCCAAGTGGTATTTAAGTGGAGACCTGAGAGATAAATTGCAATAAGGATGACAAAGATGGAGACAAGCACCTGTGCAAAGACCTGAAAGAGGGACCAAGTTTAAAGAGTTTCAGGAACTGGGGGAAACAGGGTGACAGAAAGGGGGTGGTCAGGAATATCTTTGCTGAACAGGTGGCCCCACTAAGGAAGATTTAGCATGTGCAGAGGAAAGACAGGTCATTTCGGGCAGGATGGGCAGCACGTACGGAGGCCACATCCAGGTCTGGGAGAAGCTCCTTCCATCTTTGTGGTGATGGGAGGTGGTGGTGAGATGTTCAGGGAATGTTCAGAAATGGAGAGGAAAGCTGCATCAGGTCATAAATGGCTTTATAAACTACACCAAGGGATGGATTATACCTGCAGACCCCACAAAAGCACTGAAGATATGGTAGATTGTCTTCATTTTCTTTTTTTAAAACCCGTCTCCCATGCTTGTGAGTAAGGAGAAGGCAGAGGCATGCCTTCTGTATCTCTAGATCCTACCCCCTGCCCCCATTTTCAATGACAGGTGGTTAAGTTAAATTCTATCTCCTCCTTGTCACTTTGTTCCCAGCTCTGATTTGTGATCTGTGGAAGCTTTCATTTTGCCACTCTCTGATTCTTGTTGTAGTGACCTTGTGCTACAGTCTCTTGATATGAGTGAGGGGTCAGCAGCTTCTGAAGACCAAGGAGACTCTAACTCAACCCTGCATGGTGCTTGCAACCTGTTCCTGCATTCTGACAGGAAGGTTTCACCCAAAGGTGTGAAGGATGAATCACCCCATGATGCAGATTATTTTCGGCTGCCAGTTGGCCATCCCTTATTGAGATCACAGAAATCCGAGGCTTGTGAGACTGTTTAGCCCAGCGCTCAGGCTCAGTGGAGAAACTCATTAGCTCTATTTAATTAGAGAAAGCAAACACTTCCAAACCTACTTTAATGTCAGCCTACTTCCCACCACCTCATTAATATATTTTTAAAAACTTTCGCCTTTAATGTGGCAATGATTTTCTTAATTCTTTCAGTATTAGAACTCCATAGATTTAAGGTATTTAGCTAGAGAACAAGTAGAAAGATTATACAAGTGATAGTCATGACTCTTTGAACCGGTATCTTTTGGTATTACTAAATAAGAGATTTTTAAACTCGATTTTCATGTATAACCTAGATGAAGGTTGTTGTTCTGGTTTAATCCTATAATATTGCAATTTTTAGGATCATCTTTTATATATATAGGATTTTACGTTTTCCAAAAGGTTTTACATCTGTCAGGTGATTCCCACAAAACACTGAAACAAAGTAGGAGCCGCTGATAATATCTCCATTCTCCAGATGAGGAAGTCTGGGCTGAGAACAGTCAAAGGATTTCTCCAAATGACAGCTATATGCTTCAAGGTTGACAATGAGGACACAAATTTCAGGCCCAAGTGGCTTGAGATACTGCCTGTCGATGATAAATAAGGATGTTAGGAGGAGAAGATGGTCGTCGGAGAAAAGGGACAAACAGAGTAGGATGTGCTAAATTGCAGCTGACTAGAGAGCTAGAAGCTGGATGCATATTTGTATGGCTCTGTCATACAAAATCTGCTCCAATACTGTGTGAGTATGGTCTCCTCGACCTGGAGGGGGCCAACATTTTTCTTGAGTCAGAATCTTTTCCAGGTAGCCTGAGAGCCCACATTAGGAAGTAGCATCTTAATTCATCCTAGACACCTCTTTGTAATCCCTTGGTCTTTTACTCAGGCTGACCCCAACCCAGACTTAGGTGTAGGTGACACTGATTTCATAACATACTTTCATATCTTTTACCACAATTGATTCCCACAGCACTCCTGAGAGATTTGAATTCTGGTCTCTGTCAAATCTACTGGAAAATGGGACTCTGTTAAGAGGCAGGCTTTTCCAGTAGGAAACAGCTAACGGTGGAAGACTGGGGGCTTGAAGCTTGGGCCTCTCTCTCCAATAGCATGACTTATTCAATCATTTCCGGTGCAACTCCCCCAAACACTTTGCTTTCCTCTTCCATTTCCTCTCTGTGTAGCTTCCTACTTTAGGATCTTCAGGAACTCTTCCCACAGTCTAATGACCAGATCTGCTTTCTGGAAACATTCTCATGTCAGTCATACATGTTTTACTATGATTTTACAACTTTGAGTTCTGTCTGTTAAGAGTATACATATTCTCATCATTGTCTTCTCCCTGCTCACTATAACAAATACTTCTTGAGCCCTTGCTATGCTCTTGACACTGGGAGCACAATGATGCACAAGCAGACATCACCTACATCCTCCTGGATTTAATATGGTTCTGGCAAGAAAGCTTTATTTCCTATAAGTGGACTTCAGATATCCACATAACTTATAGGCAACCATTTGTTCCTGCAATTTCAAGGTATTTTGAACTTTTAATTGTAGGTTTAGGAATATTTAGCCAAATACTCCTCCAGGTGACATATAGGCAATGAAGAGGAAACAGTACATAAAATAGCGATGTGACTTCACATTTTGAAACAAAGAGGCAGGTGGTTCTGCTGTCAAATTGAGCATTAAAATGTAACTGGGGGTGTAGGTGTGGCAGTTTCTCAATAGCCCTGGAAACGGCCAATATTTTGGTAGATTCACAGGATTTTCTCTTTTAATAAAGGGGATTACTTGCATCTTATCACAGGACTAAACAGTGAAGCCAGGAAACAGTATGAGTTTCCTATTGGTTTTTGCTGAAATTTTGGAACACATCATTACACAACTGATTCGTGGGTATTTTGAAGAAAAGGCACTGATCACTAGAAGTTAATAGGGGTTTACCATAAACAGGTTGTATTAGACACACCCCATTTCCTTTTCTTATTACGCCACACAACTGGTAAATCAGCAGGATGAGGAAGTTTTAGCAGTGGACTTAACACGACCTCTTGTGATGTGATTGCACACAAGCAGGTGAAATATGGGCAGGGTCATGTCTTACACATTGGTTTCATGGGCAGGTGAATAAAAATGACGCTTGAGCCTTGCTAACTGTTCCATATAAGCTAGAAGGAGGTTTTTGGTGAGGACTAGAAGCCTTTTATTCTGTTCAATATTTTTTGTTAATTACTTGAAAGATTATCTGGAAGAGGGAATGCCCAAGTATAAAAATGACACCGGCCGGGTGCGGTGGCTCAAGCCTGTAATCCCAGCACTTTGGGACGCTGAGGTGGGCAGATCATGAGGTAAAGAGATTGAGACCATCCTGGCCAACATGGTGAAACCCCATCTCTACTAAAAATACAAAAATTAACTGGGCGTGGTGGCAGGCGCCTGTAGTCCCAGCTACTTGGGAGGCTGAGGCAGGACAATCGCTTGAACCCGGGAGGTGGAGGTTGCAGTGAGCTGAGATCGCGCCACTGCACTCCAGCCTGGCAACAGAGGGAGACTCCATCTAAAAAAATAAAACAAACAAAAAAAAATGCCAAACTAAAATAAAAATCAAATACCATAGACTAACACAAAGAGATGACATAATATAGTAAGGAGAAAGAGTTCTGGCATTGGAGAGAGAATGGCCTAACCTTGCAGCTTGTCTCTGACCCCCTGACAGTCAAGTAACATTGAACAGATACTTACTGTTTCTAAGAGTTCAGTTCCATCACCTATAAGGTAGCAATAGAGTTGTTTGTGATTCAGATCAGATGAGAATTGAAAAAGAAATGTGTCAACAGCCAATATCATGCTTGGCACACATTTTCAATAAATTAATAACAATAACATTAATAATAACAGCAAATTAATATCTAAAATGATCTAGAACTTCTAGAACACAGGACTGAAAACAATGAAGCAAATCTGAACTTAAGAGATATGCGTGGAGAGGATATTGGAGGTATCAGGACCATATTTATGACACTCAAGCTGCTAAGAAGTGATTAACACATGTCAGACACTTAAGAAAGTATGTTAATGATGACTTAATTATCTGTGTGTGCTTGAGAAATCACAAAGGAGAATCTTATATTGATATTATATGTGTCTGATATCTTCACATGTATGAATGGCTGCCATATTGAAGAGAATATGGATATTTTTATTTGCATTTTTCTAAAAGAAAGCCAGGCTAAAATTCGTGGTAGTTAAAAAGAGAGAAAATTTGGATAATATTAAAACATTTTCCTGTAACAGTCAGAGCTTTACTATCATTGATCTGTGTGGCTTGTGGAACAGGAGACCCTTCATCACATCAGCTGGTTTTCCCTGTACTGAGAAACCAGGCAGTGTTGGTTGCATGATGAATGTATTAAAGCTTTGTTTATGCATTGCCATGACTAAATATCAGTTTTGTGTTGGGCAGTGAGTTAAATGCTGGTGGCCAAAGGATAAAGATGTGACCTCCACCTTCAGTTAGGTCACAGTTAGGAAGAGAAGGCACCCGTAAGTCTCTCTGAGGGATCTGAGGAAGACTTAGAAAATTAGTAGGAATTTTCCAGGCAGATATTCCATTTAAAGAGAGTAGCCAGTGTCAAGGTTACAGGTATGAGACATCATAATGGATTCTCAAAAAAACAAATGTTGCTGGGAGTAGACTTTTCCAGGAAGGCAAGGACCTGCAATGCCCTGTACAGAGTGTCAGAGACTCAGACGCCTTCCCACTCTATCTGTTGTATCTTGTACATACCCATGTTAGAGCACTGATCCCCCCATATTATAATTGCTGTGGATGCATCTCCTCAACACACTACAAGTTCCTTGAGGGCAGAGACCAAGTTTTATATACTCTTGTATCTTCACTGCTTACCCTGAGCTATCCACAGTTTACATACTAAATAAATCCTAATAAATAAAAAAGTAATTAGATGAAAGCAATATGCATCTCATTTAAAAGATGAGTTTTGGCATGATTTAGGAAGAGTTTGGTTCTTAGAGGTTTCTAAAGCTGGGCTGAATGTAACACCAAGAATCATTTCTAGAGAGCTGTGCCTTTTCCACAGTACTTCTGCAAATGCTAATGCTATTATTTAGTACATGGACACAGGTACTGCACTAAACACTTTTCCTGCCTTATCATTTAATCTGCACAGTGTCCCTCGCAGGTCCACATATATTTTCTCCATTTATTGATAAAGAATTTAAGATTTGGAGAGGCTAAGTAACTCATCCAAGATCATAGAGTCAGGGAGTGACACAGCTGGGATTTGAACCCAGGTCTGTTTGACTCCAGAGCCTGAGTCTTAACCACTACACTATCTACAGAAGGAAGAGAAGGGAAGAGTTATCCAGTGATCCCATCTCCAGGGTAGACCCTTGAGATTCCCTGTGAATTAAAAGAGACTTGCTTAGTTAAAAGAAGCTGAGCTCTCCAGAATCTTTCAGCCTCACATTCTAATATAACCTCTGCTCTAGCAGTGGAGAAAGAGAAAATCCATAGGGGTAGGATGAGTTTAGAGGAGCTGGAGCATTGTGGATGCAGGTGGATATGGCAGCCACCCCTCCCTGCTCTCTACACGTAGCACTACTACACCAGCAGATGCAACACTTGGTTAGAGAGCAGAGGAAATTACAAAATAGCCATGGCGGAGGCAGAAAAGAAGTGGAAATTGAGACTCTTCTTGCCTTTGAATGTTTTGTGCAGTCTGGGAGACCCGTTGGGATGTTTCTTTTTGTTTTTCCTTTCGACTAGGATGTCTTCCATTTGGAAGCCCCTTTGCTTCTAAGAAGTTCCAGAGACCAACCCAGGCCCACAGGTAAGGAGGCTAGGGCGTACCTCTAAGTTCTATCCTGGAAGAGAGGGAAAAGTGACCTGTAGGTCTCCCGGCCTGAAAAGCACAGTGCTGTCCAGTGGAACCCAGGGGAGACAGTGACTTTAAAAGCAAGCATGGAATGCGTGGCTGACTTTTGCTTGTTGCTTGAGTCTGGCAGATGGGGGTGGGCAGAAGGTTAAGGAACTTCAGCAGACGCCAGCAGTCAGTGGATGTGGGTGGCCGTTCTTCCTAAGTGCTGAAAAGATGGTCACCTTGCACTTGTGAAGATAAAATTCAAACCTAAGTTTCTCTGTCTTGGAACACAAACAGCATAATCCTTTCTCAATCTTCGAGAGGAATGTTTTCAAAAAGTAGCAGCATATAGGGAATACAAGGCTGCCTAAGGTTCTGATTCACGGATGTGAATTCCGCCCAGTCAAAAGTCTTGGTGTTTGCAGGATTTGTTTGTCTGCAAGGACAAAGATGAAAGGCAAGTTGCTCTAAAACCTTTCCGCTCCCGCCTGATTGGTAAGCAAAAATGTCCACACACTGCCATCTGGTGGGCACTACTGGTCACTGTCGTTTTAATGGGAAAGTTTAAAGTTTACTCTAAACTTACAAGGGGCCAGGCAACTACTAGTCTTCAGCAAAACAGCAACGTATAAAACACAGTTCCCGGCTGCGAAGGGCTCACAGTCTACCAGTCTTCAGCAGAACAGCAACGTATAAAACACAGTTCCTGGCTGCGAAGGGCTCACAGTCTGATGGAAGAAACAGACATGCCCAACACGTAGTTATAACTGAATAAGCACTATTTTAAGAAAACGTGCCGAGTGTTATCAAAGCAGAGGACCTATCTCTGGGAGTTTAGGGAAAGCCACCTTTGAGCTGAGTCTGGAAGCATGCCTCGCACTGTGGCAAAAAGGAGGAGAAAGTTTATTTTAAACACGGGGAACATCACGGGTCATTGCATGGTGTGAGTTGTTAGTTCATCCTGGCTGGTAAGTAAGGAGCATGGCAAGAAGCTATAGAAAAAAGGCTGGGAAAAGTTTGAGCCAGACCATGAGAGACCTTGAATGCCTGGCCCAGGCAATGAATCGGCTCTAGATTATACAGCCAGAATATAAAGGATTCAGATTTGGGTGGTAAAGCAATATGAAAAACAAGTATCGGTACACACGCTTTTCAAACATTTGGAACTCTCTCATTACTTGAAATCACCTATGGAAACCCGTTATGTGAAATAGATAAAACCATAGTTCCTCTGGTCAAAGCAGAAGTGGGGATTCAGAGCCTGAAGAACTTCCACCACCCCATTTCTCCCATTCCTAGCACATGCGGATGACTTTGGGTAGTGTCTAAGGCTCAGCAGACTCTTGCTTGACACTGCTGCTGTGGGCAATTGCTTACCTAATGTGACTATCTCTGCTCTGGTGTTAGCACCAGCTTCGTCCTGTCCCTCCTATGTCATAGGTGTCCATAAAGTAGGTTCTAGATCTTTTTCTATCTCAGCGCTGTTCTCAAGATTCCATTTATGGTAATCTCTATCTTATTAATAAATTAACGTTCTCAAACAATCTATATTACCTGGTCCCTGGCCCCTAGCTTTATATTGCTAACGGACACGTGTAGGGAGGTGGATAGAAAGCAGCCATCTCTGCAGTGTCTGTTAAGCATCACTGTACGCTGTCTAAGGTATTAATTCATGTTAAGTACCTATAGCATATGTGTAGCACAGATAATCTATGATGGAGTTATGAGAAGTTGTTTGGTCTTACTCAGGGCACAAAAGTTGTTGCTTTCATTCCAAGAACAGCACTCTGAGAAAGCATTCAAGAGCTTTCTGATGAGTGGCTGAATTATCAAGATCTCTAGGACTTTCTGTTCTGTGAAGACATGGAGCTTCTAGATGGCATTTGCCACAAGAGGAGAGATGTCAGTCTAAGAACTGATGAAGAGTGACTGGTCCCCTGATGGGCAAAGACTGTTTTGTTTCAGCCAACGTGGTTATCTTCTGCCCTCTTCAGAACAACACTTTTAGATGCAAAACACAAATTCCACCCACCAAACAGCATTTCCTCTCATTCTTTCTCTTGTTCCTTGTCTTTACTCACGCCTTGCCCACTCTCTCTGCATGGTGGGGTCAGTTTGCTCTCACTTTCCCACACTAACTTCTCTGTTTCGAGCCTGTGTCCGGAACTGCCTCCTTCTTGCCATCTGGTAGCTGACATCTGCCACATCTTTCCAACCAGAGCCCCCATCTTTTCTTGGAGGCCTTTAAAAAAAAAAAAAGATGTTAACTTTCATTGCATGACTTTTCCCAGTACATGATTATGTACACAGTGTTTTCCACATGGTTGAATAACTACTTTAGCATCGACTCTTGCCTGCATTACTTAGGTTAATTGTTATTTTCCTGAGGGCACACTGACCAGTGTCCTCTGAGGTACCCAGTGCCAAATTCGATAAACAATAACCCAGAATATTACGCTTTATAACTAATGAGTTGGGGCTGTTCTATGTTTTATTAGAGCAAATGGAAATGCAATTCTGCTTACTACCTTTGATGAAGAGCAGGGAGGTGGAAGTGACTTTGTGAACTTGCAGGCTTTGTATGGATTTCTTTTTTTGAGATGGAGTCTCGCTCTGTCGCCCAACCTGGAGTGCAGTGGTACGATCTTGGCTCACTGCAACCTCCACCTCCTGGGTTCAAGCAATTCTCAAGCTTCAGCTTCCTGAGTAGCTGGGATTACAGGTGCGCACTACCACGCCAAGCAAATTTTTGTATATTTAGTAGAGGCGGGGTTTTACCATGTTGGTCAGGCTGGTCTTGAACTCCTGACATTTTGATTCACCCGCCTCGGCCTCCCAAAGTGCTGGGATTACAGGCATGAGCCACCATGCCCAGACCTCTGTATGGATTTCTACTGTTGATTTACCTGCTTCAGCTGTGACTGTTCATTTTAATGGCTGTTTCCCTTCATAAAACTGTTAACTCCTTGAAGGAAGGAAATGACAGTGTGAGGCTTGGGACCAGGATCACAATACACGATCAATAACTACTTTTTAAATGTATTTTCAATAGAGTTATAAGGATTCATCTGGGTACTGAAGACATTTGGGACCTCAGTGAAGTTTCTCCGAGGCCAGATGGTCACATTGATTTTCTGAAATCATTTTGAATAAAAATGACCGAGGTGGTGAACACAATGCAAGGCTTTCCACGTACTGTCTGGTATTGTTCAACCAGCTCCATGACTCCCTGAGGGCAGAGATGAGCAGATGTTAATGGATAAAGCCAGGTGGGATGATGTTATAACATTTCTCCTATAGCCCCAAATCTCCCAACTCCTGCATGTGTGACCTGAGTAAGACTCAGTGCAAGAAGACATCGGTGTTCCCATCTGTGAAATGAAGGAATTCACCCCCCAGGATCTTCCATTTCTGACAATGCTTTGGATTTCCTTGGTTTTGTCACAGGTACCCCCCAAAAGCCTCCATCTTTGGATAAGTGATTAAAACTGCTGAGTAATTTTCAATCAATAAAAGTTCAGTGCTGGCTCTCTCATTTTCTTCCAAAGACGTTTGTGCAAAGACCTGTGCAAAACACTTCAGATGGCAACACACCTCCAAAGTGAGTCCCTTAACACCACTTGTCCTTGGGGTTTCAATAAGCTCAGTCATTCAGAAAAACAAGCGAGTTTTGCAGATATAAGATACTGTATTATTAGAAACTCACCAATATAGAAAAAGCTGATGTGGGTTGGGAGATAGAGCTGATATCCCAGCAACAGTCTTCTTACTTCATAATCTAAGTATATCAGAGACGTATTTTGGAGACATAAATTTGACCCTAAATATAGCTAAAACCATGCTATTGCAAAGGACTTTGGTGTAAGGTATTACTTTGTGCTTAATTACTGAGGCCATTAAACTCCTTTGGTTGTGAGAAAGAGAAACCTAAAGAGTTTAACAGCCTCAGTAATTAGGCACAAAGTAATACCTTACACCAAAGCCCTTTGCAGAAAGAGAAACCTGGCCGGGCACAGTGGCTCATGCCTGTAATCCCAGAACTTTGCGAGGCCGAGGCAGGTGGATCACCTAAAGTCAGGAGTTTGAGACGAGCCTGACCAATATGGTGAAACCCTGTCTCTACTAAAAATACAGAAATTAGCCAGGTGTGGTGGCATGCCCCTGTAGTCCCAGCTATTTGGGAGGCTGAGACAGGAGAATTGCTTGAACCCGGGAGGCGGAGGTTGCAGTGAGCCAAGATCATGCCATTGTACTCCATCCTGGGTGACAGAGCGTGACTCCATCTTAAAAAAAAAAAAATTGATTACTTGATCCTCCATTATATATCAAGTAATGGAGGATTTACTTTAAGGACACACTTGTGAAATAGGCCTCTCTGTGTTTACTGGAAGCCAGGCAAACCTTAACTGTGAGGCCTTACAGAACCTGGAATGGGAATGTGGTCTGGATTGAGCAGATGTGCTTGGCTTGGTCTGCTCTAGGCACTGCAGGAGCTAGAGCACAAGGCTCTTGTTCTTGTGCTTCACCTTCCATGGGACTCAACTATTCTGTCAGTTTCTGCTTCCCTTAAGATCTGTTCTTTTTGTGTTACCAAGGTGAACCATTAACTTCATTTTACAAAATCTGGAGAGAAATGGTCTGAGGCTGTTTAATTGCCATAGTCCCTTGAGGACTTTTCCTTCAAGTCACACCATCGTTGCTGATTATCCTATATTTTGGCAACTCTTGGGCCACGGGCACTTCCTAGTCCAATCAGCTTTGGCCAGAAGTAGGTTCTACCATATAGAATTGATTATCTCCAAATTAGAGGGAACTCTCAGCTCCAAGTGAAGGGTACGTGTGGACAGTTTCCTTTATAAAGGGATGTGTGATGGTGGGACAGACATGTCTGCTGCAGTAGGAATGTTTCATTTGGTAGAGAGAAAACCTAACAAAAAGTAGGATTGCTCCTCTCCATTATTATTAAAAAGTAGGATTGCTACCCATCATTATTATTAAAAAGTAGGATTGCAACCCTCCATTATTATTAAAAAGTAGGATTGCTACCCTCCATTCTCATTAAAAAGTAGGATTGCTACCCGCCATTATCATTAAAAAGTAGGATTGCTACCATCCATTGTCATTAAAAAGTAGGATTGCTACTCTCCATTATTATTAAAAAGTAGGATTGCTACCCGCCATTATCATTAAAAAGTAGGATTGCTACCATCCATTGTCATTAAAAAGTAGGATTGCTACTCTCCATTATTATTAAAAAGTAGGATTGCTACCCTCCGTTATTATTAAAAGGTAGGATTGCTACCCTCCGTTATTATTAAAAGGTAGGATTGCTACCCTCCGTTATTATTAAAAAGTAGGATTGCTACCCATCATTATTATTAAAAAGTAGGATTGCTACCCGCCATTATCATTAAAAAGTAGGATTGCTACCCGCCATTATTATTAAAAGGTAGGATTGCTACCCTCCATTATTATTAAAAAGTAGGATTGCTACCCTCCGTTATTATTAAAAGGTAGGATTACTACCCTCCATTATTATTAAAAAGTAGGATTGTTACCCACCATTATCATTAAAAAGTAGGATTGCTACCACAATTATTATTAAAAAGTAGGATTGCTACCCGCCATTATTATTAAAAAGTAGGATTGCTACCCTCCATTATTATTAAAAGGTAGGATTGCTACCCTCCATTATTATTAAAAAGTAGGATTGCTACCACAATTATTATTAAAAAGTAGGATTGCTACCCGCCATTATTATTAAAAAGTAGGATTGCTACCGCCATTATTATTAAAAAGTAGGATTGCTACCTTCCTTTATCACTAAAAAGTAGGATTGCTACCCACCATTATTTGCACAGCTACCTTATGAAAGTAGTTTCACATGTGTCTTAGATCACTTTAGAGGAAAGATATCAGACAAAGAGACCTGAAATAAATGGGAAAAACTTTTGACTTAAATGTAATATTCCTCTGACAGTGTACAACATAAGTGGAGTTGGAAATTATGCCAGAGAGTGAGCTTGCCATTGCCAAGCTTTTAGAAATATCATCATCCCTATGTATTGAGCACTGTTGCAGCATGCAGATACTGGCTAGTATTTTTGAAATAAAGATTTTATTTTTAATAACCTGGCTATTAATCATAACCTGTCTTAATTCACCTTCCCTAGAAGTAGAACCTGAGAAGGAATTTGGGTGCATGCGGTTTATTGAGTTTACACTCTTAAAAAACATCTCCAAAGAATGAAGAAAACAGAACAGAGAAGAGCTGAGCAAGAATGTTATCACAGGTAAAATGCAGTCTTATTCTGATTCAGAAGAATTATGTACAATTTGCACTGGAGAATTGTTCCAATCTGAGGCAAGGTTTCTGGGATTTTTGGCCACTGCATCACTCAGTCATTGGATGTTTCTGTTGAGGGGTGGTGTCACTCCCCAAGTGTCTTGGGGTGAGCCAGCTCCCATCAGCCCCAGGTAATTCTTCCTAGATCAAGTGTGTAAACTGTTAGCTGCAGCACCTGCCATGGCCAGGAGATGGGTATCCAGCTGGCAAACGGGATCTGGGTGGAGCATCAGCAGCATCTGCTGCTTCCTTGAGTCTACTACAGAGAGCTTGTTGCTGGCCAGAAACTCTGGCTAGTGTAGGCAAAAAGCAGAACTGATTGGAAGGAATAGAGGGCTGACTGATCTGAGAGACAAGAGGACTATGGCAGAAGACAAGGCAATCTTAGAGGACTAAGAGGACCAAGTCTCAGAAGACTGTCAGTACAGTGAGGGTTTTTAATCAATAATTGCTGGCCAGGACAGCATTATGACTGGATGCCACTGGACATTATCACAGCCACTCTAAATGAGTTCCCGTCATTTCTCCAAAGCCAGCCCTTTGGGTAGAAACACCCGATTGGCCAAATGTAGCGCACACATTTATCACCAGCATGCTTTGAAGTGGGGAGAGGATGAGGCAGCTGCTTTTTTCTTGGAAAGAAGGCATTGCGTCTCACCAATAACTCACATCATGCGATATTCTTCAGCAATTGGAAAAGGAGTTTGATGCTGAAGAGCAAAACCTGAGAAAGCTGGCATAGTGAAGATTATTACCCTTATTTTACGATTATAAAAACTGAGGCTCAGAGAAGTAATTTTATTCATTGATTCAGAGAGATTAAGTTCATTCATTTGCCAATTATTTGTCAAGTGTCTGGTATGGGCTGAGTCTTACTCTAGGTCCTAGAGATTCAGCACTGAGCAAAATAGGCAAAAATCCACGGCCTCATGCAGTGTACATTTTTTTTTTTTTTGACATGGAGTCTCGCACTGTCACCCTGGCTGGAGTGCAATGGTGTGATCTCAGCTTACTGCAACCTCCACCTCCCAGGTTCAAGCAATTCTCCTGCCTCAGCCTCCCAAGTAGCTGGAATTACAGGCTCCCAGCACCACGCCTGGCTAATTTTTTGTATTTTTAGTAGAGATGCGGTTTCACTATGTTGGCCAGGCTGGTCTCAAACTCCTGACCTCAGGTGATCCACCTGCCTCGGCCTCCCGAAGTGCTGGGATTACAGGCGAGCCACTGTGCCTGGCCTGCAGTGTACATTTCTATGTGGTGTGTGTTGGGGGAGAGGGGGTTGAGACAAAAAATAATAGGTAAATAAAACACATAGTATATCAGATGGTGACAAATATTAGAAAGAAAAAATAAATCAGGGAAGATGAGTGGGTTGGGGTGTGGTGGCTATATTATGGAGATGTTTCCATTTCAAGTAGGGCAGTCAAAGTAGTCCCTGCTAAAACAGTGACATTTGAGCAAAGACCTGAAGGAAGTAATGGAATGAGCTATGTGACTGTCTGTGGAAATGTCCTAGGCAGAGCGAACAGCAGGTGCAAGATTCCCTGAGGCCTGCATACAACTGGCAAGCTCAGGGACCCATGTGGAGGCTAATATGGTTGGGGAAGAGGGAGCAAAGGGGAGCCGCAGGAGGGAAAAGCCAGGAGGTGGCTGGGGCTGGATCATGGGGGCCTTGGAGCCCATAAAATGTTTTGAGGAGGGGATTGACATTATTGGAATTACATTTCTAAGGGTAGAAGGATGGACAGAAGCAGAAAAACTGGTTAGGAAGTTTCCACAATAAATTAAGTAAGTGATAATAGAGTCTGGGATTAGGGTGGCAGCTGTGGAGGTACTGAAAAATAATACTTTTGCTATGTTGTAGGCTGCACAATGGCCCTCTAACGTGTCTGTGTCCTAATTCCTATAAGGCAGAGACTTTGCAGATGTGGTTAGAGATCTTGAGATGGGGAGATTATTCTGGGTTTTCCATGTGGTCCCTATATAAACATAAGGGTCCTTGTAAGAAAAAACAAGCAGAGTTAGGAAGAGAGAAGGTGATTATTCATAGAAGCCAGGTATGGAAGTGGCAAGAGTCAAGGATATGGACGCAGTGAAAGCGTTCATTGATAGATAAATGGATAAAGAAAATAGAATGTTATTGAGCCTTAAAAAAGAGTAAAATCCTGTCATTTGTGACAACATAAATGAACACAGAGGACATTATGCTAAGCGGAATAAGCCAAGCACAGAAAGACAAATACTACCTGATCTGACTTATGTGTAAAATCTGAAGAAATTGAACTCATAGAAGCAGAGTGTAGAATTTGGTTAGCAGGGGTTGGAGGGTGAGGGAAATGGGGAGATGTTGGTGAGAGTACAAAGTTTTAGTTACGCAGGATGAATAAGTTTGGAGATCTCATGTACAGCTTGGTGACTATAGTTAATAATACTGTATTGTATACTTGAAATTTGCTAAGAGAGTAGATGGTAAATAGTCTTAACACAAAATGAAAAGTAACTATGGGAAGTGATGGTATGTTAATTAGCTTGATTGTGGTAATCATTCCACAATGCATAACTATATGAAAACATCATATTGTACACCTTAAACATATACAATATTTATCAATTGTAACTCAACAAAGCTGGAAAAGGAAAAAGAGAGAAGGTGATGTGAAGATGGAAGAAACAGAGACAGAAAAGGTGCTATGCTTGCTTCTGGCTTTGATGAGTGAAGAAGGGGCCAGGAGCCAAAGAATGTAGTCAGCTTCTAGAAGCCAAAAAAATCAAAGAAAAGGTTTTTCTCTTAGAAGGAACACAGCCCTACAGATGCCTGACCTCCAGAACTATAAGATAAAAAATAATTATGTTGTGTTAAGCCCCTGTGTTTGGAGTGATTTGTTACAGCAGCAAAAGGAAACAAACACATGGGTTTTGCAGTTAGAGTCAGTGATGTTTACCCGTGGATGAGATGCAGAGAGGTTCAGGGATAACGTTACAAGTTTGTGAAGAGCAACTGGAAGGATGGAGTGCCTTTTACTGGGGAAGACTTGTTTGGGGTGAATTTAAGTCCAGGCCCCTGGTGATACCCTTTCGGCTCTGGCTATGCTAAGAGGCTAAACCAGGACAAAATTCATGGGAGATGCACCAGCTTGGCTGGTCAGATGGGTATGTCCACTGTCATCATCCTTCCCCTAATTTTACACCCTCTTTGCAGCCTCTATCTATCAGTATTTCCTCGTTGTTCTTTGATGGTAGCAGGCAGCACAGAGCTCAATGAAATTAGACATATATTTCTTATTTTAAGGCACAGCTGAGAAAATGTCTAGGAAATAGAAGTTGTTTTGATGTAAGCTGTATTATCTGGAGGCTTGTTAATTGTCTGTCACTGGGGTCCTCAGGCTGAGGAATGGATTCCTTAAATTGATAATCACTGAAATAGTCACCAATGACCATAGTACTGCTTTGGTTATCCTCAGCCAGTGACAAAAGTCATACTATTGTAGTCAAAGAAGCTATGCCAGGGAGTTGGAGCACCTCATTTTGACTGGCTTTGCTATTCACCTGCTGTCACTCTCTCTTTTTGAGCCTCAGCTTCCCCATCTGTAAATTGAGAGTGCTACAGCCAATGTTGTCAAAGAGCCTTCATGGGGCTGCTTCACCTTGCTCTTTGTTATGCGTCTTAGAGAGAAGCTTGATCAAGCATTAAGCCATCCAGGTCTCAGCATTGTTCTGTCTCAGGTCCTGAGGAGCAGGCACTGACCCGCTTCTCCTGCCTTCTTTTCCCTGCTGTCCTATTGGTCTTTATTCTGACCCCAGACCTGTCATTGCTCAGGATGCAGTTAAGAGGCCTTACTTCTATTCCAAGTGGCCAATGACTCACATGTCCACGGGACTGAGCAGTGAGGACAGGCTCCATTCGACAGAGTCCAAGGCAGATGGTCATGCTTCCTTTCCAGACTGAACATCAAATGCCAGGAACTCAGTGAGGGGCACTCTCCTTCTGACTTAGAGCTATGTGAGGCAGCCACACAGGCCAGGTTCCGGCCACCTTCTGTTCTGGTTTGCCTAATGATGCTTTTGGCAAAAGACAAGGAAGAACAGCAAAAGCAAAGAAGGAAGCGATTAATCTGTTAAGGGAGTGTAGCAAGCATCCTGGACTCTCTTGAAGGAAGTTTCCGTGAAAATAAAATACAAAACAGAACACCATGCTGTTGCCTCCCAGGAGGATGACAAATTTGTGGTGTGAATGCTCTCCCTGTCCTCCTTCCTAGGCCATGCTGATGAGTTGGGACCTGCAGGACCCATGTGACAGGAGTTATTATGACTCCCTCCATTCCTTCTCCTTCTGGCTGTAGCAAATCTGGCCTGTCCGATAGCACAAGACTGAATGACCGGTGCTGAGTATTATACAATGTATGTTGTAGAGACTAACAAAGACTTAAATAAATAAGCAAGTGCATTTAGCAAGTGCATCCTTTTAGGATGTTATTTACTGTGGGACTTTATATATGTTGCATCATTCTTTTGCTTCTCAGGGGGGGCAGATTTATCAAACAAAGATTCTGGCCAAATCTTTTATAGTCAAAAAGATATTGAATGTCAACATCATAGTCATTTACCATTGGTGGGTCCCTTAAACCACTTAAGACAGGAAATAGAAACCGTCATTATTTCCTGGCTTTCGAACTGCTCTCACCCTGTTTCACTTACTTAGTGCACCACACAGTCCTGTGGACTATGTTTCACTATTATTCTCTTTATGCAGCTGGGGGAACTGAGTGGTTGAGGGATCTAAAGCATTTTAAAAACTTGCAGTGGGGCTGGGCACAGTGGCTCACACCTGTAATACCAGCACTTTGGGAGGCCAAGGCAGGCGGATCACCTGAGGTCAGGAGTTCAAGTCTAGCCTGGCCAATATGGTGAAACCCCGTCTCTACTAAAAATACAAAAATTCGCCAGGTGTGGTGGCTTGCAGCTGTAATCCCAGCTACCCAGGAGGCTGAGGCAGGAGAATTGCTGGAACCCGGGAGGCTGAGGCTACAGTGAGCTAAGATTGCGCCACTGCACTCCAGCCTGGGCGACAAAGTAATACTCCATCTCAAAAAATAAAAATAAATAAATAAATAAATAAATTGCAATGGGAAGAGCAGACATCACTGTTCTTGAAATGCCCTTCAGCCTTTCCATGACTGTGGAGTTTCACCATCCCCAGCCCATCTCGTTCAGTTTGTCTCCACCTTGGGTTCTGTCTCCTTCCTTCACTTCATAGCTCTGCCGTTTTCCTTTTGCACTCCCTCATCCTAGGTCTAAACAAAATTTCTCTCATTTCACCACAGTTGTTTTGCCCACTTGTCTGAAGCTGTCCTCAAAAGTATCTTTTCTATCCAAAGAGATCATCAAGTTTTTTTTTTTTTTTTTTTGGTCTTTTTGCCCCAGACAAAGGCAATTTTCCTCTTAAGAGGAATTATTCTGAAAGCTGTTAAAAAAGTGACATTTGCTGTCTCCAGGATTTTCTTTGGAGTAGCAGGCAGTTGTTCCTATGATCATGAAGATGTGCTCCTCTCACACCACATGTACACCCTGCTGCCCTGGGTTTGTGCCATTTTGTTTTCACAACTTTTTGTTTCAATGCTAAATCATAATAAACTTGTAAAAAGTTTAACGTGATAATTCGTTTGAGCCATACACATAAAAAAAAGACAGTTTTTTTTTCAGGTTTTAAAATGAAGACAAATGCAAGAGCAGACCCAACTCTGGGAATTATGACAGTTTTCACAAGGAAGGGGTCTCAGGTGTGTGGCATATCCTACGAAGTGGAGGTGGCATTTCAGGTAGAAGGAATAAGATAGGCAACGGCAAAGATGCATAAACTAGCATGGTATGTCAAGATAATAGAGACGGAGAATTGAGGTGAAAGTGAGAGATGATTCTGGAGGAGGAGGTTGGGAAGAGGGAAGGACAGACTCATATCCCCTGTCCTTATGATCTCGTACAACTCCCACATAAACTATAGAGTACAACACTATCTAAGGCAGCAATATTTGCTCATACTGATGTTGTTATTTTTGTGTTCTTGTTACTACTAGCAATCTGAAGTCAGCTAGGAGTCCCAAACTGGAATGATCTGATTTCAGTGGCTGGTGTGGTTTAATTCTCTGGCATGTTGTTCTTGGTATTAGGAGTGCAGTGTGGAATGGGAAATGAGAAACTGGGCACCTGTTTCCAATTTCAGGCACTGCAGATCCATAAGCATAGTCCTGGGGTAAAGGTTTTTGAGGTAGATGATGCTTTGATGGAGTGTTTGTGTGTGTGTGCGTGTGTGGCGGTGGGGGTAGGGGTTCATGAGCTGCAAAGATCCACTGTCATCAGTTTTCACGAGCATTTCAAAGAAGTATGTGTGTGAGGGGTTGGCTTTCTCAGAGATTGTCACTCTATTATTAATCTCATAATAAATCCTAAAATTCAAATTCCAAAGGAAGGCCTGTATGGTGGATGGTGTGTGGGTGGTCGGGGGGATCAACTGAATGCTAAAGAGGAAGTGGGCAGAGCTGTTAGCCTGAGCTGAGATGGGCTGCAGCCCTCCTGGAAGCTTAAGGATGTCAGCACCTCTGGGAGAATGGGTCATGAGTTGACTCTTCTGAAGGAGAAACATGGAATGAATGAAAAGATCCCAGTCAATTGGCAGGTTGACTAGAGATTTGATTGGGTGATTTCTTCTTCAAAGTGGGAAGATGATCTCACATGGCAGTGAGGAGGGAAGAACCCTGTGCAAGTGATTTAGATGATTTGAGATAATTTTTTGGCTGGGGAAAGATGTGATAAAATTGGTGCTCAGTAAATCCCTCCTCCACTTTAATTAGAAGTCTTGGGATCAGTCATCTATTTTGTGCTGTTGTAATTTTCTTTACTTCCATTTAGGTTTTTCTCAGCATTTAGTAAATTTCATTTTGAATGTATCAGCCTGTCTCAGTTGTGCAAAGGAAAACAAGGAGAAAGATTATGTTTACCTTGAGCTGAGAAGAAAAGAGGGATAGTGTTTCTGTCTCATCCTCCCCAACCCAACTCCCCAATCCAGGGAGATGGGGACTAGGCTTGGTGGTGGCAACAGGAATCAAAATAAAAGAACTCCAGGGAAAGGCAAAAGCTCAGAGGGAAGTGTTGGAATGCTGGCCTTGCCCCACTCTGTTTACCTGCCAGACCTGTTTCCAAGGATACTCTTCTCTGGGGGATGAAAATTTAGATCATCACATGGAAAATACTTATTGTGTTCTTCATATTCAAGGTAGTAATGATTCCTTCTTTATGTTTTTGTTTGTTTGTTTGTTTGTCGTTGTTGCTGTTGAGAATCTCTTAGTATGCCACTTATGGCTAGAATCTGTGGAGAAGAGGCAATGAGGCAAAATTGAAAAGGTGCCTCATAATGGCCTGGATTGGATCTTTGGCTTTGCCCTGTGGCATGGCCTGGACACAGAACTTCATTGTATTCCTTCCCTGTAATAAGACTGGTGATGGCCGCCTCCTGGGATGATCAGGAGAATTTAGGATAATGTGTTCAAAGTACCTGTTAATTCACTGGTATGTGATAGGCATTTAGGAAGTGTTAGCATATATTGTTTATTGTCTTTTATCACATACAACTGTAGAGGTAATCGAGTATAGAATTATCATGGGGGTTAGGGCTGGAGGGAACAGGCAAGGCCTCTCTCATTTTTCTTTTGTTACAGAAGCAGTACATCATGGAAAGGAGCTTCAGAACTGGACTATCTCTGTGGCCTTGGGGCAAGTTATTCACTTGTTTCTCCTCAGTTTCTTCTGTCATAAATGGAGAAGTATTGTAAAAAACAAAAGATTCAAATATATTACATGCATATTAGATTGCTTATTGCCTCCTAGCTTAATAAGTAGTAGGTTCTCTTTTTTTTTATTCTTCTTGTCCACATTGCCTTACCTTTCTCAGCAACTATCTTTTCTGGGTGCAAAAACTGTGCAAAATATACCATCCCTCAGGCCCAAAAGCCTGGCAGTAGGGTCTAAAGAAAATAATTGTGCCTACACCTTTATCCATTTTTTCACTCTTTATCCAATTCATTTTATATCATTCTATGAAATGTTTATTAAATATCTATTATATGCCAGCAATAATGGTAGTTTCAGTGACTAATGTGACAGCTCTTGCTGTCAAAGAGCTCTCAGATTAATCAGGTAATGACAATAGTCTAGAAATAATTACATTGTAAGACAGATACTGCACGTGCCGTGAAAAAGGTAAAAGGATATGGACGGTCAAGGTGAAGGCAGGTAGCTTCTGAACAGTGGAGGTGTGAAGAGAAATGGAGAGAGCTTCATGGAGGAGGTAACTTTAGAACAGATTCTTTGAGGCTGTGAAAACTTTCTCTATGTGGAGGTGATGGGGAAGGACTATAGGAAGAGGGAACATTCTTTTTTTTTTTTTTGAAACGGAGTCTCTCTCTATCCACCCAGGCTGGAGTGCAGTCACGTGATCTTGGCTCATTGCACCCTCTGCTGCCCAGGTTCAAGTGATTCTCCTGCCTCAGCCTCTTGAGTAGCTGGGATTACAGGCACCTGCCACCATGCCAGGCTAGTTTATTTGTAGTTTTTAGTAGACAGAGGGTTTTACCGTCTTGGCCAGGCTGGTCTTGAACTCCTGACCTCGTGATCCACCCACCTCGGCCTCCCAAAGTGCTGGGATTACAGGCGTGAGCCATCGCACCCGGCCGAAGAAGGACCATTCTAAGAAAAGCAGCGGTGTAGCAGCTTTTGAGACATATTTGGGAAATGCTGACAGTTTAGTTTGGCTGGAGAATATGATATGCAAAAAGAAACAATGGGGAATAAGGGTGAAGCATTATTGTTACGAGTCTTTAATGACAGGATAATAATTTTGTACTCAGTTTGATTTGCAATGAGGAAACATTGAAAGCTTTTTTGAGCCGGAGGGTAAGTAATATGACAACGAAGATATAATGAGTTGGTATCAGAATTTGGAAGTGGTGGGGTTTACATCTGGCTCTAGAAACAGCCAGATAATAACATTTGGGTCCTTGATGGCTGGTATGGAAGAGAGAGAAAGACAGCATTTCATGTTCCAAATCAAAAGGACAGTAAAGCTAAAGACAGAGGTAGAAAACCCTAGGGGATCATTCAAAAACAGATTAATCCAGGTTACTCTAGACATAAGATACATGTGGGGAAATTTGGAGAGAGAACCAGATCTCTCTCTGTGCCCAATTTTCCCACCTATAAAATTTCAATAACATGTAATACCTTCATTAGAGAGTTGTTGTAGAAACTAAGTGATTAATATTTGTAAGGTGTTTATGGCAGTTTCTGGCACATGATAAGCACTACATAAATACTTGTTAAATAATGAGAAATAAATTTAAGATGCAAGTTGATTTAACATGGGGTTCTTAGGCTGGGCGTGGTGGCTTATGCCTGTAATCCCAGCACGTTGGGAGGTCCAGGCGGGTGGATCACCTGAGGTCAGGAGTTCGAGACAAGCCTGGCCAATATGGTGAAACCCCATCTCTACTAAAAATAGAAAAAATTAGCTGGGCATGGTGGCAGGTGCCTGTAATCTCAGCTACTCGGGAGGCTGAGGCAGGAAAATCACTTGAACTCAGGAGGTGGAGGTTGCAGTGAGCCAAGATGGTACCATTGCACTGCAGCCTGGTCAACAATAGCAAAACTCCATCTAAAAAAACGAAACAAAACAAAAAAAATGGGGTTCTTAATTTTTTCTCTGACTATTTCTTTCTGAGGCATTGATTCATCTTGATAACACCTTGCTTTAGTTGGTATTTTAAATAAAATTTTGATCTGTGTTAGCTCAAGTTATCTGTGTTATGATTCAAGACAGAACTGTGATCAACTCTGACATGGGCCAGCTCATCTGAAGACATTTACAAATGTCAAGCTTGTTATAGCCAATTGTTTTGGTTATTGTGATGATTTACCAGTTTTAGGCTTAAAACCCTAACATTCATAGGAGATAAACCTGCTTCTTTAATCAAATGATGACTTTATGGGGCAACAAGTTCCAGTGAAAAGGAAATACCAGACTGAAGTTAAAATTCAGGATATGACTTTGCAGCAGTCACGTTCCTCTGTGCCTTAGTTTCCCAGAATGTAAAATGAAAGAATTAGGCTTCTATGAGTGCCATTAGGGCTTCGCCACAACTTTACAGGTGCCTCCAATATATTCCTGAATAGCAGTGGAGTTGCCGGGGTTGGGTTGGAGTGGACATCCTTTGGCTCTACCCTCTTGGCTCTGCTTGTATAGCAGGGCAGTCCCTGGGGTACGTTGGAACCCCCGCCGAGACTCATTCTGAAAACAATTGGATAAGATGATACCTTTAGCTAATAGTCTTTGGTTCTCAAAAAATATGCATTTTTTTCAAAGAAGGTAAACTTTTTGTGTAATAAACAAATAAATAAGACATATATACCTACATGCATTTACTTGTATTTTACATGAAGTTGGGAACTTTGCTGCCTAAATGGAACTCATGGTAAAAGAGAAGATTCTTTTATAATGTGAACAATTGTTTCTTCATGTCTTTGTTTTCTAAATTCTGAGTTTTACTCTTTTTCTTTTTTTTTGAGACAGAGTCTCACTCTGTCACCCAGGCTGGAGCGCAGTGACACAATCTCCACTCACCGCAACCTCCACCTTACAGGTTCAAGCGATTCTACTGTCTCAGCCTCCTGAGTAGCTGGGACTACAGGCGCCCACCACTATGTCTGGCTAATTTTTGTATTTTTGTAGAGACGGGGTTTCACCATGTTGGCCTGGGTAGTCTTGAACTCCTGATCTCAGGTGATCCACCTGCCTCGGCCTCCCAAAGTACTGGGATTACAGGCGTGAGCCACCAAGCCTGGCCCCTACTTTTTTTCTTAAAGTGGGACACTTTTTGGCTCGAAACACAGTTGTGAAAACCTAGGATACTAGCTTCTTTGTTCATCATCTACTTCTCTAGTCATTGCATTTGTTATTCTTTTTACATCTTTTCAAAATTGAAATAAGCTAAAAAAAATAAAAGCTTCCCTTTTTTTTAAAAAAAAAAGGTATCTGAAATTTCACAAAGTATGCTGGCATCACAGCATTCCATGAATATTTAATCATCATCATCAAGACAGGAGGTTGGAGAAAAAAATCAGGTTGTGATATTTGGGAACAGCAGGTGTGGGAAGGAGGGTGTTGACACCCTCTGAAAACAGATATGGCATGTTGTGTGGCAGGTTCCCTCCACAACTCCCATGTCCCCTGGGGTCCCAAACGTGCTTTAAGAAAACTCTGAGGAGCTGGAGCTTGTCCTCAGCCTTCATGTGGCAGAGTATCCCTGGAAATGGGGATGGGCTTTGCTGAACTCCTTTCCTTCACAAAAACCTTCAGGATTTCTCTTTTCTGGGCCTTTGTACAATGTAGCTAGCTCCAGCCCCCATCTCTGTGCATTTTTACCCTTATTACTGTGATTAAGCAAGAACCTCTTTTATGTGTAGTAAGTCAGCAAGAGTACAGATATCCAGCTATGAGGATTTGGGATGGAGGGTATTGAAACTTAGAGTTCACCTAGGAACGTTTATATCATACAGTGAGGAGCAATGTAAAAATGAAAGAATCATGGGTCATTCATGTACAGATTACTTGCCTTCTAACCTTACCACACCCTCAACTTTGCCTGCCACCCAGTGTTCCAGACACACAGGTTTTACTGCTGTTTCCTTACAGCAAGACTGATTCACCCTACAGGTTCTTGCCCCTGAGCTTTTGTACAGTCTATTCTGGGTTGGAGTTTTCTAAATGACTGTCACGGTAGATGGAGAAACTGTAACACTCTGGTTCTCAAACTTTTATGTGCATAACAGCCATCTGGCAAGGCTTGTTGACATGGAGATTTCTAGGCCTACCCCCAGAAATTCTAATCCAGTAAATCAAGGGGCCTGGGCATGTGCATTTTCAATATGAGGTTCTCAGGCAGGTGTCCAGGGACCTGCGCGTCAAATGCTGTCTTCGGGGTGAGAGGCTCTTTCTGGACACTGAAGGATGCCCTGGCATGAAGATCCAGGCTGATACTGGAGTCATAAGCCCTGGACTCTGGGCCTGTCTTTGATTCAGGCTGGTCACTGCACTGGGGGTGGGACTATTATTTGTGTGACAGTGGAGTAAGTTTTTCCCTGTGGACCCCAAAGATGCAGAAAGGGGGAAAGAATCCAAAATTAGTGCCAAGAGGTGGAAACTGCTCCCCGTGTGATTCAGGTGGCCGCTGAGTGTTGCCAATATGGAAAATCCCTTAGGCTACAGGAACAGAAGCAGGGCTGTAACTGGTCAGGGACTAAGACAGACAAAAGCAAGATTCCCTCCCTCTCCCCAGGTGATTTGGGCCCTCTGGAAACCCAGAGAGCAGTCGCAGTTCAAAAGAAATCATCAAATGTCAAGACAGAATCACTGAGTAGAATCCCCAACAACATAATAAAGATGAAAATTCAACATAAACTTCTTGGCTAAGCATTCCAGACCCTCAATAATATGGCCTTGGCCTTAGGGGCCACCATTTCCCTTTAAACTTCAGACATTCCAAGAGAACAGAGCATTCAGTGTCTTCACATGGGAATTCAAGGGACTATGTTGATGGGTGAGTGCCATAGGAGCTTCCTCTCTGGTTCAACTCCTATGGTCCAAACTCAAGTTTTTGAATTGAACTATTTTGTTGTTTTCATTACGTTGCCATGCCAACTTAGGTTCTAGAGTGTAATCTTACTTCAAAAATCAATCCCTAAGCCGGGACACTGACATGGAGGTGATAACAGTTTGATATTTAGTAGCATAGAATGACAACCTAGAAGAGACCTCACTTTGAACACGTCCAAACTGCTTTAATTTGCTGACAAGTAAGCCAAAGGATACCGAGGGAAACTTGCATAAGGGTATACTTGCCCGAGCACACCCAGGGAGTTAGTCAACTAGGGAAGTAACTCTCCATGCCTACACAGAAATGCATAATACCTTTTATCCTAACTAGTATCCCTGATACTTTCCTTGGTGTCTCAGCGTTTCAAAAGCCTATCTTATTTGCATTGTAATTTATCACTAGCTCTTCATTTATGTGTTTAAATTTTGTCAAGGTTCTTCTTCCTTCTTTAATTTCTTCCCTGATGAGACATGTAAAATGCCTCAAGCTGTTAGGAGAAGAACTTTAGGTAGGGAGAAAAAAAATAATACAATGGTAATAGTTTCATCTTACTGAGGTTTTAAAATATCAGAGTCATTTTCAATTTAATTCGACCATATATTGGGCATCCGAGTCTGCTGGTGACTGAACTGGGGGTGGAACTCTTATTTGTGTGACAGAGGAGTAACTTCTTCCCCTGTGTACCCCAAAGATGCAGAAAGGGAGAGATAATCCAAAATTAATGCCAAGAAGAGGTGGGAGCTGCTCACAGTGTGAACTGGCATCAGCCCATTCTCCAATAGAAGCAGTGTTTTTTCTCTGATGAAGGTGGGCTGTGATGGTTGCCTGAGTCGGCTGTGAGATTCCATCTAGCTCTGTGACGTTGAGTGGAGACTGGATGGTTTCCACATCCACTCCAGGGTAACCCGCACTTCCTCCTGAGCCCTGTGAACAGGGAGGAGCCCAGGTGCTTAGCAGGAATGGTGAGCCACACCCCAGGCATGAGTCAGACCTCCCATCCAGGAAGATGGGGAAGGGTGATGGGGTGGAGACCGTGGCAAGTATCACATTCTCCCGCCTTGTCTTTCCTTTGATTTATATTTGTAAGGAAGGGCGTTTCAAAGTGAAGCTCTGCCTTATGGGAGCCCTTCTCCCTGCCATGAATGGCTGGCAAAGTACACCCTTGTTTTCCTTTTCCTGGTTCTTTCTTAGCTCTCTGTTGCTTTGGGGGAGTGCGAGTGTAAGAGTAGGGGCAGGACTGGTTTGCGAGGCCATGTGCAAAGTGAAAATCCAGCCTGCTTGTTCAAGAACTATTAAGAATTTCAACATGACAACAGCGGAACAAAACCAAGCACAAGGCCCTTCTACCTGCAGGCCTGCATAACTGCACGGGTTGCATGCCCATGAAGCCATTCTTGGTTGGGGTGGATCAGAAAGTCAGGTGAGGATCTGGAGTGGAGGACCCTCACTGGGTCTCAAACCAAAGCCAAAAACGTACAAGAATTCTTCCCCATCTGTAACGAATGTGAAAAATGGTGCAACATTAGCAGATTGGTATCTAGAGAGTCTGGAAGTATTGCACTTAGATTCTGTGGCTGTCAAGAGCAGACCTTATTTTGTAAAGGAGAAATAGAGGGCAAGATAGAAGAGGCGATCCTCTGAAGGTCACATTGCTTGTTAGTGGCAGAATGGGAACTAAATCTTAGGCTTTCTAACTTCCATGCCAGTGCCCTTTTCAGCCCTCAGTGAACCTGTGCAACAATGAAATTGTTCTCTTTCATTGCGGATAAAATTGGAACTTGGAAATAAGAGTGAGATGCAGGGAAGGAAACGAGATCAATGATAAATGAATGGAGAAAACAAAACAGTTTAGGAAGCCAAAGCAGTTTGTCTGAGTCCTATCTGATACACAACATACAGCAAAGCAGACAAATGTCTATGTGGCAAAACAAAACTGGAGGAAGCAGATATTTTCAAATAAAATATGCGTATTTCCAACCAGCCTTGAGCTCATCTGATAAGGGACAGATTGTCCGGAGTAAATAGAGAGAGAAAAAAAGATGCTTTGGGCTGAATTTAGTCCCTTGTCAAAAGCAGAAGGGGCTTTTTGTTTCTCCTTCTCTGAAATGTCACCTCTCTAGCTGCAAGGCCTTGTAGGGCTGTGAAGGAAAACAGAGTCGTTTATATATTCATTCGTTTACTCATTCACCCATCCGTCAAAGTAGGTATCTTTTGAGTACCTACTATTGGCATTGTACTCTGCTAGATCCTAAAAAGAATGTCTTGTTTAAGACATGGTCCTTATCTTTAAAGAGGGTAGATAGATGCATATCGGGGAAGAAAACTAACTATAAGAGGGCAGTACCAGTGATGTGTGCTATGTACTATTGGAACGCAAGAGAAGGGGAAATTCATATTGCTTAGTACCTGTTCACTTCAAAAACTGCTGCCAGTATCTGTTCATTGTCATTGAACTCCTCTTTCCCAAAAGACTCCTGGGACAAGGGATGTATCTGGGGAGTTGGGATATGGGATTCTTGTAGACAGTACCTATTTACTCCCAGTGATGCATGTTTATGTACCAATTTTTATCTGCATGATCCACTATGAGGGAGACCTGGACATGAGGTGATTCTGGTTCATACCTGACCAGGATCCATGCCACCTGTGCTTCCTCCTGCCCATCTGCTGCCCCAGGCAGTGTGTAAGAGAACAGCCCTGCCGAGTCCAGGGACGAGGCTACCTTGTGTGATCATCAGTATGTCACTCCATCCCCATTTGAAAAATGGCAGAATAGGGGTTCTAACATACCGGTGTTTCCTAACCTAAATAAGTAACAACATACATTATTTCTCATAGACACTAGAGCTGAATGAGAAGAGGAAGAACAATAATTTGTAAAAGCTATTACTATTATTATTTGAGATGGAGTCTCACTCTGTTGCCCAGGCTGGAGTGCAGTGGAGCGATCTTGGCTCACTGCAACCTCCGCCTCCTGGGCTCAAGCGATTCTCCTGCCTCAGCCTCACGTGTAGCTGGGAATACATAGGCCCGCCACTGCGCCCAGCTAATTTTTGTATTTTTAGTAGAGACAGAGTTTCACCACGTTGGCCAGGCTGGTCTTGAACTCCTGACCTCAGATGATCCACTCACCTCAGCCTCCGAAAATGCTGGGATTACAGGCATGAGCCACCAGGCCCGGCCTGTAAATGCTATTATAGAAAAGAGAGAAGAGACAGGACACAGAGAGAAATGATCTTTTTTTACCAATTTATTGGTGAAATAAATTTTACCAATCTGGTAAAAATTATTCTGTACTTCCCTGCTCCTTGGCTATTGAGCATGTCATCTACTGGGAGATCTGTACATAGCCTTTGCTATGCCTGGAAATATACACATGAAGTTAATTCTTATATATAGCCATATGTTCTGTAATAGTATTGCTTCACATTCATACCAATACTTTGAATTTTACAAAGCTCTTATCACCTCCAGGAGCTCATTTTCTCCCTCAACAGCCCAGGGAGGTTGGTGGGATGTGTACTGTAATTCCCATTGCACAGAAGAGGCAACCAAGGCTTGGGGAGAACTAAGCTACTTGCCTCTGATCCCAGTGAGCAGCTGAGCAGGGACCAGAGCTGAGGTTTTCCGTGTGGCATTACTCCTACTGCTTGTGCCCCTCCTGGATGTATTATGTTTCCTGCCCCAGTTACTGCAGGCTGCAGTATGGCGGAGCTCAGCATGAGCTGGGAGGAGTGTTCAGTGACCACTGGAAACCTAACGATAATTAGATGGATGCCGTGTGAACAACTGATGTCTTTTCACAGAGTTTCTTGCCCTTTCAAATAGCATACTTCAAACAGCAGTGCATTGCTTAGTCCTTCTCTTAAGAGACCAGGCTGGGATCCAGCATGTCTCCACTCCTCCTGCCTTTTGTGCCCCCAACCTGCGCCATCATAAAGACATTTGGAGCTGAGCGGGAACAGTATTTGCCTCGCAATTATTTCTAATTGCCGTGTAGTTTTGCGGCGTCTAAGTGATGTGACCCAGATACCGGTTCTGTAAAACTCGCTTTTCAGCCTGGGGTCTGTATTAGGGAGGGGGCATCAATCAGTTCGATCAGGTAACTGTGGCTGAGTCCATCTCACCAATAACATTTATACCCAACTCTACCATCTGTGCTTGTTGAAATCCTAGCTCTTCTTTAAACAGCCCGGATCTAATGCCGCCTCCTCCGCTGTGCAGCCTTCCTGGAGTTGTTTCCTCCTCTGGATTACCATAGTACTTGTGATCCTGTCCGTGGTGCTCATCATCTTCTATACCGTGCAATACTAATTCACTTACAAATTTTATCTTCTTGAGCTCCTTATGCCAGAGAATGTGTTTGGTTCATTTTCATATCTTTGTCTATGTGGATAACTGAGAAAGCTCAAGGTAGTTGCTCAGTTAACTACTGTTGAGTTAGTATACATGATGTCCTCGACATGGCGGAAGCAGGTAAAGGGACTGTTTATTCATTGTGACCTCTCCTGGGGGCTGAGTTTGTTCATTGTGACCTCTCCTGAGTGGCGAGTTGCCAGTTTGCATTTCATTTCCTATGGAATCTCTTCATGACCTCAGTATTCCTGGAACTTTAAACAACATTTTTTGAAGAGTGAATATTAGTTATTTTTCTTGTAAAAGAATGGAATTCAAGCAATCTAGTTTGTCAGCGCACCCCCATTCCTCCAGCCGTCAAACAGATACAATCGGATTTGGCCAGAGTCTGCTGAATGAAGTCGAGAATTTAGGATAGAAGATTGAAATTCAATCATACACATACAGCATTTTGTTTTCTGTGCTGTCCTTTCTTCCAGCAATCCACCTACTTGTGCAGTTCATACTTTATTTTATACCGACTCTGTATGTAGAACACACTTGCTTAGGTTTCAGAATGTGTTCATTAAGATTCTATTTCATTTTTTTAGCACCGTTGCTATGTCAAATCTTATCCTAGGTTTATTCTCATATGCTTCCTTTCAAATTCTATCTGCATTTCTGAAGGAGAAATGATACTCTCGACTTACAGATGACCAAAATTAAAAAGCCTCAGAAAGATAAATTATGACTTGCTACAGGCTGCAAATCCATTAAATGAGAGATCAGGATTCACTAAATAGATATTAATAGATCATCATTAATTCAATGTGTATTTATTTATTACCTACTATCTGCTGGGTGTTTTGAGGAGTATATGAGAGAATAAGATGTAGCATTGCCCTCAAGGGGCTCCCCATCTAGGGAGGGGGATACACACTTACATAGAGGCAATATCATGTGGTACATTTCCTAATAGGAATACCGACCAGAGATTCTGTGTGTACATGTGTTTGTTTTCAGAGATACACTGCTCTACATGTCTTCTACATTTTTGACAAGAGTGGTAGTGATGCTTAAAATCACAAATATCCAATAAATCAAGCCATCATAAAGAATATTAATGATAGGAGTGTAGGCCTCAGGCTTAAGCTTTATTATAACTACTTGGAGGCATACAGAAGCCATGGAGGAATGGATGATAGGCTGCTCCTGCTCCCTCAGCCGGATGTGTATTAGAGGGAGTTGGCAGAAAAATGCAGGACTTCTTGAGGGAGAGGACAGGAGGTAAAGGTGTGTCATTGCAGAACAAGAAAGGCCCCACCCACAAACCCAATTCTCTGCCTCTGACAGGTTGAGTTCCACCCTGTAAACATCCTCAGTCCTTTCATTTGACTATTTGAGGGTGAGAATGTAACTCTCAGCCTACTTGGTGAAGTGAGATTCAGACTGAGTGGGGTCACAGCACAGGGCACTGTCTTGCCTGGCTTTATCTGAGCCAATCACACCTCTCCTGGCCACTATCTGTGGTCTAGCCCCCTTTGTGCAGGAAGAGAAAGAAGAGCCTTGAGGACCAGCCTAGTCAGGTAAGATCAAGTGGCTTGTCACTGGTTCTGTAGAGATGGGTTATTTCTCTATGAACCAATTGCTTCTGTCCCCCAAGCTGAGTTTCTGGTCACCTCCCCCACTGACTTGCAGTTTGGTTTAGGTTTGTAGTTTTGCATTACCATGTGAAATTCCCCTATTCTTCCTTACTGTCCAGGGTTGATGAGGTTTGTAGGCTAGCATTTTTTAGCCTATAAAGCCACTTGACATACTTATCTATATATGGATTTTGATCTTAACTGCCCTATAGTGCAGTAGGATGGGTATAATTTTCTCCATTTGGTGGCTTAGTGAACTGAAGCTTGGTCAATTGAAGTGATTTGTTCCAATTGGATCAGCACGCTAAGGCCAAGATTAGATTGGATTCCTTCTTCCCTCTTCCTCTATTGTAGAACCCAGCAGGTCATACCTTATCCCCAAAAGCCAAAAGAAGTGAAAAGCCTTTCTGAACCATTAAATGGCAGACAAAAGGTGATTATTTCTTTGCAGGCAGTTTTAGAGGGTTATTTTTGAATTCATCTGAGGGAAATTTTATAATGATACATAGGTCCCATCAAACTGGGCTGTTTTTAGAGAACAAACGAGGGCATGTATGTAAAGGGGAGTTGTAAACTGAAAGGTGATAGGCAAATGAGACAGTGATGACTACTTGGCACCTGAGACATCCTCCAGATGTCTGTATAAGCAGGTTTTAATTCAGGGCTAAATGACACTCTCCAAATGTCAGAGGCAGTGTAGTGAGGCACAGATCATACAGGCCCTGGGGAAATATTTTAGCTTTTCAGTCACACTGTGGTATGTAGAAAAGCAAATCTCAGTGGGGGAAAAACACCCCCAAATCCTTTCAAATAGACTCCTGCAATTTCCTCTCTTGTGACAGCTATCATAGTATCTCATTGTTCTACAGTTTTAAGGAAATCTCATCTTCAGTTATTATGTAGTTTACTTTTTAAGATGCTAATTTTAGCTATCATTTTTCTTTTCATGCTCAAAAGGTTATATCATTCTTAGTTGTGGAAGGAAATGTTTCCTCTGTGTGTGTGCGCGTGTATGTATGTGTGTGTGTGTCTGTTTGAGTTTATTATGACAGTGCTAATAGTCATCCCTTGGGACCACCACAAATGCAGTGGGTTGTAATGCTATATAATCTTTGGCAGACTTCTATATATTCTTTTTCTTTCTTTCTTTCTTTTTATTTTTGAGACAGAGCCTTGCTCTGTTGCCCAGGCTGGAGGGTAGTGACACGATCTCGGCTCACTGCAGCCTCCGCCTCCTAGGTTCAAGCGATTCTCCTGCGTCAGCCTCCTGAGTAGCTGGGATTACAGGCATGTGCCACCACGCCTAGCTAATTTTTGTATTTTTAGTAGAGACGGGGTTTCACCATGTTGGTCAGGCTGGAACTTCTGTATATTCTTAGTGTCTTTCTGGCTGTAAGGATGCTGAAGAAATCATTTAATCAGTTACCTTATTCAAAACAGAGAAACTGAGGCCCAGAAAGATGAAGTGATATGCACAAGTCACACCGCCAGTATCATTGGAGCTGCAAGTCCACATATGGGTCTCTTACTCTTTCATTGCCCACAATACGTAGTGAATGGTGCTAGGAGTCCCAAGCAGAAGCATTAGCCATGTCATTTTGGAGACTGTAACTAGATGTTCTTTAAGATTTCTTCCAATTAAAAGTTTTAGGGCACTTTGATCTTTGCTTAGCATCTACTAGAGATGGTGTCATGCCCTTTAGATTGGGGAAATTTGTCAGAAAAGACTCTGTCTTTATGGACTTGGTTCTTCTGGAATATTTGTTTCAGCCAAATATTGGAGCTTCTCCTTAGGTATAAGATGGGGAGATGGGCAAGAAGTGGTGGCATCTTCATTTTCTTCAGCCTGTCTGGATTTTTATATTTTCTGGGATCTTTCTAAATACGTGTCACTCAGTTCAATACTTTTAAAACTTGAAGTGATAGTTGATATTTTACTCAACATTGTTTAATCTTATGGCAGCATCAAGTCCGAGAATTCATTTACTCCAGAGGTTGCAGAGCAGCAGCCACAGGTGAATCCAGCATGCAGATGTGCTTTGTTTGTGCTGCCATGTTAAACAAGATAAAACTAGTTCCAAAGTATTTGATATCTAGGAAATTTCCTGTAAAAAATCCAGATATCTTGTTTTCAGGAAGATCAGGAGATCTGATAATAATGGACCCACATCCCCTCATGGATAACACCTGTGCTGGGGCCCGGCAGCATCTTCTTCCTGTAGATAGAACATGTTTTCCCCCATCCTCCACAGCTCCCATTTTACCTGATTTAGGCTACCAAGTGTTTGGATTTTCCACTTCTGATCTCTTCCAATCTCTTAGGTATTAGGATTCCTTTCAATCATTCTCTTTCAAGGGAAACCTAGTTCTACATAATGACAGACCAGGCTACAGATTAATGGCACCAGGGAAGAGGTGAAGTTAATTATTTGTCCCCAACCTCTCACTATGTAAGCGGTATAGGATATATGACGACTTCAGCAGAACATACCGTTGGCTGTGATACCTACCCAGGATATTTTCTTCAGCTAGCTATCAAAACTCAGTGACTTGAATGCTAAAGTGTTAAGCAAGATGACGCTGCTGCAGCATAATATTTAGGTGCCTATAAGAGAATAGGAAGGACAGTTGATACTTACAAGGTAATCCTCTTTACTCAATGGATCAATGGCATAAAAACAAGAAAAGAAATTATGATGTATGATAGCACATAGATAGCAATACAATGCCCTGTTTCCAAAGAATCCAAATTGCTGAAATCCTGGAAACTAGCTTAATGGCATGTTTTCTCTTATTCACCCACTAATATAATAATCACCTTTTGATCACCTATGGTGTATACAACCCTAAGCTTAGGGATTTAGGGGGAAAGAGTAGAGACCCTTTCTCAAAGGGGCTTACCATCTAGTATTGAAAATGTGTATACAAATAACTACAATGCAAGACAGAATATGATAAATATTTCAAGATGAAGAAGAAAGCAAATGTTGAGGTCTCACGAAGAAGAGATTTATGGCAACTAGGTAGGTTGCCATCAGAGATAATTGTAAGGATGAAGTGGCACTCAAACTGGGCTTTGGATTGACAGATGTGAGAAGAGTTTTCAACTAGAGAAGAGTTTAAGTAAACTCCCAAGTCAATACTATCTGAAGTATATTTGAAGGGTAGGAAGCATTTACTATGGCTCAATATAGGGCCAGTGGAACTGAAGTGGAATGAGGCCAGAAGTCTGGGTCTTCACCAGATTCTGGGTGCTGGCAGGCTCAGGGTTTCAGATCAGGCACAACATGGTGTCTTTGATGGGCATTACGGCTATTGACCAGACATTAGTTCATGATTATTAGCTCATTGTTATCCAAGTTTGTAAGTCGTCAGTGAGAGAATGTCTGTGTAGGCACAACTTAGCTCTACATTAGGATTTTCAGAAGTAACAGAAAAAAAAGAACAGGATTAAGTTGAGCACTTACGTGAATACAGTAGACAGTATCATCTGAAGTGAGTAAGGCAAGGTGGTGCTATACAGTGGAATTAGAAAGATGGACAAAAATATTTTTAAAATACGTTAAGCAACCTATAAGACTCATTTAAAAATATGGAAAATATTTCTCTCTCTCAAGAAAGTCTATTCTTCTGGGTTATTTGAATGTTAGAAAAATGATGATGCACAAGTTGAGTTCTTAACTTGTGTGATGCGGGGAGATTTTTTAGTACGTAACCTTTGTCCTTTGGTCTGGGAAGCAGTCACCCTATAAGGAACAGGCATAGAAGGTTCTTGATGTCCTGACCCTGGATTCCTTCATAATAAACATTACTGAAAAAATCGTAAATATATGCATGCTCCACTGTGTTTCACAGCATTCCTGGTGGGTGAAGGGAAAGTTTTTGTTTTGCAAAGGGCTTCACTGTCACCAGAGCAATATTTAATATTTACACAACTCCCCCAAGGTATTTTATAAATAACCAAACTTTTCTCATTTTCATGTGTATGATTGTGTGTGGGACTGGCTTAGAGTTGTACTTATATCTCAGAGTTCTGTGCCTCAAGAGAGGTATGTAGGTGATGTGACACAGTAAAATGAGGTATTTGAACAAGATTCATTCATTTTAAACTATTTATTGAACAATGGTTCAATTCAAACATCTATTCAAGTGTCATTCATTGAAAGCTTTTGAATATCTGTTTTAAGTTTTGGAAAGAAAATTGTGTCTTTTCTACAACCCCATAAGTAGTTCTGGTAATAGCAGCAGTGAACAAAAATAATAATCTCTTTATTCAAGGAGCTTATATTTATAGTGATACAGAAAATAAACAAAACCATTCAGTAAAATATATAATATATGAGATATGGAGAACAATAGAACAGAGAAAGAGGATAGAAAGTTATGGAGAGCTAGATTTTGGACAGGGTGCTTAGGGTGGAATGAGGCATTATTTGGGTAAAGGACTTAAGGATATGAAGGAGTCAGCGAGGCACTAATTGGTGAAAGAGTATTCCAGGCAGCTGGAACAGGAAGTGCAAAGGCCTTGAAGCAAGATCTTGCCAGCCTGGAATCTTTGAAAAATAAGGCATGGAATGAAATGAGTGGAAAGATCTTTGGATTTTGGGAGATGAAGTTAGAAGTTAGATGATTGTGGAGTGAGAACAGGGAAAAGTGATAATGCAGGACCCTGTAAAACACAATAAGGACTTTGACTTTCACTCTGATTGAAATAGGAGCTATTTGCAGATTTGAGCAGATGAATGACATGGTCTGACTTATGTTTCAAAGGTATCCTTCTGTCTGTGTGTTGAGAACAGATGAGGGTGAAGTGGGGAGAGAGGTGGCAGAAGAAGAGAGATTCTTAGGGAGTTACTGCTATAATCCAGATGAATGATGTGGAAGCTTGGATGAGGATGTAGCTGGTTGTGCAGGAATGAGAATGTTTTGATTCTAGTGGCTGATACATAGAATGAGGGATAATGAGACAGATAAGTCAAATATAACACCACAGTTTTGCCTGAGCAACAGGTAGAAAAGAGTGGCCTTTATTTGAGATGGAGAAGATGGTGAGATGAATAAGTTTTGAAGGAGTATTAGGAGCTTACTTATGGACAGGTTAAATTTGAAATGTTAAGTGGGGAGTAAATGTATAAATCTGGTATTCAGTGAGGATATCAGAGCCGAAGATAAACAATGGGAATCCTATATGTATGTATGCATATGCATATATATGTCTATACATATATATGTATGCATATATATGTTATGCATATATATGTCTATACATATATATGTATAGACATATATATGTCTGTTTATGTATGCATATACTTATATATGTACATACATATATATATATGGTATTCACAGCAATGAAATCAAATCAGGTAATCAAAGGAGTTAGTATCGATAGAAAAGAGAAGAGGTTTATGGACTGACTTCTGGGATGCTGAACATTTGAGTTTAGAGAGGTGTAGTGAACCCAGTCAGTGGTGTACCAAATGGGAAAGGGGGTGGTGAGAGTGGTCCCACACCAGCAGAGAGGGGTATTGTATCACTGAAATCGCTTACAGTCTCTATCACATGGTAATAATGAGAATAATTCTTTTCATTTACATTTTCTATAGACAATGCACCCCTTTACTAAAAACACGTTAGAACAGAATATTCTTATTACTTCCTCTTTCCTCCACTTCTTTCAGGTTCTATACGAACCCAGAAAGGAGATGGAGGAGGAGCAGCCAGCATGCTGGGTGGACACTAGGTGAATGTGGTGTGTCCTGGGAGTCAGGCAAAGGAGTCTTCCCAGGAGGAGAAACTGATCAGATGGTACAGATGCTGCTGAGAGGTGGAGTTGGATGATGCCTGAGAACTGAGCATGCAGCAGTGTGCTGGCACAGGTTCAAGACAATGGGAAGAAAGGAATTGGAGATTGTGAATATAGATGTTCCTTTCAAGGAGCTTATTTATAAAAGAAAATGGAGAAAATGGGCACCAGCTGTGAGGAAAAGGACGGGTTTTTTATTGAGGTGGAGGAAAGAGAAATATGCTTTCATGGGCCGGGCACACTCGCTCATGCCTTGTAATTCCAGCACTTTGGGAGGCCAAGGCAGGCAGATCACTTGAGGCCAGGAGTTCCAGACCAGACTGGCCAACATGACAAAACCCCGTCTCTACTAAAATACAAAAATTAGCTAGCCATGGTGGTGGGCATCTGTAGTCCCAGCTACTCACAAGGCTGAGACACTAGAATTGCTTGAACCCGGGAGGCAGAAGTTGCAGTGAGCTGAGATCGCGCCACTGCACTCCAGCCTGGGCGACAGAGTGAGACTCCATCTCAAAGAAAAAAAAAAAGAAATATGCTTCGTAGAGTTTGTAATTTGATTGATGTACATAGACAGAACATTTTATTTTATCTTTCTACAACCCTGTAAAGTAGTTCTGGTAAGAGTTATCATTTTTTCAGGCTCCAGGGGTTGAAGTCAACTGCCCAGAATCAGACAGCAAATTAATAGCAGATGGTATTTAAACCTGGTTTCTAAAAGTTGAGTTCATTGTTCTCTTCACTGCCTTACTCTACACATAATTTTGGAGATAACTTATAGCTTTAGAATTTTCTGTAACAGTTTTACTTAGCCATGGTTTAAGGACATTTTATAAATCTCAGGAAACTCACACTTCTGAGCAATGTCTCCTAAACTGACTGATTTTACATCAAATGGAGGATGTTTGGAGCTCTAAAAAGGAATTAGAATTCAGTGTCTGCATCAATGAAAACTTGCAGTATTTGGAAAGATTCTCTCTAGTAGTGTCAACATAAGACTTCAGGTTGAACCATCTGCGTGGCTGGAGGATGGGAATACAGTGTTTTATACCTTTATTCATGGACTGATTCTCACGTTAATGTCCTCCTCTAGTAGTGCATTTGTGTCAACTTACCAACATCGATGATATATCCTTATGCTGTCTGATGCTTTCTGTCGACTTGAAGGTCATGCGCAGTTAAGATTCTTTCTTTTTACATGGAGCTGCAACCATACATTTCTGGGTCTCCAATTCTACCTGGTTCTCAAATGGGACATTGCTACTCTTTATAAGCAGGCATAGACATATTATTTTGATCCAGAATGGAAAGCTTTGCACACCATTTGTCACTTCCCTAGTGGTGGCTGTCCTCACCCATCACTGAGATCACCAAAAGGTAACTTCCTAGAGTGACATATAAACCTTGTCTTTCAGCCACAGATTGTACTGAATACTTGGTGTGTCTCTAGTGGTTTGCCTGGTGGAAGAGCTCCTAGATCCATAGGTATCCAGACAGCTCAGTGTGACTTTCTGCAGTTGCACTGAGAGTGCCCCTATTGCACACTATACAGATTATTGCCTAATGCTTTATCTAGACATCTCATAATTATCTGTTTGCAGATCTGACTCTTTCACAGACAATTACTCCTTAAGGGAAGAAATTGTATTTGCAGGTTGCTTTCTACTCTCCACCTCTCCGTTTTCCCCAGCACAGTACTTGGCCCAGAGAAGTTTCCCCCAAAATGTGTTTGAATTAATCAATTAAATGGAGCACTCTTTTATGCCATTTAGAGTTGCACTAGGGAGGTTAATGTATGTCACATAGGAAAAAGGGGGAGTACCCAAGTTCAAGACATTCTTATATGCAGAATTAATTAATTATGCAAATCAAATCTACAACTGTATTAGTCCTTTTTCACACTGCTGGTAAAGACACACATGAGACTGGGCAATTTATGAAAGAAAAAGGTTTAGTGGACTTACAGTTCCACGTGTCTGGGGAAGCCTCACAATCATGATGGAAGGCAAGGAGGAGCAAGTCACATCTTACATGGATGGCAGCATACAAAGAGATAGAGTTTTTGCAGGGGAATTCCTCTTTTTAAAAGCATCAGATCTCATGAGACTTATTTGCTATCATGAGAACAGCATGGGAAACAGTTGCCCCATGATTCAGTTACCTCCCACTGGGTCCTCCCATAGCATGTGGGAATTCAAGATGAGATTTGGGTGGGGACAGAGCCAAACCATATCATTCCACCTCTGGTCCCTCCCAAATCTCCTGTTCTCACATTTCAAAACCAATCATGTCTTCCCAACAGTCCCCCAAAGTCTTAACTAATTCCAGTATTAACTCAAAAGTCCACAGTCCAAAGTCTCATCTGAGACAAGGCAAGTCCCTTCCACCTATGAGCCTGTAAAATCACAAGCAAGTTAGTTACTTCCTAGATACAGTGGGGGTACAGGTATTGGGTAAATACAGCCATTCCAAATGGGAGAAATTGGCCAAAACAAAAGGGCTACAGGCCCCATCCATGTCCAAAATCAAGCAGGGCAGTCAACTCTTAAAGTTCCAGAATGATCTACTTTGACTTCATGTCTCACATCCAGGTCACACTGATGCAAGAAGTGGGTTCCAATGGTCTTAGACAGCTCCATCCCTGTGGCTTTACAGGTTACAGCCTCCCTCCCAGCTGCTTTCACAGACTGACATTGAGTATCTATGGCTTTTCCAGGTGCACAGTGCAAACTGTCAGCACATCTACCATTCTGGGGTCTGGGGGAGTGACCCTCTTCTCACAGCTCCACTAGGTGGTGCCCCAGTAGGGACTCTGTGTGGGGACTCTGGCCCCACATTTCCCTTCCACACTGCCCTAGAGGAGTTTCTCCATGAGAGGCTTACCCCTGCAGCAGACTTCTGCCTGGACATCTAGGCATTTCCATACATCTTCTAAAATCTAGGCAGAGATTCCCAAACCCCAGTTCTTGACTTCTGTGTACTGGCAGGCTCAACTCCAATAGAAGCTGCCAAGGCTTGAGGCTTTCACCCTCTGAAGCCATGGCCTGAGCTCTATGTTGGCCCCTTTCAGCCATGGCTGGAGTGGCTAGGACACAGGGCACAAAGTCCCTAGGCTGCACAAGGATGGAGACCCTGGGCCCGGCCCACAAAACCACTTTTTCCTCTTAGGCCTCCCAGCCTGTGATGGGAGAGGCTGCTATGAAGCCCTCTGACATGCCCTGGAGACATTTTCCCCATTTTCTTGGGGATTAACATTTGGCTTCCCATTACTTATCCAAATTTCTGCAGCCAGCTTGAATTTCTCCTGAGAAAATGGGATTTTCTTTTCTATCGCAGTCAGGCTGCAAATTTCCCAAACTTTTATGCTCTGCTTCCCGTATAAAATTGAATGCGTTTAACAGCACCCAAGTCACCTCTTGAATGCTTTGCTGCTTAGAAATTTATTCTGGCAGATACCCTAAATCTTCTCTCTCAAGTTCAAAGTTCCACAAATCTCTAGGGCAGTGGTAAAATGCAACCAGTCTCTTTGCTAAAACATAACAACAGTCACCTTTGCTCTAGTTCCCAACAAGTTCCTCATCTCCATCTGAGACCACCTCAGCCTGGACCTTATTGTTCATATTATTATCAGCATTTTAGTCAAGACCACTCAACAAGTCTCTAGGAAGTCTCAAACTTTCCCATATTTTCCTGTCTTCTTGGGAGCCCTCTAAACTGTTCCAACCTCTGCCTGTTATCCAGTTCCAAAGTTGCTTCCACATTTTTGGGTATCTTTTCAGCAGCACCCCACTATACTAGTACCAATTTACTGTATTCATCCGTTTTCACACTGCTGATAAAGACACACCTGAGACTGGGCAATTTACGAAAGAAAGAGTTTTAATGGACTTAGAGTTCCATGTGACTGGGGAAGCCTCACAATCATGGTGGAAGGCAAGGAGGAGCAAGTCATGTCTTACATGGATGGCAGCAGACAAAGAGAGATAATTTGTGCAGTGGAACTCCTCTTTTTAAAACCATCAGATCTCCTGAGACTTACTCACTATCATGAGAAAGACTAACCCCCATGATTCAATTACCTCCCACTGGGTTCCTCCCACAACGCATGGGAATTCAAGATGAGATTTGGGTGGAGACACAGCCAAACCATGTCAACAACTTTGGAAGCCAACTAGTATGGTTTATTTTACTCTTTAGTTAGGAATTCATAAGCTTGCATAATTGGTGTGTCCATTTTGAAAATTTTGTATCATTATTCTTACCTATTAATCCTTAATAGTATCTGCAATGAAGAACTCTTGCTGAGCAGTAAGACAAAGAAGATGAAACTAATAAAAGTGTCTGCTTAAACATGCATACCCCAACTTTCCAATCTCATAACTTAAAAAAAGTAGTCCACATTAAAACAAATATCTGACTAACATGTTTTAAGCAGTTAATTTAGGATTAAATTATAAAGCCCTCTGCTAACCTGTGGGAAAATGGACCTTCCTGTATTCTACTGAAACTTAAATTGGTATAACATTAGGTTGGGGGAGGAATTTGGCCATGTATACCAAGATTCATAAATCTACATACTCTTTGATCCAGCACTCCCAATTCTGGAAATTTATACTGAAAAAGAAGTTAAGGCTTATAAGAAGTTTTACCTACAAGAACCCTCAGTGCACAGTCATTATAAAAGTAAGTAAAAAGGGAGCAACATGAAAAATTAACAATAGGAAGTAAATAATAGAACCTTATACAGCCACTATTATGTCATTATAGGAATTTATTTATTTATTTCCAGCTTTATTGAGGTATAATTGACAAATAATAATTATATATCTTTATGGTGTACAATGTGATGTTTTGACATATGTATACATTGCAAAATGATTACTGCAATCAAGCTAATTAACATACCCATCACCTCACTTAGTTATAATTTTTTGTGTGTGGTGAGAACATGTAAGATCTATTCTCTTAGCAATTTTCAAGTATAAGAAAATTATTAACTAAGTAGAGTAGCAACTACTACTACTAGTGGAAAATGGGCTTGGAAACAGAGTGACTTTTTATCGGGGAACCTGCCCCGATAGTCACGTATGTTCTTTTCCATTTTCCCTAAGCATCAGCTGGTTTGAGAAATAAAGGGACGGAGTACAAAAGAGAGAAATTTTAAAGCTGGGCGTCCGGGGGAGACATCACATGTCGATAGGTTCTGTGATGCCCCACAAGCCGCAAAACCAGCAAGTTTTTATTAGGGACTTTCGAAAGGGGAGGGAGTGTACGATAGGGTGTGGGTCAGAGAGATCACGTACTTCACAAGGTAGTAGAATATCACAAGGCAAATGGAGGCAGGGCGAGATCACAGGACCACAGGATCGGGGCGAAATTAAATTGCTAATGAAGTTTCAGGCACTATTGTCATTGATAACGTCTTATTGGGAGACAGCGTTTTGAGAGCAACCAGTCTGACCAAAATTTATTAGGCGGGAATTTCCTCTTCCTAATAAGCCTGGGAATGCTATGGGAGACTGGGGTTTCTTTCACCCCTACAGTTTTGACCATAGAATATGAGCACACCCAAGGGGGCCATCTATAGACCCACCCCCAGGCGTGTATTCTCTTTCCCAGGGATGTTCCTTGCTGAGAAAAAGAATTCAGTGATATTTTTCCCATTTGCTTTTGAAAGAAGAGAAATATGGCTCGCTCTGTTCCGCCTGGCTCACTGGCGGTCAGAGTTTAAGGTTATCTCTCTTGTTTCCTAAACATTGTTGTTATCCTGTTCTTTTTTCAAGGTTCCCAGATTTCATATTGTTTAAACACACATGCTCTACAATTTGTGCAGTTAACGCAATTATCACAGGGTCCTGAGGTGACATACATCCTCCTCGGCTTACGAGATGACAGGATTAAGAGATTAAAGTAAAGACAGGCATAGGAAATCACAAGGGGATTGATTGGGGAAGTGATATGTGTCCATGAAAGCTTCACAATTTATGTTTAGAGACTACAGTAAAGACAGGCATAAGAAATTATAAAAGTATTAATTTGGGGGACTAATAAATGTCCATGAAATCTTCACAATCCACATTCTTCTGCCATGGCTTCAGCCGGTCCCTCTGTTTGGGGTCCCTGACTTCCTGCAACAACTTTTGATGAACTTAGAGCTCTATCAGTTACTAACTGTGTGACCCCGGGCAAGCTCCTTAACCCTCTGAGCTTCAGTCTCTTAATCTGTAAAATGAGGATAATTAGAGTACCTGAACCATGAGGCTATGATGAGTTTGAAATGAGCCAATGCAGATAAAACCATGTGCATAGCAAATGCAAGTGCTTCATAAGTATTGCCACCATTGTCAATATTGGTATCCTTTTACGTATCAAGTGTAAAAGGCAGTTTATGAAACAACACTGATAGCATAACTCCATTGTTTAAGTAGAAAAATGATATTATGTACAGATAAATGTAGAAAAAGTCTGCAAGTATATACAGAAAAACTATTTACTTTCATTTTCCCCGCATAGTGGGCTTAAGGGAAGATTTCTTTTTCCTTCTTTTGCTCTTATGTATGGTCTACAACATAATAAGAAAAATTAAATGAGGCCAAATAATTATTAAGATCAATCTCTCTAAAGGAACATTTAGCAAAGCAGTAGCTCTCTGCCTGTGTTATCACTGTTGTCCTCATTAAAATCTTCCCATACTGTCATCATCAAGGCCACGTATCCTGCAGTTGGCAATGTTAGACTGATTACCTCTATGTTCTTCTTATTCCTCTGCCCTTGTGCTTCTGCCATCCCCTGCATGGTGTACATCATACACATTTATTAAGTATCTATTCTGTTCAGAACACTCAGTGTTAGCAGTGGGGGTGAGATTCGCAACAGCGGAGCGGATGGGATCTTACCTAGTGGAGCTTATAGTTCCCTTGGAGATAAAAGGCACTTACCTTGGCGTGAGTGTATTGTTTCATCTTGTTGTGGAAGTCTGTCTGTCCCAGTGGGTTTGGTGGTTAGGGAAAGCTTATTAAGGAAGTAGGAATGAGTTAGCTCAATATCCTTATTTGGTGGACTTTAAAAACCAAGTGCATTTTCATGTCCTACACATACAGTGATCTCTGACCTGGATGTAGCCCTTCTAAGAACCTTGTGTCATTATTACACTATTATTTTTGATGGGTTTTTTCTTCTATGATTACTTGCTTATCTGTCACCTTTGAAGGTGCCAGCTTGGGTAATCTTTTTTTTTTTTTTTTTTTTTTTTTTTGAGACCTGATCTCACTCAGTTACCAGGCTGGCTGGCAGGAGTGCAGTAGCACAATCACGGCTCACTGCATCCTTAACCTCCCAGGCTCAAGCGATCCTCCCACCTCAGCCTCCCAAAGTAGCTGGGACCATGGGAATATGCCATTCCAGCTGGGTATATTTTTGAAATTTTTTGTAGAGATGGGGTTTTGCCATGTTGCCCAGGCTGGTCTCAAACTCCTGAGCTCAAGTGATCCCCCAATCTCAGCCTCCCAAAGCGTTGGGATTACTGACGTAAGCTACTGCACCCAGCCTGGCTCAGTTATTTGAAACAATATTTCAGACATTTTTTTTCCTGTCAGTCCTAAGGATTATCTATGCCCAAAGCAAAGAACACTAGAAAATGTAGAAAGTTATAAGAAGGAGAGTAAAAATAATCCAGGAGCCAGTGAGCCAGAGATAATATTCGTAACATTTTGCAGCATGTGTTTCCAATGCATATGTGCATTGGATGAATTATTCTACATCTTTTAAACCTTCTCCTTCCAGAGATAAGCCCCCTTTAACATTTTAATATGTTACTTTCTAACATTTTTCTTTGCTTATTTGTATATTTTTCAGGATTTGAAAAACCGTATGGTATGCATAGCTTAGGACCCTACTTTTTCACATAGCATTATTCTGTAGACTTTTGTCATTTAATAGTCTTTAAAATATGATTTCCAAAGATTGTATTATACTCCATGATAGATGTGCATACCTCATGTGATACAATAAGAACATTTAATTTTAAATATTTCCAATTTAAATTTGATACTTAAGTCATTAATGCTTCTACTAGGCTCTAAGCTTTAGGCAGCAAGTTATTTTAAAAAAATTTATCTTTGAATTGTAGTCGTGTAGTCAATAGACAAAGATAAAATCTTTGTTCTATGTGAGATAAACACTAAATGGAAGTTTTCACTATGTAAAAAAATCCAGAAAGCTAAAACTGGGTTATTTCATAAACTGGAGAAAAGTCAATGATGACCCAAAGTGTTGTGATTGGTGAGGGTGAGAGGGGAATTTTTCTTGGATTGACCAGGTCTAGCTGGAAATTTTCCCAGGCTAGGAAGGCTGATCCTCTCTGAAGTGCTGATCTCATTGCTGGGAGGGAACAGCTAATGAAACCAGACGGAAGGTCCCTACCATTCAATGTTTTTTTCCTTGTTGAATTAAAACAAAACAAAACAAAAAACCTAGTAACTTGTTCTTTCTGATTTCCTACCCTTGGTGCTCTTAAAGATGCAATTTTCTGCAAACATTTAACCGTGAACTTAGCACCTTTTGACTTATAGTAGGATAAAGATGATAAAAATAAATATATTCCAGCTCTTTTAGTCTTATTGATTTGGTATTTGACCTGTTTTATAAATGATCTTGTATTAGAATGAGGGCTCCACACCAGACCTGAGTAGAGTCCTAGCCCAGCATAATTAGAGAGAAAATTGAGGTGGGGGGCAAGTAGTTCAGTATTCTCCTAGTACATATGAAAAAAAAAAAAGATAGCTAGCGAAGAAATGGATTAATGGATTATACTTGAACTTGGATTTCCTGATGCCTACTTCTTCAGGAACTCCCCACTATCGCTAGATTTCATATATTCTGCTCACAATTGTTCAGATTCCTCTAGCATAGATTCAGTCAATTATTAGACTTCAAACTCTTTTGAAATCCCATCATATTTTCTAGGCCTTTAGATTCAATTGTTCATCTAAAGTTTTTTTTTTTTTTGAGATGGAGTCTCACTGTCACCCAGCCTGGATCACAGTGGCACCATTTTGGCTCACTGCAACACTTGCCTCTCAGGCCCAAGTGATCCTCCCACCTCAGCCTCCCAAGTAGCTGGGATCACAGATTCACACCACCACACTTGGCTAATTTTTTGTACTTTTGGTAGAGACGGGCTTTTGCCATGTTGCCCAGGCTGGTCTCAAACCACTGGGCTCCAGCGAGCCTCCTATCTCAGCCTCCCAAAGTGCTGGGATTACAGGCATGAGCCACCCCGGCCAAGTTCATGTAAATTTTTTTTTTTTTTTTTTTTGAGATGGACTCTTACTCTGTCACCCAGGCTGGAGTGCAATGGCACGATATTGGCTCACGGCAACCTCTGCCTCCTGGATTCAAGCGATTCTCCTGCCTCAGCATCCTGAGTAGCTGGGATTACAGATGCTGCCACCAAGCTCAGCTGATTTTTTTTTTGTATTTTTAGTAGAGACCAGGTTTCACCATGTTGGTCAGGCTGGTCTCAAACTCCTGACCTCGTGATCCACCTTCCTCAGCCTCCCAAAGTGCTGGGACTACAGGCGTGAGCCACCATACCCAGCCTCATCTAACTCTTATACTGTCCTGTAAGATGTGTGGGTCTACTTGACATTTGAGAAAACTGAGGCTGAGGGTTTAAATTGCCACTCAAACTCAGGTAGCTAGTAAGTTGCAGAGCCCAGATTCAAGCTCAAGTCTTTCTCACTCCAAAGCTTTCTCTAATATGCTGGTCTATTTTCTGATAAAGGTATTGATTACATGAAATGAATCAATTTTTATCTGAGTTGCTGCTTACCCATTATCTTCTGAAAGGGTTGACGTAATTAATTCTCTAAACATTTGTGTCTTTGAGTTGTAGTGAATAATCTTGATATGTCACCCACAATGTTGTATGTAAATCAAAAGTAAAGACATATTTCAGGCTCCAACGGAGGAAGTTATAATAAGTTGTCTGGTTCAGCAACTGATTGGCTGAACTCCCAAATGGAGTGAAAGCTCAAAAACTGAAAACAAGCAAGGATTGAACTTCTGCAGAAGTCAAAGAAATAAAAAGAAAAGATAATTGAAAAAAAGAAAACCTGTTCAATGCAATATAAGTAATGTTACCTCTACTAGAGAACAGATGCATTTCAAGAAACACTGACATCAGAAAATTCATTCGAGAGTTAACAGACATGAGGACCTTTAGGGATGTGTGCTGGGACATGGATTCCCTTTGGCCAGGCGTTTTCTTTTGACCTCTTCTCAGAGAAAGGTGGGTTATGCTATGACTTCTAGCCCATTTGGCACGACGAAAGAGTAAAGGTGGAAAATATTTTACTCTGTTTTGTTTCAGACCAGCATTTTTGAGCCTGGCTTGTGTTGGGGCCCAAGCTCTAGGTCCGATGGGTGTGGAATCACTCATCTGGATAGCCTGCCTTTACTATCCTGTCTCCCAGCCCTATGTTTAAAACAGTCACTGCCATCCTTCCCTTTTCCTCCTCCACATCACTTGCTGTAGTCTTTTGCTGTAAGACTAGAACTTCTGCCAAGCCCTGTCCAGTCCATCTATAACTAAGGGCTTTGTTCTCAGAAGATCTGTTCATAGGAAGTGCACTGGGCTTATCTCTAAACAAACATTCCTCCCTCCCTTTTCCCTCATATAATTTACATAACAGGTTTGTAACTTCTTGGCCTGCATAGCACTTTCATAACTTCTTGTAAGATAAGCTTTGCCCAAGAGACACTGTCTGTCTCCATTCCTCAGAACTTCTTTTGACTTTTTTTCCTGTATGCAGCCTTTGCATATCAGTGGGCAGATAAAAATCATTGACCAATAACCCAATTATCTGTGTACAGGAAATAGTCTCTATTTGGGCATTAAATTTCGTCTTCTTCTGACTTTTACTTTTGGAGATTTTCTGAAGGCCAAACTTTAATACATTTCCTTTACAAAATAGAATAGTTTTTTCCTTGGTGGTAAAAGAGAAATCTGTAATGAAAATGTAGGCACCTTTTAGATTTTTGAGTATTTTTACTGGAACAAATGCTGTTTTTTTCTCATTTGTTACTTTTTATAACATTTTCATTGTAAAAAATTAGAAAATATAATTTAAAAAAAACCTATAATCCCATTACCCAGAGAAAATTAATGTGAACATTTTCGTGGATAACCTTGTAAATGTTCTTTTGTACATATCTATATTTTATTTTTGTAAAAACTATGATCATGCTATGTCCTTTTTATAGCTTGATTTAAAAAAAATGCCATAGATATCTTTCTATTGTATTTGTGCAACGTTAGTTATAATGGTTATATAATATTCTACCTAAACTACATTTAGATAGTTGTCAATTTTCTGATATTATAAATAAAATAGAATTGTTATTTTAAAAAAATTGGAATAAGGGATATACTTGGATTTGCCCCTAGGAGACGATGAGTAAAAAAAAATCTAGCTGGAAAGGTCACTTATTTCAAATGATTCCTCTCTTTTCACATGTTCAAGTATACCAGAATAGCTTGTGATAATATGCTGGCTTGCCCCATTTATGTCATGGAACATAAATCTACAGTTAGATAACATTATTAGTTATCCAAAGGAACATTCTTCAAGATACCTATCCCGGATGGGGTTTTGAACTAGCACATGAGGCCTCTCCTAAATTGAAGATTCTATATTCTGTCACTTCCAAATGGAGAGTTAGTTTTAGCTAATCTCTATAGCATTTTCGAATAAGTATATCCACTGATTATGCTTTAGTGGGAGAATTACAGAGATTCACAGTCAAACACTAATGGCATTTGAAGCCTGACATTACCTATTTTAGGTGGGATGCAGAAGAAATAAGGAATAATATTAAGTAGAAATAGATCTGATTATTATAGATTGGCTATAGCCCATTTAAAAGGGAAGATAGAGCTTCTTTCATAGTTAACAGGGAATACATTTTAGAGTCACATCATTTAGGTGATCTCTTTAAGCACTACACGATGTCACTGATGAAGTTCTTAGATACAGAGATACTGCCAAACACTAATGCTGTGAACTAACCCACTTCTGGTGAAACCTATATCAAAAGAAAAGCTCTAAGGAATAGTCAGACTTATCCATTCACTTGAATTTCTCTATTCACAAATAGGACATATTATATAAGCCACCAATGTTCTTTCACTGCCTTTACGTTCTGAAAAAATTCTCTAGAGGCAAGAATTGACATAGTAAGCATGTTCACAGGTGATGTGGGCAGCATTAAATTCTGGCCCTGTGAGCTTCAGTTTCTATCTGGTCTCCTTGGCCTTCTGGGAAGAATTGACACATCCCTGGTCTAAACACATCGCCTCTCCTCCCTGTCACCCCCCACATCTTGCCAATAATGTTAACTTCATCAAGATAGATAAAAGCTTTCCCTCAAATCTCTGGGCAGCCTCACTTTCTCTTTGGCATCCTTCAGGAACTGCCAGCAGCCTCTGCACAGATATTATTTTATTTTATTGCCTCCTACTTCTATGATAAGAATGCTAATAGCTCTTCAAAAGATGCAGGATCAAGGCACTTCATCATCTACAAAGTACTTTCACAACTTTTTTCATTTAATCTTCACAAAAATTGTGTAGAGTAAGCAGGCCTGGCATCAATGTGCATATTTTTATAGATAAAGAAGTTGAGAGGTATGATTACAACATACATGTACATTTAATATATAAAGCTGGCATTACCAACCACTCTTCATAATTAGTGCTTTCATTAATCTTTCCCTGATCCATATTCCTACTCCCCTCTTAGCTGCTTTGTGATTGAGTCATTCATTTACAGAAAGGCTGATCAAAACCAAACATTATCCCTTTGCAATGAGCCAGCTTTGAGATAAATATTCACAGAAGCAAGGAAATGCGAATATCACAGGTAGGTCTTTCAATTTTCTCAGGACATTTACTGTCTATTACGGCTAATTTTGGTCATTGCTTTTTCAGTAGTTGTAGCAGTTCACACGTAAATATACATGTATTCTGACTTTCAAATATTATGACCATATTTATACACATATGGTCGTATATAATTATATTTTCATATGTGCACATATTTTTATTGTTTTGTTTTCTTATGGAAATATAGAAAAATAAAGGGCTATTTGTGACAGATGTTATCGTTCTTCATCAGTCTTTTATCTAACTACCTTCAGCAAGAAAATATGAAAGTATTTTTTAGTTTTCATTCTTTAGTATTCTGAACTGTCCACTTTTATTAAATCATCTTAGAATGAATCTGAATGTCATTTTTAAAACTACTTTCCTCTTTCCACACTTGTGCTCTGACCTTTATTACTTTAATGAGAGCTACCCCTATTGTTCTAGCTCTTTTGCCTTTTCTCTCTCCCTGGGTGGAGCTCTCTGGATCTATCTAAATCTTCCTGGCATCTTGTAGAACAGGCTGAATTCTAGGTGGTAACATCCTAACCCAGGTGGAGTAGAAATGGGTCAAAGTAGCCTTATAATGATATTATTTGGATGCCTTCTTGCATCTAATTATTTTCTCAGATTTGGTGTCTTGTTTAGCATTCAGCATTTTAGGAGCTTAATGTATGTATTTCATCATTAAAACACAAATTATCCTTCAGTTACAGTCCTACAAGATGAGAAGTTAGCCACGTCTATCTTTAAGACCTGGGCTCTCCTTCCTGGTCTTGTTCCACCCCTTTTGAATGCCTACTCCTGAATATTGCCCATTGGTTTAGATTAAGCCTCTTCTCTAGTTCCTTTATACCTAGATCCTCTTTCAGGGAAGACTGTGATATTCATCACTTACCCCTCAGGATGGTTTCAGGCAGAAGCAAGTGATTCCTTCTTCTGTCTGTCTCTAGTGATGCAAACATCTTCTGTGAAAGACATTATAACTGAACACACTGGGCTGCACCAAGGCTTACAGATTTTGTGGGGATCCAGGAGGGACAAATTGGGGCACAGGAAGCTCACCAAGCACACAATTTACCCATGGAGCCCAATCACAGGCAATAACTAAAGAACTGGTTGACAGAAGATCATGATGCCTGAGAGCATAGAAAAATTGCATTTCTAAATTGCCATTCATGTAACATTTCTGAGAACCGTTAAGTTTGAAGCCAGGTTTAGAAGAAAGGATTTCAAATCTTCTGTTGTCAGTTCTAGTTTCATAATACCTGAAGAGAGAGACTCTTAGCTAAATTCTCTTTGCATTTTGTGTCATGGATGCTCCATGTAGTAAAGATATTTATTACTGATTCATTTGTTCAGCTAATACATAATGAATGCTTTCTATGTGCTCTACTTGGTGCTAAGGATACCACAGTAAATAAAACCTGGTCCCTGTCATCAAGGAGCTCGTGTACTAGTGAAGAGGATGTGAAAGTTAAGGCAAGCTAACAGGTAGTTATAATACAGTGTGATTAGTACTCAGTAGGCAAAAATTGAAAAGAGTAAAACTTAAGGGACATGAATTAGAAGGTCTTTATAATGATCCTCAAGAGGTTAAATATTTATGGTTATTGATAGATGAGAATTTACTCCTGTCATTCTGTGAATTGCTTTCCGGTTGTTTTGTGTATCCTTTGTTTCTTTCTTTCTTTTTTACTGTCTATCATTGTGGTTTGATGGTTTTCTGTCATTATAAGGTTTGCTTCTTTTTTTCTTTCTCCTTTGAGTATCTGTTCTACCAGTGAATTTCAAACTTTTGATGTTTTCTTAATAGTGAATATTAACTTTTTGCCTCCAGTTGCAGGATTTCCTTGAGCATTTCCCACAAGACCAATCTAGTGGTGATGAACTCCCCCAGTTTTAGTTTGTCTGGGAAATACTTTATTTTCACTTCATTTCTGAATGATAATTTTGCTGGGTATAGTATTCCTGGTTGTCAATAATTTCCTTTTAGCACTTTGAGTATATCATCTTCTTTTCTACCCGCCTGTAAGGTTTCTGAAGAGAAATCTGCTGTTTAGTCTTACAAGGATTCTCTTATATGTGACTTGATGTTTTTATCTTGCTGGTTTTAGAATGCTCTCTTTGTTTTTGACTTTTAATTTTTTTTTTTTTTTTTGAGATGAGGTCTTGCTTTGTCACTCAGATTAGAGTGCAGTGGCATAATTCCATTTTACTGCAAACTTGAACTTCTGGGCTCAAGCAATTCTTCCACCTCAGCCTCCTGAGTAGCCAGGACTATAGGAGCATGATACTATGCCCAACTAATTTTTAATATTTTGTAGAATTGGAGCCTTGTTGCGTTGCCCAGATTCTCTTTGACTTTTGACAGTTTGACTATACTGTGCTTCACAAAGAACCTTTTGGGTTTAATCTATTTGGGTACTTTTTTGCTTCCTGGATTTAAACATGCCTATCTCTCCCCAGACTTGGGAAACTTTCAGCTACTATTTTATTAGATAGGTTTTCTGTATACTTTCCCTTCTCTTTTCTTTCTGGAACTTCCATGATACAAATATTTGTTCACTTAATAGTGTCCATAAGTCTTGTAAGCTTTCGTTACTCCTTTTCATTCTTACTTCTTTTTTTTTTCTCTGACCGGGTAATTTCAAATTACCTATCTTCAAATTCAGAGATTCTTCTGCTTTATCAAGTCTGTTGTTGAAGCTGTCTCTTTTATTAATCAACTTATTCAGAATACTGCAGGATTTCTATTTGCTGCTTTATATATGTCTACTATCTCTGCAATTTCTCATTCATACCATGAGTTGGTTTCCTGATTTTGTTGAATCGTCTGTCCGTATGTTTTTGGTTGGTTGTTTCTTGTTCCTTAAGAGGATTATTTTGAATTCCTTTTTCTGGCAATTCATTTATTTCTCTGTTTATTGAGGTCTGCTACTAGATAATTATTATAATTTGTTGGTGGTGTCATATTTTCTTGCTTTTTCTTGTTTCTTATTCATGTGTTGCTGTCTGTACATCTGGTCAATCATCTCTTGCAAACTTTCTAGAATAGCTTTCATAAAGAAAGATTTTCACCTGCTGTTGTTTTTTTTTTTTGCCTGCTGGTTGTGAAGGGTGTAGTGACTGTTTTTCTGCATAGGTGCAATGATATGATCTCTGTGCAGCTTCTTTAGCTGTATTCAATGTCAGTAGTAAGTGTGGGCACCTCAGTGGCCTAGGCTGTAGAAGCCTGTGGCCATGACAGCATAGGTTGTTAATGTTCTAGGTGTCAAGGGCTTTGGGGTTCTCCTCTCCTTACTTTTCCTACAGTGGAGAGACTTAGCCAAGGAGATCCCTTTTGTTATCAGGTCTGACACAGCCTACAAGTAGCTGCAGTGGTGCTGGGTTCCAGGTACAGGTAATCATAGCTGTGGTGCGAAGGTCCTGGGCTCAGCGTTACATGAACCTATTGTGACACCTACGTCTTTGGCTACAAGTTTTCTCTCTTTGGCTGGTTGAATATAGGTTGCCCACAGAGCCAGGATCTGTGACTCTGAGGCATCTCCTAACAGCTTGGGCTCAGGGGTCTGTGTCATGGTTGTGATCCTACCCATGGGTGGGAGCTCAGAGTACTGGCACATCTGTGGGGAAAAGGGAGTGTTCTAGAGGTTTGGAACTGCAGAGAAGAGTATGGCTGCAATTTGGAAACCTGTGCCAACAGGGCTCAGTGGCAGCCTGAGTCCCAGGGAATGAGATACTGTGTAGTAGTAGCTATAGACCCTGGGATTTCAGGGCTTAGCAGTATCTCAGCCTCTGTGAAGCCAGGTGCAGTGGCAACAGTACCCCAGAATGGTGGAGCATGGCTATTATCTGAGCCCTGGTGCTGGGCAGGGGACAGCACAGTGATGACTTCACTCCCCAGGAAGAGGGGTGTCTCAGCAGCTAAGACACCACTCTAGGGGGCTAGTCCAGCTCCAAGGGTACTAGACTTCTTTGGTTTACAAGGTGAGGTATACCAGCTCAGCCACTGATCTGTTTCCTTGGAGCCTGGGGTACTATGTAAGCCCAACCCTGAGATGCAAAACTGCTCAGCTTAACCAGGGCACTGATTCCCTAGGGGGTGATGTGTTGTATCAGCTCAGGCCTGAGGGTATGGTGACTGTTCTTGGCCACCCAGGCACTGTTTTCCTGGGATGCAGGGTGCTGCTTCAGCTTAGGTACTGGGATGCATGACCACTCTTGGTGGTCAAGGCACTGTTTCCTTGGATGAAGGGAACTGCTTCAATTTAGACACTAGGGAGGTGTGGCTTCTCTTAGTGGCTAAAGTACTATTTCCCAAGAGGCAGAGTCCTGCTTCAGCTCTAGCTGAAATGGCAGAGGGAGTGGTAGGTGAAGTGGCTTCACCTCTGCTCGACCCAACAGAGAAAGCTGTAACAGCTGATTGTGGCTTGGCTTGAGGATATTTGGCCACTGGTCTGGGGTGGTTTGGCAGTAGCTTAGCCTCAAGGATAAAGGAGAGCCATGACTACTCACCGCTAGAGCAAGACACACTCTAACCATAGTTCTAATTCAAGACAGTGTATTGCAGTAGCTGTGTGGGCCACAGGGGTCAGGGCACAGTGTCAGCTTCTCCTCTGGAGGGAGCACAGCTATGTGGACTCCAGTCAGCTCCCACAGCTGGGCTTAGTGCCTGTGAGCACTGCAGGAGATCCCAGGGTTGAAATCTATTGGTGTCCAAGGTGTTGATGGGGATTCCTAGGATCCTCTTGCTTTCTTCCTTGTTGTAGACAGAAGTTCCTCCTAGTTCCTAGGTGATCCTGATTAGGGGATGGAGTGGTAGAGGCCTGGCATTTCCTTCCCATCTCTACGTAACAATCCCAAGTTTCTGTGTTCACCAGGGTTTCTGTTACTCCCCTGATGTACTTTGGTGCCCTTCCTTGGTTATTTTCATTAAAATATAGTTGTTTATTTATTGTTCTGACTGTCTTTGTGAAGAGTAGAGTGCTAGGGGGCTTCTAGCCGGCCATCTTGCTGACATCACCTCTCTCAGAGAGCAGGTTTCTCTTGCTTCATAGGCCAACAAAGCCTTCTCAGGGATTTGAGGCAGTTTAAGCAGAAAAGAGGAGCCTGAAACCCTGCTGCTTCCATTAATTTGCTTTGTGACCTGAGGTAAGTCACTTCCTTACTCCCATCTGAGGATCTAATTTCTTATTTGTAAAATGAAGATGTTGAGTTAGATAATATCTAAAATGTTTGGCAGCCCTGTTGGATTTTATCATGTGAAACTAACTGAAGAGTCACTTTCAGAAAAACAATCCTGTCACAGTGCTGATAGTATGCTATTTCTTGACTTCGGTGATTGTTTGCATGGTGTATTAATATCTGTTATCATGCTACTAATAAAGATATACCAGAGACTGGGTAATTTATAAAGGACAGAGGTTTAATTGACTCACAGTTCCACATGGCTGGTGAGGCTTCAAAATCATGGCAGAAGGTGAAGGGGAAGCAAGACACATCTTATATGGCAGCAGGCAGGAGGGGGCATGTGCAGGGAAACTCCCCTTTATAAATCCATCAGATCTCGTGATACTTATTCACTATCATGAGAACAGCATGGAAAAGACCGGCCCCCATGACTCAGTTACCTCCCACTGGGTCCCTCCCATGACACTGTGGGAATTATGGGAGCTACAATTCAAGATGAGATTTGGGTGGGGACACAGCCAAACCATATCACGCTGGTATTCTTATTTTATGATAATTCATTGTTCTGCATATTTATGATTTTTTGAGTGCATGTCATAGTTCAATAAAATGTTTATTAATAAAAACTTCATTAGAATAATAAAGGCTGGAGTTTTTATTTTGAGGGAAAAATACTATTTTCAGAACTTAGATGAATACTTTCCCTGAATTTTATAAAAGCTGTGTGTGAAAACTCACAGTTGGTCTAACAAGAAACTGAGGTTTTGGGGTGACTTCCTTAAACAAAACTCCCAGGCAAGAACGTGTGGTTGTGGAATGTTTGTTCTCACTGCTGCCTGGCACCAGGATTAATGCTGGGAAGGTAGTAATCTCTGGTAGGCATTAATCTACACACTCCCCTGGGATGTCTCAATAACTGGGACAGAGGCTTGTTTTAATGTCTAGGCGTTGACACCACCAAGCTTCTGAATCAGCAGATTCAAAATCAGGGATTCTGTTTAGTTTGTAGAGAAAATAACAAAGGCTACTGCAGGTCTCAGCTGTTGGCATTCGTTGATTTTTTTATCTCTCTGCTTCTTTCTTGTTCATCTGTATATGGAGAAAACATCTGAGTCTTTACAGGCTCTCCGAGTGCATTATCAGGACCAACATCTTTAGCCTTGCGTGTTGCTCTTTCATCTCTTTCTATATTTTTCTCTCTCTTTTGTATGTGTGTTTGGTTGGGGTTGGGGGACTGGTGACTTAGTCTTATTTATTCTACTCCCCAGAATGCCACCACTTTTCTGCCCCCTTTCTGTCTCACAGTCTTCTGGGTCAGGCCAGTTGCAAAGTAGGACACCTTTGCTATTGCCTGAGATAAGTCACTCAATTCAATATTTGGCTTACAGAGTGGTTTTGTTTTACTTTTTCAGATGCTTCTCCTGCCAACTCTCTTCTAATTCACAAATCCTTATATAGGTTTATATTAATAGCTAGCTCTAGAATTTATCCCTCTAGGGGAATTTCAGTATTGGACAGGGGCTGTGAAGGGGAGAACCCAAGAGATCTGGATATGTAGATTAAGTAGATATGTTTCTAAGCAAAACCAAACACATAAACAAGAAAGAATTTGTTATTCTGAAAAGAGAGAAGTGAGAAATAGATGAATGATACAATATTGGACCAGACACAGTGTGACACACCTCTCCATGACCTCTCTAAATCTTTGATAAAGTTGTTAACCCCATGAAATTCTTAAGGCAAGTGGAATATTTACAGTGCTAAGGCCAGAATGTGTAAGTGGGTTGACTGTGAGAAAATTCTCAGCAGGTGTGGAGGGGATGACAGAGAGAAGGGAATACAGAGAAAGTGTGAGCAGAATTTCAGATTCTCCTCCCATTGCAAAATGTTAGTTTTCACCAACTGTAACCAGATCTTCAAGGGATTGGGTTTGGGGGTGGGCGGCTGACATCTCAATTGCACACACCATATTACCTGCCACTTTTGGAACACACTCCTCTCACACCTCACACATTTGCCTGGAACGTCCTCCACCTACCCTCTAGTGTACAGTCAGCTCTGAGGTGCCTTACTCCACACCTCTAACTTCCCACACTCGCATTCCCCTCTTCCCACTCACCATCTTCTGTCTCTATGGTGTTTTGTGCACATACTCCCATCATGGCTGTATCACAAAAGGCTGCCATTATCTGCTCATGTTTCTGTCACCTCCACTAGACTATGAGCTTCTATAGATTAAAGACTGTGGTATGAGTTCCTATGTGTGTCTGTGAGAGAAGATGCTTTTGTTCATGCTTTAGCACAGAACTTCATTACTCGGTCCACAAACATTTACTGAGCACTCGCTGTGTATGAGGTAATGCGCACAGATAAAAGAAATTAAGCCTTGTGCTTCCAATCTGAAGCACTGCCAAGAAACAGGCAGGGTATCCATTCACCCATCCAAGAAATTTAAACTTAATGGCTGCTCTATATCATGCCCATACTAAGTGCTGGACTATGAAGATTAGTGCAGCACAGTTCCTGCTCTGGAATTGCTCATGGCCCACTAGTGAAGACAGGAAAGTAAATGGTGATTACAGAATAGTAGGATCAATGCCACGGGAGTCAAGAACTCAAGTGCTATCATAACCCAAACTGGATGAGTGGTAGAAGCATGCACTCAAATGTCTAAGAAAATTCATCTCAAGGGATCTGTAATCTCAAAAAATTCTCTAGTCAATATCTTTGTCTTTATCATTTTCTTCTTTATGTATTTTTGAGAAAATCTCTCTAAAAATAAATACATGCTGTGAGAAGCTCAATAGAACTTTGAATTATTTCCTTCTTAAGTACAAGAATAGTTACTGAGGCTCAAGCATGTCTTTGGCCCTAGACTGGGTGAGATGCCCAGTTCTCCACTCTGCATGTCCCAAGCATCTCTGGTCTATATGGATTTTTATTTGAGAGGGAAGTCATAAAACAACACCCTATAATCTCCACAAGAGGCACCCAAATTCATGACCATTATCACAATCTTCTTCCTGTGACCTTACAGCTTTTGAATCACAAGAGAACCAATTTGCTCAGTTGGAGTCACATGATGAGGATGATATAGGGAAAACCACTTATGAACAATATCTATAGGCTTCCATCTAAAACATTCTGGACACTGAAGAAAAATTAATCAAATCTTGTAGACTCATTGAGCTGGAAACGTATGAATAATTTAATCTGACAGTTTTCAAATTTGAACATTTTTCCCCCAAATAAAAGCTTCAGAAGAAATCCAGTAAGTGATAAATGGATCTTTTTTGACTGAAATAAGTTTGATGACTGGGAAACCCACCCATGAACCCCTCAGGTAACCTCAAGAGTAGTATCCAGGGCTGGGCCCGATGGCTCACGCCTGTAATCCCAGCACTTTGGGAAGCCAAGACAGGTGAATCATGAGGTCAGGAGTTCGAGACCAGTCTGGCCAAAATGGTGAAACCCCGTCTCTACTAAAAATACAAAAAAATTAGCTGGGTTTGGTGGCAGACACCTGTAATCTCAGCTACTCAGGAGGCTGAGGCAGGAGAATCGCTTGAACCCTGGAGGCAGAGGTTGCAGTGAGCTGAGATCGTGCCACTGCACTGCAGCCCGGGCAACAGTGCGAGACTCCATCTTAAAAAAAACAAAAACAAAAAAAACAACAAAAAAAACAATGAATAGTATCCAGGAGTACAACTTGCAAACAATCAAGTCTCACCTTTATTTTGTAGAGAGGAACCTGAAGTGCAGAGAAGGGAAGCAAGAAAGTGACCTACCCAGGGTCACTCTGAGGGGACAGCAAAAGAGTGAGGACCCACATTTCTTGGCCTAGCCCTGTATTCTTCCCCACAGCCCTCTTTCCATCTGCTGCTGAGTCAAAGCACATTATAGCAGAGCAGAGGACTCTGCCTGGCCCAGGTGGGGCTGGGAGGGGAGAAAGCCTCCGTCAACTCCGCTTTCCCCCAGGACAGACAGCAGCCCTGCTGGCATGTTATCACTAATATACAAAATGTGAAATTGTAAGGAATTGTTTGCCAATTTTATTATCTCAACTGGCACAGAAGCAGGCTTGTTGGAGAGTTATGAGGTGTTAGAGTATTGTTGTTTATCCACTGCACATCCCTCGGCTGTTCTCACTGAGAGACTCAGGGAAGGCTGCACACATAAATTCACATAAATTACCTTTACAAAATGTCAAAATTAAAAGTAGATTTTTATTTTGGGTATATACCTTGAGACTGTTAACCCCTTCATGGGGGTAGAGGTGTCAGCATGAGAAAACACAGTTGACATCTTTGACTACACACAGGCCACAGGGACTAACTCCTGATTTTCCTTCCTATTCCCATCGCTATCCCATCTGCAACAGAGTCATCATTCTTGTTAACAAGCCATAGACTTTTCTAAGTTCCCTGCCTGTGCACAAATATTGCTCTAGATACAAGATTTTTTAATTCTGTGGTTACCGTAATTTCATTCTTTATTTAACTAAATTGTAATTAACTAACTGAGAGTTCAGAAGAGACACACAACCATTCTGGGCCTCAGTTTCCTTACTTGTAAAAGGTGGATGCTATGGTTTGAAAGTCTGTGTCTTCTTCAAGATTTATACTGAAACATAATCCCCTAAACGCAATATTAAGAGGTGAGGCCTGTAGGAGGTGATTAGGCTATAAGGGCTCTGTTCTCATGAATGGGATTAGTGCCTTCTAAAAAATCTGGAGGAAACTAGCTAGGCCCTTTTTACCCTTTTCATTTCTCCCACCACGTGAGGACACAGCATTTGTCCCCTTTGGAAGGTACAATGTTAAAGGCACCATCTTGAAAGCAGAGACCCACACCAGACACCGATCTGCCGGTGCCTTGATCTTGGAATAACCAGACTCCAGAATCGTGAGAAATAAATTTCTGTGGTTTATAAATTATTCAGCCCCATGTGTTTGGTTCTAGCAGCTGCAATGGACTAAGGCAGTGAAGCCAGCTTTTCTTCCCAAGGGTTCACAGAGAGAGTAATGATCATCAAGTAGCTATTGATATTTCAAAAGCTTTGTGGATATTATAGATACCTGCAATAGGATTGTTAAAAATCCTGTGTGACTTCTGGAGGTATCAGGAGACAGACAGAACAAGTGAAAAAAGCAAGGGAGTGCCTGGTGTTGCAGCTGGTCCGGCAGGCAGAGAGGGCCAGCAGCCCAGAAGGACTTTCTGAAAACTAGATTTAAAAAGGGGGCAGGTAGTGCTGAAGAAATGGAGAATGACACGGCTCTTGTGAAGAGGTTCACCATGAAATAGCCCTGGGAGAAGACAAGCATCTTTAATGCCAATACTGTTTTCTAAATCTGAAGTATGATACTTTTTGTTATACTCAAATTGTTGTTTTTTAATTTTTTTTGAAACCGAGTCTCGCTCTGTCACCCAGGCTGGAGTGCAGTAGTGTGATCTAAGCTCACTGCAACCTCTGCCTCCCAGATTCAAGCAATTCTCCTGCCTCTGCCTCCCAAGTAGCTGGGATTTACAGGTGCCTGCCACCACGCCTGGCTAATTTTTCTAGTTTTAGTAGAGATGGGGTTTCACCATGTTGGCCAGGCTGTTCTTGAACTCCTAACCTCAGGTGATCCGCCCACCTTGGCCTCCCAAATTGTTGGGATTACAGGCGTAAGCCACTGCTCCCAGCCTCAAATTGGCCTTTATTGAACTGTTGTGAGAGGGAAAAACATCCCCAAACGTGCCTTTTCTTTGCCTCTGACTCAAGTTCTGGCAACTAAGTGTGGCTGGCTATGCCTTTCAAGCTGATTAGGAGTTTTCAGGGTGCCTTTCACACTGATTAAAAAGTTCTCAGGTAGTTATTCATCCAATTCTCTGAGAAACAAATATTTACTGGGGGCCAACTATGGTGGATCTGTCTTTGCTTTTAAAAAAAGCAAAAAGAATCGTTTTAAGATCGTGCGGTTTTTCTGTAGGACAGAAATCTTTCAGTATGTGGTGGAGCAGAATCCTCAATGATGAAGAGACTGGAAAGCTCTGGACCGGGGGTAGGCTAGCTCTGACAGTCTAGGATGAAGCACCAGAATGAAAAATCAAATGGGAAATGGGAGTAGAAAGAATGTGGATTTGAGCCAGGACCACATTATTATCTCCATTCCGCAAACCTTTTGTCTTCCCACTGTAACAACATCAATATTAAAACTTCTGTTTCTCTAACTTTCAACTGTTCAATATTATGTGGTTTTTTTCCCTTTTAGGCAAAATGTAATAGGTTTGGGGTGCCTTACAAATTTTACTTTTTCTTTTTTCTGGTGTGAGAACGATTTAAAACTTTTAAATTTGTGACCCTAAAAACCGTTTTTTTCCTTCTCATTTTAAAAGAAAGTAAAATATTTCAAGGGCTTCTAAAAGTTTTGTGAACCTCAGGCACTGTGCTTCTTGTGTCTAAAGGATTTGTCAACCTGGTTCTGGGGGAAAGAGAAAGGCTTCATTCAGCCTGCAGCGCTCGCTGTGGGACTGCTGATGCACGGGAAGCTGGGGATTGGTCCTGCTTCATGGAAGCTGTATCTCTGAGCCCAGAACTCACTGGCCTCAGACATTTGGCAAAAGTGCCTCCAGTTTGCCAGTGCATAAGTTTGATGGCCGTTTCTTTGCTTTTCTTCTAAATGCGGCAACTTGAAGAGTAGGAAAGAACAGTGAACTGGAGTCCAGAAAACTAGAGGTCTGGTTGCATGTTTTGATTCTATGGAGCTGTGTGGCCGTGGCCAACCTTCATCTCACGGGGTCTGTTTCAATATTTGCCAAATAAAAAAGTTGAACTAGACAATAACTTTTAAGCTATAATTTATGCCCTACATGCTTCTATAATATTATTAGAAAAAGTCTCAGAGAGATAGATGAAGTTTCTTATGAATGGAAGCAGTTATACTTAGACCAGGATCTGGAAATAAGTTATTTACTATAATACTATATTAAATTTAGTTCTGAATTTTCTGGCAGCTGAGAAGTATAGTATTTCTATTGTCTAATCAAAAGCAAGGTAGTACTTCTTTAAGGCTTTATTTGGGATTTTTTTTAATGCTGAAAAAATCAGCACTACTGCCATTTAATTTTTTTAAAAGAGCAAAAATTGACGCACCATCCACTACTTCAATAAATATAAATGTTTTCTTTCTAGTCTTTACCAATGTGAAATTATTCAGTGGAACATTGCCAGATAAAATATTTTCGGTTTCCTGCTTTATTTCACTCAAGAAGATACAACTGTTAATCTCGTGCTACTGCAACGTTTGTGTGTTATTTTGAATGTCTGTACAATACCAATTGGATATACTTAGCCATTGCTTGAACACTAGGTGTTTAGTTGGTTTTCAATTTTTCATTACTACTCAGAATAAGCAGTTAATATTGTAGTGTTTTGCTTCTTTAAGGTAGTTTTTATTACATGAATTCCCTGGAATGAGAAGATTCCATTAAAAAGTATGAACATTGGCTGGGCAAGGTGGCTCATGCCTATAATCCCAGGACTTTGGGAGACCAAGGCGGGTGGATCACGAGGTCCAGACATCAAGACCATCCTGGCCAACACGGTGAAACTCTGTTTCACTCTGTACTAAAAATACAAAAAATTAGCTGGGCATGGTGGCACGTGCCTGTAGTCCCAACTGCTCTGGAGGCTGAGGCACAAGAATCGCATGAACCCCGGAGGCGGAGAATGCAGTGAGCCTAGGTCGTGCCACTGGCGACAGAGTGAGACTCTGTCTCAAAAAAAAAAAAAAAAAAAAAAAAGCTGTGAACATCATTTACTTTTTCTAAGTTTTGACCCTTTGTTTTCCTATGAAGTTGTGCTGCCTTTACTCTCTGAATGTGTTGCCTTTACTCTCTAAATGAAGATATAAATTTACTGGGAAATATTACAGAACAGTAAATCTTTTCAGTTCTAAAAGGCTCCCAATGAGTTTGTTGCAGGGGATGATTGATCTACGTGAAAGCAATGGAATATTTGATTTTGATCTGTTACTGGGATTAATGTACCTTTAGCATTTCATGGAATACAGCCTATGCAGGGATAGAAGAGCACTTACTATTGAATTGGGAATGAACTGGGCCAGAGGTCATGAGAAATAGAGTGGAATGTGTAGATGTGCAGCATGCTTCTCCTATTGGGGAAGTTGAGGAAGTTCTATTTATTGTTCTTCTAAGATGTTCCTGTGACTGGAACAGAGCTGGAATTACTCTGGACTGGGATAGCTGGGCTCAACTTTCCCACTATTTATGGCAGTGAGAATTTAAACGGAGCTGAGAGTTTCCTTCTTTCCTGGATCTCAAACAGCTTCGTCTCAGAGCACAGAGCTTCCCCAAGTGTTTCCAGAGAAGACAGCCTGAGGGAGAGGAAGTGGTGCTAATTAAATCCTCCCTCTGTTTTCCAGGCACAGGAGCCTTTCGCAGATGTCTGTTGTTAGGCGTGTGTTCACAGAGTGCACAAATACAGAAGCAGGCTTTCCTTCCCCAATGGCACAAACCTTCCTTCACAGGTTATAGAGAACGTTAGAAATGCATTTCCTTCCAACACCCACTGTGATAAAGGTGGCAGACCTGCATAAATAGAGCATGTAGCTGCCGGGGACAGGGAGGTCAGAGTGTCTCCTCTGTCTCTCTTTCTTTCTCTCTCTCTATGTCTCTCTCTCTCTCTCACACACACACACACACACACTCTTTCTCCTGCTTCTTCATTCCTTGTTTTCTCAGAGACCAATTTCTACCTTTTGCACACCTAACTTTAAAAGATCACCTAAAAGCTCAGAGACATCTTTTCTGTCATAAGGCAGATGTTGGGTGTGCTATACTGGGGGCATGGCTGGGAGGCCAGTTGCTACTACGACTATCAAAGTGTGACCCTGGGTGGTTCCCATCTACTCTATGTTCCTCAGAAAGACGGGGAAAGAGTAAGTAGCTCTTCTAGGATTGCTGGAAAGATTGGATAAGAAAACATATAAAGCTTAAGAAACATATAAAGCAAACTGCATAAGCCTTTCCACTTGTGAGTTACCTTAGCTGTGTTTTCTACATTCAAATCCTCAGAGTGAACATGTATATAGATCCACATTTGCCTGAGGCCATCCAGTTCACTCCTATCATCCTGACCTAATTGCCAATAGCACCCTTTTCATTCCAAAATATCCAAAATTAGCTAATAAATTATATGATCATACTATTTTTACCTCTTGTGAATAGCCTAGTTAATCCCAATTTCAAAAGCGGAAGCTTGCTGGGGATAGGGGCTTTTTCTCACCTTCCTTTGTTTCACAAGAACCAAGGAAATGGATTAAAAACCACTTTTGTTTAAGAATAAGGAGGTGACTCTGAGAATAATATGACATTCCTACTTTCATGGTGAAAATGGACATGACACTTTCTAGGCAGCGTTGATAACATGCTCACTGTCAGCTTGAAATGATTTGAGTGCACATACTAAGCTAACATGTGTCTTCTATTTTATTTTGCTTTGCTTTATGTGTACAAAATAGAAACCAATGTATTATTTTTATTTATTTTTAAACCATGTGTGATCATTACTAGCATCCACAGACATGCAAACAAAAATAAAAATCACCTCTAACACTGTCATCTAGAGATAACTATTGTTATATTTGATTTTACTTCTTTTCAGGCCCACTTTTTAGACATTTTTAAATCCGTTATGCCATACACGTGTGCCTGTATATACATATGCAGATACATTTCCTTCCTTCCTTCCTTCTTTCCTTTCTTTCTTCTTTCTTTCTTTCTTTCTTCTCTTTTTTCCTTCTTCCTTTCCTTCTTTATCTTTCTTCTCTTTCTTTCTAAATTATTTTAACAAATTATATTATTTGTTAAATTATTTAACAAATAATATTATTTATAATAGTTTGTAACTTACTTTTCTCCATTTATAATATATTTTGGGTATTTTTCTGTGATAAAAATATACACTCACACTTTCAACGTAACATTGTATTTATAGTATAACATATTTTATTTAGTCAACGTCTTACTGATGGATACTTATTTTATTTTTTGGTGTTAGAGACAATGTTGCATGAATGTCTAATGTTTTTATATACAGTGTTCCATGAGATATAGAGTGGTGTGTTTTTCTTTTACATATAACGTGGTATATTTTTCTATTAGATGCGATGTTGCGATGAACAAACTTATTTTTTTTTTTTGAGACAGGGTCTTGCTCTGTTGCCTAGCCTGGAGTGCAGTGGCATGATCTTGACTCACTGCAAATTCCACTTCCTGTGCTCAGGTGATCCTCCCACCTCAGCCTACCGAGTAGCTGGGACTACGGGCACATGCCACCATGTCTGGCTAATTTTTGTATTTTTTGTAGAGACTGGGTTTCACCATGTTGCCCAGGCTGGTCTCAAACTCCTGAGCACAAGGGATCTACCAGCCTCGGAATCCTAGAATGCTGGGACTGCAGGCATGAGCCACCATGCCCAGCTGAACAACCGTGTGTGTGTGTGTGTGTGTGTGTGTGTGCACGTGTATGCATGTGCGTGTATGTGAGTCTTTGGGTATTCGTCTAAATTATTTCCTTAGAATAAATTTTTAGAATTCGAATTTTTCAGTTTAAAAACACGTTCAGTTCTAAGTGCTCTTATGCTCTATTATTACTCAAGAAGTACACAAGAAAATGCATTATCATTGCTTTTAACTCTTAAATAAGCTTGCAGTCTGGTGCATTTTCAACCAAAAATGCTATGCAATTTTGAAGAGAAATTGTCTGGTAATTATTTTACACAGCTCTTCTCTTGTTCAGCTTCCTGTCTCCTGGGATTAAACTCCTTTTCTCTGTCAGGAGAGTCTCTCCTTCACTCCTCTGGTAAATGACCTTGCAGGATTATGGATGTTATTTAGAAGTCTGTGTTATGAAGCTGTATCCACCAATGCCTCTGTTTAGTTAACATGAAAGATGTTTTTAAGTTTCAGGAATTCCATTTGCTCATCATATTCTGTTTTGCCATAGCTAGGACACAGGTACAGAGGTAACATTTTTTCAATGAGATTTTTCTGCCCTTGTTTTAGGCTGAAGAAATGTCAACAATTGCGAGTTTTGAAGGATTCCAGGCTGTGTCTCTGAAGCAAGAAGGAGATGACCAACCCTCTGAGACTGACCACCTATCGATGGAGGAAGAGGACCCGATGCCAAGACAGATTTCAAGGCAGTCAAGTGTGACTGAATCAACTCTTTACCCCAATCCTTATCATCAGCCTTATATCTCACGGAAGTACTTTGCTACACGGGTAAATTTATTGGTTCTCTTAAATACTACATAAAAATTCACCATAAGACATCTTAAAATCCTTCTGTGTATCACATATTTACTGAGTGTATTCACGTTTGTCTCAGTAATCATCATAATAATCGTGAAGTAGGTATCCTTATCCCTATTTAAAGATGAAGGATCTGAACTTCAGAGAATTTAAAGATCTATTTTTGATTCCACAGACAGTATTAAGGAGAAGTATGTCCTCCAGCTTCCTTCTTTGGCTCCTCAGTTTTTGTTTATGCTAAACCTGATCTCAAAGAACTAATATTCCATAAAGAGAGAACCATAGCAGCTAGAATACAAAGCTGTTAATCCAGTGAGGCTATTCATTGTTTGTGTGGAAAAGATATGGATAATGGAGTGGAGAGGGTTGCTAAGAACACACTGACTCTCTAAGGTTTACAATGGGATGCTCATATTACAAGGAGGGAGCAGGTAGCTTTAAATCTCAAATCTATAGCTACCATCTGGAGCTGAGCTCTCTTACCTGTGCAATGGAACTGGGAAAGTAAATGGATGGGTAAGTAAGCAGGAGGGAGCTTGTATATCTAGATGTTATAAAAGCAGTATTTTTAACTTTTAGCATTTGAATCAAGTGGAGAGTGCTTCATAGGTTTCTAGTACCTTTCCCTCTTGAGCTCTTCTTCCTACTTATAGATCCTCTTTCCAATCCTTCAACATTCTTATTAGCACAGTCATGGTTAGCTTAGAGGTTACAATCAATTGGGGGCAAGATCAGGGAGTTTACACTATGGCAACAGAGAACATCTCATTTTCATGTGTACGTGGGAGATCTTTTGGGAAAAAAATGTATTTCAGCTCATTCTCATAAAAAATTGGGGCCAGGGTTTTGTGACTTTTACAAAGCTTTAATTAATAAATCCTGATTTCGTTGCTTTCAAAATATATCTTTGGTTTAGGTAAAGTTTTAACTAAAGCAACTTAATGAGTGTGTGTGTGTGTGCCTGTGTGAGTCTGTGTTTAAACACTGCATATACTCTTATGTGCAAGATGCTTTAGTAGGTGCTATACTATATGTGTGTTTGTGTGAGTGTTTCTGCATATGTAGAGCATATGGTTTGTTTTCCGAAGTATGTGAACTTTATTGAATATGCAAAGTTAAGCTGTGTGATATAGCTGCAAAGGAAATCAAAGCATCTCTTGGAGTTGTGCTATCTTTGATATTGATGATGTCAGGGTTTGATGATAGAAGAACACACTGTGATATAGAATAAAGATTTATTATTGGGAGCTGATGCAATTATGAGAGCTGGCCTAGACTATGGAAAGTTGTTTTCTCTGAATCTGGTGTTGGGCCTGAAGTTAGAATAGGCCAGTCAGTTGGCAGTTGGGAAGAGAAAATAGGGAAAAAGGAATAGGAAAAAATTGCATGGACAAACTGGAATTTCTGGTGACAGTGTTTAACTTATGAGGAAAAACTGGAACCTATGTCTGTCTCCCACCAAGTCTAACCTTGATGGTGTGAAGTCACTTTTAGAAGCTAGTGCTTTCATTACTGAGCTACACATTTAACCAGCCCAGGGAGAGGAAAATCTTAGAAAAAAAGCCTGACTGTGATGGAAGGAGATGCAGGTACAGGGGCTACCCCTTGCCATTAAGTAAACCAGGATATCAGTTGCCATGATCACGAGTTGTCACAGTGCATGGTGACCTGCACTGATCTTCAACAGGGAAAACGACTTATGTTTCAATTCTGCCTTTTGAATATTACACAGGTGTCTCTTGTTGCCAGCCCTAATTTGAAAACACACACAAAAAAGCAATTCTGGAAAATGTAGTTTCAGCTTAGCTAAATTGACAGAGTCCAAATCCACTACACATGATGATTGTATTGGTGTTGCACCATGTAGCTTATACAGCAAACTCACATCCTTTATCTGTTTGATTCCCCAGAGCAATAATGGGAGGCAGGCAGGAGAGGGCTTACCATCCTTGTTTTAAAGATGAACATATTGAAGTTTGAGAAAAATGAAGTGACCTGTCCAAGTCATATAATGTTGGTGGAAGGGCTGCAGCTAGATTCTGGACCAAGTCCAATACTTTCCTCACCATGCACAATAGAATTTATGGCTCTTTTATAAGTGTTTTCAATGACTGATTCCAATCAATGCGAAGAATATCTTTTTCATTAGGTGTATCGAAAACAATCTTAAGTTCTCAAAAGCTTGTGAGGGAAAAATCTTCTAATTATTAGTGAATCTAAAGTAAACCTGAAGACTCTAGGAACCAATAGGGAGATTTTCCCAAGATACTCAGCATTTGCCCTCCTTCAGACCAACAGACATAATATGAAGAGCTCTTATTGCCATGTGAGTAAAATAAATGTGCATTCACACACGCGAGAACAATGAAAATACAACTGTTGGCTTAACTGAAGTTTATAATGATAAACTTAAAAAAAAAAAAAAGATCCAGCTTTGCTAGCTTATGAACCACAAGTCTGCTAATAGGTGGTAGTTGAAAAAAACTGGAAAGAAATGTGTGTGTGTGTGTGTGTCAGGGGAGGGTATTATATGTATATGCAAATATTTCCTCATCTACAAAGTATAGATAAAACACCAGTTTTATATAGAAATTTAAATAAGCTAACTTTCTAAAAGTTCTTAGTAAAGTGCATAACACATCTATCAACATCTTATAAATGGCATCTCATTGTTGTTATAAATGCTTTCTCTTTTTTCTTGACTTTATATCCATTTTTCTGTAATTGGTAATAGGAAACAACATTAAGAGGCCCATGACCTCATCATGATCTTCAGGGTAAGATATAAATGTAGACGTGTAGGGTCTGTAGCAATAAAAAGGAAGCTAATTCATTTTCTCAAGGGATAATTCAATAAGATCAAGAGTCTCAAAGATTCAAATCTATGAAAGAGTCATGATAAAATATGACTTCTTAAAGCTGAAATGAGATCTACAGGTGATATAGTCGATGATTCTCAATCTTTACCATGTAAAATATTATATTCTAGATTTCCACAAAGTCTCTGGTGATACTGATGCTCTCTGTCCTGAGACCACATTTTGAGCATGAGTGAGCTAATCAACACACTTGTTCTCAAAGGAAAATAAGGCCAAGAGAAGGGGGGAGTGCTTGCTCAATGTCACAGTAGTTAGTGATCACTGACTTGCCCAAGAGGCTAGCAAGTGACAAAGCTAGGGCTCGAACTAGTTTCCCAATTTATAATTAGATTCAATTAAAATGAAATCAACTTATCATGGAGTAAGAATTTAAAGTATATATGTTGTAAATTCGGAAGGGTAGTCATGGAGTGGAGGAATTACTTGGTTAGGTATTTTCTATTATTAAAACGTTTTAAAATTATTGCACAGGCAGTGGTTTATTGAGGAAAATTAGAAAATGTAAATAAGCAAAGTAAAATAAAGATTATCACTGCCCAAATTTAACCAAAATGTATTAAATCTGCTCTTATATATTTAGGTACATATTCTTTTTTCTTTTACTTATATATACACAATTCTTGCGTAAAAATGGGATTATATGCCAACTATTATTTCTCATTTCAATAACATACTTCCATAATATAATTTTTAATAGTTTCATAATATCCAACTATGGGAATATACTACAATTTATTTAACTTTTGTTGTATATGTAGGTTTCTTCCTGTTTAAATTTTTTAAACTAGAAAGGAAAGTTACTCATTGGCTCCCTGAGGCAGGATATTATTCAATTTCTCCAGTGCCAGGAGTAAAGAGCCAATGGCATAATCAGAAAGTTCAATTATATGAATTACAAATTAGATTTACAAAGAGGTGACTGACACATAAATTAATTATTGACCAACAAGTCAATTTTAGCATCATAACCTCATATATTAGACCACATCACTCAATACTGGATCATAAAAAAAGTATATCTGGCCCCTTAAACCTCTTGTATTCTTTATGGGTCACTCTGGGATGTTACTTCCTTTCCTCAGGCTTCCAACCTATTATTTATTTTCTGAAACTGTGTGCCTCTGACTTAGCTCAGGAGCTCCCAGCTAGAAGGGTCTTGAGGAATACTGAATCCAGAATCCAACCTTTGATGCACACAAATGAGGTATGACTTGGTGCCAAGGTCAACAAGCAACTTCTGGGCCATGCAAGAACTAGAAGACAGGCCTGGAACCCAGGACCCTCGATGCTTTCCACCACACCCCACTGCCTCTGACCTTGGAAAATGAATGAAAAGTCACGGAAACAAAGATCCAAACTACTTGCCATCAGTCTGCTTGGATAACCTTTTCCTTTGGTTTCAGTTCATCTGCTATTATTGCTTACACATATCTAAAAAAAGGCCTAGTGCCTTCTCTGAACAAAAGTACCCCTCAAGGCTAATGACTAGAGGTATATTATGATAATCTTCTTGGTTGTGGAGACTGATATTCAAAAGCAACTTCTTATGAAAGGAACAATACTTAGTCCACATGGGTAAAGATATTTTTAAACTCTCTGTAGGACTCTATATTTGCAGATACCTTGTCAGAAAGTTGAAAGCGATTTGGGATGGGGAATTATCTCTAAATTTATACTCGAGAATGTAAATTACATACAAACTAATGGGACTAAAACTATTTGATCTTTTAATATTTAATTAATGGTTCCCCGTGGCGTTTTTATAGTCTGTGTTCTATTGTGAGCAACGAGACTTTAATAAGCAGGTTCAGGACTTTCCATTGTGTAGCAAGATGTCATTGCTTCCATGACACTAATTTGGCTTTCATACTCTCTCTCTTTCCCTCTTCTCTTGCTATAGGGTTCCCTGTGTCTTGCTTTCACATTGGGAAAAAATAAATATATTAGTTGTATTGTTATTGCCTGTGTGGGCTTCTTTCGGGTGTAGAAAATAGTTATCTCACTGGGCAAAAGATTTCTTGACTCCCTCCAACCCTGAAATCCTGTGAAGATTATAAAAAAGATGATTTTTTTTTTCTTTATGAGAGCAGAGAACTAACCACAATGAGATATGATATATTCCCTTCATTTGTAAAGGGATATATGTCTTCATTGTAAAGACAAATTTGCTTGGACTTTAAAAATCACATCTGATTTAGAGCTGATTTTCTTACTTTATGTGTTCACTGCGAAGTGACTCCAGTCTGGACATGACAAGAGAGACCCAAGTGTCTGAGTCTGCAGAGACATTCTTTTCTATACCACTCCTGTTTAGCTAAGGAGCTCATTACACGGAGAAAAATTAGCACAGACATGGACATTGTGTGACAACTGGCCCCAGGCTAGTCTAGCTCAAGGAAATGTAAGGAAACAAACACATATGTTTTCAAAATTCCCCCAGTAGGTTTGCTTTGACTAAAACTATTCAGTGCTAGACTGTAAAAGACAATATTGCCTGTTATGCTGTGTCAGATGATGTGTACATATTATTCCACTGTACTTCCCTGTTTGTCTTAGGCTGCATGATGTCTCAGAGCTGATTATTCAATTACAGTAAACATTTGATCCCCAAATTCTGGTATAACTATTTTCCTTCTATCTAATATCAGCCATAATGAGAATGATGATAAAGATTTTTATTAATCAGTATTTACCATTTTATATGTAATAATATAATATATATACTGTTTTGTAGCATGACTCAGTTACAGTTATTATCTTCTCCATCTAATAAATGAGCAAACTGATGTACAGAATGACAAAATGGTGTATAATGGATCCTCATAAGAAAGGCTGAGATTTAAACCTTGATGTCCCAGACAAAGTCAATGTATTTATACTTTTATATTATATTTGGCCCTAAATGACTAAAGTTAACTTATTATAGTAACTATGATAGTAAGATGGGGGAGAGTACAATTCTGAATCTAGGTATATTTTCCTTCTGTGTTCTATAAGGGCTTGACCCACATTTTTACCAAAGATAAGAACAGCACAGTGAGAAGACTGATAGAACTCCAGAGGCTACCAATTCATTCTGTAAATAACACGCTTTATTTTTTGTGTCTAACTTTTGAAAAGGTATACAGCAAAATATCACCTTCATCTTCTATCTTCATCACATTCTTTACTACCCATAGGGAACCAATGTTAATAGTTTCTATATATCCTTTAAAAGTTACTTTAGGCATATAGAAGCAAACATAAATATTTGTTTTTATTCCCTCTCCTCCTTTTTATGCAGAAAATGGCATATTTTACCCTCTCTTCTGTTCATTGTTTTCTTTCATTTGATAATACATTTAAAAATCTTTCCATATTAACACAATTTTCTTCACACTTTTTATAACTTCATCGTATTGCATTGTATGAATGTATCCTATAATATATATCCCTAGTCCTTTATTGAGGGATGTTTGTGGTTTTTTTCCAGAAATTTTTGCTATCCAAAAACAAGGCTGCAAAGAACACTTTATAGATATGTCATTTTGTATATATGCAAAAATTTCTTTAGTATAATTTCACAGAAGTGAAAATCTGGATCAAAGGATAGATCATTTTTCATTTTGATAGGCTTTGCCAATTATTTTCCATAAGCGAGGCAAATAAGGTTTTAAAAATTCTACATGATTATACTCATCTTCACATATCCTTGGCAAAGTGCCTGGCATAAAAGCATTCAATAAAATGCTTATTTTAGGATTATTTCATTACTCTTTACTTAACAATTTTTTCTTCTGAAAAATATTAGTCTCACTACTAAGTTATATTTGTTGAGACCAAAATTATGTGAATACAGGAAGAGAGACCCAAAAAAATACCCATGTTGAGTCATTAAAGAAAGTATTATTTTTGAGAGGACAAATGGGACTGGAAGAGTCAGACTGCATCACAGGGAGCGGAGGTTGAGTGTAAGGAAAATTGTCGTAGAATCCTAGGCAACTCCCCTCCAGAGTCATCTATTCCTGCCAGTGGGGTCACTGGAGGTGACTGATGTTGGCACAACCTTCTCTGTCGAAGTACATTTGAGCAGTGGTTCTCTTAGTACAGCCTCCACACCACCAGCAGCACCCAAGAACTTGTTAGAAATGCAAATTCTCAGGTCCCACCCTGGTCCAGCTGAATAAAAAACTCTGGGTATAGTCCCAGAAACCTATGTTTTAACACATACTTTAGGTGATTCTGGTGGGCATTGAAATTTGAAAGTCATTGAGCTAAAGAGTCTATGAACTTGCTAGAACAGATGACAATCAATCTTTATGCTATGGTTGGGCCTATAAGTAGTAACACCTGTTTGGGGAAGGCTGCAGAAAATGAGGTGAGGAGACTGAGAGAGTTTATCTCCATGAGTCAGCTAAAATTTATTGTCAGAGCATTGGAAGAAGGAGGCTATGTTGTTTTTTATTGACATGTGCTCTAGGAAGAGAAAAAAGGTTTAATTTAAAAACGTACAGATTCCTAAAGGCTTTGAACTTTATAATGCTTGTTTGGAAAAACTGTTCCTCTGAAAGTAGCTGTCTTCATTTATATAATAAAATCTGAGTAAGATTATAGAAGATGGGGCCTAGACCACTTTTTCTCCACCCAAGGAGAAAAGCTTACCAGAGTTCAAGACTAAGTTTTCTGGAAGGCAGTTAGGCATACAGGCAACTGCATAAACTATATCCTTTGTGACCAGCTTTCCGGAGGAGCTGCTGGAATATACTAACTAATCATAAGTGCAAAGTGGGCTAAGTCTGCTCTAAACTAGGTATTTTCTCCTTTCCACCCAGCCGGGGGCCATTGAGACTGCCATGGAAGACTTGAAAGGTCACATAGCTGAGACTTCTGGAGAGACCATTCAAGGCTTCTGGCTCTTGACAAAGTGAGTAGTTACAGCTAAGTGAAGGCCTGTGGAAATACAGCGTTTTCCGTGACATCACCGTGACAGAATAGGAGATGCACCTGTGGTAGAATTTGTCTGGTTGCTACATAAGATAAATGATTGCATTATCAGGTTAGTCACATTTTCCAGCATTCCGTGGCTGATGATATGACCAGATATGACTCCTGTACCTGTTTTCTGGGCTGGTCCCCTCACTCAACCATCACTACGTCTACCTTAGGTCAGGCCTGTATCTCCACTCTCAAAGAATGTTACATTGGCTTCCTAATTCTCTCATTCTAATCTCTCTTATTTAAAAGCACTCCCCCTATAAACACATTGAACTACTAATCATCTCATTCTAGGTGTCATGGAAAGAAAGTCTGGGAAAGAATATAGATACAATCAACATATATACTTTGAATTTGATCTTATATATAATCATATGAACAGAAAAAAACAGGAAAATCATGAAGATAGCTAAGTCAGGTACATTTCCCAGAGTTAGGATAAAAACCGAGTCAAACATTCAAGCCCTTATTGCTTCAATAACTGCCTGCATTCCCCCCAAAGATTATCTTATCCATAAGAGCTTTGCTTGCAAATACCACCACAAAGATGGTTACCTTTCTAGCCTTCCCAGAAATTCTATTGTTTGTGCGACCATCTCTTTACCTGCCAAGTAAATATTAGTAATACCATGGTCTTTATAATAAGTAAAATATCCCCATAATAAGAGAAAAGGCAATTTTTTTTTTTTACTACGGAAGCCTTAATATTAAATAGATAATTTGATTAGACTACCCAGTTCAGATACTTGATTAATTCAGTAAGTTCTGTTTTCTGGCCTGGTAACTTGATCACAAAAGGATTCAGCAGAGAAGCTCAGTGATTCCTATACCTTGAGTAAATAATCATTAATCTTTAACACCTGGGCAGGGTGTCTTGATAGACTAAGTTTCAGGAGGGCAACACTTGAATGTTTTACCATCCAGGCTAGCAGAACAAATTTTTCAATCAATGGAAAGTAGAACCATTATCACCTGTGAGTTCATCTGATTGCTCACCATTTTATACTATTGTTTCAAATAAATAAAAATGAACTCTTAGACACCAACCTATCTGTCAGTTTTGGGTTTTTGTTTCTTCATGCATAAAATGGAGATAGTAGTATGTATCTGAAGAATTCTTGAGAGGACCAAATGAGATAACATTGGTAAATTAGCAAAATGCCTAGCACGTGGACTTTCAATAGCTGTTAGTGCCCCTCTTCGTTCACAAGTAATAACCATTAGTAAGAGGCTCTTTTTTTGTAGCATCTTCCTTCATTTCTATACTATCCATCTCTGTCATTTCTGGGTTACCTCTAATGAAAAAAAACTCTATAATTCAGGCTTTTTCCTAATTCACTTTTACCAACACTCATTTCATTTCCCACCCCCCACTTCCCATCCATTGTGATATTTGACTTCTGCAAATGAATAGTCTGCCTTGATTAGAATAGGTGTCAATATAGATTTGGGAGATCCAATCAGTAGCAAACACTTAACTAATCTGTTTCTACACTGCATCTCCCTCACAAGAAGGAATACACAAATGCGGTACTTCTAAATCTAGTCAAGGCTGTTGTTGAGTTCTCAGATAATAGAACTGGTAATTTCTTTAATCTTGCACATTTTAATTGGCTTTATTTATATAGAAATATACTTTTTTTGTTTGCTTGATTATTTTTATTCAGTGATTATAAAGATGTGTGGACATAAATTGTCCAAAGCTAAGTCAGATTGTATGAACTGTATTGAAGCTTAGCACTACAATTCTGCCTGCTTGATTTAACATCAACTACAATGATTGGTAACACCAGTAGTTTTCAGAAAAGTATGAACAGCTGTCCCCCAAAGACCCAAACTTTGAACCCAGCTTGAACCTAATAGGAAGCTCAAAAGTTGATAAAGCCTATCTAGAAACTCATTTTACATTTCTCTTTTGTTTTGTGGTACCTATTTAAATTAACTACAACAATGAGGGATGAGTCCTGCATACATGCAATTTCTTACTATCGTATTTGCTTGTTTGCTTGCAGACTTTCTTCCTTTGCACTTTGGAACCCATCCATCCCCTTTAAATCGTAGTTCCTTGGTGTTCTTTTTGGTCTTCTCTCTGCCAAAATCCTTTACCTCCTCTTCCCCATTAAAACCTACTTTCAAGAAAAGTTCTGATATCAGTCATTTCTGCCATGGTGAGAATTTGACAGTTTATTTTCTTTGCCTGTTAAAAACCTCATCGTGGGTTCTGAGATGCGTTATGCAATGGAAAGAGCTGCTAGTTGTAAAGATGACGGTTCAGGCATCTGGTCCAAATAAATGAGGTTCCTAGTCTAGCCACTGTTACTTTTCAAGCAGAAAAATAGGAAAAAATAATTGTCAAAAAGAGGAGCATTCATGGAGGATTTAAATGGCCTTTCATATTTAAGCCTTTTTGTTTGTTTGAAAATTCTAGCACACCAAGGCAGGGAAAGGCAAAAACAACAACAATGAGAACACATAAACAAAAATCCCAACTCCCCCAACAGCAACCACAAAACAAAAAAACTAAAGAAAATAAACAAACATGCAGGCCCAGAAAGGTAAGAGCTTGCAATTACTCCTGGCTTCTTGCTTCCCATTTATTTAGTTCTTATGAATTATAGGAGCTGTAATATGGACCAACTACCCTAGCCTCACCAACCACACAAGATTCTCTCTCTTTTTTTTTGAGATGGAGTCTCGCTCTGTCACCCAGGCTGGAGTGCAGTGGCGCAATCTCGGCTCACTGCAAGCTCTGCCTCCGGGGTTCATACCATGCTCCTGCCTCAGCCTCCCGAGTAGCTGGGACTACAGGCACCCGCCACCACGCCTGGCCAATTTTTTGTGTGTTTTTTTTTAGTAGAGACGGGGTTTCACCCTGTTGGCCAGGATGGCCTCGATCTCCTGACCTCATGATCCGCCCGCCTCGGCCTCCCAAAGTGCTAGGATTACAGGTGTGAGCCATCGTGCCCTGCTGAGATTCTCTTTTATGTATGACGAAAATGACTGAGCTTCATGCACATTAACTTTTAACTCATTCCATGGAGATGGGACACTCCTGGCTGCTTGTCTAGCAACCTGGCTGCCTGTCTAGCATGCCTGGCTTTGGAACAAGGATTCCCATTTCAGAAAGATGAGAGTAAAAGCCTTTTTACTGTGTATAGCACATTACAAATGATTTTCACATCTGTGAACTTACGTTAGCTTCACGACAACTTTGTTGGTTTTATGATTCCTATTTTATAAATGAGAAATGTGGGCTGGAGAACATGAAGTGCCCAAATGAAGAACATATAAGTGATAGAGCAAGGAAAATAGACTGCACTCCTGCATTGGTCTTGAGGCTGAATGGGTTCTAATTCTTTCCAAAGATGCGTGTGTGAGTTGATTGATGAACTCAGCTCAGTCTTTAGTCATATTTGATCAAACTCCTAGAAATAGTTTGATGTAGGAGGGCAAGGTGGGAAGTGTCAAGAGAAGAGACTGGAGAAGAGCCTAAGGGCCTTTGCATCATGTTAAAGAACTTGGATTCTATCCCATATGTGATGGGGAGGCACTGAAGGGTTGAGAAAGTGCAATCAATTTCCATTTTATAAAGATCACTATTGGCCCTCAACCTTTCATCTAAAATTGCTGGGACTAGATGTGAATGAGAAATGAGAATTTTTCAGATTTTATAAGAATAAAACAATGCATATGTTGTTTATTTTACTAACAGTAAGTTGGTAAAGCCATTTTCCAAGGAGTAGTACTCTAATTAACTCAGGTAAGCTGCTTTGTGATTCTCTAAATTGATATGGGCACATTATTCAGTAAAATCAGAAAAATAAGTTTGCAGGCACTTGGGAAGAGAACACAAAGAAAATAAACAGAGAGTCCAAGAGGGGCACTGGAGAGATGCAGCCCTAAACCTCAGCTAGATCCCAGTTTAGCTGACACCATTAAGAGAATTCTAATGAATCTCCAATTAGGATTCAGGCCTCCAGGCCAGCTCATCCTGGACTGTTATGTACATCTATAAAGAGAGGATAGTGTTTATTTCCACCTTGCAGTTTCCTATTACCTTTCTTATTGGCCCTTCTGAAAAAAAAAAAAGATTATTTAAAAAAAATTATGTGTATGCTTTTAGAATGGATCCATTAAGCCAGCACCAAGGAGAACATCTTGACACTCTATGGAATCTCAAAAAGTATGATATGATGGCAATAAAGTGGCTCTTCAGCAGAATGTACTTGAGGTGTCTTTGTCTACAATGGTTAAAGAGACAGGAGGAGACAGCATCTTCCCTCCACACACGTTAGTGTGAAGTGGTGGTGGGCGATTGTTGTTCTTATTCTTCTTATTCCTCATTGAGAGTAGTTGCCTAGGTACCTAAAAACCCGTAATTCTTGTTCTTCATCTTTATAAAAGATACTTAAAATATGTTTCATTATTCCCCCAACTCCACCTGGTGTCTATCCCAGGGCTTCGCTGTAATTAATATGTGAAATCGGACTGTCCTTGTGGAACACATAGACAGTAGAATCAAAGTGAAGTTGAAGAGTCAGCCTGGTGTCATAGAGAAAGCACTGAATTCACAATCAGAAGGTTTGGCTTTGAATCCTGGATCTACTACTTACTATCCGTAAAGCTGGGTGAACTTGGGTAGGGTTTGCCTTTTTAATTTAATTGGTGAATTTGTTTTAATACGTCCTTTTTTGTGTTAAGGTTTGCTTTAATACGCCCTTGTTTTAATAGTTTTTCCTCTGTTGTGCAAAGATTCCCCATTTAATAGGTCCTTTAGTTCATTAGATATTTACTATTCTTGAAAGAAGCACAACCACTTTTAATTTTTGATATATATATATAATATATAATTCCAGCTTATTTTTATGTATTCTTGCAAAAAATTGTTACATATTAATAATGACATTTACTGAGCACTTAAAATGCACCAAATGTTTTGATGTCCATGCATTTGTCATTATGAATACAAATGCATATAATTATTTTTAACTTTTATTTTAAGTTCAGTGGTACAAGTGCAGGTTTGTCACATAGGTAAACTTGTGTCATGGGGATTTGTTGTACAGGTTATTCAATCACCCAGGTACTAAGCCCAGTACTCATTAATCGTTTTTCTTGATCCTTTCCCTCCTCCCACCTTCTACCTTCATGTAGGCCCCAGTGTGTGTTGTTCCCCTCTATGTGTCCATGTGTTCTCATCATTTAGCTCCCACTGATAAGTGAGAACATGGGGTATTTGGTTTTCTGTTCCTGTATTAGTTTGCTAAGGGTAATGACCTCCAAATCCAACTCCATCTATGTCCCTGCAAAGGACATGATCTCATTCTTTTTTTATGGCTGCATAGTATTCCATGGTGTATATGTACCACATTTTCTTTATCCAGTTTATTATTAATGGACATTTAGGTTGATTCTATGTCTTTGCTATTGTGAAAAGTGCAAATGTATATAACTTTTATGATCTTCTCTAATTGGAACTTCTCTCAGTTTTTTCCTTATATTTTTCCTGATTACCATATAGTTTTTATAAAGTTACTCAATCATTCACCTATTATCAGATAATTACTCTCCAAACTGTCGCTGACACACAAATGTAAGGGTTTATTATGATTCTTTCAAAACTGAATCTCCAAGTAAGAAATATCTATCAGTGGGGCAGAGTAAGACTTTATGATTGGAAAGATATATGAAACTATATGAAGCATCCCTATTTATTTTTGGCTATTTCTATAATAATAATATTTCTATAGCACTTCATAGTTTAAAAAGTCTCTACTTCATTTAGATTAATCTTCATAGTAACAGTCTGAGGTAGGAAACATTACCTTCAGTTTATAAATGAGAGAATCTAGGCTCAGAAGAGTAGCACAGCTCTAAAGTTGCGGAAATAAGGCTCCAACCTGGTATGTTGTCCTCACTTTTGCCATAATAGCCCTTCCACTGTTGTGCAAAGATTCCACACATGCCTCAGTATTATATTGTAAACTTCAATGGACAAGGGTTGCCTCTTTCACATTTGGCATTCCCTGAAGAGCATGCTGGATCTCCTCTGGCAAAAACTTATTTGAAAAACAGAGAAATGCTGTCTCTTGGATTTGGTGCAGTAAGTGGAAGTGTGAAGGGCATCTATGCTTAATTTAGAAAGATTCTGCAGAAGAAAGGGCTCTATTAGATATTTAAATAAAAAGAAGGGCAGCCTGGGAGACAAAGGAACATTGAAGAATAGGTGATCAGGGACTGTTTTCCAGGCACAGGGTTGCCTCTTTTAAGTATCCTGGTCCCCCGAGTGACAGTGTGTGTGATCGCTTTCACACCTACTATCCTATGCAATTCTCAAACAGACCCATGGGAGAAGGCAGGGAGGAACTATTGGCTTTATTTTATGGATGAAGAAACCTAGAGATTAAATGACCTGTCGAAGGGCAACCACTTATTAAGGGTCACAGGAGGGCTTGACTTCATGACACTTCTCTCCCAGGCTAGTTGTCTTCTCGTTACACTGCTCTTGCTGCCTTTTGTGATTTTTTTTCATCTCCCAATACAGTGATCACTGCAGTTCAAATTGGTTAAATAATGTTTGTGCCTGTGTCTGTTTTCTTTGTTGATTGTCTTTTGTATACACGGAAGAGGATCAGGGGTTCATTGGGCAGGTTCAGAGACCTTTTCCTCTCCAGATCTTTCTCTGGTTTTTGCTGTTCATTTGACTTTATTTAGTCTTTGACCAGGAACAACAAAAAAGTCAAATGCCTGTAAGGGATGGTGGGCAATGCTGATGGACTAAAGCCAATCACACGTTTACCTTGTCACAGTCTCATTATGTTATCAGGATTGCTAAACTAATCATATAATAAAAACACTACTACCAATAATTAAAAAGCAAAAAGATAGATAAACTGGAAATCAGAGATTTCTAATCCTTATTAAATCATGAGGAACTGAATGATGAAAATACTATGGAAACTACCATTTCTGAACTGCATCTTCTACTCAACCCCATGGATTTTTGTACATGCTCATCTAGTCTAGACCCCTGCTACTCAAAGTGTGATCCTGAATTCAGCAGCACCAGCATCACCTGGGAGCTTGTTAGCAATGCTGACCCTTAGTCCTCACACCAGCCAGGCCTACTGAACACAAATCTGCATTTTCACAGGATCCCCAGTTGATTCCTATGCACATTAAAATTTGAGAAGTATACTGGTCTAGATCACTCTCATGTTCATGCATAAAAATTTCAGTGGGTTCTCGCTGCTTCCATATACGTCTGTTGCATCCACAAGCCCTTGTATGTCATGACTGAGTTTCTCGCTGCAGCCTTACTTACCATTATGAGCCTTTACAAATTCTATCAGTCAAATTGAACTGCCTGCTGTTTCCCAAATTTCCAGTACTATCCCTTGGCCTCATGATTGCACTCACCCCGTTTCCTCTGTTTTGTATGCCTCTCCCTTCTTTCTGCTGACCCGGCCTTCTCCTGTCATTCAGGGATACCAAGTCCATAGAGCCTTTCCATATTGATTCAACTGGAATAATCTTATCTCCCTTCTTTGTGTTCACATTATACGATACAGTGTAGTTCATTGTGCACTTTGTGAAGAAGGCACTCCTTGAGGCAGGGCCTGATTCTGAGTCACTTATATTCAGCATATCTCAGCCTAGTTCCCAGTGATTAGTACAGTGTGTGGCACATGGCTGGGTTCAGAACTTACCACCCAGTTGGCTCAGATTTAGTTCTGATCAAGTAATCCACTGTATGAAGCCCTTGGCTGATACTAGCAGGGTCCATCCGTTGTGTCCTGCCTCTGTGTCCATGGGCCTCCAAGCAACTCAAAGCCCAGTAAGACTTGCCTCTGTCTTTGGGTGAAAGCATTCAGGCTAGAAAGTGCCTCAAATCTATCAAGATGTTAATGACCTGTGGCAGGACTCTGGCAGCAACAAAAGCATCTCTCTTGCCAGAATCCATTTATACTGGGTGGGTGTTTTTGACAACCACTTAATTAAACACATTGCTTTTCTCTATAAATTCACCATGGCAGCAACTTTATCCTGATAGCTAATGGTCTCTGAGTGACCTGCATTATAAGACAGTGAGGGCACTTAGTTGCTACAGTCACAAATGTACTTGGAAGTGTTTATTTTCTCATGACTGCTACCAATTAGGGAGGACTCAGAAAAAGTCAAGAGGTGAAAGGAGTCTAATGCAGTGAAATGCCTAGCTACATCAGTTACAAGCTATTTGGCCATGGTTGTACAAATCTCTTATGTCCTCTGGGCCTCAGTTTTGTGATCTATAAAATGGGGATGTTAAGAGGGTTATTTCAATGATTGCATTACTTAATAATGTACAATGCTTGTAACAGTTTTTTGCCGTATGTTATGTCATGTAAGAGTTGGCTTTTAATTACTATTATTAGTAGTAGTATTTATTTATATTCATTCATTCATATATTTATTTATTTTTTTACTGAGTTCCCTCTGTAAACCCAACTCTGCCCTAAGTGATGAAAGTACAGTGATAAATAAGACACAGTTTCTATCTTCAAGGAGCTTTCAGTCTTGTGAGAAAGACAGACATGTAAACAAAGTCACAACAGAGTATGATACATGCTGATATATGGCCCTACAAATGATCTCACGGGAACATAAAACTCACTGTGTATTGTTACATTAGGTAAAGAAGACATCAAGATTTTAAAAGGAGAAGGGATTTCCAAAAGAAATGATGGTATAAAACATTCCTGGAAGGCCAGGCACGGTGGCTCACGCCTGTAATGCCAGCACTTTGGGAGGCCAAAGCGGGCGGATCACGAGGTCAAGAGACTGAGACCACCCTGGCCAACATGGTGAAACCCTGCCTCTACTAAAAATACAAAAACTAGCCAGGCGTGGTGACGCGGCCTGTAGTCCCAGCTACTCAGGAGGCTGAGGCAGGAGAATCACTTGAACCTGAGAGGCAGAGGTTGCAGTGAACAAAGATCGTGCCACTGCACTCCAGCCTGGCTGTAGAGCGAGACTCTGTCTCAAACAACGACAACAACAACAAAAAAAAAAAACATTCCCGGAAAGGAGAAGACTACCTGCGGAGTAACAGAGACAGGCTCAGGGAATCACAAACAGTTCAATGTGGCTGGATTATAGTGAGCAAGAGTGAGAGAACTAGAAACAAGCTAGAAAAATAGGAACGAATGAGAACGTAAAGAATTCTGAATGGTAGCCTAAGGAGTTTGGATCATATTCTCTTCTGGAGTCACAAACTGGGGATCCATAGGCCATTTCCACTCTGGTCCGTTTTTTTAAATTTAATTTTGAATGCCTTCGGAAAGGCTGTGTGCTCCCAGCTTTGCCAACACATTGCCGCTGCCCACTGCCTTACATCAGCCCCTCTTTATTCTCTAACATGGTGTGCATTGGTGCATGGGAACCAGCTCTTACCCCTTCATGAGAGCCACCTATGGGTGTCTCTTCCTTTTTCTTTCTTTTTTTTTTTTTTTGAGACAGAGTCTCGCTCTGTCACCCAGGCTGGAGTGCAGTGGCGTGATCTCAGCTCACTGCAAGCTCTGCCTCCCGGGTTCATGCCATTCTCCTCCCTCAGCCTCCCAAGTAGCTGGGACTACAGGTGCCCGCCACCACACCCGGCCAATTTTTTGTATTTTTAGTAGAGACGGGGTTTCACTCTGTTAGCCAGGATGGTCTTGATCTCCTGACCTCGAGATCCGCCCACCTCGGCCTCCCAAAGTGCTGGGATTACAGGTGTGAGCCATCGCGCCCGGCCGTCTCTTCCAACTTCATGTTCAGGAACCTCACCTTGGTGTCTTGAAATCAGTTGTGACAGTTATTTATACCAAGGTAATAAAGTCAGGACATTATTATTATGATTATTTTAGAACTTGTTTAATATTTACAGAACACCATTGCTTTTATGTCACCTTCATGGCCACTATAGGCATTCTATCTTAAGTTACTGAAGGATATCAAATAGGGTGTTGACACTGTTAGAAATGCATTAGTCTTGGGAAATAATTGCTCAATAATTTAAACAGTCTTCATTATTTAGGGGTCTGCCAGCATGTTTCCTTAAAGCAAACAAACAAGACCTCAGTCTTAATATTGAGGCTATCAACACTTTTAGACCATTTTAACAGCAGTTATACAAATGACTTTTATAGCCTGTTAGGAGCAAACATGCCGCTTGATTTACAAACAGTGCATTGTCTTCTCTCTAAGGGGTTTCCTGGATTGGGCCAAAATGTCCTGTAGGGAGGGTAGGGTGGGTTTAAGAAGAGCACGTAGAGCAAGAAGGGTGAAGAGAAAGAAGCCTGTGCTTCCAATGGTCTGTTCAGTGGACAGAACTTTACAGTCCAAGAGTTGCTGTGGTTTCTGAAATGCTTTGCCATGTGAATTAATTAAAAATGTAGAGTGCTAAGTAAAGAAAATTACCAGAGACAGAGAAGGATATTATCTAATGATAAAAGAGACAATCCACCAAGAAGATATAGCAATTCTAAATGTGAATGTACCAAGCAATAGAGTTGAAAAATACGTAAAATAAAAACTGATAGAACAGAAATGAGAAATAGACAAATCCATAATTATAGTTTGAGACTTCAACATTATTCTCTCAGTAATTGGTATCACCGCTAGACGGAAGATCAGGCAAGACTTAGAAGAACTCAACACCATCAGTCAGCTGGACCTAATTAATATTTATGGAACACTTCATTCAATAACAGCAGAATGCACATTCTTTTTAAGCATCTATATTACATATGGATGCTGATGCAATATTTTGCTTATGCAAGAGCTACCATATCCTTAGCCACAGAACAAAACTCAACAAATTTGAAAGAATTAAAATCATACAGAGTATGTTCTCTGACTACAATGAGTCAAACTAGAAATAAATAATAAAAAAAAGAAAAATGTCCAAACACTCGGAAATTAAACATACTTCTAAATAATTCAGTGATCAAAGAGGGAATCTCAAAGGAAATAAAAAGTACATTAAACTGAATGAAGAAAAAATACAACTTATCAAAATGCGTGGGATGTAGAGAAAACAGTGCTGAAAGTGAAATTTATAGCACTAAAGTGTACATATTAATTGAGGGAGGGTCTCAAATCAACAACCTAAGTCCCTGCTTCAAGGAACTAGAAAAAGAAGAGCAAAGAAACAAAAAGTGAGTAGAAGAAAGTAAATAACTTAGATAAGAATAGCAATCAATGACAAAATTAAACAACAAAAAAAAGAACTATAGAAAAAATTAACAAAACAAAAAGTTGGCTCTCTGAAAGGATCAATGGAAAGCATCTAGCAAGGCTGACAAAAAAAAAAAAAAAAAAGGAAAAGAAAAAAGAGGAGACACAAGTTACCAATATCAGGAATGAAACAGGGGATATCACAGCATATCACTACAGATGCTGCAAATGTTAGAGACAATAAGGGATTATAGCTAACAATTCTACACATAACAATTTGACAACTCAAATGAGACGGACCAATTTCTCAAAACACACAAACTATTGCTACTCACTCAACATGAAAGAAAAAAAATTGAATAACCCTATAACAATTAGGAAACTAAACAATTAGGAGACTAAAGGCAGGTGGAAGGGAGATCATTGGAGCCCAGGAGTTGGATACTAGCCTAGGCAACAGAGTGAGACCCTGTCTTCACAAAAAAAAAAAAAAAAAAAAGAAAAGAAAAAAATTAGCCAGGCAGACAGTGGTTCATGCCTGTGGTCCCAGCTACTCAAAAGGCTAAGGCAGGAGGATTGCCTGAGCCCAGGAGTTTGGGATTGTCTCTCTGTAGCCCTGTCCTGTTCTCAGGCCTCAGTTCCATAGCAGGGTAACCAGTGAGCATCTCCCCCACCTTTCCTACCAGAGTTCCTGGAGGGGGAAGCAGGACTGCTGTACAGGGAGGGCCATGGCAGCTGCTCTTCTGTCCCTGGCACAGGGCTTTGCTCAGTGTGGGCAGTTTTAGTTCCTGAACTGAATTTTTCTTCTCTCAAAAGTCACGTTGGTTGCTTTGGAGCTGTCATTTTTTTCCCTCTAGCCTTGAGATTGGTTCAATTGTAGCCCTCACTGTGAAGAAGTAGAGAGAAGCTTCTTTATCTGCTGTTTTGATACAAGTTGTTACTACACACTTCTTACACTGTAACTTAAAAAATGCAATCACTGTAAATTTGTAACACATCAGCGTTCTTTCAAATGTTGATTTCAGTGAACTTCTTTGTGTGTGTGATTTGTAGAAAAATAAATAAATAATAAATAAAAAATTGTAAAACTATGGTCATGCCACTGGCCTCCAGCCAGGGTGCCAGAGAGACCCCAGCTCTTAAATTAGGAAATTTAATTTATAATTAAAGATTTCCGGCCAGGCACAGTGGCTTATGCTTGTAATCCCAGCACTTTGAAAGGTCGAGGTGGGCAGATTACCAGAGTTCAGGAGTTCACCACCAGCCTGGACAACATGGTGAAACCCGTTCTCTACTAAAATACAAAAATCAGCCAGGCGTGGTGGCGGGCGCCTGTAGTCCCAGCTACTTGGGAGGCTGAGGCAGGAGAATCGCTTGAACCTGGGAGGTGGAGGTTGCAGTGAGTTGAGATCACCCCACTGCACTCCAGCCTGGGCAACAGAGCGAGACTCCATCTCAACAACAACAACAACAGCAACAACAACGATGACAACAATTCCTTTAAAAGAAAATTTTAGGCTCAGAATTCTATGAAATATTTACAGAAGAATGAACATTAATTTACCTTTTTTTTCCAGAAAATAAAGCAGAAGGAAATACTCCCAACTTATTCTATGAAGCCAGTATAACCTGATACCAAAACCAAAGACAGTACAAACATAAAACTATAGATCAGTATTCCTCATAACTATAGATGCAAAAATTCTTAAGATAATAGCAAATATAACACAGTATTAAAAAAATTGGTGTAAAAAGAATTACACATCATAACCCAAAGTGGGTATATTCTAGGCACGCAAGGCAGGTTCAATTTGGAAAATCAATCAATATAATCAACCATATTAACAGGTTAAAGCAGGTAAATCATATCATCATATCAACTGATGCAGAGAAAGTATTTAACAAAACTCAGCACCCACTCATGATAAAAACAAAAAAGAGGAGAACTTTCCTCTATTTAATAGAAAAATTTGCATAAAATCTATAGATAACATCATGCTGTTGGGAAATGTCTAATGGTTCCCCCCTAAGATTTGGAACAAGGAAAGAGTATTCATTCTCACTACATTGAATACTCTAGTAATTCAATGTAATACTGGAAGTTCTAGCCAGCAAAATAAGGCAAAAATAAAACAAAATGCACACAAATCAGAAAGGAAAAATATTAACTATCTCTATTTGTAGATGACATGATAATCTATTTAGAAAATTATAAGGAGTCTACCAAAAAAACTGTCCAGATCTAATAAATTATTTCAGCAAATTTTCAGAACACAAGATCAGCACCGTAAGTCAGTTATATTTTTTAGCAATAAAGAAGTAAAAGTTGAAATTAAAAATGCAATAACATTTGTAATCATGCAAAATAAAGAAGAATTACTTAGGTACAAATCGCACAAACATGAATAGGACTTGTATACTGAAAGTTACACAATGCTGATGAAAGAAATCGCAGAAGATCCAAATAAATGAAGAGGCATACCAGGTTTGTAGATTGGAAGACTCAACATAGTAAAGATGTCCGTCATCTTCAAATCTGAAACACAAATCAAATGCAATTCCTATCAAAATCTAAGCAAGATATTTTTGTAGGTATAGACACATTTATTTTAAAATTTGTGTGAAAAGACCAAAAAAAAAAAAAAAAAAAAAAAAAGAACAGCTAAAACAATTCTTAAAAAGAGTAAGCTGCTCTTCACTGACAGGCAGTTCCTATTTTCTGTGGTGGAAGTTCAGCCTTTGGCCATAGCTGACTGGACAAAGAGAGGTTAAGTCATTAGACAGCCTGTGATCCAAAGGGAGAGCTTAAAGAGATGATCTGGATGAACAAAATTCTCTATCGTGGGAAACTAAACTGAGAGATACAGAGATACTGTAGTTAGTTTTGAGAGCAGATCTGAAAATTCGTGTACAGTCAGAACTAAGTAAATGATTAAAGTTCACAGGCAAGAAGGAAGTAAAGAGGAATGAATATTTATGGTAGCAGAAGGCGCACACCAGTCAAGAGGAAACATGAGGTGTATAGAGAGACACAGGAATCATGACAGAGATCACTCTTGAGAGAGTAGCTTTTGCTCCTTGTGTCTTTCCAGGTACCAGGAAGCCCAGCTGTGCTGTGGTTCCTGCTCTTAGATTTCTGTGGGATTCCTCAGAGTATTTTTACAGCACATCACCTCATCTTGGGTTTGCCTGATCTGGGCTGTGTCCCCTCTACGATACAAGCTGTAACGAACATGCTACAGTACACAGATCTCTCTCCTGCTTAAAAGAATAAAACAATGGAGGTGGCGAGATGTGTACATTTGTTCTATCTTGTCCCTCTGTTCTTCCCTCCTTGCAGCCTCATTAAAATTGGGTCTTGTTCTCCTGCAGGCTTCCTTGGCTTCTGATCAAGTGAATCCCCTCAAGTGAATTCAGAGGAGGAGAAAGTCGGTCAGGGGTGGGCCTCTTGTTAGCTCCTGGTGTGCTGTAGAGTACTTGAGCTATTCAGTGGTCTTGTGGGAAAGAGAAGGATGGGGGTGTGCCCAGATTCTTTTCTTTCATATAGCATTTAAAATATCCTCTTACTGATGGTAGTGCAGTAGAGAGAGCAAAATTGCCTGGTCCTGTGAGGAAAATAAGTGGGAAAAGCAGCTTGATGGAACGTATGTAGCCTGAGATGAGAGTCAGCTAGCTAGATTCTGGCCTTGGTTCTGTCACTTCATCCATGTCACTTTATTCAGGCTTGGTTGTTCCATCTGTAAAGTGGGGGATCATAACCATTTCATATGAAAAATAGTCATAAATTGCAAAAAAATGTGTTGTGTCCCTGCATGTGATCTGTCTGCTGCCCCAATCTCCCTCCACTCTCTTTGCTCTCTTGCTTCAGTCATGCTGGCCTCCTTTCTGTCTCATGGACCTCCATGGATCCCATCTCAGGGCCTTTGCAACAGCTTTTCACTTTACCTAGAATACTATTCTCCCGGGTATTCTCCTATTTCCTTTTTCTCCAGGTCTCTGTATTGATGTGTCTGTCTCCTTTTGTCTGTGTCCCCTCCTAGAATGTAAGCACCAGAGGAATAGGGGCTTGTTTTGTTCACCATTATACCACTAGTGCCTGGAGTGCAATAGTGGCTTAATTAATATTTATTGGATCAGTAAGGGGATTACTTCTGGCCTGATTATTTGGTATTGGTTTTCTAAAGAAATGCCTTCTTTATGCCACATAGTGAGAAGAAGTTCAATCACAAATCAGTAACTTTACTTTTCAGCTATTAATATCATCCTGAGCTGCTGCCCTGTGTCTTCTGATGGGGGCTCGTATTTGCCTCCTCCATTGGCTTCTCTAGCCAGGGTATCTAAATGAATGTGGCATAACTCCTTCAACTGATACTCTCATGAGTTTCCATTTGGATCTTTTTTCCAACTTTTCCAGGTTCTTACTTATAAGGTGTTCCACAGCAGCCACCTGCAAAGGGAACTTTACATATAATGCATGGTCTGTATTTTAAGTCAGAGTAACTTAAGTATAATTTCCAGTAACTTGCAGTATAATAAAAATACAACTAGTTATGCCAGAAAAACCGACAGACAGAAAGCTTTTTCTCTTTCCTTCTCTCTCTCTCATACACACACCTGTAAAACATATATATATATATATATGCACACACACATACATATGGAATTATGACTTCTCTTTTAATTTTTTTAGGAAATTAAAATGAAAATATTTTGTATATCTGAAAATATTATAGGCTTGAGGACTTCTCTTTAAGTAGATTTACTTCACTCACCCCCTCATTAACTCATTTGTTATTGAATGAATATACAAAGTGTTTAAGGAATTTAGAAGAATCTTCATCATCATCACCATCATATTAATAACAAACAATATTTGAATATTTTTGTGTGCTTGGTATTGCATTAAATTCTCCATATGTCATATCTCCTTTATCCTAACAACAGTCCTGTGAGGAATACACAATTATCTTCATGTTGGAGACGTGAAAACCAAATCTTAGAATGGATAAGTAACTTTTACAAGATTGTACAGCTAGTAGATGGCAGAGCTGCATTTCCAACCCCAGACCTGTGTGATAGAAAGCCCGTCACTGCTCAGGAATCTTGTGCTCATCTGTATTTATCAGGATTGTTGGTGAAGATTAAAAGAGATGATATGTGCATAGCTACTAGCACAATACCTGATCCATAGAAGACCCTCAATATATGGAGCCTTCTGTTGTTATAATATAAGAAAAATTCATGGCAGAATTATTCCTCAGTACATGTAAATTTCAGAAGCTTCAAACCTGGTGTGTGTGTGTCTGTGTGTGTGTGTGTGTGTGTGTGTGTGTGTTTGGATGTATATATATCTCTTTCAACTAAAACTTAATGTTTGTGATTTTTATTGTATTTTTAGAACTTACAAAGCCCTTTGTTTTATAAAGAAAAAAATGGCCACTTTTTTTTCTGTAATCAACTGGAACAATATGATGGAACTCATAGTAGGACTTTCCTTACTAAAGAGAAAAAGTAGCTTTTAGGGGATACATAAACGGGTGTTTCCAGGTTTTTCCTACCTGTCTTTTATGGGGATACTCTATCTGTCTTATATTAAGTGCATCTTAAAGAAGTGTTAACAAAATGAATAAATACTCCTGAGTCCTTTCCTTGTGAACATTTCAAAGAATCATTCATACTTTGCAACTTGTGCTTTTCCAACCTTGAGATTTTTACCAAACAGCAGGAAATGAAGGGTTGATAAGATAACCTTCTTCAAGTGCATCGAATAGATACTTGGAGTAGCAAGCCCTATGGGCAAGAGGCTGGGAATCTGGGGACCTGAGTTCAGCTTCTGTGGGCTTGAGTTACCATTGTCAAGCCTCATTACACCACACTACTCTTCCTTACATATTCCCCCTCACATCTCAGAGGATTGTATATTCCTTAATAGTGGTATAATATTCTCTCTGTTCCTGGTAATTACTACAGACCCTGGTATGTGACTGTCTGCATGGGTTAGTGGGGGGAAAAGTGAGCTCCAGGGAGTCAAGTCAGGAAACCTGGGAACAGGGAAGGTTGGTGACCATTGGGTTTCTATTAGTATCCTGTGTTTACTTTGAGAGTCCTCTCTTTTAAGCAAATTGGAAAGACCCAGGGAAAGAGTAACCAAATGACTGAAAGAAAAATATGTGAATATGTGGATTAGTTAGCTAAAGGTCTTCCAAGACTCCACTTAACTCAGAGGGAGAGAAATTGCTTTCCTTTAGTGCCATACATTTTTCATCTGTTTGTGTTTGAAGAGCAAAACAAAATCGGATCCTCTTCAGGGCCTGAAACCCAGTGGGTGATCAGGGAATATGTGTGGAATGAATGATTCAGTTTTTTCCTCCTGGGTTGCCGATTCCTTGTCAGCCAAGATACTATCTTTTCAAGGGCTGGGCTAAGAGGTTTGAAGGCTGCATGAAGGTTGATTTGTAAATTAGGAATAGTAACTATTTAATATAAAGGAAGATACCTCTACTGAGTGTGTGTATGTGTGTGTGTGTGTGTGTGTGTGCAAGAGAGAGGGAGAGAGAGAGAATAATATTAAAAGAAAATCTTTCTTGGAAGGAAATTATTTCCAAACCACAAAATAACTTGACACAGCTTTAAAAGAGCAACTGAAAGTATTGCTGGGTGTGGGGCTGGGGCCACTGGGAGGGCATCTGTGATGATTTGAGTAACTGGGTGTGGGCACTGGAAGCTCTCGGGATGGATCCAGCCTGTGATTCCTAGTTCGCTGTTGCCCTCTGCTGGTGAAACTGTTGTCATCCCAGGAAACTGAAGACACGGAGCTCTCAGGTGCCTTTTTATATGGGGGAGAACCTAGGCTCCATCTCCTCAATTGTGGAAGTGATAATGGTGCCGAGGAAAAGTGGCAACGGGAAGAGATGCACAGACTCCTTCTCCAGGGAAGACGGGCTCTCACAACAGAGGGAATGGAGCTGGTTCTATATTTTTCATTCTGTGACCTGCTCATTTGTTGAGCCCTTGCTCTGTCTTTGACTCTTTGCTGAGCACAGTGAGGAGACACAGATAAAAATAAAGCACTGATTCTGCACTAGAGGGGCATCCATTTAATATGCGTGGAGGGAGGAATGGGTAGAATACAAAGCACTGTAATATAAAGAAAACTGTGATTAGGGCCACAACTGAAGCACTGATAGAGGCATGTGCACACTGATTGATTGATTGAAGGAGACAGGGTCTCATTTTGTACCCCAGGCTGGAGTGCAGTGGTGCTGTAATAGCTGACTGCAACCTCGAACTCCCAGACTGAAGTGATCCTCTCACCTTGGCCTCCCAGGTAGCTGGGACTACAGCCGCGGACCAACACACCCAGCTTTTTTATTTTTTTATTTTTAGTAGAGACAAGGTCTCCCTGTGTTGCCCAGGCTGGTCTCAAACTCCTGGGCTCAAGTGAGCCCCCCACCTCGACCTCTCAAAGTGTTGAGATTACAGGCCTGAGCCACCACGCCTGGCCTTGTGCATATTTAAAGGGAGGAAAGATATTAGCCACTTGTGGGTAGGGGAGGTGAGGGTAAGACTCCATGGAATAGATAGCATTTAAGCTGAAAACCTAAGGATGGGTAATTTATTTAAAAAATACCTCTCATATCAAAAAGTTTAATGTGTTTATGGTCAGAAAAATTAAACTCTGGCAAACAAAAGCATAAAAAGTAATAAAAGTCACCTGAAATTCCACCACTCACAAATAATCACTGTTAACATTTTGATATGTGGATTATTTTGTTGTTCATACAAAATTGGAAGGATACCGCAGCTAACATTCTGTATCCTGCTCTTTCTCACTATTTTGGCATGAACATTTCCGCAATGTTACTGATTGTTTATTGACAGAAAATATGTTATTTTGTGGGGTACTATTTCAATGTATAAACCTGAAAGTAGGGTTCCCCAAATAGCATGAGCCAAGGCATGTAGGTTGTGCAGTGCAAGGATAGCTTGTGTTTTTAGTAATTCATTTCAGAAGTATGTTTTGGATACTACAACCTTGGAGACACAAGGCTAAGAACTGACTTTGTATTTTCAGAGTTTACAGTATAGGAAGGGAGACAGACATTAATTATGTAATCATAGAAATAACTATATAATAGCATCCAAGATAAGTACCATAAGGGGGAAATTTGTGTGGTCTGAAAGTGTATATCAGAAAGAAGAGAAGTAGCCACAGAGGTTTGAGAAGGCTTGCTGGAGTAAAGGGTAGTGGAGCTCAGCTCTGTCAGAGTTAACTAGGTGGAGATTCATGAACAACATTGCCAGCAGAGGGAACAGCATGTACGAAGGCCTTTAAGTTGGAGAGGGCACAGTGAATACAAGGATCTGAAAGAACATAAAGGAAATGGAGTGGAGGGACTTGGCCTGAGAGGGAATTGAAGAAGTAGGTAGAGCTTGACCCTGCAGAAACTTTTCGACCAGGGTAAGGTTTTTGTCATTTCTCAGAAAAGCAAGAACTGTTGAAGTGTTTGAACAAGGGTAGGGCAGTAAAGATGAGATTTGCTTTTTTTTTTTTTTCCAAAGAATCCCCTCACTGCAGTAGCATGAGGGGATTGGAAGGCAGCAAGAGTATATGTAAGTAAATCGGGTTTGGATGACTAGTAACCCAAGCCTAGAGCGAGAGTGATTGCAATCATCTAGGCAGCAGATGATGAAAGACTGAATTAGAATGGTGAAAGGGAAGATGGAGAGAGGTGGGTGGCGTTAACATCTTTATCTTAGGAGTAAAATTTGTAGGACTAGGCATGGAATGTGAGGAAATACGGTGAGTCCAAATGACTCCCAGTTCTCTAGCTTGAATAACTGGATGGAGGGAAGGTTCTTCCCCAAGCTAGGGAACACTGAAAGGGGCAAGGGTGGAAAAAGACAGTCTTGATTGTTGTTTTGAAGAAGTTTGCTAGAAGGAAAAATTCTAGGAATGGTATGTCTCATCACATCAGCTTCTTGCAGAGATTGGTTTTACCATGTTTACACACAACACTGAAGGGTCCACTTTTTAAAGGTTGGTAGTACTGAGGAAAAAGCAAACACTATGCCAGAATATGGTGTCTCAGTACCTGTGTCAGGTCCCTGCACCACTGTTGGGTGCAAAGCATTGAACAAGTCATTTTAAGGGTCTGTAGACCTTAGTTTCTTTGTCTTCAAAATGAGGGTAATAACATTTAGACTAAAGGGTTCTTGTGAAGATTAAAGGACAATGTTGATATTCAACCTTTCTGAGCTGTACAAACCTTGTAAACCTTTCTGAGCTGTACAAACACAATATATCTCTATTCCTATATTTGTTGTTATTGCCACTTAAAGCTCAATGCTATTAATATTTGGAATATGCAATTTAATGTTTCTCCATGAGTTCTTAGGGGAAAAAGTGTGAATGATTTCTAAATAAATCAACATACAACCCAGGAACTTGAGATGGTGGCCCCAAACTATTTATAAGCCTGTATGTTTACTTGAATTTAGGTATTCCTGACATGTAAATTATGCAGAGTTTGTGTCAGAGCAGAGCACTCTGTATTCCTAAAAAGAATCCTCCTTTTTTTTCTGAATCCTTTACCTTTTAAAATACATCTCATTATGGAGTGCTGACATTTTCAGTAAAACCATTCAACCAAAAGCTGCAGTTTTTTTAGACTAAAACAAGTCTGGTTTATTAGGCAGCAGCTTATAACTTACTGCTAAGTAGATGCAATCTATTTAGGGAAGTTTATGTAGATATCTGATAAGAAATTTCAGTCTTCATCTCTTTCTGACTAAGACTGAGAATGTCAAGCAGACTCTCAAGAATTTCCTCTTTCTCTCAAAGTGGAGGAGGAGGAGGTGGGTATCACTGTATGGAGGTGAGTATCCACTGGATGGAAACTGTTGAACCAAGACTTAAACTTTATGCCATTTCCTTTCACAATACCACTAACTGTACTATGGTATTCTAGCTGAGTGATTTTGGCCATAACATTCTTCAAAGGGTTGTGGTAAGATATAGAACTAATACTTATGAATACATAATGGAAGGCATATACTAGGACCTCAATTAATGACCTCATTCTTCTTTTCTTCCTTTTTCTGCTTCTCCTTCTTTCTTTCACTTCTGTCTCCCTTTTTCTGTCCTTTGTATCTTCTCCTCTATGTCCTCCTATTGATTCAACTCCTAACTTCATCTTGCCTATCTGTCTTTAGACTGCATTGTGAAGTGGTACATAATTGGGTTACCCAAGTCACTTAGTGACACAGGTCCCTTCCAGCAATAGTAACAGCTAACTTATAAAGCCCTAACAGAGAATCATTTCTTTTAATCTTCTCCCCAAATGGATGATGTGAGTACTAGTATTGTCTTCATTTCACAGACATGGAACCTAAGCCCTAGAAAGGTCAAAAGTCCAATATTACAGAGTTAGTAAGTGATAAAGCTGCAGATTTCCACCTCCACCCTCACACCACCAAAAGTCTTCCAAAATGATGATAACTGGAACTTATTTATCCACTCAATAGATATGTATTTACCGCAGGCTATTTGACTGAAGGGGATGGAGTGAATAGCCCAACAGACACAGTCTATGCCTTCTTGGAACACACACATACACACATACACGCACACACACGCATGCACACGCACTCACACACACAGGGTTGATACTCAGTCTACTCAGCTTGTTCTTATTAGCATTTCCCTACCTTCAGTATTGTGGTGTATATTCTGATTGGTCAGTGCCCACATGGTACCCATTGCTAAGCATTTTATACTTCATTTCTTCTTACAAACTGTGATAAATGCCACAAAGAGGAAAATATGTCTGCTTTGAGAAAATACAATGAGGCCAAGTTTATACAGGAGTTTAGGAAATCCTCTTTGAATGAGATATTTGAACCATGACTTGAACAATGAGTGTTTTCAGCCTACTCTAAGATGACCCTGAGTAGGGGCCGGATTATACAGGTGTGTAGTCCATGTTATGAACCTAAAATCAAGGGGATGCGATTTAATAAAGTGAACGAGGAGTGACATCATTCAGCTTGTATGTTAAGAATTGCACTGTGGTTACTGTGTGGAGAATGGTGAGAATGGGGTGCCCATGCCATTTACACATTAGATTGATTCTGTGTGGTGAGGATTCAGACACGAATTGGTCATCAATCAACCTTTTCAGTTTTTTAGGGAAAAACAAAACATGTTCCAAAACAATTCTAGTATAAGTCTCGAAGTGCTGTATCCTAAAGGCTATAGTAGGCAGATAGCAAAAGCACTGTCGGTCTGGGGAATTATGAACCATGTTCACTCTCTTTTAACAAGAAGCTATTGTTTTTTATTTCTGTTCTCTCTGTTGGAGAAATTCTGAACTCTTAGTCAGAATGTTCCATGTGTGTCCTGGAAGGCTCTCACGTCTGAGGCCAATTAATTCACTAAACACTTATCTAGTTTATCTACTTATCTACTTTACTCTGGTTTATAAAAATCTCACTTCGCTTGTTTCACTATATTTCTAACACGAGGATATGGTAGGATGAGCTGCAAACAGGAAGGAGATAACTTGGAAGTCAGCGGACCTGTGTTCCAGTCTCCAACTTACTTCCAGTCAGCAATGCAACCTTCAGAAATTAGCGAAGGCTAGTTCATAGTGAGTAAATTTGTGGTACGGATTCAGCTAGAACAAAGAGATATTTTTGGTGTCCATGAAGGAAGATGTCCTCTATGAAGTTTCCTAGAGAACTGGAAAAATGTCGGGAAGTATGAGTCAGGTGACTGCTAATACAACACACACTGGATATTCCCCTAATGGATTCCATCGTGGGTAATCAACCATCTTTGAGCTCTGGGATGATAAAATATTTCTCCATCATCTTCCACTTTTCCTCCTTCTTTAGTCGTGGGACCAGACTGAGTGGGGTAGTGGTGTGGTATTAGGTATTTCTCAGCCCCTCTCTCTTCTGAGTTGATCAAACTTCACTGTTTTCTGTACTAGGAGAGATGTGAATGTCATCGTTTTAACTTAGGCTGTGTCATCAATTTTTATTTGCTATGATGATTCCTATAGGATAGACCACTGGAACAATGAGAAGGAGAGAATTCTGCTGGTCACAGACAAGACTCTCTTGATCTGCAAATACGACTTCATCATGCTGAGTTGTGTGCAGCTGCAGCGGATTCCTCTGAGCGCTGTCTATCGCATCTGCCTGGGCAAGTTCACCTTCCCTGGGATGTCCCTGGACAAGTGAGTATATATCTTATACTTGAAGAAGTGGTTCAGCAGGGATGCACATGCAGGGAAAACAAGCCGAAAATTCAGTTTGGCCCTGTAAACTGGGAGAACCCAAGGGAGGATAGTGAAATCATGAAAGTTGAAATCATTAAACTAGAGTTCCTACTCTATGTCAGCCTCCAGGGATACAACCTTAAGTAAATATATTCGTTCGTTTTCACGCTGCTGATAAAGACATACCCCAAACTGGGAATAAAGAAAGGTCTAATTGAGCTGACAGTTCCACGTGGCTGGGGAGGCCTCAGAATTATGGCGCGAGGGGAAAGGCTCTTCTTATATGGCCGCAGCAAGAGAAAATGAGCAAGAAGGAAGAGCGGAAACCCCTGTTAAACTCATCAAGTCTCGTGAGACTTATTCACTATCACGAGACTGGCATAGGCAAGACCGGCCCCCATGGTTCAATTACCTCCCCCGGTTCCCTCCCACAACACATGTGAATTCGGGGAGATACAATTCAAGTTGATATTTTGGTGGGGACACAGCCAAACCATGTCAGTAAATTTGTATTTTAGTATGAGGACATGACAAATAAATAGCTAATGTAAGGAAGAAAGGGCTGTGGGAACATGGGGAAAATGCACTCACCCTAATTTGTGTGTCAGATAATCAGAGAAAACTTTCAGAAGAAACACTTGAGCCAATATTTAATATTGGGTAGGAGTTAGCCAAAGAAGGAGAACCAAAGGGGAATAACATTCCAAAGAGGTAGCTAAAAAGTGTAATGCCTCTGGGAATTGAAATTATTCTGTAAAGCTCAGTGGATAGAACCAAAGTGGGTAGTAGCTCTTCTTATAAAATGTCTCTTGGGATCATTCCTGGAAGTTCAGTGATGTGGGGGTGGTGAGGTGTGTCAGCTGTTTCACAGATGTTGACAATTACAAAGAGACTTGGTGAGGTCTACAGAAGAGAATGCTGAATTAGATAAGTTCCTGTCATAGTCTTCGAGGCATCTGCCTTTACTAAACATTTTAGATCTAAGAAAGAGAAACAACAGTCTTTCTCTAAGACTGAATGTGAGGTCTTCCCATTGAACTGTGAATTCCTTGAGGGCAAATGTTGATTTTGTTGTCCTTTAAGCACCTGGTGTTAGGACTAGCACGTAGTAGGGTCTGAAATCTTTTCAATATACAGAAAAAAGCACAAGTTCATCAAGTGACTTGCTTTCCTTACATTATGCATACTACATAAAAAACTTATTTTTGCTTACTCTTTTCATGGATGCAAAAAGTGATTAATTTAGTAAGTTCATTAGCTTTTAAAACTGTTGATTTTTTTCAATAATAATATTACACATTGTAACATATATATTTAAATATTACAAAAATGTTCATTTTCAGGAACTCTCTCTTCTACACCAGACCCTCGGTTCTTCAGCCTTGTCTCCATGGGTGATAGTCAACAGTTTCTTGTGTATTTTAAAATAAATAGTCTATAAATATAAAAGAATAAAAAGTTCTGTATTAGTCCATTTTCACGTTGCTGATAAAGATATACCTGAGATTGGGCAATTTACGAAAGAAAAAGGTTTATTGGACTTACAGTTCCACGTGGCTGGGAAGGGCTCACAATCATGGCGGAAGGTGAAAGGCACATCTCACATGGTGGCAACAAAAGAAGAACTTGTGCAGGGAAACTCCTGTTTTTAAAACCATCAGACTTAATGAGACTCATTCACTATCACTAGAACAGCACAGGAAAGACTTGTTCCCATAATTCAATCACCTCCCACTGGGTTCCTCCCACGACACATGGGAATTGTGGGAGTTACAATTCAAGATGAGATTTGGGTGGGGACATAGTCAAACCATATCAAGGTCTCTCTGTGTATATATGCTTATACATGTTTAAAAGTATATATCTACACACATATTTATTACATATTATTTTACCTAATGAAAGCACATGTCATAAATTGTCCTGCCTCATGCTATAATATCTACCAGTGATATAACTTGGAGGTTTATATAATCATCTATAGATCAATCTCAGTATTTTTTAATAGTGCACAATATTACCTCTTAAGCTTAATCTATTTAGCCAGTCCCTCATTGATGTATATCTATTTTTACTGTTGCTACTACAAAGTGCTGCTACAAATATCCTTGCTTACAAGACTTTGCACAAACATGTAATTGTTCCTTTAATATATTAATGGATTTCTAGAAGTGGAATTTTTAGGTCAAAGTCATGTAAATTTTAACTGATGAGTATTGTCAAATTCCTTTCAAACAGGTGCTACTAATTAATACTTTCACAAAGTATGAGGGTAATCTTTTCCACACACCCACACCAATATCAAATATTACAAAAGCTTTTTACATTGCCAATGAGATAGTAAAGAAAAGTCTCTTATTTGGGGTTCAAATTGCATCACTAGAATTTGAAGAACAGTATGTGTTTTTATCCTTGGGTTAGAAAGCCATTTGATTTATTTTTCTGTGAACTGCCTATTTATGACTATAGTCCATTTTTTTTTCCTATTGGGATGTTTAATTTTTTTCTTATTGATTCGTAAGAGCTATTTGTGTATTAGAGAACTGAATTCCTTTTCTGTCCTATATGTTGCAAATAAATTTTTCCCAGTTTGTCATATCTCTTTTAACATTATTATGGTATTTTTCATGACCTTTAGTTTTGGGGTATTGATATGGTTTGGTTGTGTCCCCACCAAAATATCAACTTGAACTCTATCTCCCAGAATTTCCACATGTTGTGGGAGGGACCCAGGGGGAGGTAATTGAATCATGGGGGCTGGTCTTTCCAGTGCTATTCTTGTGATAATGAATAAGTCTCATGAGATTTGATGAGTTTTTAGGGGGTTCTGCTTTTGCTTCTTGCTCATTTTCTCTTGCTGCCACCATGTAAGAAGTGCCTTTCGCTTCCTGCCATGATTCTGAGGCCTCCCCATCCATGTGAAACTGTAAGTGCAATTAAACCTCTTTTTGTTCCCTGTTTGGGGTATGTCTTTTTCAGCAGTGTGAAACAAACTAATACAGGTATCAAATTTCTCATTCTTTCAAGGCTTCTAAATTTATGTCTTTTTGAGAAAAGCTTTCTCCATACTATAATTATAAAGTAAATTTCCAAGTTTTTGTCTAGTAATTTTATTTTACTTTTAACAACGGACGTATATTTCATCTAAAATTTGCCTTGAGTAAAGAAGAAGGTTTGCAATCAACTTTAATTTTTATCCAGATGGCAGGCTAGATTTCTCAATATCATATATTTGATATTTTATATTTATTATTTTATAATGTAGTACTTTTCTCTATGTGTTTCTGTACCTGGATTTTCTATTCCATTCCATTTGTGTTTCTTAAAGCTCAAAATGGTTTTGATTATTATAACCTTATATTATGTATCAGTATCTGGTTGAGTTACTCCCCATTTATTAATCTTGTTTTTTAGAATTTGCATATTTATTTATGCATATTTATTTTTTAATCAGCTTGCCTAATTTTTGAAAGTCTTATTTTTATTAAGATTTTTAAATATTAAGTCAGTTTTTCATTCCTAAGATAAACACATTTGGTTGTGACATATTATTCTTTTTATGCATTACTGGATTTAGTTTGAAAATTTTTGTGCCTGTGTTCATGAGGGGTATTAGTCTGTTATTTTCATTTTTTAAAATGTTTTTGCTAGGTTTTCATATTTTGGCTATGCTGCCATCATAAAACAAGTTGGAAAATGTTCCCTCCTCTTTTATTTTCTAAAAGATTTTTTATATGAGTGGAGTTATCTTTTCATTGACTGTTTGATAGAGTTAATAAGGGAAATCTTGGCCTGATCATTTCTTGATGGGAAATTCTTAAAATAAAGTTAATTTCTTTTATAAATATTGTGTTTATCATAATTTTTTCTCCTCGGGAGGCCCTCCCATCACAGGTCCTGAGGCCTAAGAGGACTAATTTTTTTATTTCATATTAATTTTGATAAATTATATTTTTAAAGGAATTTGTTGCTGATTTAAGTTGTTGCAGCTGAAGGCATAAAGTTGTTAATAATATTTCCTTATAATCCCTTTAATGTCCATAAGATATTTAGTGGTATCTTCTTTCTTTCCTGATATTGGTGATTTTATTTGTTCTCTCATTGCTATAAAGAAATATTTAAGACCAGGTGATTTATAAAGAAAATAAGTTTAATTGGCTTATAGTTCTGCAGGCTATACAGGAAACATAATGGCTTCCACTTCTGTGGAGGCCTTAGGAAATTTCTAATCATGGCAGAAAACAAAGGGAGAGTGAGGCATCTTGCATAGTGGGAGCAGGAGCAAGAGAGAGGGGTAGGTGCTACATACTTCTAAGTGACCAGATCTCACTATTGTGAGGACCATACAAAGATGATGGTACCCATTCCTGCTAAATCTGCCCTCATAATCCAATCACCTCCCATTAGGCCCCACTTCTAACACTGGGGATTTAGTCCTCCTAGGCCTCAGGACCTGTGATGGGAGGACCTCCCAAGGAGGTCTCTAAAATGCCTGTGAGTTGTTTTCCCTATTGTCCTGGCTATGAGCACCTGCTCCTTTTTATTTATGCAAACTTCTGAAGCCTACCTGAATTCTTCCCCTGAAAATTGGCTTTTTTTTTTCCTACCCTATGGCCAGTCTTCAAATTTTCTGACTTTTATGCTGTTTCTTCTTTAAATATGAGTCCAACTTTAAGTCATTTCTTTGCTCATATGTATGAGTGTAGGTTCTTAGAAGCAGCCAGGTCACATCTTGAATGCGCTGATGCTTAGAAATTTCTTCCACTAGAGAGTCCTAAATCATCACTCGCAAGTTGAAACTTCCACAGATACCTAGGGCAGAGGCACAGTGCAGCCAAGTTCCTTGCTAAGGCATAACAAAAGTGACCTTTGCTCCACTTCCAAATAAATTTCTCATTTACATTTGCAACTTAATTAGCCTGGCTTTCACTGTCCATATCACTATCAGCAAGCCAGTCTCTAGAAAGTTCCAAACTTTTCCTCATCCTCCTGTCTTCTTCTGAACCCTCTAAACTCATTCAACCTCTTCCTGTTACCCAATTTCAAAGTTGCTTCCATATTTTTAGGTATCTTTATAGTAATGCCCTATTCCTGGTACCAATTTTCTGTATTATTCTGTTCTCTCGTTGCTACAAAGAAATATCTGCGACTGGGTAATTTATTAAAAAAAGAGGTTTGCCGTGTGCAATGGCTCACGCCTGTAATCCCAGCACTTTGGGAGGCCAAGGTGGATGGATCACCTGAGGTCAGGAGTTCAAGACCAGCCTAGCCAACGTGGTGAAACCCCGTTTCTACTAAAAATACAAAAATTAGCCAGGCATGGTGGTGCATGCCTGTAATCCCAGGCTGAGACAGGAGAATTGCTTGAACCTGGGAGGTGGAGATTGCAGTGAGCCAAGATCGAGCCACTGCACTCCAGCCTGGGTGACAGAGATGAGATTCCATCTCAAAAAAAGAAGAAGAAAAAAAAGAGGTTTAATTGGCTCAGAGTTCTGCAGACTATACAGAAACTTCTGTTTCCGGAGAGGCCTCAGGAAGCTTCCAATCATGGCAGAAGGAAAAAGGGAACAAGGCATCTCACATGGTAGGAGCAGGAGCAAGAGAGAAAGTGGGGAGATGCTACACACATTTAAATGACCAGATCTTACAAGAACTCACTCACTATCATGAGGAGAGTACCAAGAGGATGGCATTAAACCATTCCTGAGAAATATGCCCCCATGATCCAGTCGTCTTCCATTAGGCCCCACCTCCAACAATGGGGATTACAATTCAAGATGAGAATTGGTGGGGACACAGATCCAAACCATATCAGTGATCTGTGTCTTCCCTCTTTTTTCTTTTCTGTTGATGATCATACCAATTCTGTTGGTTTTTAACAAGATCATGCTTTTCACTTGGTTAATTTTTACTATTGTTTTGCTAATTACTAATTAGTTGATCTCTATCTCTGCTCTCTCTTTTTTTTTTTTTTTTTTTTGAGGCAGTTTCACTCTTGTTGCCCAAGCTGGAGTGCAATGGTATGATCTTGGCTCACCGCAACCTCCACCTCCAGAGTTCAAGCGATTCTCCTGTCTCAGCCTCCCAAGTAGCTGAGATTACAGGCAGGTGCCACCATGCCCAGCTAATTTTTTGTATTTTTAGTAGAGACGGGGTTTCTCCATGTTGGTCAGGCTGGTCTTGAACTCTCGACCTCAGGTGATCCGCCTGCCTTGGCCTCTCAAAGTGCTGGGATTACAGGTGTGAGCCACTGTGCCCGGTCCATTTCTACTCTTTTCTTTATTATTTCCTTTCTTCTACTTTGGGTTTACTTTTTCTTTTTTTAACTGCTTAAAGTGCAGCCCAAGGTTATTGATTTTAAACTTTCCTAATATGAACATCTACAGTTATAAATTTCCTTTTAAGTACTACTTTTGCTGCATCCCAGAGATTTTGATATGTTGTGCTTCTATTATCATTTAGAGATATTTTTAAATTTTTCTTGTGATTTTCCTCTTGACCCATGGATACATTGTAAGTTGTATTGGCTAATTTCCAAATACTTCAGGTTTTTATAGATATCTTAATTCTACTTAATTCTAATTTAGAGAGCATACTGTCTTTAATTTCATTCCTTACTGATACTTTCAGATTTGTCTTATGAAGCTTATTATGATATATCTTTGTGAATTTGTCATGTACGCTCGAATTTTATTTGTAGTTTTTTACAAATATCAATTGGGATATTGTGTTTGATAATGCTATTTAGATTATATATATTTTTACTGATTTTTTGTATAGTTTTTTAATAGTTACTGAGTGGAGTGCAAAAATCTATCACTGTGGAATTTTCTAGTTTTCTTTTTAATTTTGTTAACTTTTGCCTCGCATATTTTGAGTCTATTATTAGGGGCATGCACATTTATGATTGGTGTCTTTCTGGTGAATTGAGCCTTTTTTTCATTATGAAGTATTCTTTATTTCTGGCAAAATTCTATGTTATAAAGTTTATTTTAAAATCTGGCATTATTATAACTACTGTGTCATCTTTATACTTACTGTTTGTATGGTGATATGATTTGGCCGTGTCCTCACCCAAATCTCATCTTGAATTGTAGCTCCCATAATCCCCATGTGTTGTGGGAGGGACCTGATGGGAGGTAATAGAATCATGGGGGTAGATTTTTCCCATGTTGTTCTCATGATAGTGAATAAATCTCAATATATCTGATGGTTTTATAAAGGGCAGTTCCTCTGCACATGCTCTCTTGCTTGCCACCATGTAAGACGTCCCTTTGCTCCTCCTTCACCTTCCGCTATGATTGTAAGGCCTCCCCAGCCACTTAGAACTGTGAGTCTGTTAAACTTTTTTCTTTATAAATTACCTAGTCTTGGGTATTTCTTCACAGCAGTATAAAAAGAGAGTAATACACATAGCATTTTTTTTATCCATTTACTTTCTACTTATTTATGTCTTTGTATTTAAAGTGTGTTTGTTGTAGAAATCACACAGTTGGCTCATGCTTTTAATCCATGACCTGCAAGATAATGTTGTAACTTGTGCTTTAATAAATCATAAGTATTTCAAAGAAATTTAGATAAAATAGTCTTTTATATTTACTTAGATATTAACATGTATGATATTCTTCATTTCTTCCATGAGATTCATTTCCCTTTAACGTCATTTTTCCTATACATGAAAAATTACATTTTAGCATTTCTTGTAGTATAATCTAGTGGTGATACATTCTCTTAGTTTTTCTTTCTGAAAATACTTTTATTTCATCTTAATTCTTGAGGAATATTTTCTCTAATTATAGAATTTGGCTTGACATTGTTACTTCTTTCTTCTTTCAGCACTTTCAAGATGTTGTTCCACCATTGTCTGGCTTCCATCTCTGATAAGAGGTCCACAATGATTTGAACTGCTATTCCTCTTTATATTCTCTGGCTGCTTTCACATTTTATCTTTATCTTTAGTTTTTAGACATTTGACTTTGATGTGCTACATGTGCTTCTTTTTGTATTTATCTTGTTTGAGATTATCTAAGCTTCTCACATCTGTAAATTTATCTTTCAACAAGTTTCGGAGGTTTGGGTCTATTACTTTTTATTTCATTTTTTCTTTCTATTTGTTTTCCTGGTACTTAAATTACATGTATGTTAGACTTTCTGATACTGTCCCACAAGTCTCTGAAGCTCTATTTTTTCCCATTCTTTTCTGTGACTTATCTTCAAATTGGATAATTTTCTTTTATTTATCTTCATGTTCACTGAAATTTTTCTTTGTCATTTAATTCTGCTATTAAATCTATCCAGTATTTTTCATTTCAAATATTATACCTTTTGTTTTAAAATATCCATGTAGTTCTTTAGTATAGGTTTTATTTTCTTAAGAAATTTTATATTTTCATTGTTTATGAGCATAGTTTATTTTACCTAAGTTAACATAATTATAATAATTGCCTTAAAGTTCTTTCTGATGATTTCAACCTCTTGGTCATCTCAGGATTGCTTCTGTTGACTGTCCCTTTTCTTGAGATCGGTTCATATTTTGGTATATAAAATAATATGGGATTTATTCCTCCTTGAAATTGTGGAGGCTACTTACTCTCCAAAGTCTTCTGGTAGTTTTTTTGTTTGTTTGTTTTTTTGGCAAAGTGGGGAGGGGAAGAATGGGTTTTATTCACTTATCAATTGTGTCTGCAGAATTTCAAGTTATTATTTTCAGGAAAAGCAGTCTACTGGGAATCTATGCCTAGTTACTGAATTTTATCAAACGTTTTTGCTGCATCTTTGAAGATGATCATATTTTTACTTTTCTCCTTAGGTTTAATAAAAAATGGTCACACATTTCTTATTATTGAAACATTTTGGCAGGTTCAAGGTATGAATACTACCTGGAATTAGTATATAATTATTAATGTGCTATTGAATATTAATTGCAAGTATTAATAGGTTTTTGCATTAATATTCATAAGTTTAATTGACATATAGTTTTTCTTTTAATTGGGCTATCCTTGTATGTTTGGTTTCAATGTTAGATAATTTTCTTAAAAACTACTTTCTCTTTATTCTCTATTGACTCTATTAGATAAACAAATGGCTTTATTTGTTACTTAGAGGTTTGGTGTGTTTCACCTATGAAAATGCCTGAACCTGGTGCTTTTAAAGGAGGATAAACACTACAACTTTCTCAATTTCCTCTATAGCACTGGCATGTTTAAATTTTTTTCTTTCTTTTATGATAAGTTTCAGTCATTTATGTCTTAGAAGATCACTTAGTTTTGTTCAGGTTTGTAAATATTCACTCAATTGAGAAAGCCTAAAAGAGGTAATAAAAGTAATAATAAAAGTTTATTTTTCAGATAATTACTTTCTTCCTTGTGTGAGGATTCTATTAGCTAATAGTTGGTTGATAGATTCTAAAGTATTACTTCTTTTGGGTTTAGTTGTTCATAATAGAATTCTTTTTTTTTTCTCATTCGTTATTTTCTACATTTATCTGTATTATGTATTAATTCTATATTTGTATATATATCTTGCATTTTATAACTTCACTTGAAATTTTAATTCATTTATGGTTATTTTTGTTAGATATATAAGCTTTCTGACTATTAAATTTTCTTTAGTGTGGCTTTTTCAGATACACAATAGTTTTTATTATTATATTTCATATATCCTAATATTATTGTTTATTCATTTCCTCTTTGACCTGATAATAGATTGAAGTAACTTTATTTAAAGTTGAATTTTTATGCTTTTAAATTTTGTTATTAATTTATAGTTTTATTACATTGTGTTCAGAGAATTTCTACTCTTACTATTTCTACTCTCTGGAAATTGCTAAATATGTTTACCTTTAAATTGCCAATTTTTTAAATCAATTTCTTAAATACTTAAATGTGCTCTCTCTGCTTTCTAATTTCTCTCTCCTTGGAATTAGCATATCACTATTATACTACTTTCTCTCTTTTTGGAATTAGTATATCATACATACAGAGTTCTACATATACAGTAAATAAATGGTAGTGAGATTAGTAAATCATATATATAGAGTTCTACATATAGAGTTTCATAAGTGGTATGGAGATCTACTATCATTATGTTATTTAGGTATACTCTATCTTTGTCTGTTTAGTAATAAATGTTATATATATTGCTACATTTAGTTATATACATGTAATGTTTATATATATGGCTACTTGATTTGTCATAGATTGAGATAGGATCAATTTTTTTATTACTGTAGTGGATTTCTTTTACTCTTGTGACTTTACTTGAATGGTGAGATTGTATTTTTTGTTGTAGAAATATTCATAGATGTTGAATCTTTACTTTAGATGTAATATTTTTCATTATAGAGTTTAATTACTTTAATACCTTTCCTGATGACTATTGCAACCCTTACATTCTTTTTCTTTGAATTTTCTTGGTATATCTTTGCCTATTTTACTTTAAGCATTTCGAGTCTCTGTGTTTTTGATGTGCACTTGCATACATCCTATAATTGAATTTTACTTTATGATCCAATCTTGGGGTCTTTTTCTTTTAATGGGTAAGATTAACCTATTTACATACATTAATATGGCAGTTATGGCCTTAATTATAACATTTTGATTTTGTATTATTATATTTTTAAAATATATTACCATGTTGTCTAATTTCCTTTGCTTTTCATTGAGTGCATTTTCTTCTAACAGAGTAATCATAGGTTTCTCTTTCTACTAGTGATTGTAAGTGTAACTTAATAGTCTTAGTCTTATCTTTTTTGAGTAGTATCCATTGACTCCCTGATATAAACAGGGAGTCTCCCTAATGTAAACTTCCCATTTACAAGAACATCCCAATTCCTTCATCTTATTTTTCTACTTCTACATCATTCTTTCAAGTTGCTTGTAATGATCATTATTAGTTTTTTTAATGGTTATTTATTTAGAAAATATGCTTCCAGTTTATGTGCCATCTTAGTGTTCATTAAATCTCCATTCTAAAAGATGAAAAATTTGCATATTAGTATCATTCCCATAAAATCCCACCCTTATTCTCCCTTCTTTCATTAGTTTTACCGAAGAAACTCTAATTTTTCATGGAATATTATATTATATTTACCATGAGACACCCAGTTGTTACCACTGGGGGCTGATGTAATTCCAGCCTTCCTGATTAACCTGTGTAGCTTATCCAGATTTGCATCCTGCGGTTAGAGTGGGGCAGCCTGTGCCAGCAGCTGGCATCTGTTAAGTGTTAAAGGGCTTTCTCTGGGCACCCTGGGCTAGGAACATACCGTGATGAAGTGATGGTTTTTTAGCAAACATCCACATTAGAGTACTGGCAGAGGAATCCTGGGTTCTAGTCCCACTTTTACAACTGTTACCTTATTTGTTCATCTATTAAAAGGTGACATTAATCATCATTCTGCTTCATTAACAGTCTTTTTGTTAGGTTCTAATGACATAACTTGAAAGCACTTTGTAATATCCCTCAAGATTTCAGGTGTTAACAAGTTGTGATTTTTTTTTTCCCCCCAGATTAAAGCTTTTGTTAACATGGAACTAAGTAGACTAATTTGATTGTTATCTTTACTTCTAATTTATTTGGCCCTTCTCAAGCATTAAGTCACCATCATGAGGTCAAAGGTAAGGTAGCAGCAGGCAGAGAAAAGAGTAGGAGGCAAGGAAAAATCAGGTGCTAAATAATGGCAAGCTGACTCCAAAGGAAAGCCTGGACAGTCTGAGCAAATTCCCTTGTTTAAAAAAAAAAAAAAAAAAAAAAAAGCGATGATTTAATCTTAGTACCCACTCGCTGTAGGTGGTAATGTCAATGCTGTTTTCAAGTGTCTTTACCTCCCTTGTGCTGTTTGACCTTCAACACCCAGGAAAAGGAAGGCAGAGCTGATTGAATACATCTTACAGGTGAGAAATGCGAGACTTAAAGGTGTTCAGGGATTCATGCATCATCAGCTATTGATCACGGGCCTTAAAATCTGTTCTTCTGACTCTCTGTCCAGTGTTTTCTTCTTTGGATATATAATCTTTTATCCTCCTCCCTCTCCTTTACTTGCATCTCTTCCCCTCTTCTCTTCCCTCCCTCTTTCTCTCTCTCTCTCTTTCCTTACCTACAGTTGTTTTGTTTTTTTGTCCTTTCTCTTCTCCCTTCCTCTCCATGTGCTCCTCTCTGTTACTGTAACTTCTGCTTAAGAGGCCAAGAAGAGCACTATCAGAACTTAGCAGACAAGTGCCAGCATATCCATATACTGGTACTTAATAAAACAGACTTTTGTTTTATGCAGTTTGCCTTTGGCTTAATATGAAGGAAAGGGGTGACGGCAAGAGACAACTAAAGGCTGTGGATGATTTGTGTGAAATGAAGGCAGATTCTCTTTGGATCAGAGCATTCACCAGAGACGGAACCAGGAAATAGTGAAAGGCCTGGTTCATCCTCCAGGGTAACTAGTAGCTAGTACATATCTTTTGTTATTGTTGCTTTTCTGAAATGGGAGCCCTAAATCTTACCTCTATCATAATTGGATTTATTCCAAGATTTGAATTAAAAACCAATTTCCATAATCCTGTTGTGTTTATAACCTCCCAGAAAAGTAGAGGAAGGAAGGGAAGACTATGGTTCTGTGACAATTAACTACAGGTTTAAAGCTATGACTAATCTTAACCGCACCATTTTCCTGCTATTTGAATTTGGACAATTTACTTTAATTTGGGGGGGGTACTCAATTTTCAATCTATAAAATGTCAATAATATAAATCCTTGGGAGGCCTAACTCATAGGGTCATTTTAGATTTAAATGATGGATTTGACAGTGCTTTCTAATTTTTAAAGTGCTAAAATAAAGTTTTCATTTAAAGAGTTTTAAAAATCTATATTTACTTGTTGACTCTCCCTTTTTTTATTTTCAAAATTTATTTATTCTCAAAGCAAAATGTGTAGATATTTCATGTTTTAATTAAAAACCGGAGACTATTTTTAGTTTCATTTACATATTGGAAAACAATACAGAGTGATTTGACAGGTACATCTCAGTAAATCCCAGTTTTTGATATTATTTATCGTCTCTACCTATATTTTCTTTTCCTTTTTTTAAATTATACTTTAAGTTCTGGGATACATGCGCAGAACGTGCAGGTTTGTTACGTAGGTATACATGTACTGTGGTGGTTTGCTGCACCCATCAACCCATCATCTACATTAGGTATTTCTCTTAATGCTATCCCTCCTCAGGCCCCTCACCCCCCAAGAGGCCCTAGTGTGTGATATTCCCCTCCCTGTGCCTGTATGTTCTCATTATTCAACTCCCACTTTTGAGTGAGAACATGTGGTGTTTGGTTTTCTGTTCCTGTGTTAGTTTGCTAAGAATGGTGGTTTCCAGCTTCATCCATGTCCCTGCAAAGGACATGAACTCATTCTTTTTTATGGCTGCATAGTAGTCCATGCTGTATGTGTGCCACATTTTCTTTAACCAGTCTATCATTGATGGGCATTTGGGTTGGTTCCAAGTCTTTGCTATTGTAAATTGTGCTGAAATAAACATACGTGTGCATGTGTCTTTATAGTCGAATGAATGATAATCCTTTGGGTGTATACCCAGTAGTGGGATTTCTGGGTCAAATGCTATTTCTAGTTCTAGATCCTTGAGGAATTGCCACACTGTCTTCCACAATGGTTGAACTAATTTACACTCTCACTGGCAGTGTAAAAGCATTCATATTTCTCCACATCCTCTCCAGCAACTGTTGTTTCCTGACTTTTTAATGATCGCGATTCTAACTGGCATGAGATGGTATCTCATTGTAGTTTTGATCTGCATTTCTCTAATGACCAGTGATAATGAGCTTTTTTTCATATGTTTGTTGGCCGCATAAATGTCTTCTTTTGAAAAGTGTCTGTTTATATCTTTCACCCACTTTTTGATGGGGTTGTATTTTTTCTTGTAAATTTGTTTAAGTTCCTTGTAGATTCTGGATATTAGCCCTTTTTCAGATGGATAAATTGCAAAAATTTTCTCCCATTGTGTAGGTTTTGTGTTCACTCTGGTGATAGCTTCTTTTGCTGTGCAGAAGCTCTTTAGTTTAATTAGATCCCATTTGTCAATTTTGGCTTTGTTGCCATTGCTTTTGGTGTTTTAGTCACAAAGTCTTTGCCCATGCCTATGCGCTGAATGGTATTGCCTAGGTTTTATTTTAGGGTTTTTATGGTTTTAGGTCTTATGTTTAATTCTTTAATCCATCTTGAGTTAATTTTTGTATAAACTGTAAGGAAGGGGTCCAGTTTCAGTTTTCTGCATATGGCTAGCCATTTTTCCCAACACCACTTATTAAATAGGGAATCCTTTCCCCATTGCTTGTTTTTGTTAGGTTTGTCAAAGATTAAATGGTTGTAGATGTGTGGTGTTATTTCTGAGGCCTCTGTTCTGTTCCATTGGTCTATATCTTTGTTTTGGTAGCAGTACCATGCTGTTTTTGTTACTGTAGCCTTGTAGTATAGTTTGAAGTCAGGTAGCATGATGCCTCCAGCTTTGTTCTTTTTGCTTAGGATTGTCTTGGCTATATGGGCTCGTTTTTGATTCCGTATGAAACTTAATGTATTTTTTTCTGATTCTCTGAAGAAAGTCAATGGTAGCTTGATGAGGATAGCATTGAATCCACAAATTACTTAGGGTAGTACGGCCATTTTCATGATATTGATTCTTCCTATCCATGAGCATGGAATGTTTTTCCATTTGTTTGTGTCCTCTCTTATTTCCTTGAGCAGTGGTTTGTAGTTCTCCTTGAAGAAGTCCTTCACATCCTTTGTAAGTTGTATTCCTAGGTATTTTATTCTCTTTTGTAGCAATTGTGAATCAGAGTTTGCTCATGATTTGGCTCTCTGTATGTCTATTATTGGTGTATAGGAATGCTTGTGATTTTTGTACGTTGATTTTGTATCCTGAGACTTTGCTGAAGTTGCTTATTAACTTAAGGAGTTTTTGGGCTGAGACGATGGGGTTTTCTAAATATACAATCATGTCATTTGCAAACAGAGATAATTTGACTTCCTCTCTTCCTATTTGAACAGCCTTTATTTATTTCTCTTGCCTGATTGCCCCGGCCAGAACTTCCAATACTATGTTGAATAGGAGTGGTGAGAGAGGGCATCCTTGTCTTGTGCTGGGTTTCAAAGGGAATGCTTCCAGCTTTTGCCCATTCAGTGTGATATTGGCTGTGGGTTTCTCATAAATAGCTCTTATTATTTTGAGATATGTTCCATCAATACCTAGTTTATTGAGTGTTTTTAGCATGAAGCGGTGTTGAATTTTATCGAAGGCCTTTTCTGCATCTATTGAGATAATCATGTGGTTTTTGTCACTGGTTGTGTTTATGTAATGGATTACATTTATTAATTTGCATATGTTGAACCAGCCTTGCATCCCAGGGATGAAGCCAACTTGATCATAGTGGATAATCGTTTTGATGTGCTGCTTGATTCTGTTTGCCAGTATTTTACTGAGGATTTTCACATTGATGTTCATCAGGGATATTGGCCTGAAATTTTCTTTTTTTGTTGTGCCTCTGCCAGGTTTTGGTATCAGGAGGATGCTGGTCTCATAAAATGAGTTAGGGAGAAGTCCATATTTTTCTATTGTTTGGAATCATTTCAGAAGGAATGGTACCAGCTCCTCTTTGTACCTCTGGTAGAATTCGGCTGTGAAGCCGTCTGGTCCTGGGCTTTTTTTGGTCGGTAGGTCATTAATTACTGCCTCAATTTCAGAACTTGTTATTGGTCTACTCAGGAATTTGATTTCTTCCTAGTTTAGTCTTGGGAGGGTGTATGTGTCCAGGAATTTATCCATTTCTTCTAGATTTTCTAGTTTATTTGCGCAGACGTGTTATAGTATTCTCTGATGGTAGTTTGTATTTCTGTGGGATCAGTGGTGATCTCCCTTTTATCATTTTTTATTTTTGTATTTATTCTTTATTAGTCTGGCTAGTGGTCTATTATGTTAATCTTTTCAAAAAAACCAGCTCCTGGATTCATTGATGCTTTAAAGGGTTTTTCATGTCTCTGTCTCCTTCAGTTCTGCCCTGATCTTAGTTATTTCTTGTCTTCTGCTAGCTTTTGAATTTGTTTGCTCTTGCTTCCCTAGGTCTTTTAATTGTGATGTTAGGGTGTCGATTTTAGATCTTTCCCGCTTTGTCCTGTGGGCATTTAGTGTTATAAATTTCCTTCTACCTACTGCTTTAGCTGTGTCCCAGAGATTTTGGTGTGTTGTGTCTTTGTTGTCATTGGTTTCAAAGAAGTTATTTATTTCTGCCTTAATTTCATTATTTACCCAGTAGTCATTCAGGAGCAGATTGTTCAGTTTCCATGTAGTTGTGCAGTTTTGAGTGAGTTTATTAATCCTGAGTTCTAATTTGATTACACTGTGGTCTGAGAGACTGTTAACGATTTCTGCTCTTTTGCATTTGCTGAGGAGTGTTGTATTTCCAACTATGTGGTCGATTTTAGAATAAATGCTAAGTGGTGCTGAGAAGAATGTATATTGTGTTGATTTGGGGTGGAGAGTTCTGTAGATGTCTATTAGGTCTGCTTGGTCCAGAGCTGAGTTCAAGTCCTTAATATCCTTGTTAATTTTCTGTCTCGTTGATCTGTCTAATATTGACAGTGGGGCATTAAAGTCTCCCGCTATTATTGTGTGGGAGTCTAAGTCTCTTTGTAGGTCTCTAAGAACTTGCTTTATGAATCTGGGTGCTCCTGTATTGGGTGCATATATATTTAGGATAGTTAGCTCTTCCTGTTGCATTGATCCCTTTACCATTATGTAATGCCCTTCTTTGTCTTTTTTTATCTTTGTTGGTTTAAAGTCTGTTTTATCAGAGACTAGGATTGCAACCCCTGCTTTCTTTGCTTTCCATTTGCTTGGTAAATCTTCCTCCATCCCTTTATTTTGAGCCTATGTGTGTCTTTGCAAGTGAGATGGGTCTCCTGAATACAGCATACTGATGAGTCTTGAATCTTTATCTAATTTGCCAATCTGTGACTTTTAATTGGGGAATTTAGACTTTTTACATTTAAGGTTAATATTGTTATGTGTGAATTTGATCCTGTCATTATAATGCTAGCTGGTTATTTTGCCCATTAGTTGATGCAGTTTCTTCATAGTGTCAGTGGTCTTTACATTTTGGTTTTGTTTTGCAGTGGCTGTTACCAGTTTTTCCTTTCCATATTTAGTGCTTCCTTCAGGAGCTCTTGCAAGGCAGTTCTAGTGGTGACAAAATCTCTCGGCATTTGCTTGCCTGTAAAGGATTTTATTTCTCCTTTACTTAAGAAGCTTAGTTTGGCTGGATATGAAATGCTGGGTTGAAAATTCTTTTCTTTAAGAATGTTGAATGTTGGTCCCCACTCTCTTCTGGCTTGTAGGGTCTCTGCAGAGAGAGCTACTGTTAGTCTGATGGGCTTCCCTTTGTGGGTACTCTGACCTTTCTCTCTGTCTGCCCTTAACATTTTTTCCTTCATTTCAACCTTGGTGAATCTGACGATTATGTGTGTTGGGGTTGCTCTTCTCGAGGAGTATCTTTGTGATGTTCTCTGTATTTCTTGAATTTGGCTGTTGGCCTGTCTTGCTAGGTTGGGGAAGTTCTTTAGGATAATGTCCTGAAGTATGTTTTCCAACTTAGTTTCATTATTCCTGTCACTTTCAGGTACACCAATCAAATGTAGATTTGGTCTTTTCACATAGTCCCATATTTCTTGGAGGCTTTGTTCATTTCTTTTCATCCTTTTTTCTCTAATCTTGTCTTCACACTTTATTTCATTAAGTTGATCTTCAATCTCTGATATCCTTTCTTCTGCTTGATCGATTTGGCTATTAATACTTGTGTGTGCTTCACAAGGTTCTCGTGCTGTGTTTCTCAGCTCCATCAGGTCATTTATGTTCTATAAACTGGTTATTCTAGTTAGCAGTTCCTGTAGCCTTTTATCAAGGTTCTTAGCTTCTTTGCATTGGGTTAGAACATGCTCCTTTAGCTCAGAGGAGTTGGTTATTTCCCACCTTCTGAAGCCTACTTCTGTCAATTAGTCAAACTCATTCTCAGTCCAGTTTTCTTCCCTCGCTGGTGAGGAGTTGTGATCCTTTGGAGGAGAAGAGGCATTCTGGTTTTTGGAATTTTCAGCCTTTTTTGCTGGTTTTTCCTCATCTTCATGGATTTATTTACCTTTGGTCTTTGCTGTTGGTGACCTTCAGATGGAGTTTTTGTGTGGTCATCCTTTTTTTTATATATATATATTGATGTTATTCTTTTCTGTTTGTTAGTTTTCCTTCTGAGTCAGGCCCCTCTTCTGCAGGTCTCCTGGAGTTTGCTGGGGGTCCACTCCAGACCCTGTTTGCCTGGGTATCACCAGCAGAGGGTGCAGAACAGCTAAGATTGCTGCCTGCTCCTTCCTCTGGAAGCTTCGTCCCAGAGAGGCACCCACCAGATGCTAGCCAGAGCTCTTGTGTTTGAGGTGTCTGTTGACCCCTGCTAGGAGGTGTCTCCCCATCAGGAGGCATGGGGGTCAGGGACCGACTTGAGGAGGCAGTCTGTCCCTTGGCAGAGCTCAAGCACTGTGCTGGGAGATATGCTGCTCTCATCAGAGCTGGCAGGCAGGAATGTTTAAGTCTGCTGAAACTGTGCCCACAGTCACCCCTTCCCGCAGGTGCTCTGTCCCAGGGAGATGAGAGATTTATTTATAAGCCCCTGGCTGGGGCTGCTGCCTTTCCTTCAGAGATGCCCTGCCCAGAGAGGAGGAATCTAGAGAGGCAGTCTGGCTACAGCAGTTTTGCGGCACTGCAGTGGGCTCCATCCAGTCCGAACTTCCCAGTGGCTTCGTTTACACTGTGAGGGGAAAACTGCCTGCTCAGGCCTTAGTAATGGTGGACGCCCCTCCCCCAACCAAGCTCGGTGTCCCAGGTTGACTTCAGACTGCTGTCTCGGCAGCGAGAATTTCAAGCCAGTGGATCTTAGCTTGCTGGGCTCCATGCGGGTGGGATGCACTGAGCAAGACCACTTGGCTCCCTGGCTTCAGCCCTCTTTCTAGAGTGAACAGTTCTGTCTTGCTGTGTTCCAGGGACTACTGGGGTATGAAAAAAACTTCTGCAGCTAGCTTGGTGTCTGCCCAGATGGCCGCCCAGTTTTGTGCTTGAAACCCGGGGCTCTGGTGGTGTAGGCACCTGAGGGAATCTCCTGGTCTGTGGGTTGCGAAGATCGTGGGGAAAGCGTAGTGTCTAGGCCAGAATGCACCATCCCTCATGGCACAGTCCTTCATGGCTTCCCTTGGCCAGGGGAGGGAGTTCCATGACCTCTTGGGCTTCCCAGGTGAGGCGACACCCCACTCTGCTTCTGCTTGCCCTCTGTGGGCTGTACCCACTGTCTAATCAGTCCCAATGAGATGAACTGGGTACCTCAGTTGGAAATGCAGAAATCACCCACCTTCTGTGTTGATCTCGCTGGGAGCTGCAGACTGGAGCTATTCCTATTCGGCCATCTTGCCTGGGAATCCCCTTTTTTTTTTTTTTTTTTTTTTTTAATGAAGTCTTGCTCTGTTGCCCAGGCTGGAGTGCAGTAGTGTGATCTCGGCTCACTGCAACCAACCCCCACCTCCTGGGTTCAAGTGACTCTCCTGCCTCAGCCTCCCAAGTAGCTGAGATTACAGGTGCCTGCCACCACACCCTGATAATTTTTTGTATTTTTAGTAGAGATGGGGTTTCACCACATTGGCAAGGCTAGTCTCAAACTCCTAATCTCAGGTGATCCACCCACCTGGGCCTCCCAGAGTGCTGGGATTACAGGTGCGAACCACCATGTCCGGCCTATTTGTTTTTTATGCCCATAAGAAACAACAGTGAAGGAACTGCAATTCTGAGTTGTTGAGTGACTTGTATGTAATCGTGGAAACAGATGATGGTAGCATCTGAAACATGAAATTCTCTGATTTCATCTCCTCCTCTGCCTTGGTCATGTGCCTAATTCTTACTTGTTCTCAAATGCATTGTAATTTTTGATGGTCACTAAGCCCCATTTCTTTCCCCATATTCTCATCTGAACTCTAATGAGGAGGTAGAATATAGACAGTTTAAGGCTTAAAGACCTTGTTCTGAAGTCAGGCTGACAGGGAGTCAATCCAGATTTCCCTCTGGGTGACCTGGAGCAAGTTACTTAACAATCCATGCCTCAGTCTTCCCATTTGTAAACTGGAAGGAGGAGGGGAGGGTTGGATAATAGTATCTCTCTTATTGGTCTGTGTTGAGGGTTCAATGAGATAATATAGGTAAAATGCTTAGAATAATATTTGGTATATAGTAAGCATTTGAATTATGCAAGCATATATAATAGTTTTGGTAGAAAGACCTTGGTTTAGGATTCAGGGACCTGGGTCCTGATACATTTTCCTGATATAAGTCCCCTCCCCTTGCTGAATCTCCTCTTGCTAAATTTCTAAAATCTCTAATTTTTCTTTGTATTGAATCCTATACCTTGTGGTACTCTATTAGTGTAGCAATTTTCCAAAAGCCATTCATCTTAGAGGGCTAAATGATTTTACCTAATCAATTCCTCCTGTGAAAAAAATATCTCTAAAGAGGTTTTCTGCTGGAAAACATTGTTGCTGTCACATTGATATGCCAACAAAAGCTGAGCAGGGAGGTCAGGCCAAGAAATATCTCCCTGCAAGAGAAGGCATCGCACATACATCTCTCCATGCTATTTAAATTTGCATGCTCCAAAATAGAAGGGATAGGCCATGCTGCAGAAGCCGGGTCCGGGAAACTTCTTTCTTTGGCCTTTACACATCCTTTTGGAGAGATGCTGGTGAAAGCAGCAACTACCATCTGCCTCCTGTTGACTTAGTGTCAGCAGGTGGAGGGAGGAAGGAGGGCATCGCAGACATCATTCTATTATCTCAGCCTTGCTTTCTCGCATCCAAAGGCCAAGAAGTTGCTGCTCCATGCCCTCAGAGCTCTAATTTGGCACCTCTTCCTGAAATGAGAGCTTGAAAGGGCTTCTGCTCTGGGTGAAACCGGCTCGCGGCCCGGGCCAATTCTGCTGGCTTCGCGTCTGTCAGTGCGTCCTAATCACTGTTATAAGTGTGGTTCTGCGGAACATCTTGTAAAATATTTTCCTATTGCTCCAGCAACATCTCCTGTCTAGACAATCTAATTATGAACACAGCAAATAGCTGAAGTGTATGCCGCCCCCAAAGGTTGCATAACTCCAGGAATGGGGCTAAGAAGACAGGGGAGGGAGGTGTGAGTGCTGTTCATTACTTTTTTGTTGACCTGACCAGAAAATTGAGTGCTCCAAAAGAATCTGGCTAACTTTTAATTAAGAAGAAATGATCTGGTGGAAGCTGGCATTTTGTTGTTTTTCCAAAGTCAGTGGAGGATTAAAGGTACTGATGTGTTTCCCTCTAATCACGTCTTTTTCTTGGCTTCAGAGGTGGTTTGTGGTCTTTGCTTAAAAAAAAAAAAAAAAGAAAAAAGCCATTGACTTAATAATCTGCCCTCCCAGCAGCATTTTGCAAACAGAAGGCAGCTCTTTTTAATGTATGTTCTTTCTAAGCAGTAATTTCATTACATTCAGAAAGTCCTTCCTAGGCTTGGCCTTGTGGCAGCCATTGTGTATGACAGAGTGGCAAGACATAGCCTCTGCCACCAAGATGTTCACAGTCTCACGGGGATGCAAACATATGCACACACATGCTTTAGCCCAAAGCAGGCTTTGGTTAGGGCTCTAGCAGAAAACCAACAGTGTCATGGGCACAGGAGAGGGGGAAAGAATTGCTACTGGGAGATATGGGAAGGTCTTAGAAAGAAGGTAAAATCTGAGCAGTTTATTATGGGATGAGCCAAACTTGGGCAGAGAAATAGGGAAAGCAGGACAGGGCAAGCATAAGCTAATGCCCAACTAGTGTGCTCATGTGAAGTCTCCCAGGTGTCTGGACCCCAACTGTTGGGAAAATACGGTGAAAGTTTCTAAATAGTTTTGAAGGATGGTATGAGGAGTTTGGGTTTTAGTCATATTAGGATATGAGATTATTGAACGTTTTTGGGAAGGAGCCTGAAATGATTGACGTTTTGCCTCAAAAAGATAAGAATGGTGACAATATAAGAGATAGTTTGGAGAAAAGAGAAGCTGGACAAAAGGGCCAGCTAAGGGAGAAATTCTGTCATAGTAGAGTTGGGAAATTCTAAGGATTTGAACTGGGCCAGTGGTTGGGAAAAAGAGGGCATGGGTCTGAGAAGACTTGGTAGAAGTATAAGAAGTATAAGTATAAGACTTGGTAGAAGTATATGAAGTATACATCTTTGAAATGACTGGATTGGGTTTTTCTGGTGTGGGAGAGGAAGAGAAGAGGGACAGATAGTAAGCCTACCAGTAGAGGATGCACTTCATGCTCATTATTGGGGGTGCCTGAGAGGCTATGGGAAGAGAGTTTGGTTGAGACAAACTATTCACTCAAGTGTCATCTATTGAGCACTTGCTTATGTGCCAGGTGCTGGGCTGGGCAGTATGATCCCATTGTGCTCAGAGAGTCAGATTTTCTATTCTCATGGAGCTGACAGTCATGGGGCAAGCAGACAGTCATGAAATAATCATGTCTGATAAGCGTAAAATTACAAGAGTGGAAAGCGCTTTGAAGGAGAGTTATATGGGGTGTGTGAATAATCAATTGCTATGTTTCAACTTACCTGAACACTTAGTCGTGTAAAATAAACATTTATTACTCTTCAGTGTGGGGGTCAGGAATATGGATATGGCCTAGCTGGGTCCTGCCACAGAGCTTCAATCAAAGTGTTGGCGGCGGGGGGAGTGCTATGGCATCTCAGGGCTTATCTGGGGGAAGATCACTTTCAAACTCACGCACACAGCTGTTGGCAGGCCCAGGACCTTGCTGGCAGCTGGCCAGAGGTATCAGTTCCTTGCCATGTGGGCCTTTCCATGAGGCTGCTGACAGCATGGCTGTGGACTTCCCTCAGATGTGGCAAGAGAGAGAGCAAGAGAGAGAATGAGATGTTGAGCAAAATAGAAGCCACAGATTTTGGTAACCTAATCCCAGGGATGACATCTCTGCACTTCTGCCACATTCTATGTCATAGATGCAAGTCACTAAATCCAGCCCACACTCTTGGGGAGGCTCTTCCAGAAGGGCATGAAGACCGGGAAGTAGGCATTATTAGAGGCTGCCTTAGGGCAAGCCTGCCACTTTCAGGATTTCAGCTTTTATGACAGAATTTTGACCAAAATTGCAGGGGCAAAGATCTGGAAAGACTTTTCTAAGGAAGAAATTTTGGTATTGTGATCAGAACGATGAGTAGGAGTTAAGGAGATGAAAGGGGTTATAGGGTGAGTGTTTCAGGGAGAGAGAAGAACAGAGAGCGCTTGGTGCCTCCGAGGAACTGTAAATAGGCCAGCACAACTTGGACCTGCTAGATCCCAAGAACCTGAAGGACATCAAAGTGGAGATTAGTTTTGTATTTAAGTGTCGATGAGCTATGGCCATTTTGGAGGAGCTAGAATAATTCTGCTTTTATCTGTTGCTTGCGCTGGCATTCACTACAGTGTAAAGGGGTTCATAGTTAAAACTAGTTTGAAAGCACTTACTATAAACTGTGGGGACATCTCTGGAATTGCTGAGAAATGGGTTTGATTAAGTGTATAAAGTAAATAAAATTGCCCACTTGTCTCTCAGGAAAATTACTTATTGTGTAATGAGATAATATCCATAAATCACCCGGGGTTTCTTGGGGAATGGTATTATATAAACACAGGGCTTTATCAGTGATGCTGGAAAGACTTAAGGGATTAAAATCAGAAGTGCATCTTGATGCTATGGCATTTCACTCCAAACTAAGAGACGTGTGAAGGTTGCATGAGTTCTTGAGAAGTATTTCAGTTTAAGAAATGGAGGCAGCAGGGTTATTGGGAGGTAGTTTGCTCAGGTATAGGCATGGAGAGGCAGGGTAGGGGCTGGGAAATGCTCTCTTTTTTTTTTTAGCTCATTAGCTCTGATCAAGAATAGCTTCTACTCTTTTAATTCTAGTTAAGTGAGGGCAACTATTTAGAAATGCCATACGAAGTCTCCACCTCAACTGGAAATAAGAAAATTTGATTTTTCATCCCAATTCTCCCTCCAATTTACTATGTCTTCTTGAGAAAGTTGTTTCCTTTCTCAGAGCCTCAGTTTACACCTCTGTAACACGAAATGGGTTAAATTTGATGCCCTTTAAGTCTCTGCCCTTTCTTGGGTCAATGGTTAACCAAGATTTTATAACCTTCTTTCTAACTTTGCTCCATGAAACAAGAAAAACAAGAAGCCCTTGTCAGCAAGCAAGAAGTACAATGAGTTTTTGCTCTGGGAAAGTTTACTATTTGTACATGTATTTTATAGACCCAAGGGAAGGATGAAATGGGATATGGGAAGATAGACCAAAGTTGGTGTTTGATCTATTTTTCCAGGTTCAACTGACATATTCTTTTTCTTTCTCCTTTTTGCTCTTCTCCTACTCTTTTCCTTAGTTCAAATTTCCTGGATCCACCTATACAGTTCATATTTCTTTTTTTTCATATCATTCCTCTTTTCACACTTTATTAAGAAGATTCAGCATGGTAAAAAGTAGGTTAAATTCTTCTTCATTTAGGTGTGTCTGACTACTAGAGTTTTTTTTTCCAATGAAGTGTTTATTTCACCAAATAAACTTTTGTTTATTTGTGTTTTAAGAAAACACAAAGCACAGCAATTTTTATTAGATAGGAGGTAAGGTGAGAAGTTATTGAACAAGGGCCTAGGTTGTGGTCTACCTAAACAGTAACTCCCTGATTTCTTATCCCTTCCTTCCCCAAATATTCTGTCAGTAAATAATATAAAATGCCACAGTATTTTTCTTCTTCAAATGAATCATTATTTTTAGAAATATTTCTGCAATTCATAACATTCAGCATAAGAATCCCTGGGTGCAACTGAAATCCAAGAAAAATTGTAAACAGTGCTAGATCACCCAGCATGAAGATAAGCACAGGGGTAAGACAACAGCAACACATGGCCAGCAAATAGTGAGAAAAGTTGAATCTTAAAGTACTTATTCAGAAATTTGAAATGTATGAATCTAGAAAGAAGCTATTTGAATTTTAACATTTATGAAAATGTTCTGCTTTGTGGTTTGGTGTGGTTGGTATTTTGATTTGTATATGAATAAGGAGGAAGGCCATAATCTTTATAGTGTTCAGAGTCACAGGATCTTAGTATGGTTGTCAATGAGAGTTGCGGAACTGGTAGTAAAGGGAGTCCCCTCTTCTGAAGAGTGGCATTGAGCTACAGTCATCACATGTTGGGCCTGTCTTCTCCTTCTACTTAGGGAAGAATCATCAACCTGGACCTTCTCTGTAGAGTGTTTACAGGCATGAATTTAAAAAAACCTTATTTTCTTTTTCTACCTTTCCCCTTCTACATGAGAATTCTGTAAATTCTGTCTCTACAACTTAAATTTTGTCCTCAAACTAGAAGTGTCTGCTAAATTCTAATGGCATGGTATTGGCTCCCAGTAACATTCTCCCATATCTCTTTCTCATGGGATCCCTTAGTTATTGGGGGAAGCCACACACCTATCTGAAACACTAAATAGCTCAGGCTGCCTTGAATCTAAGTCTGTCCATTTGACTAAGTTCTGGCAAATTAAAGGTTAGCAGAATAAATGGGACTCCTTAAAAGGCAAGGAAGCACTTTCCTCCGTTCCTTCCTACTCCCCCTCCTTCTGTCTGTCATGTGGATGTAATACTACAGCCACCATCATGAACTATGGATCTGAGGACCAAAACTAGGGATGGCAGAGTGGGGAGCGGGAAGGATTGTGGCTTTCTAGTGACTTTGTGGAGCTGCCTTCCACTCCTGTACTGTTCACATTTGGTCTTCTTCTACCAAGAGAAGAGATGTGCAGTTCATCATTAGATGGGACTTTTATTTTATTTGCAGCCAAACCTAGTCCTAACTAGTACATCCATTGAACAGGAGAAGGATTCCTGCCAACTCCCAAAGATTGAGAATGATAAGGGTTGCAGTTTCATTTGGTGTAATGTTCATGTTGTTTAGAAGTCCACGGGCCATGGTTCCAATCCCAGACTTGTCACTTAATGGCTTTGCTACGTAATTATTTTGAGGCTCATATACTAATTTGTAAAATAGAATTAATATCTACCCCACGGAGTTGTGGGATTAAATGAGAACACATGAGAAGTGCCAAACTGGTGACTGCCGTAGGTGTTCCAAATGTATCAGCTTCCTTTTACTTTCCAATTTGCTTTGCTTTGCTTTTATTAGGAAGATGTCAGTTACTCTATGTGTATTATTTAAGGTATTACAAAATGTTAATAGGTAGCTATATCCTGAGAAGCTAGTGAGTCAGAGTGGGGCAGTCAGAACTACAGTCTGTGCTGAAGTTCAACAGAAAAGGAGTGTTCATCATTCACTCAACTCAAGGCCTGTTACTCAGTGACAAACTAACGGAGAGCTGGAGCCAGTTTTCTGATGGGAATAGGGACATGATGAGTTGGTGTAAGAGAGCCAAAGCCTTAATAATGGGAGATAGGAGATCCATTTTTGTGATCAAGAAAGCACATGTGAAAATGTTCATAGGAACAAGATGGTATCTTGCAATTCAGGCCAAGCTGAAGGCATGTATAAGATGGCATGACTCTACAAGTATACAAAACAGTGACCTTAAACCCAATAAATGGCTCCCTAAAACACCTATGGTTATATTTTGTATTATTATTGACCAGCGGAAGCTGGTTTTAGAACAAAGCATAACTTATAACTAAGAATATTAGGTAATTGATATTCCTTGATCTTTCTAGTTACAAAGTTGTTTCAGCTAGTTACCATCATTATGCATTTAGTTACCATCATTATGCATTTTCCTTGTGTGGTGTTTTTTTCCCCTTTATGGTAACTTGGATATTGCTGCACCCAGATCTTGGAAAGGTTAAGTTGAGGTGGTTTTAATTTGGTGATTCGACAAATGGAGGACAATGGTCTAGTTGTCTCTATAGGGAAAGAGAGATAAAATACAGTTATGTATCACACAAAGTTTTGGTTACAGACCACATATATGATGGTGGTCCCACAAAATTATATCATATTTTACTGTACCCTATGTTTAGATGTATTTAGATATACAAAAACTTACCACTGTGTTATAATTGACTTCAATATTCAGTACAGTAACATGCTATTACATGTTTATAGCATAGGAGCAATATACTCTATACCATATAGCCTAGGTTTATAGTAGGCTATACCATCTAGCCTTGTGTAAGACATCCAAAAGTAGCCTTCACAAAATAGCCTAATGACATATTTCTAAGATATATTTCTTTTGTTAAGTGATGCATGACTTTATACATTGGTCTTGCCCTCAAATAGCTTGAGATCTAATTGGGAACTAGGAGAGTAAATATATAGAAAACTAATTTTCATATAAAGCATAATCTGACAAAGCCCAAAATAAAGATGTGAGCAACATATTGTGAGAGCATAGACAAGGCATTCATTTTTAGGGGTGGGAATTGTTGCTAAAGAGACAACAGAATGAAGAATTTTGGTAAAGAGTTATAAAGTGGCTCATAAACTGGAGGAAGAATATGACAAAAAGAATGATACAAAAGTGTGAAAAGTTGTTTACGTAATCATGACTAGTCTCCTGGGTGACTGGAAAATAGAGACAGTAGTGGAAGAGAGGAGAACATGCTCATGGACAGTGTTGAATGGTAAGATAGGAGGTTTTATTTATTTTGATTGACCAACTGACATCATAAAGATTTTGGAGCATGAAGGCTTATCTTTGTGTCCTTATAGCCTATAGCACAACATTAACATGTGGCAGGCACATTGCTGTATGCTTAATGAATGGTAAGTAAATGATTAGAACAGGGAGTGGTATGTGGGATGAATTGGAGCGCGGAGAAAAGTGTGATCAGGTCTTGGAGTCAGTCCTGGGAAAAGGTGTTGGATGCCTGATCTTGGTGTGGAAATGAGAGGTTACATATAAGATTTTGAATATCACCCTCTTGTGGACAATACTGATTAATGGTCTTGGAATTCAATGGAGGGAAGTCACTTGGATGGAGATAAATTCTGAAAAGAGAATTGCCTTGGAGCTTATGGACTTACCATCCTCAGCAAGGATCAAGTTACATCACATGCTGTGATGAACAGGGCAGCAGGCGAGGATTTTGTCATGTACACTCTTGACTTCGCCTTTGGGGATCTGTGCCAAGAATGCCCGGGGTTTGATTTTTGGGTGCGGTGCTGTCCACTCACTCTAATGCCCAGGGAGGCATGTTGACAAGGATGGGTGGCTGGTGGGGGATTGCTGAGCTATTTCTTGGCAAATCCCTGTGGGGAGGCGTTCCCCAAATACCACAATCCTGTTATTTTTGAGTAATGGACTGAACCCAGGTGCCTGATTGGACAGAGCCACTCCCCATTTCTTCCAGATAAATATTTGGTTGCCAGGAGGTTATATTTAAATGAGAAATACCTCCTTAGGAAGTTGTTGCCTAAGAATTCCTGCAGAGGGCAGGATCCCATCCCTGCTGGGGAATGCCTGAGAAGGGCGCCAAAATGTATCCTGTACTCACTGACACACATAGTGTGATGGCACCCACTTTGAGGTTCTATAGTAGTTTGTATCTCTGAATGACAAGAAAGCTCATCAATGAGAGACGTTGCATTTCTTCTGGGGAAGAGCTCCTGGTCTTTAGCGCCCTAACGGCAAGATCCTGAAACACAGATGGAATGTATGTCAGAGATTTGGCTTTTAGGAAAGGAAGGAATCAATTCTCCAAAAAAGAGCTGAATCTTTTCTGGAATCTGAAGCACAGAGTACAGAATCTAGGAAGCTAGAGACTTTGGATCTTTCAGGCGTTAGGGTGCTCTTTGTTCTTGCTACTTGTGAACACTGAATGTTGGCTTTTCAAGCCTTGTCAATTTAGCGTGTGTATTTTCTCTATGAGGAGAATCCTCTTATTTTATATATTTTCCTCCAGTAAATGGGATATTAAGACTCAACAATTTGTAACTCTTTGGGGATCATCTGCCTTTAGAAATACAAGAGTTAACATCCTGAGGTTTTTTTTTTTTCTTTTTTCTTTTTAAAAAAGAACAAAACAAGAGCTAAAGCACACAGAAAAAAATGGCACAAGGCAAAACATAAGCAAAAAAGACTATCACTAACTTTCTTGGTAAAAGTTCAATGTTTTGGGTACTCCTGTAAAAATCCATCCTAAACATACATTTTCCATAACAATGTGTGGTCTCAAGGTCATAAACTGTGACTCTGTCTCCATGATTTTCTAAATCTTCTTTAATCACCAGCCATATATTATTTTGTTTTTGTTTCTCACTTTTTGAATCCTTTTGCATTAGGAGTTGTAATAATATTTGCTGATGTGGATCACTTCATAGAGGGGAGACCTTATTCAGGTGCGCCATCTTAAATACAAGTGAGAAGAGGCACGTTCAAGAATTGTATTGAGTCCTGGAGCTGTGCAGGATGTATTTCCTGAGAACTCATCTGGAGGAATGGCATGTGTGCTGGGGATACTTGGCAGAGTATTTGTTTCTTCTGATTTATTGCAGAAAAAAAAAAACCTTGTTAATTATGATGTGTTTAGAGCCTTCCAAGGTGCTATAAATATAATTCAAGAAATAAAAGTAGGTGAGAAGAAATACAAGATTTTGGAGCTACAAGGGATTTTTCAGCGTTTGCTTTAATCTCTCTCATTTTACAGTGGTCTTAGGGGACTGTGATCAAGAATTCCAATGGCAAAGCTGAGAGTAAGACTTAAAGATAGGTAAACAGCTAAGGAGTTTGTTCATTGACCTAAATTTATAAGTTCTAGCATTTTTTGGTTTTGTTCTTTTTATGTCACCAGGAAAAAGGGAACATGCTCTGTGGAAACATGGAGGAAATGGAGCATTGGTTGAGTAGATATAGAGTTTTGACTTTTTATAAACAGGCTCCCTGATGTTGGCTATCTTTTCTCTTCTCTGGATCTTCTTCTTCTTCTTTTTTTTTTTTTTTTTTTTTTGTCTGTAGAGTAACGAGAGCACAGACTAGCTATGTTGTTCAAAGTCCGATCTTCAGAAATAAAATTTGATAATTTAAAATTGCTTTCTGGCTACTTTTAAGAAAAATAATAATAACATGCTGAAGAGAAAAAAAAAAAGTCCAGGTGGTTTTACAGAAATTATACCATATTAGAGGGAACATGCCTAGATATCCGTGTCAGGAATTTTGAATTAGATCTCATCCCGGCATTGAACTCCTCGTGCCTTTGTAAATTGTTGTGGATGAGGAAAAGGCTTTCAAAAACGGTTTCCTTTCATTGCTTCTTAGGTTTTCAAATAAATTCTACTTGTCCGAAATCCATGCAGTTCCCCTGGGCAGTTGCTGGGTGGCAGCAGAAGTGCTCCAGTGGTAGACTGTGGAACATCAGAATGGCAGAGCTGGAGGCTGCAGTGTTCCCAGGCTCAGTCAGCACTGAATGTGGAGCCCAGGTCCCCACGCAAGTGAGGCATGCAGCTGGAATGGCTGGTAGGGCTAGGGTTGGCAGGCAGGGAGATCCTTGCTTTCCCACTGTTTGTCACTGGCCATGTGAAAAAAGTGGTTAATACAGTAGCCACTACAATGTATTAAATAGCCACTGTGGAGGAGATACTGTATTAGGCTCTTTAAATATGTCATTGTGACTTCAAATATCACCACTATCGGGTGCCATTATGTCTACTTACAGCTGAGGAAACTGAAGCAGAGAAAGATTAACAAACATCCTGAAGGCCATAAAGCTAGCCAGTGCTTTACCTGAGATGAAACACAGATCCGTATGACATCAAAACATTTTTTTTCCTACCATGAGACTACTCAAAATAATGATAATAACAATAATAATAATAAAGCCAGCAGCAAAAATCTAAATCTCATTTCTATTTTTATTCTCACAATACGTTAGCATCCTGGAATCTGCAAGGCCTTTGCTTGCTCATTATTTGATTGGGTACACACACAAACACACACACGCTTTCATAGTGAAGGCAGGAGAGTGGTTGACTTTTAATTTTAAAAAGGAAGAAACTGAGGCCCACTAGAATGTGAAGTCACTTTACTAAAGTCCTTGGGAAATGATGGTGGAGCTGGGTTTCTTGATTCCTAGGTGAGGTAGGGCGTTTTCTACTATACGACAGTGCCTTGAAGGGATGGGTTGCTTTAGACGAATACATGGGCAATCTTCTAAAATCAGTTGGCTCAAAGGTAGAGAAACAGCCCACCTTAGTGCAGAGTTGAGATGGCGTCTAGTCACATGATGGCCTTTGTCTATCAGCACTAGTTGACTCCTGCCTGTGTTTATGATGGTGCCTGTCTCATCTGCAGCTGTTTGCAGAGTCTTGCATATAGTATATGTCTAACTTAAGTTTGCCCACATGCACATAAAGGAACTGTGAATATGTTGCTTCTTTACTGAAGGCCTTCAGTGGGTGCCAACATTCAGACAAATCTTGATAAATGTGCCATAGCAGAAAATAGAAAAGAAAGTAATCTAGATATTTTGGGTATTGTGCATGTGTAAGTTTTACATTGTTTATTTTTGGATAGAATTTACACAAGAACTTCTTCTCAAGTCTTGAATATTTGCATCAGAGGAACTTCTAGAACTAGAAAAGACCTTAGAGAGTTTCTAAGACCCAAAGAGGGAAAGTGACTTACGTAAAGTTAAACACATTTACACAGACATGGACGACTGAGGTATCCTGATCTTTTGGGGAAAAGCATGTGCTTGGGAAAAAAACAAATGTGGATTTGAATCCTGATTCTCATTTATTTGTGTACTTGTGGTATGATGACATGTTAACTTCTCCATAGCTCTAAGTCCGATCTCATCTGTAAAAATAGAGATAAAAACAACACTTTGCTTGGTATCTGGTCAGTCTAAAAGAGTGGGTATATCGAAAAGCCTAATGTGGTGCTTGTGCCCTTTGCCTTTCCTATACGCGCTGGTGCCCCAATCCATTTGTTTTGGATTCTAATGAATTCCTGTGTTTTATAATTTACAGCACAGATGTCCCACATGATATAGGAGTACAACTCAGTTCTTGATGGGAAAAACACAGTGCAATCAATCCCTTTATAATTTATTCACGTCATAGTTTAACCATGTTATAGCATGCTTTTCCCATATGTAATGCAAGCATCTATTATTATATTTGGGATCTGCTTTGACTTGTATTCCTGAACCTGTATAATTAAGTGTTATATTATAGTGGGCTTCACAGCATTGGGTAATGAAAAGAATTCTGGCCTTGTAATCAGCAGAATTTTGTGCCAACTCTGCCAGGACTGGCTGTGTGATTCTAGATGAATTTCCTTTTGAGGCCTCAGTATGATAGTTCAGGTGAACTATAAGGTTCTGATCAGCTTTCAGATTTAATTTGTGTGTATTTTTTTTTCCTACTAATATACATCGAGACTCTTGTTTATTGTGTCTGTAAACTGCTTCTCAGGAAATCTGGGCAAGTCTCATTCTTCAAATCAGCTCAGTAGTAGAAGATTAAGCTGGCTTCCCAACCACAGACCTCTTCTGCCAAGTCCTCTTCTCTTCTTTATCTTTCTTTCTTTCTTTCTTTCTTTCTTTCTTTCTTTCTTTCTTTCTTTCTTTGTCTCTCTTTCTTTCTTTTTTTCTTTCTCTTTCTTTTCTACAGAGGCTCAATACTAAATAGGATCAGTAGGTCCAATAGGCAGCTCAGACAAGGATAGACATTTATAAAGTAGTCCAAGCTACAGAAAGGTGGTGCTAGAGACTCTTCGATTTCTGATGGGGTCTGGGGTCTGTAATGGAATAGCCATAGATTACTAAAGAGGAGACCATCCAAAGCAGGCATTTTCTCTCCAGTGATCCTGACAAGTGGTTATCCAGCCTCTGAAGGCTTCTGGTAAAAGAGAATACACTGCTTCCTGGTCGGCCTCTCTGACTCTGATAGAATCTCGTTAGAATGATCTTTCCCGTGTTGAGGGAAAATCAGCTCCTCTAATCAGCTCCTCTTGAAGCTGTTACTTGTTGGTCCTAGTATTTTATTCTGTAGCTATACAGAATCAAGAATCTATTTATCAATTCAACTACTATTTACTTCCTATTACATGTCAAACACTCCAGAGCTAACATTTTTCTTTTTAAGGGCTTACTGTATGGCTGGAGAGGTAGAAAAGTAAAATCTCAATTCCAGTATGATGTGGCAAGTGCTGCTAGAGTTAAACATGGAAAACTGTGGAGATGCAGAGAAATGCACCTCACTCAGATGAGGAGGCAGGGAAAATACTGCAGAGAGTTTGAAAATCAAAAGTTTTTATGTCATTCCTTCCCATCCTCACTAGGCTAACTGTGTTTAGAGTGTGTGACAGGCAGTGTGACAGGAAGTTGTAGACTCAGGAAACTTGAGTTCTAATCCCAGTTTTGCTGATATTGTCCCTACGTAACATTGGACAAGTTCAATTTATTACCCGTAGTAGAGAATGCAAATAGCATCCTGTCATGTCATTTAGTCTTTGGAATTTCCAGAAAAGCAGTGAATGCACTCATTTGATAGCTCTGGCCCAGTATTTCCTCCTTTATTTCTATTCATCGCTGGTTGGCCTGGAGTTGAAAATCAGTACTTTATTCTCCCTGTGTCTGGGCCTTTATCATGTCTCACTCTACCCCTCTTCCAAGCCATGGGCCTATATTGGTCTGTCCCTTAGCTTGTGCCTGAAATGTTCTCAACAACCATTAAATGAAAAGCATGCTTACAGAAACCCACAGAAATTGTGAATATACACAGGCACATTGGAAGTTGCCCCCAGGTATGTTTCCATTGACCAGGACAACAAAGATGACTAAGGCAGTGTCTGCCCACTCCTATGTGGAAATAATGTTGTATTTGTCTGGAAGCCAGTGAAAAAAAGTATGTTGAAATGGCCTCATGACAGGCTATTTTGTACCCCAACTGCCTTAATACCTCAAATTCTTTATTTTTTAACTTCTCGGACCCCAGATTTTTTTTTTCACTGATCCATGGAGTGATTTTTATAAAAAGGCTAATGACCCTGACCTCAGAGTCTGATGAGCCTGTGAGAAATGGGATAGGCATTACTCCCACCTACTTCAGCCAAGCTCTGATAATTTTCTTAGAGCTAAAATGAAATGAACATTTTGGCTGAGTGGGGTATCTCACTATCATTGGAGGGAAATCTCTTAATGATGGAATATGCAATCTAGTCTCTAGGTCCAGTTACATAAAATATTATTTTTCCTGGATTGGGAAAAATGTAATTGCCATTTGTTCAGCCTGTTTGGATAAAATTTTACAGTCAAAGCCACTCTTTCTTGGGAGTTTTTATATTGTACAGAACTTAAATAAGAACTTAGACTAAAAGGGACGGTGACTTCCCTGATTTTTGGGATTTGAATGACTCTTGTGTGTAGTAGGGTGAGTAGCAATTGAGGATAGGGCCCAGGTAGTAACATTGAGACTTCTCTATGACTCTGGTATCAGAGCATAGGGTTTCTAATGTAATTTCAGTAAACTTTGACCACTGATGCAAATTTTTGCAAAAGAATCTTCAGGATTTGCTACCTTCTCTGTTTTCCCCAGACTGAAAAAGCTGAGGCTTGTCCCTCAACTTGGAAATAGGTATTCCTTACCAATTTAAAAACATTTGAAGATAATCAATTAATTTTGATAACATTTAAAAGCATATGAACAGTTAATTCTTACCTTAAATTGAATTTTGACCTGTGCTTTTTTTTTCTTATAAAAATAAATAAATAAACGAGAATCACTAAGTTTTCCCAAGGGCATTTCTTGATAATGTAATGAATGTGTGTGTGTGTGTGTGTGTGTGTGTGTGTGTGTGTATATGAAGTTATTATTGACTAACAATTGTAATCCACAAAACTATGCATTCATCAAATATTTATTGAGGTTAAGGCACTGCATGTATTTATGTCTTCTGATTGCTCTAAGTAGAAGGGAACAGAATCACCTGCAGTGAAGTCTGAGGCCTTTTTCTTTTTAGCTGAACTTCAAATCAGTCTTCTACTAGACAACTTGACTTAAACAACAAACAGCATACATAAAGTGTTATTTCAATACAGATCCAAACAATCTTAATAGAATAAGCATGCATTGAGCATGAATATGTGTACGTCCCTGTTTTAGATGTTTTAGTCATATAGAGCCAAGCAACACAGTTCCTGCTATAAATACTACATGCTCTAGTAGCAAGGATAAGTCAAGTATATAGACAGCTATATTATAAGGTGCAATAAGGATATGCCAGTGGAGAAGAGTTGACAATAAAGAGAATTCATACAGTTGTGACTGCATCTGGGCAACACAAAGGAAATACTATAAGACAAGACCTTTGGAAGATAGTACCAGGTGGGAAGTTGGGATGTGAAGAAAGGGTTAGAGGGAAAGGCTATTCCAGGGAGAAGGCATAGCAAGAATAAAGCCATATGGTCAGGAAAGAAATTCAGAGAACAGTCAGCAGATGTGGTTTTGCTTGAATATAATGAATGTATCGTGGATGTGATAAAGTTAGAGATGGGGGCAAATAAGAGAGGCTTTGAATGCCAGTGTAAAATGTCTGTATTTTCTTGGTGGCAATAAAGCTACTGTTGTATTTTAAATAGGGAAGTGTATCCATTTTAAATGAGGAAGGGCATCCAATTGTTATTTCACATACACACACACACACACACACACACACACACACAGATTTTGCCGTGTCCTCCATAGGTCCATCACTATGTAAACTGTTGAGGATTCAAAGAAAATAGACAATCTCATACCTCAAAGTCTTCAGTGGGGAAGAGAGGCAAATACAATAATTTTCATAAGTATCGTAGGGATATCTTGTTCAGACACCTAGGGGAATCATAGAAAGCTTCTTAAAGGAAGTGAACCTTAAGCATTGGTTGGTAAAGGGCTTTCTAGATGGAAAAAAAAAATGAGAAGTGCTACTCCAGTAAGACTCTTGAAACAGTACATGTGATGATAACACAAGGAACACTGAGAGGGGAAGACAAGGTAAGGAGGGTGTGAAGGGAGGCCAGTGAGGAGGCTGCCACGATACAATTGGTAAGAGGGAATGAAAGGCTGAACGATGGAAATGGCTGTGAGGATGAAGAGGTGGTGGCCCCCATGGATGTGGCACAACAGCAGATCTTGATTTGGTGCTGGAAGTAGGGGGTTGTGGTTGGAATTGCAGAAGTGGAAGAGCATTTTAAAAAAGTTAAAATGGATAAGATTGGAATTCTGAAGGGGGAAGAAGGATGCCATTAGTAGGCATATGGCAGTCAGGAGAAGCTGGTTTCAAAGGAATTGTGTGACATTTAGTGTTGAGTGACTACTAGAAAGCAGAATAGGCAAATTACCATAAAATTGAGTTGTGAGCAAAAATTCTTGGGCTCTGATGTCATGGTTTTCCTCCTTTTTTTCTCCTGGAAAATTCCAAGTCATAAGACAAGTGCCCAAATATTGCCTCAAGCATACTCTAAAGTACTGATGTCTAAGGGATTTCATTTTAGGAAAAGCTTAATAGATCATGTGTATTAATCATAAAGTGTAAAAACAAGACATTGTTAACAATCCCTAGTCTCTTCCTTGGCTTGGCTCATGGCTGTTCTAAATAATACCTTGGGATTATTTATGATGACAGGTTTGGCATTCTGCTTGGAACATATACATGCCCCCTTAAGCAAGCTGCTTCCTTGGGAAGAGACCAAGAGAGGCAGGGTTTTTCAAAACACCTAATTTTCATTTCTTCCTCCTTTCTTTTTTTTTTAGTTAGTGGGTAAAATGAGTGATTACTGGACAATGTATATTTTTTTAATGACTCCAAATGCTTTCGGGATGAATCATAGTAGCCTCCTCTCTTTGCCGCCTTGTTACTTCATTTCTAACTCCATTTCTGTCTCCACTATAATTGCAGCACTGGGTGAGACGCTGCTCGAGGAGGAATTAGCTGAACTGTGGTGGTTTGGCAACAGAAAGATAGAGAGGAAGTAACATGGAACAGGAGGTCTGTGTGAAATGTGCAGCCATGTGGCTTTCTGCCCAACCAAGGCAGCTTTCCCTACAATTCCCAGCCCTCCAAGGGCTTTTAAAGCATTGAGTGTGCAATGGGGGTAAGTCCGTATGCTGCACTTACTCCAAACATAATTATCAAGCTATAAAGGAGACACCTTAAACACACACATACACACACAACACCTCATACCATAAGATCCCAGGGGAATTTCGAAACCACATACATATTTCAGAAAACAGTAAATTCAAAATAAAGAGAGGAATGGATTTGGGTGGTCTGATAGTTTGGTGGAAAAAAATTCAGTCAATAGGATTAAGTTAAGAATCGGAATAAATACAGCTCTATGCTATTAGAAAAAAGCTTCATTTTTTAAAATGTGTTTTTTCATTTTTGATTCAAGTCTTACCAAATCAAAATGTGTCACTCATCAGATGTTTGCAGTGAACACATGTTTGGACAGTATACAGAATAGAGAAGACTAAATCAAAGTTTAACATCTTGAAGTGCTGAAAGCCAATTAATTAATTAGAAAGATAATTGTTGGAATTATGTATAGGCAACTTAAATCCAAAAAAGAAAATTAATATATTAAGGAGCATGAGAAGCATCAATCCATGAATTCAAATGTATTTTACAGCTTTACGAGTCCAATCCCACATTGTTAGAATCACTATTATGTTAGCTGGCAAGATGGAAACTGGTGCCTGCTTCAACACACTCAAAAATGGGGAACTCACTACCACTTCAGCCAGCCTATTCTGTTTTTAAATAAGATATAGCAGTTACAAACTTCTGTTTTTACAAATCTGATTCATCAGTGCTTCTTTTGCCTCTGAAGCCACATCGAATCCTATTTCTTTGTATCCTTAAACACCTTTCAGATTTGTGAGCATTACATCATTTCCTTTCTCAGGCTTTGTGTTTGCAGGCTGATCAACCCTCTTTCCAGAGGACTTCCACTCCTATTCAGGATGTTAAAGCCTCTGCCACCATGCTCCTTCCACACGCCCTTTGTTGCTTGATTAGGCTTGGTGGCTTTCTTTCCACAATATTCTGCCTTTGTAGAGTTAAAATGATGCTTTGACCCCAAGTCTCAGGAGCAGTGAAGGGCCTGGGTAACCTATTGCCTGGGTCATCAGGTGAATCTTCTCAAGGTGAGCATTTGGGCAGTGGTTGCTTGAGTGCCCTGGGTGGAAAGAGAGCAGCAGGGGTCTACAGGTCAGCAGTCTGGATTCTCACAGGCCTGTGTCTTCTAACCCAGTTCCAAGTACCGGAAGCTGGTGCTGGAAAGCAGATTGCTTTACCTACTGTGAGCAGATTGTGTAACCAGACCCATAATGTCCCTTGTCAGTAATGGGCTAAATGATGCTGTGAACAATGCCAATTTCTATCCATCTCTGTAGTCCGTGTGCTTATTAAATAAGGTTAAATGTGGCATCATGGAGGAAAGAAGGCACTTAGGACTTAGGAAACCTAAACCTAAATTCTTGTTCTGGCAAGTGTCAAGATCTAACATAGCCTCAGTTTCTTCCATCTGAAAACATCTCCTATACTTCTGTGTGTCAAGTATTGTGCCAGAGCTCTATAAACTTTGTCTCTCACATTCAAATCACTGTAATCCAGGTGTCATCATCACCACTTGATAGCCATGTCCTGGAATTTGAAACCGGGTCTGCCTATCTTTCAAATCTGTGATCTTCTTTTCTCTTCCATCACCCCCTTGCTAAAATGAGGCAGAGGGACTAGAACTCGTATATACCCATGTATAATATGCCATTTCCAGTCCCAAGTACTTATGCTCATATTCCTAAGAAGTGTATATATTGCATACAAGAGCAAAACTCCATAAATGAAAACTGTTAAAATGTATTTGACATCAGAGATGTTCTAGTGGTGGAGGTAGGCAAACTTTTTCTCTATAGGACTAGATAGTAAATATAGTAGATTTTATGAACTATACAGTATCTGCTTCAACTGCTAACTCTGATGTTGTAGAGTGAAAGCAACCACAGGCAATGTATAAATGAATGAATACACCAGTGTTCCAATAAATCTTTATTTACAATAACAGGCAATGGGCTTGATTTGGCCAGCAGATCCTAGTTTGCCAACCTTTTCCTCAGAGAGTGGAGAGTTAGAATAGTGGAGAACAACTCTTGGTGGGCCCTGTTCTATCCTGTTCAACTTTCTATGCATGATTCAGTTGAAGGCAGAGATCACCACTGGTAAATCTGCAAATTCCAGGAAATTGAGAATGTTCTCTAATATATGTTATGACATAATTGGGATGCAGAAAGAGGCAACTATGCCCTAGTGCTTAGGATTATTGTCTTTGGAGTCAGGTGGACCTTCATTCAGATTGTAGCTCTGTAATTATCTATTTGACGAAACTAATTTGTGTAAATTATTCAGTCTCTCTAAACCTTATTTTTTCTCATCTGTAAATGGACATAATTTCACCTTTCTCAAGGGTTGTTGTGAGGATTAAATTAGATGATGTATATAAAGTATTTAGAACAACGCTGAACATAGTGAGCTCTCAATGAAAGGGAGTATGAAAAACCTCACTGAATTAGAACAGAAACAAAGGAAAACACCCAGTTTGGAGGAGAAATGGCATAAACTAATTTATCAGGAAGAGGCAGAATACCCTGACTACTAATTCAGGTTGTTTCTAGACACTCATTATCAACGTATAGATTGTGACTTTGGATGAAACAGTACAGGGAGGTAATTTCTTCCCAAATAAGATGTTTATGAAAAGTTATACGGGTGTATGAATGAACGGGAAAACTGAATGTAGTCCTTCAGATCGGCAGAAGAATTAGAGGAAAAGTTAGAATATTTGGTAGATCACGGGTCTTTATCTGGAAAACCTCTGAGCGGGATTGGTAGCCACTTCCCATTATGGTATGGTTGGATAGAATTCCTGCTGTGGAAAAATAAGAGGGATTAGTGATATTAGACTATCTCTTTTGTAGCTCAGGGACTTTTCTGTTAACATATATCTCATATCAGCACCTGTTGTTTAGCCCTGTTGTAAACAACAGGACTAGCACCATAGTGGTTAGTGAAGAGTGTAGAGTGAAAGCAGCCATGGGCAATATATAAGTGAATGAATGCACCTGTGGATATATATAAATGAATGGAAGAATATATATAAATGAATGGACATATGTAAATGAATGGAAGACATTTTAGATGAAGAACTAGGACTTACTGAACATTGACTTCTTTCCATATAGGATAAAATGTTTTTTGTAAGTGTGAGTGTCATGAATGAGACGAGACTCAGTTCATATAACATGTGTATTAATAATAGGAATTGAAAAACTTAGAGCTTTTTTATGCCCCTCTTTCTTACTCTATCTTGTATCTTTCCACTCCTCTAAGCTGCAGCATTAAGACCCATATCTAAAACCTCTCTACATGCATCTAAACAGGACCAATGGAAACCTATGCACATGGAGGCCAACAAGAAGCTTGGGTCTTCTGCTAAAGGGAAGCTGATTGCCATAACAGAAAGAACACAGGACACGAAGACAGATAGCCTGGGTTAAAGCTGTAACCCTACCATTGCTATTTCTATTACCTAAGGCAAATTAATTCACCTCTCTGAGTCTTGGATTTGCTCTGTAATATATGAATGATACTATCTGCATCATAGGGTTGTATTAAAGATTAAGGAATATAATACATGTAGCAGACAGTTTTGATTGCCTACCCAAAAATCACTTATGCCCTTCCCCCATCCTAAGCAGAACCAGTTTTAACTACATATCTATTCTCCTTTGGGAGACCCATGAGATTCAGGAAAGGTGGTCTGCAGCCCCAGGAGAAGAATGATGGCAAGCTGTCCTATGTGTCAGTTAGTGTCTTAGCCATGACTGTATGACCCAATTCAGGCCCAATAACTGACATGTTATAGGACTTGCTGTGAACCAAATGCTGTTAAAATGTCTTTACATACATTAACTCATTTAACACACTATAAGGTAGATACTATTATTCATTTCACAAATGAGGAAGCTAATGAATAGAGAGGTTAAGGAACTGCTTCAAGGAAACACAGCTAATAAATGGTAAAGCAAGGTCCACACCTAGGAGTCTGATCTCAGACTATGTGCTCCTAACCACTGAGCAATATCACTTCCCACAAATGTGAAAATCTCCTAGTAAACTTAAGGAAAACATGTTCTTTATTGATTAAAAAAACGGGAAGAAGTCCTACATTGTTGGGTCTGTATGTGAAACCTGGTACACCTTTAGCCATGTTACTACCCTGAGAAGAACTTCAGTGAAATGTAGAGGACAGCAAAACAGAAAGATGAAAATATTTTTTGTTTAAAAATGTCATTTATGTCCTGAGCCAATCACCCATTGAACTATGTTATTGTGGATACATATGTGTGTGTGTGCATGTGAGTGTGTATAAGAGATATGGAGACATTTTTTATCCTAATTATATGACATATAATTTTGTGAATATAAAATCATAATATAAGAAGTATTTTTTCATCGTTCTAAATTTATAAATCCAAGCTAAAGCTATGGTAAGCTTGTTTTCACAAAGATTGAGCACTAGTTGAGTAAGTAAATTTGTCCTCAATGACTTTACCTTTCTGGTTTGATATGTTTTCCATCTCAAGGCACCTTCATCATTTCTTCTTTTACTCCAAAGTCTAAACCAGCTCCCAGAAAAGACCTTGAGAGACACCCACAAGAGGATTTTATTTTATTTTTTATTTTTTTTTGGAGACAGAGTCTCGCTCTGTCACCCAGGCTGGAGTGCAGTGGCATGATCTCAGCTCACTGCAACCTCTGCCTCCCAGGCTCAAGTAATTCTCATGCCTCAGCTTCCTGAGCAGCTGGGACTACATGTGCCCACCACCACGCCTGGCTAATTTTTTGTATTTTAGTAGAGACGAGGTTTCACCATGTTGCCCAAGGTGGTCTTGAACCCATGAACTCAGGCAATCCACCCACCTTGGCTGAGGTTTTTAAATAGTTGCAAATAGACCGAAAAGGTTTCTTAACCCAGGGCAATGTCAGTAGGCATGATAGTCCTTTCCAAAAAAAAAAGGCAGCAGCATAAGTAGTGGAATCTTAGGCACCAGTGGATAACATGGTGTTATTTTGGGCAGTGGGTCAGCCAGGTGCTCCATAAGTCATATCTTGTAGGCGTTTGTTCTTTCAGCAAGTCAGGCCAGCTCTGGTTGCTACTTCTACATACTCTTCTAACACCTGTATTTGCCTGAACATGCAGTTCAAAAGACAGAGAGAGTGGGGGAGAGGGTATTAAACGTGTATTTTGTGCCTCATTTTTTGTCCCATTTCCTCTTCCATCTCTCTCCTTTTTGTTAATTCTTTCTTCCTCTCTCCCCCTTTTCTCTCTTTCTCTCTTCTCTCTCTGTCTTCTTCTCTCCCTTTCCTCTATTCCTCTCTCTGCCTTTCTTTCATAACTGCTTTAATAAAATGATATTTTCTGTGTTTTCTACACAATGCCTTGTGCATTTCAAGAAATACCTTTCCCATCTCTCTGTTTTGATTACTCTGAACAAGGATACACAGCTGGCCCCTTTTCTTTTCGCGTAAAACCACAATCCACTAAGCAAATCACTGCTTTTCACTTTGCTGGCTGGAGGGAGAAAGGATCAGATAGGCGAGATGAGGATGTGGAAGGGGGGATGGGAAGATAATGACAGATTTGATGATAATTAATATTTTCTGTGTCTGAATAGTGAAAGTCTCATCCAAGTCCCCAGCCAAGCTCAAGTTAAACTCTTAGTGTGTGGGTTTAAGTGCTCTGCAACCTTGCATGCTGGGGCTGGTTTAGACGAAGTGATGCTGTCTATGTGGAATTTTGTGGTTCTTTTTTTATTATCATTACCGAGTAAACCATTCATATCTAAAAAGGAAACTTTAAATCAACCCACTCTCAAGGTGAAATAATGTATTGGGTCTGAGTTACGTAGCCCATAATTTAAATTACCAGAGAGTTTATATATTAATTATTAAAGGTTTTGGAGTTCCTTGACCACTCATTTTCATGTTTACATAAAACCTCAATTATTTGTGCTTCATATTTGTGCCAGTTTTTTAAAGCAATGGTACATCTCAGATTTGATAGACTGGTAATGGTTTTCAGGTTCATTGAAATGACATTCAGCTTCTACCAGAGTTGAGGACTGGAAATGCCTCCTATGTGACTCTCATGTTTTATTCCAGTGTTTCTCTCTAAAAGACAATGTGTTATTTCTTTTACATCAGTAATAGAAATTAAGAAACAAATAAGATTTTCTCTAATATGATTTGTTGGAAATTTTTGATTCTGTGATATCAGAGTGCTTTAATTTTAATAAATGTGTTTTAATAGAGAGTAACTGAATACGTTTAGGATTTACTTACTACGAAATTAACATTTATAGAGGTTCCCTTAAAAATAATATTGGGTGAATCATGAAAGCCCAGAGAAGGTTTTCTGTTGGGGAACGATCAGCAGTGACTGGTCAGTTATTGATCTCATAAACATTTGTTAAAGCTACATGAGGCAAGGGATTATCACCATATCATTTTATTTAATCTTTACGATAATCCTGAAGGTAAAAAATTATTTTCTTCCTTTAAAATCAGAAAAACATGAGGCACGAGGAGATTAAGTTAGTTACTTGTCTAGATCACAGAGCTAGTAACTAGCAGAGCTAGAGTCCAAACCTGAATCGATTGTTAAATAAATCCAAGATCTGGATACAGGCGTTAGCACTTTAAATTTACTTTGCCATTTTTATGTTATTGAAGAGATAAGATGACTGGAGACTTTTCCCTTGGCCTATTACCAGATTGTATGAAAATCAGGGACAGGGCAATGATATTTAACAAAAATGAATGCACCGATGCACCAATATTACAAGGACAGGTATCCTCTTTGGAGACAGAGTCTCACTCTGTCGCCCAGGCTGGAGTGCAGTGGCATGATCTCAGCTCACTGCAACCTCTGCCTCCCAGGCTCAAGCAATTCTCATGCCTCAGCTTCCTGAGCAGCTGAGACTACAGGTGCCCACCACCACACCTGGCTAATTTTTTGTATTTTAGTAGAGACGAGGTTTCACCATGTTGCCCAAGGTGGTCTTGAACTCATGAGCTCAGGCAATCCGCCCACCTTGGCTGGGGTTTTTAAATAGTTGCAAATAGACCGAAAAGGTACAGGTGTCCTCTGTAGTCTCACGTTTCCCAGGTTTGGATAAATGTTTCTCCATTAAAGTTGGGAAGGACATTTTCTGCTTGCATCCCTCCCTGCATTTTTCTTTTCCCTTTTGAAGTCCTCACTTTTGCTTTTTTTAAATTATTATACTTTAAGTTTTAGGGTACATGTGCACAACGTGCAGGTTTGTTACATATGTATACATGTGCCATGATGGTGTGCTGTACCCATTAACTCGTCATTTAACATTAGGTATATCTCCTAATGCTATCCCTCCCCTCTCCCCCGACCCCACAACAGGCCCCGGTGTGTGATGTTCCCCTTCCTGTGTCCATGTGTTCTCATTGTTCAATTCCCACCTATGAGTGAGAACATGCGGTGTTTGGTTTTTTGTCCTTGTGATAGTTTGCTGAGAATGATGGTTTACAGCTTCATCCATGTCCCTACAAAGGACATGAACTCATCCTTTTTTATGGCTGCATAGTATTCCATGGTGTATATGTGCCACATTTTCTTAATCCAGTCTATTGTTGTTGGACATTTGGGTTGGTTCCAAGTCTTTGTTATTGTGAATAGTGCCGTAATAAACATACATGTGCATGTGTCTTTATAGCAGCATGTTTCCTATTTAATAAATGGTGTTGGGAAAACTGGCTAGCCATAAGTAGAAAGCTGAAACTGGATCCCTTCCTTACACCTTATACAAAAACTAATTCAAGATGGATTAAAGACTTAAATGTTAGACCTAAAACCATAAAAACCCTAGAAGAAAACCTAGACAATACCATTCAGGACATAGGCATGGGCAAAGACTTCATGTCTAAAACACCAAAAGCAATGGCAACAAAAGCCAAAATTGACAAATGGGATCTAATTAAACTAAAGAGCTTCTGCACAGCAAAAGAAACTACCATCAGAGTGAACAGGCAACCTACAGAATGGGAGAAAATGTTTGCAATCTACTCATCTGACAAAGGGCTAATATCCAGAATCTACAATGAACTCAAACAGATTTACAAGAAAAAATCAAACAACCCCATCAACAAGTGGGCGAAGGATATGAACAGACACTTCTCAAAAGAAGACATTTATGCAGCCAAAAGACACATGAAAAAATGCTCACTTTTTCTTAAAAATGAACTTCATTATTCTTCTACAATACTAGTTAACACACTGTTGGAAAAGAAAGGTGTTATAAGAAGTTTGGGAAAGTGCTTGGTGGCCTTTCACTTGTGAATCTCTCCTGCCAGGCCCAGGCGAGGAAAGGCGGGCGTAGGCTGCTATGGAGCTCCCCTCAGTGACACTGCACCTGTTCTGTGTGTTTTAGAGATGGAAGGGCCCTTTGAGGACATCTTTTCTGACTCGTTCCATAGAATCACACACATAAAACAAGGTGTTCAGTGCTCCAAGTAAATGAAGGAATACCAGATTGCATAAAGCTAAGTAGATTTCTTACCGATACCTTTCCAGATTATTAGACTAATGTCCATTGTGAATGTCTGAAAGAGCAAAGTGTTTCCTAACATTTTTGATCACAGAGCACTTTCTTCGTAGAGCCTTTTTCACATCAATATTACAGACGTTGTACATAATTTCTTTCTCAGAGTAATTCTTTAAGGTGGGTACTAACTCTGTTTTACCTGAGAATCAAAAAGGCTGATTCACTTGCTCAAGGTCCTACGACTCGAATTGTCCAGTTATATTCAAACTCAAGTCATCCTGACTCCAAAGCCTGTGGTCTTCCCCTTAGACAATTCTGCCTTGTACTGTCTCCATAGAGACTTCTCTCACTTTCCACACATGCTAATTTATTTTTTTTTTCTGAGTACAATGTTTCACTTATAGCAGTTTGTAGTAGACACTTCTGAGGGATGTTGTCTCCCGCATGTTAGTCTTGCCTGAGTGAGGTCCCTGCTCTCAAAGATGGAGCTTCAGAAGTCTTGCTCTGACCCTTCTCTTGACTTAATTTGTACAATTTACCTTCAAGCTCACTCTGCTACAAACATTCTGGCTTCCTCGGTACTTCTTTTAAAAATGCCAAAAAAAATGCTTCTGGTTTCAGCCTTTACATTTGCTGTTCTCTCTGCTTGGAATGCTATTCCCGGTACCACATAATCACTGCCTCTCTTTTTTTAGATCTCAGATCAAATGTCACCTTACCAGAACACTGACTGCCCTATGAAAAACAGGAACTTTCCCACTGCATTAGTCTTGTTGCTTTACTCTGTTTTATTTTTCTTTATATCATATCCTTCTGCCACATAGTATATATTTGTTCATTTCCTTCCTGTCTCCATGCCAGAAGGTGAGCTGTGTGAGAACTGAGATTTGGTTTTGCTCACTGATGCATCCTCTGTTGTCTACAATGATGCCAATCCAGAGTAGGAGCTCAACAAATAGTTGTTGAAGGCAATTAAGTGAATGCATGTTTATTTCATATTACCTCCCACTTCCAGGACATAGGGGCAGATATCTCTCTCAAGCAGGATCAATCAGATTCTCCTGCCTAAGTATTTGGAATTGGGACTGAGAGATACTAGTCAGGATTTGAGAATTGGGACTGGGAGAAGGATGGGAAAACACATAACCCGAGATTTGTAGGCCAGCCACATGCATGTGGAAACAGAGGAATGTCTCTGATCTCTTGTCAAAGAGAGAATAAGGTACAGTTAGTTGCACACAGGAAAGTTCAGGCATAGGTAACCATATGACCAGAGACAGAGAGAGATGAAATGGCAGCAGCCTTCCTGGGTAGCTTTCTACTTTCTTTTTTTTATCTGTTATGAGGCCAGGCTACATTTCTCTGTCAGGTGTTGGGAGGCACTCCTGTATCCTTCTAATGAACTCCTCTTTTTCACTTGGGTCAGCTTGGGTGATTTAATTGTAAGGATTATATAGAGCTGTTGAGATTAACAGAGGCTTATACAGTTGTTGATGATGAATTTCAGGACTGATGGCTCACGGAGGGCAGCAGGGCCTCACCCTCCTTTTGTCTTTCCATTTTGCTGTCTTTTGCCTGAAGACCCTGACATTCATCATGCTTGTCACCGCATAGTTGTAAGATAGCACTGCACCGTGTAGCCTCATTCTGCATTTCAGACAGGAAGAAAGGGAAAAGAAAGGAGGCAAAGAGCTTTCTCCCAGTGAGGCTTTGCCTTTTACAATTGGAGAAAAGGTCTTCCTTGGGGGAGTTCTACCCATCACATTGTCCAGACAATGTTGCATGGTCATCTCTAGGCAGAGGAATCAAGTATTTTGGCTTTATGGATTTCTATATGTGGATGGCAAAAGAAAAAAAAGGTTGCACACACAGTATCCAGTATCTGTTTCTTTCTTTCTTTCTTTTTTTTTGAGACAGAGTCTTGCTCTGTCGCCCGGGCTGGAGTGCAGTGGCGCCATCTGGGCTCACTGCAAGCTCCGCCTCCCGGGTTCACGCCATTCTCCTGCCTCAGCCTCCCGAGTAGCTGGGACTACAGGCACCCGCCACCACACCCGGCTAATTTTTTGTATTTTTAGTAGAGACGGGGTTTCACTGTGTTAGCCAGTATGGTTTCAATCTCCTGACCTCGTGATCTGTGATCTGCCCGCCTCGGGCTCCCAAAGTGCTGGGATTACAGGCATGAGCCACCACGCCCAGCCTACCTGTTTCTTTAAAGATGCTGAGTTAATATTGCCTAGAAGAATCACTGGATTTTTCTAATGATGCTTAAATATTAGCATTTTCAATAAAAAGGCCATTCTTTCAGCAAAACTCAAATGTGTTTATTTTTTGCCTATTTCCCCCCAATTTTAAAGTGTGATTTCTAATGAAAGAATGTTTTAGGTGGGAATTTGGGAAAAGATTGAGAATTGAGTTCTTAATGATGAAATGACTTTATCACCCAACTTTAAAATTGTGAAAATTTTAATTTTAAAATTAAAAAAAAATTTTAAGTTAATAAAATTTAAATTTAAAAAATTTAAATTTTTAACACAAAGTTTATGTCTGAGACAGTGAGAGAGAAAAGAGAGAGACAGGAAAAAGAGAGGAGAGAAAATAAATGTGTGTATATGGTTGTGTGTGTGTGGTTGTGTGTGTGTACACAACCAAAATTTAGCTAAATAATAAAACTAGTTTTCAAAATGTTTAGATTCAGATCAATAATGTAGTTGCTTCACTTTTTAAAAAATGAGTAACATTGTATGTAAAAAGAAGATGCTGCTATTTGTGATAAACTAATATAACAAAGTCTATATAAACTGTTTAGGATTTTTTTCTGCAACGTGTAGTGAGATTGTTGTGAGAAGTAAAAACAAAACTTCAAAGGCCAATGTACATTGCAGGAGAAGAGGAATGAATATTATAGCACATAGGATGACTAAGAAAAGCTATATATTAATACTATTCACCATCTAATTTTGGGATGATATGCTTATTTTTTAAAGGTGCAAACCTGATCAAAATCCTGATCATAAACCAGTAACTGAAGCATATTCAGCTTTGTAAAGGACCTTGGGGCCTTTGCATTCTATCTCTTCTTAACTCCAGCTAACCTTTGATTCCTCTTTCCAATGTCCCCTTTTGCTTTTCTTTTCTCTTCCCACCTCAGTGGGGTGAAAGTTCCTCTAAGCCTAACTCTGGGCAAACAGTATCATTCTGAGCTAAGTTGCAGTTTCAAAACTTTAAATAGACTTCATTATCATGCAGAAGCAAATTAACCTTTGTAAGGGCAGCTTGCTGCAAGGAAGAAAGAAATTACTCAGCTGTTACTGCATCTATCCCAAGCCACTGATTTGTGCCTAATAATGTGAGTTTTGAAAATAATCAGCCTAAGATGGTTTTGCAAGATTCCAGCTTGTTATGAGGTAACTGAGTTTATGGGTGCCTGTATCTGTATGTGAGCCTTTCCTCCCCAAAAGCATTTATGGAAAATTTTATCATGTGTCACTCACCGATGTACTGTGTATTAGAGGGTAAGTCTAAGAGAGTAAAAAACCTGGGCTGAAAAAAGCTGATTGGACCTTTAGCTTGTCTGATCACTGAGTGATGGGAAACACATTGCACCTGCACTTCTTCCCCATAGCTGTCTCCACCTGTATACCCTACAGGCATTTCAGACTCATCATCTTTCCCCTATATCTTGCTTCCTTAAAAACCTGCTTCTCTTCTGTAGGTCTTTATTTATGAGGATGGCCTCATTATCTTCCCAATTATGCAGGCTTAAAAAATCAGTCATTTTTCACTTCTTTCTCCCCCCGACCCCAAATCTAATCAGGTTGTCAAATTCAATCAAGTCAGTCTTTGCCACATTTCTCAAACCTAACTCTTTCTGTTCCTACTGTCATGATCTTACTTTGGGTTTTTTTTTTTCTCTTGCTTCAATGATTTTGATGTTTTCCTGATTGTGATTCTATGTTGTGGTTAAGAGCTGAGATTCTGGAGACCTGCTGCACCTGCTTAAGTTCAGGCTGAATCACTTGTCAACTACGTAGTCTCTGAAATGTCATTTAAATTATCTTTCTTTTGGTTTCTTCACCTGTAAAATGGGGATGATGATAGTTTTTACTTCAGAAAATTGTGAGAATTAATTGAGACTACTTCTTTAACGTGCCTAATACAGCAGCACTAGGTAAATATTAAGTACTATGAGATTATTGTATCACTCTACTTTCAGTCTTACCAGTCTTTCAATCTATTCAATTTAAATCTATCAGATTACCTTATTAAAATGCCATGCTGATCAACCTATATCTTTGCTCAGATTTTTGCCCATGATGCCCTATTTTCTACCTATGCTTTATAAATGGTATTACAGAAAATCTCAGGTAACAGAGTTGTGATAGCTACTACAAGAAGCCACAGGATAAACATTCCATATCTACCTGAAGCCTAAATTTAATCAATTAAATGGTGTACATTTTCAGATATTGCTTTTATGTTAAAATCAACCAATGTAAATGAAATGCAATAGGAAACATAATTATATGGTTTTAATGATAAAACAATTGCAAATAAATTTTGTGTTTATGGCAAGTGGTCATGGCTCTATGGCAGTGGGAGTGCTCTACTGGCAAAATATGAGAAGCAGTAACGTGCAGCTTCATAGCCTGACTTATAAGACCTTTGCATTATGGTCCTAATCTACTTTCCTATTCTATCTATTTCTAGATTTCACTTATACAAATCATGACCTTGCCAAATCAGACACGTTGATTTTTCCCATATATGTCCCATCCTTCCTCTGCCAGTTAATTAACTTACATGGTTCCCTCCTTTTACCTGTTCTAAACCACTTAACACCTCCTCCCAACACTCACACACTCATGTCTACATTCATCCATGTCTTAAAGCCCACGTTTCAGCAATGAATCGATAGAGTATAATAAAGAGAAATATGGAAGATGACTTGATGATATCTTTTGTTGAGCACATTAACATAGAAAGCTTTGTCTTAACCCCTGTTAGGAATAAATAGAAGAAACAGATACGTTTTCCATCGATGAAATCAGCAATTAAGTGGCAGCTTTTATTAAGGGGCTACTGGTTTCCTTTGAAAGGAATAACATTTTATGAAGGAAAAAGTCTCTGAATGTTTCCAGGGCAGAGAAGTTTGGCCGTGTTTTACTGTGGACTATTGCAGGTGTAGAAGAAGATGTTTAGGAGGAGGCTATTTTGAAAAAGCTTTGCAGATGTCTTTTGAATGATGCAGGCTGAGACCCTCTCATAATAGTGAGTACAGGTGCTGATGTTGGGGAGTGATTTGAAAAGTTAACAGGATGGGAAAGTTTTCTAAGATTGTGTGACTGAATCCTGAGACAGTTGTAGTTTAGTTGAAAAATCTTTAGGTAGACCCATTTCTTTTTGTTGTTGTTGAGATGGAGTCTCGCTCTGTCGCCCAGGCTGGAGTGCAGTGGCACAATCTTGGCCCACTGCAAGCTCCGCCTCCCAGGTTCACACCATTCTCTTGCCTCAGCCTCCCGAGTAGCTGGGACTACAGGCGCCCGCCACCATGCCCAGCTAATTTTTTGTATTTTTAGTAGAGACGGGGTTTCACCATGTTAGCCAGGATGGTCTCTATCTCCTGACCCCGTGATCCGCCCGCCTCAGCCTCCCAAAGTGCTGGGATTACAGGTGTGAGCCACCGCACCCGGCCGGTAGACCCATTTCTAAACCTAGGTCTGGCTTCAACAAATTATGGGACCTTAGGGAAATTGTCTTTCTGAATCATAGTTTCACCCATCTAACCAAACAGAAATAATAATGGGGATATGAGGACTAAATGAGGTGATCTGTTTGTATGTAAAAATACTTTGTGTATTTTAATGGAGTTTCTTTTATCTCTGAAATGGAGATAATAATATAGCTCTTCATAGGGTGATTCTGAGGATTAAATGAGAAAGCCATGCAATGCATTTACAAGGTGTTTGAAACTATGGTGCCAAAGGGAATAAGTATTAGCCATCATTATTATCATCACTGTTACTATTTATGTGTCACACCAATGAATGGATATGATACTATTATGGTAGCATTTTGGTGTCAGTTTTGACACTAATTTATGATTTAGGGGACTAAAGAGATAGTATTGTTATGCTTTTAACCCCATGACATTTCTTAATCTGAGAAGCCAAGTCCTTGTTTTAGTGATCTTGCCAATTATGTTTTATTTGCATAGTGCTTTGTTTATTGCAGAAAGCTTTGACAAATATTTATCTCATTATCTCCTGAAAACAACCCTGATCATTAAGCAGGGCAACACTGACCCACCAACTGGGAGATGAACAAACTGAAGCTGGGAGCATTGTGTTTTGGCCAGTGTCACATAGAAAGTTGGTGATGGTTACAGTGGGCTCCTCTGGCTGCTACTGCAGAGACATCCCAGAGCTCTGGGTAGGCTTCTACTTATCAATGGCTGACATTTCAGGTGAGCTCTGGGAGGACAGGTACTAAAACACAAATGTCTTCTAATTCTCCAGAGGCCAAGCAGCATTCAAGCACATAGTAGGATTTGAAAACTACTTTTTGAATTCACTTTTTAAACAATTTGAAAACATCTTCTGTGTTATTTCTTGATGATTCTAAATATAGCAATAGGATGTAATCTGTTTTAAAACTTTTTTGCAGCATCAGTATAGGAACTCTAAAAAAGGCAGTTAAAACTTCTGCAGTTGCGGTATTTACACAGAATAGTAACAGTGATTATCTCTGGGTGGTGGGATTAAATGTAATTTTCTGAAGTTTTTGCTTTTTTTTTTTTTTTTTTTTGCTTATCTGCACTTTCTACCTGTTTTTTCCCTCCCATTAAATTTTATGTAAAAATAGTAATTACATTAGGTTATCAACAGTACCACCCTTTGGAGCTAATGAATGTATTTTCCACATACTATTTTGGTGACCTTGAACAACTGCTTTGCCTCTCTGTTTTCAGTTTCCCTGTCTATGAAATGGAATAATAATAATAACACACAGCTAATAGGGCTGTGGGGAGATTAACAGAAATAACAGAAGGATCCTGGCATGTGATAGGTGCTCAATTAATATACGGCTACCACTACTCTTAACCTCTTCTTCCCTGCCCTTCAAACTTATAGTAATTTGAGGCTAGAAAACAATTTCAGGGGTGGCTTTAACTTCTTTATGGAATAAGCCATACACACTTGCAGAAAACAACTGAGCAAAAGCTTTAAGGTGACAAGTTATCATAAATCTCAATTCTTTCCCACACATCCCTTAGTGACTGGCTCTTACAAGATTTTGTTATTAAATACTACCTGGCAATGAGCAGAGATGGCTGACCAGATTATCCTACAAGGAAGGCTAGGAAGCATTGTTTAAAAAGGTGTCCTTGGAGGTGAGGGGATGGATGAGAGGGGCCTCTGCAGGGTGCATTGGGCTGCTTTCTGAGACAGGCCAAAATTCAGGCATACTGGTGTCCCACATGTGCTTGTTTTGGCCCTTGTTTGGATCACTCTGCTTAATAGGAACCAGCAACCTCCGTTTCAGAGCTTGGGCTCAGTTTAGGCAGCTCTCTAATTGGTTTATGTCATTCATTAGGCATTTCTTTTCTTTAAAGTTGGCAACTTGATGCCAGATTGTGGGGAGAGATTCCGTACCACCCATGTCTGTTTTGTTGTTCCCCAGGTTATAAATGAGATGATGTGGAGGCTCTTCTGGCAGTGTCCTTAGCTTGGCTCCCAATTTCAACACTGTTAGAGTCCTGCTCTGTTTGGACTGGAGGCTCTCCCCTCCCACTTCCACTGTCACACACCAGGAACTATGCTGGTGCAATGTGCCTGCAGGGCTAGCCACTTTCTTCTTTCCTACTGCACCGAAAACTAAGGGCTTCCTGATCTGGGACCTGGATTACGAAAGGCTCTCTCACCCCTGAAGAGGGATTGCCAGAGGGTAGATGGGGAAAGGTGTGGCAGGAAAGGGAGCAAAAAGTGCCAAGGATAGGTTTCCTACCCCACAGATTCCTCAAGCTCAGCAGGCTCAGGAATAGACTCATTTCCCCTCCCACCAAACTTGCACTGACTGTTCTGGTTAAGGGCACCAGTGTCTTCTCACTCATCACGGATGAAAACCTCAGGACCACAAAATAGAAAGGTACATGGTGCAATTTTTCAAAGATATTTCCATCTAAAGATGAAGGTTCTATTATCTTTGACTCACAAGTCTATCTCCTCCCTTTTATTCTCTTTGTCACTTCCCTGTTTCAGGTCCTCACAGTTCCTCCACACAGAGGCTCCTAACTGTTCTCCCCTACTTTTACTCTCCAAAATCCATCTTGTCTGTCAAGTTCTGACCATTTAATCATCACAAGTCAAAGCCATGGCCCAGTTCATATCTCTTCCCTTATTAAAAGCTTGCTTCAGTCTGCAATTGTTTGCAAGATAAACTCCTGAACCTAGTTTCCAATATCTTCTACTACCTGTCTGCAATCTATCTGTCCAACCTTTTGGCCTGTTTCCCTATGAACACTAAGTTTGAGCCACACTGGAACATTCAACACGTACCTTTTCTTCTGTGTATACTATATGAAGGGCTAAGAAAAAAGCATAGTTGGATATATAAAACATGTGAATGTCTCATTAGCCTACTTTTCTCACCAGATGGTTATGCCCATAGGAAACTGACTGGTGATTTTGAAAATTGAAGTTTAAATTTCTGGAGAATGATAAAAGGGAAGAGATTAGGAATCGAGTACTTGGATACCATGTCACCTCTGCAGTGATATGGAAGATCCTATGGGGAAGTGGGGGAGGAAAAGCCAGCTTTTTCTTGGAGCCAATTCCAAATTATATAATAACCAGATTTATGGCACAATATTGCCATATAAATCATATATAATGGTATAATTTGTGCTTGGGGCCCACTTTGCTTCTTGAGTGAAAGAAAATGAGCAAAGTTTGAACTGGAATGATCAATTAACTTTACTGAAACACTCATTAGTCTACAAGATTTCTGTGGGAGGCTTACCTGTAAAAAAATGCTACCAGCTCCCCAGCTCCACTGTGTCCCCTTTAGAGAGGTGGTAAGTGGGGTGTGTATCACAGGGGGAAATACACAGGTCTTGATTCAAATAGACCAAAGACAATACTTCAGCAATTTAAAATAGGTTCTTTGAACATTAATTTCCTCATAAATATAGCAAACACTAGCTATAAGATTTCTATAATATTTGAAGACAATGAGTGTGAAGACGCGTAGACCATGTTCCCTTTTCTGTGTCACCTTTAATTACACAACCCTTACAGTTACACACACACACACACACACACAGCGCGCAAGCAGGAAGAAACTGGTTAAATTTTTTTTTTTATTACACTCTAAGTTCTAGGGTACATGTGCACAACGTGCAGGTTTGTTACATATGTATACATGTGCCATGTTGGTGTGCTGCACCCATTAACTCCTCATTTACGTAAGCTTTAGGACAATACTAATTATTTACCTCACCTAGGATGAGAAGTAGAAAAACTCCAACACTTTCCCACATTCACGGCTTTGTTTTATGTGCTTCTATGTGGAATAATCTTTCTCCAATCTTTGAATGACCATTTCTCATTATACTTTTTCATGCCCTGGTTAAATCGCCAATTCTTTCAAAATTGACTCATCCTCAAATCAGATGTGGAATCTGCCCTCTGTAATGAGAGCTTCTCCCCTCAGTTCTCAGTTTTCTCCTGTCTTTTTTAGGACCCATATCTTTCCTAGTAGACTGTGAGCAACCTGAATGCAGAGGCATTTCCTTGTTCGTCTTTGATCAACGATGCCAAGGCTGTGTTGTGAACACAGTTCAGCTCAGTACACATTTGTGGAATGAATAATGTTGTTGCTAAGTTAGAGTTCAGTACTTTACATCTTTTAAACTACATGGTCTCTGTGGCTTTAAATTAGATTCATTTTGTTTAGTATTCATTAGTTAACATAAACGCTATTGGGTACTACTCAGATTGCAAAAAAAAAAAAAAAAAGGCCTTGGTCTCTTTGACCCTTAAATTATTGTGAAGGAGTCGCTTTAATATTCAGAGACTCATTTCTTCTCTGCTCTCTGTAGAAATGTGTGGGGATGTGGTAGTTGAAAGCTTCATTTGTATCCCAAGCATCTTTAGGGGATTGTATGTACGTGCACATTTTAATTTAAATGATTGGAAGTTCTCAAGGGTGCGTGATGTTTTACTAGACATAATGCAGGATTAATTAAAGACCGTGCTCAAACTTTGTCTGTCTGGCTCTTACAGTATTTTGGATAATGCTTACAATGCAAATAGAATTAATTAGCCACATAGTGAAATGTTTTGCCACATCCTAATTATGTTGTGGGGAAAGATGATTTACTTAGTTTCATTTTAAAATGATACTTTAAAAAAAACACAAAAACATTTAGGCTATTTCTTTAGCCTTGACCAGGATAGGAGTTTGTGTTTTTGTTTCTTGGTTTGTTTACCTGTTTGGGGCTTTATCTCCCTTAATTCAAGAGCTATTTCTAAAACGGAGGTATACTTCATGATGAGTTGGTAAGTCAATGCTGGTTTTACCAGGATAGAACAAACTCAATGTATTTTGCTTTTGCCTGGAGCATTTAGCCTAAATAAGTCATCAGGAGAGTTTGTTCTCTGCCTCACAGTTTCTGATCAAAATCTTCTTTGTGAAGGATCAGGTGCCAAAGATGGAATTTAACTGTGAGCTGTATTTTCCATGCCTAATTTCTTCAAAAGTTAATTTGAAAAACCAACTCTTTGCAATGTAGTTTCGCAGAAGCAGGTATGAAAAAGCTTAGAAATTAGAAATTATATTTGATGGTAAATTTTAGGTGAGTCAGCAATGTGGTAAATCACCAACACAGCTAATGTTGCTGTTGGCTAAATTGCAGATATACAGACAATTACAATTATATAAGGATATATACAATTATACACAGACATACACAATTATGTGTAGATCTGTATATCTGTATATGGATGAACAGAAGGAGGGTGTTTCATGGCATATTCCATAGTGATTGGATCACTGTTGTAGTTTTGTTTCCCTTTTATGGCCACATACTTTAATAAGGACATTGGAAAACTAGAAATAAGGACATTGGAAAACTAGAACATGTTCAGAAGAAGGTGAAGCAATTGGCTGGTGAAGCAATTTTGACCTTGTCAAAAGAGGAGTGGTTGAAGAACTAGGTGTCTGTTGTAGTTGCTGTTGCTTTTTAAAATAAATAAATGGAGAGTGACAGGGAGATTATATGATAAAAATGTTGCATCACTGTAAACATTTGAATAATCTTCAAACAAACCTTATACTAGTCTGTTTTCTTAATAAAAATATTTTTTGAAGACTTAAGTTTTATAACTCCACTAAATGATAGAAACAGTGTCTGAGTTGCAGCCTTTGGGTGCCTTTCATCACGATTCACTGATAAACCCTCTTCTTCTTCTTCTTTTTTTTTTTTTTCTGAAGCAGGATTTCACTCCCATAACCCAGGCAGAAGTACAGTGGTGTCATCTCAGCTCGCTGCAACCTCTGCCTCTTGGGTTCAAGTGATTCTCACACCTCAACCTCACGAGTAGCTGGGACTACAGGCGTGCGCCACCAAGCCCGGCTAATTTTTGTATTTTTAGTAGAGACTGGGTTTCACTATGTCAGCCAAGCTGGTCTCGAACTCCTGACCTCAAGTGATCTGCCTGCCTCATCATCCCAAAGTGCTGGGATTACAGGCATGAGCCACCATGCCCGGCCACTGATAAGCCCTCTTCTGCTTAGATTCCTGTCTTGCAATCTGGTAAAAATGACCATGCCTTTCACTTCTCATTCGATACTCATGCCCTAAGTACATACTTTAGATGACCCTTCTTTTGATCCCTTTCTAGCTGTGCCCATCCCCACAGCCTGAGGAGCCCTCAGGGCCAAGGATATTTGCCAATCCGGATCCCATACTGCTCCTCCCACTCCCTCTGACTACTTGTTCTTAGGTGGGGTTAGGATCACCTGGGAGCTCATTAGATGTACAGAGTCCAGAATTTCAGGCCCACTCCAGACCAGCTGGATCAGATTCTGGATTTTAAGAAAACCCCAGGTGATTCAGATGCTCATTAGAGTTTCTCAAGCATTGTTCTAAACCATGCTCTAAGTGTCTGAAAACCTAAAACTTTTTACCTGACAGCCCTACCTCTGCTTGCAGGGCTTGTGCGAGTTTTACCAATGGGGCTGTCCTTCAAAAGCATATCGTGCTGCCAATGGACATAGACATAGGGCTGAGGGGTGACCAAGAACTGACTATTTGGGAAGAGGACTCGTGTATGGAACTTGGGAACATGGGGCTGGTTGTTCTCACTCATGTATGCAAAGCCTGATACACTAAGGGACAGAACACTAGGACTGGGAGAAATGGAGGGAGGATCCCAGGTCTCCGTCTGAACTATCGCTCTGGGCCTGGGTGGAAATGCAAAGCTCTGTGGTAGAAGTAAATCTTCAATAAAAACAAAATCATAAAACCCCAAACTCATATGTATGCAAAGCAATATTATTGCAACACGAAGATAAATCAAAAACTTCAAGTAAAACTTAACTCACTTACCCCAAAGCAAATATACACTGTGGAATGTAGGTGAATCAGCTCTATTTCAGGAAACATTGGAATTTCTTGACTTTGTACATAGCTTAGTATTTTACACCATTTTCCTTCTTTGCCCGCCTAAATTTCTGATTTGACAGGTTGTGATGGGAGCCAAAAAAGCTAGCAGGAATGTAAAATAACTCAGAAAATTATTTTCTTGTGATTTGCTTTGCAGGGTTCTGTTAAAGTGCTTTAAACCAGTGATGAGACAGACCCTTTAGGTAACAGTCTTGCACTAGCTCTGCTGAGTATGTCTCCTGTCTCTATTTTTCAGAGGAGGAAACATACTGAGTGTTAAAGTGACTTCTCCAAGGTCACATAGTAATGCTGGTGCTGAGATTTGAACTCAGATCTGCATCCTCTGACCTCTAAGACTTCTTTTAGTACATCAAAGTACTTCATCAGTAGCATGGGATTTTTGTTGTCTGAGTTTCACCTGTGCTCGGTAGAATATACTCACTTTGGCAGGGAACGGGCCACAGAATACCCAACCCTTGCTCAACAGTTTGAATGATTCATGAGGGCCATAACCTAGAGAGTGTGTGTGTGGAAAACCTAGAGGGTATGTGTGTGGGAGTTTGCTTTGTCATATAACTTACTGTATGAAATATCATAAACTTCTTCAGGAAATGTCATGAGCTGAAAGAGAAAACAAATGAGTGTATCACGTATCTTCTCTTGAAATTTGTTCCATTTCAAATTCCTCCAAAAGGGGGGAAAGCAGAGCCTTCTGTACACACCACCCTCTTGGGCAGACCCGTGGTTTCCTCAAGGGCCATGAGAGCTGGGCCAGAAGTTTGTGTTAACTGGTTTAACTGTCTGTGTATGTGTTCCAGACCATCTACTCCTAACCTCTCTTGAGAGGAAATGGAAACAGGAGATTTAGAAAAATGGTTTTGTTTTTTATTTTCTGAGAATTTTTTTTTTTTTAGTTATTCTGTGCATGTTGAAACTTGTTTTTTTAGGGTGCTCAAAAGTACTTCCTCTTAAGAGGGGAGACAAAAATTTACACAAACCTGAGGCCAGTGATTTGCCAAATGTACCAATTTATAATGAAGGGAGTTGCCTCAAAATGTTTCCTTTATTGAGTAGCATTTTTCTTGGTAGCTTTGTAAGAGAAGCTCTTCCGTCTACCTGGCAACCTCTTGGCACAGAAAGCCTTCAATATAGATGTGACATGCCAGCATCTGCAGCAAAACACTTTCAAAGCAAGCCATATACTATATGCATGCAAACGTACAACTCTTTCTATCCTGGGCATTTCTCAAAATGTCTGTTACATACCCCTCAAAATTGATGAAGGATTTCTCTCATCTCCCTCAAACAAACAAGAAACACTTTAAAATCTCATTTTTAAACAGTACAACTCAGAAATATAGACTAATGAAAAACTAAAGCAGCTGGAGCCAGATCACTCTGCTCTGGGGAATGGGCATTTTTGTTTTATTTTGAGTTGTGTATTTTATTTTATTTTTTTACAGTAAAGATCATGGGTCTACTCATGTCCAACCTATTTGACCATGAACTGCAAAATGGATATCATGGGGGCCACGAACATGATTTAGACATCGACCCTATTCTTGATCAGCTCACAGTTCATTTGATGATGTAACATTAGTATATAGAATAATTTCATATCGATGAAGTTATCACAAATGTTTTAAGACAGGCTCAGCAAGTTGAATGGTTTGGTTGGAGCTGTGAGGGGTTGTGGTTTTGGATACTGGAAATGCATGCTAGAATTCTACTCAAAAGGCCTTGCGTATCTGGCTGAGAAAGTGTTTCTGAATTTGGTGGGCAACTGGAAGCCACTGTAGTTTTCTGAGCTGGTTGGAGTGGCACTATGGAGCAAGGTAGAGAGTAGATTAGTTTAGGTGAAGAGAGACCACACATAAAAAAGTGAACTCTAGAATGATAATCTCCATGTATGCTTACTGGGAAAACAAACAATTCGTTGGCATAAATGCTTCTTTTCTTCATTGTTCTGTATAGCCATAGGATACCGTGGGATTATCAGGGGATGTGGAATCAAGAGACCTAAAATCTAGTGCCTGATCTAGCACCTACTACTTAATGTCTTTAGACCTCACTTTCTTCATCTGTAAAACAGAGATTATAAAACTATCTTGTGAGCTCGTGGTAAGAACTAGACATAATGTAAGTAGACGTCTTAGCGCATTGCCTGGAACATTTAGGCCTCACTCTTAAGACAGATGATACATCTTAAATATGCAGGTTATCATTTCCATGTAAAAATAATACATGCTCATTATGGAAAGCAGGAATTTTTAAAGAAGAAAAGAGTTGTGTCAATAGTGTTAAAGTTCTATTGTGTCTTTTTCAATCCTGTTATATGCTTCCCACTCAGGTTTAGTGCCAGGGTATTGAACTGGAAAGAAAAGCAGGCTTAATGTTATCCTTCTTAAGATTTTACTCTTCCTCTTGCCAGATTTGCTTTGCTGTTTGTAGGAAGAAGAACCAGAGCTAGACCAGATAAGATCCAGATCCCTACATCTGGCTCTTCACTTCCATCACTGAAGACATATTCCTGGTCCAGACCTAGAATCTGAGCACTGTTGGGAGTAGGCAACTTCTGCCAGCAATGCCAATAAATGTCCCCTTTGTTAACCAGCCCTCAGATATCCTCAACATTCCTACTTTACCAGTAGAGCTCATGGCTCTTGACCAGAAATCCAGGTCAGAGTTCTATCTCTGGGTCAGAAATATCTGGTTGTAAATCCTGGCTTTCACTAGCTCTGTGCCTTTAGAATTTTCATAATTCCTTTCTAATTTTCGGGTATCAACAATTTACGAAGAACAATGAGATAATGGATGATAAAATATTTGTGTGCTGGGCACGGTGGCTCATGCCTGTAATCCCAGCACTTTGGGAGGCTGAGACACGCAGATCATGAGGTCGGGAGATCGAGACTATCCTGGCTAACACAGTGAAACCCTGTCTCTACTAAAAATACAAAAAAATTAGCCAGATGTGGTGTCACATGCCTGTAGTCCCAGCTACTCAAGAGGCTGAGGCAGGAGAATCACTTGAACCTGGGAGGGAGAGGTTGCAGTGAGCCAAGATTGTGCCACTGCACTCCAGCCTGGGTGACAGAGTGAGACTCCATCTCAAAAAAAAAAAAAAAAAAAAAAAAAAGTTTGTGTTCTGTAAGACACTTTCCAGCTAGCAAATATTGAATGCCTAGTAGGCACTGTTAGAGGCTTCACATTTTAAATTATATTTAACACTTTATAGTATGTTTTTGAGAAAAATACAACTAATTCCACTTAACAGAAAATTAAGGTGCGGCAAGATTGGTAAACCTGCTACTCAGTGAAGTGGCAACCATCATTGAATCTGTTGAAGATAAAGGTTATATTTCATATAATGTTATCCTCCTATTTTTTTCTTCTTCTGCCATTATCACCATTACCACCCAATCTTTGATTTTATCCTCTTTTGTGTTTGCCTCTAGTTTTCTTAATGACACCCAGCAGGAGGCTGACAGACAGCAAGGCCCAGCCCCACTCTTGGCCTGGAGACCAAGGAGGGCATCCAGCTTAGCCACGGGTTCCATTCACCTCTGAACACACTATGCCTCTTCGTTCTCTAGTTTTGCATCTGGCAGTTAGAGACAAATTTTTTCAGTTAATTAAACCACACCCTACTGACTCCTCAGTGACTCCTCCCTAGCTTCCATGTTAGGATCAGACTGCTCCGGACCATGCACTTTTCTGTTTAATCACAGCACCCTCCCCTGCAACCTCTACCAATTTCTGTAGATGTCTTCTGGACTGTCTGACTTCACCCTGCTTGCTCACATGTAGCTCAACTGGACATAAATACAATCACCACAAACATACGAATTGTGGCACATAGCACATATAACATTTTTCTTATGTGGATCTTTGTTCTTATGATTTCTTGTCTTCAATGTACTTAATGCTATTTTCTCATCAAAAGCCTTATATCCATCAACCCCCAGCTAAAAGGCCCCCTAGTTTATAAAATCATTAGGCTGCTCTGAGTTTCTGGAAGGCTTGTTTTATATCTTTCGAGGTCCTTGCATGCACTTGGTACAAAGTGAAAGATCAGTAAAGATGTATTGAATGAATGAAGCCTTTTTTGGTACCTTTAACTATGAGAGATTGTTCCTTCTTCTGAATCCTCATCGCAATTGTACCCGGAGCAATTTCCCTGGACTTTATGGAGGATTTCTATGAAGGATTTACTTAAAATGTTCCCACTTAAATTAATTGTTCAATATCAAGGGAGTTATACCCTAAAAGGTTTGAAGGATGGATCAGGGTGTGAGGCTCCATGTACAGAATATGACAACGCCAGTGTCTGCCAAAGTATGACTCTAGCAATGACAACATTTCATGTCATCCTCATCAGTGGAAAGAAAGTTATCACTTTTAATCCTAGGATGACATTTGTTTCTTTCTGACAGACATGGACTCCAAATAGGCCATTTAGATGCTCACAACTTAAAGTAGCATCCAGTTTCTTCTCCTTTGTTCAAAAGTTATTTATTGTCAACTTCATTGGATTAGCTTTCCATTTAAATGGCATCTGAGAAAACACAGCTTTTTCTAATAGCTTGTTGCATTTTCCTTAGAATAAATGGCCTGAGAAAGAGGATATTTTTATCATTTGCTCATGACCCCAATAATAGTATGTTCCTAATTTCCCCGTCAATAGGAGTTTCGAAAAACAAATTAGAAAAAGAGCAGCTAAAGTCAGGAATGTTGATAGCAGCAAGAAATGGCAGCCTGATGATGATGGAGGAGACAGCTGACATAAGAACCAATAAACTTAGCAGTCAAGAATCTTTTAGAGCTTTAGGCAAATAGTCTGACTCTTCATATACAACAGCTGGCTTTCATAAAGGGAAGCAGTATAGGAAAGTATTATAAGGGTTTTGAGTATTAATTTGGGTAACATTTAGATTTCAGTCTATATTTGGTGAATTTAAGGAGTCAAGGACACAGGACATAAATGATGAATAATAACTCCCTTCTAGGTCTTAAAATCTGGGGTTTTTTTTTTTGATAACTTTCATTAAGTAATTAAAAATAGCTATTTTTAGTATAATCTGTTTAAGAAAATAAGTATATAAGTTTGAGAGTGACTTTCATCCAAATTAATTCACTGAGGAAAAATACTTCTCTGTATTATTTAAGTGAAATCCAAAGGTTGGTAATCCTCTGCTCTGATGGATCAGATATGTTAGGTTTGTGTAGAGTTGGAGTGTCCTCTAGACACTATCTAATCCAGTGCCTTCTTTATTTTATAAGGAGGGAATTGGCACATCCAGAAAAGTGCCCAGTCTAAACCACAGAGAAAGTGACTATAAATGCAAGGATTTGAACATTTTTTTTTTGACTACCAGTCCACGGAGCTTACTACCATAACATGTAACACTCTAAAAATGAAATAATATGACATTCAAATTGACAGGCATCCTAACTTGGTCTGTAAACTCATTCATTCACCTTCATTAAACAACAATTCATTAAGTGGTTTCTATGTACCTGGCACTGTAAGCAGCCATGTTTATTTTAGCATAAATATTTACTGCACAAACACACATATATTCCAACATTGTGAGTCATGAAATCTTAGGTTGGACCTTTAGTTTGGAAACTTTGTCTTCCTCTCTTCAGCCATGAACATGACCACCTCTAGGACAAGCACATTTAAAGTTTCCCAAGCAGATAAACATCTCTTTTAAGAACTTTCCGTTTGGGAGATTCCGTGAGCATTTTTGGTAACCCTTTTTATAATTATTCACTCTCGCTTGATCTAAATTCTGCTCTTGATTTAACCTCAAGTCTTTTCTTCTGCAGGTTAAGATCACTTTTTTTCACCTTTTAGGAGAGGAATGTTCAGGTCTTAGTATCCTTCTGAGAATGTCTCATATTCATTAAGTGATCCCTTGGGTTAACTCTTGTTTTTTTTTGTCTAACCAGCATAACACAAATTATTCTGGTCTTTCAGCATAGATCTTAATTTATTGGGGGTAGAAAAGGATCTTATAAATGATCTAGTTTTAACTACCTAATATTACAGATGGATCCCCGGAGCCCGGAGAAGTAAAAGGTTCAAATTACCCAGTTGAATAGTGGCAGATCCATCTCTCGAACCCAGGCCTTCTAATTCTCACTCAAGGTTTTTACAATGGCACCACAGTGCCCCTGAATCTGTTTTTTATGAACATTGCCGATCTGCTTTATTTATTGCTTACCTCTGCCTCAAGTAATATAACCCATACAATTTCTTGGTTACCCTTGCCAGTAAGTGGTTAATCTCACTGAGCTAAAGGCCCTGGAAACTTCTGGGAGGGAGCCAGGTGAGCAAAGAGAGCAGATAAAGGCAGCACCTGCCGATGGGTTTGGAACAGCCTGGGGACATGGAGAGAATGTAAACACATTCTGCAAATCTTATTGTCTGACTCTGTGCCAGCGTCTTTTGGGTTCTTGTCATGGAAAATATTTCCTCTGAGGTCATTCAATGAGCAAAGGAGCATTGAATACCCTCCAGGGTGCCAACTCTGTCCCGCTTTTGTCCAGATTAAATAAGCAAGAGACTAACATTTCATGGGCCTAGAAGGCTGCCTTTCAACAATACATGCTCTAAGGTAGGGGGAAAGGAGACATTAAGAAAATAGATCATGTTGTTCTGAGTTGCTCTCTCCCCCTCTCCCGCCCGCCTCCTCCCACTCACAGCCTCCCTCTGTTTGCTCACCCATACTTACAAGCACACGCCCAGCGTTTAGAGCAAGAGTTAATGTCTGTGCTTCCTCATAAATCTCGGTTTGGTGCCTCGAGCTATGTTTTTAATTCTGTGGTGGAACTTTGAGATTTGAGATGAGTAGAAAGGAGGGGCAGCTGATGGAGGTAATAATGAAAGCTGCCATCTCTCCTTCTAGGGAGCTAGGTGTCCTCATTCGGTTTTGCTAACAGGTAGGTCAGTGTCTTAACAGAGACTCTTTGGAGGACGGGGTAGAAAGAGAGTGAGAAGTCCAGGGAGAGGAAGCCAGCTGTGTTGCCCTATGCAAGAGGACATGTGGCTTCTCTCTGAAGAAAGGAGAATGCACGGAATGAGTGTATTAACTCAGACTGAGGACTGACTGGCATATTTTCTAGCTCAGCTAAAAACGACTTAGAGGAGAGGAGTCCTTCCTGTCAAAAATAATTTATTCTCTTACAAAGTCGATTATCGAAGAATGTTTTTCCTTCTTCCAACCTGCAGCCACTTTTTGTGTTGTTAAGCCATATTGGTTTTTCATGACTGTGTGCTTTGCCGCTAGTATGAGCAGTTTCTGCTGTATAAAACTCACCCCTTCAGCATGTCTTTGCTTTTTTGTGTGTAGAAAGCAAAACTTCTATTGGTCTGCTATGATGATTTAAAGTAGTAATTGCTCTGGTCTTCTATCCTGCCAACAACGGTGTTTGAGTAGAATTCTGAATCTGAGTCACCGAGTGAAACATGTAATTAACATGACTAAAGTAAGAACTATGATCTTTGAAAACTCTAGTCTCAGTTACATATCTATAAAATCAAAGAATTGGAAACTGACCTCTCCAAAAGGCCTTCCAACTCAGATAGTTTAGAATCCTAAACATCCATGACTATTACAAACCTTCTTCCGCCAAGTCCTTATGGGACACTTCCCCTGCCTCTGCCTCTTTCTGGGAGGCTTTGGAACTTATTAGAAGTAAAGAGTACATTGTCCTTCTTACTTCCACTACTGTGGGAATGGAGGCCAGATCCAGCTGGTTTCCTTGAGGATAGAAAGTGGGAATAATTGGAATAAGTGATCCTCTCTTTCTGAAATGAGACTTGCAAGTTTCTATTTGTGCTTTTTGAGGTCTGGGAACAGATTGATAGTAAAATCGGCTCATAGATTGTCAGATCATGGGCTTACAGAGTTCAGGCACTGAGTCTTATTCACTTCTCTATACCCTGCATAGAGAATGTGCTAAGAAAATGGTGGAATTGAAAATAGAGAACTTTGGAATGTTTTAGAGGATCAGCTCTGAGGTGATTTAAAAGATTACTTTTAACCCATCAGAAAATACAGTTAAGAAGTTAGGCTTATTCAGACTGAAGAAAAGAGAATTGAAGAGCTTATTTAAGCTATCTGAATGGAAGTTTTTCCGATGGATTTAGATTCAAGTAGAAATCTTACACATGAAAACATTGATGGAAAGCAGAAGCTGACACATAAGAAGCATCCTTGGACCCAGACACAGGTGGAAGAAGAGGTATCAATAGGTGAAGACAAGCATAAAACATCCCAATGCTTCCTCTGTGCTAGGGATTTGCTTTTCTGGTTTTGTTTATGTCCAGTGATTCTGGTGTTTTCCCTCTCCCTGCCCCTTTTTCAAAATTACATTTCACTAGTGGTTCTTGACTTGATGATCTGATTAAATCTGGTCATATTCTTTAACTTATTTCCAGTAACTACATCTATGTCTTCAAAAGTAGCTCAAAATTACTATATGGGTTAAATAAAATAAAAAATATAAGATCTCTAACAGTACAGAGTGGGTAGCATGGTACGTAGTAGACACTCAATATATGCTAGTGGGACAGTGCCTTATAGAAACAAAACTTTTATCATCCATTATCCTCTTGTTTTTCACAAAATTATTGTGACTTAAAGATCAGAAAGGTGGTGTGAAATGCCCAAAGACACAGAGCTAGTGAAAGTCATGATTTATACCGAGTATAATTTCAGAAAGAAAATTTCCAAATATTTATTTGCTTGATAATTTGGTGTTGGCAACCTTTACTTAGGACTTTAATTAACCCATCATAGCAGCTCAGTGAGAAAGACCCAGTCTTCTTCTTCTTTTTTTTTTTGAGACAGAGTCTCGCTCTGTTGCCCAGGCTGAAGTGCAGTGGCATGATCTTGGCTCACTGCAACCGCTGCCTCCTGGGCTCAAGCGATTCTCCTGCCTTGGTCTCCCAAGTAGCTGGGATTACAGGCTCCCACCACCACACCCGGCTAATTTTTGTATTTTTAGTAGAGACGGGAGTTTCACCAAGTTGGCCAGGCTGGTCTCCACCTCCTGACCTCAGGTGATCCACCCACCTCGGCCTCCCAAAGTGCTGGGATTACAGGCGTGAGTCACCGCACCTGGCCAAAGACCCAGTCTTCTTACCCTGACAACTTAGCTTGTTTGTAATTGTCTCCTTCACATCCAGTGCTTTCTTGTTTTCCTATAGTCTCAAAATTGCTCATATTGAGTATATTTAAGAATGCATAGTTTGTTTTGAGACAGAGGTTTTCTTCTGATAACTGACTGGGATCCCTAGCAGGCTTTTTTCACCCGTGAATGATGACAGCCTCCTCAGAGCAATTCTTTTAACTTTGTGTCTATTGGAAATAAGGCTATGTTATGCAATAGCAGGGCTTTAGCTTTGAATATATTTTGTAGCCTTAGCCCAGGATGTGAAAAGACCCCTGAATGAGGTCTCAGGAAACCAGGACTCTTGCCAGTTCATCCCTGTCTTGTAGTGATGCTTTGGGAAAGTTCTGGTACTTTCTGAGTCTCAGTTTTTTCCATCTACAGAAAGGAAGCCCTGGGCTATAGCTTCCAAGAGCCCTGCTAGCTCTGACATTCTACAGTTTATAAACCTTATCTGCATTTCCACTGAGAAATAGCTGATTTGTGCTTTTACATGTTTGTAAAATGTTGTGGTAGGTCCTGAAAGCCTCTTGGAATGATAGGATAGTACTTGGTGTGACCTTTGCAGCAGAGGACTTGTTCTGCTCAGTGGGGCTAATTAGATGCTTCTGAACTAGAGAATTCATACCCCAAGACTGCTAATGGTTGTTGTATGTCCCCAACCAGATGATCGTTACTGACATCATGACCATAGCTGCCTACACTATTCACACAGCGTGACTGAGGTTGTGCAATGTCTCAATACAGAGATTCTAAAGAACAGATGAGGAAGTCATATTTTTTTCTAAATATGGGAAGACATATTCAGAAGATTCAGAAAGAGAAATGATTCAGATTCAGATTCAGAAAGAAATTCAGAAAGAGAAATAAGCTTGCCCATAGTCACGCAATGTTAAGTGTCAAAACCGAGACTGTATCACGGGACTCCCGGCCATCCAGCTCACTGCACTTTTACTCCACTCTGTCACCTCCCAGGATTTCTTTCATGTGAGTACGTTACTATTAAATAAAGTATTTCTGGTCATAAAGGCATCTGCAGTCTCCACGATTGTTCTAATGGTGTTTGACAAAAGAGAAGATGATCGTCTTTCATAGCACTGTGATACTGACAGCTTTGCTGGATGGCCTGAGAAGCCCCACCCTTGGAGAGATAACTTAGCTTCAGATTAATCTTCCTAGTTTTCACCTCTGGAGCTCAGGAAAGAAGGTTGGCTGAACTTGTATATTTGGAAGGATACTATATCTCTGAGACAGATCCTTGTTAGAGTCAAATTGACTGGTTATTTAGAAATAGGGTCCCTCTTGAATTTGATGCTCAAACTTCATTTGAGGTTTCCCTAAGGTAAAAGAATATAATAAGAATGTACTTATTAGGCAAGCTCTCTTGGCAGATTTTCATCCCCTTTGGATAAAAGCAAAATTGCACCCAGCACATAAATTGACACGTGAAGCAGTAAATAATTCCATTGTGCAAGTTGTTTTAATGGACTCAATCCAGAATGCTCCATTAACCAGCACTCATAGAATATTCATTGAGTTTAGAGTTTATTGTCAGGCCAGAAAAAAAGGTGCTGGGGGATAATAAATGCCAGTACACCAGCTGAGAAGGAGAGGGAGAAAGAAAACTTTAGAGGTATATTTTTCTTCCATTTTTCTATTCTTCTCAATATTTTTCTTTCCTCTGTCTTTTTTTTCCCCTATATTCTTTTTTTTTTTTTTCATTTTTCTTCTTGGGCAAAGGATTAAGTACAAAAAAAAGTTGGGTGTCAGTTTTCAAATATAATCATCAAAAATCTGAGAACTGGCCAGCAGAATGTTTCAGGGACTTTTCTTACTTTCCTTTTGTGAGAAAAGTTCAGGTATTAACCAGTTGGGGAGCGGAGTGTTATATGCATTTGTGTGAAATTGTGCTTATACAATCTCCACATGGATAAACATTCAGAAACCATAACAGCATTCCCGAAGGAATCCTTCCTTAATACAGGAAGTGACAGTTTTGTGAAGGCACCACAATTAAGCTCTGGTTTTTCATTCCAGAAATCCCAGGATTTAATTTTTAGACAAAATGAGACATCCGTGATGTTCCATAGGGCTGTTTAGAATTACAGGCAACTTAGTTTCCAAGCTTGTCGAATGCAAGGCACCTGAGTTTAGCTTAACCTCCGGGCATCTCTTTGCATTCAGAGATATTATCTAAAATCACAAATCATAAATTCTGATGGACACATGCAAAAGAGGCCTCAGAAACACGGTTTTGTTATTCAATGTGGCCACACTCCTCTGCCATGGGTTCTCTCCCTGTTCTCTCAAGCTTACTTTCTTTTGCTCTGCACTTAGGTTTACCAAATGACCAGGCCTGGGCTATGCCAGAGTGGCTTCCTCCCACATCTTGTGGATTAAGACTGTGAACTTAACAGGAAGGGACAGGCACAGTCTTTCTACAAGCTTTGACATGTTTGTTGCTGCAATTTCACTGAATGGAATGTGTGCAGAAAATACAGGACAATGAGATTCAGAATCTGAAGTCGCAGAGCATTTTGAATTGGTCAGCATCCGCCTCAAAAATCATGTATGTTCTACCATTAGAGAAGTCCCATGTCTTTTCTCAGTCAGTTATTGCTTCTGTGGAAACTGTCATTGTCATGGCAGCTCCTTTCTTCTTGAAACTGTCTCCCACCTGAACTGTTCTGTTACTGTTCACCTCTTTGATACCTCCTCTCTTTGTCTTTTAGTTCTTACCATCAGAATCTTGGTGTGACATCAATATCCGTATTTCCAGCTCTGGCCACTGTTCTGAGTGTCAGACTCACATTTCCAAGTAGGCGTTTCCCATATAGAATTCCTCCAAACACCTTGAATTTCCTATTTTTAAAACAAAATTCACCTTTTTCTTCTCACCCCCTAAAATCCTTTGAACAGTTTAACTAGTTGGGAGTTAATATGAAGGCTGACTGATGTATTACATTCTATTTTTTGGTTTTTTTTTTGGAAATGGAAATGACTAATCTAATGGCAAACCCCTTTCTTGTAGGAGACAAGGAGAAGGCCTTAGGATCTACTGGGGGAGTCCGGAGGAGCAGTCCCTTCTGTCCCGCTGGAACCCATGGTCCACTGAAGTTCCTTATGCTACTTTCACTGAGCATCCTATGAAATACACCAGTGAGAAATTCCTTGAAATTTGCAAGGTAGGAGGCATCTTGGGTATTACTCTTAGATTAGCTTTGTTGCTGGAGCTATGTGCTTCTAGGAACGTGTACTCCTAAACAAAACATAAAATAAAATAAAATAAAATAAAATAAAACCAGCAATTTATATAGACAAAAACAGTAATAGGTTTATAGACTTTTTTTAGTAGTCAAGCTGTTTTTATATGTATATTTACATATAAATATACATATATACATATATGTACATATATACACATATATACACATATGTACATATATGTATATATACACACACATATATATATAACATGCTGCTTTCCCCTTGCTAATTGCATGCATTGCCTACAGGGTGTATATACTTTCCCACATATAATCACATTCTAATTATTTTATTCAGGGAAGTGTGGAATAGTATAAAGCATAGTTCGATGCGGTTCTATGGTCATGCTTGATTAAGTCACTTCTCTTTCTGAGCCTTGGTAGTCTCACCTCTAAAATGAAGACAATGAGCATTGCCTTTCCTCCCAACCTCACTGGACCGTTATAAGGTTAAATAGAATGATGTGTGTATAAATACTCCATGAAGTGTAAAGCTATTCACAATTTCTTTGTCTTTAAATTTCATCTCATCAAGCAGATATTAGACTCATTTCTAAAGGGAACAGTTTTCTATTATTCTTTCACCTCCCCCAGGTATCTTAAGCAGTACGGAGGCATTCTAAGTAGTCAAGAAGGAAAACAGTTGGAGCTGAAAATGCAGTGAAAGATCAAACTTTATATTTTCAATAAAACCAAATATACACATGAGTGCGCTTATAGACCTAGAAATTCTCACCTTCTCCGTCCTTTTTATGTTTACTTTTATATTCTGTCATTCATTTCAGAATATTACAATTCTTTATTTGCTATGAATTCAAAACTTGGCAATCTGCATCTAAAGACTTTCTGTGGTTGATGGCATATATTACGTTTCTTGCATTAAACATACCTATTCATGCAAGTGTAAATATATATGTATGTGTGTGAAAATATTTTAACTTGATAGGTCCTGGGGATTTTAAAAAGAATTTGAAGCAACATGTATTTGATTACAGGCTAGATGGAGTCTTCATTCCCCCGTGATACGTAGATGAAATGACCTTGAATCACATTACTCTCCCATGAAAAGTCAATGTTCCTCTCAAGAATTATGCAAATGTCCTCAGGGATTTATAGTGTCATGGTTTCCCTCAGGCTCCAAGCTATTATTGACACTAAACTAGCTTGGTATATGGATCATGTTGCCACTCTTTATGGGACACTCCTATTTCAAATTTCTCAACCCAAGCGTCAACATCAGCCCCTAGCCTGACTCTTTACCACAGAAAGCCAACAAAACAAAACAACCAATAAGAACAACCTAACACCTATTTGAAGGCAAGAATATGAGAATAGACTCACCAAGGGCTTCAGGGGGACAGAGTGGGAGTTTGCATCATGCTCTTGCCCTGAACTTCAAATGCAGTATCAGACTTCTGTGTTTCTAGAAGTTCTTATTAATAATAACACATTAATGCATTGTTCCATAATCTTCAAACTCTGTTTCAAAAATTATTATTAACAATGCAGAACACTTTATGTTTCTTTCTTTCTTTCTTTCTTTTTTTTTTTTTTGAGATGGAGTCTCACTCTGTTGCCCAGGCTGGAGTGCAGTGGCACAATCTTGGCTCACTGCAAGCTCCACCTCCCAGGTTCACATCATTCTCCTGCCTCAGCCTCCTGAGTAACTGGGACTACAGGCGCCCGAAAACATCTGTTAATCCAAGTTAAAGAGCTTAATAACCTATTTTCCCAAAGACATTTTCCTGCTTTAAAGGACATCTGGTTCCGACCATTAAAATAATATGTATTTTTGAATTAATAGTAATTATACTTTATTGTAAATCAAAATAAATACTAACTGCCTTAGTTGGTACATCCATCATTTCCTGGGCCAAGTCTTCTCTTATTCCTCATACCTTGTGCATTAGATGGTTATTCCCTGAATGCCTCTTGCAGGAAGAAGTTCAGCGTGAGGAATTAAAGAACAAGTTTTATAAACTGCAGAGAAATAACACTGTCACATTCTAACATCTGATTGTGCTTTATCTTATTCTGTTATATATAAATACAATCAAATAATGCAAAAATAAAGATGAAAAGTAAAATATCAAAGAGGGTATGGAATATTATTTTCCAAATACCCACAAATGGAATTAATAGATTAGAGCATTGGATTTTGCCCTAGCATTCCCAGTAGCAAAGGCTGAATAGGAAATTGATGTTCATGTAGCTCTTGCTGGATGGAAGTAAGAATAGCAGGTGAGAGGCACGTGCACACACACATGAACATGATAGACAGTGAGTTGTTTGGTTGACTTTCAGCCAATCAAACTACTTTGTAGATCTGTTAAGTGTATTTCCTTTAAGGCTTTTCTCCTTAAATTATTATTCCAAAGCTTTTTCTCTTTTTTTTTTTTCCTTTAGCAATAGTCTGGCACTTTCATTTGCCAAGCCATTTCTTATTCAAAGGCCACCCAAAGTCCCAGCTCTCTAGGAAAACAAATGATCTCCATCTGGAATGTGAGAGGATGAGTACTTTGATCCAGGTTTTTGTGTCTTATTTTCTCTTTTGTTGTTGGTTTTTATGTCACAATATTATTTATGTTTAGGACATTTTCCAAGATTGGCTTTGATTAAGACCCAGTTATATTAATGTAAAAGAATAAATAAGAAGAAAGATAATTTGGGAGATCTAGAATTTTTTTATGTTAATATTTTGGCAAAAACATGAGATTTTAAAAGGGTTTAATAAACTGGTTTTTCCATCTCTCTGATGAATGAAATAGGAAAAAAGTAGAATATGGGGAAAATGCATAACTAAATCAAAAACTGAAGCAATTTAATTCAGTTTAAGAAAACTATTGTCTCACGGGGAGGGAATAACATAGAGCTGAATTATGCAGTCAACACTTTTAAATTATTTACAATCTAATGGAACAAATTATTATTTTAAAATACATGAAAATATTCAAACTTATTCTTACCCAGAGTCATTTCTTCTACTGTATCTAGAATCTCTTTATTCAAGAGATTTTCTAACACCAACGAAATGCAGTTATTATGATTGTTGCTGAGGATACCAACAGAAATGAGACAAGGTTCTTGCCTTTGTGGAAGGCAGTGCTTAACAGAGGAGGCAGATAAAAATGCAAATATTTTTAAGAGTTCTAATTAACTGAAACTGAAGTTTGGATCAAGCAAAAAGGAGTAGAGGTACATAAGACTATGCAGAAGGTTCTTAGATAAAGAGTAATTTGGTTTAACTGGAGTTTAATGTTACATAGTCCCCACTATAGTTATAATGGCTTAGATAATAGATATAAGAGCCTAAACTAAGTTCGGAGCAATAAGAAGGGAGAGAAGATGAGGAGATTTTAAGTTATTCAAGAGAGAGAGTTAATGAAAGCAAGTAACTGACAGGATATTGAAGATGATGAAGAAGTCAAAGATGACAAGGTTTCAGGATTAGGTAGATGGTGATTCCATTAATTTGATTGAAGAAAACTGGAAAAAGTAGGTTTAGGGACTCAGCTTACGACATGTTGGATTTGAAACATGTTGCGTTTCTATAGGACTTGGGGTAGGGTTGGTTGTCAGGCAGTTAGAAGTTTAGGTCTGAAGCTCAGTACAGAAAGCTGAACTGGTGATATAGGTTTGAGATTACACAACATTGGGCCAAAGCTGAGTGGTCGTGGGGCTGATGGGTTAGGAAGGTACCCAAAGAAAGAGTATTAATGGATATAATTACGTTCAAATTAAAGTTTACGCTATGTCTAAGTCTGTTAACATTTATTGATAATATTGCTGTAAAGTTTATACAATGCTATGTCAAAATATACTATTCCCATCTCACTAACTCTGTACCACTTCCACATCTGGCAAATATGGTGGTCAAGTGGCCTTTTTCCAGACAGTCTTGCTTATCTCCCTGCTTCACCAAACTTTTCCAATCTGTTCATATACATACTTTGTGTTATTCATATAAAACAATGTGAAAATATAAAATAAAATAGTAGCTTTTTGGCACTGCTTTTAATATTATGAGACATAAAAAGTATCTAGTATACTATTATATAATTATACTTTATATCTATTGATTACAATTTGAATACTATTTTCATGTAATTCAACTAATAAACCCCCTGTAAGATAAGGATAGGTGTCTTTGTTTTAAAAATGAGAACACTTGAGCCATGCGTGGTGGTGGCCTATGCCTGTAATCCCAGTGACTCAGGAGGCTAAGGTGGGAGGATTGCTTGAGGCCAGAAGTTCAAGACCAGCCTAGGCAACAGAGTAAGACCATGTCTTTAAAAAAACTTAATAAAATAAGTTAATGAGACATGGTGGCAGTGTACCAGTATTCCCATTCCAGTTACCTATAATCCCAGCTACTTGGAAGGCTGAGGCAGGAGGACTGCTTAAGCCCAGGAGTTCGAGTCTGCAGTGCAAGTCTGCAGTGAGCTGTGATTATACCACTGCACTCCAACCTAGATGACAGAGCAAGATTTTGTCTCTTTAAAAAAAAATGAGGACAGTTATTCACAGGGATTAAGTGACTGAAATCATACAATAATAGTTCTATGTTATACCCAGTTTCCTAATATTCAGGGAAATGGGTATAAGCCTGAAAGAATTGTGTGTGTGTGTGTGTGTGTGTGTGTGTGTGTAAGGAGGGGGTGAGAAAGAGAGAGACTATGTGTACATTTGTATTAATTGATGTGATATGGTATAATATTGTATCTCAAAACCTGGCTCAATTATCCTGAATTATTTCATCCACTTTGTATTTGCAACTTGTAGCCTTACCTTTTCTTTTTTAACCATCGCTTTGCTGGGTTCTTAGAGTATGCAGAGAGTACTGCTGGGAAGGACGAGTACTGAACCCAGAACTGATGAATAGCAGTGAATGCATTATGAGTGCCCTACAACCATCATGATCTACAGACCAACCACTTGTACTCTTTTCTTATATTTCTATCCATCTTTTCAAGGGGATCATGCAAATGAACCAATGTTTTAGCAATTAAATTTAACTTTATATTCTTAGCCCTTTGTTTGCCTTTTACATCAATTCAACAAATATTCATTGAGTACTTACCTGGTAGTGACCATTACATGATGAGCAATATTCTGGATTACCAAGAAGAATAAAACTGATTTTGCCCTACAGATACTTATGGCATAGGGAGAGGAGGCAGGAAAGACTTTCACAAATTATAATTTAAAGTACTAAGATTGTAAATAGGGGGAGCCCAGAAGTGGGAACAGATAAGTCCAAAAGTTAACAAGTCTGATGACATTTGATATGAAACTCAAGGTATGGGTGATTTAAGCACCAAAGAAGGTGGGAAAAGACATTTTAACTAGAGGAAACATGCTTAAAAGCTGCAAATTACAAAGGTATACAAAATGTTCTCCAATAAAGACTAATTCAGTTTAGCTAAGTTTAAAGTGCACGTGTGTGTGTGCACATACGTGCATGTGTTCAGAGAGGAGGGTTGGGGGATGGGATAGGATGAGGATGGAAATTGCGATGGGTAGAAACCTCTCTTGTGCAAGAAAAAAGAAGCTACTGCCTCTTCTTATTTGTCTCTACACACTTGAATTTATAGTCACAGGGTCTCTATAAGGATAATTTCAGGAAAAATGTGCAAGGATGATATATACAGTCTGTCCAGCAGTGTGACTTCTCAAGTGATTTCAAGTACTGGATATTGGACGGACATGCTTGCCCTCTATGACAGGAGACTTCCTTCCATACACAGGGAAGCTGAAACCTGTAGCCTGCAGGCTTGGAAAACCAGCTCAACTGAGGAATGTGGGCCTACAGGCATGAAACCTGGTCTCTTTACCCAGTGTAAACAGGAAGCCAGTGATGGTTGTAATAAGGAAAACTGAGACTCCAGGCAATGAACTGTTGGCAGACAGCACCTAAAGCAAACCTGTGGACCAGGCACTCGGCTGGTAACTAATTGGTGGAAAGTCAAGAATAATACGACGTTCCCCCTGCCCCCACCACACACACTGCCATACTTTATCCTAACCAACACACAGCCCCTGTGTAACTGGAGTTGTTAAAACCTGACCATCTGTATTTGGGACTGAAATAAAAGAGAGAGCCAGAGGTGGGTGCATAAAAGCTTTTAGGGAAAAGTATGTGGCTGGTGGCATTCATATCAGATGACATAGCGTTCCTGTCACATAGATTTAGTTCAGGTGCTTGAAATGCTCAAGAGCCAGCTCGGGGACTTGGCCTTTCGTCTGTCTCTCCTTCAATGCACTGCTTGTCACCCTGCTTGTCTTTCTGTAACCATGCCCTCCCCTGGCTTTGAAGGGGCTCCTAGAAATGACTGGAAATGAAGTCCATCTGACTCCAATGAAATGCCAAATTCATTGAGTATGAAATAGTGCCAACTTTTACTTTCCAGCACTTTGATTTTTGGTCTACAGAGGATTCTCAAGAAATGAAGTTTATGATGAAGCCTGAGGAAGCATTCAATAATCCAACTGGACAATATTTACTGATCTATGAAAAAGCATCCTGATGATCCAGAGTGTTGCAATAGAATTGTTGAGATGAATTATACTTTGATTTTTAAGAGATCATGGTTTGGTAATGATGATGAGGATGATGTCAGTGATGATTAAGCAGTTATTACTTATTGATTCCTGGCAACAAGCTTCCTTTATGGCCTTTGCAATATAACTCCAAGTTTCAGGCTCATCTCATTCGCTTTCCTAATCCTTTATATAATATGTGAGCACACAAGTGCATGTATGTGCACACGTCCATTCACAGCATGTATACAAACACTTTATTTCACTTAATCTTTACAACTACCTGATAAGTTTGATACTATTAATATTCTTATTTTATGGCAAAGGAACTATACAATTCAGAGAGGTTGGATAACTTGCCCAAAGTCACACAGCTATGTGAGTATCATAGTTCCAACTTAAGACCAGCTCTGCCTGATCCTATACTTCCTCTAGTTCAGTGGTCCTCAAGAGAGGGTGATTTTGCCCATGGGGGACATATGACAATGTCCCAGTGTCCCAATGAGATATTATTGGTTGTCATATCAAATGTATACTTACAAAGGTATACTTACAAAGGTATACAAAATGTTCTCCGATAACAACTAATTCAGTTTAGCTAAGTTTAAAGTGCACTTGTGTGTGTGCACATACATGCATGTGTTCAGAAAGGAGGGTTGGGGGATGGGATAAGATGAGGATGGAAATTACGATGGGTAGAAACCTCTCTTGTGCAAGAAAAAAGAAGCTACTGCCTCTTCTTATTTGTCTCTACACACTTGAATTTATAGTCACAGGGTCTCTATCAGGATAATTCCAGGAAAAAAATGTGCAAGGATGATATATACAGTCTGTCCAGCAGTGTGACTTCTCAAGTGATTTCAAGTACTGGGTATTGGACAGGCGTGCCCTCTATGACAGGAGACTTCCTTCCATACATAGGGAGGTATCTGTCTGGTGTCTGGTGGGTGGAGGTTAGGGAGGCTGCTTAACATCCTAACATGCAGAAGACATCCTCTCCCATAGCAAAGATTGTCTGGCCTAAAATAGCAATAGTCCCAAGGTGAAGAAACTTTGGTTTAGCTGTACAGACAGCCACATCTGTGACTCTACTTCATAGAAAACCAGATGAAATATTTGAGTGGAGGTATAGGTATAGGAAAAACATAAGAGAAAAAAAGGTCAACTTTTCCCTTGAGTTTGTGGGAAGGCATTGTGGAAGATACAGGATTTAAGCCTGGTTTTGAGAGATGTGTTGGAGAGTCGGCACTATAGATCTTTTTGGATTAAATCATTGATTGCCAGAGCTGAAGTTTCCTAGGCAAGTGATTTTCATTTAAAAAGAAGTAAAATCTTACTTGGAACTCAAATATATAAAACTGATGATAAAAATAGAGCAGCTCTGATGTGATTGAAGAGACTAAAATAAGTTACCTGCTTGGCTTTTGGCTTTTTGTTGACATCCTCTCCTCAAAGCCTCAGGTACCTGTTGTCCCAACATTAGTCACGTAGCACTTCCTTTCTTTTCAAAAGAATTTCGATTTGGATGATAAATTATATGTACCCACCCAATCTGTGAAGAGATCTAGTGTTCTAAAGAACATGGTTTAAAAATTAATGAATGTAATATTTTCTCCCTTTTGCAAATGAGGAACATTAATTCTTCCCTAAATATCAGAATTTTAAAACTAAATTTTCTAAAAATTAGAATGTTATAATCCTGCTCATAACAGCAATGTTATAAAGAGAGGACTTCAGGAGTTAAGTCAGGAGACCTGAGTCCAAGCCCTTGCCCAATCATTTACTAGTTATTTGGTATTGGGTAGATCCCTGTAACATTTAGATCCTCAGTTTACCTACCAGATCCCCTCTACATTGCCCACAGTGCCTAGTATCTTATCCAACAAGAATTTCCTGAATTTAATTCCTACTCTCTGTCCCATATCCTGTCATGTTTAGGCTATTAACTTACTTCACTTTATGAATATCATTCTTGACTTTTGGGTCTGTGATTATTATTATGAAAAATTTATAGACATGGACTTTTTATCTGTATATTTCTTCATGGTCCCAGATTCTATATCCAGTTGCCTACTGAAAATCTGTAAGAGGATTTCTGGTGAGATAACTCAAACCACATGTCTGCAACAAAATCCTCCATCCCTGTATCTTACCATTTCCAATCTGTACCTCTCCTAGGCTTTCTCAACTCAATAATAATATCGCCATCTACCCAGTTGCTCAGGCTAAAAATCTGGGTGTCATTTTTTTTCCTTCTCTTTTCTTCATCCCTAAATTCAATCACACCAACAAATTCCTTGGCTCGACCCCCCTGCCCCCCAAATCCCTAATTTAACCAGTTCTTATGGTCTCCACTGCTGCACTGTCCAAGCCACCATCGTATCTTGCCTGGACTCCTGAAGTGAATTCCAAGCTCATCTTGTCTTCCTGCTTCCATTCTTAGCCCTAACAGCATTCTAGTTTTGACTCCACACAGTAGCTAGGATTATTATTATTTTTAAAATAACAGCATACAACATTGAACTCCTTCTTAAAATCACATCAATCCAAAGCCCTTAATATGGCCCTGAAGACTCTTCACACCTAGTGCTTCAACCTCTTTCCTTTGATCCCTAGACTTCTGTCTAACAGGCGTTTTCTGTGTCCCTTGAAGAAGCTAAATTCATGCCTCCCTTACAGCTTTTGCAGATGCTGTGTTTTCTGCTTGGAATTTCTTCTTCACATAGCTAGCTCTTTTTCATTGTGTGCGTCTCAGTTGAAGTTTTACCTCCTCAGAAAGACTTGCCCTGAATACAGTATGTGAAGTAACTTTAACTTTCATTTCTTTTTATCCCTTTACCACATTCTATTTTCCTTCTAGAATTTACCACCCTCAAAATTTTTATGAATATTTTTTGTCTGAAATCACGAGAATGTGAGCTCCGTGACAGCGGGTTTTTTTTGCCTGTCTTTTCAACTTAAAATGTCCCTGGAACTTGTTGTAGGCGCTTCATCAATATTTCTTAAGGAATTTCAGATGCCCTTCCATCTATTAGTGAAAAAGAGAGTTAGTTTACAGTACCAATACCAATGCAAATTATTTGCATACTAACAAAATATTAAAGCAGCTAAAACTAAAATGGTACTTGGTAGACTTATGTGGATGATAAACAAACTGAAAAAAATCACATATTATTTCTGACATTAAGAAGCAAAATTGGGCCTGAGGAAAGTTAGTCTTAATAGAGTTAAGCACAGTTATTAACTGAATTAACTTAATAGAGATACATTTAACCATTTATGTTTAAGAAGTAAGAATAACTGCAGCCCCAGGAGAGTAGTCAACTTCTGTGAAGACTGGCTGGGGAGATGAGTATCTCTCAACTTAATCTACAATAACTAACTTTGTGCCTTCTTTTTTTCTTCTTCAGTTGTCTGGGTTCATGTCTAAGCTTGTTCCAGCTATCCAGAATGCCCACAAGAATTCAACTGGATCTGGAAGAGGAAAGAAACTGATGGTGTTAACCGAACCCATTTTGATTGAGACCTACACAGGGCTGATGTCATTCATTGGAAACCGCAACAAACTTGGCTATTCCCTCGCCCGTGGGAGTATCGGTTTTTGAGAGTCTTTTTGGTACCATAAGTATATCATCCATAGATATGTCACTTTGAAAATTCCATTTTGACCCACCCTATTTTTGGACTGAAGCAATTAATTATTTTTAAATGACGCTTTATGATTTTGAAATTTAGTATTTCCGAAAATTTAAAAGCTTGATTGGACTGATAGATACACACTTTAGACCTCATACAAGAATAACCAAATTTTCTTAAAACTAGAAAATAAATGCTGCTGAGCCTATCAAATACTGTTATCAAATGAGTGCCTGATCATCAACTCAGGAAAGAAGACTCTTTAAGTCCTGTTGCTTCAGCTCTCTAAATGTAGGCTTTTTTTTTTTTTTTTTTTTTTTTTTAGGTCTTGGACTTCAGCCCTCTTATCCTGATTTACTCTCTCATTGGGGTCTCACTATCTGTAGTATTTTAGCTACCACTTGATAAGGATGACTTCCAAATTTATATTCCCATTCCTAATATTTATTCCAAGATTCAGTTTTGCATTTCTGACGGCTAATCATCTATATATCAGTGTCCCAATGGCCTCTTAATTGAGCCTTATCAAAATCCCGGATTTCTCTGTGGCATTTATATGGTCCCAGTTATCCATCCCTGAAGTCTGTCAATTTTGATTTCTCTAAATTCCTTGCCATGACATCCTATATATGATCACATCTCTATATGGCTTAGCATTGTATTCCGATGCCCAGATGTCAAACTTGAAGCTCATTCTCTTATCAAAATTGTTCATATATTCCTCCTTTCCATTCTTATAGCTGTATTATTAGATCAGGTTTTTAATTCCGCTCAACCAATTATTACCACAGCCTGTTAAATGGAATGCCTACTCCAAGGCTGACTGTTTCAATCTATCCTACACTTGGTTTCTAGCTCATTTACTTATACCATCTTTTGTTCAAATATATATTTTTTAATAACAGACCTTTTTCTTCTAATGAAATCTTTTGTAGAAGCAGAATATATGAAGCAGATAAAAGTAGGATCAATGTGGTTGGAGTGAAGATGAGAATGCCACAGGCATCTTTCTTTCTAGGCCTCAGAGGTGCTGCATATGGAATGTCCATGGATCGCAGAGGGTTTTGAAGACCATGTTTTCAAAAACACTGTCTTAACACTCTATTCTCGTTGCTCTTTTCTCTCTTATTTCCTCTTTGTCTCTTCCTGACTTAGATCTAATTTTCAACAACCCAGGAAATTATCTCATATGTTTGCATCTCTCAAGTTTCTTTTCTTTTTTCTTTCAGATCTTATTTTAACTAAATTTATTTAGAAAAAAAAGCTTTGAATGTTGACTACATAGACATTACTACAATAAGCTTTTTGCCTTTCCCAAGACTCAAAATTGACACATCTTTGTTGATGTTTAAGTCGAAATTCCAGCCAACTTTTTTTTGACTTTTATGTGAAGTGTAAAGTCTTTTCTTTGAAAAGCTTGCTTCCTCAATTTCGAAGATTTGTCCTCTGATATATTTATAAACATCAATTTAATGCAGGCATTCAAACCCTAAACCTTGAATAACTCTTATTTTATTTTGTCTTTGTTTACTTCCATTAATTTTTTTTCTTTCCCTCTCTTCTGCCTTTACAGCACCCACTTTTTCCCCCATGATGGCAAATATTGTTATAGTCCCCAAGGCAGGGAACTTCTATTCAGACTGTAAAAGGAAATGTTGAAATCCATAGCTGTCCTGTCAACAGTAGTGGAATGAAAAGTCGTTGGATTGTTTTGGCACTGGTTCTGAAGCAGGCATAATTGGCAAATTATTATAATACTGCTGCCCGAAAATCCCCATTTGCCTCAAGATAGTGGCATTTATTGGCAGAAGCCTCTGAAATGTCCAGCACATTCTTTTGAGTTACCATTTAAGGATCAGCCTGACAATCGACTTCTCTCTGCACATTTGTCCCCTTTGTAACCTAAGCCAGACTGTTCCCAAATGACCTTCTAAAGGACACAGTGCACCATCATCAATGGAAACAGTTCAGAAAGAATGACAGGAGGGAGATGTTTCTTAGTTCTGAGAGCCAGTCTGTAACAATGGGATAAGCATTTAATGGAATCAAAGCTGTTTTCCATAAAGAGTGAACTCAGAGACGACATGAGGGTCTTTATGAATTCCCTTCACATTTTGTAAAAACTGTCATATATAGGATATCCCCTTAAATGCTAAATGGGATCTAGAAAGCAGTATTATGACCAGAGGGTGAGAAGATTTAGGAATTTGGATAGCAGTTCAAGATAAGAAAGAACTTCTTATAGTTATAAATTTTCAATGATGGAATGTGTTGCTTCTTTAAACAGTGAGCCCACCATCACTTGGTATGTTCAAGGAAAGACTAGATAAAGTAGATATTGTGAGAGGAATTGCTGTATGATATCATTTGGAGAAATGATTGACATAATCTTTTAAGGCCAGTGACCCTATCATTTTTCACATAATTGTTGCTAGTACTTAGTTAATTAGACCCATTTTTTTCTTAGGAAAGAGTTGGATCAATCATGGAAGACCCTGAAAAATTTCCTTAACTTTCCCAAGGTTTAATTTCTTCTTCCGCGAAATGGAGACAATTATATTACTTTTGCTTATTTCATAAAGATCTTGTGAGGATTCAATGAAATGAGGTTAAATTCTTTTATTAAACAGAAAGTTTTGAGTATTTGCCTAGAGAGTGATGCGACTTTCGCAGTAGAAGGTGGGAAAACATCCAAGGGAACTAAGTTTCCTCCAGAAATTGTTTCTTCATTACCATGGACCTACTGATTATGGTTTTCTCATTTTACACTTGGTGTTCTTACTTGGGATCTTTGTCCTTAAGCTCAACAGGGAGCTACAACCCAGGGGACCTATATGTACACTTGGAGTTTTTATCAGACTGTCATTTGAACTTACCACTACAGTTTAGCAAATGGCATGATGAGTTTGATTGATAATAGGAGTAGACACAAGATACATTAAGTACAGTACAAAGCATTTCATAACCAAAATGTCATGGTTGGAGGTCTTCATTATTTGATCTTTATCTCATTCAGGAATTTCCACTTGAAAAATCTCTGATAAGCTTTATTTCAGAAACTGCTTCAACAGCTCCATTGACAAATGCCTCACTATCTTCTGATATATCATAGGCAGTTCTGAGGGTTAGAAAGTTCAAAGCGGATAGATGTTTTAACACAACAGGAGGAGTTTTAAACAATCACCAGGACTCACTCCTCGGTGGTCAATTGGGCCTGTTTGGAGGCCCGACCTTTGGTCATCTTAAGGTCATCTAAGGCAGAAAAGAGAAGCTCACTTGTAAGTTGGCACTTTTGAATGATTTGCCTTGAGGTCCATTTTTTATTGAGCCTTTGTTGAAACCTTCTTAGGAAGCCTATTTATAGAGTTCTGGTGATAAGAAGGCAGAAAAACCATGTAAATTCAGTGCTTTTATTTCACAGAAAATGAAGCAAAGGCCTAGAAACTAGAAAGACATTTCTCAAAAAGAAGATGGTGAATTTTTGGAAATACTGAGATTAGACCACATTTTCCAACTTCTATCCCTAGCCCACTGCTCTTTCCAATATAATATCTGTATTCCATGGGAAAGACATGCCATCTGAATTGATGTATCGTAGTTGTTGAGATAATTTTGAAGTGAGAAAACAATAGGGCACAGTCGTTTGGGAAGAATTTCCAGAAATTGCCATCATTTTCTTAAAGGCTGAGGACACATAGAGCTCTCCGATTTCCTATCTGATAAAAAAAAGCCCAAACAAAGCTGCGGAAGCTGGCAGAGCCAGCAGATATTTTGTAAGGCAGCTTCACCTCTGCTGGCATTTTGTGGGGCAGGAGACGGGGAGGGCAAAAGTATTAAATTTAGGCTTAAAAGCTCCTCAGAAATTCTTTACACACAAGAGACCAAGTTGGAGAAAAGAAGATGACTTGTGCCAAGGGGAAGAAAGAGAGAGACTAATGCCTGTGGTTTTCAAAGGTTAACAACAACATAAAAAAGCCAAGGTATTTGCACAGGGATGAATGCTCATTGGCTCTTGGCCAACAATTATACAAGGGCTTGTGCCCACATCCTGTAGCTGTGGTTTAGGGACGCTGCTCATGAGTGACTTCTTATGCTTAGTGGCAGGAAACTTTAGTCACTGATGTGTAAACTCACCTTTGGTCTGCACCTCCCACAACGTGCTCCGAAAGCAGTTAGGGGACTAGGCCTTTTGATTTCCTTGTAGATAACCAGTTCCGCAGAAGCTAAGGAAAAACTCTGTTTGAGGCCTTGGAGTTACTGAGAGTCGACCAATACTTGTCTTATTCTATCTGATTTTGGCAACTGCTTAGGATAATTCTGTATCCACAAAAAGGAATTATGATATCCTCTGCTAAACCCTCTCTTTAGCCTCAAAGCCCAAGACCAAAAAAAATGAGCCATTTTTCATTGCAGGCCTGCAGCCAATGTGAAATATGAGGAATAAAGTCATGAGACTGCTTCCCAACCTAGACCTTGTATCTCGTGTGCTATTTTATATTCGATTTTAAAAAGTTCTTAGTAAACATCTCAGTCCCCTTTTCAGTGAAGCCAAATGGAATTTGCGAGCCCAGTTTAATTAACTGCTATGTTTTTAAGGTAGATATGACAGATCTTGATATATTGTGGATGCGTTGAGATCAAGTGTTCTGAACCACCAACTTGTCTGTCGTGTCCTGCCCATAATGCTTACCCCATGCATCTCAGAAATTCCTTTTCCTTTCTTTAATATTCTCTGAGCACTCTTCATGGAATCTGAGATTAGAAAGGATCTTAAAGGTCATGTAGTTTAGCCTCCTTTGGTTGAGGTTGCAGGAATGCCCTCAACCAGAGCATGCACGGCAGATGGAAAATCAGCTTCTGTGTGAACATTCCAAGAGCCCAGAACTCCTTGCTTTCTAAAGCAGTTAATTCCACTACTGAGCAACAGCAACAAGTAGAAGGTTTTTCTGGACATTGCACCCAAACCTCTCTCCTTGGAAATTTATAGATTTGATGCTAGATATTCCTTTGAAGGTATCCCAAATAAATTAATTTTCTAGTTCACATATTCACACTTTCTATAAAGGCAGGTGCTCTCCTAAAAGGTAGTGATAGTAGTTTTATTTTTGTATTTAGAGACAAAACTCCAGTGACCACAATCATTTTTAAATACGATGCATTATCCAGAGTCCTTATTGAGCTTGTCTCTTCTTTGTAGACTATTCTGTTTGGTTAACACTTCTTTTAAAATATTATATTCAACACTTGTCTTGGCAGTTCCTATATAGATTAATCAGTGCAAATTAGAATGGAGTTGTTCTTTATTTGCCACTATACTGTTATTAATAAAATCCAGGTTTCTTCTATCACACTGTTTGTTCACATGAAGTGTATGAATAACTTCATACTATAATATAATATGTAACTCTTTTCCTGATTGGGTAAATTCATTGAAGGCACAAATGAGACCACTTTAGCATAGATTACTTTTACTGAAATTGTGTTAATTCTGAGTAATTACTGTTTTCTAACTTTTAAATTTATTTTCTAAATTATTTGTTTAACACTTTACCGTATAATTTTGCCTAAGTCACTGTTAAATTTACTCTTCTCTAGCATCTGGCAACCACCACTGTTTTTAAATGAGTTTTTTTCTGTCTTCAGTCTAGAGGACAAGATGGGCATGATTATCGTGATGGACAGCAGAGCCAAAGCAGTAAACAGATGGTTTGATCCACAGAGTTCTTTGGAATTAGTTAGTTGATCATGGCGTCCCTAGAACAAAAATAGATGGACAGCCTACTTAAGTCTTATTTAACCTGTGGAAGCAGAAGTGATTTGAAGTCTGACTTGAGTCAGCACCTGCCACTCCAGGATACCCCCATCCTGATTGAATTTAGGGATCTCAATTTAATGGCAGCGGTTTCCACTGTCATGCTTGCCCACAGAGAATGGCCACCATGGAACTATTCAAGAATAGTAGGATTTCCTTCAGAAATGTGTCTCTGGCCTTGGGGTTGAAAGCATCTTTGGAACTTCTTAGGGGACATAGAGGCTAAGTGAAAAGATTGTACACAATAAAATCGCTTGTGCATCCCGAGCTCCCCAAACCTTTAGATGCCTTCCTCTGGCATTTCAAGTTCATTAATGTGTACTTTCTTTAGGTTGATAGTTTAGTTAACAAAGCAAACTATTAAAGCCACTCTTAGTGTCCCAAATACATTGGATCAAGAATCCTGGCCTGGTCCACTCTAATCAATAAATTCTTCATGTTCCAACATTATGTTTCTGATCTGATAACCTTGGAATCAGTGCCAATACACGTTCTTCCTCTATAGATATAAGTTGGCAAAACCTTACAATTATTTTGGAATTTATTTTACTGTCTCATGAATCACACTTGTTCACTTACTTTTTAGGAGTCAAATCTGTTTATAAGTTTAGAAGCAATGCAGAATAAGGATAAATTATCATACATTTAATCAGATGCTGACTCCAACTACAGCTATTGATCTAGATGTAGTTTTGTTGCTTGAGCCAAACAATACATTCCTTGGCACCTGGTATGCAGTTATTGATCTTGAATTTCTTTTTCTTTTTCTTTTCTTTTCTAATCTATTATTAAGATTATGAAAAGCAGTTTGCTTTCAGCTGGTAGGGCCAGCAATATACTCAGGGTTACTATATCAACCTTCTAACCTTATGTCATATTCTAGTCAACAAGGATCTTGATCACCTCTCTGTTCTATAAGACATCATGCTGGTCCATTTCATTGATGATATCATGTTGATGAAACCAGGAAAGCAGGAAGTAGTAACTGTTCTAACACTTGTATAAAACATATGCAAGGAAATGTATTGCCTCAAAATTCTTTTCTTCGTCACCAAAAAGTCACATCAGTAACTTTTGTAAAGGATCAGTGGTCTGGGGCATGTCAATATACACATCCTAAGGTAAACGGTAAATTGCTGCCCTACATGACTAACTTTCTTAGTTAACCCCTCAGTACTTAATGGGGTTCTTTAGACGTGAAGGTAACATATACCTCATTTGGGTCTGCTACTTGAATACATTGACCAAGTAATCCAAAAGGCTGCCAATTTTGAGTGGGGCACAGAATAGGAAAAGAATCTGAAACAGGTCCAGGCTACCATGCAATCTGCCTTACCACTTGGGCTGTATAACCCAGCAGATCCAAAGGGGCTCAAAGTATCTGTGGCAGATATAGACGACGCATGGATCCTTTGTTCAGTCCCTCTAGGTGAATCACTGGGTAGACCTCAGAATTTTAAGCACAGATATGCCATCCTCCCAGATATATATATTTTTTTGAGAAACAGCTGTTGGCTTGTCACTGGGCTCCATTAGAAACTTAAGACTCTTTGGGAGGCCAAGGCAGGTGGATCACCTGAGGTCAGGAGTTTGAGACCAGCCTGGTCAACATGGCCAAACCCTGTCTCTACTAAAAGTACAAAAATTAGCTGGGCATGGTGGTGGGCATCTGTAATCCCAGCCATTAGGAAGGCTGAGACAAGATAATTGCTTGAATCTGGGAGGCAGAGGTTGAGGTGAACCTAGATTGCACCACTGTACTCCAATCTGGACGACAGAGCAAGACTCCTTATCAAAAAAAAAAAAAAAAAAAAAAAAAAGAAAAGAAAGAAAGAAACAACACTTGGCCACTTGGCCATAGGCTATCAAGTTGCCATGCAGCCTGAGAATGTACTAGATGTTATCTGACCCATCAAACCATAAAGTTGGGCATGCACAATGGCATTATATTATATATTATATTAGAGATGATATATACAAGATAAGGCTTAAGCACGTCCTGAAGGCACAAATAAGTTTCATGAGCAAGTGTCCCAGAAGACCATAACTCCTGTTCCTACTACATTTTCTTCTCACTCTTTTTTTTTAATTTCTTTTTTTTTCCTTTATTTCTTCTAAAAAGCAAATGGGGTACATATGCAGAATGTGCAGGTTTGTTAAATAGGTATACGTGTGCCATGATGGTTTGCTGCACCTATTGACCCATCCTGTAAGTTCCCTCCCTTCACCCCCCACCCCCTAACAGGCCATGGTGTGTGTTGTTCCCCCTCTGTGTCCATGTGTTCTCAATGTTCAACTCCCACTATGAGTGAGAACATGCGGTGTTTGGTTTTCTGTTCTTGTGTTAGTTTGCTGAGGATGATGGCTTCCAGCTTCATCCATGTTCCTGCAAAGGACATGATCTCATTCCTTTTTATGGCTGCATAGTATTCCATGGTGTATCTGTACCACATTTTCTTTATCCAATCTATCATTGATGGGCATTTGGGTTGGTTCCATGTCTTTGCTATTGTAAATAGTGCTGCAATAAACATATATGTGAGTGTTGCAAGTTATTGTTAAGCTGATTCTTCTCCCTCCTAACCCACATCTATGGCTTTCTGGGAAGCTCCTTGTGACCAGTGGACTGAGGAAAAAAATTGGAACCAGATTTATAGATACTTCTGTTGTATCACCTGGAAATGAACAACTACAGTATCGTACTCCATGGTGATCCTGGAAGACAGTAGTGAGAGAAATTTCTCTTAGTGGGCCAAATAAATTAGCTACCATTTCCATGTTCTGCCTCAGGACTGCTTTCCATTTTATAAGTGAAGAAACAGAGTTCTGAAATAATAATATGACCCAGTTACTGTTATACATACCCAAGAAAGCCACCATAACTTGCTAGCGGCAGAGACATGATGCTTCTTCTTCCATTTTGCCTATTTCAGATTGAATTCAGTTTCACATAACATAAACAATTTCACTATTTTAAACACAAAATCTTTTAAAATATGGAATAAACTACTTACAATATCATTAGAAAAGCTGGAGACACAAGCTCTAGGGCTGGGATTCCAGAAGTGACTCCAGAACAACACAGCAAATTTGACTTACTAAGGTATTGGTTTTCTCTGCCATATGCAGAAAGCTACGCAACCAGGAACCTGCTATTCTTATTGATTGATTGATTGATTGATTGATTGATTGATTTGAGAGTCTTGCTCTGTTGTCCAGGCTGGAGTGCAGTGGTGCGATCTCGGCTCACTGCAACCTCCACCTCCCGGGTTCAAGCGATTTTCCTGTCTCAGCTTCCCTAATAGCTGGGGTTATAGGTGCATGCCCGGCCAAGTTTTGTATTTTTTGTAGAGATGGGGTTTCACCAGGCTGGTCTTGAACTCCTGATCTCAGGCGATCCTCCTGCCATGGCCTCCCAAAGTGCTGGGATTATAGGCGTGAGCCACCGCACACTTTCAGCTGCTAAAGAAAGTGTGGAATGACATTTTACTATGGGGAAAAAAACATGTAGACAATGAGCTGAGTGATGTACAGAGTGCCTGGCATAAACTTGTCAGTTTCAGAACAGAGCTCAGCAGAATCATAGGCCACACCTAAGGTAAGCAGAATATGATGACCTGATAAATACTCTGGCCAGAAAAGTAGGAAGATCAAGAAGAAGGTCCCAGCCAGAACCTGCTATTCTAAGAGCAGGATCTCATCACCTTAGCTACAATCTAATGAACTGCTGGCTTCTGAACCACATTGTGTCTGCTAGATTTGCCCCAGCAAAATGGATGTGACACATTCTGACCCCTTCCTCCTTATTTATCCTAAAGTAGAACCTGGGGAGGGCATTTCATTTCTACCTTTTAATAATAATTGCAAAAAATTATTGAGTGTTTAATGTGTCCCAGACAGCGTGCTAAAATCTTTACATTAATTACATCAATGAATCTTCAAATAACTTTCTCAAGAATATAATATTAATATCACCACTTCAATTTTGAGATGAGGAAAGTGAAGTAGGAAGAGGCTAAGAAACTTGGCAAAAGTTATGTACTCCTTGGGAGAAGATCTGGGTTAAATTAGAACTTACTCCTATCCAGAACCTAGCTACAAAGAAATCTGAAAGTTTTAATATTTAGCTTCTGACCTCTGTAGTACAGAAGACATGCTAGAACAAGGTTGGAACAGATTGAGCTTGTCATTACACTAGATTCACAGGCTGACATATTAAAGATAATTATTAAACTCTTTCTCCCCTGATTGACTGTGAGCCCCTTGAAGATATCTCAGTTTGTTCTCTAGCACAGCCCTGTATTTATATTAGGCAATCAATAAATGGGTCTTATGATGTGGATGCCATAGACATTTTGGTTTCAACCCATTTAGGTAGCACATGCTTAAACTTCTGTGAAACCACTGCCTTTTTGTGGTCTGGTTTTACAGAGCAGCAGCCCAGGTTAGGACTTCTCCCTGACTTTAGAAAGAAATAGTATGTTGTTTTCACCAAACGCCTTTTTATTCCTCAAATACTTTATTGTGGTTACATCAACAGCACCTAGCAACAGTCAGAATGTGCATAGCTAAAGAAAGTATGGAATGACATTTTACTATGGGGGAAAAAACATGTAGACAACGAGTTGAGTGATGTACAGAGTGCCTGGCATAAGCGTGTCAGTTTCAGAACAGAGGTCAGTTAGCAGAGTCACAGGCCACACCTAAGGTAAGCAGAATATGATGACCTGGTAGATACTCTGGCCAGAATAGTAGGATCAGGAAGCAGTAATAAGCCGAGGCTCTCCTGGCCTGCTAACAGCTTTAAGAAGAGTGAGCTACAAGCAGTAGAGACCAGGCATCTGGTTCTAGGGACTTTTAAGATGATGCATCAACAATAGAAGTGGGGAATGTAAAAAAGAAAAGAAAAAATGACTTTCACGGGAAATATAATGTGTTCAGATCTGGATAAGTTGAATTTGAAAGAGTATGGGAGATCGGGTGAAAACAATTAGCAGGTCCATGTGAAAGCATGTTGCTCAGGAGATAGGGTCCTTGCTTGGATAGAAAGGTCAGGGATTCATCCAAGAATGAGTGGTAGTTAAAACTGTAAGAGTGGATGAGCTTGCTCAGTGTGAAGGTATAACTATCCAAAAACTTTCTGCAATAATGGGAAATTCTGTAATTCGTTATAGAATCGTAATTCATTCTATACTATCCGGCACGGTAGCCACTAGCCATGAAATAAGAGAGGTGAATATTAGGAACTGAAATTAATTAATTAAATTTGTATAGCTACATGTGTCTAGAGGCTATCCTATTGGAAAGCACAGGTGTAGAACGAAGAAAAGAGATGACTGAGAATAAAATCCTTAATAATGGCAATATTGCATATCTGATGTTATTTTGATGCTACCAAAGATAGGCAATAACACACGCCTTATGAGTGGTTTATTTTCTTTTATGTTTTATCAAATTGTAAATAAATTAAAATGATATAAACCAGCAGCTTCCCAACCCACCTCTTCCTACTTCCAACTGAGTGATAATTCATTTTAAGAATCTTTCTTTCTGGTTCTGCTGCTGTAAATCCAAAACTCTAAAAGAAAGTTCATATTTCTATGTATTAATTAATCAACATCAGATATTATCTATTAATTTCCATCTATGAAAGACCAAAACTTGAAACCATGCCCCAAAGAGTTAAAGATACCAATGACTAACCAAAATTCTTGAGTTTGCAGGATGGCAGATAAGAAATGAAACAACTTCATTTTTTTTGAGACAGAGTCTCCCTCTGCCGCCCAGGCTGGAATGCAATGGCATGATCTCGACTCAGTGCAACCTCCGCCTCCCGGGTTGAAGTGATTCTCCTTGCCTCAGCCTCCCGAGTAGCTGGGATTACAGGCACCCGCCACCACACCTGGCAAATTTTTGTATTTTTAGTAGAGACGGGTTTTTGCCGTGTTGGCCAGGCTGGTCTCGAACCCCTGACCTCAGGTGATCCACCCGCCTCGGCCTCCAGAAGTGCTGGTATTACAGACCTGAGCCACCATGCCGGCCAAAACAACTTCTTATGTGCTGAAACTCTCTCCCATTGTAAGATAACTAAACTGGCTAAAATCAGCTGGAACCAATATGGCTGGCTGGAGTTTGTGCGGAAGCCTGCTGATGTTACATCTTGAATTTCCACTCAATGTTTCATACCAACTCCCCAACAATTTGCACATGCAATCAATGAAGTGGCGTGAAAAGATAACTGCACATGCCCTAGGAACTTCCAGACCTCCCCTTTCTTTCCACCAATCACCTACTCAGAATCCACCCCTAAAACTTTTCTAACAAAGTTACTGCCTTAAAGTCAGCTCAGGGAGACAGATTTGAGCTGGACTCCAGTCTCCCTGTTCGTTGACTAGCAATAAAAAGCTTTTCTTGGCAGGGCGCAGTGGCTCATGCTTGTAATCCCAGCACTTTGGGAGGCCGAGGCGGGCAGATCACGAGGTCAGGAGTTCAAGACCAGCCTAGACAACACAGTGAAACCCCGTCTCTACTAAAAATACAAAAATTAGCTGTGCATGACGGCGGGTGCATGTAATGCCAGCTACTCGGGAGTCTGAGGCAGGAGAACCACTTGAACCCGGGAGGCAGAGGTTTCAGTGAGCCGAGATCATGCCACAACACTCCAGCTTGGGCAACAGCACTAGACTCCATCTCAAAAAGAAAAGCTTTTCTTTTCCTCCAAAACCCTGTGTCATAGAATTGGCCTCTGGCAAATAGGGCAGTGAGTCCCTTATGCTTTGTGACAGACTTAGTTTATGTACACTATATTCCACAGCCTCTTCCCCTTTTTCCTTAAACACTTATTATTTTCACCATTGAGTACACTTGTTACTTAAATAATATGCTTTACTTCTGTTTCTTTCTTTATCACCTTTAGTTTCTATCTCACCTTTCCTCTATGAAAATAAAAATATTAGTGAGATAACCGAAGCTTTTTTTCCAGCAAATTTTTTTTTTGCCTTCTTTCAAATATGCATTTACTTCTGCATGGTTCAGGGTGTAAGCTTTTACATTCTGTTCTGTGACCGTATTAAATGATTCATGCTTGTCTATATCTAGTGGTTCTGAGGGAGTTGGTGGTGGGCTGGTGGAAGGAGGCAGATGAAGTATCAATTATCTACCAGGTAGCTTTAGTTCCCCATCTTATTTTACTGGTGCAAAAACATAACTCATGGCCTATATGTCTTCAGTTTCAAAGATCTACCATGCTTTTTTGAGATTCTCTTTCAAGGCTACACATTATTAAAATCTTTGGTTTTCCAATGACTTAGTCAAATCATTCTGTTTCTCTCTGCTCCCAATCAAAACATAGAGAAATAGAATGACTTGACTAAGGCCATATTACTCGGGAGTTGGAAAGTTGAGATCAGTTCTGATGACACATCACCTCACAAATCTGTTCTCACTAACATTTCCTAACAAAGTTTGCAAAAAAATTATGGGTTGGGATTTTTAGATTTACAATCCACAGTGCAGGCTAGAGCAAAGACATTTGAAGCTTGTGTGCTGTGACCACATTTTCTTTCAAGGAACTCTAGAAATGTCTCCGGGCATCTGGGTGCTTCATGAGCCCAAGTTGACAAACGCTTACCTATGGGTAAAGAATCATCTAACGTTAAACTAACATTTACCAAGCACTTAGGTGTTGGCATCTAAGCTGGGATATTTCATATACATTATCTTATTTAATTCCTGCAGCAACCTCTGTAAGTAAATAGAGGTGCAATTGAAAAGTTTGAATTTCAACAATTTAGCACTGTGTATTTAGTCCTCTCCATCTCTAAAATGGGGTAGAATAATCTGTGCCTCAGATTTTCAAAAGACAAATTGAATTTGGTAAAATTAAATGAGACTAAGTGGTTTGGTCGCTTGGGAGATAGGCAGTATACAAACATAACACTGATGAGTAATAGTAAAGTATTATAAGGCTTTGTTCTTGTTACCCGTAATGCAATTGACCGAAAGGGATTGGCATTAGGGAACTGTTTCTGGGTACAAAGCAAAAGACTCCAAACACTTTTGTAAATTGCTAAATTCCAGTGAAGACAGTGCTGGAGTGACTATACAACAAGGATGGTTCCTGTTCACCAAACCCACCCAGGAAGCTTCCTGTCATTCTCAGTAATCCTGTGATGAATATAAAACCACCAAAGAGGTATTCCAGGCAAAGGACAGATTACAATTTCATGCAAATTGAAGCTTTTATGAATTTGAAGGGGGCTTTTGTGTGTGTGTGTGTGTGTGTGTGTGTGTGTGTGTGTTTTGAGATGCAATTCTAAAATTCCTTGAAAGAAAAGACTCTCAACTCTTGCTCTGTTGCCCTGTCTGGAGTGTAGTGGCACAATCATAGCTCACTACAGCCCAGAACTCCTGGGTTCAAGTGATCCTTCCACCTCAGCCTCCTGAGCAGCTAGGACTACAGGTGCACACCACCATGCCCAGCTAATGTTTATTTATTTTTTGTTGAGGCAAGGTCTTGCTATGTTGCCCAGGCAGGCTGGTCTTGAACTCCTTGGTTCAAGCAATCCTCCTGACTTGGTGTCCCAAAGGGTTGGGATTACAGGCATGAGCCATGGTCCTGGCCAAGAGTAGACTCTTTTTTTTTTTAAAGCAAAAAATACAATATTATAAATACAAAATCAAAATCAGACACAAAAATACATATTTTGAAAGAATAATAAATCTCAACCTATTACAAATATTACTAACCTGACAGATATTTTAAAAAATCAAACATCTGAAAAACGTGATACCTTTATTAATGAACACGTCTCTTGTAATTCTTTATTCATATTCATTATTGACTACATATTGCTGGGTCACCTCTTCATATAAAAATACAGTTTTAAAATTTTCCTTTTCTGTAAAGGGAATAGAAAGATAATTTCATGTTATTTCAGTTGATTGAAATGTATTTTTATAAAATTATTGACAGTTTAGAAAAGTTTTATTCAGCTTCATAACTGATAATGATTTTATACATTTTAAACATGCTTTTCAAATTTAGGAAAACATTTATGAAGTTTCTTTCACACATGAGATTTTAGATTTGGAAAAATTTTCACAGACTACCTCCTGGTTTGTATATTTTTAATCTCATTTTATTTTGTTACCCTCATGCTTCCTGTGCTGTCTACCTTAGGGCACATTCATTTTTCCATAGGAACTAAACTTTGGCCCTGCCCTTCCTTTGAATCGTGGTATTAGCTGGTGGTAGTATTCTTGGAGGCCAGTCCTACATAGTGTAAGCAATAACTTAACTCCTCATGAAAGTGACTGTAAACCACAGAAGTACAACCTACTAAACCCCAGCTGAACATAAACCTACCTTAGCTGCTTCTAAATCCGATCTCACAAATGCTAATGGCCATTTTAATGCCCAACAGGAGAGGAAGAGTCAGGGACGGGAAAACAGAATGGAAAGAAACAGGATTCTTAACCGATTGCAGTTAAAATATTTACTTTTTAAAAATTGAAACAAAAATACAGAAAGAAAAATGGCCATGGAAACACATTGCTAAGGCTTTTCCCAGGGTCTTAGAAGGGACCGTCAAATAGTGATATTCTGAAAACTTTTTAAGTTTTTATAATTGACGCAAAACAATTACACGTATCTGCAGGGTTCCTCGTGATATGGTCATGTATGTAATGTAAGTGATAAGATCAGGGTAATTAGCATATCTATCATCTCAAATATTTATCATTTATGTTGGGAACATTCAATATCCTCCTTCTAGCTATTTGAAGCTATGTAATACATTATTGTTAATTATAGTCATCCTTCAGTGCTATAGAACACTAGAACTTATTCTTCCTATCTAACTGTAGTTCTATTTCCTTTAACAAATCTCTCCCCAGCTCTTCCTTCCCGCTGCCCTTCTCAGTCTGTGGTATCCTCTGTTGTACATTTTACTTTTATGAGATCAACTTTTTTTTAGCTCCCACATATGAGTGAGCACATACAGTGTTTAACCTTCTGTGGCTGGCTTATTTCACTTAACATAATGTCCTCCAGTTTCATCCATATTGCCATGGACGACAGGATTTCATTCTTTATGGTCAAATAGTATTCTATTGTGTGTATATACCACATCTTCTTTAACTATTTGTCTGTTGTTGGACACCTGGGTTGGTTCTGTATCTTGGATATTGTGAATAATGCTGCAATAAATATAGGGGGTGCAGATGTCTTTTCTTTACACTGACTTTCTTTCCTTTGGATAAATGCCCAGTAATGGTATTGTGGGATCATATGGTCCTTCTAATTTTATGTGTTTTTTGTTGTTGTTGTTTTTTGTTTTTTTTTCCAGAAATCTCCATACTGGTTTCCATAACGGCTATACTAGTTTACATTCTCAGCAACAGTGTATTCCCTTTCCTTTATGTCTTCCCTAGCATTTGATATATTCTTTCTGATAATAGCCATCCTACCTGGGGTGAAGATGATATCTCTTTGTCCTTTTGATTTGCATTTTTCTGATCATTAGTGATGTTGAGCATTTTGGAATATATTTGTTGGCCATTTGTATGTCTTCTTTCAAAAAACATCTGTTAGGATCACTTGCACATTTTCTAATCGATCGTTTATTTTATTTTTTATTTTTTGCTGTTGAGATGTTTGAGTTCCATGTATATTCTGGATATTAATCCTTTATTGTATGAATCATTAATTAATTTTCATTAGCTTCAGTATAAAATCCACTCAGACTCCAGGATTGTGGAAGTAGCAACAAATTTGTAGTGTAGGACCTTGAATCTAGTTTTGGCTCCTCCACTGACTACCCTGGTGGACCCTGGGCAAGTTATTCACAACCTAGCCCTCACTTACTCCTTTAAAAAATGGGAGTTTTGAGTAGATAACACCCACACCCCACCCCTCGGAAAAAACATCTCTTCTATCTCTGACATTGTCATAGCAGACAGAACTGGCTGCAATAGCAAAATATGCACAGATGGGGGCCTCCCCACCTTCATAGGCTCAGGACAGATCTTCTAGGCCTAAATTCAGGAGACAGAGGCAACCCTAGCCATTTCCACTCCGTTTTGGAAGCAGCTGCCTTGTCTTTCAAGAATGCAGTCAGACAGCTTTTTTTTTTTTTTTTTTTTTTTTAAAGAAAAAGGTGTAGTCTTTCCAGGGACTTTAGTCCCCTTTGCTTCCCAGTGATCTTGTGAGTCACTAAATGATTGATGGGGGGCTTGTTTCCATGGTGACCACTTCTGTCCTATCTAGCAGCTGGAGAGCTTAACCCAACCCTGACACAGCTTCCTCAGTTGGGCTGGGCATCCACTTAACCAAAGCATTCAAGGGCAGGACTTGACAGCTCTGAACTCTGGGCCATGGATAGGATTCCAGAAGAAAGAAGGGTGGGAGCATGGTGAAACCACTCATCTATGCTCTCATTTTTTTCCACGGGTTATAGTCTCAAGAGTTGTGTCCCAGCTAGAAAGGAACCTTGATAGCAAAGGAGTCTTGAAGAGCTCTTGGATACTGAATGAACCATTTCTTATTGGATGGGGCTGTCCAGTGAGACTTCCCAATGCCATTTGCTTCTGATTTTATGGAGTAATCTTTTCTCTTCCCTGGCCAATTGGGCTAAGTTTGCTATACCTCAATCTCAATAACTGCCACTTCTCTGCCACCAATCAATTCTCTGTCTGTTGGGTCTGTTCTCCTCATGTTGCCTTTTCTGCAGGCTTGTCAATATAAAAACAAGAGCCATTTGCTTGAATGGAGGGCTGTGCCTAAAAGTTAACAGACAGTCGCAGCTGTGTTAGAGGATTGAGGCATGGAGTACATTCTAAAATAGAACTCAGCCACAGAGGGCATGGAAACATGCCGTGCTCAAGGCTGCCAGGGAATGCAGCCCTGAAGCTTGGGTTTTTCACGCCTCAAACTCATTAAACCCCCAGCCTGCGTGTCACACATCACATCCTTCCAGAATTTCTGGCTTCCTTCATTCAAATAGAATGCTCTTTTCTTCCTCAGGTGGCTTAATTGGTTCTTTACCAATTTGTTATTGATATTACTATTTATCCAAAATGTTCTGAATGCCATGGCTGTACCAGTGGGGAACAGAATGTTCCTATGGAGGGAAGAATTGCTCTGATTATTAGAATTACTGAATTATTGGCATGTTATTCTGATTATTACAATCACTGAATTATTGAGCTGGATAGGTTACTAAAAGTCATGTAATTTTATCACCATTATCCTACAGTTTGGGCAAAAAGAGGACAAAAGGTTATACAGTGAGTTGGCTCATAGCCAAAAAAATAGAAACTGATTTTCTCCCGTTTTTATTTCTTCTAAGTTATTTAAAAATTATTATTCTTAACATCAAGTAGCTTTGTGAATGTACTAAAGTTTTGTAGAAATAGGTATCTAATACAGCATCTAGCTAATTGACCTTATATTTTGCTTTCATTTTAGAGTACTGCCTGGCCTAGAAATGCCAAAGAAATTATTCCCTGATATACACAAACATCTTATGTATTTGTTTTTATAATCCAAATATCCATGTACAAACATCAAAGTCCATATCTAAATACATCGACACATACACACTTGTGCAGGTGCAATCTCTGGCACAGTGGGGTACCAAGAAAAGAAATATGACAAATATTCTGACCAGGTGGGGTTCCCAGCATGCTGAGAGGGTCAAGCAAGCCCCCTCCCCTTCTCTACATGCTATAACTCTAAGATAAGGCAGATTAGAATACCTGTTTTAAAAGGTATAAGACTGTAGAGGGTAGGAAGAAGAGAGAATGGTTAATTTAAACTGGGATGTCCAGGGAAGTCTTTAAGGGGAGATAGCATTTGAACTAGTCTTAAAGAATGGGAAGGAATTTTACACGTACACAAGGGCAGGAAAGTAATAACACAGAGAGATCAGTGTGAACATAGCATGAAGGTGAAGTGGGCATTGAGAGTGTGGGCTCTAAATTGTGAGCAGCTGTATCCCATAGCTGGGTGAAAAGAAGGAAGCACAACACTCTACTCAGAAAGAGGACATTCTCAAAGAGTTACACCTGCATTTTCAGATATGAATTTCCATAATAGAGGCAAACACACCAAACAGGTAAGATTTTCAAATTCAGAGACTTCCTCATTTTAGCCATATCCCTACCAAGAAGTCTCAAGATCTTTCTGCTTGTTGAGTTTTAAATCCTGGCTTTGCCACTTGATAACTCTGGGATGTTAGACAACTGACCTGATCCTCTCCAAGCCTCCCTTTTCTTGTCTATATAGCTTATCCAAGGTGCATGTGAAAATTAAAATGATGTAAAGCATGAAAATTTCTCAGTTACAGTACTTGGCACACATAAATATTTAAGTTCTTCCCCACAGCTAATGTCTTCCAAAGGCATGAAAAGAAGCACATCGACTGGACTAGCTGAATCACTTCTTGAGGCTTGGGTTTAATTGTTGGCAAATAAAAGAGTCAGCATGGCTATGTGAGGGTAATCAACTGTCCTGGTATTTCCAGGACTGAAGGGTTTCCTGGGACATGAGACTTTCATTACGAAAACTGGGACAGTCCCAGGGACCCAGGATGACTGGTCAGCCTACTTATGTGGTTAAGAGTGGAGCCTCTATAGCCAGACCATCCAGGTTCAAATCTTAGTTTTGCCATTACCATTACCTTGAGCAAGTTGCCTAACACCCCGTGCCTCAGTTCCTTCTTCCGAAAAATAAAGATGATAATAGTGCCAACCTTGTAAAGTTATATGAGGATTACATGAATTAATGTATGTAATGTTAGCTGTCAGTATAGTAGAAGATTCCAAGCTTTGTCTTAACTCACCTACCACTACTTCTTTAGCCAATTATTTAAAAAATAACTTGTTAGAAGGAATTAAACTAATTTCTACTTGTGTGCTTACACATTCTCTTATCTTTACAAGGGACTTGAGGTGGGATGAAACTCTCCTTCGAGTGCCCCTGGAGCCCTTGGCTTTCCCTGTCCTCAAATTCTGTGTGCTGCTTGATTTTTGCACCATTGGGTGCCGTGGAAAGCTGTGTGAGAATATGGAGGGAAATGTGGCTTCTTACTCAAGTCCTTTCCTCCCCTCCTGCAGGGGGCAGTGTAGGAAGAGCCTGGACTGAGAGGACACGGCTCTGTCTCATTGACCTTGGCCATGGCCCCTCTGTCTCTGGATCTCAGTTTCCTAATCCTTTACAGTGAGGGTGTTGAGCAACATGATACCCCAAGGCCCTTTGATTCTGGGTGGAAACACCGCACCAGACACATTTTCTTCTTTCTCTCTAGCTCAAGAAATGCAGAAGACAGAATCAGAAGCAGTCTCCTTGCATCTCCCCAAATGTTTTACAATCCTAGGGAGAATTCTGAAGTATCACACAAAGGGTTGTTTAGGCTCTGCTCCCTCTAATTACGGCCCATTAAGGCCTCAGATCCCTCCTGTCTGCAGAATGTGCTATTTAACATTCTCCCTGGCAGGGCCTTCGCCAAGGACGCAAGCCATTGCACTCACTTCTGTTGATGTTTATGTTGAGAAAGTAGATAATCCTCACTGCAGTGACAAGTTGATTGAAGCAAGTAAAAACCGAATAGGGTTTAGAATTGTAATTGCTGACAGATTCATAATGGCGTGTGAGGCTTGGTGTCTGTCTGGCTGGCCATGCTGTTCAGAACAAAGTGTGAAGTTAAAGAGTATATTGTTTCTGGTATGAAATTTCTCAACCCCAGAATTGTTTCTTTTCTGAATGAAGGTGTGGGGGAGGGAAAAAAAAAAAAAGGCTTTCTAAAAATGAAGTAGAAAAACATCCACAGCACTTAAAATAGGAGGAACAAGACAATCAGGTGGGGTTTTCTAGTGAAAAAGTAATGTGCAGATGGATTTTGGGGCAAGATATCTGAGTTATCACCAGGTGGTGACACTATGTCACTCGGGGAAGTCACTTAACTTCTCTGATCCATCTATTAAATGAGTGTGTTAGACTGAAATTGTTTACAAATGTGTTGTCTTACACTGGTTTTGTACTGCATCTTTCTAGGAAGAATATTATATAATCACACAAAATCAGAATACTATCGGTTGAAGGGTCCCTAATGACTGGAACTAGTAGAGAACATTTATTATCCATTGATATTTATGTGTGTATATGAAATTATACAAAATGGACTGCAAGGATTCAGAAAATATGTAATAGTGGCTGTCCCTGGGTTGATCAGGGAGTGAGACTAGAGATTGAAAGAAGTACAATTGTATCTGCATAACTTAATTTCTTATATAAAAATGTTGGAAGTAAATATGACAAAATGTGAACAGTTTTTCAGTTAATGTGTTCAAAATGTGAACAGAGGGAAATAGGTATGATAACAGTTAAGTACTTTTTGTACTTCTGTTTCTCTTAATTTAGAATAAAATTGACTAAATGTTCATTGCCCCTTCAAATTCTGATATTTTGTGATTTTGTAAGACACTGTTTTTGAACCTCAGCTTTCTCATTCATAAGAAGGTAGGTATAAGTGACATCTATGTTTCTTTGAATTCTCAAGTTCTATTTCTGGTAAGAAAATAAAAACAGGAATGGTTAATTGACAGGGAAGGCAGACCTATTATTGTAAGCCAGCATGCTGGAAGATTGCGTTGGGACCCTCTTCAAAAGAAATGTGTTGGTATTGTCTTCCTCCCAATTTCTAGTAATTCCACATAGATAAATAGTTCCCAAATGCTAATTTTAAAATGTAATATTTGAGAATCACCTACAGCATTTCTTTGCCTTAGCAGAAACTACCACATTGATTAAGAGGAAAGTGGGAATAGATAACTTCAGGTTTATAATAAGTGACCCTTTTTTTTACTCACTCACCGATTGTTATTATAGGCTGGAATTCAGTCTTATGTTACACTAAAAGCAAAATATGAAATGCCTATTTTTATAAATAAACTTTAATTCTGAATTATGATTATCTTCTTTGTCTCTTCATATTCCCATCCCACACCAATTTAACTCTTCCAGCCTCATCCTGTAAATTTATACTAGTTTTTCTCCGGTAATATGGGGAGAAGATTTAGGCACATTATGGACTAATAAATGGACAGTTTCTAGATTAAAGTAAATGTAGAGACAATGATTAAAGAGCTTCTATACTAGTAAAGTGAATAATAAGCACTCAGAGATTGTCCTTGGATAAAGAAACCCTGTGGGCGTATTTCAAAGTCCACTTAGTGGTCAGGGGTTGGGGAGTTTTTTGGAGAAGAACATACCATAAATCACTTGGTCTTCATATTTTTTTATTCTAAGGAGACACAGACTGAAGCCATGACTCAAGTTTGCCAAGTCTTTAAACCTATGGTTCCAGGAAGTCTAAAAATTCTGAAGCTGAGACCACTGAATTATGTTTCCAGTATCAAAAGCCAACCTGAATGTTGATATTCCCCTGGCAACCTGAAGAGAGTAAAATATGATGGCTCTCTATCCCTGTTTAGCTGTTTTGTATGATGACTTTCATTCTTTCTTACGGATAGTGGTGTAAAATACACGAAAAGGTACCTGTTGGCTACTTCAAATCTAGCAAATGCAATTTAGCCACTTTCCACATTGAATCTTTTTGTTAGCTTTAAGCAGCTACCTTTTTAGATTTGTTTGTTTTTCTTTAATAAAACATCTCAGCCTGATCAGCTTAAAGTGTAATTGATGGGGAGAAAACAGAGCCTGAATTATTGTCACTGTAGATGGACCATAAAGAAGACAAAACCTGATGACAGCAATATGTGGGAGAGAGGTTCCAGTGATAGTGTATTTTCTGATCCATTGACAGTCAACACGTGTTTAGGGAAATCATCTTCTATTGCTGGATTTCCAAATCAAGCCTTGGAAGAGAAGATTGAGATGGTAAGGAGAGAAGAGGAGAGATTTGGAATGGTCTCTGAAAGAGATCACGTCTTCTATAAGGGTTGATTTCATGTAACTCTATCTCTTGCCTTTCAAATATTATGAGTTAAATGATTAAAATGAACTATATTTCTGTTGACATCTTCAAGAAATAAAATACATCGATATTACACTTGATGAAGGGAATTATGTAGCCCATCGGAATCATTTAAATACAAGGAAAACTTGAGCCCGTGAAAGCCCATGATCACCCATTCATTGAAAATCAGAGTTCGAAGCTGAATTTGATTTTTCCACTAAGCTCATGCTTAGTTTGACCTCTAGATTCAATCTAGAGTGGATTTAAATTTTAGCTCTTCTTTTTAAGTCTTGTACATTCTTGGGCGTGCTACTTAACCTCTGTACCTCAGTTTCCACATCTGTCAGAGATGCTAATATCTACTTAATAGGGTAATGATTAAAGATTCAGTGATATAGGCATAATGCTTAACATAGTGTCAGTAACATGTTAACACAATACTACTGGCTATTATTATCATTGTTATTATTGTTACGCCTGGAAATTATAGTATTGTGGGTCAAAATGTATAGTTTCTAGAGAGGGGGGTATTGTTTTACGGTAACAAGAAAGAAGTAAATTCAATCCTATCACACACTGTCATGATTAAGAACCTTTTGAGGTTGTGCAGTGCACTCAGATTAAGACTACATTCCTTATCTTCAGGATATGGCTTAAAAGATGCTCCTTGATTGATGCTAACAGACATTTCTAGCCTCATTCTTTGTCATTTTCCCTCCTGACTTACCTGCCTGCTGCTCCCCTCTCCAAGGTTTGATTAGCCTCATCTTAGTTTTCTGGACAACCCATGTTCTTCCTCATCTCTAAGGCTTCACATGCATCCCCTTTGCCTGACAAGTCCTTCTCTAACCTCTTCTGGTTAATTCCACTTATTCTTTAAGTCACTTAGCTCTGCCTATGCAGTCCCCTGAAAATCTGGACTTATTTTTTCGCATCCCATAAGACAAAAATTTGAGTATCTTATTTTCTTATCTATCTCCTTATTTCTTGTCTATCTCCTGGCTTGAGTAGACATACGCCTTTAAAGTCAGGGCTTATATTCTGTTCACTGCTGTATTTCCTGTTTTGGAATAATGATTGCTGTGTGGTAGCTGCTAAGTAAATATTTGATAAATTGAGTGAATGATCCATGGAGTAACTTTCTCCCTACAGAAGGAATCTTGCAGCCTGAGAAAGTAAAAGTTTTTTTTGTTTGTTTGTTTTGTTTTGTTTTGTTTTTTTCTACTCCTCATTGCTGGTAAATGGGAGCCTCTACACCTAGAGCTGCACCTACAGGTTGGTGTCAAAATCACTGAGGCAGCAGTTTCCCAAGAGGGACACGTCCAAATGTCTGAATTCACATGATCAGGGTTTAGGAGAATACATTGCATTGCCCTGAAAGAGGCTTGGAAAATCAACAATTAGGCCATGGGAAAGAGAGGAGAATGGTGATTAGGTCTCTGTACTCAGCAAGGGACTCGAAGAAGTATGATTTCCATTGTCTCACTGGATAATCCTCCCTTACATTTTCTCATGATTGCCTGCAATAAGATTTCTTAATTGTTCAGGGGGTTTAGAGTATGATCCTTTGAACGTATAATTATCTCCATTATTCAAAACAAAGGAGACACGTGCCAGTGGAAAAAAAATAAAAATAAAAATGTAGCCTCTAGCAGAAAAAGGAGCTAAACTCCCTCCCCCACCCTCAGATTCCCTTTTTCTGCTTTTTTTTTTTAATTTTTTTTTCCCTAATGCCCTTGGTCACATAAAATGTTCCACAGTCCTGTTTCTGTGGGCTTTCAAATTTCAGTGGCAAAATAAGAGTAAGCACAAAAGGCAGATGGGCACTCTGATCAAAAGGTGTGCAGCGCTCAGTTCAGACCAGAAGGTTACAGCATCCCATCACACAGTAGGGCATGTGCTGAGATGAAATGAATTTGCCACTCACACCTTCATAATTAGTTTCAGTGTTTTTTTTTTTAACTTATCTCTCCTTAGGAAATAAAATGCATTATTTATTTATGTTCCTGAAGCCCTTTGAACAGTGGCTCTGGTTCTTATAGCCAGAGCCAATGCTTAGTAACTGCCGCCCACCCTGCCTACAATCCCTGGGAACCTCAGGTGATGTGGCACAATGAGAAAAAACCTGGAATAGGATCATAATGACTAGGTTCTAGAGCTGTCTCTGATGCATACTATCTGTGAGATCTTGAGCTGTTACTTCTCCTTGGGTATTAATTTGCTCATCTTTAAAGAAGGCATTGATTTTCACCAGGTATTGATGATTTTTTTTTTCTGTAAAGAGTCAAATAGTAAATATTTCAGTCTTTGCAGGCAAAATGATATTTGCTATGCCTACTTTTCTTCTGCTGCTATAGCACAAAAGCAGCCACAGACAGTATGAGTAAGAATGGCTATGTTTTAATGAAACTTTATTTATGGACACAAATTTAAAATTTCATGTAGGTTTTACACGTCATGTCTTCTTTGGATTTTTTTCCAACTATTTAAACACATAAAAACCATTCTTAGCTCCCAAGCCATCAAAAAATAGGCGGCATGCCCTGTTTTGCCAATCCCTGATCCACACCGTCGTTCTCAAAGGAAGGTCTATAGAAGTTCAACGGAGAGATATCAAGACACAGCAACACACTTTGCTCCGTTGATCTGCTTTTCCATCTTGTTACAATATTTAATTCACTTTGAATTTCAAATGCAATTTAATGCGGGCATATGATTTTTTGTTTATCAAAAGGAGTTTTAAAAGATTTAGGAAGTTTTTTTATTATTATTATTATTATCTCCAAGGTCATCACATTTATACTTTACGAGCCCCTGGAATCCCCTGTAGCTGACCTTCAGCTTCTAGGGTGACTCTGGGCCACCATTGACCAAACAACACCTGTTAAATTTCATTTATTCATGGCCATGGCAGAGAGCTGAGGCATGAATAATACAAAAGAGTGGGTAAAAAATCATTTATCCTGCATTCAGCTTCAAAATACAGCATGGATAATTTTTTTCCTCTGAAGATTTACCTTCCTAATCCCTTTTGCTGATATGAAAATGAGTTTGCATTACCTGAGCTCACAGTGGATTATGGTAGAATTGGGATGCAGAAATGTGCTGGAAATGCAATAAGAGAAACACCTCAGGTTAAAGTTTTCTCCTTGATGCCTCTTGACTCTCCCAGACACTGGGAATTTTCCTTCTCACCGGTTCCATCACTGTACACTCTCATATGCACATCATATTGTCTTTCCCGTTCTGACCTTGAATTCTTAGCTCCTGAGACCTCCCTAATGTTTCCCAAGTGACAACTAGCCACTATGTGACATCCTAGGGGCAAAGAGGAGTTCTTATGACTTACACATGGTTATCTTAGGTGATAAGTCATACTGGAATAATGAGTCCTGTGGTTTTGCCTGCACAGGAGATTAATAATATAGAATTCTATTTATTAAGATATAAAATTAATACTATAGAAATAGTTCTGTGCATCTGTCTGGCATAGATTGAATTTGGCTTAGAAGTGATAGACATAGATTGATTTTCATATTGACCATGGCTAGGTAAAAATATGGAGTTGGGAAGCAAGGGCGGATAAGCTTGTGAGAAGCTGCTGAAGACTTCTGAGAAAGTGACTCTTCCCACTCAGTGATTGATTGACAGGAGTCATGGGGTGAGTGGTTAAGGATAGTGTTAAGGATTCAATGATATAATATAGGCATAGTGCTTAACATAGTGCCAGTAACATGTTAACACAATACTACTGGCTATTATTATCATCATGATTGTTACACCTTCAAATGATGACATTGTGGGTCAAAATGTATAGTTTCGAGACAGGGAGGTGTTGTTTTATGGTAATGAGAAAGAAGTAAATCCAATCCTAATTACACGTCCCTAACACAGGTAGTCTGAGACTATCGCTGAGCTGGCCCCTACTTCTTGAGTGGATTCCGGCAGGGTCCTAAGGTACCCCATGCCACAGCGGAGCAGCACTGAACAAGAAATGCTGCTGCATCATGTCTGGGCCAAGAAGACCAAAGACTTGTCTCAGAAGTGACTACAGCCCCAGAATAGCATGGAAGGTGTGCAGAAATCGTCTGTGAATCTCTTTAGAAGGCTCAGAGATGGCAGTTTGTGAGCCAAGGAAAGTCTTGCAGTCAGGAAAAGGCAGTCAAGGCAGAAAGTGATGTGGAACACATGACAGGACACTCGTGGGATTTCAATGAACAAAAAATATTGAGTGCTGACTACGTGCCAGATACATGACACTAGTCAGTCACAATTCTAGTCACATAAGATACAGTAATAGGAAGAAAAAGAGATTAAAAAATCTCTGCCTTCATGAAGCATTTTGCTGATGGAGAGTGGAGAGAGAGGAATGAAAAATATACACCATCAAGGAATACTCAAGAAGCTGGTAAGTGGCATGGAGAAAACAGAGGTTGGGAGGAGACTGCTGGAGGAAGGTGGTCAATTTTAAATATGGTAATCAGGGAAGGTCTCACCAAGCAAAGACTGAAGAGAGTGAAAGAAAGAAACACGGGAATCCCTGGGAACAACCAGTGCAAAGACCCTGAGGCAGGTGTGTGTTTAAAGTGTTGGATAAAGCAAAGAAGCTGGTATAGCTGCAATGTGGTGAATTAGGAGTGAATAGAGGCAGTTGAAGTCAGACAGTTCATGTGCATCTAGACCATGCAGAGACATGCCGGTCATTGCAGGCTTTGGCTCTTGTTATGATGAGATGGGAAGCCTTTAACTATTTTGCACAGAAGAGTAACACAGTCTGACTTATTTTTTAGCAGGGTCATTTTAGATGCTCTGAGTAAAACAGCGTGTAGGAGTCAAGAGAGAAGCAGAGGCAGTAGCCAAGAGGCTATGGCAATAATCCAAGTGAGATACAGTGGTGGCTTGGATCAGTGAGCTACAGTGTAGATTAATATACATGCTTGGACTCTGGATGATTTTGGAAGCTAGAATGAACATCACTTTATGAGAGAATAAATGTAGGTTACGACAAAAAAGAGAAAAATCAAAGAAAACTTGACAATCTAGGCCTGAGCAACTAGAAGAAAAGAGTTGCTGTTTACAAAGTTTGGAAGACTAAGAAACGTTAAGGTTTGGGGTTATAGGATATCAGGAATTGATCTGGGACATGTTGAGAGTTGGATGTCTATTTTATTTTCAAGAGGAGGTGGGATCTTATGTATAAGTGAAGGCATTGGAGAGGAAAGAAGGCAGTGGAGCACATGGGCATTGATTTTGGTAAGTAGAAAGGCGAACATCTTGGCAAATATCAGCTTGTATTGATGCAGCTAGGGCCCAGGTGTTTTCCCCACGATGTAACGTAAGCCTTTCAGAGCTTAAATGTGCTCTTGCAAAGAAGACAGAATGGAAATCATAAATTGGCAGACTTAAATTTTAAAATGACTAGGGTTACCAAGAAATGCAAAAATTAAGTTATTTTTCTGCCTCCAGACAGAATGAGGCTTAAATAAATATTATATGCAAATGTATTACAATTTTCTTTTTATATCTGTGTCGTGTACTGGAACTATCATATGTGGTACACTTTTTAATAGTATGAGTAATGGAAAGACAGTAAAATGAATGTATGAGTTTAATGAAAGAATATACTGAAAGATAAATTTGAAAGCAGAATGGAAAATGTGAGATAAAAGAAAGAGATATGGAGCTCATTTCAACTGAGAGGGGAGGTATATAATGATCCTGCCCTTTTTTGCTGCATCACAATGCATCTGGATAGCAGCTCTTGGATCCAGGGACCAGACTTTTGAGTGATATTGACAAAGAAATCTGCAGAGGGCCATGGCCCAAACTGCTTTCTGCAAGGGAGTATCTTGGAGCATACTCAATGGTATTATCTTTATCATCTGTATATAACCGAAGAACTGGCATGGAGGAGAGGTTCTACTTCTGCTCTGTGGTCCTAAAGGATAGATTCAGACCAATGTTGCAGAAATTCTAGGAAAAATGATTTCACAAGGTAAAATAGACAGTATTGCTCAAAGATAGGATGAGCTGCCCCTAGGAGTTAGTGAGCTCTGTGTCAGGGGAGTGTTCAAACAGAAATCCCATAGCCATTTGGCAGGGAGCTATATAAAAAGGGTTCAGTGTCAGGCTCCTGCGCAAACCTGCGATTCTATTAGGCAAAAATGGCAGAGTGAAAACACTGATTGAGACAAATGCCATATATAAAGGTTCAGCAGGAAATGGGGAAGACCAAAAATGAAGACAAAACTATGAAGTCATTTTCTGCATTTGGCAAAGAAGAATAATGACTGCCCACATAACTTAGTCTAGACTTTCATTGGCTGACTCGATAGAAAGATTTTTGGGTTTTTTCTAGATGCAGGGACTTGAATATTGCCTAAATAAATAATGGATAATTTGGCAGCTAGGGGTAGTTTCAGAAGAGAGTTCTTATTCTTACTTTTTTATAAACATACTCAAGGAAAGAAAATAAATGTTCTTAAAGGAGGTTTTATAGGATCAGAAGCTGGGATTGAAGAAGAGGCCACAAAGCTTCATTTTACTGTGGGGTGTCATTTTTCAAATGGCTCCTAATCACATTGCTGAGTCTGTCTGGAAGGACCAAAATATTAGTATTCTTACCAGCAAGGCAGTGCAGTGATTACTGTCTCATGCAAATGTATTGGGATTTCAGCTGAGATCCACACAGCAAAATTACAGTCTCCATGCCCTTAAGTTGGCCTCAGACACTTTTGGACAAACGAAAAAACTATAGTCATGCCATGAAGGTCTATACAGGTCTTAGAAACAGGGTCTTACCCCAGTTGCATATCATCTTCTTTTGAGTTTGCAACTCAGAGTTTACAATTTGCAGTTATTTTTTTCTCCCAGAAATTTAATATTTCATACCCATTCACACAGCAAATGCTCTTTTTTTTTTAATATATGGAGTCTCGCTGTCACCCAGGCTGGAGTGCAGTGGCGTGATCTCGGCTCACTGCAAGCTCCGCCTCCCAGGTTCACCCCATTCTCCGGCCTCAGCCTCCCGAGTAGCTGGGACTACAGGCGCCCGCCACCAAGCCCGGCTAATTTTTTTGTGTTTTTTAGTGGAGACGGGTTTTCGCCATGTTAGCCAGGATGGTCTTGATCTCCTGATCTCGTGATCCTCTGGCCTCGCCCTCCCAAAGTGCTGGGATTACAGGCGTGAGCCACCACGCCTGGCCAGCAAATGCTTTTTTACTATTTACTATATATCAGGTGCTATATTAGTCACTATGGGATAATAAGTTAATGAGGACAGTGTCCTGCTTTCAAGGAGCTCCTAGTAGAAGGGAAAATCCAAGACTCCAACAATAAGGATGTTGTGTGTTATACGCTAGAGTAGATGTGTGATGGGATATGCTGGTAGTGGTAGATTTCAGAGAGTTGACATACGCCAAATTTCAGAGGCAATTAGGTATTAGACAGAGAAGTAAAGCTGGAAGACTGTTTCTGGCAGAAAGAGACACATGTATTAAGGTCTAGAACATGAAATAGTAGGAAGAGTTAGTATTTCAGGCTGGCTGGGGGAAAAATCGGTTGGATCTAGGGGGTCAGGTGTTATAGATGGGGCTAGGTAGGTAGGATGGAGGCAGAGCACAAGAAATCTTGGCTAACCCAAGAGATAGAATTCTATCCTGAAAGTTGGGAGAGATATTCAGAGATTTTAAAGCATGGAAGTGATCATTCAGACTTCAGCTTTTAGAAAAGAGAGAAATAAAAATAATCTAGAAAAAATTGCTGCAAAGGGGGGAAAAAAAACACTAGAATCCAGGGTCAGCTGTAATCCAAACCCCATTTGAATCCTGGTGATCATGCCCCCACCCCTCTCATTTTATTCCTCTTTGTTTCAGCTGACTTTATGGAGATATAATTGGGGTTTTGAAAAAATACATTTGCTCATGTAACCACCTCCCCAGTCAAGATCTAGAACATTTTTATTCCTGTAAAATGTTTCCTCATGCTCCTTTGTAGACAGTCTATACTCATTTCCAGTGTAAGATTTCTGTCAGCATGAATAGTTTTGTCTCTTCCAGAATTTCCTATGAATGGAATCACACAGTATGTATTATTTTTTTGTCTGGATTTTTTCACTCGCATATTTTTTTGAGGTGTATCCATATTGCGTGTATCAGCATTTTTTTCTCTTATATTGAGGAGTGACAGTCCATCACACAGTTATACCAAAATGTGTTGATCCATAACCTGCTGATGAAGGTAGATTATTTCCAATTTGTGTCTTATTCTTTTTTAAATTATTTTGAGGGAATTTAAAATCTAGTAGACTCTGTTGAGTTGAGTGTCAGGTCCCTCATACACAAAGTAGTAAGTGTAACTTGCTGCAGTTTTGAAGGACAATTTGGCAACACCTATTAAAGCTTTAAAATGTTTATTCTCTCTCCCTTTTTTTTTTTTTTGAGATGGAGTCTCGCTCTGTTGCCCAGGCTGGAGTGCAATGGTGTGATCTTGGCTCACTGCAACCTCTGCCTTCCGGGTTCAAGTGATTCTGTTGCCTCAGCTCCCGAGTAGCTGGGACTACAGGTGCCCACCACCACACCCAGCTAATTTTTGTATTTTTAGTAGAGACAGGGTTTCACCATGTTGGCCAGAATGGTCTCAATCTCTTGACTTCGTGATCCTCCTGCCTCGGCCTCCCAAAGTGCTGGGATTACAGGCGTGAGCCACTGTGCCCGGACTATTCTCTCTTTACTTAGTTATTCTACCCTTTAGGATCTATCATATGAAATATCCCAATAAATATGTAAGGGCATTGGTACAAATGTATTTGCTCAACATATTTTTATAATTCTCTATATTTTTTCCTCTGAAAAGTTTCATTTATTCTATACAGGGTTATCTTCTGTGTCCTTCTCTGGGTTATCTTCTGTGTCCTTATCTTTTATTCTTTTCTGGTGATAAACTTTGTTGGCTGTCCTGTATGAAAATTTAGGAAAGAGTGCATGTTTTCAATATAATAAATTGAATAATCCCCAGTTGATTATCCAAAAAAACTAGTTATCTATATATGTATTTGAATTTACATTGTAATTATCTGAAAGTTTTGATTATTTCAGAGTTGCTAACTTTGGCCTTTCTTTTCCATTTATAATTCTGAATTTGAACAGAATGTAGGAAATCACTTGATGGCTCATTTAAAATGTCATTGTTTCTGACAATTCTCTTTGGCATCCTGGGACACCTCATTGTCAAGCGGGGCTTTAGCCAAATGCCTTCTCAGAAAGGGTTTTGGAGACATCTAATGAGGTCACTATTAATGACAATTAAGTGGTCATTGAAGTTATTTTTGTTTCATATTTGATGGAATTTAGTCATAGATCAAGCAAATGTCCTCCACAGAGAAAGGCTAAGCAATAGCAGAGCACTGGGTCCAAGGATGCTCTGTCCATGTATTGGTGTTTACACTCTCCAGCTGTCCACTGGAGCTCACATGGCCAGAACTACAACGTTGGCTGAATCTATAAAATACAAAAGCTTTAAGGCAGATGCCCAGCTCAGTGAGACGAATCAAAGTCAAACCCTACTATTAGGAAAGTCTAGATCTGAAATTTGGTATTCTACTTATTCATTCATTCATACATTCATGTGTTTATAAATTCTACTTTTATGCAAAAGCACTTCTAGATTCTGGACCATGAGAGTAAAATAGGAATGGATCATTCTTTGACCTTTAGGAATCACCTGTCTAATAAGAGAAATAAAATAGGCGAGTAACAACAACAGTAATATTGAATGCTTATTATGTATTGGGAATCGTGCCAAGTATTTCATATTATTTTTATGATTTAATTCGCACAGCAGGTAATATGATTCTCACTGTTTTATAGAAGAGAAACCTGAGGTCTAGAGAAGTCAGTCAACTTACACAAAGTAACACAACCAGTAAGAGGCAGAGCTAGGACTTAAACCCAGACAAATGGACCCAAGGACCCATGTTTTTAACCTCCCCACTCTGCAGCTCCTGAAAAGAATGGTGGAGTTTCTTAGGTGTGCTGGGCAGTTTGAAAGTAGAAGTCTTTCTAGAGGCTTTGGTAAGGTGTGGCCAGCAATCCAGGATAGTCTCAAATAATTACTCATTGTTTTCCACACGTATCACAAGTTCTTTCACACTTTTCTGCTTTTGCTGCGTCAAATTTAGCCGAAATGTGTTCACATCTGCAGTCTCCTTATCAAATTCTACTTGTCCATTAAAGTGGAGGTCAAATGGTGTTTATTTCATGAAATTCTTCTTGAAACCTACAGGCAGAATTGTTTATTTTTTTTCTCTGCATTCTATCACTATCACCAGTTACTTGTAGCCACAGTTTTTTTTTGCCAGATATTAGAGTTGACTTTTTACATATTTATTCTTTTTGTGCCTTTCTGAGTGCAAACTGAGTATTGTTCATCTCTTATGAATACAGGGCGTGGTAGTTGCTTGCTGAGTAAGTGAATAACCTCATTTGTCAGTTTGTGCAGTAGGTGTACTATGACCTGCTAGAGTGCTCACTAAGGGTTAAATATTTCCAAGACAGAGTCTGGAATGAAGTAGTTACATTTTTCTTGAAGAATCATTATCTATCTTCAGGTAAAGTGCTTCCTCATCCTGACATGTCCTGAAAAAAGAAATTTTTCATTGGATCCAGCTTTCTTCCTTCTCCCTTCTTTATAGGAAAGAAGAGCCAGCTTAAGGCTGGTTGTACAAAAGCAGTTGAGGTGACAAGAACTGATCATAAATGTTACAGACCAATGTTTACTTATTTCTTTTTTTCGGGACAGGGTCTCACTCTGTGACCCATGCTGGAGTGCAGTGGCAGAATCATAGCTCACTGCAGCCTCAACCTCCTGGACTCAAGTGATCCTTCCACCTCAGCCTCCCGAGTAGCTGGGACTATGGGTGTGTGGTACCACACCTGGCTAATTTTTTATTTTTTGTAGAGTTGAGTTCTCCCTGTGTTGTCCAGGCTGGTCTTAAGCAATCCTCCCACTTCTGCCTTCCAAAGTGCTGGGATTACAGGCATGAGCCCCACCTCTTTCCCTATTCTAACCTCCCAAAAGCCCAGAAACATCCCCATAGTCTAGTATATAAATATTTCTTTCTCAACAACAATTTTATTCCACCACATTAAGGAACAACCATTGAGATTTTTCCAAGTGTTCTCTGCCAAGGAGATTGAGAGGATCCCCAGAGCTCATAGAACTGCCTCATTTTATGGGCCCAAATATAGGCTATTGTCATTTCTCTGACTGTTTGCACAGAGTCTTGGGGAGGTAAATCGATTGTGTAAGATCATAGGGCTATTTATTAGGACTTTGTTGAATTAACTCCCTCAAATCACATGGAGCTACATTAAAGTTACTAGGCATTGCCTATTATTTTAGAATTTAAATCGTAATCAGTTCCTTCTTTCATACAAGAGCTCAGAGAGAAAATTTTGGAACTGAAAACACAGATGAATAAGAATGGGTAATTTTTATGAAGCAAGGGGTTAAGACAATAAAAGAAGGCCATCGTTTCTGGCTTGCCTATCACCTAAAGTCCTGTTGCATCAGGCGGTGTCTCATCTCAGCTAGATATTAAGTTAACTGTAAGCTACTCAGAAAGCTACATCTATTTCAAGGTTGTAGCCCTGGCTGTGCCTTTTATTTTTTTAAATCTGAAGTGTTGGGAGGAGAGGGGGTTCGGCAGGGTGGGGAGATAGAAGTTAGAGGGGAAGGGGGGTTATTTCAGGCCTTGCTTCTCTAAGCCTTCAATGTCTGAGCTCCAGGACAGACCTTCCTGTTGTGAAATACTGGACCAGTTGTTGCCCTCTGAAGATAAACAACATTCCAGCAGTTCCCCTAGAGCTACCCGAGGCCTTGTGCTTTTTAACATTTCCCTGGCCCTACAGTGATCCAGGAGCTGAGGATTACTGCACTACCTGCTGCAGCACACACAGCATTAGCTTTGCGGTCTCTGTGCTCTTAAGCTGGGTTATGGTAATGAATCCAGGGTGAAATCTGGGTGCCTCTGCCTGCTTGTTAAACTGATGAAACACTAACATCTTTTGTGTAGCTTTGGAAGCCCAAGCTGTGCTGATTGGAGGTGGTAAGAACAAGGGCTCTTTGCCCTAATGTGTAAGGTTTCTGTCTTCATTAAAGTTTGAGGCTGAATTAAGACTCACTGGGGTCATGTAAGGGCAATTTTGCAAACCCAAGGCAAGCTGTTAACAAAATCAACCTGGGCTAATCATCAAAGGGTTGGACCTAAGGTTGCTATACTCAATAGAACAAGCATTTTAAATAAATTTCTCGTAAGTTGTTGGTTTCTTTATGTGGTGGGTGTGGCCTTAAAGAGCACAAAACCGCAACAAATCAAAGAGTAGCTCAGGCTTGTCTTTTGCTTTATGGCTGAGGGTTTGAATGATGATTCATGGACTTGTGAATGCCAGCCCCAGTCCCTGGCTTAGGTCTACCTGCAAACACCACCAGGGCCAACAAATTCATGCAACAAATTCTCTCAGTTTTTACAGTTTATCAGTTGCACTCATAGTTATTGTCATAATCATTCCCCACAGCAACCTGTAAGGCATATAAAGGAGCTATTTTAGTAAGATAAATGATATTTTATATTTGTTAATGATAAGATAAATCTTATCACTTTAAGAAGAAACTGAGGCTCAGAGAGATGAAATGACTTCCGCAGTTGCTACTGCTGTATAAGTAAACGATTCTAATTTTTTTTGGTATTGGGTATTATTTCACCTTTTGTATGTGTATATGTCTGATTGCTAATTTAGTGGGTTAAGATGAGTGTCAGGCTGACATCTAAGATGGCCCCTAGTAGTTCCTGCTTCCTTTACTCTCGCTCTCTTTCTCTCTCTCTCTCTCTATATATATATCTGTGTTATGTTTACTATCAGGTGCTGGAAGCTGCAGCATGGGATATCTGCAACAAAAATTCAGATTAAAATATTGAATATAATATTTTCAGTGAAAAACAAAAATTCACAGCATAATAGAAAGATGAATAAAAAGAAAAATGGACTTTTTAAATCATTAATAAATTAATACACAATTATAACCCAATCTTCTTAATAAGATTATTGCTTGGCATGCTTAATTGTTGAAACAATGACACAAGAGTAACAAAGTACAAGAAACTGAGAAAATAAATAATAATAACAAAAAGATTTTTGTATTCATCGAAGTTAAATAGTCATAGATTTCTTGGTCATAAAAACAGTTAAAAAGAGCAACGTCTCTAATACAATGGCAGATTCACATTATAAGAAGCAGGAAAATATCAAAAAAAGAAATAACTATAACCATAATAAAAATGCCTGACGTAAAATGCTATGTAGTTTTCAAAGCTATTCAATATAAATGATGCCTTTTCATCTTTATAAAAATTCTGCGATGTAGTAAACGAAGCAGGATTGAGATTATTTTATCCATTGTGTTGGCATGGAAACCAAGGACCAGATGTGCTAAAAGTTAAAAGTTAAAAGCCCAAGGTTACATAAATAGAAAAGAGAAGTTGATAATCAGCTCCTGCATTTTTAGCTTTTGATTAGTGCTTGTGCATTTATATCTTGGCATTTGATGATAGCATGCATGTCCAAGGGTGTGTGAATGTGCATGTGTATAAACACATAAAATATAGAGTTTTGATGGCCAATAAATATGGACATATGAAAAAAAGTAAAAGAATGGATCTTTGACATTTTAAGGCACCAGTGGAATAATTGCAAAATAATTTTGCTTTCTATTGAAAATCAATGCAAACTTTTCAGTTCAACTAGCGTTTGAATAATTCAAGAACTGTGTTACTATAAATACTTCCTTTCTCTTTTGGCTATTTAAACATGTTTTGTTTGTTTTATTATTAAGAATATGAAGTCCCAGCATTTGTAAAGTTTGCTCATAAAAGGAGGACTTTTGTCATTATAGAAAAAAATCAATGTCCATTAAGGCTTAAATTTAGCATAGTTATTTATATTGTATTTTTGAAATGTATTTTAAAGTGTGACGTGGATGTAATCCCAGCATTTTGGGAGGCTGAGGCAGGTGGATCACTTGAGCCCAGGAGTTCAAGACCAGCCTATGCAACATGGCTAAACCCTGTTTCCACAAAAAATACAAAAAAATTAGCCTGCCATGGTGGCATGCACCTGCAGTCCCAGCTGCCTGGGAGGCTGAGGTGGAAGAATCGCCTGACCCAGGGAAGTTGAGGTTACACTGAGCAGTGATCACGCCACTGCACTCCAGCCTGGGCAACAGAGTAAGACCCTGTCTCAAAAAAGAAAAAAAAAAAAAGCGATGTGGACTCATTAGACCATGAGAAAAAAGTGCTGTGTACTTACGAGACCATGAGTTATACTTTGACAGAAGAATGTGATGAGAACTCATTTCACATAGACAATTAGAAGGATGATGTGGCACTTGGTGGTGGGGAATGAGTAGGGAAGGCAGCGATGGCCCCTGTAACTGAGGAGGCTGTAATAAAGGGGAAGTGGAGAGCCCTGACTCCTTTAAAACTGACTGCCCAGGGCCAGTGGAATGAGCAGAAGTCTGTGCTTAGCGATTCCCTGGTCCATTTACAAATAGGATAAAAAGGAGCCAAAGAAGAAAAAATAATTGCAGATACCAGGATAAACTGCTGTCTTCTGTGTTTTGTTCTCCCCTCCTCCCTCATTTGGAAGAATGACTAGGGCCCCACTACCTGTTCCAATCCACCTAGGACTCAGGGGTAAGAGGAGACCACTCAGGGGTAAGAGGAGCAGTAGTATTATACTACTGCTATGTCCCTGCCCCTTTTCATCTTTCCCAGAGCATGCTGAAACTTCTCCCATAGCCTTCTGTCCTGTGACATGGACAGAGGCTTTATGGCACATCTCTGTGATCCCCGACCTAGTAGCTATGGTCTGTCATTGTGCTGTAACCCAAAATGCAATGTACTAGAACTCAGAGTTCTGTTTCTGCACTTTCCACCTGTAAGATCCAGACCAGCTCCCTAGTCTCACATGGCCTCAGTTTTTTCATCCCTTACGTGGGGTGTAACAATTCTTACCATGACACCTTCTCACATTTTTATGAGGATTAAATAAGATAGAGGGCACCAAGATTTACAGACTCTGAAGGACAGTGTAAGTATTAATTATCACCTTCTATTACCAGAGGGAGTAAAGAATGAAGATTAGAAACTCAAGATCCACAATTAAACTAAGCTTACTCCAATTAGGCTACATTTTCCACTTGTAAGCTGTTTGAATTCAGGTGTGTTGTGTAACCTTGCTATGTCTCAGTTTCTTTATTCTTCAATGGCAATAATAATAGTTCCTACCTTCTCACAGTGGATTATTTTGGGGGTTAAATTAAGCAATGTCGCAGTGGCTGAGATGCAGTAAGCAACCGACACATTTTACTAATACTATTACTCTGTATTTACAAACTGGCTGCTGTGATTCTGAAAGTCTGAAAAAGCATGGCCTTTCTGGAAGTTCAAGCAGGAATTCCTTACAGTGGAGTAATTGCTTTGGTAATTTTCTGAGCTACATCTTAATTATCTTGGGGAATTTCATTATTCCCAAGGTTTAAAATGCAGTTATTTTTATAGTGGGCAGTAGAAATCAAAAAATCCAAAGAACTTTTTCCTTTCAAATGTTTTCCTATTTGTGTATTGTCTTTAAACTTTTCAGGGAGTATAATGAGGCTGTAAGAGAATAAATATATATCAGGAAAAGGAGAAAAGCAGATTGGAAAGATCACTAGACTGGGTATCTGGTCCTACATTTGCTCCTAACTCATGGTGTAATCTGTCACCTTAGGCCTCTTTCTGGAGAATTCTGGTTTTCCATTGATGAAATGAGAAGAGCATGACTAGATTTCCTCAATGTAAAAAACTGAAATAAAATGATAGTCATAGTAAAGCATCTAACATAGATTCTGGTACAGAGTTATTACTAAATACATAATTATTCTCTTTCTCCTATATGACGTTCTGTAATTTAAGAGTTGTGTCCCTTGGCAAAGTAAGACTTGATTTAGATGTGCTGAGATGTTTAACATAAGGGCAGAATCTAGTGGGAAAAGTCCCAGGAAATCAAAAGATGGTTTACTGAACTTAGATACTCTTTTCTAGTCTACCTCTAAAACAACTTCCTTAATAATAATGCTGTGACTTTTTTTGCAGTTGGAGCCATAACACTATTGGGTACAAAGCAGTAAGGACTGAGTAGTTTTTCCCCAAGGTGGTGATTGATATGTTGGTGCCATGTCATACAGAATGAGCCACCAGAGTCCTTCGGAAACCAGTGTGCATGTTAGTAAAAGGAGACTACTGAACCAAGCTCTGCAGACCACACAGAGAATTGAATTTAGCACTCTCATGCAATTCATTGCTCAAATTGGCTCTACTAACAAGCCAGCTCCCCTACAAAGATATTATCTGTTAGAGCTAAGAAAAAAAAAAAGGACCTTGAGTATCCTCTCTAATCAAGCTCTTCATTTTATGAAGATATGAGAGAGTAAAAGTAACCATCCAGGAGTCTGGGATCAGTAGTAGAGGTGTGGTTGGAAGCTGGGTCTCTGGATGCCTAGCTCCTGTATGACCAGTGCCTAAAAATAATGTCAAGGGATAGAGAATAAGTGTTTCTTCAAGTTAAACTGAATTTCCTTCAAGCCAATTTTTCCAAATCTTCTCTAGACACTGATGTGCTCAAGTTCAATAACTTAATGGTTTGGAAAATGTTTTGCATTCCTTAAATAAAAAGCACTGCAGAAGGCTATTTTAACTGGCCCTTACGTGAGGTCAGTCTTTGGTCAGCATTATGTGTTGGGCTCATGGGCTTTTGCACTGTAGGCTCAGCTGCTCTGTTGCCCCAGCTATTGGAGACACTGCACAGTCTCTCTTGCCTCTGTTGCCCCTGTTTGGAGACTGGTGCTTGGTAATATCAGGGCATGGATACCACAGAACCCTGGCAGACCAAGGTATAAAGTCGAATGGAGGCCTGTTGGACTGGGGGTTACAGGTTCTTGGAGAATCCTGAGGAACCTAAGCAGTATAATGCACAGAAAGCTGAGGGCGTCCATCTTAAACATGCTCAGAAGCTCCTGAAAGGTTTGTTAAAGCAGAATTCAGCCTGGGTGTGGTGGCTCACACCTGTAATCCCAGTACTTTGGGAGGCCGAGGTGGGTGGATCACCTGAGGTCAGGAGTTCGAGACCAGCCTGGCCAACACGGTGAAACCCTGTCTCTACTAAAAATACAAAAATTAGCTGGGCGTGGTAGTGGGCGCCTGTAGTCTCAGCTGCTCAGGAGGCTGAAGCACGAGAATCGCTTGAAGCTGGGAGGTGGAGGTTGCAGTGAGCCGAGATTGCACCATTGCATTCTAGCCTGGGGAACAAGAGCTAGACTCTGACTCAAAAAAAAAAAAAAAAAAACAGAATTCAGGTCCCACCCTCAGGGTTTCTGGTTCAGTACATCTGAATGAGGCATGAAAATTTGCATTTCTGTCAAAATTTCCTTGGTGATGCTGATGCTACTGGTCAGGAGATTGCACTTTTAGAGCCACTGGAATACAGCATGATGTGTTGATGCACACAGCTGATAGCTGGCAACACACAGCTGATATCCAGTAATTTGAATGGAATATAAAGAATTCTGGAAGCCCTCTCTGTAATGAGCTTTCTGGGCAAGGAATTCAGCTTTTTCCTTTGGGTCAACTTGGGTCTTGAATGATCTGGCCAGCATTTAGGAAGGCATTTGATATTCTGGTTTTAATGTAAACACTTCCCACCTGTCCCAAGTATGTGTATCCCTTTCCAAGAGCTTCAACATTTCTGACATTGGTGGAACCCTGATCTTTTCTCCCCTCCCCTTCTCACTCTTTCCCTCTCTCCTGGCTGGCATCTGTTCTTTTCACAGCTGTGGCTGTTTCATTCTGTCTGCCTCTCTCTCTCCTCATCCCCAACCTCTCACCCCAGTGCCCCCCCACCCCGCCATTAGGATCAAAATACTCTGTTTTTATTTATTTACTCCACAGCTGTCAGTGTTGTGTCTGGGTTACTGCAGTGCAGCTTGCAGGGAAATGCGATCCATGGTGAGTCCTTAAAACTGCAGATACTTGTAGTAACCAATGTACACATAGTCAATAACACAGACACCTTCCTTGGTCCCTGGGTTTGTCTGAAAATGGGAGGCTTGGGGCTGTGTGTCAGGGTGACCCCAGGAGGAATGAAGAAGCCTAATGGTCCTCGGAATTTGCACCAAGCCATTTAAAGGTATTGAATAATTCTGAGTATTTAAAATGTTAGCACTAGCAAAGGAGACAGAATAGTTCAGTGGAAAGAACCCTAAATTCGGAGTCAAGAAACTGAAGTTCTAATTTCAGCTTTGCCACTAATAAGCTGAGTGACCTTGAAGAACATCCTTTCTCTCAATATCTATCCTTGTCTTTTCCCTTCTCTCTCTTCTCACTCACTCTTTCTCCTTTCTCACTTAACTTTAAGTTGAAAATAGTAGACTTGATGATTCTCAATGTCCTATTTTCAGTAGATCTAAGTTATAGATATGTGAAGATTCCATTGAATGTTTGATTCCTGTATGGTGGTTTCACATATACACAGTGATCTCAGGCTGGGTTCTAGGGACTTTTCACTGAAGTAACTGTAAAAACAGAAAGTGTAGGATTTTGCGTCAGAAACTAGGATAATGAAAGCAATATACATTAATAAATCAACCAATGAGGATGTATTCGGCAAGTAACATGTCTAAAGGAGATTTGAGGGAGGCAGCCTGAAAAAGGATTAGTTTCACCAGTGGTGGAAAAGACACTCAACTGGGAACTGGTACAGGGAAGAGAATCAATATGAAAGAAGAATTAATGTGAAACAGAATGAAAACAACTAGACCCTACGCTGTCTTCTTTCCTTCATATCCATGTTCTGAGCAAAATCAACCTTCAGGATAAATAGCATAGAGTCATGCAGATAGCAGTGGGGAAATGACATAATGTGTGAAATTAATGAACTGCTTGGTGAAATTTTCAATTCAATCATACTGATTTCTCACATTACTAGATAATCTTTCTGGGAAGTGGTTAGTGTCGTATTTTGTTAAAGAAAAAATCCTTCTTAATGCCTGAAGTGCACTCCTGTAAGCCTAATTTATTTTTTCTTTGTAGAGCCCTTATATTTTCTGTTACCAAGTTGTAACTACCAAAAAAAAAAAAAAGATAAAAAATTGCATTAGATAACAATTCACGTTTTGGAGCCAATTACAGTTTATAATACATAATCATACCCTTTATTTCATTTGTCTGCCTCTCTCTCTTCTTGTCCCCAACCTCTCACCCCACTGCCCCCCAACCCCGCCATTAGGATCAAAATACTCTGTTTTTATTTATTTACTCCACAGCTGTAAGCCTAATTTATTTCATTTCGTTTGTATAAAGCAATAACTCTATGAGGTGGCCAAGTAATCATTGTTATTTCCATATGGAAACTTCATTTCCATGTGAAGTTTGCTAAGTTATTTGATAAGCTCACACAGGTACCGTGGTAATGTCACCAAAACACAGATTTTAGTTTTCATTAATTACAGTTAGTCATTGAACAACACAGGCTTGAACTGCACAGGACCACTTACATGTGGATGTTTTTCAATAAAACTTACACAAAGTGTGCCTTCCTCTTCTGCTTCCTCTTCCAGCTCCTCTACCTGTTCCATCTCTGCCAGCCCAGGACAGCAAGATGGAGCCCTTCTCTTCCTCCTCCTCCTCATCCTACTCTACATGACAAACTTAATGATAATCCACTTCCACTTAATGAATAGTAGATCTATTTTCTTAATAACGTTTTCTTTTATCTAGCTTATTTTAGTATAAGAATACAGTAAATAATACATATAACAGATAAAATATGTGTTAACTGTCTATGTTATCAATAAGGCTCCATTATTAGTTACGTTTTGGAGGAGTCAGAAGCCTCGGTCATGGGGTGCCCAGATATTTAGTCAAACATTACTGCGGGTGTTTCTGTGAGGGTGTTTTTGGATGAGATTAACATTTAAATCAGTAGAGTGAATAAAGCAAACTGCCTTCTCTAGTGTGGGTGGGCCTCATCCAATCAACTGAAGGCCTGCATACAACATAAAGACTGACCCCCCTACCCCTCCCAAGTAAGACAGAATTCTTTCTGCCTGGGGGTTCTTGAACTGGGATATGGGCTTTTAGCTTTTTTCTGTCTTCAGACTAAAACTGAAACATTGGCTCTTACTGGGTTTGAGTCTGCCAACTTTTGAATTGAAACTACCCCACTGGCTCTCCTGATTTCCAGCTTGCTGACTCACCCTGCAGATCTTGGGACTTGCCAGCCTCCATAATTGTGTGGGCCAATTTCTTATAATAAATTTCTTTATTATTTATACACACAAACACACACACACACATATACATCCTCTTGGTTCTGTTTCACATGAGAACCATGGCAAATGCAGAGAGTTTACTTGTTTGTTATATTCTTTTTCAAGTCTTCAACTCTTGTTTAAAACTAAATATGTGCATTTATTATTCTAGGGCATGAGGACATAACCTCACAAAAGTTATATAGAAAATAGTCATTTGTAAAATAAATCAGTATGCCTGGTTAACATTTCCTCGTTAATTTCTTCCAATGAAAGATGTGCTCTAAATTTAATATGAAAAAATTTTTCAGTGAACATATGTGCAAAATTCCTTCAATAAGTGCTTATTGAGCAACAATAGCTATGCTGGGTAAACTAGTGGAGCTCTCAGAGGGACTTTAGAAATGATTTAATTAAATTTCTTTATTTTAGAGAAGTCCAGTAATGACCATCATTCACACAACAATTCAATCAGAGAATTGCACTAAAACATTACAGTGTTGGTTTCTATCTTCAGATGCTATCTCCCTGTAACTCACTTAAGGTCAATGGTATTTTCAAGCACATAATTTTCTTTTCTTTTTTTTTTTTTTTTTTGAGACGGAGTGTCGCTCTGTCGCCTAGGCTGGAGTGCAGTGGCGCGATCTGGGCTCACTGCAAGCTCCGCCTCCCGGGTTCTCGCCATTCTCCTGCCTCAGCCTCCCTGGCAGCTGGGACTACAGGCGCCCGCCACCACACCCGGATAATTTTTTATATTTTTAGTAGAAACAGGGTTTCACCATGTTAGCCAGGATGGTCTCGATCTCCTGACCTCGTGATCCACCAGCCTCGGCCTCCCAAAGTGCTGGGATTACAGGCGTGAGCCACCATGCCTGGCCACAAGCATGTAATTTTCTTAATCTCAACTATTTCCCCACAGACAATTCAATCATAGGTTCTTTAGAGACTTATAATTCACCAGTTATTGTACCAAATCCTACTGAAATAATTTGGTAACAATAATGCTTGGAAATTTTAATCAGATACTTGTAGATTTCCTAAGCAATTAATTGACAATAGTATCCTAAAGTGCAGAGAGCTTTGGTTTAGGAGTCAGTGAGGAATAAATTTTTACCAATAATTTTCTGGCAGTCCTTAAGCAAGTCCCTTAATTTCTCTGGATATTTTATCATTAGTAAAATTATGAGACCTTTTTAGAGATTTCATTTTTTTTCTGACTTTCAGACAGCATGACTCAAATTTGACTATTTTGTAGATATTCAGAATGATAATGACAAGATGAATTCCATTATCTTAAAGGGTGAGTAATCTGTGTCACAGAAATTTTGATTTGTCTCATTATTTATTATGTACTTCATATCAAATTTTTGTTTTGTTTTAATTTTGAACGTTTATATAGTTTTATCATTACATAGTGGTTTTGGATCTTGTTTACCAAAAGGTTTTTGTCCTGTAAAAGAAAATAACTGCAGAAAGGTAGTTTAATTCATGGAAAGTAATTCATTTAAATCTAACTGTGAATCGACTGTTAAATATCTACTTGGTTTTGTTTATGAAATTGACAGAATTTTAGCTTTGGGTGAAATCAGCACACAATGAGAGAAATGTAGTGGCCCAAACCACCACTGGAGAGCAGACTAAAAATTCTCAAGTGGCCTTTAGTTGGAATGAATTGCTTTGTAAATTCTTTCCATCTCCAATTCTCATGATTCTGCAATAACTCTACTTCCTGAATGTAAAAATAGACAGTAAGTAGAGCAGAGAAATGGTGGCTCTCTTCCACCTTAGGAAAAAAGGTTTTTTCTGTAAGGTAGGTGGGTCCAATTCCCAACCAGGCTCACCTTTTTTCAACACAAGGGAAACACCATCTAACTTTTTTTCTTTTCCTTTTTTTTGGTTTTTAAGCCACCTAACTTTTGAGGGCCTTATATGACTAAGAATACTGAGATATAGCAGACACATTCTTGGATGTGAAAAGGTACTCTAAAAATATAGATATCATTGACCTGGCACCAATAGGATCTTATCCCATCCTTCCCTTCCTCCTACCCCCACCCCTGCAGTGTATCTTCAGTAAAAGTAGCATCCAAATATAAAATAGATGGGTCGTGTCCCATTCCATGGGATCTTGAAATGTCTGCACTTAAAACAGGATAAAGTTAAAGCTGTGTGTGAAGTGACCCAAACTAGGGCACCAAGAGCAGCTGCTCTTACTTCCAGCTGGATCCCTCAGCCTGGCAATGAAGGTGAGAGTTACCTTGACAGATTGTCATTTCCAGGCATCTGGAGATCAACTGTACATATTGCTTAAGGCAAAAGGCTGACAAGTTCAAAGCAGAACAACACAGAAAACAAGAATCAGAACAATAATAAAAAATATTTCCACCTAATTTATTTTTGTAAAGGAAATAATCCATTTAAAAGTGTGAATAATACACACAGTGTATTCTGTACTATTTTAAGTGACATACATTTTATATCTTTCTATAGTTTTCTTAACTCAACTGCTTCTGAATGTATTCGTTTTCCAATATTCAGGATGAGGAGACAGGTATCCAAAACTTTGTAGACAGATTTCGACAACTACATTAAGAAAATGAGCTAATTCTATGTAGAGGCTTGGTAGGTAACACCAGGCTTAAAGTAATGGCAAGTGACTTAGCAGTTAGAGAATTCACATTTGCTTGTTATTATTACCTAACATTTTTTGAGACGCTACATTTTATAAGGCATTGTGATACTATTTCATTGAATCCTTACTGCAACATTTTGAAGTCAGACATTATTAGTGTCATATGAAGGTAGGATGCAAGATTCAGAGAAATTGTATTAACCTAGTTTATACAACTAGATAGTGGTAGATTAATGATCCAAACTCAATCCACCTAAACGACAGGCTTGTTTTATAAACTACTACATTCCATGGCAGAAAAAAATAATTGAAATTGTAACTGACATTTTTCTTTTTTAAACCTAGTACTTTCTGTAACACTACTACGTTGCCCTGACAAATTAGGTAAATCTAGATTTATTAATTAAGAAAAGAGATAATAGAGCAGGATGGTTTTTAAATTTCTATTTTTTATTTTTAGCTTTTGAGTTTCAAAAATGTAGCCCTTGGAGAGGGTCAGAGACTGGCCGATTTTACACTAACCCCATTTCTTCTTCCTCTTGGCACACAGCTAAATGTTACTTTCCAGCTTCTTTTGCAGTTGAGTATGGCCCAGGAGTATGTGTAGAAGTGATATGCTCCCTCACTATTCAGATCCATATCCAGATCTGGTGTATTAAAAAAAAATAAACACCTCCCACATGGGATAATTATGAATTATCCTTCCTCTTCCCCTGCTGGCTGACTGGAATGAGAGGACCTGCCTGGTAATCACTAAAAGGCATATATTAGACACAGGGGAGTCAACAAATGTAAAGATCCTGGGTCCCTGGATCATTGTATGGACGGGAGTCACAGTTCAGAGGATCTGTAACACCGGTTTTAAACTTTCCTGTGAACAAATATGTTTCTATTGTGTTAAGACAGTCCGAGTTGAGGTTTTGTGTCACGCACTATTATAGATGACAATGAAAAGGAATTTGAAAAATTCGGGAGGATATCTGACATGTATGTTTATGTAAGAGTCCACAGTCCAGATGAGGATTTCCTGAAAATCTACAAGACAAATGACCTGGTCTCTTCAAGAAAAGATCTTAGGGGTAAGGGTGGAGCACAAAGATTGATAAGAACCTTACCTATTGAAAATAGACTTAAAAGATATATCAATTAATAGCAATAAATCATTCTTATTCGGATCCTGATTCAAGCAAACACATTGTTTTAAAAGCAAAATATTTATTAGACACTCAAAGAAGTGTGAAATATGTGAATACTAAGTAGACATTCGATGATATTAAGGAATTAATTTTTTTCTGATAACGGTACTGTGTAATTTTTTTAAAACCCTATCATTTATAGATTATTTGATGCTTTCAAATTGAAAGAAATAATGTCTGAGATTTGTTTCAAAAGTACATTGACAGGGAATGGGTGGGAGTGTAAACAAAACAAGATTAGCGTTGAGTAGATGATTGCTGAAGCTGGGAGATGGGTACATTGGGTTTATTACATTATACTTTCCCTATATTTGTGAATTTTCTATAATTTTTGAAATTTTCTATAATTAAAATTTTTTAAAAAAAATCCTAGGTTGAGAAGAGAACTGAGTCCCAAAGCAATGAAAACGTTTCTCTGATGCTTTCTCCACTGTAGACCAAAATTTTGGGGAAGACAATCAAATCCTCAGATAAGTTTAAAAAGTAGGGAGCTGAGAGGCCTGTGCTTTGCTTTCCAGGAAAACCTGAGCAGGAAGCAAAACCCAGTTCAGAAACAACTGCGTGGTTTATGCAAATCAGGACTTAGCTCAGAGTCTCCTATGGCCCAGTGTGGACCAGGAGATGCAGAAGGAAACAAAGGAGACACAGAGAAAGGGTTCACTGACTATGAGAATGAGGGATGACTGAGCAGTGATTTGCATAGACCTATGGTCATCAGTCAAATTTGTGGTGGATATTTCGGTGCATAATTAGATAGCAGTAGAGACTCAGATGCTTACTGGTGTCTTGGCATGAAAGAAAGCCTTTGGAGCTTGCATAAAAACCTAGGAAAAGGAGAAGAACCCTAAAGTGATCAAGATTAAATTTCCACCACTTAGTGAAATGGGATTCCAACATATACATTAGGTTGAATCACATATAAATACAAAAATTTAAAATGTTTTCCCACCTGTGTGTTTGAACTGCAATTCTTACAGGATTACAATGCCTCTGAAAAAACCCAGGGATTACTTCCACTACATTTAAGTATCCTAGCTAAAGCTCTAAACACAGTCTTTCTCCCTTTATTTTTCCTCTTCATTACCTTTATCTCAGCTTTTTAACTCAGTTAAATATTTAAATTCTGAGTTCATTTAGAAAAGCTCTTCCTGGGAGATGAAAACTCTGGGTTAGTGCCTGGATTCTGCTAGAAGCTATTTGCATGACTTCAGAAAATAATGGACCTCTTTGGACCTCAGTTTCTTTGTCAGTGAAATAAAGGTTTTATTCCCAATCTACACTCAAATTCTTTTGTAGAATGAGTTTTTGTGTGCATGTGTGGTTCCAGGAGTACCAGAAAATGTCAGGCTATATTGTGTAGATGTACTAGTTAACCCCGTATATAAGGCTTCATTGATCATCATCTAAAATAGAATTTTCTCAAGCTGGATTTGGAGTTGAGGATTGAAGTAATCAGTACTTCCTGTACATGATATTGGTGGGGAAATCCTAAAATGACAAATCCTAAATTCATAAGGAATCTTACAGATTACCTAGTTCATTCTTCTGTGACCCAGAGACAATATTATTTGTCTGACATTATACAATATTAGTGGTAGAGCCACACTCTGAACTTGAGTTTTTTTTGACTTAGGGTTCTGTTATCTTTTCCTTATTCCCTCCAGCCTCAAATATAAAGCAGTAGATTTCAATATATCTATTACTGTTATTCAATACTGAATACCATTACGAAGCATCTGCTGTATACAGAGCATAGAGAAAGTTTATGTACAAGCAATGTGAGTCACCCACTGTACAAGCAATGTGGGTAACAGTTGAGAGGGAAGAATCACTTATGCTAATTAATTGTACCAGAATTAATTGTACCAGGTGATGTAATTCCAACTGGGCTTCGAGGAGGGCTTTCTTGAGGTTTTTTAAAAAAATGCTTTGAATATAAAATTGAGAAAGAGCACCCTTCTGGGAGAAGTATGTTATTTGAGCTGGGCCCTGCAATTTGTTTACAATTTTGTTAAACTTGCGGTGGGAGAAGGAGGAACAGTATTACAGATAAAAAGAACAGCATTAATAAAACCTGAAAGAAAGATAATGTACAGTGTTTGAGGGAAACCTCCATTAGACTGATGTGCCTAAAGTCATGGTAAGGCTAGAAATTTAGACCTCAGGTTTGGACTTTCTCAGGCAAGAAGTAGTTACGTAATCACGAAAGTAGCTAAAAGACACACGCAACAATGAAGGTGTTGTGAATACAGTCTCTTCTCAATTTCAGAGTTTTGAAGAGGCTTTCGGTTGGCAAGGTTAACTACATCCCTGTTTGGAAAGACACATGTGCATGTCTCAGTACAGCACACCTAGCTGTGAAGAAAAAAAAAATTTAGAGAAGCGCTTTAAGTCCGTAAAGAGGCAGATGAAATTGGGGTTAGCTTAGTTGAGAACGTTAAATTTAAAGTTTGTATTCTACTAGGGACTAAATTAGGACCTGGAAGATACTGGCTTCAGGCCAGAGCTCAGAAATACATTGGTAATTGAACTTAAAGTGGTTTAAATAGTTTTAAATCAAACTATTTGCCCCTGAGAGCTTTATGGTTGTGTAAAAGCCTGAAATATTCACAATTTTGCATTTTCACAGTGACAGGAGCAGCTGACATTGTCAACTATGTTTCCCCCCAACCCCCAACACCCAACAGAGGGCTTAGTTTAACATTGTCTTACTTTCACTGCATGTGAGTTACAGCTTTTTGTAATGAAAACCAATAATCAATTCTAAAAAAAAAATGACAACAGGTTCATCAAGTTTCCAGGCTTTTGTCAGTTTCCATCTGTGTTCCCTCTGCCTTTGTGTTGGGATGGTACTTACAAATAACTATTTTCCTGGGGGAATCATTTATGCCAAGGAAATAGAAAAACAAATTAAATGTGTATGCCTTTCCATGGTAACAACTGATCTTGTAAAAATTTATTCCTTATGTAGTTACTTGAAATATTGTGTAAGTTTTTAAGAGCTTTGGCTCTGGAATCCAATACCTAAATTTTAATTCCAATTCTACTACTTTCTCTTTCTGAGATGTTGGCAAACTTCTAACTTCTCTGTACTGTAGTTTCTTTGTCTGTAACATGGAGGTAATAATACTAGTTATCTCACAGAGATGTTTTGAGGCTTAAATGAGTTATCATATATAAAGAACATAGAATGGGCCAGGTGTGATGGCTCACGCCTGTAATCCTAGCACTTTGGGAGGCCGAGGCGGGTGGATCACCTGAGGTCGGGAGTCCGAGATCAGCCTGGCCAATGTGACAAAACCCTGTCTCTACTAAAAATACAAAAAATTAGCCGGGCATGGTGGCTTGTGCCTGTAATCCCAGCTACTTGGGAGGCCAAGGCAGAAAAATTGCTTGAACCTGGGAGGTGGAGGTTGCAGTGAGCCAAGACCATGCCATTGCATTCCAGCTTGGGTGACAGAGCAGGAAAGAAAGAAAGAAAGAAAGAAAGAGAGAGAGAGAGAGAGAGAGAGAGAGAGAGAAGGAAGGAAGGAAGGAAAGAAAGAGAGAGAGAAAGAAAGAAAGAAGGAAAGAGAGAAAGAGAGAAAGAAAGAAAGAGAGAAAGAAAGAAAGAAGGAAGGAAGGAAAGAAAAGAAAGAAAGAAAGAAAAAGAAAAGAAAAGAAAAAAGAATGGTGCTTGGCAGATCATAAGCATGATAAGAGTGTTGGCTATAATTATAATCACAATAATAATTATTATTGTTCATTAATTATTTGCACCAGACACTGTTTTTGCCTTGCCCCTATTCCAGCTGCACTGGACTACCCGTTCTTCCCAATTAAGCAAGGTGCATTCTCACTTCTGCTCACATAGTTCATTCTGATGAAATGAGCTTCCCTTACTAAACCTCTTATTAAAATTATCTTGGGCTTTAAAGTTTGGATCTTGTGATATTTCATTTGTATAGCATTCTCATACCAAGCCCTCTTCTAGAAACCTTTGACAGAGTGAACTAAATTCTCTTCTGTGCTCCCATAACATTTTTAATATTGCATCATCTTTATTTGTTTGTGTTCACCACTAAAATGTGAGCTTCTTGAGTGCACAAAATGTTGCCCCTTGGTTTCTCTCTTTTCAGAGATTTAGATAGGATCCTGTTCCAAATAAACAGCGTATTTATATTTATGGAATTAATTAATTATATGGTCACTGTATATATTGATGCCAGAAAAAGAAAAACTATGAAAAATTATGAGAATTCCAATAAAGATAGCACTGAAGTTTTCCCAGCTGTATAAAAACAAGAATTTCAGTAAATTAATAGGCATGCAGGATTGCAACAGAAAGATTTAGCTTTGATAAGAAGGGATATTTCAAGAATAAATGTTACTTTTATGGGTGTTAGTGCCAATACATTTTTGCTGAGTATGAAAATAATGATTCCATGGTTTCCTCCACAACTGTCACAACTAAGTTTTTCTAAAACTGTGAAGATTTATAGCATGATATTCTCACCATACTTCAAAAGCTTTTAGCCTAACAAGTATTGTTTATCTAGTCTCAAACCCGTTACACTGTACTATATTTACACTCACACACGTTTACACATATACCATCAGCACCACTGTCGCTTTCCCACTAATGCAGTGCAATATCTCGTTAATTTTCTCAGTTAACTATTTCCATGGATTCGAGATTGCTGAGCAATGTAAAATATTTTCTTAACACCCTTGGTAATACGTAAAATAAGAGTGCTGCTCTACAGATGAATATACCACCTAAAATATGTTAGATAATTTTGTAGATATACACTATATAAAAATGCAAATTAGTAATTATTTTAGTTCAATGGAATTAAGAAAAACACAGGAATAACATAATAATAAAAATGATAATGATAAGTGCAATAACCTAGCAAGCACAGATTACAATCATAAACTTGTAGTTACTAAACAATATTGCCTGAAAATATACAATTCTCTAGGTGAATTGAACAAATTCATAATCATGGTGGGAGATTTTTAACACATATGTATCATCTATCAGACAAAATTTAGCTATAAATATAAGAGATTTGAAAACAAAATTAACTAGTTTAATCTACTTTTTGCAACTAAAAAGGCAATTGGTCACAAAAGAGTTGCACTAAGTTTCAAACAATGAATATCACATAGAACATGTTTTTGGCAATTCCAAGTTCTGGAAATAATGAATAACACAAAATTGTGAACCAAAGTAGGATTAATTTAGGAATCATCTACGTAAGAAAATGCACACCCTTCACTCAACAATAATATATATTTGCAAATGAAAAAATGCATTTTGAGATAAGCCATGAGTTAAAAAGCAAACCACATTCAACTCAAGAAATTATAAAAAACTACGTAAAACTAAAGAAATCTGGAGGAAGTAAATACAAATACAAGAGCCAATAATAGTTTAAAACAAGAAGCTAAACAGCAAAATCAAAAGCTGACTCTAAAAAAAATGTAAAGAACTAGTATAAAAGACACACTGTCTAATCAAGAAAAGAAATGGCATGAAAAATGTTCTAAATATTCAATAATAAATATTAAATATTTAATAAGTAATACTAAGTTATTAATAGATATTAGGAATTAAAAGAGAAGATGACTATTTCCAGAAAGAATTATAAATTTTAATAAAAACCTTGAATTAAATGAATAACAATTACAAAAATTTAGTTAATAATTCAATGTACTCTCTAGGATCTACAGAACCCAGGTGTTCAGGTGTTTTTATTTTGATTTTCATGAACTCTTCAAGGAATATATCATAAATATATTAACTAGTATATTTAGAGAAAACCACTGAACTCATTTTACGAGGTAGCTATTACCTCAATCTCAATAACAGTTAATTTTGTATGGCACTTTGTCGTGTGTCACATATTATTTTAAGAGTAAGTTGTAAAATGAGAATTCTTTTATGCTGCTGATAGAAAAATAATATTATATAACCATTTTAGATATCTCTAATGAAGGTGAAGATAAAAATTCCTTGAACCATCAATTCCTCAACAAGAGATGCTTTTGTATTTGTGCCCTAAGAGACAAGTACTGGAATGTTCATTGCAAAACCATATCAATGGAAAGTTGGAAACAAACTAATAGCTACCAAAAGAATGTACAGTTAATACTTATAAACAAAAGCTGCATATATCAATATGGACACATCTCAAAAATAGAGTGTGGAATTTGTGCATTAAAAGTAAGGCAGCTGATAGAAAATTGATGAATAAAAAATTAATGTAGAGGTTCTGTGGAGGAAGGGGGTGGATTAGAATTTGGAAGAAAACCATAAGTAGCTTGAATCATATCTGTGAGGTTTTATCACCTGAAAAAATAAAGATAGAAAAAAATCTGAAGAAAAATAATATAGAAATTGTCCCAGCATCCAGGTAGAGAAAGCAAATCTACAAAGGCCAATATCAGCCATTTCTCCAGTAACATTCAATTCTGAATTATAATGGACCAGTACTGATACAGCTTAGATCTGTGTCCTCACCCAAACCTCATGTTTTATTGTAATCCCCAGTGTGGGAGGTAGGACCTGGTGGGAGGTAATTGAATCATGGGGGTAAATCCTTCATGAATTGTATAGTACTATCCCCTTGGTGCTGTTCTAGTTATAGAGTTCTCATGAGATCTGGTCATTTGAAAGTGTGTAGCACCTCCAGCTGCCCTCTCATCCTCCTGCCCCGGCCATGTGAAGTGCTGCTCCCACTTTGCCTTCCACCGTGATTGTACATTCTGTGAAGCCTCCCTAGAAGCTGATGCTACCATGCTTCTTGTGCAGCCTGCAGAACCATAAACCAATTAAACCTCTTTTCTTTATAAATTATCCAGTCTCAGGTATTTCTTTACAGTGATGTGAGACCAGACTAATACAAGTGTCTTCTAGGTTTCTAAGGAAAGAAGCTGTGACTCAAGAATATCGTAGAAGCCAAGATACCATTCATGTATAAAGACAGCACCAGGCAGACATTCTCACACATGAAAAAGTCGGGGAATATGTCACACATTGACCCTTTTGCAAAGCATTTTCTGTCAAGAAAATCTAACCAATTAAAGGATGAATCAAAATAGAGAACCCAGGAATTAAGAAATATGATTAAAATAAAGCATAGCAAAAGAAGGCTGATAAGGAGTAACTTCACTTAAGAACAGAACAAATATTAGACAATTTTGTTAATTATGATAACAGAACAAAATGTACATTTTATAAGTGTAATCAACATTAAATGAATAAAAACTAAAAGCTAGGAGTAGGGGTGATGTGTAATTGCTAGAGTGGCCATATATTCATCTTTTTTCATCATTCATCCTCTTTTCGGCCAAGTGATTCACAATTCTATCTACATTCAAAAAATGTAGTTGAAACATAATTATTTCACCTTGTTTTTTGTTATAAACTTTATTTTTTAGAGCAGTTTTGAGTTTACAGCAAAATTAGGCAGAAAGTACTGAATTTCCATATACCCACTATCTCCATGCATAATCTCCCACTATCAACATATCTCACCAGAGTAGCACATTTGTTACAGTTAATGAACTCACATTGACACATTTTCACCAAAAGTCCATAGTTTACATTAGGGTTCACTTTTGGTGTAAAATCTTTGGGTTTTGACAAATGTATAATGACATGTATTCACCATTGCAGTGTCATACCAAACAGTTTCACTGTCCTAAAAACCCTCTTTGCTCCATCTATTCATCCCTTTCTCTCTTCTAACTCTTAGTAACCGCTGATATGTTTACTATCTCCAGAGTTTTGCCTTTTCCAAAATGTTATAGCATGAAAATCATAAGTATGTAGCCTTTTAAGATCAGCTTTTTCCACTCAGTAATATGATTTAAGATTCTTCTATGTCTTTTCATGTGTAGGGGAGGCAAAATTCTACCTTCACCTTCTTAGGGTCCCGGCTGTATCTGAGAATTAAATTGGCATAAGCTAGATTAATGGGAGAAAAGCATACAGATTTATTTAACACAGGTTTTACATGGCATAAGAAAATGAAGACCCAAAGAAGCAGTTACAGTCAGATACGTATTTATTTAATTAGACAAAGAATAGTAAAGGGTGGAAATATGATAAGGCAAAAGAGCTTAGGCTAGGGTAGTTAATTGAGTAGAGGTGTAGCTAGGAAGATAAGAGTTAGTTTAACACAGCTTGTTTGTACAGAATTCCTATGGCTTCCTCCTCAATTTCCTCATCCTTGATGATAAGAATGTTTCTTTTCCTCTAGTATAGGGAGGACATCTTCCACATAAAAATTTCATTTTCCGCTTTAAAGAAAACACTAAAGTCAGAGTGATCTTTTTGCACCTGCTGTTTGTCAAGTGCCTTTAACTTAAATCGTCAATATGACAGAGTGGTATATTTTTAAGTTCTTTACTTGCCTTTATCGCTCATTTCTTTCTATCGCTGAATATTATTCTTGTGTTTGGATTTACCACTGTTTATTTAGGCACTCACCTACTGAAGGACATCTTAGTTGCTTCCAAGTTTTGGCAATTAGGAATAAACCTTCTATAAACATCCATGTACAGAATTGTGTGTGTGGCCATAAGTTTTCAATTCCTTTAGGTGAGTACCAAGGAATGTGATTGCAGGATTATATCATAGCAATATGTTTAGTTTTATAAAAATCCGCCACACTGTCTTCCAAAGTGGCTGTACCATTTTGCACTCCCACCAGCAATGAATGAATTCCTGTTGCTCCACATCCTGCCAAACATTTGGTATCATCCATGTTTTGGATTGTGAGCATTCTTAGTGGCAACTCATTGTGTTAATTTGAAATTCCCTAGTGACATATGATGTTGAACATCTTTTTATATGCTTACTTGCCATCTCTTTATCTTCTTTGGTAAGGTGTCTGTTCAGATTTTTTGATTTTCTTATTGATTAGCTTTAAGAGTTATTTGTGTGCTTTGGATAAAAGTTATTTATCTGATTTGTCTTTTGCAAATATTTCTTCTGTCTATGACTTGTCTTCTCATTCTCTTGACATTGCCTTTCTCAGAGCAGAGGTTTTTAATTTTAATGAAGTACATCTTATTGATTATGTCATTCTCAGATCATGCTTTTGTGTTGTTTTCAAAAAGTCATTGATACACTCAAGGTCAGCTAAGCTTTTCCTTATGTTATGTTCTATACATTTTATATTTTTGTGTTTTACATTTAGTTTTCTGATCCATTTCGAGTTAATTTTTGTGACAGGTATAAGGTCTGTATATAAATCCCTTTTTTATTTTTTGCATGTGGATGTACAATTTTTCCAGCCCCATTTGTTGAAAAGACTGCTAGTTTGCCAAAGATCAGTTGGACTAAATTTATATGGGTCTATTTCTGGGCTCTGTATTCTGTTCCATTGATCTATTTGTTTGTTCTTTCACCAATACCATAGTATCTTGATTATTGTAGTTTTATAGTAAGACTTGAAGTTAGGTAGCATCAGCTATCCTCTATTGTTCTTTTCCTTTAATACTGAGTTCATTCTTCTGAGTTTCTGCCTCTCCATATAAACTTTAGAATCAGTTTTAGAATCAGCTTTTTATATCCACAAAATAACTTGCTAGGATTTTGGTTAAGTTTCTGTTAAATCCATAGATTAAGTTGGGAAGAACTGATGTCTTGACAATATTGAGTTTTCCTACACATAAACATGGACTGCTTCTTTGTTTATTTAGTTCTTCTTTAATTTCTTATATCAGAGTTTTGTAATTTTCCTTATATAGATATTGTACAAATCTTGTTAGGTTTATACCTACGTTTTTCATTTTAAGTGCTAATGTAAATGGTAATATGTTTTTAATTTCAAATTCCACTTTTTTATTGCTTGTATATAAGAAAGTGATTGACTTTTGTATTCTAGCCTTGTATCCTGTAGCCTTGATATAATTGCTTATTTGTGCAAGCAATTTTTTTGGTCAGTTCTTTCAGATTTTCTGTATAGCTGATTATGTCATCTGTGAATAAAGAAAATTTGATCTCTTCTTTTCCAATTTATATACTCCTTATTTCTTTTTCTTGTCTTATTGCATTATACACTTCTAGTAAGATGTTGAAAAACAGTGGGAAGGGCTGGGCTTGGTGGCTCATGCCTGTAATCCCAGCACTTTGGGAGACCAAAACAGGTGGATCACTTGAGGTCAGGAGTTCGAGACCAGCTCGGCCAACATAGTGAAACTTTGTCGCTACTAAAAATACAAAAGTTAGCATGGCATAGTGGTACATGCCTGTAATCCCAGATACTTGGGAGGCTGAGGCAGAAGAATTACTTGAACCTGGGAGGTGGAGGTTGTGGTTTGCAGTGAGCTGAAATCACACCACTGCACTCCAGCCTGGGTGACGAAGTGAGACTCTGTCTTAAAGAAAAAAAAAAGAAAGAAAAGCAGTAGTGAGGTAGTGAGAGGGAACACCCTTGCTTCATTCCTGATGTTAACAGAAAGTCTCTCACCATTAAATACAAAGTTAGCTATAGGATTTTGTAGATTTTTAAAAATCAAATTGAGGAAGTTCTACTCTACTCCTAGTTTGAAAAGAATTTTTATCATAAATTGGTGTTTGATTTTGCCAAATAATTTATCTGCATCTATTGATATAACGTGATTTTTCTTCTTTAGCTTGTTGATGAGATTGATTACATTTATTGATTTTCAAATAATAAACTTGCCTTGCACACCTGGGATAAATCCCACTGGGTCGTCATATAGAATCCGTTTTATACATTGTCTAATTTGATTTGCTAATATTTTTGAGGGTTTTTGCATTTATGTTCCTGAGAGATATTGGTTTGTAGTTTTATTTTCTTGCAGTATATTTCATCTGGTTTTGGTACTAGAGTAATACTGGCCTCATGGAATGAGTTAGGAAGTGTTCCTCTGATTCTGTCTTCTGAAAGCGATTGTAGATAATCTATATAATTTATTCTTTAAATGTTTGGTAGAATTCACCAGTGAACTCACCTATTACTGGTGGTTTCTGTGATTGAAAATTATTAATTTTTGATTCAGTTTCTTTAATAGATATGAGCCAGTTCAGATGGTCTATTTTCTCTTGTGTGAGTTTTGGAAGATTATGTCTTTCAAGAAATTTGGTCCATTTCATTTAGATTATCAAATTTGTGGTCATATAATTATTCATAGTATTTATTTTCTTCTCGCTCTGTCTCCCAGGCTGGAGTACAGTGGCGCCATCTTGGCTCACTGCAACCTCCGCCTCCTGGTTTCATGCCATTCTCCTGCTTCAGCCTCCCGAGAAGCTGGGACTACAGGTGCCCACCACCACACCCAGCTAATTTTTTGTATTTTTTTTAGTACAGATGGAGTTTCATCATGTTAGCCAGGATGGTCTCGATCTCCTGACCTTGTGATCCGCCCACCTTGGCCTCCCAAAGTGCTGGGATTACAGCATGAGCCACCGTGCCCGGCCTTTATTTTCATTGTAATGTCCATGGAATCTGTAGTGATGTCCCTACTTTCATTTCTGATATTAGTATTTTGTGTCTTCTCTCTCTCTTTTTATTTATTATTATTTTGTTGGCTTTGCTAGAAATGTATTCACCTTACTGATCTCTTCAAATAACTAGGCTTTTGGTTTTGTTGATGTCCTGTATTGATTCCCTGTTTGCAATTGTATTGATTTATACACTAATTTTTAGTATTCATTTTATTCTGCCTGCATTGGATTTAACTTGTACTTATTTTTCTAGTTTCCTAGTGTAGAAGCTTGAATTACTGATTTTGTATATTTCTTTCTTTCTAATATATGCATTCAATGCTATAAATTTTCTCCACAGCACTGCTCTTACTGTATCACACAAATTTTGATAAACTATTTTTAATTTTTATGTAGTTCTAAATATTTTCTAAACGTTCTTTAAATTTTGCTTTCCACCCGTGTGTTACTTAGAAGTGTGTTGTTTAATCCCCAAGTATTTTAGAATTTTCCAGCTATTTTTTGTTATTAATTTCTAGTTTAATTCCATGGTAGTCAGAGCAGACACTGAATAATTTGTATTGTTTTAAATTTGTTATGTTGTATTTGGTGGCCCAAAATGTGGTCTATCTTTATGAATGTTTTATGTAAGCTTGAGAAGAATGTGTATTCCGCTGGTGTTAGATGAACTGGGCTATAGCTGTCAATAATATTTAGTTGATCACTGATACTGTTGAGTACGGCCATGTCCTTACTGATTTTGAAAGAACAGATTCAACAGGCACAAAATCAATTTGCACCTCACATATTTTCATGGTCTCTTGTTGGGTGTATATACATTAAGGAATATGTCTTTTTGGAGTATTGAACCCTTTATCATTATGTAGGAGTATTTTTTATCCCAAATAATGTTCCCTGATCTAATGTCTTCTTTTGTGCTTTTTAATAGATTAGTGTTAGAATGCATAACACTTTCTCCACCCATTTATTCTTTTAAAATAAATAATAAACTGTATTTTAAGAGCAGTTTTAGGTTCACAGTAAAACATCTCTTCACTTTTAATCTATACACGTTTTTAAATTTAAAGTGGGTTTCTTGTGGACAACATCTTGTTTTATAATCTACTCTATCAAAATCTGTCTTTTAATTTGTGTATTTAGATCAACAATTAAAGGTAATGATTGACATAGTTGGATTAATATCCACCATATTTATCATTCGTTTTTATTTCTTGCCCTTGTTCTATGTTTTTTTTTTCTTTTGGTACATACTTTATCTGCATGTTATTGTTTTAATTGAACAGTTTATATGATTCTATTTTTCTTTTTTACAATATCAATTATAATTTTTTTACTGTGTTCAGTGTTTTCCTTGGATTTTGCAATATACATTAACAACTAATCCAAGTACACTTTCAACAACACTATACCACTATAAGTGGTTGTACAAGAATCTTATAATAAAAAACTATTTTTAATTCTTCCTTACTGTTCTTTTTATCGTTGGTGTCATTCATTTCATGCTTATGTAATACATATGTGTATATACATATGTAATATACATGTATATCCATATATGATATGGTTTGGCTGTGTCCCAACCCAAATCTCACCTTGAATTGTAGTTCCCATAATCCCCACATGTCATGGGAGGAACCCAGTGGGAGGTAATTGAATCAGGGGGGTAGTTACCTGCATGCTGTTCTTGTGATCGCGAGCGAATTCTCACGATCTGATGGTTTCGTAACCCCCTATTGCTCAACACTTCTCCGGCCTGCCGACCGGTGAAGAAGGATGCGTTTGCTTCCCCTTCCACCAGGATTGTAAATTTCCTGAGGCCTCCCCAGCTATGCTGAACCATGAGTCAATTAAACCTCTTCCCTTTATAAACTACCCAGTCTTGGGTATGTCTTCATTACCAGTGCGAGAACAGACTAATACAATATATATATATGCATATATGTATACAAATATGTATATATAATTGCATACATTGTTGATATTATTTTGAACAGTATTATTAAATCAATTAAGAATTTAAAAAATAAAAGTTGTAATTTTACCTTCACTTAGTTATTCTTAAATGCTCTTCCTTTCTTTCTATAGATTTGAGTTTTTGTTTTGTTTTGTTTTGTTTTTTGAGACGGAGTCTCGTTCTGTCGCCCAGGCTGGACTGCAGTGGCGCGATCTCGGCTCACTGCAAGCTCCGCCTCCCGGGTTCACGCCATTCTCCTGCCTCAGCCTCCCGAGTAGCTGGGACTACAGGCGCCCGCCACTGCGCCCGGCTAATTTTTTGTATTTTTAGCAGAGACGGGGTTTCACCGTGTTAGCCAAGACGTTCTCGATCTCCTGACCTCGTGAACCGCCTGCCTCGGCCTCCCAAAGTGCTGGGATTACAGGCGTGAGCCACGGCGCCCGGCCTAGATTTGAGTTTTGAACCTTTCTTCTTCTTCTTCTCCTTGATGTTAAAAAATGTCTTTTAACATTTCTTGCAAGGCAGATACACTGGTAACAAATCCCATCTTTTCGGCTAAGAAAATGTATATTTCTCCTTCACTTTTGAAGAATAATTTAACAGACAGAATTCTGGTTGGCTGGTTGGAGTTTTTGTTTTTCAAACATATCAACTGTTTAAATATTTAACTCCACTTTATGTTTTCATAGTTTCTGAGAAGTTTAATGTAATTCTTGTCCTCATTTCTCTATAGATAAAGTGATTTTTCTCCAGCTTCTTTAAAGATTTTTTCTTTATCTCTGATTTTCTAAAATTTGAATATGACATACCTACGTGTAGTTTTGGTTTCTTTGGGCATTTATTCTGCTTGGAATTTTCTGAGCTCCTGCATCTGTGGTTTGGTGTCTGACATTAATTCATGAAAATTATCAGTCATTAGTGCTGCAAATATGTATTGCTTCTGTTTCTTTCTCCCTTTTCTCTCCTGGTATTCTTGTTTGTGTATGTCACATCTTTTGTGGTTTTCCCACAGTTCTTGGATATTCTGTTGTGTTTTGGTTTTGTTTTTTAGTTTTTCTTTCTTCTTTTCAGTTTTAGATGTTTCTATTGTCATATCCTCAAGCTTAGAGATTGTTTCCCCAGCTATGTTAATTCCACTAATGAGCCCAGCAATGGGATTCCTCATTTGTTTTAGAGTATTTTTTATCTTAAGCATCTTTTTATTCTTTCTAAGAATTTACATCTTTCTGCTTACATTATTCATCTGTTATTTCATATTGTTAGCAGCAGCGAATCTGTATGGGTCTGCAACGACCTCAATTCTTGCCCCCTAAGAAGAAAGAATTCGGCTGAGGGGCACAAGGCAGAGGCAGAGACTGAGGCAAATTTTAGAGCAGGAGTGAAAGTTTATTAAAAAGTTTTAGAGCAGGAAGAAAAGGAAGTAAAGTTGTTATTTTACCTTTACTTAGAAGTGGGCTAAGGGGGTAACTTGAGACATCCAAGGGCACAGTTTGACTTTTGACTTGGGGTTTTGTTATCATGCTTCTGGGTTTTGCATCTCTTCTCCCCTGATTCTTCCCTTGGGGTGGGCTGTCTGCATGCACAGTGGCCTGTCAGCACTTGGAAGGGGCAGTGTGTTTACTGAAGTTGCACACATGCTCATTTGAATCATTTTTCCCTTACCCATCAAGTGTTTCTAGAGGAAGGTCCTATACCAGTTAAACTTTGCCATTTTGCCTCTTAGGGTGCATACTTGAGCCCAGTTGCCCAACTCCTGAGATATTATCAGGAAGTTGCTGATCCCCAACTTCAGGTGTTTCCTATCTATTGGGAGACAGCCCTTCCCTGGTGCCGGCTGCAACCAATTACTATTTTAGAGAGACAGTTTAACAACCACCTGACCATCATTGCCTGATATTTCTGGTTGGGGAGGGGCCTCACCTGTCCTGCTCATGTCTGCCTAACTACCTACTCTAACAATATTGTCTCCTTTTTTTTTAATACATCCATTAGCATATTAATTACAATTAATTTTTAAATTTCTTATCTGATAATTCCAACACTCCTGCCATATTTGACTCTGGTTCTGATGCTTGTTCAGTCTCTTCAAACTGTGTTTTTTGTGTTTTGGTGTATCTTGTAATTTTTTGCGGAGAGGCAGATGATGGACTGGGTAAAAGTAACCATGGTAAATAGGCCTTTAGTAACGTAGTGGTTAGGTGTTGGAAGAGGGGAAGCATTCTATAGTTCTATGATCAAGCCTCAGTCTTTTGGTGAGCCTGTGATCCTGGACTGTGAACCTCACAAGTAAGTCTGTTTTGTTTTGTTTTGGTTTCTCCCCCAGCAGATGGGACCGAATGCCTGCAAGGCGCTGAAATTATGCATTTCCCTTTGCCCAGGTGAGTCTAGAGAGAGCTGGAGTTGGATATTTCCCTTCCCCCAGGTAGGTTACACCTGTATATAACCTAGCAGGTTAGGCTCTGGTGAAATAATTTCTCCTGAGGACAAGCCTTGTTAGAACAAAATGCTCTAGAGTATTACAAAATAATTCTGTTTGCCCTCTTCCTGCTGGAAGCATGAGAAAAATTTTCTCCATTATTCACTGTGAGGACTCAGTAGAATTTCTGGTGGTAAAACTCACAAAGGTACCCCCATACATGCCCCCCGCTACGGCTGGGTCCTCCTGGAGCTTTTATCTCTCAGGCTTGTCCGTAATCAGCCTTCAGTGATTCATTAATTACAGTTTAGGTTTTCCTACCCTGTTACTGGTTTCTACGAAAGTTTCTGTTTCTGGATTTCTGTTTGGGTAAAGTTGTGATTCTCTGCCATTCTCTGTCTCCAATTTTGGGAGCAGTCACATATTCAGTGACTTCATTTTTCTCATAATCTAAGAAGAGTTATTAATTTTTCAGTTTGTTTAACTTTTTACTTGCTGGGATGGAGTAAAGACTTCTAAGCTCCTTACATGTTGGACAAGAAACTGGAAGTACACCGCTTTTTTTCATAACTGATTTTTACAACCAGAGAAACTTTTATGAAAATAATATTTTTTGCACCAAAGAAACATTTTCTAAAAATATCAGCAACTTTGGGTTTATTTTACTTTGTGTTGCTGCTGCTAAAGTACAGTTTGTTACTTAAAATAGTTTATATATATATCAATAGATATAGATGTATAAAATACATTTTTTTCTTAAAAATGCTCTTCTATTTCTCTGGCTCTCTATTTTGGTCAATATATATAAGTAAAATGATGTCTGAAGTTTTTTGTTTTTTTTTTTTTTTTTTGAGACGGAGTCTTGCTCTTGTTGCCCAGGCTGGAGTTCAATGTTGTGATTTCAGCTCACTGCAACCTCCGCCTCCCAGGTTCAAGCAATTCTCCTGCCTCAGCCTCCCAAGTAGCTAGAATTACAGGTGCCCACCACCACACCTGGCTAATTGTTGTTTTTTTTTTTTTTTCAGTAGAGACAGGGTTTCACCATGTTGACTAGATTGGTCTCCAACTCCTGACCTCATGATCCTCCTCCTAAGGCCTCCTAAAGTGCTGGGATTACAGGCGAGAGCCACTGCACCCGGCCTCTGAAGTTATTTTCCTCGATCATTATGTGATGTCATAGGATCTAAGGTAATTATTGTATTATCATTCTACTTTACTGAGTAATAATTAAAATAAAACACCATTAATATTATAGAAATAATATCATTATTTTTATTAAGAAATAAACTTACTCATTATCTCTGTTGTCCTCCTGAACTAGTCAAGAATTTTAATTTCATACCACGTTTTCTTCCCCCAAGTTCCTAACACATCTCTTATTGAAAAGATCTCAGGTTTTACTTTTAAATATGTATTAGTCTTTTCTATAATACATAATTATTTAGATTCTAAATTGATTGCTGTCTGTGCTCAATATTCCTTGTTCCTATATCTTTGCTTGTTTCTTCTCTCTGAAAGATTTTAAGATTGTTTCTCTTACTCGGGCTTTTGATGCATTTGGATTGGAGACACATTCTCCATCTTGCTTGATAATCAGTTTACTTCTTTTCTTTTTGTTTCTTTTTCTTTTTTTTTTTTTTTTTTTTTTTGAGATACAGTCTTGCTTTGTCACCCAAGCTGCAGTGCAGTAGCACAAACAGTGCTGGCTCACTGCAGCCTCGACCTTGCAGGCTCAAGCGATTTTCCCACCTCAGGTTTCTGCGTACCTGGGACTATAGGCATGTGCCACCATGCCTGGGTAATTTTTTTCGTATTTTGTAGAGAGGGAGTTTCACCATGTTCTCCAGTTTCATCGTGTTCCCCAGGATGGTAATGAATTTCTAAGTTCAAGCAATTCCCCTGCTTTGGACTCCGAAAGTGCTGAGATTACAGGTGTGAGCCATTGTGCCTGGCCAATAATTGGTAGACTTTTCTTTTTTTTTTCTTTTCATTTTTTTTATTATACTTTAAGTTCTAGGGTACATGTGCACAACATGCAGGTTTGTTACATAGGTATACATGTGCCATGTTGGTGTGCTGCACCCATTAACTCGTCATTTACATTAGGTATATCTCCTAATGCTATCCCTCCCCCCTCCCCCACCCCACAACAGGCCCCAGAGTGTGATGTTCCCCTTCCTCTGTCCAAGTGTTCTCATTGGTAGACTTTTCAATGTAAAGAACGATGTCATCAGTTCTGTGTATTTATGTCGTTGGTTGTAGTAGCAGTAATAGTATTGTTATTGGATTATTACCTCTATAACATTATTTTTCTTCCTTTGAAATGAGTATTAAAATCTGGATCAATGTTGTCTTTTAATTTTTCTTATGTACTTTATTTTGTACCTTTCCCCTGCATTTTGGAAAAATTGATCAGATTCATCTTCAGCTGCAGCTATTCTACTATCCCATTCATTTACTGTGATTTTACTTTTGGCAATCATTTTCAAGATCTCTAGTTGGTAATATTTTTTACAACCAAGTTATTGATTCATGAATATGTTAAACTCTCTTATTACTCTGAAGATACTAATACATTTCAAAGTATCTTTTTGCACTAGGAACTCTAGTTCCTAGGATGATAGCTCGTATGTTTACTGAAGTTGGTGATTCTCTCTCTCTCTCTCTCCCATGTTACTTGTTTTCTTCAAGTGTTTGATGAATCCAGCTTGTCTCTTTATCTTTGTATTGAAGAATGATTACCCTTTCTGAGAGTATCATTTTTGTCTTCCTCAGGCTATCTTTAAATTTGTAAAAGAGACAGAAATGTGATATATGTCAGATTATCCTAATAGCATTGTAAATATGAGGGTTTCTTTATCCTTTTAAATGTAACCAATTATCCAAAGCCCACCCTCTGTCTTCAGGCCTAAGCAGTCAGTTACTGCTTTTTTGTTGGAAAAGAAGCCCATTTTACCTGACGGTTCATTGTCTGACAACAAAGTAAGACATGTGGAGAGAAGATCTCTCTACAAATTACCCTAAAGTTTGCCCTAGGACACTTCCCTGCTTAAGACTCTATTACTTTTGAACTTGGAAAACACATGTACAGAGTCATTTCTACCTTTTACAACTGTGCTTCCTTTTATAATTATAGAGCTACGATCACAATAATCAAATTCTGTTTTGTAATATATGTATATGTTATAATCATGATCTATTATAACTTCTCAACAGAAGTGAAGTTTCCCTGTTTTTCAGCAGTGTAACTCATTCATATTGATTAAAACTTTATATATGTAATAAAGATAAGTACCTTATATATCATATGTTTATAATTTTACATATATGTGTACATACATGCATACATATATAGCAAAATTTCTTTTTTTTAATTTTATTTTTTTAGACAGAATCTCACTGTGTCACCCAGGCTGGAGTGCAGTGGCACAATCTCAGCTCCCTGCAACCTCCGCCTCCTGGGTTCAAGAGATTCTCCTGCCTCAGATTCTCCTGAGTAGCTAGGACTACAGGTGTGCGCCACCCATCTCGGCTAATTTTTTGTATTTTTAATAGGGATGGGGTTTCACCATGTTGGCCAGGCTGGTCTCGAACTCTTGACCTCAAGCAATCTGCCCGCCTCTGCCTCCCAAAGTGTTAGGATTACAGGCGTGAGCCACCACGCCCGGTCTATAGTGATTTCTAAATGTGTCAAAGGTGAGAAGGAGGTAGACATACATCCTCAGTTCACCATTTGATTTATTCTTACACTCTATCTCTTTAAGCTGAGATTATAATCACTTTCTTGTTTTTTTTTTTAAAAGTTGCACTTCATATAGGATACACTTAATAGAAAGAAAGACTATAAGTATCTGCCATTCCAGGAATTCAGAATAGCATATGCCATGTTTGTGTGTGTGAGTGTGTCAGTTAAAGGCCTAAAATAAACCTTCTAAAAGAAATACTATTAATCAGTATTCTTTTCTTGAAAACAAAAAGTTTTGAAATATATTGCTCATAACATTTTTATCAGTATTAGAATAATTGAAATTAGACTTATGTGCTTTTAATTTGTTAAGTCCAGTATTTAATTTTAGAAGTCTAATGCGTAACTGGCATTTCATAAATATTTTATGACATGTACATTAGTAAAGATATAAATAACTGATGTCTTATCATAGTTACATTTTACCATGAAAATATTAAATTGTCTATAATAAACAATGTTCTTGAGCATATTCCATTAACTACTTTTCTGGCTCTCTCTTTAATGGCAGTGTTGTCAATGCTGTGAAATTATCATGAATTTACCTCATAGGCAGCTAGAATTACTGACCTCAGGATTTAAAGGAGAGATAGAAATCCCCTTATCATATTAATTAATTTAGATGGGCTTACTGTTTGCAAAAGAGATCTTCCTAAAAAGAAAAAAGAATTTGTTTAGAAAAGTTATTGATAAAAATGCAATCTTCCTTTGTAATTTAAGATGTAAAAACTTTATCAGTTGATTTTGTTTTATATAAAAGTTAAATTTTATTCATACTTGTTTTTAAATTGTTGCTTGACGAAGGTTAAAAATGAGTTCCGGCCAGGCGCGGTGGCTCACGCCTGTAATCCCAGCACTTTGGGAGGCCAAGGCAGGTGGATCATGTGGTCAGGAGTTCAAGACCAGCCTGACCAACATGAGTGAAACCCCATCTCTACTAAAAATACAAATATTAGCTGGGCATGATGACATGTGCCTGTTGTACCAGCTACTTGGGAGGCTGAGGCAGGAGAATCGCTTGAACCTGGGAGGCAGAGGTTGCAGTGAGCCTAGATGGTGCCACTGCACTCCAGCCTAGGTGACAGAGCAAGACTCCATCTCAAAAAAAAAAAAAAAAAAAAAAAAAGAGTTCTGAGTGCAATTCTGGTTTTCATAATTCTGAGAACAGTTCCAGAATAGAGTTAAATGTTGACCTTGACAAAACAGCCTCTCAGTCCCAATGGTTGTGTGTATCTTATTTTGAAATAAACTACAGCATACAGCATTGACAACGTATTTTTTCAGGGTACTTTATAATCAGTTGAATCAAACACATCACATGGACCCAGGAGAATGAAACTTCTCTGGCTTTGAGCTTCTATCTATTACATATACTGGCCATAGATATATCTACTCAGGCAACTGAAAATAAACCTACTTGCTTGGAACCTGGAAAAAAAAATCATATTTTGTACTAAAAGTAGGTTAAGTATGGACCCAATTGAATCAAATCAGATTTAACAAAACTTTACATTGACCAAGTATAAAAGAATAATAAAATAATTTAAAAAGATAAAAAATGGATACTAAAGTACTCCATGAGTTTAATTTTTTTTTACCATCTTTCTTCTGTTTAATCTTCATTGTCCAGAGGAATATATACAAATTTTTACATTTAAAAAATAATTCATATGTTTAACTGAGGAGCAGATTGAATTTGAACATTTAACTGGAAACTTGTTCACTAGTACCTACTTCTCATCCATGGTTTCACTTTCCATAGTTTCAGTTACTAGTGGTTAACCACAGTCCAAAAGCATTAAATGGAATATTCCAGAAATTCATAGGTTTTTAATGGTGCACCATTCTGAAAAGCATAATAAAATCTTGCTCCATCTTGCTCAGCATATGAATCATTCCTTTGTCCAGTGTATCCATGCCGTATACATTAGCTGCCTGTCAGTCACTTAGTAGTTGTCTGGGTTATCAGATCAAAAAAAAAAAAAAATCCACAGTATATGTGAGCTTTGGTACTATCCATGGTTTCAAACATCCACTGGAGGTCTTAAAACATATCTTCCATGAATAAGGGGTGACTACTGTGTTTGGCAGCTGAGCCTTTCTGAATGCATTTTGACAACCTTTTCAGTGGCAGTGTTTATAGCAAAACCAATCATTATACAACACATAATGATCCAACAGCCTGAAAGCTATAGGGCCACTGTCTACCTAGAAGGAAGTAGGTAATTAAATATACAAGTATTATGTGGGAATGTGGTTGTGAAATGTTCTTATCCATGAGATTGAAACAGATACAACAAAAATAGTTAGAAATGTGTCAGAATCAATGTTTAACCTATTGGATTTAGAATCGGAAAACATAGGTTTCTGCTATTGTTTATTAACTTTGAGGTTTTGGACTTCAGTTTCTTAAGTGAAAAGAGGAGGTCATCATAATAATAATAACAAATTTAATTCAAGGAATGATAACATCAAATGAGTTAATGTACATAAGAGTGTTTTTTAATTAAAAAATTAATAAAAATAATCTCATGTACATTAACTCATTTCTATGTTTAAAAAATAGAAATCCACATTAATTAATTTTTAGTGGTATGATCCAAAATTAATAACAAATGAAAAAGTAAACATTATGAAACCAGTTTCACAAATTCTCCATCCTTAATTCATAGGCCACGTGTATTAGTAAAGGATGCGTATTTAAATTTAAAGCTTTGATTTTTCAGGGGGATTTTGTTTTTGCTCTCTGGGATTACCCAAAAGAGAAATTGTCTACCATGATCATTTGTTTCTAAGTTCTCAACTTATTCCATAGGTTAAACATTTTTGGAGGAAACTCCACATGGCCATCTTTAGAGTCTTATGGGCATTGGATTTGGAATCTAAGAAATCTGGGGTCTGTTTACAGCTGTCTCAGTAACTGTGTGGCTTCAGGCAAATCATTTTAACCCATCTGATTTGTGCCAAACCCAGAGTTTTTTGAATAATACATTTGAAAATGCTCTGTGACTGTCAATTTCAATAGCAGTGCAGAGCAGCAGAGTGTCTCTGTCTGGGGTCAGGCAAGTGAGAGGTTCTGGTTCTGCATGTGCCTCTCGCTCCCTTTGTGAACCCGAAAAAAATTCAGATCTCTCTGTGTACCTCAGTTACCTTATGTGTAAAATAAAAAGGTTTCACTAATCACCTCTGAGATTCCTTCCAGTATTTACACTGAAGTAATCCATGATTCACATTTAATGAATTGTATTTTAAAATGTTTAAGTGGCTAAACATTTGGGGGGAAATGCTAAAGCACAAGATATATATTTGTTGTTATTGTAAGAGCAGGAAGATAAAGTTGGTGAAAGGACAGTAATAGCAGGGACTGCCATGTGTTTTTTAATTATGTTTTTCTCTCCACTATCCCCTTTTCTACTCCTGAGCACCCAGGAGTGTGGTTACAGGAGGCCTCAGGGACTCAGACACAGAAAAGCACCTGCACACCAACTTTCCCTCACTCTGTTTTTCATTTTCCGCCTCCTGGGTTCAAGCAATTCTCCTGCCTCAGACTCAGGAGAGTAACTGGGACTACCGGCGCCACCACCACGCCCAGCTAATTTTTGTATTTTTAGTAGAGATGGGGTTTCACCATGTTGACCAGGCTGGTCTCAAACTCCTGACCTTAGGCGATCCGCCTCCCAAAGTGTTGGGATTACAGGCATGAGCCACCACACCTGGCCAGATATCTTTTTATTCCTTAACTTTTCGTAGTTTCTAGTCTTTAATGGAGCTTCCAAATTTTTTGGTGCTTGTGTCAGGCAGGCAATAAGGATCTATGGGACATCAGAGAGGAGAAAAACATAGTTGCACATCTTGGGTGGCATCATGGAAGGGTTTTCTGAAGAAAAGAAATGATAAGAAGACAAAAGACTGCAGGCTGCAAGGTGTCCCTGGGGAATTTGTCCTAGAAAAGATATTCGGCCCCACACTTTTCAGGTCCCCAGGATCCCATTGTCATGTTCTTCACGCATATTCATCATCCCTGGTTTCCCGGGCCCTGTCAATCAGGATCTGCAAGTGTCTATCTCCCACTTCGAGAGGGTGAGATTTTTCAAGCATTCCAAATTGAAGCACATTTTCTTATACAAACTTGCTTATATTTGACAGCCAGTTACTGTAATTATTTTTGTAAAGTATTATAGGTACATTATGGGCTGAGTTGCTTTGTGCAGGACAAACTTGGATCCTGAACCAACATATATGCCATGGTTTCCATAAGAAAATGGGACTTCAGTTCCAAACTACTCCTTCTTCTCTAAGTTGAGGAAGGCTTGGAGATAATTTTAAATATTTTCTTTGGAGTTTATCGTATAAAAGACATTTGAAATATGAAGATCTGAGCTAGTCCTGGTTTGGTGCTTGATATCTCTGGTACTCTTGGGAGAATGGCTTAATCCCCCTAAATTTCTGTTTGCTCAGTAGCAAGGTGAAGTGGACCATTTTTACCAGTTAAAAGTGACATGCCAAGCATCTTGTAATAATCCTTACTTTTGATTCCATTCTCTGGCCATATTGAATTACCCATTTTCCAGAACAACCATGCTTTCTCACACCTCTTACATTATACCCCTTCTGCATCTTTAAAGATTCAGGTCAGACGTCACTTCCAGGAAAGCCTTCCTGAACACCACACACATGCACAATACAAACACACTCAATACAGCCTTCTTCGGAGTTTCTACAATGCCTCGTGTTCACCACTGTTACAGCACATATCTCACTGCATAAAATCTGGCTTATTTATTTATTTAGTATTATTTTTTGAGATGGAGTCTCCCTCTGTCAAGGCTGGAGTGCAGTGGCGCAATCTCGGTTCACTGCAACCTCTGTCTCCTGAATTCAAGCAATTCTCCTGCCTCAGCCTCCCGTAAAGCTGGGATTAAAGGCGCCTGCCACCACGCCTGGCTAATTTTTGTATTTTAGGTAGAGACGGGGTTTCACCATGTTGGCCAAGCTGGTCTTGAACTCCTGACCTCAGGTGATCCACTCACCTCAGCCTTCCAAAGTGCTAGGATTACAGGTGTGAGCCACCACGCCCGGCCAAAACCTGGCTCTTTAGTTGCCATCTCTCATGCTTCACCACAAAATTTTTGAGAATACGGGTCCTATTACTTGGTTGTGTAGACTGGAATATTTGTGTAATAAATACCTCTTGCAAAAGTGAATGAATGCATGAATAATAATAAAGCTTTTTCACTCTTTCTGCACTGTCTCCCTGCTAGTTCACTGCTCCGTTTACCTGTGTTAAACATATCCCAAGTTGGCTAAGTAATCAAAGTTGCTCTACGTCCCAGAATCTATTAGCTGGAGCCCTGCAGGATGAGACCATGCTCCTTCCCCCTTACTCAGCCAGTCACGCTGACACAACTTAGGAGCTAAGGGGAAGCGCCTAGAGCCCACACCCTTCTTTAAGGCTGTACCTTGCCCCTTAGGCACGAAGTGTTCCAAAGTCTGAGTCAGCCATCCCTGTCCATTCACATGCTTGGCTGCAGTCCAATATTCAGATAAGAAACCACCCAGGTGCTTGGCCTCAGAAAGCCAGCAATGAGGTGGTCTTGGCCAATGGAGACCAAATTAAACTATTGAAGAATAAAGGAGTAAGCAAGCCCTAGATGGGAGTCAGGAAATCTTGCCTGGTTTCTGCATTGATAAAAGCTGTTTAACCTTTGGCAAGTCACTTTTCCTCTGGGCCTATTTTCAGCATCTGGACAGTTAATGGGTTGAGCCAAATGACCTCTAGAGTTTTGTTCAGTTCTCAGGTTCTAGGATCTAAAATCAAAGGCAGGCTAAGCATTTCTCATACCTGAAATGGTAATGATACTTACTCGCCTGTAGCAACCCCATCTTCAGGGGAAGGGGCAGAAGTAACAGCTTAAGTTCACTGACAGTGATGGCTTAAAATGCACACAGGATACTGTCTTAGCCCTCATTTCGTTGAGGCTCAGAGCCTAAGAAAGATTAGCCTTGCTGTCTCATAAAGCTTTACGTATTAGCAGAGGGTAATGCTGTACTAGTACAAAGCAAAGGCCATGACCTGGGCTGCACTTATTATTTAAATGAGTAACGTACTACTATACATACATGGTGCAATTGCATCATCTCCTTTGCGCAATCTATTCTGCAGTCTTCAGCGACCAGGGCATTTGTGTCCTGTAGATAGGCTAGGATCAAAGACCAATTGCTTTGCAATGGATCAATATGAATAATATTGATAATACCAATACTTCTACCGAGAGTACCACCTTTTGTTTAACATTTAATACATCCAAGACTTGTGCAACACTCATTTTGTTCTTATAACCACTCTGGTAATGCAATATTTTTATCCCCATAATACAAATGAAGACACTGAAGTTAACTTTAATATAATTAAGACAAAGTATATAAACTGGCTAAGAAAGATTGGATGACAATTTTAATCTCTCACATTTGTATAGCATTTTAAGCTTACAAAGTACATCTTAAAATATAATTCTATTTAGTTTTTACTATGATGTAGCAGCTGAGTAATGACTGTTTCCAATTTAAGAAATAAAAATTTGAGATGAGGTGAGATGGAAAAATGGTAGTTCAGATCCCTTGATCTTCAGTCCTGGGCCTTCCCAGTAACCCAGCAATCTGTGCTGAGACTCCTCACAGGTAAAGTGTGGCCCAGGTATAAGAAGCTTTCTGAAAAACAGTGCCTTCAAGTCAAACAAAGGCTATACAGCTGAATTCTGGAGCTTGGTTGAAATTGTGGATGAAGCAGAAGATAGGCTGGGGTATGAACAAATGTAGAGAAAGAAGGAAGAGCAAAGATCACATTTTAATAATGTTCTGTACTGTATGTGAATAATGCCAACAGTACACTGTCACATTTGTGTTTAACTCATTTTCGCAACAGAGCAAGATCCCAGAGTGTAGCAAGAAGAGAGACCGTTTTGGGTGGAGATATTTCTGTTTCCACAGGGGCTTTTATGCTCATTCAACTTGAAACTTCTAAAATAACTCATTAAGTGTGGAATAGCAGGTGTTCACATTAAACATATTTGCTTGACCTCACTTCATCTATTACATAGTAAATGTTCCTCTTCTTCTCTTTTACCCAATCTTGGATCATTAGTCAGACAGAATTAATTATTCACAATATTTAGAAAGAAATTACATATCTGAGTCTTCATGGCAAGGAAAATTGACATATCAGGCTCCGAGTCAAACTAGGATTGTCAGAGTTGACAGTGGTCATTCTGTTATTTGGGGAAAGTCAACGTTTAGAAAATTTAGAGTTGCTCTTATTTTGTTAAAGCGTAATTTACGAAGTATAGATAAAACTTTCATTATGAAGCTTCAGTTCCACTTCTCTTATGCTTTGGTATCCCTTAATTTAATTATATAATTCTGCAATTTCAAGGATGATCAAATCAAAGTTATCCTTTAGCAAGACTTCTGTTCATCAAGCTGCCTCTGCCAAAAGTTTCTCAGTGAGCCTCAACTCTCTTCTTCATCAGCCTCTGCACATCCAAATGTTTGCTAATTTCTATTGATTCTGCCTCTTTAATATCCTTAAATTGTCTTTTTAATCTCAATTTTATGCCCTTAGATTTGGCCCACATCATTTTTTTTCTGTGAAAGGTTGCAATAGCCTTTTAATTATCATCCTGACCCTAACATGGGCTGGATTAGTGATGCAGTACCAATAAATTACCCCAACGTATAAAACCTTCCATGGTTCTGTAACTTCAGGATAAAATTCCAATCCTGGACATTTTGCCTCCTGAGCCTCATTTCATGTCTGCCTACCATATGTTTCTTTAGCTGTACTAAATTACCTGCCGTTCCCTGAACACCCTATGCTCTTCTAAGTCACTATGTTTCTGCTTATGGTGATCCCTTATTCAGAATGCGTTTTCTCTCCTTGCCCTGCTATTGATTCATCACCTTTTCTTCATAACTTTCTTCTCCTTTCACCCATCTCTGACTGCTCTCTTCCCCAGACTTCCACGATCCATTTACCCTTTGGCAATTTGTACAATCTTTTCACAGTTCTGGTTTCTCTGTAATTTCAGTTACTGGCATATTTATTTGTTTGTTCATTAAACTGTGAACACAATTATCAAATACTATAATTGTGCTTTTATATTTTTCTATTCCTATAGACTCAACAAATACTATTATAATGAATATTGATATTAAATTGGAACAAATGTAGAGAAGGAAGGAAGACAAGTGTTGTAATAATATCCTGTACGGTATGCAAATCATGCTAACAGTACCCTGTCATATCTGTGTTTAGCTCATTTTCAGCAGCATAGAGCAAGATCCCAGAGTGTAGCAAGAAGAGAGACTGTTTGGGGTGGAGACGGGCAGGACTTTTTTAGATCATTCAGCAAAAAACAAAAAAATAAGTACCTTTTCTACTTGCATTGGGAAGAAACAAAAAATATATATTGTTAAATATCCATTCCAATAGTATTCTAATTTAATACGAATATCTCATGTAACTTCCCAATTTAATATCAATATCTCTATCAATATCAGGTTACCTTTTCAATTTAATATCTAATAATATCTCAATATCAATTAAGAGCTGATGTTACGTTATAAAGCGACATCTTGCTCTTCATAATATAGATTAAAAATATTTCTTCCCCAAATCTTTGAAAATGATGGAATGGCCAATAGTTTGATGTGAAGATTAAATGACAATTTAAATGTGGATATAATGTTGAGAGAGTCTAGGGCCAGACTGAATCCCAAGTGATTATTCTCAGCAGTTATGCAGTAAAGAGGATAAACACGGACATTCTGAGACTTGTTTTCATTTCATCAGTATGGGGCCCTGAAATAAAGAAATTTGAGAAAAAAGTTATTATTATACAAAGATCATCTTAAATAATAAAAAAAATCAATAGGTGAGACTTTTTCAGATAATTCATCAAAAAGGAACAAAAATAATGTTTCTAGTTGCACCAGGAAAAAATTTAGAATATATTGTTAAATATTCATTCCCCTAACAGGAATCAGGGATCCTTGAATAAATGTCTACCTCCAGGACTTGGGCAGGGAAAGCACAAGATGATCCTGGAACATTCTGTAATGTCAGAAAGTAAGGAAGTGCTCAAAGAAAGACAGGGACATGTCAAAGGGACAGAGAGATCAGCTTGGAGGAGCCCCCCGCTGGCCAAATCTGTGGCAATTTAAGCATTCACGTAAATAATGATAAGATTGGATTTTATTGCGGTAGAATAATATGACAATCCATGAATACATACAGATATAAATAAATGACCAACTGGAAAATTTAATGAGTCACATAAAGTGTACATTTTAAAACAAAGCAAAATATGCTAAGGCACATAACGAAAGTCCAAATCAAATGCTCTGAAAGATCAGTGTGCACTAGGAAACAGGCAGCAACTTTATGGCAGTGCAGGGAAAGACTGGGAAGCACGGATAGGAGCCCATAGAAATTATTCCAAGAGGCCGGGCGCGGTGGCTCACGCCTGTAATCCCAGCACTTTGGGAGGCCGAGGCGGGCAGATCACGAGGTCAGGAGATCGAGACCATCCTGGCTAACACGGTGAAACCCTGTCTCTACTAAAAATATAAAAAATTAGCCGGGCGAGGTGATGGGCCCCTGTAGTCCCAGCTTCTCGGGAGGATGAGGCAGGAGAATGGCGTGAACCCGGGAGGCGGAGCTTGCAGTGAGCTGAGATTGCGCCACTGCACTCCAGCCTGGGCAACAGAGCGAGACTCCGTCTCAAAACAAAAACAAACAAAAAGAAATTATTCCAGGAGGAGAGGACTGCCATCCACCAGAACTTGTTGGATTTTCTCAGTGACTATTTCCTGTGCTTTTGTTTCTCAGTTACTTTAGCTGTTTTGTGGTGCCTACTCTTTAACTCAAGGTTATCATATTGTGTTTTGGCACCTTCTTATTTCACAGAATCTCCCAGTGACCTCTTCTCAGTAATTGGTTTTTATTTTTACCCACATTATTGATTTTTCTGTCTTGAAACACATGCTAAATGAGCAGACATCATTTATCACAGTTTTCTTGTTTTGACCCTGTCAATTTCACATTATAATGGGAATACCAGAAGAAAGGGAAAGTTATCATGACTATAACGGCCTGTAAAGGCCTCATAGAAAAGACAGCATTTAAATAAGTCGCCCCCAAATTAGTAGGCGTATTTTCTCTCCACATAGAAATACATATTTTTTTTAGTTTTTACCATTTATAATTTCATTAAAATGTTATATATTCATTATGACTCAAGCACTACAGAAAAGTTCAAGGAATAAAGTTTAAAAAGAATCCTTACCACTCAGAAATAACTATTGCTTATACATTATTTACATGTCGTTTCAAGTCTCACTAGATAGATAATTAAAATATATATGTAGATGGACAGAATAATAATAATATTACATCACAATTTTTATAGGGTACTACTTGAATATAATGAAAGATAAATTTAAGATATTTAAAATGTAAATATTAAATATCAACATAGTATTTGAAATTCAAGGATTTGCTGATACAGGTTTGCTGACATAAATTTCTTTACCACAAACTTTATTAGTGTGTATATTCACAAGATACAATTTTTAAAAATTATTTCTTTGTAGACCTCTATGTGTTTTTCCAGTCTACTTTATTTAAGCTTGCCATTTTAGATAGTATCTATGCTGGATATTCTTTGTGCTTCTCCAAATCCATTCTCCATCATTCTCCACCCTGTACTGTGACCTAGGAGGCTGACCTCTGAATTTCACTGTCCATGTTCCTATGCTCTCTGTCTTCCAAATGGATTTGCCAAAGGGCAGCATCATCAGGAGATCAGAGGGAGAAAATTTGTCCCCCTCAATGCTTTTTTTTGGGCCGTGGGTGGACAATGACTTCCCTCTATGGCTACAACTTGTTTCAGCTCCAACTCCTGAGGATGGCATTTCTCCATAGATGTATCATGCCAAGTGCTGGTAATTGCCTCTTTCCTCTGCCCCTTGGTAGAATCTGGGTCCTTCATCATCCTTCATTGTTTTACCTAATCATTGTCCACAGCTTTGTAAATTGTTTTTCATTAAACTGTCTTCAACAACAGTGTGCCATCTGTTTTCTGCTCAGATTCCAACTGACATAATGTCTAATGATTCCCTCCTATGAAAATTATACTTCCTCTCAACATCTACTCACAGATTTATAGATCTTAATTTTTTAATTGCCCTGCTAGATACCTTTATAATTCTACATAATAGACTGTAATTCCTATTTTTTTCATTTATACATTTCAGGTATTCATTGACTTCCCAATAGGAAAGATGAATAATTTAGCAACCCTACTGTGCCTAAGGGAAGAAATTTATCAGCCAGAGAGAAAGAGTTGTGCATGCTTCCAATTATTAATAGAAAAACATCATGTTGGAACTGTGTTTGACCTTCAATCAGTGTATCCTGCATTCCAGCTAGAATTTTATTGCCATTATGTATAACAATCTATGTCATTTAAAAAATAGTATTTTGGGTATGACTTCTAACACATATCAAAATTTTCCTCTTCAAACATGAAATGCATTCAATAATAAAATAATCGGGAAATGGAAGTATCACATGAAACTGAGTCTATCATTTCGATGATTGTTACTGCCTTTCTGTAGGTAATCTTATTTGGAGGTAAAGAACTAGAAATAGGTTCTTTTGATATTGACATATCTTGAACAGCCACACATAGAAATATGTTGCCATGGAGCCCAGTAAATGGTAATTCAGATTTGCTAGGCCTTGGCTAAAAACTGGATTCATAGAGCTCTGACTCCTTCAAATTCCTAGATTTTCACAGTTCAATGTGCTCAGTTGAGGAGGGGCACTGTCTGTTGGAAGAATATGTATCTTAGACCTTTTCCCTCCATCGGCTTTCCCAACTCTATCCTTTCAGTCCCTCAGGCCAAATACCTTGAAGTTATTCCTAGTGCCTCTCTTTCTCTTATCTCTACATCCTATCCTTTAAGAAATTATATTTTCTCTTTATTAAAAATTTATATTAGATGACAGGTGAGTAGACATTATTGTTTCATTTTTATTTTTGAGACTGGAGAGACTCAAACGGGTTAAGTGATTAAGATCAAATACGCACAGCTAAGGAATGTATTCTAAAAAAATTAGGTGTAAACAGGAAAATAATCAGCCACACAGATTCCTCCTTACCCTACAAATTATTTTTTGTAGTGTCATACCAAAAACATTTGTTATAAAGCATTTGTGCTTCACGCAATGAATTCTTTCTTATTTATTAAAAAAAAATCCCTTTTTCCTCACTATGAGACAGAACTTATGATCTCAATGAACTGAGTTTACTGTGTTTGAACCTGTTTGTGAGTTTCACTGTTGCTATTTTCCCTTATTCTTTTACTGTGCCTTTGCTAAGATACTGATACTGAGAGTTTTGTGTTTTTTCTTGAAGTCTGTTTACATGGATTATAAGTGGGTGAGGTTTCATAAAAGAAAAATCTTTATAAAAATACTCTTTAACATCAGCTTATATTAGCTATTGTTAAGTTGAACATGACTGGACTGAGAAAATATTTCAGTTGTGTCTGTGTTAAAGGCAGTTCTCACTGTCCTTCACATTGTCCTTTATGTTTAACTAGCATTTTTCTGTCTTTGTGATAGGAATTGTTTAGGCAAGATTTCTTTGTTATTCCTGAATCACACTTGCATTTATTTATTTTTTCAAGTGTTTAAAGGAAGTCATGAGAAAATGTATTTCTCTTTTATTTTAGAAAGAAGTTGACACTCTGGTAAAGCAGCCATTTAAAAAACAATCTTCTACACACTGCTTTGAATGTGTCCCAGAGATTCTGGTATGTTGTGTCTTTGTTCTCCTTGGTTTCAAAGAACATCTTTATTTCTGCCTTCATTTCGTTATGTACCCAGTAGTCATTCAGGAGCAGGTTGTTCAGTTTCCATGTAGTTGAGTGGTTTTGAGTGAGTTTCTTAATCCTGAGTTCTAGTTTAATTGCACTGTGGTCTGAGAGACAGTTTGTTATAATTTCTGTTCTCAAAGCAGTGTGTAGAGGGAAATTTATAGCACTAAATGCCCACAAGAGAAAGCAGGAAAGATCCAAAATTGACACCCTAACATCACAATTAAAAGAACTAGAAAAGCAAGAGCAAACACATTCAAAAGCTAGCAGAAGGCAAGAAATAACTAAAATCAGAGCAGAACTGAAGGAAATAGAGACACAAAAAACCCTTCAAAAAATTAATGAATCCAGGAGCTGGTTTTTTGAAAGGATCAACAAAATTGATAGACCACTAGCAAGACTAATAAAGAAAAAAAGAGAGAAGAATCAAATAGATGCAATAAAAAATGATAAAGGGGATATCACCACTGATCCCACAGAAATACAAATTACCATCAGAGAATACTACAAACACCTCTACGCAAATAAACTAGAAAATCTAGAAGAAATGGATAAATTCCTCAATACGTACACTCTCCCAAAACTAAACCAGGAAGAAGTTGAATCTCTGAATAGACCAATAACAGGATCTGAAATTGTGGCAATAATCAATAGCTTACCAACCAAAAAGAGTCCAGGACCAGATGGATTCACAGCCGAATTCTACCAGAGGTACCAGGAGGAACCGGTACCATTCCTTCTGAAACTATTCCAATCAATAGAAAAAGAGGGAATCCTCCCTAACTCATTTTATGAGGCCAGCATCATCCTGATACCAAAGCCGGGCAGAGACACAACCAAAAAAGAGAATTTTAGATCAATATCCTTGATGAACATTGATGCAAAAATCCTCAATAAAATACTGGCAAACGGAATCCAGCAGCACATCAAAAAGCTTATCCACCATGATCAAGTGGGCTTCATCCCTGGGATGCAAGGCTGGTTCAATATACGCAAATCAATAAATGTAATCCAGCATATAAACAGAACCAAAGACAAAAACCACATGATTATCTCAACAGATGCAGAAAAGGCCTTTGACAAAATTCAACAACCCTTCATGCTAAAAACTCAATAAATTAGGTATTGATGGGACGTATCTCAAAATAATAAGAGCTATCTATGACAAACCCACAGCCAATATCATACTGAATGAGCAAAAACTGGAAGCATTCCCTTTGAAAACTGGCACAAGACAGGGATGCCCTCTCTCACCACTCCTATTCAACATAGTGTTGGAAGTTCTGGCCAGGGCAATTAGGCAGGAGAAGGAAATAAAGGGTATTGAATTAGGAAAAGAGGAAGTCAAATTGTCCCTGTTTGCAGATGACATGATTGTATATCTAGAAAACCCCATTGTCTCAGCCCAAAATCTCCTTAAGCAGATAAGCAACTTTAGCAAAGTCTCAGGATACAAAATCAATGTACAAAAATCACAAGCATTCTTATACACCAATAACAGACAAACAGAGAGCCAAATCATGAGTGAACTCCCATTCACAATTGCTTCAAAGAGAATAAAATACTTAGGAATCCAACTTACAAGGGACGTGAAGGACCTCTTCAAGGAGAACTATACACCACTGCTCACTGAAATAAAAGAGGATACAAACAAATGGAAGAACATTCCATGCTCATGGGTAGGAAGAATCAATATTGTGAAAATGGCCGTACTGCCCAAGGTAATTTATAGATTCAGTGCCATCCCCATCGAGCTACCAATGACTTTCTTCACAGAATTGGAAAAAACTACTTTAAAGTTCATATGGAACCAAAAAAGAGCCCGCATCGCCAAGTCAATCCTAAGCCAAAAGAACAAAGCCGGAGGCATCACGCTACCTGACTTCAAACTATACTACAAAGCTACAGTAACCAAAACATCATGGTACTGGTACCAAAACAGAGATATAGATCAATGGAACAGAACAGAGCCCTCAGAAATAACGCTGCATATCTACAACTATCTGATCTTTGACAAACCTGAGAAAAACAAGCAATGGGGAAAGGATTCCCTATTTAATAAATGGTGCTGGGAAAACTGGCTAGCCATATGTAGAAAGCTGAAACTGGATCCCTTCCTTACACCTTATACAAAAATTAATTCAAGATGGATTAAAGACTTAAACGTTAGACTGAAAACCATAAAAACCCTAGAAGAAAACCTAGGCATTACCATTCAGGACATAGGCATGGGCAAGGACTTCATGTCTAAAACACCAAAAGCAATGGCAACAAAAGCCAAAATTGACAAATGAGATCTAATTAAACTAAAGAGCTTCTGCACAGCAAAAGAAACTACCATCAGAGTGAACAGGCAACCTACAAAATGGGAGAAAATTTTTGCAATCTTATCATCTGACAAAGGGCTAATATCCAGAATCTACAATGAACTCAAACAAATTTACAAGAAAAAAACAAACAACCCCATCAAAAAGTGGGCAAAGGCTATGAACAGACACTTCTGAAAAGAAGACATTTATGCAGCCAAAAGACACATGAAAAAATGCTCATCATCACTGGCTATCAGAGAAATGCAAATCAAAACCACAATGAGATACCATCTCACACCAGTTAGAATGGCGATCATTAAAAAGTCAGGAAACAACAGGTGCTGGAGAGGATGTGGAGAAATAGGAACACTTTTACACTGTTGGTGGGACTGTAAACTAGTTCAACCATTGTGGAAGTCAGTGTGGGGATTCCTCAGGGATCTAGAACTAGAAATACCATTCGACCCAGCCATCCCATTACTGGGTATATACCCAAAGTACTATAAATCATGCTGCTATAAAGACACGTGAATGCGTATGTTTATTGCAGCACTATTCACAATAGCAAAGACTTGGAACCAACCCAAATGTCCAACAATGATAGACTGGATTAAGAAAATGTGGCACATATACACCATGGAATACTTTGCAGTCATAAAAAATGATAAGTTCATGTCCTTTGTAGGGACATGGATGAAATTGGAAATCATCATTCTCAGTAAACTATCGCAAGGACAAAAAACCAAACACCGCATGTTCTCACTCTTAGATGGGAATTGAACAATGAGAACACATGGACACAGGAAGGGGAACATCACACTCTGGGGACTGTTGTGGGGAGGGGGGAGGGGGGAGGGATAGCATTAGGAGATATATCTAATGCTAAATGGCGAGTTAATGGGTGCAGCACACCAGCATGGCACAGGTATACATATGTAACTAACCTGCACATTGTGCACATGTACCCTAAAACTTAAAGTATAATAATAATAAAAACAAAACAAAATAAATAAATAAATAAAAAATAAAAAGATAAGATAGAAACAGCATGTACATACACACACGTATATCTATACATATGTATTCACGCTAAATGAAAATGTATGAGATGTGCTTATAAATAAAAAAAATCTTAAATGGTGATCTGAGCAAATAAAAATGAGCAAATGTCAAGAATGTAGAATCATGAGAATTCAACAAAGCATAACCATGGCCTTAATAATATTTTAAAATAGCACATTTTAGAAAACATTGGAGATAAGAGAAAGTAACTTATGGAAAAAAAAAAATCTATCAACAAAAAGTTTAAGGCAACTATATGTGTCTCTTATAATCTATGTTTTGTTTGTGTGAAGTGAGTCTAAAGAGTTCTATAAGGTAATTTATAATACATCTGATGGATGTTATAAGCTGTAGTATGAAGGCAGAAAAAGAGTCTGGATTACTTTGAAGTTTGATGTGTATGTCTCCCAACTCTTATGTTACAAATAGGGCAGAGAGAGTGACATGACCTAGTCTAGATACCTGGATGTTGGAATCCTAAGCCTAGTTCTACAAGGAACTAATTCTGCCACCTTGGAAAAGTAATTTTCCTCTGTAGAGGTCAGGTTTCTTGTGTGAAAAAGTATATTGGCTATTGGATCTGTCTTATTCTGTCCTTTTTCAACTGACAAGTATTCTTATTGGATGAACTGTCCTAACTAAAAATGTCAGTACATTCTAACTGTAAATGTTTCAGTGTTAGAAACTTAAAATTTTGGAAGAAGTGAATAATTGAAATTAAGACTTGCCTCTTAAGAGATATAGTAATATCTAGCTAGTAGCTTTTAAATTTTGAAAGCCTTTGCTTCATGAGGCTAAATAAGATTCATGTGCTCAAAGTCACAATATTTATTTATTATAGCATCTAACTAGTATCTTTCATATACAAATTCATGTGACAATCTATAATTACATTTATGATATAGAGTTAAAGTATAGCAACATACCATAAATCAGGGCAATGAATTATGGAGCATCTACTTTGTGCCAACTATTTAGATACTTAGATGCTTCACATAAGGTTTCATTATAACAAGTCTACAAGTATAATATTACTTTACACTTACATACTAAACACAGATAGCCCTTAGAATGTTGAATCATGAAGCCTTAGTAGTTGTCCGCGGTCACACATTCTAGCAAATGGCAGAATCTATACATTTCAAATTCTAATTAAAAGTATTTTCAGATAGGAATTTAAATATGGATTTCATTAACATTAAAGTCTATACTCTTCCTTAAATCAAGTTGAGAAGACATCTATTGTGGGCTCAGAATTCTATTCTTTTCCCCAAACTCGTACTTTCTTCTTCTGGATCCTGGTTTTCCTCACTGTAATGGAAGAATTAAACCAGGCGATCTCTACTTATTTCTACAGTCTTAAGATAAACTACGAATACACTTATTTGAGCTCATATCCCCTTTTCCTCTCCGTAGTGCATGTACAAGTTCTGTCAGATAATATTTTTGAAGCATTAAGGATGTAAATTTTACTTCTGTTGTTTTCTCTTTAACTCCTCCTCCATTTAGGCAGGCAGACATTCTTTACGTTGCCTTAAAAAAAAAAAAAGATGACATAGCAAAAATAAAAAAGAAGAGGAGAGGCAGTCTTTGGCTTTTACATTTTGAAAGCCTTTATTTACTTCATGGGGCTAAATAGGGTTCATGTGCTTAAAGTCACAGATTTGAGAGCATATAGGACGGGAGGGGAAAGGGGGTTATTTTCCATTCTGAAAACTTGAAAAAATCCTTCAGATTATGTGGGAAAAAGCCTGTGCTGATGTGATGAATGCAGAGCTCACCAGATCCCGGGAAGAGATGAACTGATCTTGAATCATACAGACAGAAGCGGTGTTAGCAGCTGACAACCCTTCACTCTCAAGTTGAGCTATTGCTGGCTAGGGCTTAAAAGCCACATGAGAGTAGCATCAGACTCATAGCCACTCACTCAGTTTCCACTGGAATGAGAAAGATAAATAACCTGGAGTGAAGGGTTTGGTTACCTTTCATGTTGGCATCTAGCCAACAAGACAGGAGCCAGCAAGTGGCCCCACTGGCTGTCCAATGGAAGTGTTATTTATCCTGCCCAGTCCCCATCTGACTTGCCTCATGTAAGGACTCATTTTAATATCCCACAATAGTGATAAGCCCTCTAGATGGAGAGTTACATCAGGGTAACTAGAGGGATAGAAGCAGTGTGGAAAACAAGTTTCCTACCTTTTCCCATTGAACATCCATGTTTGTATATGGGCAGGACTGAATGCAACCAGCTCTTAATTTCCTACACAAACAAGTTCAGCAATAAAACACACCTTACAAAAAATAAGTCCTGCTTGTTAAATTAGAACATAATAAGAATTTCAAATAGAGAAGATTCTCCTTAAGGAATAAAACATAATGTTTTGGGCATATCTTCCCATGGAAAAAAATCATTTTAGATTAGAAAACTTTCAAGGCACTGTTGACTATTCCTTGTAGTTACCCCCAAGATTGAAGTTACTTTTTACACTTCTTATTAAGCTTCATGGAATTTCAAAGCCCTGAAGTTTATCTGCCTCACCTCCAACTCTGCCCTGAACAATGTGTTGCAAAAGGTAGAGTTTATTAATTCCTATTCCCAAAGGAATACAGGATCCGATGGGAACGTGGGCCTGAACCTCATTATTGTACCAATGTTTTAAAAAGAGATACCTCCTGGGTAGCTAGGTTTCACTGGTTTGCCCAAGTACATTTATTAAACAGTGATGTGGTTTGGCTGTGTCCCCAGCCAAATCTCATCTTGCACTGTAGCTCCTATAATTCCCATGTGCTGTGTGGGAGTGACCCAGTGGGAGATAATTGAATCATGGGGGCGGTTTTCCTCATACTGTTCTCATGGTAGTAAGTATCACGAGGTCTAATGGTTTTATAAGGGGTTTCCTCTTTCTCTTGGCTCTCATTCTCTCTTTGCCAGCCACCATGTAAGACGTCCCTTTGCTCTTCCTTCGTTTTCCACCATGATTGTAAGGCCTCCCCAGCCATGTGGAACTGTGAGTCAATTAAACCTCTTTTTTTTTTTAAATAAATTATACAATCTTGGGTATGTCTTTATCAGCAGCATGAAAACGGACTAATACAAACAGGCTTTAATGACTTAAGTGTGTTGTATGTGTGTGTGTGTGTGTGTGTGTGTGTGTTTTAGAAAATCTCCTATGGTACACTATTCCTAGATAGCATTTGTTAATAGCCTGACATTCCAGGAAAGTGCAGATACATGCAATTCCAAACACCACGCATAACCAGCACCAACAAGTATCAGAGAACTTACTATAGTCATAAATGCTTCTTAATTAATGTTTAATTCCTGCTGGTGAGGGGTTAGTGACATTAAATATATATCACATCCTGAAAAGAGCCTGATAGAGATCTTGGCAAAATAGAAAACTCTCTCTTTAAGAACACTATGCAATTAGGATATTGGCAGCTAAATTTATCTGGACATCAGCTCTCAGTTCATACAATGTATTTTCTTTTTAGATCACAGTTCAAAGTGGCTAGTTGAGGATTATAACTTTGGCAATAGCTTATGTTAATTTTTATTTGCCAACTTAAGAAATATTATCATTGCTTTCTTGTTTCAGCAACCTGTAAACAAGTGGTCTGTACTTTCATCTAAATTGCTATGTACTGCTCCATTATTCATCAAACATTCATTAAATATGTATGAGACTTTTCATTCTGTGCAAGAATTGGGAGTGGTGCTATGGGACTCTAAGGTGAATAAAACACAGTCACTGAGCTCAAATTACCCTGGGTGTGTGGGAGAGAGACAAGTACTCTAAGAATCATATGAAACATGACCCAACCCAGCCACTGATTTTATGAGCTTGAAACTTTTTGTGATATTGACCATCTTCAATAATTAAATCTTCCATAAATAGTAAACATATACATACACATTTATTCAAAAAATGTTTTTAATGATGTGTTTTATACCAAGTATTATGCTAAGTACTGGAGATACAGGCAAAATTAAATATAGACTGGGCCTTAATGAGCTAACAGTTGGACAGCAAAGGCAATCACTAATAATGTGCCATAAAGTATGTATATTGTACCACAGACTAGAGTTAATGCCCCAGAAGAACCCCAAATATGTTTTGAACAATAGTAGTATTATTAAAATAGTTGTAAACTTCTAAGGGGATTATTTTGAATGGATAAAAATGAATCTGCGTTTATTTGGATGGGTTGTCTTTGGTCTGGTCTTTAAATGTACCCACACATGCACAGTATAGAATGGTGCAAAAGACATTGTACTTGGAATTTTGAGATGTGGCTTCTAGTTCTATACTTTCTATGTTGATCTTGGGTACTCTCTTACTCGCTTTGCTCCTTAATTTTCTGTACTGTAAAATTAACATTGACAAATTAGTCTATAACATCTGGGGCAATCCAATATTGTACAACTGTACGGAAATTGCAGACTGACTTCTTCAATTGCAAGGTCAATGGTGAAAAAAACTGACTCTGCTGGTTTGAAATGACAGGGCCAACTGTATTAATACCTTCATGAAATGAAATAGAAATGGAACTTAGAAACCACAGGGACTTCCCAGTGAGCTGGTGAAAATCTCTTCTTTTCCAAAGTCTAGTTACTAGCTTCCACTTCAGGTGTAAAAGTTTTAATGAAAACAAACCTGCTTAAAATGAAGCTATTTGTGACTGCAAATACTTTCTTTAAGGTTCAGGACACACTAGTACCTTGACCTGAAGTTGTACTTAATACAGAGGATTAGGGTATTTGATGTGAGAGGTGAGACATCCTGAGGTTACAGTCTGAAGATGATGATATCACTCGCTCGGCTCCTTACTTATGAGACGTCAAGCAAGTTCTATGCCAATGCAAGGGGAATTTTCTCCTTAATTTGTTTGTCATAAGTCCTGAACAAATAACCATTTGTTTACCTAATATTGTCCCTTGAAACACACTGGGCTATTGCCAAAGAAGGAATAGTGAAAGTACCAAAAAAAAAAAAAAAAAAAAAAAAAAGGATGGTGCCATTTCTACCACATTTTTTACGGGAAGTTATAGTCCTAAAAAGTGAATGTCTTCTCTCTGGCCTATCTTACTTTCCAAGTATACTAAGTCTTCACTTAAGGTCATTTATAGGTTCTAACTGTGACATTAAGCAAAAGGACGTATAATGCAACTAGTTTTCTTCCTTATCAATATTATAACAAAACAATGTTGAACAAAATGGCATTATTCAAGGAAATGCCGTATACTGCTTCACTTAAAGTTGCAATATCCAACAACCTGTCATAGACATTAAGTGGGGATCTACTGTTAAGTTGATCTTGGCTAACAATTATTATTAATTTCTTTTATGAACGTAGATTATTGGGTTGAAAGTTTTAATTCCTGATATTTTTCTTTACTGGGCATAAAAAAATTCCATGGCCGTTTCAACCAGAACCAGTTTTGTGGACAATTATACCTAGAATGAATAGATGAGGAATTATTTTGTTACATATGTGCACTGGAGATTATTCTATGATATGTTGATAGGAGACTTTGACAGATGGTTGGTCTGGTGCATTATAGTAATGGGATGGACTCCTGACTATATGGTTCTTGGACACATTAAAAGTGCCTTTGAGCTTTAGTTCTCTCAATGCAAAATGGAACACATGATATACTTTTCATCTCCTGAAGAGCAGTGGTGACCGAGTGTTCCTTGAATAATCAAAGGTCTAATAAATTATCTTTTAAATTTATTTTTCAAAACAAATATTCTTGCTCATGTGCCACAGGAGACTTTGCACTACAAGAAGGCTTTAGTCATTAGGGAAAGATGTAACCACAGACTCCCTTTATGAAGTCATAGTCCATGGGACAGATGGAAAGACAAACTAGCCAGCAAATGACATGGTCTCATATCCTGCCAGAAATTGCAGTAGTAAGAGAGCTCCAATTGATATCTTATATTAAGTTCACTCTCTGGTATTCTAATGGCTACTTACCAGAAAACAGCTCATCCATCCAAACCTGCAGGGACATCTCTACTGAAAAACTGGCAGCCTTAAGGGACCATAAGTTCCATTTGTATTTAAGTAAACACCTGTTAGTATTAGATGTCATAGGTTGTTGGAAGACTGAGCTACTTAATAGGATCATGAAATATAAATAATGTAAAGAATATTTATGGGTTCCATTAAATACCTTTTAAAGAATCAGAGTCTGGAATGTCAGAGGAGGTAGAAAACTTATAGATCATCTAGTCTCCTCCCCTCTACTAGCAGATGAAAAGACTGAGTCTTAAGAGAAATTTCGGCCAGGCATAGTGGCTCATACCTGTAATACCAGCACTTTGGGAGCCTGAAGAGGGAAGACTGCTTGAGGCCAGGAGTTCAAGTTCAGCCTTGGCAACATAGTGAGATCGCCATCTCAAAAAGAAAATAAAATAAAAATTAAAAAAATTAGCCAGGTATGATGGCATATACCTGTAGTCCTAGCCACTCAGGGGATGAAGCTAGAGGATCCCTTGAGCCCAAGAGTTCAAGACTGCGGTGAACTATGACCGTGCCACTGCACTTCAGCCTGTGGCAGAGTGAAACCTGTCTCTTAAAAAAAAAAAAAGGAGGAAAGAGGGAGAGAAACAGAGAGAGAACTTGCCCAAAGACACACACCTAACTACTTGCTGATGTAGAATTTAGGTCTAGGTCTCCTCACTCCTAGTTAAATGTCCAGTTCACCATCTTCCATTTCACATTTCCTGAACACCTATTATTTGGTACTTCCAATTAGTGATAGAAAGATTACTAAGATTTATCTCTGACTTAAAGGAGCTCATGGTTTAATGGAGGAGGGAGAGATGTGAATTACAAATATTAGGAAGACTATGTAAGTTTCCACAGTGGAGGAACACATAAAGAGTAAGTAGAAACAAAAGAGCTAATAGGTGCTCTTTGTTTGGATTGCATGCATCCCAAATATATAAGGTGAAAGATAATTTTCATGAAAGTTCTCTCTCCAAACCTTACATGTCTGGATTCACCAGCCTCATCCATTCCTTCTGTGAATTATTATGAGTTTTTTAAAATACTAAGTGCTATTCAATGAAAAAAGTGTGTAAAAATGTAGATTATCATCTCATTTATATAATAAGAAGACATAGGTATAAAAGCAAATAAAATAAATATTTTCTGAGGGCTAAAACTATGAATATTTTTGGTCCATTTAAAATGATATTGATTGCTGATCATAAAAGTAATATAAAATATATATTTTATTATAAAATTAAAATACAAAACTCAAAACTTTAAAAATTTTAGGAAAAAACATAGGATTATATATTAGTGGAATTAGGAATTAGGAAGGATTTCATAAACAAGTTCCCAATATCATAAACCAAAAAATAATATTATTGAAAATTTTGACTTCATTAAAATTTAAAGCTTATTTATGAAAGGACACTGTGAATCTAAAATTAAGTCAAAGAGTGGAAGAATATGCTTCCTACACAAATTAATAATGAATAATAAAAATTATGTCTAAAATTTATAATGAACTTCTAAAAATAATGAGAAATTCTCAAATAATCTAATATAAACACATGTTATATACAGGAATTTCAAAGAATGAGAAATCTGAGAGACTATATATGAAAATATATGAAATCTCAATAGCAACCAGATAAATGTTTATTAAAATCACAAAGAAATACCGTTCACATTCATTATATATGCAAATTTAAAACTTGGCAAATATCAAGGACTGTTGAGGATAGAGTCAAAAGGCTCATATACTGCTAGTGGAAGGGTAAATTAGAAAAATCACTTGGGAGCTCAATTTGACAATATCAGATAAATTTGAAAATGCCATATCTTATGATTCAGAAATTTCATTTCCAGGAATATTCCTTAGGGGAACTCTCACATATCTACATGAATAAATGTCTATAAGAATGATCATTATGACAGTTTATAAGACTAAAGTTGGGATAATTTAAATATCCTTCAAAGGAAAAAGAATATATAAACACAGTGAAATTCTAGGAAGCAACTAAAATAAATAAACTCGATCTTCATGTATCAAGATAGATAAATATCAGATCCCATAATGTTGAATGTAAAAATACAATAAAATTGGATGCATAAAGTTTAATGTCATTTAAAATTTGTCAAAATTAGTACAAAATATTATAAATATCAAGTATATAATATAATGGGAAAGATGCATATTAACATTAAGGCACATAAGATCTTTGAGGAGGGTAATAGAATTTCAGGGGTATGCAGTATATCATTAACATTTTATTTCTCAGTATTGTGTCTTTAAAACCATATTTAATTTTTAAAAGTATGTACTTTTTATTCTAAAAGAATTTTTTTTAATTCTGAAGCCAATATAGAATATAGCAATATTATATAAATCTGTGTGGTATTTATGCATATGTCTATTAATTATTTTTTATATATTTATATATTTGAAATATTTGATGATAAATATTAACACATTAAAATCAGGACATATTGGATATTTATTTAAACTAACAAATTGTAAATAAATGCATTTATGAATCTGTTGGGATACTGAAGAGTAGATATTTGATTATCTGAAATAATTTGTTTTTAAGGTGATATTTATCTTATACCAAAATATTTACAGATAAAATGATGTCTGAAATTTTCTTCTATATTATCTATAAAGGATGGAAATGGGTAGGAGTATAGATGAAATAAGATTGGCTTTGAATTAATTTTTGAGGCTGGGAGATATATATATTAATTCATCATACATATTCAGCATACTTGTCTCTACTTTCCCACAATAAAAAGTGGAAAATATATATTGTGTTTTTAGAAAAGCAAGTCATAGAAAAAAAATTACAGTGCAGTTTGAGTTCTCCTTTACCATTTCCATCAACACCATTGGCATTTCCAGACCTCTTCTCTGAAGTTCTATATGCATTAATGCCTGTAGAAATGGAAGTGTATGGTTTTGTACATGCATGTTATCAAATTGGACGTATTCTGTAGCTTCCCTTCCTCATTGCCATAAACAACATTTGTCAGACATCCACTTATGTCAGCACACTTTTCCTACGTAATTGTTTTTAAGGCTGCATTAAACTTCACACAATGTCCCATATTCTCTTATTGATTGATAGATGGATATGTTTTTTAATACAATTTGAAACTTTGTGAAACATACTGTACCTAAAATCCTTGTGTAAATGTTGTGGGCATATTTTTCATTATTTTTAACTATTAAAGTTTAAATTTTCTACAATTAACATATATGTATATTTATAATTGTAAAATACATGCATATAATGATAAGTAACATATGAAAAAGATTCCAATGAAAATCAGCAGTTCTCTGGATTATCATTTTCTGCTGTCCAGGACATTTAACTATTTATGAATCTAGTTCATCTGCTAGTTATTCTAAAACTCTAAATCTGCACTTACATCTCTATTTTCTTCAAATTAGTAGACGTTATATGACACCTATTTAGTAGATGTTATATGACACCTATTTCTATCTCTATTTTCTTCAAATTAGTAGATGTTATATGACACCTATTGGTCCTCCATTTAGCATTATTACACAATTTCTCATTTCTTCCCCAAATTTAAATAGTTCTATTATTATTTTTAGTTCTTTCATTGATTATATTTGTAACTTTAAATATAAGTTATGCTACTGAAGATCATAAAAATATAAGTCCTATACCTCTAGTTCTTGTTTCAGCAGCTTCAGACATAGCTCCTTACTATGTAAAATGAGAAAATTGTATTTCTATCCTTATGTTCACACCACTTCCCCCTTCCAACACCCAACTCCTGTCAGCCATACTTTTATACATGAATTAAAGTTAACATTGCATTATCTTCTGAAACTAAATACTTTTTTTACTTTTTATATAAGTTGACCTTAAAAGTTGAATACCAAAAAATATATAATATTACTATGATTTTATAAATCTTGCTCGTTTCAGTCAGGGCTAAGCATGCTAACATTTCTAAGATTAATTTCCTTTTCTAAAGATAGAATGCTATGATTCCTTTGTGTTATTTGGTGGATACTTTTCCTAGAATCTGTGTTAACTGCATTCACTTTTCTTACATTTCATCAACTGCTCAAAATTTTGTTCCATTCTTGTTTCCTTTACATTTATACCATGATTTTTCTATGTATAATAATTTTAAAAATTAACATCTTGTCTAACATCTTGTCATTCTCGAAAACTACATAACATGACTTCCCCCATTCCCACATTGTTCAGGCTTTTGGTCAGTCAATTGCATGGAATTCCTTCCTTTCCTTTCCTTCCTTCCTTCCTTCCTTCCTCCCTACCTCCCTCTTTTCTCTTCTCCTCTCTTCTCTTCTTCTGTCCTCTCCTCTCCTCTCCCCTCCCCCCTTCTCTTTTCTTTCTTTCTTTCTCTTTCTTTCTTTCTTTCTTTCTTTCTTTCTTTCTTTCTTTCTTTCTCTTTCTTTCTTTCTTTTTTCTTTCTTTTTCTTTCTTTTTCTTTCCTTTCTTTCCTTTCTTTTCTTTCTTTTTCTTTTCTTTCCCTTTCTTGTCTTTCTTTTCTTTCTTGAAACCCTCTCTCCCATGTCCTATGATAGTTGAAACTACTTATCTTTTATGTCTACTTGCAAGGGTATCATACTGAAGCTTCATTGTGCTCCTAAGTCCGAACCTTTTTTCCTGGATTCCACATTTTCCTTTTTTTGCTTGTTTTTCTGGAGTATGTTATCAATTGACTTGCTCATATAAAGCATATGGGAGATACAATTTGGGGGTTGTTTCTTATCTGAAAATCACTTTATTTTATAGCAACACTGGTCTAACAATTTGGCAGCATATAAAACTGTGTTATATATAATCTTTCCTCACAACTTTGAAGGTGTTTTTCCACTGCCTTCTAACTTACGAAGTTGATATTGAGAAGCCTGCTGTCAGTCTCATGCTCGTTCTTCTGTGGATATATTTTTATTTCTTCTCTTTCTGTCTGATTTTGGGATTTTAAGATTTTCCCTTTGTTCTTCATTTTCCCAAGTAAGGAAGGCATAGGTAGTCAATATATTAATTTGTTCATTTTTGCTCTCTATACACTTTATGAATCTTCTAAGTATGAAGACTAGTGTCCACTTTTATCTCTATAAGATATTCTATTGCTGCTTCTCAGCCTTTTGGCTAAGATCCTGTGTAGAAGATTCTATTATTGCTTTGATAATTTTTTCCATAAGTTTCTCTTTCTGAAACTTCTTGGTGGATACCATACTTCCTGACTATTTTGTTATGTCTCTTTAATTTTGTTCTCATATTTTATATTTATTTTTATTTACCTCTACATTCTGGGATTTTTTTTCAAACTTTTCTTCAAAAAGTTTTGTTTGAATTTCATTCCTAAGAATGTATTTTTAATCCCCAATATCTCTTTTGAATTCATTGATTGATCATTTATTTTTACCTTTTTTCAAATTTCATAAACGAACTATCTTCTCAACACCCTCTGACAGTATAATTAAAAATTATTCCTCTTTCTTATGTCAAGTATGTGTTGCAGGATCCATTATTCTTTCCTCATATTTTATTTTGAGGGTATTTTTCATTATCTCATGCTGCTGTATTTCTATTCATACAGAAAAATTAGAGGTTCATCTGGCAATTTGGCTGCGTGGATGTGGATGTCTCCTGCTTTTGTACATGTGACATGTGGGCTCTTTTCCTGCTAGACTTCTTTCAGAATGGAAGGCTGACAGGACATTCAATGCACTTAGCAAAACTTATCAATTGCCAGTCTTAACATTTGAGTGGCAGGCCAGAAATGAACCTTTAACCTATGAATTTCCAAATGCAAAATAAAAAGGAATTTTAATTTGGGTTTACTAGCACCCACTTTGAGATCTAGTACCCATCTTGGTCATCTTAGCCATCCCAAGGATCCATTTGATTCAGAAAATTGCTCCCAAATTTTGGCTAAAATTCCAACTCTAAGTAGTTAGTAAGAGAGCTCTAATTTCTGAATTTTCTGACCTTGAAACTTCTAGCTTCTTCCAGGAAAACTGTCTCCCACAAGCATTATGGGCAGAGATTTTGTCTGCTACATTCCACATAGCTATAAGATTTAACATTTCAGAAATTTTTAAAAATCTCTCATACTTCCCTATTCTTTTTGCTATTACTAACTTGTCATTAAATAAAATTCTATACTGTTATTTCAACAGAATCTCCTTCCAGAGAAAGAGAAAAAAGTACCTGTGTTCTAGTTACTGTTAAACAGAAAGCCAACTTAAACTACAAGAGATTTTCAAGTTCCTTTGTAATGGTCCTATTTGTAGTGTGGGAGATGTAGAAAAACTGATATCCTTTGTATTGTTTTATATTTTGAAAAAGACTGACTATTGAAAAGGAATTTTTAAATTTACTATTAATATTACCTTTTACTGACAAATCATACGTACCTTTATGGGGTACAATATGATATTCTGATGTATGTATATACATTGCGGAATGATTTAATCAAGCTACTTAACATATCCAGTACCTGGCTTACCAATCATTTTTTATCATGAGCCATTTGAAATTCAGTTATTTTGAAATCAACAATACACTATTGTTGACTGTAGTCATCTTGTTGTGCAGTAGATCTCAAAACCTATTTTTCCTGTCGACCTGAAGCTTTGTATGCTTTGGTCAATAGCCTCCCGTTTCCTCCCTCCTTACCTTCCAGCCTACTCTACTTCTGAGTTCAACTTTATTAGATTTCACGTATAAGTGAGATTAGGTGGTATTTGTTTTACTGTGCCTTGCTTATTTCACTTAATATAATCTTCTCAAGATTCATCCATGTTGTTGCAAATGACAGGATTTAATTTAAAGCTAAATAGTATTCCATTGTGCATATACACCACATTTTCACTGTTCATTCATCCATTAATGGATATTTAGGTTGATTTCATATTTTGGCTACTGTGAATAATGCTGCAATGAACAGATATCGCTTGATATACTGATTTCAGTTCCTTTGAATATGTAATCAGAAGTGGAATTACTAAATCATATGGTAATTCTATTTTGAGTTTTTTGAGGACCGTTCATACCAATTTCCATAATGGCTATGCTAATTTACATTCCTAGCAACAACATTTGTTACCTTTCTTATTTTTGATAAAAGCTATTTTAACAGGTGATAAGTGACATTTCATTGCGGTTTTAATTTGCATTGCCCTGATGGTTAGCAATGCTGAGCATTTTCTCATTTTTCATGTACACTTTGACCACTTGTATGCCTTCTTTTGAAAAATGTCTGTTCTCATCTCTTTTGAGTCATATTCAAAATATTGTTGCCAAGATCAATGTCATGGCACTTTCCCCCTATGTTTTCTTCTAGTAGTTTTACATTTTTAGGTCTATATAAGTCTGTAATCCATTTTGAGTTAATTTTTGTGTATGGTCTAAGATAAGGGTCTAATTTCGTTCTTCTCCATGTAGATATTCAGTTTTTTCAACACCATTTATTGAAGAGACTGTCTTTTCCTGATTGTGTTTTCTTGAGACCTTGTCAAAACTTAATTGATAAAAGGAACTGTTTGTTATTTAAATAACTATAGTTTACTTTTTTTGTTGTTACATGTAGATTTACTGAGATAGAGCATGCAAATGTGGTTCAGAACATACCATACAAGGACTTTGTTTTTCAAGTTTTGCCAGACACAGCTGAGACCAGTTCATTGTCTTCCTTCTTTATCTTCACAAAGCTCCTTTTTGTGTGTATCTACTACTGCTATTTTGGGTTCACAAGCATTCCTCAGTGATCAACAGACCTAACATAATGCAAATCTCTCCCTTACATTATAAAATTATTTCTGTAAGCAAGAAATTCCTAAATCCAATGTACCTTCGGTTAGATTCTGTAGCAGAACAAAAATATTAGTGGAAAAACTAATAAAATCTAAATAATGTCTGACGTTTAGTTGATAGTAATGAATTAATATGTTTTTTCTTTAGTTTTGACAAATATGTAAGATATTAATGTTAGGGAAAATTGGGTGAGAGGTACATGGGAACACTTCATAGCATTTTTGCAACTTTTAAAAATCTAAAATTACTTCAAAATAAAAAATTTGCTAAACACACACACACACACACACACACACACACACACAGTTCTGTTCCTTTTCTTACTTACTGGCCTTGGTTATTATAATAGGATTTAACACTTCAACTTCTTTGGCAAATCTTTATAAAGCACCTACTACTATGGGTTGGATATGATGGTAGATACTTTGAGGATATAAAGATGAATAAGATTTCAGTTTGAATTTAGAGAATTATTTTTTTAAAGGACATGAATGGCATTTATAATTTTTAGTTTACATCTGCTAATTTAATTGTGCTATGTCTGCAAAGGTAGGGGCATTCTGTGATTCTTCCTTAAAACCTAGCACAAGTAAGTCCTTGAAGATGCTGGGTGAAAAAAATGAGTTCATGTATTAAGTAATTATGTACTGTATGCCCACTATATACTAGGCATAGTTTTCACATTCAAAGAGAATGCCTGAGTCTTCATAAGAAGAGGTAATCTATCCAAGGTAAATGCTAAAGGTAAATGGGTGGCAAGTGTGATAGTATGGATCTAGAGTCAGTAAACTCAGGTTGATATTTGCTCTGTCACTTACTGTCTACACCTCTCATCTATATTGTGTAGAGTGGCATTTATAATGCTCACTTCACAGATGTTTAAATAAAACAATATTTCCTAACGTACTTTAGAGATAAGATAATACTAATTAAGTCGACATTTTAAAGTACATACATCCAAAATAAAGTAAACCCAATTTTGTTGCAAATATTCTCTTTAAACATTTTTTTAAGAAAAGCATTAATAAATACCTTTAGAACATATTTTAAGATTTTTTAAAACAAAAATGGAAATACATTTCCAAGGTTTTCTAACACTGTCTAGGATAGTGAGTCTAAAATAACTAATATTATATCTTCAGGAAAAAGTTGACAAATAATGACTTCATTTCAAAGCAAAAGCAGGTTCTATTTATTTTAATTTCTATTAACTCTGTCATGCATCATTCATTGGCTTCATAATTATTCTCTTCTATGTCTGAGAACATACTTTACATAGCCTCATGGCCTCAAAGTGTGGTGGCCATTCACAGCTCTGTCTCACAAGAGGTTAGGAAGCTAAGGGCTCAACAGACTCTTGTAGCTCCAAAGGTTCAAGGTTGAAAAAGTCCCACCCACCTTTTTCAGTGAAGTTGATATCCCTGGATGAGTCCTTCTAGTGTGTTTCAGAGTCTTCCTCCCATGGAACATGTAATTTCACCCTTTTCAAGTCATTGTCTTGGTCCTGTGTATTGATTAGGGTCCTTAAATGTAACAAGCTAAGACTGTGTCAAAATCAGTCAATGAATATCTCTTGAGAACCTATTGTGTACGAGGACTCAAGTATACATTTATATAATACTTCATAACACAATTTAAAACATTATGTCAATAAATACTCAGAAAAAATGTTAGACGTTATTAGCCTTTCATAGAAGTAAAGACTTATGTTCAAGGTCTCAGGAGTTTTAACTCATAAGGATTTTAGGCTGGACGCAGTGGCTCACGCCTGTAATCCCAGCAGTTTGGGAGGCTAAGGCAGGTGGATCACGAGGTCAGGAGTTTGAGACCAGCCTGGCCAACATGGTGAAACCCCGTCTCTACTAAAACTACAAAAATTAGCCAGGTGTGGTGGTGGGTGCCTGTAATCCCAGCTACTTGGGAGGCTGAGGCAGGAGAATTGCTTGAACCTGGGAGGCGAAGCTTGCAGTGAGCCAAGATTGTGCCGCTGCACTCCAGCCTGGATGACAGAGCAAGACTCTGTCGCAAAATTTTTTTTTTTTAAATAAGGATTTGAACACAAAATTCTTGAGGGTAAGCCCCAACATTCACGGACTACATCACAACTGGTTACCAAGATAGTTGCTGTGGGTGAAGCAGAGATAATGAGTCACAGATTCTACACTTAAGATCTGTGTAGTCTCCAGGAGATAAAATCTTTACCAGAACTATACTCACATAAAGTAGAAATGGAAGGTTATCATAAGACAAGTAAAACAAACAAACAAACAAATAAAATAGAAAAAGCAATTAAAAGAGAGAAGGAAAATATCAGTGAGGTAAGGGGAGACTACATTGCAGAAAATATTTGATTTGGGCTTTGAAAAAAAGATGGATTTGGGCGGTATGGATTTGTTTCATTTTTGTGCATATTATTTTATTTCTTTTGCTTGAAATATTATTATACATATAAATACTATATATATTGCTTTTATATTAAGAATAACAATACAATTATTCGTCCTATACCCATCACATTCCCATCACCTTTGAAGCTCTTCAAGTGCCCTTCATCTTTTCAATTATCTCACTTCCTCACTCCCAAACTAATCACTATCTGGAATGTTAATTATTCTTCGTTCTCTTGCAGTTTACCACAGATATGGGTGTCCCTAATCAATATATTGTTTAGTTTTGACTGTTTTGACCTTTATTTAAATGAAACTATAATAGATGTTATCTTTTGTGACTTGTTTTGTATTCAGCACTATGTTTTTAAAATTCATTAAGATTGATCCATGTAGCCGTGGTTCATTCATATGTATGTTTGGGATGTTTCTGGTTAATTCATTTCTATTACAAATAGTGCTACTCTAAACATGTTTATATGTTACTGCAAGTCACACACACTGAACATTTGCATATTTGCAAGAGTTTGATCTAGTATGGCAATGCTGTGTCCTAGACTATGTAATGACACCTTTAAGAGTAACAACTAATCAAACTGCTTTTTTTAAAGTGGGTTTGCCAATTTATTCTCCCACCAGAAGTGTGTGAAAACTTCAATTACTTCAGTCCTTGAAAGCAAAGACCATCTTATTTATTTATGTGTCCACACAGCACTTGGCACTTGGGGAGTATCTATGATATTTTTTGGTCAGATGAAGGAATAAGATGTGATGCTTAAACAAAGCGAGAGAAAGAAGATGCAGATTCTTTTAGGGATTACTGTAAAACATTTTTTTCCTCCAATGGGAAGAGATAGATGACTTTATTGATAAAGAAGACACTATTAAAAAAAATTACATTTTTTTTGCACCTAATGGGATAAGTGCTGAGTCAATTTCCATCTTGGGCTCTGAATCTTGCTACCATCATTTCTTACCTTCTTCCTGCCTCAGACAACACTCTCTCTCTTTTATTATTTTTATCACGTAAGGAATGCATGTTCATGAGAGATGAATAAGAAGAAGCTATAGTGATGGATAATTTTTAAAAAATTATCATCTGAAATTGTATCATTAAGAAATAACCACTACTGGCTGGGCACGGTGGCTCATGCCTGTAATCCTAGCACTTTGGAAGGCCAAGGCAGGCAGATCACAAGGTCAGGAGTTTGAGACCAGCCTGGCCAAAGTGGTGAAACCCTGTCTCTACTAAAAATACAAAAATTAGCTGGGTGTGGTAGCATGTGCCCATAATCGTAGCTACTCAGGAGGCTGAGGCAGGAGAATCACTTAAACCTGGGAGGCAGAGGTTGAAGTGAGCTGAGATTATACCACTGAACTCCAGACTGGGTGACAGAGCAAGACTCCATCTCAGGAAAAAAAGATGAGAGAAGAAATAACGACTATTAGCATCGTATGGGTGCACCATAATCTATTTGTCACTGAAGTTATTTTGATGTTAGTGACTTCAAGGAAGAAAAAGTGGCTTCTGGGAACGTGCATATTGGCACAGAATATATATATAGAACGAAGTGCCTTTTGATTTTAAATGTAATCAGACATTCAAGAGAGCAGAACATATGGACTCTCAGAACATCAGAGCAAGAAAGGAATTTACATGTGTCTATATAAGCCCTTTGTTTTGGAAATAGCCAGAAATATTGATCTCAACTCTGATAATTGTACTCCCTTGGTGTGAAACTTCAGATCATTCCTAGAGATTTGAAAGACTAGAGTTCTCAGGTGAGCATCCAAGGGCATCTCAGTATCAATCTCTGTCCAGTGTACCAGATTCAAAGTCAATAAAAAAAATTTTACTTCCCAACATGTGCCAAACTCTGTCACAGATTTTTTTTTTAATTTAAGCCAAATGACAACAGTGTTGTGTTTATTGCTACCACAATTACCACCTTATGTTACAAATGAGAGAACTGAGGTTGAATATTGAGTTATTTAGACTTTTTGCTAAAGTCTCAGAATAACTTGGTACAGTTCCTAGGTAAGCCAAGTGCCCAGATCCCTAAGACACTACATTAAGAAGATTCTATTCTGTGGAGTATCAATCACATAACACATTCTACTTTCATTGGTCCAAAAGCAAGTGACACGTAGATTTTCCACCTGGCATTATTCTTCCCATTAGGCCTATCTCTTCTCTTCAGTCACTTATGGGTAGCTTTGATTTCTTACCTTCAGCTTCTCTCCCGCCTGGCATGTGGCTAACACACACAGGGCAGGGAAGGGTCAGGGCAAGGGTGAATGGGCAGTGTGGAATGGGGCTGGAGGAAAGAAGAGTAGATAGCTGGGTGTTGTTTTTGCTCTAATATTATTGTCTAGCCAGTATCCAAGATGCTGTCCCTCTCTCGTTGCTGTGTACTCTTTGCTCTTTAACTTAGAAGTGTTTATTATGATAAGCTGTGAGCAGATGGACTGAAGTGAGGAGAGAAATTTGACCCAAGAAGATGTCACTTAAACAGCTGAGGCTAGTATTTCACCAGATGTCCAAGCAGTTAACCCACTGAGAGCTTTATGAAGAGCAGTAGCAATTTTTTCATTTGCTGAAATCTTAATTACTAATTTTTCGAATTAGTTAATGGTAGCAAGTATTTGCAAATTATAAAGCATATTTTATATTTTAAAACATTTATATTTAGAATCCTCTTTGATGCATTCATCAATCCAGAGAGATAATCTGCATTGGATGATAACTAATAAAAACATATTTTATTAGTCGTAGTTTACTGATGAGTAAACTTAGGTGCAACTTGTGAAAAGTCACATGCACACACAGAGGAAGAGCTCAGACCACTAAAAGAGAAGAGAAGTTGGGACAGACTTCAGCAATCACCTGGTCAAATATGTATACTTAAAAAATGAGAAAACCGAGGTGGGTTCTGCTAGGGTGATTTGTTGAAGCTCCCCTGGTGAGTTGTGAGTTCATATGGGACTTGAACCCAGGTCCCCTCTTTTAGCTCCAGGGTTTCTTCTACCAGATTTTTTGATTCCTGACTATTCAGTGTTGCAACATGCCTGCCTCACTAGCTGGCAAAGGAGCAATCCAGTGTGCTGGCTGAAGATGAAGGGGGAAAAGGGACTGCCATGTTCTACCCAGTCATCCTGTACAATTGTGTCAAGCTTCAAAAGCCCTCATGACTCTTAATAAATAAATAGGTTACTTGAAAGATTGAAATCAAACCTTCCTAGTAATTTTGAGAATTGCTTAACATTCTGGTTTAAAGAAAAAAAAAGGTCATCTCTTTGATTTAATCATGCCGCCAGTGTTGGAGAGGATGAAGAAAACAATATTCTTATTTTAAATTCTCCTTAAAGAAAAATAGAGAATTGAGAAAGCTAATGTAGAGTGAAGGAAAAAAATAGTGGATCAGTAGTCAAACAACCAGAGTCTGAATTTAAACTATGTGAATGTTACCTGGATTCTCTGAGTCTCAATTTCTTATATAAAATGAGAGTAAATACCCTCTTATTTGCCTCCTGTGACTATGGGGAGAATCTATTTTTAATCACTGTGACTGCTGTATGTAAAATTAAAATTATGCTATACTAATATGAGGCAGAATTTAAAATAACACTAATGGGCATCTCTCCCTTGGTCTGGTAAGAGAGGCAGCAAAGCTTAGCAGCTTGGAGAACAGACCAGGGAGTCATATTGCCTGGATGTGAATTCTGGTTTTATCATGTACTCCTTGTGTGATCTTGAGCAAGCTACCTAAGCTCACCACTAAAATGTGGATACTAGAATATCTCTCACTGTTCTGTTATGAAGATTAAGTGAGTTAATGTCTGCAGAATTCTTAGAACAATAACTTTTGCATAGTAACTTCTTTTTTTTTTTTATTTTTGAATTGGGTTCTTTATATATGATATATGGTTTGTTTATTCACAACAGAAAGAGGATAAATGTGAGCAGTGAGACATTGACATTTATTAATCTACATAAAATGACAATCAAGATAAAATTTCACTGGGTTTTTTTTATTATTTATTTTTTTATTTTTTTATTTATTATTATTATTATTATTATTAGACTTTAGGTTTTATGGTACATGTGCGCAATGTGCAGGTAAGTTACATATGTATACATGTGCCATGCTGGTGCGCTGCACCCACTAACTCGTCATCTAGCATTAGGTATATCTCCCAATGCTATCCCTCCCCCCTCCCTCCACCCCACAACAGTCCCCGAAGTGTGATGTTCCCCTTCCTGTGTCCATGTGTTCTCATTGTTCAATTCCCACCTAACCAAACACCGCATATTCTCACTCATAGGTGCATAGTAACTTCTATATAAGTGAAGGTTAAATAAATAATTTAAAAAATATATTGATTACTTCAAGGAAAATATACATCCAGGACAATAGAAATGTTCATTTAAGATTCTGTCTTAGCTGTTTTCCTATTTCGATTTCTAGCCATAGGCCTTTACTTATAGTAAGTTTGAAACATGCTGCATGATTACATCTTGACATGATTATACATTTTTAATGATTTAAGTTTATAAATAAAGAATGTACAATATTAGATGCAAATCTAACTTATATTTATCCAAATGACAAACATTATTTGCTACTTTATGCATTAATAAAACACTCCACACTTGTTTATGGAGTCTCTCATTGATGGGCATTTGGGTTGGTTCCAGTCTTTGCTATTGTGAACAGTGCTGCAATAAACATACGTGTGCATGTGTCTTTACAGTAGAATGATTTATAAACCTTTGGATATATACCCAATAATGGGATTGCTAGGTCAAATGGTATTTCTGGTTCTAGATCCTTGAGGAATTGCCACACTGTCTTCCACAATGGTTGAACTAATTTACACTCCTACCAAGAGTGTAAAAGTGTTCCTATTTCTCCATATCCTCTCCAGCATCTGTTGTTTCCTGACTTCCTTTTTTTTTTTTTTTTTTTGAGACAGAGTCTTGCTCTGTCACCCAGGCTGGAGTGCAGTAGTGTGATCTCAGCTCACTGCAACCTCCGCCTCCCGGGTTCAAGCAATTCTCCTGCCTCAGCCTCCTGACTAGCTGGGATTACAGGCGCCCGCCACCACGCCCAGCTAATTTTTTTGTATTTTTAGTAGAGACGGGGTTTCACCATGTTGGTCAGGCTTGTCTCGAACCCCTGACCTCGTGATCCACCCGCCTCAGCCTCACAAAGTGCTGGGATTATAGGCGTGAGCCACCACGCCCGGCCTGTTTCCTGACTTTCTAGTGATCACCATTTTAACTGGAGTGAGATGTTATCTCGTTGTGGTTTTGATTTGCATTTCTCTAATGCCCAGTATGAGCTTTTTTTCATATGTTTGTTGGCCGCATAAATGTCTTCTTTTGAGGAGTGTCTGTTCGTATTCTTCACCCACTTTTTGATGGGGTTGTTGGATTTTTTTCTTGTAAATTTGTTTGAGTTCTTTGTAGATTCTGGATATTAGCCCTTTGTCAGATGAGTAGATTGCAAAAATTTTCTCCCATTCTGTAGGTTGCCTGTTCACTCTGATGGTAGTTTCTTTTGCTGTGCAGAAGCTCTTTAGTTTAATTAGATCCCATTTGTCAATTTTGGCTTTTGTTGCCATTGCTTTTGGTGTTTTAGACATGAAGTCCTTGCGCATGCCTATGTCCTGAATGGTATTGCCTAGGTTTTCTTCTAGGGTTTTTATGGTTTTAGGTCTAACATTTAAGTCGTTAATCCATCTTGAATTAATTTTTGTATAAGGTGTAAGGAAGGGATCCAGTTTCAGCTTTCTACATATGGCTAGCCAGTTTTCCCAGCACCATTTATTAGATAGGGAATCCTTTCCCCGTTTCTTGTTTTTGTCAGGTTTGTCAAAGATCAGATGTCTGAGGGCTCTGTTCTGTTCCAATGTTCTGTATCTCTGTTTTGGTACCAGTACCATGCTGTTTTGGTTACTGTAGCCTTGTATAGTTTGAAGTCAGGTAACATGATTCCTCCAGCTTTGTTCTTTTGGCTCAGGATTGTCTTGGCAATGTGGGCTCTTTTTTGGTTCCATACGAACTTTAAAGTAGTTTTTTCCAATTCTGTGAAGAAAGTCATTGGTAGCTTGATGGGGATGGCATTGAATCTATAAATTACCTTGGGCAGTATGGCCATTGGCCATTTTCATGATATTGATTCTTCCTATTCATGAGTATGGAATGTTCTTCCATTTGATTGTGTCCTTTTTTATTTCATTGAGCAGTGGTTTATAGTTCTCCATCCTGATACTAAAGCCTGGCAGAGACACAACAAAAAAAGAGAATTTTAGACCAATATCCCTGATGAACATCAATGCAAAAATCCTCAATAAAATACTGGCAAACCGAATCCAGCAGCACATCGAAAAGCTTATCCACCATGATCAAGTGGGCTTCATTCCTGGGATGCAAGGCTGGTTCCACATACGCAAATCAATAAACGTAATCCAGCATATAAACAGAACCAAAGACAAAAACCACATGATTATCTCAATAGATGCAGAAAAGGCCTTTGACAAAATTCAATAGCCTTTCATGCTAAAAACTCTCAATAAATTAGTTATTGATGGGATGTATCTCAAAATAATAAGAGCTAGTTATGACAAACCCACAGCCAATATCATACTGAATGGGCAAAAACTGAAAGCATTCCCTTTGAAAACTGGCACAAGACAGGGATACCCTCTCTCACCACTCCTATTCAACATAGTGTTGGAAGTCCTGGCCAGGGCAATCAGGCGGGAGAAAGAAATAAAGGGTATTGAATTAGGAAAAGAGGAAGTCAAATTGTCCCTGTTTGCAGATGACATGATTGTATATTTAGAAAACCCCATCGTCTCAGCCCGAAATCTCCTTAAGCTGATAAGCAACTTCAGCAAAGTCTCAGGATACAAAATCCATGTGCAAAAATCACAAGCATTCCTATACACCAATAACAGACAACCAGAGAGCCAAATCATGAGTGAACTCCGTTCACAATTACTTCAAAGAGAATAAAATACCTAGGAATCCAACTTACAAGGGATGTGAACAGTTTTTTAAGTAGCAGAGGAAACAATGGCAATCGAAGACTGTAACACAACATTCTAAGTCTATAATAGGGAAAGATGCCAAAGTTAATCACACTATTTAATCAATTAGGTGCCAAATAATTGACCATTAGGCATACCTCTGACTTTGAATACAAGAAAGGAAATGTTTTTTGAAGTCTTCAAGGACAATTTATAATAATAATAATAAAAATAAAACTTATAAGAGAATCTATTATATTAAACAAATACAAAGTTGTAGCATGCAGAAGTTTTTAAAAATCTCACCTAATTAAATATTGGGTAAAGGAGGCAGAAGCAATTTACAGAAAAAAAAACCTAAATAACAATATTTGTGATGTATCCAGAGATATAGATACACTATCTGTGTGTGTGTGTGTGCATGTATGCACGCACACGTGCACATATGTAAGTTTTTTCTTCTAACTTCTCAGAACAAGGCTTCATTTTTCTCTTTTGCTTCAGAATACTTTCATACCACCCACATTAATTTTATTTGCTAGTACTTAGAGTAAAAAATTTTCATTGTTCCTATGTAAGCAAATGATTAGTTCTAAGTTCAGTATTTACAGATATTCATAATTAGTTGACTTATGAATTAAATATAAATATAAAGAATGAAGAAAATATGTGAATTAAAGAGAATAAGAAATGATACACACCTTTTCAAAAAGGTTTTTGAAAACATTTTTAAAAATTTAAAGCATGTACATATACAATGAATTGAAAATACTTTGATGTAGTGCCAAGGCCTTTTCTAGGTTCGGTATATTTAAAGAGCAAAAGAAAAAACAAATAGAAGACACCCTGAAGCATCGTGCATGCAGAAGTTAAGGAGTTTTATAGTTCTCTCTCCAACCCCCCATCTCCTAGTCCCCCACTCTTCTCACCTGACAGCAAACTCACCCGACAGCATTTTATTACTGAAGCAACACTTCTTATGGGAAACTTCCAAAATATTCTACTTAACTTTCAGAGAAATCCAAAACAAGCCCTCTTATTTATATTTGTAATTTGTTGGTTATATAATATTTAATTAACCTACATGTAGAAGAAGAAAATCGTAACAAATTTGGGAAGCAAACATATATGATTCTTGATAACCCATTGAAGAGAGCTCCATTGTGCAAGTGCCCTTGAAAGAAGGGTATCAGAGGTTTGGTCCCTAGTCCAGCAACATCAGCATCACCTGAGAGCTCATCAGTAGCTCAAACTATAGAGCCCCTCCACAGACCTACTGAATCAGAAATTCTGGGGTAAGACCAGAAAGCTGTATTTAATTAGGTGAGCATTTTTACATTTTTATGTCTGTATATTTTATATTTGTTTCATATGATCTATGTGATTTATGCTTTCTAAAATGTATTGAGCTCACCTTTGTGGCCGAATACATTGTAAATGGTCAATTGAAAGCCTCACAGCCATTTTTGATGAATGCTAAAGGTTGAAAACCACTTGGCCTGGAGTGTTTAGTAGCTGAGAGATCTCAAGTGTGTGGCAGGCAGAAATAAGTCTGTTCTATAGTCCTTAGGAGAGGTCTTGCTCTACCTTCACTAACTTTCAATCCCCTTGAAAGCTGGCAGAATCCTCCTTGGGACTGGAGGGCTGGATACTATCTATGCATATGCTTAGCAGAGTTCTCAACTCCTAGCAAACACTCACAAAATGTCAGTTAACGTTCTTAATATGAGATACTTTTCCAGGCCTCTAGATAAGACAGGAAGCCTCCTGCTAGCGGTCATTGTTTGCAGAGGAAGTGGATGAGGTTTTAAAGCTAGCAGTTCTGGGTTTCTACATGCTTTTTAAAGGATGCCACCCCTACATATGGAATTACAGGGATCAAGTTCCTTCCTTACCCTGTTTCAGTAATGTATTCTTTTCCTTCTCAGGTTAATAAAGTGTTGCTAGTCTGAAGCGGAGGTTCCCTTCTTCCCCCTGTAGCTGGGTCACTTCAATCACACCAATAAAGATGAGGAAGAGCCTGTTCTTTCTGCTGAGATACCTCTAACCTTCCTCTGTGATCTGTTAACTAGGTCAGTGTGGAGAGTAAAGCAGTGTGACCTGATGTCCATTTTATTCTACGCTTGTTCTGTGGTCTGGGCTGGGATAATTTGGTTTAAGGCAGTGGCTGTCCACGATGGCTGTACATGAGAATCCATTGAGGAGCTTTTAAAAAATACTAATGTCTTGGTCCATTAAATCAGACTCTGAGGATGAGACCTTGGCAAAGGTCCTTTTTTCACTTTTTGAAAAGTTTCTACAGTAAAGAGAGATAGTTTGACTCATTTTCCTATTCAAATGCCTTTTATTTACTTCTTTTGCCTGATTTCTCTGGCTAGGGCTTCCAGGACTATACAGAATAGGAGTGGTAAAAGTGGACATCCTAATCTTGTTCCAGTTATCAAGGGAAATGGTTCTAGCTTTTGCCCTTTCAGCATGATATGGGCTGTGGGTTTGTCATAGATGGCTTTTATTATTTTGAAGTTTGTTTCTTCAATGCCTAGTCTGTTGAGAGAGCTTTTATTAATGAAGGGATGTTGGATATTATTAAAATGTATTTCTGCATCTGTTGAGATTATCATATGGTTTTTTCCTTTAATTCTGTTTTTGTGATAAATTATATTTATTGGTTTGTGTGTACTGAACCAGACTTGCATCTTAGGAATAAAGCTTACTTGAGCATGGTGTATTAACTTTTTGATGTGCTGCTAGACTCGGTTTACGACTATTTTCTTTTCTTTTCTTTTTTTTTTTTTTTTTTTGATGGTGTCTTGCTCTGTCACTCAGACTGGGGTACAGTGGTGCAATCTGAGCTCACTGCAACCTCTGCCTCCCGGGTTCCAGTGATTCTCCTGCCTCAGCCTCCCAAGTAGCTGGGATTACAGGCTTGTGCCAACATGCCTGGCTAATTTTTTTTTTCTGTATTTTTTTAGTAGAGATGGAGTTTCACCATGTTGGCCAGGCTGGTCTCGAACTCCTCACTTCAGGTGATCCACCTGTCTCGGCCTCCCAAAGTGCTGGGATTACAGGCATGAGCTACTGCACCCGGCTGGTTTACTACTATTTTCTTGAGGATTTTTGCATCTATGTTCATCAGGGATATTGGCCTGAAGTTTTCTTTTTCCATTATTTCTCTGCAAGTTTTTGGTATCAGGCTGGTGCTAGCTTTATAGAATGAGTTAGGGAGGAGCCCCTCCCCCTCAATTTTTAGGAATAGTTTCAATAGGATTGGTACCAGTTCTTCACTGGATATCTGGTGTAATCTGGCTGTGAATCCATTTGGTTCAGTGCTTTCCTTGTTTGGTATGATGTCTATTACTAATTCAATTTCAGAACTTGTCATTGGTCTATTCAAGTTTTCACTTTCTTCCTGATTCATTCTTGGGAGTTTTTAGGTTTTCAGGAATTTACCCATTTCCTATAGTTTTCTTAATTTGTGTACGTAGAAAACCCTAAAGCCTCTGTCAAAAGCACTGATAAGTTACTTTAGTAAGGTTTTAGGATACAAAATCAATGTACAAAAATCAGTAGCATTTCGATACACCAATGGCGTTCAAGCTATGAGTCATTTTATGAATACAATCCCATTTATAATAGCCACAGAAAAAGACAATATCTGGGAATACAGCTAATCAAGGAGGTGAAAGATCTCTGTACGAGAACTACAAGACACTGCTGAAAGACATCAGGGACAACACAAATAAAAGGTAAAACGTACCATGCTTATAGATTGGAAAAATCAATATCACTAAAATGACTACATGGCCCAAAGCAATTTACAGATTCAAGGGTAATCCTATCAAACTACCACTTAATTTTCCACAGAATTTGAAAAAACTAATCCTATTTCTAAAATTCATGTGGAACCAAAAAAGAGCCCCAAAAGCCAAAGTAATCCTAAGCAAAAAGAACAAAGCCAAAGTCATCATATTACCTGACTTGAAACTATGCTATAATGCTACAATAACCAAAACAGCACAGTACAAGTGCAAAAACAGATGTATAGACCAATAGAACAGAATGGAGAACCCAGAAATAAAGCTTCATTAGCATATACAACAATTACCTCAAGATGGATAAAAAATTTAAATGTAAGGCCACAAACTGTAAAAAACCTAGAAGAAAACCCAGGGAGAACCCTCCTTGACATCGACTTTGGCAAAGAATTTTTGGCTAAGTCCCCAAAAGCAATTGCAATGAATATTAAAATTGACAAATGAGACCTAATTAAACTAAAAAGCTTCTGTACAGCAAAAGAAACTATCAACAGAGTAAACAAACAACCTATAGAATGGGAGAATATATTCACAAACTATGCATCTGACATAGACCTAAGATCCAGAATCCACAAGGAACTTAAACATATCAACAAGCAAAAAACAATAACCTTATTAAAAAGTGGGCAAAGGACATGAACAGACACTTCTCAAAAGAAGACATACAAATGACCAATGAATATATGAAAAAATGTGCAATATCACTAATTATTACAGAAATACAAATCAAAACCACAATGAGATATCATCTCACACCATTCAGAATGGCTATTTTTAAAATGTCAAATAATAACAGATGTTGGCAAACCTGTGGAGGAAAGGCAATGCTTATATGCCGTTGGTGGAAAGTTAAATTAATTCAACTGCTATGGTAAGCAGTTCGGAGATTTTTCAAAGAATCTAAGACAGAGCTACCATTTAACCAGGAAATGCTATTACTGGCTATATGCCCAAAAGGAAACAAATCATTCTACCAGAAGGCACATGCACTCATACTTTTATTGCATCATTATTCACAATAGCAAAAACATAAAATCAACGTAGATGCCCATCAACAGTAGATTGGATAAAGAAAATGTGGTTCATATACACCATGGAATATTACACAGCCCTTTAAAAGAACAAAATCAGGTCCTTTGAAGCAACATAGATGCAGCTGGAGGCCATCATCCTAAGTGAAGTAACTCAGCTACATAAAATCCAATACTGCATGTTCTCACCTTTAAGTGGGAGCTAAACATTGAGTACACACGAACATAATGATGAGAATAGACAGTAGGTACTACCCAAGCAGGAAAGCATGGGGGGATGTGGGTTAAAAACCTACCTATTAGATACCATGCTCACTACCTGGGTGATGAGAGCCATACCCCAAACCTCAGCATCATACAATATACCCATGCAACAAACTTGCACATGTTCCCCCTGATTCTAAAATAGAAGTTAAAAGTATTTATATAAAAAAACAAAAGCTTCTCAAGGTGATTCTAATGTCTTGCTTGGGTTGTGAACCATTTGTTAAAGGAACACAGTAGGATAATTTCGTTTGAGGCCTGTGTCTCTATATCATGGATAAGCACATTGCAACACAGCGAGGTTCCATTGCCCCAGGAACCAGCAAGTGGCAGGACTGGAATTCAAAGTCCGTCTGGGTAAAATATCATGTTTCCTGCAATCCACGGAAAGTCTCACCAACTAGGAAAGTCACAGTCCTGTGAATTAAGATAGATACAATAATCAGCTGTGAAAAAGTGATAGCTGAGCATAGAAAAAGGTTTAATTAATGATACTCATAAAATGTTTAAAGGGAAGCTGGAGTATATAGAGAAGACTACATATTTTCAATGAAACAAGGTCTCTAAAGCATCCTGGGCTTAAAATCTAAAATCCCAAAGACAGTGAGAAAGTGATGTTCATGGGCTAATGTTCTTCTATGAGCCCCCAAAATAAAGTCCCTTTTAACTAAGAGCAAGTGCATATTCGTGATTCTATGTATTTATCCATTTATTTCCTGAGAGGATGCTCTTAGCAAAGAATTACTCTTGCTTTAACTAATTTGCAATTCTTTGCAGAACTGAGTCTCAGTATCCTAGCTCAAGAGTGTTTTATTGTAGTTTCTCTTGTCCTCTTTTCCTAATGGAAATTCTGGTTTTTAAGGCAACTTATTATTGAAGTAATTATGTCCTCCGCCTCTGTAAGCAGCCTGATTTTCTGTAAATCTAAAGTTATCTTCACACCCTCCCAAAAAAAGGGAAAAATACACACTCTCAAAAATGAAGTTTGTGTGTGTGTGTGTGTCTGTGTGTGTGTGTGTGTTTAAATCTTCCTCTCTCATAAGAACAGTTAGTTCTGAACTTTATGTATTATACTGGAGTTTTTCCAGAAGCCTGTAAATCTTTTGAAGAAATGGGTTTGTTGCCAAAACGATTTTTTTTTCCTGAACTAGGGGGGACAAGACATGCAAGAATGGGCATTTCAGTTCAGTTTGCTTAGTGCTCATGGAATCACCTCATTCTCCTGATTAAAACCTGTGATGACTTCCTATTGCCCCCAGGCATCTTTGGCATGAAAAGCTTCTGCTTTGTCTTCTGTAAACCTCTGAAGCCTAACCTTCTGACACTTTCCTTTCCCTCTCAAACTCCATGCCACTTAAATGAAATCTGTATATCTCCTTAACTTTACAGAAATTTCTCTGCCTTTTGCCTGAGTGACTTTCACCTCCACATCTACATAGTTAACTTCTTTCTTTTCTACAACATCCAGTCATCTCTCCTTGGATGTCTTACCAGCCTTTTCTAATGCATTTCCTCCTTTCATTCCTACCAACCAAAACAAACAAACAAACAAAACACATCTATTTGTTTTAGGAGCCACTTCTCTGTGCTTTCAAAATATCTTGTAGTGTTTCTGTTTTTGTTTCCAAGATGGCAGATTGAAGGCATTATTAGCATGTCTCTCCCATGTGGAAAGACAAAATAGTGTGTAGAGACTCAATCTGTGAACTTTTTTCCAAGACGCAGCACAAGATCTTAATAGGATAACTGAAAGAAACCACAGACCCTTTGAAAGAAGTGGTGTGCTACAACCTACAGTGTGAACCAGATGGAAAACTGTGAGCTCCCAGAGTGTGAGAGGGGAGAGATTGCCTCCAGGATATACTGCCCTATTGGCGAACCTCGCAATCCAGGCCATGAGAGATGGCCTTAACTCTACCCAGCATTGGAGCAGATTTAGTGAGCAGTGGGGAGTATATGAGAAGGAGAAGCATTGGGACATGCCTTGTGTGCACTCTTAGACTCCAGCAGTGTTTGGGGGAAGTCATTCCTGATCCTACCTCATAGGGGATCTTCAGAAGTCTGCAGGATAACTCAAGTATTGGTCACAGGTTGAGAGAAGCTCCCAACTGAGATTTGCAATATACTGTTGGGTCAGGATGAACCCCCTTGGCCAGAACTAAGGGGAGAGGGGGAAGAGTATAATAGCCATGGGCACAAGAGCTGGACACCCCTATTTCACAGGCAGACTGGAAAGGGTGTGGCCTGAAAGTGATAGTTTCTGTCTTGGTGGGAAGGCTCATTGCCTTGGGCAGTTTTGAGTTCTGAGTGCAGATTGCCTGAATCAAGCTAGCTTTTGCTAGTGGAACACTGTGGGTTTGAGACCTGCCTTGCCAAGTGTTTAGGAGCTGAGTGGAGCTTACTGCTGCCGCCATTCCCCAATCCCTGTGTGGATTTTTCTGTGCTACAAAGGTAGCTGTGCTCTTACCTGGAATGTTACCCCAGTGCTCAGAGAGCTGCCCTCTAATTGCCACTGGGGCTGCTGCTTGCTCCTGCACGTGAGGAGCAAGAGTACAGAATTGCCTGACCCAGTCCACACCTGGCTTTGCCCCACCACCCTCCCTGGTAGCTTAACTCAAAGGACAGAAACTTTTGGGAGCCCCATGGCCCCATGCATTGCCTGAGACACCAGAGCCCCTCCCCTGGGTAACATAAAGCAAATACAAATCCAACTGCTACCACCAAAGCTGGTGCTCCTTTGCAAGCGTCACCTCCTGGAGGGAGACCAACTGACACAGTTCATTATAGCATCTGCAGGCAGAATAACACAGTGCCCAGGAAGGAGAAAAGTTTTGTATGACATCAGCCATCACCATTGCTTACATCACTGTGGCTAACCAGAAGGCCTTGAGTATGTCCACATGAACAGTTTATTACTACTGCAACTGGCATTTGAGAAAATGAACACGCTAAGGCTATTTCTAACTAAGGAAATCTCACAGAGTCCATATCTCTCCCCTGCCATCCCCATCAGAGCTGTTGTTGGTACCTGCTGCTGGGAGACTTGAGGACAGGTCACATCACTGGATTCCTTACCAACATTCCCCAGTACCAGCCTGGAGTGTGACTGCTCTACTGGGTAGCTAGACGTAGAGGAGCAGCAGGATTCACATTAGTCTGTCCCTCAGGGACTCCTACTCCTAGGGGAAGAGGGAGGGCAGTGCATCACAAGAGCACTCCATGGGACAAAAGAATTCAGATGGTGGCCTTGAGTCCCAGAACTTGCTGTTGTGGGAAGTTTTTTTCAGCAGAGGCACAGTTGCGGTGCTGGGCTCAGTGAGGAAATTCTGCAGCGCTACCTCAACAGTCAGACAGCCTTGGAGCTCGTGAAGGGCCTTGGAGAAGGAGACTTTTTCTTCCCCACATTTACTACTGAAGACAGAGTTGGGCCCTCTCCCATGGGGGCTCAGCATGGGTGCACCTGTCTACAGCCTTTCTGGAACACTTTAGGGTGGCTGCATCCCCACAGGAGGAGTGCCTTTCAAGTCCAGGCTTGCACAAGGGGTATAGTCACAACCCCTCCACACATGGAACATTAGCATTCCTGCAGATGAAAAGAGGTGCCTTTCCAATATGAATAGCTGAAACACTGGATCAGGAGTGTGACTGGGAGGAATATCACTCTCATGACCTGGTAGGGAAGCTGAGGTGGCTTCCTCCCTTATCTCTGAATATACCTTAAAGCATTTCACTGAGAGCTCTCCCAGTAGACCTCTCCCAGTGGGACCTCTGCCTGCCATTGAATATTGTACTTACCTTCCTGCTTTGGCCACAACTAGTTTTTACCTGTGGAAACCTACTACTGGCCTAAGCCTGAGCTGTTTAACTCAGTTAATAAAATATTGGGGAAAATAAATAAATAAATGTGCACACCACTGGGGAATGAAATAAGCTTCATGCAACTTTGCAATTCTAACCCCACAGGAGAAGTGAGCCTGCTCACACATGAAGCACATTGCCACTACAACTAGCATCTGAGAAAACCATCATACACGCTCTATAAAAAAGGAACCCATACGGAGTCTTCACCATTGAAAGCACTCAGAGCTAAATTAGGTTACAATAAACTGTAAGCATTAAAGTTACATCTTCAGAGGGGTGGGAGAGGCATAAAATAAAAGTTGAATAAAAAAATAAATTCAAACATAATTAGAAGAAATAGTTATGCAAATGAGAAGAAACCAGAAAAATTATTCCAGCAATATGAAAAGACAGGGTTATGTAATACCCCTATAACATCATAGCAGCTCTCCAGCAATGGATCCAAACCAAGACAAAATCTTTGAAATACCAGATAAATAATTCAAAACATTGATTATTAAATTACTCAAGAAGATACAAGAAAAAGGTGAAAACCAACATAAAGAAATTTACAAAAACAAGTGAGAATACGTATAAAAATTTTTCTAAAGAAATACCTGTTTCTAAGAAAAAAAATCAGAATTCTGGAAATCAAAGTCACATTTAGGGAATTACAAAGTGAAGTGGAAAGTTTTAACAATAGACTAGGCCAAGTAGAAAAAAGAATTTCAGAGCTTGAAGACAAGCCTTTTGAATTAACTCAATCAGACAAAAATAAATAAAAAAGAATTTTTAAAAAATCAACAAAGTCTCAAAGAAATATGAGATTATGGAAAATGGCCAAACCTAGGAATCATTGGTATTCCTGAGGGAGAAGGAAAAGCAAAAAAATGCTTAGAAAACTTATTTGAGGGAATAATTGAGAAAAACTTTCCTGGCCTTGCTGGAGATTTAGACATCCAAATACAAGAAGCTCAAATAACTCCTGGGAGATTCACTGAAAAAAAGGACATCACCAAGGCATGTAGTCATCAGGCTATAAAGTCAATGTGAAGAAAAGAATTGTAAGAGCAGTGCGACGAAAGCCATCAGGTAACCTATAAAGCAAAACCTATCAGACTTACAGCAGACTTCTCAGCAGAAACCTCAGCAGAAACCTGACAATCCAGTAGAGATTGGGGTCCTATCTTTAGCTGCCTTAAACAGCACAACTGTCAGCCAAGAATTTTGTATCTAGCAAGACTAAGTTTTCTAAATGAGGGAGAAATAAACTTTTGTTTTCAGTCAATCAAATGTTGAGGGAGGTTGTCACTACCAAACCAGTCCTAAAAATATGCTAAAAGAAGTTCTAAATCTTGAAACAAAAGGTTGATATGTACCAGAATAGAATCTCTTGAAAACATAAGATTCACAGGACCTATAAAAAATAACAAAATGGAGAAAACAAAGTAACTAAGTAACAGTCAACACAGTGACTGGAACAGTACCTCATGTCTCAATATTAATGCTGAATATAAATGGTCTAAATGCTCCACTTAAAACACACAGATTTTCAAATGAATTAAAAAATCACAAACAAAATATCTGCTCTCTTCAAGAGACTGACCTGAAACGTAAAGATCAAAAACGCAAGGTAAAGTGATGGAAAAAGAATTTCCACACAAATGAAAGCCAAAATCCAGCAGGAGTATTTACAATTACATCAAATAAAACAGACATTAAAGCAACAACCATAAAAAAGACAAAAGTCATTATATGATAATAAAAAGGTGAATCCAGTAAGTAGATATAACAATCCTAAATATATATGCACCTAAATCTGGAGCTCCTAAACTCATGAAACAATTACAGATAGACCTAAGAAGAGAGATAGACAGCAACACAATAATAATGGGAGAATTCAGCCTTCCACTGGCAGCACTAGAGACATCATTGAAACCGAAAGTCAAGAAGGAAACGCTGGACTTAAACTGCACTCTAGAACAAATGGAACTAACAGATATTTATAGAGCATTCTACTCAAGAACTGCAGAATATGCATTCTTCTCATCAGTACATGAAATATAATTAAAGATAGACCATATGACAGGCCACAAAACAAGTCTCAATACTTTCAAAAAATTGAAATTATATCAAATATCTTCTCAGAACACAGCAGAATAAAATGAGAAATCAATTCCAAAAGGGACCCTCAGAACTATACAAATACATGGAAATTAAACATTCTGCTCCTGAAGGATTTTTGGGTAAACAATAAAATCAAGATAGAAATTTAAAAATTCTTTGAAATGAGTGATAACAGTGACAAAAGTTATAAAAACCTCCGGGATACAGCAAAAGCGGCGCTAAGACAAAAGTTTATAATAGTAAGTAAGTGCCCACATCAAAAGTCTGAAAGATCACAAATTGACCACTTAACATCACGCATCAAGGAACTAGAAAAACAGGAACACAACAAACCCAAAGCTAGCAGAAGAAAAGAAATAACAAAGGTCAGAGTAGAATTTAATGAAATTGAAACAAAAAAATACAAAAGATCAATGAAATAAAAAGTTGGTTCTTTGAAAAGATAAACAAAATCAATAGACCATTAGCTAGATTAACCAAGAAAATAAAAGATTTAAATAAGCTCAATTAGAAATGAAAATGGAGATGTTACAACCGACACCACCGATGTACCAAAGATTATTTGAGACTACCATGAACACCTCTACACAAAAACAAGAACACTTAGATCAAACTGATAAATTTCTGGAAATGTACAACTCTCCTAGCTTTAATCAGGAAGAAATAGAAATCATTAACAAGCAGTAAGATTGAATTAGTGATAAAAAATTTACCAATAACAAAGAAGCCCAGGGTTAGATAGATTCACAGCTGAATTCTACCTGATAAGAATTGGTAAGACAATAGTAGTCCACTAAAACTATTCTAAAAGATTAAGAAAGAGGGAATCCTCCCTAACTCATTCTATGAAGCCAGTATCACCCCGATACCAAAGGCAAGAAAGGATGTAACAAACAAAGAAAATGGTAGAACAATATCCCTGATGAAAATAGGTGCAAAACGCCTCAACAAAATACTAGTAAATGGAATCCAACAGCACATCAAAAAGATAACTCAACATAATAAAATAGATTTCATCCCAGTAATGGAGGAATGGTTTAACATATGCAAGTCAGTAAATGTGACCGCAGAATTAAAAACAAAAACTATATAATCATCTCAATAGACACAGAAAAAGCATTTGGTAAATCCAGCATCCCTTTATGATAAAAACCTCAACAACCTAGGCATAGAAGGAACATACCTCAAAATGATAAAACCCATATATGAAAAACCCACAGCCTATACTGTGAATGGGGAAAAGTTGAAAGTATTATTCCTACAAACTGAAAAAAGACAAGGGCATACACTTTTACTACTTCTGTTTAACATAGTACTGGAAGTTCTAGCTAGAGCAATCAGGTAAGAGAAAGAAATAAAGGTCATCCAAATTCGAAAAGAGGAAGTATAACTATCTCTGTTTGCCAATGATATGATTTTATACCTAGCAAACTCTAAAGAGTCTTCCAAAAGACTCCTAGATTTGGTAAATGAATTCAATAAAGTCTCAGATTACAAAATCAGTGCACACAAATCAGTAGCACTGCTGTATACCAACAACCAAGCTGAGAATCAAATCAAGAGCTCAATCTCTTTACAATAGCTGCAAAAGAAATAAAATTCCTAGGAATATACTTAATGAAGGAAGTAAAAGATCTTTCTACAAGAACTACAAAACACTGCTGACGAAAATCATAGATGACACAATTGGAAATACATCCCATTCTCATGGATTGGAATAATCAATACTGTGAAAATTACTATATTGCCCAAAGCAATCTACAGATTCAGTGCAATTCCTATCAAAATGCCAACATCATTTTTCAAAAAATTAGAAAATAACAATCTTAAAATTTATATGGAACCAAAAATGCATCTGACTAGCCAAACCAATCCTACACAAAAAGAGCAAATCTGGAGGCATCACATTACCCAACTTCAAATTATACTATAAGCCTACAATAACAAACAGCATGGTACTTGTATAAAAGTAGACACGTAGACCAATGGAATAGACTACAGAACCCAAAAATAAAGCCAAATACTTACAACCAGTTGATTTTTGACACAGTATACAAAAACTTAAATTGGGAAAAAGACACCCTATTCAATAAATGGTGCTGGGAAAATTGGATAGCCACATGTACAAGAGTGAAACTGGATCCTTTTCTCTCACAATACACAAAAATCAACTCAAGATGAATTAAAGACTTAAATCTAAGACCTGGAACCATAACAATTCTCAGAAAAAACTTAGGAAAAACTCTCCTGGACATTGGTCTAGAAAAAAAATTATAACTAAGACCTCAAAAGCAAATGCAACAAAACAAAAAATAATTAAATCAAATTAAAGTAAAAAGCTAATTAAACTAAAAAAGCTTCTGCAGAGGAAAGTAAATAATCAGAAGAAATTGACAACTCACAAAGTGGGAGAAAATATTTGCAAACTATCCATCCAACAAAGAATTAACATCCAGAATCTATAAGGAACTCAAACAAATCAGTAAGAAAAAATCAAATAGTCTAATAAAAAGTGGGCAAGATACACAAATACACATCTCTCAAAAGAAGATACACAGATGGCCAACAAGTATATGAAAAAATTGCTCCCCATTACTTGTCATCAGAGAACTGCAAATTAAAACCACAATGAGATCTACCTTACCCCAGGTATAATGACCGTTATTAAAAAGTCTGAGAAACAATAGATGTTGGCATGGATGTGGTGAAAAGGGAATGCTTATACACTGCTGATGAGAATGTAAAGTAGTGTAACCTCTGTGGAAAACTGTATGGAGAATTTCTCAAATAACTAAAAGTAGGTCTACCATTCAATCCAGCAATGCCATTACTGGGTATCTACCCAAGGAAAAAGAAGTCATTATATCAAAAAGACACCTGCACACATATGTTTATCACAGCAAAATTCATAGTTCTAAAGATATGGACCCAAGCTAAGTTCCATGAATAGATGAGTGGATAAAGAATGAAATAATATCCTTTGCAGGCACTTGGATAGAACTGGAGGTCATCATTCTAAGTGAAGTAACTCAGGAATGAAAAACTATATACTGCATGTTCTCACTTATAAGTGGGAGCTAAGTTATGGGTAAACAAAGGCATACAGAATGGTATAATGGACATTGGAGACTCAGAAAGGTGGAGAGTGGGAGTGGATGAAGGGTAAAAATCCTATATATTGGATATGATGTATACTACTCTGATGATGGGTGCACTAACATTTCAGACTTCATCACTATATAATTCATCTGTGTAACCCAGAACCACTTGTAACCCAAAAAGCTATTGAAATTTTTAAAAATTAAATTTAAAAAACACAAAATACTTTGTACTGTATTTTTTAATTTGTTATCTCTCTCAATCACTCAATAACTGTAAACTCTGAGAGATGATATCGTCTTTGTTTACATTTCTCTCATAAAGCACCTTGTCTCACTATAAATAGGATCTTTAGACATACGGAAGACTAACATTGCAGAGACGAAGCACAAATTCTCCAAGTGTGTCACTGGCAATGATGGTGAGGACACTCTTACACGCTGCAGTTCCTAAACTCTGTGTGTGTGTGTGTGTGTGTGTGTGTGTGTGTGTGTGTAATCCTCATGCCATGGTCTGTGGCAAATGGTTTGCTTTGTTAGAGCCCAGGAAGGAGAAAGATTGTGAGATCAAGACAAGGAAGTCTGGGGCAAAGCTTCTGGAAGGGCGTAAGGGAACAAGGAAGAAGTGTAAACATCTTTGTATTACATGTTATGCTTACCAGAGAGCACCTACCAGAGCAGCAGAGTCAGTAAACAACCAAGTGGATCAAATCACCTGGCTGGTTGGTGTCAGCCAGCATCTTTTGCTGACTCTTCTCAGTGCTGTCTAGTGTCACAATGGGTTTATGGGAGGGAAAAGCTGTGGATGTATGCTTAGAGGCAATGAATGGACCAAAAAGCCTGGGCTCTCACCTACCAAGACTGATCTAACTGCTACAACTGTCTAATGCCAACACTGTCTAATCTCCCTCCAGAAAAGGAGACCAAAGCTGAACCCCAAATATAACTTCATGCCTCAAGTAGACTAAGTCATCACTTGGTAATTTGAGACAAAGTCATCCCTTGTTGGAAACTAATTCTATTGTACCCTTCCTATCTTGGAAAAGGCAGAAATTCTTATAGACTGGAATTGGCACATATTCCAGGCACATGCTTTTCTTTTCCGCCTGTAGAAACCTTGCCAACATTGCTAACCGAGGGCACATCAGTATGCTTGGCCACATAGCATCAGGCCAAGAATCCATCTTTGACAAATGAGGTGTAGTAATAAGCATATGACCAGTGGTCTTATGACACTACATGACCCAAACACTTCTGGCAGATGGAGTAATAGAATGTTGGGGGTTTTTTTGTTTTGTTTTCTTTTTCTTTCTTTCTTTCTTTTTTTTTTTTCTTTTTGAGACGGAGTCCCTCTCTGTCGCCCAAGCTGGAGTGCAGTGGCATGATCTCTCAGCTCACTGCAACTTCCGCCTCCTGGGTTCAAGCAATTCTTCTGCCTCAACTTCCCGAGTAGCTGGGATTACAAGCACACACCACCATGCCTAGCTAATTTTTTTGTATTTTTAGTGGAGATGGGGTTTCACCATGTTTGCCAGGCTGGTCTTGAAATCCTAAACTTCAGGTGATTTGCCTGCTTCGGCCTCCCAAAGTACTGGGATTACAGGCATGAGCCACCGTGCCCACCCAGAATAGTGTTTTGAAGGCACAGTTGTTGTACCAACTTATTGATGATACCCTGTGAGGTTGGGATGGCATCCTGCAGGAAGTGGTGTACAACTAATTGAATGACCATTACATGGTATCATCCCCAGTAGGTAGAACACCTGCTGGCTCCATGTATGAGTGAGGCTTTAGCACAACTGCTTTTCATTTTCAGCTTGCATCCACACATGGAGCCAACATATCCATTAACTAAGCTCAGGCTTTTCCCTTGTTTATTAGATGATGACAAAAGGATCCTGCACAACCAGCGAGTAGATGCCCATGCATTTTGGGTCTGTTGGTGCAGCATTGGTGGATGACATGAGCTTCTGAGCTGCCTGCTTGTGCAGCTTACTTGTGTTTGTTGTTCCTACTTGTGTGTAATCATAGGTGTAAAATCTCAATGTTACAATGAATTGCTATTGAATCTACCTGTCCATGTGGTTTCATCAGTCTGATGAAACCTAGCTTGCATGGTCGCATGATATCCTATTAGTCATTCCATCTTTACCAGGGACCAGAAGCATTATAAAAGCAAGATCTGGAGAAGGTGAAGTATCACAAAGTAAAAAAAAAAAAACTAAAACAAATCACTAAAACAATAACATATAAGCCAAGAGTGCAGCAAATGAATGTTTTAAGGTTCTGTATTGTCCAGGAAGAGTAAAGGTATTACTAATTAAGTGTATACTTTGATATATCGATCATGTAAATTTTAACACCCACTAAATAAAAAAGAAAATGAATACATTACTTCCAAGAGAATAAATAGCAAAAGATAATAACATAAAAATTATTCCAAAAGAAATTTAAAAAGGAGAAAGTACACACAACAATAGGACAAAGAGAAAGGATAAAAGAAGAGATTAAAATGAACCAGTAAAAACATTAAAATGTAAATGGATTAAATTATCCAAGTAAAAACAAATATGGCGTAGTAAATTAGAAAAAGATCTAATTAGTACTATTTAAAGAGTATATATACACACACACATATATGTGTACTATTAAAATAATACATATATATATTAGTACTATTTAAAGAGTACAGATATACACATATATATGTATGTGTATATCTACACATACACATATGTATATCTATACTCTTTAAATAGTACTAATGTATATATGTACTGTTTTAATGTGTATAGATGTACTGTTTTAATGTGTATAGATATACACATATATATGTATATCTATACTCTTTAAATAATACTAATTAATATATATAAATAATACTAATATATACATATATATTTAAATAGTGCTAATTACTATATATGTAATATATATTACATATATAGTATAGTATATACTATACTATAGTATATATATATTACATATATAGTATAGTATATACTATAGTATATATATATTACATATATAGTATAGTATATACTATAGTATATATATTACATATATAGTATAGTATATACTATAGTATATATATATTACATATATAGTATAGTATATACTATACTATAGTATATATATTACATATATAGTATAGTATATACTATACTATAGTATATATATATAGTATAGTATATACTATAGTATACTATACTATATAGTATATTATAGTATAGTATACTATAGTATATACTATAGTATAGTATATATATAGTATAGTATATACTATAGTATAGTATATATATAGTATAGTATATACTATAGTATAGTATATATATAGTATAGTATATACTATAGTATAGTATATATATAGTATAGTATATACTATAGTATAGTATATATATAGTATAGTATATATGGTATATATTACATATATGTGTGTATATATATGATATATATATACTATATATATCAGAAATATACAAAAGGGTTGAAACTAAAAGAATGGAAAAAGACATACAGTGATAATACCATCCAAAAGACCATGATATATTAATATCAGACAAATAAAGTCTAAGGAAAAAAACATTACTAGAGCAAAAGAAAATCATTTATGATGATAAAAGTTTAAATTTATCAGGAAGTCATAATTCTTATTTATATGCAGCTAATGACATAGCTTTAAAATATGTAAAGCAAAAACTCAACAAGAGTCTAAGGGAAATTTTAAAATCTCACAAGCAAAGTTGGAGTTTTGAACATATTTTTTGAGTAACTGGTAGATCAAGCAGACCGCAAATCAGTATAGAACATATACTTAAATAAGTATAGAACATATTTAAGCAATATTATTACAAATTAGACCTTAAAAATATACAGAACATAACATCCTATAACTACGTAACACATTCTTTTTGCATACATCTAAATATAGCTGTTATAAAAGTTGACCTTAATTTGGGTACCAGGTTGAAACAATTTTTGAAGGATAAAACATATAGGGCATGTTATCTAAATACAATATAATTAAGCTAGAAATATATACTATAAGGTTTTTCTCTATCATATTCATGTTTGAAAGTAAATATCTCTTCTTGGAAAGAAAAAATATTTTTATGTAACTGAAGGAAGAAATTAAATGGAAACTAGAAAATATTTTGAACTAAGAAAATGAAAATACAATAATGCATGTCAAAACTTGTGGGATGAAGCTAAAGAAACTTTTGAGTCAAAATATATACATTAGAAATATTTATTTAAGAATACTGAAAATTAATTAACTTATGTATGTAATTAAGGTAATGATTTCTAATTAATATACTAGATAAGATCCAAAGGCTAAGTGACTTAATACAATTAATTTTTACTTGTTTGACAGTGCAGTGTGAATATTCCTGATTACGTGTCAAGGTATGTGGCATTCAGGTTTCTAGACACCTTTTATTTTACAGCTTGCCCTTCTGTAGGTTTTAAGAGTTTTCTCTACCTAACAAATAGAAAGTGGGAAGAATTGAAGGTCCACTTGTTATTATTTGATAGGTAAGACTTGGAAGTTGCATGCTACAATTCTTCCCATATTTTATTGACAAGGACTGAGTCACACGTCCACATGTAATTACAAAAAAGAAGCTTGGGGATGCAGTCTAACATGTGGGCAGGAGAATTCTGCCTCTCACAACTCCCATTCAACATTGTACTGGGACCTAGTACAATGACCTAAAAAAACGATCTAATACAAATCAATTGCAAAGCTTTATTTACTAGAAACAAGCAATCAGGCATTAAATATGACATTTATAATATTATAAGATAACATGATGTACCTAGTAATAAAGCTAGCAAAAGACGTGCAAGACCACTATGGAAAAAACTCTAAAACTTTTTGAATGACACAAAGAAAAATCTCAACAAATGAAAAAAATAGACCATACCCTTGGATTAGAAGATGTAATTTTATTACATAAATTGACCTCAAGTTTTAATGGCATACAAACATAATCATGTTTGTGTCTGTATGAACTGAAAAGTAGTTTCTAAAATTTATACAGAAGTGAAATGAATACAAGTACCTAAGACAATCAAAGAAAAAAGAAAAAAGAAAACAGTGGAACAACTTGTATCAGATATTAAGATTCATAATAAAGTCACAGTAATTAACACAGTATGATATTAGTGCTTAGTTAGACAAATGACCAATGGAATTGACATTTTAAAAAGTTCCCGGCTGGGCACTGTGGCTCACGCCTGTGATCCCAGCACTCTGGGAGGCCATCGGGGGCGGATCACGCGAGGTCGGGACTTCGAGACCAGCCTGACCAACATGCAGAAACCCTGTCTACTAAAAATACAAAATTAGCCGGGAGCGGTGGCACATGCCTGTAATCCCAGCTACACAAAGGTGAGCCGAGATTCCAGCCTGGGCAACAAGAGTGAAACTCCGTTTCAAAAAAAAAAAAAAAAGTTTCCACAAATTTAGGAAAAGATAGATTTTTGTTTGGTTATGATAACAAGTAGTCATCTGAACAAATTTTAAACCTGTTCAAATAATCAACAACTTGCCTTACAGAACACACTTTTCTTTTTCTTTTTCTTTCTTTCTTTTTTTTTTTTTTTTTAATGTTTCTTTCCTCCTTAATGGAATTCAGGTAACATGCTTGGCCCATTTTTCCGCTGGATCGATCCTTCCTTCCTTCCTTCCTTCGTTCCTTCCTTCCTTTCTTTCTTAACTTTATTTATTCTAAAAACAAAAACAGGATACATGTGCAGAACGTGCAGATTAGTTACATAGGTATATGTTTCCCATGGTGGTTTGCTGAAACTATTGACCTGTCCTGTAAGTTCCCTCCCCTCACCCACCACCCGCAACAGGCTATGGTGTGTGTTGTTCCCCTCTCTGTGTCCATGAGGGAACACGCTTTTCTAAGCCAACCAATCGGCGCCTTCCATTTCTTCTGAAAATAAGCCAATCAGGGATGAACTCACTCTAGTAAACCCACCTGTGACTGCCAACCTATCAGTACCAGTCGTATTTGAATCAACTATGGATCTCCAGGTTACCTGAATTCATTTACCTCTCCGAAAGTACATCAATCCGCTGAACTCTGTGCTTCCTAAAGACCCTCAATAAGATCAGCTATCTGTTCTCAGAAATTTCTCTATAAGCAGACTTATCCCTTACTCTAGTAAACAATAAGTACAGCCATTTATTTTTATTTTATATCGAGTGGTGACCTCATTATCCATTTGAAAGAACAGCATGAGGAATTTAGCAACACGTTCAGCCAGGTGCACACCCAGCTCCTAGGGAGGTTGAGGCAGAAGGCAGGGAGATTGCTTGAGAGTATGTGGCTGCAGTGTGCTATGATCACACCTGTGACTAGCCAATGCGTCCCAGCCTGGGCAACATAGGGAGATCCCGATTCTAAAAAAAAAAAAAGACTTCTACATAAGTAGACACTTGAATTATAACAAAGGAGGTACTGCTGATCAGTGAGGAATCAATGGGGCTAAGACAATGAGCTGACCTTTATCGCGTAATGTGTACGCAATGAATTCCATGTGGATTGAAATTTCGACATAAAAGTAAAAGCTTTAAAACTTTTCTAAGATAATATTCTAAAGATAGATAATGTTATATCATGACCTCATCTTAAGAAAAGATTTCTTAAACCGATCGCAAAATGTATTTACTGTAAAGAGAAAATTGATGGATTGTATTAAAATTTTGAACTTACATCCTATAAATCACCATAAAGAAAAGAAAGCCACAGATGATGGAAGAAGATATTTGCATCACAATGTCTGTAACTAATACCCAGAACAAATAAGGAACTTCTAAAAATAAACTTTAAAAAGACAGACAGTACAAATAAATGGGTAAAATACTTGTACACGCAAGTCAGAATAGAACATAACGTAATGGCCTGTAAACATACAGAATGATCCTCAACTTCTTTATAACAGAGGTATATTAGTACTCAGAAAAATGCAAGCTTAAAATGCAATGAGACTATCTTCTTAATTGTTTAGGAAAAATTCAAAAATCTGACAATACTAAGTGTTACAGAGAATGTGGTAAATGGACAATCTCATGTATTTTTAGTGGGAGTATAAATTGATATGGCACTTTGCAAAAATGTTTGATATTATCTAGTAAAATTGAAAGTATGCATATCACATGAAACAGGAATTTCACTTCTAGGTATATAACCTAGAAAATATTGTGGAGATAGGTAGCAAGGTATCTTTACAAAAATGTGAATGTCAGGATTTTTATTCTTTGTCCCAAATAAGAAACGATCCAAATTTCTACCAAATATACCATGTGTAAATAAATGGTGCCATAGTCATACAATGGAATGTTATGCAACAATGTAACTGAAAAATATGGAAGGTTTGCACAACAGCATGGATGAATGTCACATAGAAATTGACAAAGAAGCTAGACAAAAAATAATACATAGAGTATTATTCCATTTATAGAAAGTTAAAAAGCAGGCAAAGCTAAACTGTATTGATTAGGGAATGCATGGTTGTGGGTGAAGCTACAAAGGAAAGTATGGCAACGTTAATGCCAAAATTCTGAACAGTGGTTATATCTAGGGGGATAGGGAGAAACTGGGTCCGTGATGGGCACACAGGGGGCCTTCAATGATGCTGCCAAAATTTCATTACGTAAAATGGTTAGTGATTTGGGTCTTGCTTTATTGTTAAACTTTAAATTGTACTTATAAGTTTTATGCTTTTTCCCATTTGTACATCAAAACAAAAATTAAAATTAAATAAGTAATTGTTAATCTAGTCAGTGTAGTGATGGGAGAAGTCTCATTGTAGTGAGTCAAAGAGGGAATGTATGGTGAGTCAGTAGAGACATTGCTCATAGGCAACTATATCAGCAGCGTGCATAAGGATAAAAACAAACAAACAAACAGAAGAGCCCAAAGCAGAAATAAGGAAATATATTCTCCAACATAGTAGCAGTTAAGTGGCTGAAAGTTCTTAAGTCAGGGCTATTCTCTGAAGTTCTCTTATTTCTCTAGATGGGATTTTTGTCATCCCAAGGTTGTAGCAAGAAGGCTGAAATGTTTCCAAGTATCACATTGAGGTATCATGACAGCACTCAACCAAGAAGAAAAACAGCCTTTATCTTTGATTTATAAAGCTCTAGAATGGACTTCTCCCACACTTTCTCTCACATTGCTTTGGCCAGTTTAGCATAACATGCATATTTGTAAGCCAATCTTTATCAAACAGGAATGGGAATGGGATTATATTAATTTTCTATAATGGAAGGGATGTTAGTGAACAAGACACATAACTACTGTCAAGGACTGGCTTCTGAGGTTTTACTTGTAAGCTAACAATTTAAACAGCCACAGTTTTATGCATGCTGGTAGAAGACACAAGATTATTGGGTCGGAGATGAAGAATAGCTTCTTAAAACCAGAGAAGCTTCCAGGGGATCAGCATTTTCATAATATTCTCCTGAGGCCCAATTCTGATGGGGCAGCAAAAACAGGGCCAAGTGACAAACATCTGCACACACAGTGGGTTCATTACTGGAGAGGAATCCTGGGCTTAGGAAATCTTAATATTTTATAATAGCTTGTAAGCTTTCCTGCCAATTGCTGAAAGAGAGACACTATCATTGTCTACCAAAGCTGTTAACCACATAAACTTTTTTGAAAGTATATTGTGGATCAGATGGTAGTGCCTTTGCTCAGAGGAAGTTCAGATATGTGGGAGAAACCCATGGATAATTGTCTCCCAACAATTACTGCTACTCTTCTATCTTGAAATTGTCTATAAATAAATAGAGTGAATGAGGCAAGTTGGAAATTGCCAATTTATTTAGAGGCAAGTTTAGAGGCAATCTCTTGCTACTGGAATTCAGAAGCCTGGGTATTTTTCCAACATAAATTTATAGACTTACAGTTGTTAATTTTCTTCAACATTATGTCTCATATGTTGGGAGATGGTTTGTCCTGAGACAATATTTTTTTAGAGCAGAAAATTAAATCTGGAAAGAAATTGCCCAGTGAATTCATAAAATATGTAAGTATTCAATATCAAAATATCAAAACACAAAACAAAAATCATTAAAGTAGTCACTGTCTTAAACATGCCTGAATTTATAAAATCTGTTTGTGACTAATTTTTATTTTCATTGCTTAGTATGTGACTAGAATATGTGCATATGTAATATAGCATAAGACTTAGTATTTTCTCTAGTGAACCTTGGTTTCTTCACCTGTAAAGTGAGAAGATGGGGCCAGGTTTTTTCCAATGCCCCTGTGCTCTGAGCTGATATGACTATGTTATATATTGAAATTTCCCATTCCCAACATTGACTGCTCTCTCATTTTACTCCCCAAAATATACACCTCCATCAAATATGTGTGTAGTTTTTTTTTTGTTTTTTGTTTTTTTTTTTTTAAGATGGAGTCTCACTCTGTCACCAAGGCTGGAGTGCAGTGGCACAATCTCGGCTCACTGCAACCTCCGCCTCCTGGGTTCAAACTGCAACCTCCATCTCCTGGGTTCAAGCAATTCTCTGTCTCAGCCTACCGAGTAACTGGGATTACAGGTGCCCACCACCACACCTGGCTAATTTTTGTATTTTTAGTAGAGACGGGATTTCACCATCTTGGCCAGGCTGGTCTTGGACTCCTGACCTCGTGATCCACCTACCTTGGCCTCCCAAAGTGCTGGGATTACAGGCGTGAGCCACTGCACCTGGTCCCTGTGTAGTTCTTTAAAGACAAGAAGAACTTTAAGTTTTCCCACCTTCCCATGAGGTAGACAAAAGTCATTATTTTTTAATGGAAAAAAAAAAAAAACTTGCACAGGAAGTTGAAGTGAATTGCCTAGGGACATTTTTTTAGATCAGAAATATATTGAATAAGTAATTAGTAGAGGCAGAACTTGACCTAGAGCTTTTGAGTCTGAATCCCGGGACTTGGTATTCTCCTATGCTATTGTTCTCTAATTCCCTTCCTATACGCCATTAAAACAATCATCCAGGGCAGTCATCCCTGGTTACCATGACAGTCAGAGATGTTAAAGAGCAGAGCTCTACATGAGAAGACAGTTGGCTTCAGAAATGGCCCAGTAATTATGAAACTAAGTGGAAACAGTTTTTTTCATGGCCGTTTACTCAATATTAGCTTTTATAAACCTCTCCCAGTTAGCTTCTCTCCATGTGGACAAAGTAGCTGTGAATAAAATCCAATGAGAAAATATCATCATTCTTCTTGTGAAAAAAATCACTTCTTTAATTGACAATTATCCTTTTGGCATCTGTCTCTGCTTGTACTTCTCTGCAATCAATTGGCTCATGTATGAAAGGGTGTGTGTGTGTATGTGTGTGCTACACATGTATTAATAAGGAAAAAGAAAAAAATCATTTTGATTCATAACTAGAAAGTCATTAGAGATCATCACATTGAATTATTGTTATTGGTTTATGTCTGTCTCCCTCACCAGATGTTGCAGTCCTTGAAGTAGGGATCATAGTCTCATCTATCTCTATAATATCTACTCTCAAAATATGAAGGCATATGGTAGGTTCTAAGTAATGTTTGCTAAATAACAAAACACATCAATTATCTAGTCCAACCTTCTCATTTCATACATGAGAAAAATGAAGCCCGGGAAGATAACAGGCCTAAATTCATACAACTACTTAGCATCAAAGCCATATATAGAATCTAGGTTTTGACTCTTACAGTATACTTTCTAATAGTCCAGGCTATCTTACCATTTTAAAATTATCCAAGAAGTGTTTCTTCAAAACACTATCTCATATGAGGGTGAAGTTAACTGTACATAGTTAAAGTGTGGGGAAACGCTGAGTGCCCCTGGTCTGGAATAATATCCATCTCATCCACAATTAGCTACTGTGAGTGGGATGAAACAGGTTTGCAAGGCATACCAAAGACAGATTGTACATTACTGTTTACCCTGACACTGAGCTTGAAGCTAAATTGTAGTTTCAATACTGCTTTGAAAGGTAGGTGACTGTATCAAAATAAAATAAAATAAGATAAAATAAAATAAAATACAATAATTAAAAAACTGTACTCAACAGGAGCCACATTGTAAAGGGGATATATTAGACATACTGGCAAAACCTCATATACCTTATACTTTATATAAATATTTTATTTTTATTTTATTCATTTAATATTGTTTTAGAGACAGAGTCTCATTCTGTTGCCCAGGCTGGAGTGCAGTGGCACAGTCATAGCTCAATGTAACCTCGAACTCCTGGGCCTAAGAGATCCTCTTGCCTCAGCCTCCAGGGTAGTTGGGACTATGGGTGAGCACCACCACAGCCAGCTAATTTTTAATGTATTTTATTTTATTTTTTATTATATTTTATTTTATTTTTTGTAGAGAAGAGGTCTTGCTTTGTTGTCCATGCTGGTCTCAAACTACTGGGCTTAAGAGGTCCTCTCCCCCTGGCCTCTACAGTGCTGGGATTATAAGCCACTGCACCCAAACTTATATGCTTTATATTTTGTGCAAGATAGTCTTACTCCCATTTATTAAATGTGGAGTAGGAAGGACAGATGTTACCAACCCTCACTTAAAGGTAATAAACTTAAAATTGGGAAAAATTAGGCAACAGCCTTTTCTTAAATCTTATAAATAAGGTTTAAATTTAGATCTAACTAGATAACTTTCACTAACTTTAGAATCAGATATTTTATCTGAATCTACCACTAACTAGTTTTGTGACTTTGGGTGAGCGAATTCTTAATTCAGACTCAATTTCCTCTCTTTGTCTGTAATGGTGATACTCAACAGTGAAGATTGAAAGATAATTGACTGTTTTGTGTTGGGAATTGCCAAAATATCATAGATATCATGTTGTCTTGCTTATGTCCTAAGTATTGTGCAAGGTTATTAATAATAATAATGCAAACATTAATAATAATGTTTGTAAGAACCTTTCACATTCACCAGAAGAAAGGTATCATTTTATCAAATGGCAATATTATTTGAGATGAGATTCTCTCCAGTACCTTCTGTTAGGACGATTGTTTTTATTAAAAATAAGTACATCCTGTGGGTGGATATTAGGGACAGGAGGATGGCCCAGATGATGAGACTACACATTTGCATAAGAACAGCTGAAATTAGTTGTGAAGTTAAAGCAAACCCATAAGAAAGAAAAATGAAGTTTGTTATAGTAGCAATGGACTTACTGTTCCGTAAAATAGTTCCAAAGCCTAGCTCTGTCAGGCACATAGGCAAAGAGGAGAACAAATGGGATTTGCTAACATTTTATTCTAAATGCAGATTAGTCACAGCTACCAATTTCAACAAAACAAGGAAATAATGTCACGTATGCCTCCTTTCCCACCTCCTAAACCTGGGGCAAAAGTCATTCATTTGGACCTGTCTGGGTTCTCCCACTTGTCAGATATGTAGTCTTGAGTGATCTCTACATGTTTCTGAGAGCATTTCCTCATTTGTGATATAGGAACTAGTTCTTTAAACCTAGAGGCTTGTTTTGAGAATTAGATGCAGTGAGGTATATAAAAGTGCCCAGCACAGTGAGTGGTATACAGTGATTTCTCCAAAAATGTTTCCTAAAAAGTTGTGGAGCTGCCTGTCCTTATATTTTGTAGCAATTGCCAGATCATTGACTCTCACGGATCTTGTTCACTTTTTAATATAAATATGAAATATCTGTTTATAGTTATTTAATTTCTATCAAACATTAATGAAATGTATTACTAAAAGAAAATGACTCATATTGCACATTATGACAAATAATAGGATACAGGAGATTAAAATATATATAAAGTTATAAAATGTTGAAAAAAATTAAAATAAATGTTTTAATAAACAATTTAATGATACTACATAGGAATAATGAGCTAAATTGACTCCTTGGCTCTTAGTAAATGTCATAGAAAGCAGACAATTTATTCCCAGATGCTGGGATCTATATTACATAATTGTTGGAATATTGAATTTCTAAAACAAAAAAAGACACATATCTAAGAAATAATCTATGAGAATGATCAGTGCAATCACTAAACTGAATAACTCAGAGATCTAAAGTTTACTTCATTTGTATAAAACACGCAGGAGCAGTAACTCTATTATAGGGTAAACAAAATTATTTGGAGTCTTATATAATCTAGGGCAAGTAACAAATCCTAAGACTCGGGGTTTGTCACTGTTTGCTTTTGTTCGGTTTGGTTTGTTTTGTTCTTATGGGTGAGATAGCAATCATATCATGAGTTTGAAATAGTAGGTTTGAAAAGGTTTGTGAACTATAAAGCAGAATATGAATATGATTGTCTGCCTATCACAGTAACTAAGAAGAGTTCCATGTTGTATGAAACTTTCTATCCCCAAAATTTTACATGTTAGCTGGCTCATAGTGATACTCATCAAACATTTGTGAAGTAAGATCAAGTGGAGTCCAAGTCCATTTTATCTGTCTATCTATCTATCTATCTAACTATTTATTTATTTTTGAGACAGAGTCTCGCTCTGTTGCCCAGGCTAGAGTGCAGTGGCATGGTCTCAGCTCAATGCAACCTCCACCTCCTGGATTCAAGTGAGTCTTCTGCCTCAGCCTCCTGAGTAGCTGGGATTACAGGCATGCACCACCACGCCCAGCTAATTTTTGTATTTTTTAGTAGAGATGGGGCTTCACCATGTTGGTCAGGCTGGTCTCGAACTCCTGACCTCATGGTCCGTTGGCCTCACCCTCCCAAAGTGCTGGGATTACAGGCGTGAGCCACCGCACCTGGCCCAAGTCCATTTTATTAAGTGGAATTAGCTCAAGATCATTACCCTTGCAATGCCTGTTCTACATCTCCTAGCAATTCTACTTGGACTACAAGAAACAAAAAAAATCTTTCAAAGTCCAGTTTCCTCCTATTTTTCTTCTTGAAACACTTTCTGACCAACCCTACAAGAAGTGTTCTGTTTGTATTTTAAAATATGTTGATACTTGTTGCTTATATAATTCATTTAATACCCACTTAATCACCATTTCTTATGAGTCTATCATTTCTCTAACTAAACCGTAAATTCCTGGAGGTTAGGCTGAGGTTTTAAATGTGTTTGCATCCCCCTCAGGGCTTTTCTTGTCCATATTTTTTGAATACATTGATGAATGACATTAAAGATCTGATCTGACACTGTACTCTCAACCTTGGAACTAAGAGAGACAAGGGACCAGTATCCAACAATATTTGTCTTCTTGTGATGGAAAACCAGTGCTCTTGTCAAATAGTTTACCATTGACTTGCCTTTTCAACTAGCCTGTAACCTCAATAGTAGAGATTTTCGTCTTTAACTTAGATTCCGTATGGGAATCAGTACAGTTACTGGCTTGTCCAGTTTCAGTAAATATTTGAGGAATAGTTATTGTTATTGTTATTGAATACTTATTGTTCTCCTCTTTGTCTATATTTGCATAACTATTCCTTTAATGTTCCTCAATGTAACAGGACAAAAATTATTAACATTAAGTTCCTTACCTAGTTCACGAAACAGAATCCTCTGCTCTCTTTCCCATTTTATGCTCTTGTAATGAGGAGAGATCATTTTTGCTGAGAAGAGACTCACTTTATCTACATAATAAAGAGCCTAAGACAGTGGTATTAGAGTTGTTATAAAATTAAGGAAAGTAGCTAACATTTTGTAACTCTTGCTATGGACTGATTATTGGGACCCTTTTCAAAGTCTGTATGTGGATAATAGTAAAGAATCAAATTTATTTCACTACTTCTGCCTGTTGAACTATGCTGGTGAATTTGACATGGCTCATGTGCTGATCCACATGGGTTTCTGAGTGCTTTAGAGTCATAATTAAAGAGATGAGTAAATTAAATAAACTATGGCTCAATTAAAGTCTGAGAGAGTCTGAGGGCAGATTGTTTAATAAGCAGGAATTTTGGCAACAGTAAACTGTGGGCTGTAATGAGCAGGAAGAATTGGCAATTGTAGTTTCAGTTCTTTACTTTTTCTCTCTCATTCTTCATAAGCTTCTTAAACATCCTATAGTTCAATCTTTGATCTATTGGCTAAGTTTGAGAATTCAAATTCAGTGTCATATCTCATGAAGTGGAAAGATAACTTTCTTCTGTTGAATACTCATTTTCTTCTGTTTGAATACGTACAACAGAAGATTTTTTACAAGATCTATATACCGTGTTGTATATAGTAACCTAGAAATAAACCCAAAATGTCCAAAAGCATAGAACTGAATAAATTTTGTTATAGCAATATAATGCAGTATTATGTGACCAAATAATTATATTGTTTGCTAATATGAAAAAAGTTTTCATATATATTTTAACAGTAATAAATTGCTTATGTCAAATGATCCATTAAATATAGGTATGTTTATATATGTATATATAATATATATAATTATATATATTATATATGTTTTATATATATATATTCCTACAATAAGTATTTTCCTACAAGAAGCATTTTTTTTTTTTTGTCTAGGGAAATTCCTACAATAAGCATTTTTTTTTTTTTCGTCTAGGGAAAGAAAAGAGACCACAAACTTTTTTTTAATGGGTAATGATACACTGCATACTTATTTCTGAAGATCTACTGTTGAGAACTCAGTATTAAAGAAAAGTACATGTTTATTGAAATTAAATCCATAAGCCTTCTCTGTTAACATTTGATTAAAGAAAATCTTTCCTAGGGGCAGGAGAAAGAGGAGAGGTGAAAAGAAGGAAGGAGGAGACTGAAGACCGCTCAGATGTCCTGTTAAATGGAATCTGCCTGAGCATGCTGTGCTTAAGTTGCCAAACATTTTTTCTCAAAGAAATATTGAGGAGCTGCTGCTAAGGCTGATGAAATCAATCTGACCAGTTCTTTTTGTCTCTCGTCTTTCTCCTCCGCCTCCAGTGCATTGTGCAAGAGAAAGCTTAAACTATCTTCCTGTCAGGTGGAACGAGAGGATAAGCGCCAGGTGGCCATGCCCCTGGTCCTCATGCTCAGGGTGCAGCTGCCGGGATGGAGGGCCAGGTCTGGCCCAGGGCACACATTGTCCCAGTGCTGAGGGCTGGCTGCGCACAGTGTATTCACTTTGTGTCCAAAAGCCTGGGTTTGGGGGTTGAGGAGCCAGATTATTGTGCTATGGGGTTAAATGACTGCTAGGTGTACATAGGGCAAATTAATTCTTTTGCAAGAGGAATTTTATCTGGTAAGGTCAATTTAGAAACACTTTTGTGACTATCGTAAGAGCTAAAACATAGGGTAGAGCTGTGGGACAGTATAGGTTTTTATCAATTCAATTCACTGACTGAATATTTAATAAGGTAAATCACCTTGAATTTGCTATGAGAAAAACAGGTGAGTCAAAGGGACTACTTTCTTCAGGATCTTAGAGTTCCTGCCTGGGTGACAGTCATACAAACAGCAAAGTCTTAAGTGATTTCACACTGGTAAAGGGAGACCCTGGAGTGAGCTTTGGAGATCCAATCTGTCACCCATTGCGCCAAAATTAATAATACTTAAATATAGACATGTTGACATTCTGAATTCTTGAGCAGTTAAGTCAGTAAAAAGACGGCTAGAAGAATAATAGTAGATACACTAGATATCAGGATAAATAGTCTCAATCCGGGTTCAGTGGCTGACTGAAATTTATAGCTTGGAATAAGTTAGTTCCTTGCTCTCAATTGCATTTTTCTTAAACCTCCACCCAGTTCTGGAATTTTCTGATTATCATAAAAACAGTCATTCTATGAAAGTCAGTGAAGGGTAGCTATGTTATAACTGTCATCCTCCCAGCTGAAATCATAGGATAAATCATAGATAAAAGACAATGAAACTCTTAGTTTATTTCTTCTCTTCCTTGCTCCTTTTCAATCCCCCACTGGACCCCACTGAATCTAAACTCTACTGAGCTATTTGCTGTCTTGCGTTCCCCAGTAATGCGTAATGACTTGCAGCCTGGGAGAGCAAATACAACACTGGAACTGTGCTTCCACGTGTACACGAGAGCCTCAGAAACTGGCTTGGCAAAGCTATTTGGCTGCTGATCTTCTGTCCAGTTTCTTTCAGCTTGACTGAAAACCACCCTTGGAGTTCTGCTCGTCCCGCTCAATGCTCTCTCATCCACCAAGGAGCATGCTGATGGGGAAAGTTCAGACCTTGCATTATTTTTTACTGAGAGCCCAGCAGAGGAGCAATAACAAATAAGTATACAACTGACCAAATGTTGAGATAGGATATGATCCGTGCCCTTCCTTAGAAGGCAAAAGGCAAAAGGGTTATGGGGTTCAGAAGACAAGGAACATACTTCTGGCCTAAGAGATGTGTAATAAAAAAGAGGTCATTTAAGTTGCACCTTGGAGGATGGAATCACGTTTTAACAAGAAAGGTGTGGAGAAATAAGGCAGGGCACACTACTCAAGTTAGCAATGTTACAAAGGTATCTGCATGGGAGGGGACCATTTTTGGATAATAATGTGCAGTTTCACTTAATGGCGGGACATTCAGTTTAAATGGCTGATTGTGTCAAACTATAGAAAGCCTTGAACACCAGCATTTTAAAAATGGACTACATGGTAAATACTAGAGATCCTTTAGGTGTTTCTGATTAGAGGTGTGTCATGATTAGAAAGGAGCATGTGCACGGTGAAACAGACCAGGGAGCATACTTTAAAAAGTTACAGTATTTGTCCAAGTTAGTGATGATGAGGCCTAAGCATTATAGGGGTGGGTATTGTGAACAGAAATGCTGCTGGACATGGCCATTGATTAACAAGGGGAGTCCAAGAAAAGAAATCAGAGATGAACTGAAATATTTGAGCCAAGTTAACAAGGCAAATGTTGGCAGAGTTGGGAAAGCCAAGGAGGTATGGAGGAAGTATTTTATGATGGAAAGTGATTTCATTGGTGTGGGTCAAACTGATCTTCCAGAACACAGCGGGGATGTTGATTAGCTGGTTAGAAAAGGAAGCTACAAACGGAAATACCAGTTCTGGTTAAAAATTCCTAAGTTGGTGATCATCACCGTTAGGTGGTTACTGAAGCTGTTACGTGTGCATTAGAGGTAGGCAGTGAAGAGTGAGTAAAGAGGGAGGGCTCTTCTGCCTAAAGCCTTCCTGAATCTCTGGTTGGTAGACCTGGCCTGCAAATATAGAAGCACAAATTCGTGGGTTTCTTGGATTCATTAGCACTAGTGAGTAGTCCGTTACAAAGCTCCAACAGTTGGTTTGGATCTGAGTGTGACCACAGGAATCTGATCTAGGCCATAGTTAAGTCCCAGAGGTCAACTCCATCACAGAGAAGGCCTGGAGTGGGGGCCCCCTCAACTTCACTTTGCCCCCTCTTAAATGTGATCGGGTTCTAATTATAGAATTGTCATGCTGAAAGCATAGTTTCATACATATTTACTAGAGAGTGATGCAACTACCGATGCTTTGTAAGTTATACATTATTATACCATTATTATTATTGTTGTAGATAGTATAAAGAATAACCATAATGAAGATGACAGGTCAGTAAAAATGAAGTCTTGACAATAAATCTATTCAACCCTTCTGCTAGACGGTTGGGGACCCTGGGACTGCTAGACGGTTGGGGACCAAGAGAGGGAAACAGCTTGCCCAGATGTTATACGAAGCCCAGAGCAAAGCCCAGACTGCTGGGCTTCCAGTCAAGTGTTCTTTCCTTTTTCATTTAAGTGAATTCCTCGCTTCACCCTACTTTTTTTGCAATCAATTAGACATGATACAATATTAGTCAAGATATGTCTCATTTCTTCAGTTTTACTTTTAGGTCTAAGTTTGAGGGCATTTTGGGAAAGTTACCAGCAAGTTGGAAAATGGGAAACCGCTTAAAAATAGCAGAAGGTTAAAAATAATACAACTGAAGTTGATTGAGTATTTAATTTCGTAAAGTTTCTGAGATAGAGCTGGATCAGAAGGACTGTGTTCTCTAGCATCTCACAGTTCTTGTTGGGCTTCAGACAAGCAAACAGCTTGTGCAAAGCTGAATTTGATAAGAATTATCCTGGAAAAATAAATAAATACAGCATTTTTGGTTTTGTTCACTTCCTGAATGGATAAAAAACTGTGGACATCCCATGACATGCAAGGAAAAACAGAGGGAATCTTTGGCAGGCCGTTTTTCTATAGTACTAGTCATTCTAGGTCAATGTATTTTAAAAAGCGTATAATGTATGTTAAGAAGGGAAACAAATCTCTCTGTCTCATCTGTCTTTACACATTCTCAGACTCCAGCAGCCTTCACAGTAGATTTGAGGATAGGTGGATGGAAGCATCCTATGACCCAGCACACCCAGGACAAGAAACTACAGGGTTTTTGGATCACTGCCAAGCTGTGAGATGAACTTGATAGAGTTCCTAAATAACAGCATGCCCTCAGCCTCAGGCCTGACTTCATGCTATTCCAGTCGTGTGACCTGTCTCCTCCAGTGATCTAAGATAACACTTATCGCGGTCTGCCTTGGAATCAAGTTACTTGTGTGTGTGCCTGCTTTTTTCCACTAAATGAATGAGCGATGACCATGACTTACTCAACTCTATCCCCCAGAGCACTTGGCACAAGCCCTGGCACTCAGTAGGTTCCCAGTAAGTATGCAGGGTCGGCTGGGATTTTGGCAGGGCTCCTCATTTCTCGTTGGTAAAATCTATGGTTCTTCTTGCCCAATTTGAGAAGGATAAAATGCACATTTTGTTAAAAATCCTGGATCTGATTGCAGAGTCCAGGACTCTAAGAGAAATACAGATCTTTAATTTACTGTCTGTGAAGCTCTGTGCCATTCCTTTTCTCTTGCACACCTGTTTTTCTGTAGGTCATAAATATGTACTGTTAATGCAGTTCTTGCATTTTATGATTCTTTCATTTTGTAAGGTAAATTCACATGTAAAATCCCTTTTGGTTCAATTTCTCTTTATCTCTGCTCATCCTCGACACAATAATATGTAAAATAGTCAGTGGTTATTCTATATTTAAAAAGATATATTCAAAAGAAAATTAAACAGTGGAATATAAGAGAAAGAACATAGCACTGTTATTCAATGAGAATAATCATTCATTTATTTGCTGTTACTTTTTAGGTCTGAATGAAAATTTCCTTATATTTGTTTCCTATTACAACCCTGAAGTGAACTTTGCAAATTTTGATGGGCAGATAAGGAAGCAGCTTGAGGAGGTTAAGAAATTTGCCAAAATCACAGAACCAGTCAGTAGTAGACTCAGAATACCAATGCAGACTGACCTTCTACTACACTGCTTTGTACTTTCCAAACACTTCAGGCAAATCACTTAGCACCTCTGCGTCTCACTTTGGCTGTAAAATGGAATTAATAACATTTCATAGCATTCATGGAAAATTAAAATCATATACGTAAAACAGCAACTATTTTGGAAATCTGAAAAAGCTAAACCAATCTCAAAAATAATTGCATCACTAAATAACTAGGGTAATGGTCCCAACAACCAAATCCTGCTTTGAAATAAAAGTGAAATTGGAAAACTGTTGATCTCAATAATAATAACTTCACAGTTCTGACTGTGCTCAATACCTTGTGATGTTACATCCCTAAGTCAGATTATTATATTGTATTTCTTATGAGTACAAGCTTACTTTCTTGCAGAATTAGAAAGGTTAGGACAAAAAATAAAATGAAGAAAATCTAAATGTTATTCCTTGATTATCCTTTGATTGGGAAGTTAGTAAAAATTTTCAAAATGATAATCCTTACAAGGATTCATTGAAGCTGGAGCTCTCATGTATAATTTGTAGCAATAGAAAATTCTTTTGTAATTTAATTTGTCAATATTATCAGATGACAGTGTTTGTACATGCACACTTCTGAACCACTAATTATTTCTTTAGTAATGTATAGTAAGGTGGGGTAATAATTTTGGAAATATATAAATATGCTTGTCTCTTCTGTGTTTCCATGTATCTGATTTTCATCCAAGTCAGCCTGAAGCATCCATCTACTCTTTCTGAGGATGCAGGGCAGGGAAGTTCAGAGGGAAAATAGAATTGTAATAACATGAAGGCAGAGTGAAAAAGATAGTACTCAGTTTTTGGCAAACAAAATAGGAATTTTATGTTCACAGGAAGATAATTGAATTTAAAGCAAGGCTCATTAAGAGAGAGAAATGTCTTCTAAAATCCCTAATCTCCTGCTTTAACTTGAAGGCCGGAATGACTTGGTCATAACATTTTGTTTAAGGAAAATAATGATCACATAGAAAGAGAAAGAGGAGAAAGCCCATTTCTGCCAGTCCCAGTGATTATGAGAGGAAGAAGAGAAACCAAGATCAGGTACCAGGCTTCTCTTCTCCATATTGGTGACAAACTATATTGTTGCTTGCAAAGAGATGTAAAGATCACTTTAGAGATATCCAACTAAGCATCAAAGACAATTTGGATGATGGCCTGCACTCATATTCTTGGCATCCTGGAACACAAAGCACTAAAGACTCCAGCCTTTAACCTGGTGCTGTCTCCAAGAGTGTGCAGAAACAATGAGATCAGATGGCCCGTGAAGATAGATGTGTCAGAGGTGATACAAATGCATTTATTATACTCTTGCTTACAATGGAAAAAAAGGCATACATAGCTTACTTGTCTAATGATGTTTAAACAGAGGTATCTTTTTTTCACAGAAAATTTTGTGAAGATGCTGACATTAAGTATAAAAATATAGTAGCATGGAAATATGAGCTTTTTATCTTCGCTCTGCTTGTCACTCCTTGACTTTTAAAATATTTTGAATTTTGAGACTATTCTTTAAGTAAACCTAAAATGTCCTTTAAATAAGTGTCCTACAATGGCATTAAACTTTCATAAATGAGTCCTATACATTTTGCTTGTACTTAATTAAAAATTAATTGAAAATTTTTAATCTATGTGTTCAGTGAATGAAGTGAAGAAAACTTCAGCACTGAAAATTTTAGAGATGGTATATAGAGCAAGATGGCAGAGTAGGACTCTCCAACAGTTGTCCCCTTGTAGTAACATCAATTTGAACAATAATTCATGCGTGAAAATACCTTTGTAAGAGCTGAGGAAACCAGGTGAGAGTTTACAGTATTTGGTTGTAGCACAATAATTAGAAAAGACTCATTGAACATGGTAGGAAAAACAAGTTTACATCACCTGCATTACCTCCAAACCCAGGCAGCACAACATGGAGAGAGATACTGTCACTTTGAGGGAAAGAGAAGAAAGTGAGCAGAGAACTTTGCACTGGACCCAAAAACTGGGCCCACCCAGCACTAGGCGGATCTTCCTCGTCTTATTCCAGGCTGGTACCTATAGACTGGGCCTTTAGGCCTGCCCCAGTGCTAGGTGGGACCACACAGCCCCATGCTTAAGGCTTGCTTGGTGAACTCAGTATTTGGTCCACACTACCACCTGGCCAATATCAGTGGACCCAGGCTTCTAGCCTGTCCCAGCACTGTGCCTACCATAGTGGGCCCCAGGCTTCTGGCAGTGCCACCCCAGCTGCAGCTGCCCCAAATTTCTTGTGTGCCCCCGGGCCACACAGGCTGTACATCTGTCTTAGCTTCTATCCTGCTCCAGTGCCTCACCTGCCATAGCAGGCGCCAGGATTTTGACAGAACTGCACCAGCCACAATTGCCTTGTGTTTCTGGTGGGCCCCATCACCATGCTAGTCACAGGGTTTTCCAAGACAAAGCCAGTCTGTGAAGACAGTAATAATTACCTATTTATTCAAATGTGCAAACACTGATATACAACCATGAGAATCAAGAATAATCAGAAAAACATAATATCACCAAATGGACAAAATAAGGTGCCAGTAACTAATCCTAAGGAAATAAAGATATATTAAATGCCTGACAAAGAATTCAAGATAAACATTTTAAGAAACTCAGCTCACTTCAGGAAAATATAGAGAAACAACTCAATGAAATGAGAAAAACTATATGTAACCAGAATTAGAATTTAATAAAAATATTGAAATAATAATTATAGTAATAGTAAGATGAAATCCTACAGCTAAAAACTACAATAAACAAAATTTAAAATATATCAGTAGTAGAACTGACTGAGCAGAAGAAGGAATCTGTGAGCTTGAAGTCAAGTTATTTGAAAATATATAATCAGAGGAGAAAAAAGAAAAAGAAATGAAGAAAGCTTATGTAATTTATGAAACATTATCAAAAAAGAAATTTTTTAATCATAGGAGTTAAGGAGAAGAGAATATAAAGGAGTATAAAGCTTATTTAAAGAAATTGTAACAGCAAACTTTCCAAACCTGAAAAAAATATGTAAATATCCAGATATGGGAAGGTCTAAGGTCTCCAATCAGATTCAATGTGAAGAAAACTACCCCGAGGCATATTGTAATTAAAGAGTCAAAGAACAAAGACAAAGAAAGGATCCTGGAAACAGCAAGAGAAAAGAAGCAAATAACACGTAAGAGAATTCCACTACAGCTAGCAGCAGACTTCGCAGCATAAACCTTACAGGCCAGGAGAGCATGGGATGACATATTCAAAGCGCTGAAGGAAGAAAACTAACAACCGAGAACACTGACAACCAAAAAGACAGCAAAGCTGTCTTTTAGAAATGAAGAAGAGATAAAGATTTTACTAGACAATTAAAAAACAAGATAATTCGTAACCACCAGACCTCTTATATAAGAAATGCTAAAGAGAGTTCTTCAGAATCAAAGAAAAAGACACTACTGAGTAAAATTGAAACATCTGAAAGTGTAAAACTACCTGGAAAAATTGAGTACGCAGGCAAAAGCAGAATGCTCTAATACTTGAATGGTGTTGAGTAAATAACTTATATCTTCAATATAAAGGTTAAAAGACAAAGATATTAAAAATAATGGCTAAAATAATTTGTTTAAAATACACAATATGATTTAAATTCACATCAAAAATTCAAAATGTGTATCAAGAAAGCAATACCATATTAATAGCTACAAAAATACCTGGGAATACATTTACCCAAAGTAGTAAGCAATCTCTAAACTGAAAACTAAGCTACTGATAAAAGAAATTGAAGACACACAGAAAAAATGGAAAGTAGCCCATACTCATGGATCAGAAGAATTGATATTATTAAAATGTTCTTACTACCCAAAGTGATCTACAGATTCAATGCAATCAATATTAAAATATCAGTGATGGTCTTCACAGAAATTAAAAGAAAAATCCTAAAATATATACAAAACCACAAAAGGGCCTAAATAGTAAAGGCATTATTGAGCAAAAAGAGCAAAGCTCAAGTCATTACACTATCTGACTTAAAAATATACAGCAAAACTATAGTAGCCAAAACAGCATGATATTGGCATAAAAATGAACACATAGAGCAATGGAAAAGAATAGAGAGTCCATTAAGAAATGCAGCCAGGTGATTTTTGTTAAAGGGGCCAAGAACAAACAATGAGGAAAGTACAGTTTCTTCAATAAGTAGTGCTAGGAAAACTGGATATCCATATGTAAAAGAGTTAAATTAGACCCATATCTCTCATCATATTCAAAAATCAACTCAAACTAGATTGCAGTCTTAAATATATACTCAAAATTATGACACTACTAGAAATATGAAAAAAACTCCTTGACATAGGTCTCAGCAATGACTTTTTGGATATGCCCCCAAAATCACAGGCAATAAAAGCAAAAAAATAGACAAATGGGATAACATCAAACTAAGGAGCCCCTGGAGAAAAGAAACAATCAACAGAGTGAAGAGACAGCCTATAGAATGGGGGAAAATATTTGCAAACTGTACAGTTGTTAAGAAATTTACATCCAAAATACATAAAAAATTCAACAGCAAGAAAACAACTCAGTTAAAAATTGGCAAAGAAACTGAACAGACATTTCCTAAAGGAAGATATACTAATGGGCAACAGGTATATGAAAAAAATTACCAACATCAGTAATGGGGATGCAAATTAACACCACAATAAGAAAATTCTATTGAAGTAGAAAGTAGCATGTTGGTTACCAGGGGCTGAGATGGTTAGGGAGATGTTGATTAAAAGATGCAAAACTTCATTTAGACAGAAGAAATAAGTTCAAGAGAACTATTTTACAACATGGTGACTGTAGTTAATGAGACATTGTATTCTTGTAAAATGCTGAGAAGAATAGATGTCAAGTTTTCTCACCACAAAATAACTATGTGCCAGATTTAGTCATTTCACAACATATGTGTACTTCAAAATATTATGTTGTACACAGTAAATACATATAATTTTATCTATCAATGAATGAAATAAAATTTAAAAAGAAACTTTTAGAGAAGTATATTTTTTTTAAAATAAAGCATACAAATAAAAAGACGTTGAAATGCACCTTTATAAAAGCAAGAGAGGAACAAAAATTAAATGGTGAAAGTTAATCTGTGTAAAAGATTAAATATTAAAATTATTTAGTTGTGCTTTGGAATATATAAACTTGTGGAAATAGGTCTTTAATGAAGCTCCTACTTACATTAGATAAATGTGCATTCCATTTTAGAATGAAATAGATAACACTTTTTATTTTGTAGTATGTAAATTTGGTGAAACTTTTACATGAATTTTAAAAAGGGGCAAGTTATTTGATGGGTTTTTATTTTTAAAAATATTTGTTGAAGAAAAGTATTTTAAATAGAGGCAAAATACAGTGTCTGTGAAGTTATGTGGGCTTAAATAACTATATATTTTATAGGAAATAGAATAGAGAATATCCCCTACTTAGCAAATTTTTCACTGAGCTTATCAAATTTTTCAGCTGCTATAAAGAGAGTATTTTCTCAATAATGTCTATAATGACAATTAAATGGAAAATTTCAGATATTTCAAATTAATTGTAGAATGCAACTTTAAAGAAATATTTCAGACAGTTGAAAAAATTAAAATGATAAGATCACAGAAAAAAATACATTCTTCAAAAAAGAATGGCATTCCAGTGCTATGGTATTAAAAACAGATGAAAATAACAAAATTAGTAAAGTTTGTGAACATATTCAAACAGTCATTCAGTTAAGTGATTCACTTCAGATAATTAATATAAAGTTCTTTTCCCCACATATATATGTGTCATATATATATATATATATATATGCTACTTTAAATTTTAGAATGAATTTTATTTTGAAAATATATTTACATCCAAAATATATAAATAACTCAATAGCAAAAAGAAAGGAATTAAAAAATGGACAAACAACCTGAATAGACATTTCTCAAAAGAAGACATACAAATGAGCAACAGGTATATGAAAAAATTCTGAACATCACTAATCATTGAATAGCTCTATTTTTAGGCACATCGATACAATATAGCTAATTTACGGTAATTATATAAACATTTGAAAAACTTTTATAATTATTTTTAGCTCCCTTTTTACTGATAAAATTGTCCTATATTATTGCAAACACTACATGATCACCCTAGATACAGCATAGGAACTTGTCAGTATTGTTGTTTTGTATCCAGAACAAAGGCTAGAAATAAAACACAGTTAGATTTTTTAAAGCATAGGGAAAATACTACAAGGGATATTTTTTGAAGTTCCAAAATGGTTATACCAGGTGGTAGAGAACATGAATTTTTTTCCTAGTTTTCATTTATCATGTTATTGAGATCATGTTATTATCACAAGGAACAATTATGCTAGAGAAAAACAAACAAATAATAGGAAGCATTGAACTTCCTGGAGAAAGGACATAGGAGGCAGTATGTTTCATCTGTCAGTGGGGCTCTGAGGGCAGCAAGGGTAAAGATGCATGCACAGCATGCCAGCTACCTCTACATCTGAGCACACGTGCCTCTCCAGCATCTGTCACAGCATCAGCTGGTCAAAATGTTCTTTCCTTCCCCTCCAGACCTAGCCAAGGTAGCACTGACAAATAAGGTCAGATTTGGGGGCTGAGGTGAGTGAAGCATTTTATATTTATATCCATGGACACACGCTCCTGTGTATGTTCCAGTGACTTCAGGGGACTTTCCACAGCCATGGGTGTCATGTCCAGTGTGAGGTAACTCTGTCTGGCCCAGGGAATTCTCTGGACACAAATCACTAGGTTAAGGATTGTGTTCCAGAGTTTATGGATTGATGTTCAATAATACTTCTATCTCTTCTGTGCTATCTAGTCACTATGACAGTCACAAATATGCAGGATTTTTTGGTAAGGTGTTTTGTTTTGTTTCTCCTCTCTCATTGACTGTTGGCTCCAAGTTTGAGGAAACAATGAATATACTGGTTTAATGACTTCCAACTTGGGCATTGCTCCTGCTTTTATGGATGATTATTCTGATTAGTTACTACTAGGCAAAATACACATAGAATATAAATAAAACACCTAGAAGAGTGCCTGGCACAAAATAACTCCTAGATAACTTCTGTACTGGCTTTAACACTTTATGAAACAACAGACTTCCGCTCTAGATGGAGGAGTTTCAGTGGAGACAAGAGGGAGATCTAATATATGATAAAAAATGGTATGAATTAAGATTTAACCATTTGGAAGGCATGTTGGATGCATATTACATGCAGCACTGGTTTAGGCTTCAGGAAAAATATGATGAAGAAAATAGACTAAATTTCTGCCCTCAAATAATTTACAGACAGGAAGATAAATTTACCTGAGTTAAATAAGTGTAATGTTGCACATTTTTTCTTTTTTTTTTTTTTTGAGACAGAGTCTCGCTTTGTCGCCCAGGATGGAGTGCATGGTGTGATCTCAGCTCACTTCAACCTCTGTCTCCTGGGTTCAAGCAATTCTTCTGCCTCAGCCTCCTGAGTAGCTCGGACTACAGGCACACACCACCATGCCCAACTAATTTTTGTATTTTTAGTAGAGACAGGGTTTCACCATATTGGCTAGGCTGGTCTTGAACTCCTGACCTCATGATCCGCCCGCCTCGGCCTCCCTAAGTACTGGGATTACAGGCGTGAGCCACAGCGCCCGGCCAATGTTGCACATTTTATGCAAAATCCTAGCTGTACAAGTATTATATATGTGTGTGTGTGTATATGCACATATATATATATAAAATACAAATGTGTATTATATACAAATATACATATAAACTGGAGTGTGTTCAAAGGAGCTAAAGAAAGTTGAATGACATTCAAGGAGTTGAGTGAACTGTGAGTGTTCTCTCCTCATTAATGTGTTTAGAGGGCAGCATCTGTAACATAGACTCCTTATTTTCTGCCTTCACCATGTAGTAGAAAGGAAGGGTTTAAATGAAATAGAAGCGTTTAATGGCTGCTGCTGAAGAGACTGTTAGATTGCCCACTCAGTAATCATTTCCATTTCCTTTCTGTTAACGTAATTTGGTTTGGGTTTGGTTTGAGATAGCAATGTGCTCAGAAAAGGTGGTTGCTCAACCTTCAACAGTCTCAGGGGGTAGACCTTGATTATTTTAAGGCTTAGGGTTATGCTGTGCCTTTCCTTTTCACCACTGATTGGTGTGAAGTGGCACACAACCCTGTTCTGCCCCATAGAAAATAAGGAGAAATGTATTAGGAAATCTCAAACGAAGGAGCTTGAGCATTAAGCTCCTTAAATTCAAAAATTGATTTGAGATCTAAAAGGAGAAAATAACTTGCTATGTGGCCTTGGGTGTATTGCTTAACTTCTCTAGGTCTCAGCTTCACAGTCACATTATAGTAATAATTCTTGTCTTCCCGAATTAGCAGGGTTATTGTTGGTATTATGGACAGTAATGGATGTTAAAGCAATTTCCAGTTTAAATGCATGTAATGTGTAAATTGTTACTATTAATTTTAATTACTTCGAAATATTTAAATTAAAAAGTGATATAAAATTAAACTAGTAATGCCATAAAAATACATGTTAATATGACAACCCTAGTGAAATATGCTTCTTCCCTAATAAAACTTAAACATAATTGTATATAAAATACTTCCTATGCATTTATTTATGCATACATATTTCATTTTCCTTTCCTTAATTAATTTTCCTTAAAATCCATATAGAACTTTGGAATTACATATTTAATAAAGTTCAATGAACTAGTGTTTGTAAAAAAAAACTTGAGATGTTCCCCTCTGCTCTTAGCATAATAACAAAGGCAGTAAGTACAGATTCAGACGCTTTAACAATACATTTATTTTGTTATAAAACAATTTCAAACATATAAAAATAACATAATAATCACAACACCCACTATACATATTTAAAAAAGGTTGATTAACATATTTTCTTCAAATGTCTTTTTAGAACAAATAAAATATTACAGATACGTTCAAAGTCCCTTTGTACCTATCTTAGTCAGTTTGGTCTGCTATAGTAAAGTAGCATAACATGGGTAACTTACAAAAGTAAAAATTTATTTCTCATGTTTCTGGAGGCTTTGGATCTGAGAATAGGGTGCCAGCATGGTTGAGTTCTGGTGAAGACTCTCTTTGAGGTTGCAGGCTGCAAACTTCCCATGTATCTTCACATAGCAGAAAGAACGCTAGTTAGCTCCCCAGCCTCTTCGTAAAAGACACTAACCTTATTCATGAAAGCTTCATATTCATAAGCTAATTACTTCTGAAAGCCCTGTCCCCTTAGTACCATCACACTGGGATTAGGGTTTCAACATAGGGGTTTTGGGGAGACACAAACATTCATTACATCGTGGTGCCTTTCTCAATTACACTTTGTAGTGTGTGTATACAATTTCAGATCATATTTTACACTTTGCTTATATATCTGTGTATACCATAGGGTATCAACTAAACTTCTCTAACATATACATTAACATTAACAAAACACAATGGCTCAAAGTAAATTTAAGTTTATTTCTTTCTCAAATAGCAGTTCATAGGGAGGTAGAAGATCCAGGGTGGGTAATCAACTTTGACTCATGAGATTCTGTTGTTTTACAATCTCCTAAGGCAGTGGTTTTGTGAATACAATGTGAGAGCTTGAGGTCCTGTCTGCATCCCCTTCCTTTTTCCAACTATGTATCTGTGTGAGGCCAAATTTTCTTCATATCCTTCAACATTGCTATAGATTGAATGCAGAAACAAATCTTAGACTTCACTTGACTTAAAGTTAGACGTTTAAAAATGTGTAAAAATATAAACAATGTCACTATTTCAATACATTTTTAGTTATTTTTAATAAAATGATATGCTAATATAAAAGTTTATGATGGTTTTAAAAATGAAACAAATACATGTTTTCATATCACTATTGTAAGTTTGAATACGGTAAATATCAATAGATATTCCAACATTAATAAAAGCTCTTTGAGGTCCTAAATAGTCAAGATAGGAAAATATATTGTCTACTTGGTAGCCGTGTCCAGCTAAAACTCTTTTTGCTCTGAAAAAGGTGGAATGAATTTAGGGAAACGACTAGCAGTTCAATGCAATGTGTGTGTCCATAAACAATATATGATATTTGTGTGCTTTAAAAATGTACCTGAATAGCATCTTTCTCGGTACATCCTCCTATATATCACTTTTTGCTCAAAATTATGTCTTCAAGATATATCCATGCTAACACACATTGATCTAGTTTATTCATTTTAACTGTTGAATACTATCATACTGTAGGATTATACAGCAATTTATTTGAACATTTATTTAATTGGCAGATACAGAAGGTTTCCAATTATTCACTCATAAGAGCAATGCTGCAGTAAACATTATTTTGCATATGTCCTTGGATAAAATGAGAATGTTTCTTTAGATAATTAAAAGTTACGTTCTGTGGTGTAAGATATACATGACTGTAAGTGTTATTAAATGTTATTAACTTGTTCTCCAAAGCAGTTGTGCCAATTTGCAAACCCACATACACAGCATGAGAATCTTTTTGCCCTCTGTTTCTCCTTTTTGGGTTATAATTTTGTCAATAAGATGGTAGGAGAATTGAAAGTTACTGTCGTTTAATTTGAATTTCTCTCTCTAGAAATTAGAATAGTTAAAAATAGTTATGGCAATCAAAAGAACACTTGATAACAGTGGTTACATAATTCAGATTTAGTTTTCTCACATAAGAAGTGTGGAGTTAGATAGGTGCTAGCATTGGTTTTGCAGATCATTAATGTAATCAAGAAAATTAGGCTCAGCTATCTTTCTGCTGAATTATCCTAAGTATATTATCTTTTCCTCCTCTAGCTTATCATCTTATGGTTGCAACATGATTGGCACTACATTACTTAAATGTTCAATGTAAAAAAAAAAAGAAAGGAAGGTGGTTCTTACATCCTCCTTCTAAATTTGTTCCCTTTTATCAAATTTAGCAAAGAAAAAGTCCCGAATCTCTACCCCAGAAGACTTTTTCAAATGAAGTTTTTCCCAGAACTGTGCTAATTAGCCAATGTTAACACACTGTTCTTGTATCTTTAAATAAATGACATAAAAGACAGGGTATAGCCCTCATATTTATTTTTGTATCAAACTTAGCTTTTCAAGAATCTTAATTCTTTAAGGTGACTTGTATCAACTTATCACATTTTATTTTCAAAATTCATTTGGATTCTTTTATTAGGGTTGCATTTTTTAAACATCTGGGATAAATATATAGCTTTACAACCTTGTAAACAGCAAACAATTGGCTCTTACTTTTAAAAATCAACCTGACAATCTTTGCTTTTCAATTGAAGCATTTAATCCTTTATATGTAATGTAACTATTGATAGAGCTGTGTTTTAAGTCTACTATCTTGGTCCTCTTTTCTTAATTCTATCTTAATTTTTCATGCTTTTTTTTTTGATATTTTGTTTGTTTTTCAATATTACAGTTTTTTTCTTTCTTTCTTTCTTTCCTTTTTTTTTTTTTTTTTTTTGAAACAGGGTCTTAATCTGTAACCCAGACCAGAGTGCAGTGGTGCGATCTCGGCTCACTGCAACCTCTACTTCCCAGGCTCTAGTGATCCTCCCACCTCAGACCCTGAGTAGCTGGGACTATAGGCACATGCCACCATGCCCAGCTAAAACAGTATCATTGAGATATAACTCATATTACATACAATTTACCCACCTAAAGTGAATAGTGCAATGGCTTTTAATATAATCACATAATTGTACAACTATTACCACAATCAATTTTGAAATATTTTTATTACCCCAAAAAGAAATTCATTAGCAGTCACTCCCCAGTTTCCACTTACTCCTCACTCTTAGCCCTAAGCAAGCATTAAACTGCATTCAGCCTCTATAGATTTGCCTAATCCCAACATTTTATATAAATGGAATTGTAATGCCGGGCTCGGTGGCTCACACCTGTAATCCCAGCACTTTGGGAGGCCAAGGCAGGTGGATAATCTGAGGTCGGGAGTTCAAGACCAGCCTGACCAACATGGAGAAATGCCATCTCTACTAAAAATATAAAATTAGCCAGACATGGTGGCGCATGCCTGTAATCCCAGCCACTAGGGAGGCTGAGGCAAGAGAATCGCTTGAACCCAGGAGGCAGAGGTTGCAGTGAGCCGAGATCGTGCCATTGTACTCCAGCCTGGGCAGCAAGAGTGAAACTCCATCTCAAAAAAAAAAAAAAAAAGAAGGAATTGTAAAATATGTGGTCTTTTGTAACTGGGTTATTTAACTTAGCATCATGATTTCAAAGTGCATCTGTTTTAGCATGTATTTGTACTTTTTTTATAGGTAACTAATATTTCATCATGTAGTTATACCATATTCTATTTATTAATTCATCAGCTAATGGGCATTTGAGTTGTTTCTACTTTTTGGCTATTATGAATAATGTTACTGTGAACATTCAGATACAAGTTTTATGTAGACATATATTTTTATTTCTCTTGAGTATATACATAGAAGTGGAATTCCTGGGTCATATGGTAACTCTGTGTTTGACCTTTTGAGGAACTGCCAGATTGATTTTCTCAATAGTTGTGTCATTTTATATTCCCACCAGCAGAGTGTAAGGGTTCCAATTTCTCCACATCCTCACCCACACTATTTTTGTCTTTTATATTTTAGCTCTCCTAGTGGATGTGAAATGTCATGCCCTCTTTTGAGTGAATAAAGTGTACGCAATTAAGCGTATAATACATCGTTATTACTGTTTTGGCCCTATAAAAAATGATAAAAGTAAATTCTTTCAGGGAAAGGGAAAGTATACCAGATGGAAGCCCACACCTTCAGGAAGAAATGAAATGCATCAGAAAGATATATATCTTTTAAAAAATGCAAGATCTGCATTTTTTTATTATGTAATCATTTATATCTATATTTGTTCAGATGACTATTGACCATTTAAGGCAATAATAATAATAATGTACTCCGAGTTTTACAGCACATATAGAAATAAATTTAAAAACTACAAAGGATGCTTACCTTTATCTATGACAAGATCCTTCACTTTCTGCCACTCTATGAGGCATGGAAATAGGAATGATTCTCTTTTGTCCTAGTAAGAATTTTTGTTTACTTTATTTTGTTCCTGGTAGATCATAAAAACTATGATTTTGTAGTTTATATGGCTTCTTCTATCTGTTAAAGAGTTTTGAGTTTCAATATTCTAACCAAAAACAGAAGCGCATCATTCACTTTTAATACTTATAAAATTACTATTTGATCCATAACTTATCTTGAAATGTGTTTTTTAGTTTGTTCATATAGGGGGGTCTGATGTTTCTGATATTTATTTTTAAATTTATTGCATTGTATATAATATTATATGAATGTTTAAAAGTGTTTCTTTATAGTTGACATTACTGAGAAATAGTACGTAGGCCTGGAGCTGCTACGTATTACTGTTTCCACAAAGATATAGTCTGCCTAAAATGAAGCCAACATAGAACTTAAAAAAAGGAAGATTTAATTATATTTTCCCCTAAGCCAAGCTGCTCCTAATGTCTTATTTAAACTTTTCAGTTGTAAGACTATTATTTCTCATTTTTGTCTTACACTAGTCTGGGTTGAGTTTCTTTTGTTGTGTGCAACCTGACTAACATAGAAAACACGAGGAGTTCACTTTGAGATATATTGAGTTTGTGTTGTGATAGAACACAACCAGAAGATGTAAATTCAGAATAGGATATCAAGAAAGGGTTCAGAGCCATAGTGACCTGGGGCTTGTTAGCCCTGACCCTGTGTTAAACTAGTGCTAACAGTCTTCATCCTCCGAAGTCAAGAGCCTCCCTTTTGTTATTTTAGACACGTAGAAATTAATCACTCTTCTATCTGCTTTCCTTACTCGGGAACTTTTGTTCCAAGTAAAATCTTACTTAAAATGTCTCTCTTAGGCAATATTCACATTCGGAAGGCAACGATACATTATTGGTAGCTTGATATAATCAAAAACAAGACATAGTACTCTGGGTTTGGTGGCTATTCTTTCATTTTCCTGGCTATTGCCAATATTTAACAAACAAAATTGGCTTGCCATAGTTACCAGGAAATGAGTGTCTATGCACATTTATTTCAGGTTGCGTTGTACCATACCTGAATATGCATATGCCAAAAGATGCCTTGGTGTTTGCAACCTGCAGCACTTACAGAAACAGCCCCACTATAAACGGTCATTTTTAATTATAGCCTAAATTTCTTTAAGAGACAGCCAGAGAAATGAAAGCTCTCTGCCAGAAGACTTTTTGTTTTCAATACGAATGTTAAGAGAATGAATCCATGAACAGGTCACTTCAGAGAAGTTTAAATAAGCCAACCTGCCTTTGCAGTGGCCTTTCTGTACACCACCTCTTTTCTGTCCTGTTGGCAGCTGCCCTTTGCTCAGGCCATCATTTCTTCTTATACTGTTAGTAGCTAACGTAGTTGCTTCCAGCTAGCATAACAAATCATTCCAACTGAAAAGAGGGTTTTTTCAATAACTCTCACCATTTTGCCAATGGTGAAAGTAAAGATATAAGAGATCAAGTTATTTCCCCTAGGTTATATATATAACTGGTTTCAGCGCTCAGACTTTCCAGTACCGCACTTGATGGTTATATGGTATTTTGACTTTTTTAAACACTACTGTTTGAATTCAGCTGAATCAGTCATGCTAGGCTAACTACTCTAATAACAACCCTACATTTCAATGGATTAACAGAATAGAAGTTTATTTCTTCATTACATAAAATTCAAGGATGGTGACTTTTTATGTTGTCATCCAGGAACCTAGGTTCTTTTTATCTTGTATCTCTACTAGGCTCTATGTCCTCATAATCCACTCCTTTTGGTTAGAAAGGGGGAAAAGGGAGCATAGGATTATCTGTTGGAAGTTTATGAGGTATTCTGAAAGTGGTACACATACTTTTGCCCATTTTCCATTGGGCAGAACGAAATCACACAGCCAAACCAACTTCAAGAGAGGCTGAACAACATGGTCGAGTCATGGGTCTAACAGAAAAAATAAGGGATGTTTCAAACACCTGCATTTGCTCTAGACGCTTTAATTGACCTACTTTGATGTATATATACTTGACTGGCTTAGAAATATTAAAAATATTCACTGTTTTAAAAATGTGCAAGTATATATTAAAATAGATACCCTTAGCCTATACAAGATACACAATCCATCTCTGAGTCTTATCTTGAATCAGTTAGAATCAAATTTAACCACAAATAACATGAGCCACAAATAACATCGGCTTAACCAAGATAGAAATTTATTTCACTCTCTCTTTCTTTTATGTAAAAAGAAGTTAAAATTAAACTTGGAATTGAAGTCAGAGCTGGTAATACTCACCATCGTGGTAATCCAGACTCTTATCATCTTACTTCTAAACTTAAGGTCATTATACTGTAGAATTTAGGGAATAATTTAAAAAAAAAAAAACCCCGAGGTCATCTCATGATCCAAGCTAGTCACTACCATTCCCACCTTCTATTCACATTGCAGGCTGAAAAAAATAAAAGCAAAAAAAAGGAGGGGCTATGTAGATTTCCCAGCTGTCTCTCCTGCTTCCTTTATAGAAACTTTCATGAACTCCCTGTCCACAACTTTACTTATATCTCATTGGCTAAACCCTATTCACATTGTTATGGAAACTGAAGTGTTCAGTCTTTTGGCTGAGCACACATTATTCGTCCCAATGATACAGGGATTCTAATAATAAGAAAGTTAAAAATATATTTTCAGTGGATACAGAATTCTAAGTTGACCTTTTTCTTTCCTTCTTTCACTCAGCACTTACATACCATTTCTTTGTTCTCTAGTTTCCATTATTTCTGAAGATCAGTCTGTGATAATTCTTATCTTTGTTGCTTTGTATGTAAAGTCTCTTGTATTCCGGCTGCTTTAAAATTTGTCTTTTTATGCTAGGTTTTTAGCAATTTAATTTTGATGTTTCCTTTGATGGATTTCTTTGTGTTTATTTTGCTTTGGTGCTTATTAAAGGTATTTAATTTGTTTTTACCTATACAACTAACTGTTCCTTTCCTCCCACCAATATTTCAGCTTTATCCCCTTTATGATTATGACACTGAGGGCACATATCAGAGGTGGGATAAGACTGAAGTTTGCAGCAAGGATAAATACCTAGTCTGGAGTAAAGTAAGGAGTTGAGCATATTATTTGGTAATCAAAGCAATTTGATTTTAATTTTGATGAACGCTGCTTCCCAAGGTTGGTCAAAGGAGCTATGATAACAGGTCCTACTAAAGAACTCATACTACTACAGATAACTCCTCTCCTTTTTTTTTCCTTTCTTTCTTCCTTTAGTATCTATCTATTGAGAACTTACATACCACAAGTTGCACCTGGGAGCTGGTGGTGAGCAAAATCTTCATGGTTCCTTCCTTTATGGACCTCACAGTCCTTGCCTTCCATATATTCAATACCTTTTAACACCATTCCAGAAATAATTATCCTAAAGAGTATAATTGCATACATTTCCCTTAATGAAAAAGATAAGATTTAGAGATAAAGTCTGCATAGTGGTTGAGAACACAGACCTAGATTTGGCTTCCAGCTTCATCATTTACTAGTTGAATGACCTTAAGAAAAGTACTTTTTTGCACCTCAATTTCTTCATCATTAAAATGAGGATGATAATATTTATCTGACAGAGGTATTCTGAATAGAGTTATAAGTAGAACAAAATACCTGGGCTTTATCTCAGCACGTCACACTGTAGAAAAGCTAGACAACACACCCATCTCACTAAAATAGAAATAACTTAGCATAAATTAATCAAATTGTCAAGAATACTGAGTTAAATGCAAAGCTATAATGTGTCTTATATGATTGATAATATTCATCTATGAGACACATGAATGAATGCATTTTGAATACACGTCTCACTTCTTGCTTGCTATGTAGAATTTGTGGTAAGGATTAATGAGCCACAGACAATCCCATGATCCCTGATCTCATTGTTCATACCCTTAGGTAATCCCATCCCCTTGAGTCTGGGCAGGAACAGTGACTTTATTCTAACAAACAGAATATAGCAAAGGTGATCTATGACATGGTTATATTACATTATATAAAACTCCAAGTTTCTAGTGGACTTTCACAACAGACTGTTATTGTAGGTTTAAGAAAATAAGCAGCTATGATGATACTATGAACTGTGGGGACCTCTAGCCACAATGGGCAATCTCCATCCTCTAGTCAACACAAAAAATGGGGTACTCAGCTCTATAAACACAAGGAAATAGATCTGGCTAACTACCTGAGTGAGCTTGGAAGTAAATTGTTTCCTAGTCATGCCTTCACTTGAGAACACTGCCTAGCCAACATCTTGAATCTGGCTTTGTGAAACCCCAGATAAGCCATGACCAGATTCATGACCTACGGAAACTATGAGACAACATAGGAGATAATGAATGTTTACTGTTTTAAATCACTAAATGTGTGGTAGTTTGCTATGCAGCAATAGGTAACTAATGTTTGGCATGGAAAAAGCACGTACAAGAATAATAATTTTAAAAGTTATTAAAATAACAAAGTTCAAATTCTTAGTATGCCATTTAAGATTATTCCACTTATTTCTAAACCATTTTAATAGGTTCATTTTCCTAAGTCCTAAGTTTTAAACCTACTGGAATGGGCAGATCACTTGAGTCCAGATGTTCAAGACCAATCTGGCCAACATGGTGAAACCCCGTCTCTACAAAAGATAGAAAAATTAGCTGGGCATGCTGGCATGCACCTGTATTCCCAGCTACTAGAGAGGCTGAGGTGGGAGGATCACCTGAGCCTGAGAAGGCTGAGGCTGCAGTGAGCTGTGACTGTGCCACTGCACTCCAGCCTGGGTGACACAGTGAGACCCTGCCTCAAACAAAACAAAACAAAAATAAAAACAATAACTAGAGCCCACAGATACCCCAGATCCCTGGTATCTGAGCAGCATGACCTTTCTCAGGGTGCCTTTCTCAGGGAAAGAGGGGGTTCTTTGCCCATCTGCCCCTCCAGAAACACTATCCAATTCCTAGAGTACTTGCCAGAATCAAAGTCATAACCAGGAGGTGGCAGGTTGGGGAGCTGGGCCCAGCCTGTTGTCTAGTGAGGTACTTTGTCTTCATCACCACTTAACTGCTGCCAGATAAGTCAGTGACCAGAATTGTCCTTGGCCAGCCCCGTCCCATGACCTTGGCCCTGCCTCAGAGAGGGACCCTTTGCCCCATTATAGGTACAGATAGGGACACAGCAACTCCCCCTCCCCTCCAGAAGCCCAGGGAGCTGTACACCTACCTGTCCGGTGTTTATCTCAGTTGCTTGTCGGGGGCAGAGTCCTCATCTGCCATGTGGACATCTGAGACCAGCTTTCTGAGTACCTCAGCCAGTCCCACAGGCCTGCAGGCCCCAGGTGCAGAAAGCCAGCTAGCCCACAGCTCTCACATCCCATAGGGGCTATGGGGTTTTTACACTTAGAGAAACAAACCCCTCTCTCCTTTGAGCCTCCTTTTCCTCTGAGCTGTGGATAGTTTTGACCCTGTAAATATGGTCAAGCTCTTCTGACCCTGAGATGATTTTATCAATTGTCTGTCCCCTTCCCTGTAATATACACCTATAATATAAATATAAAATTCTCTGTGAGTGGTTTCCAGACTCAGGCTCCAATGGACCACATAAAAGGGTTTTGTTTTGAAAAACAAAAACAAACAACAACAACAAAATACAGAAAGCCATACTGAATTATTTGCTATTTCTGAAATATTTCCAGATATCTTGACTTTGTCCATGGCTGTTTTATTTACCTGAAATGCTTCACTCTCTTTTTTTCTTGAGATGGAGTTTCACTCTTGTTGACCAGGCTGGAGTGCAATAGCACAATCTTGGTTCACTGCAACCTCCACTTCCTGGGTTCAAGCGATTCTCCTGCCTCAGCCTCCCAAGTAGCTGGGACTACAGGCATGTGCCACCATGCCCAGCTAATTTTTTGTATTTTTAGTAGAGATGGGGTTTCACCGTGTTGGCCAGGCTGGTCTTGAACTCCTGACCTCAGGTGATCCACCTGCCTCAGCCTCCCAAAGTGTTGGGATTACAGGTGTGAGCCACCACACCTGGTCTTCACTCTCTTTTTCTTTAGCTGAAATTCCTTTCAATTCTTCAAATTCTATTTCAGGTACTATCGACTTCATGGATATTTTCTAAGTATACTGGCTGTAATTAATTTTTTTCTGTGTTTGCATAGCATCTACTTTTCACTGTTACCATAACACATCACATTATCATATCATGAGTTGAATTACACTTACTGTAGTTTATATTTAACTACTTTTAAAAATGAAATATTATTTCAATTATATATGACATAATTTTAAACAGATTTGGTAACTTAAGGATTCTCTGAAGATAACTAAGTCTCTCCTTGAAGGACTAAGGTTTAAGCTCAGTTTTTCAGATTTCTGATCAAACACTCCCACTCTGGCTTCTCTCTAAAATTACATTTGGATGTATGGCAAGGAAAAAAAAAGTAGCTTTAGTAATATAATGATGATAAGGGTGGCACGACTCAATGTAATATACCATATATTCATGCTGATGTGATCAGTGAAGCAAAATGGCCTGTGCTTCTCTTTGCACTGGTGATAATTAAAGTATGACTGGTCCTGTCTGTTTTTAACGAAGAAATATGCTGGTCTCTGAAGATTGCCTCTCCCCATTTAATTTCTTCCTGATAACCTCTAGACCCCATTCCCAAAGTAGATAGATTCTTCCTACAGAAGTTAAAGAAGTAGGAGTGTTGCTTAGGATGTTTTTTGTTTACACTGTTGGACACCATCTCCTTGTCATTGCTCCTGTGCCAGTCACTACAATACTGAAGGTGGTGCTCAGCTGAAGGCTTCAGTTTTTCTAGGGGCTTTTGTCTCCTCCATGATCTTTATAAGTTATGTCCCAGAAGCTCTTCTGTTCTTAGACTCCACCATAGCAGTGGGGTGTTTCTAAAACCTCTAGTAATTACCACTAAGTTTCAGATTCCAATAGTCAAGTGGAAAAATAAGAACACTGATATCTCACATTGTACCCCTTCTGCTGTCTCACTTCTTTTTCTCAAAGTACCTTTGGTTAAAAGATTTTCTCCTTCATCTACTATCTTTCTTCTAAGTAGAGCACTGAGCTTCAACCCATAGGCAAATAGCTAACTTTCTCAATACTAGAAAATGAAATCATCTGAGCCTGGTGTTTGTGAGAGTTAATTGAATTTTGAAAGTTTAGATTTATTTTCAAGGAAAACATTTACCTCAAAATTCTGTTTTGGAGAATTTTTCTTCCAGGTCCAAAGAAATAACTAGTATGATATTTGCCCTTCTACAATACACAACTATAAACTAGAGAAAATGCATGAAGAAACTATTTTCAGATAGTAAACCTCAGACAGCACAGGAGTATGACCCCGAGAGAAAGGAAAACAATTTGGTGAGCCTACAATATGCCCCACATTTCTGCCTATGGGCACTTTCTGGACCATGGTTTACGGAGAAAAGATCCAGTCAGAGAACAGTCTTGCTGAATTGAGGACACAGAAATTGGAATTCTGGGAAATTGAGGTATCTACAATTTGTGGAGCAGATTACTTGAGGAGCTAGAACAAGGCATAAAATCCTTCAAGAAATATTCAGGAGGATTCCCTCAAGTCTGTGCTTCACATTTGTAGGTGAAACTCCATGAAACTTGAAAAACAATGACTGCAAAATCTCACAGAGGTCAAGGATAAGTTCAGCTTCTACCTGATCAAAGCAGAGAATTTGCTGAACACATTGGCCATTCATTAGAGACTGCAGAAAGTCATGCCTTAGTAGTAAGGCTAAAGTAGTACTAGAAAAAAGATCCTTACAATTTTCCTAACAAGGTTTTAAAACAATTATTGAAAAGATCAAGCTGATTTATAAGTAACTTAACTGCATGTCAAACCAAACTTTAAACTCTTTAAAGTTTTAAGAAGTTCAATCAGCCCACCTAGCACTCAGATCTTGATTTCTAAATAACTTCCTCCACTTTCTGTTTTAGTTCCAGCATGTAAAGAGTTTGGAAGTCACCATTCTATCATTAAAAAGGAAAAAGCTACATAAATGGAAAATCAGTGACTTTCCTTGGGCCCTTCAGAGAACTGAGGTTACAGACAAACCACCACCCTGATATGTGGGAAGATAGGTAGGTACATACATACAGGAAGACATAGCTGAGATCTGCTTATCTGGAACAGAAATCCCTGGAGCCAAAAACCTTTAGAAACACTTAAATAGCAATTTTAATCAACTGTCGAAGGCTGACTGTGGACTAGAATGAAAGTAAGAAACTCCAGAGTCTTGCAGTCTTATGGGGACCCAAAGACTTTTGTGGGCTTTACATCCAGGAAGCCAAACAGATCCTCATAGTAAAGGTCCAAAAATAAGTCTGTCTGGGGTAGAAATTGTGTTAGTTTCTTAGGGTATCATTAAAAAGTACCACAAATTGTGTGGCTCAAAACAACAGAAATTTATTCTCTCGTATTTCTGAAGTCTAGAAGTCTGAAATCAAGGTGTCAGCAAGACCATTCCTTCCTGAAACCCATAAGGGAGAATCCTTCCTTGATTCATCCTATCTTCTGGTGGTGGCCATCTGCCTTTGGTGTTCCTTAGCTTGTGGCTGCATCTTTCCAATTTATGCCTCTACATCACATGGCACGGGACTAAGGCCCACCTTAATTACCTCCTCTTAACTTGATTAAATCTGCAAGGATCCTGTTTCCAAATAGGTACTTGTAGTTAGAAACTCAATATATCTTTTTAAGGGGGACATAATTCAATTCATAACAATAATCATTGAGAAATACATTCAGAACCTTAATAACGAATGCACTATTTAGGAGAAAGGATGTTTCCAGGGTCTTATCCCAGCCCTGGTAAAGAAATTCCTTCCACTCCAGTGCCTTCCAGCCTTCTTGTCTTACCTAAGAGTAAAAAAATAATAAAGTATATCCAACAGGAGTTAGGGCTTTGAGACAGTAGGTTGGAAATGTTGCAACCAGAGAAAAGAGTATGAAGTAAGGTGAAAAAAAGCTGTACTCCTGGAGTAACATTTGTGCAGGTGAAAGTCTTGAGACATCGGCTGACTAAAAGACTAATATTTAGTCAGAGGATTACAGAACCCTTCCCCTCCCACACACCTTACCATGTCAACAGGGCTCCATCCAGTATAACAGTGGTTTACAACTGAAAAAGCTGCAAGACACAGATACTCTTTGAAGAGGAGTAGTTGGAAACTCACAGTCAGGAAGAGAGACAAAAATGAGGACAGTAAAGAAACTGGAATCTTCTGGCACTTACAGAACAGCAACCATTAAACACAGCCCAACTTCTAGCCAGCTTAACACAAACCCTCACACAAATGGTCTAACTATCTCAGACTCCTTCACTCAATAAAATATATCCAGCTTTCAGAGCATGCCAAAAGGCAAGGCAAAAAATACAGTCTGAAGAAACAAATTATCCCCAGTATGACACATATATCAAAATTATTACATAAAGAACATTAAGAAGCTTTGATTAATATGTTAAGGACTCTAAGGAAAAAGCAGATAATGTGCAAGAATAGATGGATAATGTAAGCAGAGAAACGAAAACACTATGAATCAAAGGGAATTTCTGGAAATAAAAAACACTGCAGCAGAAATAAAGGATGCCTTTGATGGGTCATCAGAAAAAGTTGACATTTCACAAGAATCAGTGAGCTTCAAGACAGGCAAATAGAAACTTTCCAAACTGAAATTTAAAGGGCAAAAGAGCAAGAAAGCAAAGCAAAGCAAAGAAAGAACAAATGAACATGTAAGAATTATTAGACATTCTCTGGAATACCAGAAGGATAAGAAAAAACAAAATATTTATAGTAATAATGGCTGAGAACTTTCCTAAATTAATCACAGGTCCACCAAAGCACAGGAACATCAGAGAATACCAAACAGGAAAAATAAACAAACAGACAAAAATACATCTATAAACACACTAAAAATATTATACGTAAGCTTCACAAACCAAAAACAGGGAAAATCTTGAAAGAAACTTGAACGAAAAAGTTCCTATATAAAGGAACAAGAATAATCATTTTAGTAAAGTTGCTATCGGAAACCATGCAAGCAAGAAGAGAGTGGAATAATATTTTTAGTATTGAAAAAATACCAGTCCAGAATTCTATATATGGAAAAATTATACTTTAAATATGAAGGAGAAATAAAGACTTTTGCAGACAAACAAAAACTGAGAATTTATCACCACCATATCTTCCCTGAAAGGAATATTAAAAGAAATTCTTTAGGCCATGGGAAAATGATATAAGTCATTATATCTTGGATCTACATTAAAAAGGTGCAGTGGCTCCTTAGTGAATTGCTCATTCTAGGTCTGAGAAGGGTAAACACAAAATGAACATGGTGCATCTTGTAGTGCCAGGAAGTGAGGAGGTGCTCCTAAAACAAATAACAACAACAACAAAAAATGGGGCATGTCAAAGAAGCACAGGAGCGAGCCTCAAAGAGCACCCCCCACCCACCGCCATGGTCAAACCTGGAGGAATTTGAACAACAGGACAGACAATGTAGCATTGGATTATTACTGAAAATATAAAATGAATATGATGAGTCCATACTGGTATGTAAAAATAATGAAATCAACAGAAAATGGGAGAGAAGGAACAAATCTTTACAGAGGTATTCCATGTACTCTATGTATATACTTCTCTTTCCAGGAACTGGAGCTTAATTTCCCCTCTTCTTGAGTGTGAGCTGGACTTAGGAATTTGTTTTCAAATAATGAAGTATATAAAAAAATGGTAACTTTATGTATTTCACACCTAACAGACACTAACTTAAACAAGTGATTATAATCAACATCATCAATAATAAGTTATGTTGTTATTATTTACCTCTGATACAATATAATCAGAAGCATACATCACCTCTGTGGCATTCTTCCCAACACTTTTAAAATGTATAACCATTTTTAAAAAAGACAAATCCCTATTGATGGACATTCTGAAAAATATTTCACCACTACTCTTTTAAAACTGTCAAGATTATGAAAAGCAAAGTAGTGTGAGACAGTTTCAGTTACCAGAAGGGACAAAAGGGACATGATCAATAAATGCAAGTTAATGTCCTGGGTTGAATTCTGAAAAAAAAATTGGTAAAATCTGAATAAAATCTGGAGTTTAGTTAATAGTAATGTGACAATGACAGTTTTTAAATTTTGACAAATGCAACACAGTTATGTAAGATGTGAATGTTAGGGGGAAGCAGGTGAAAGGTGTGTAGCAACATTTTTCAACTACTTTTATAATGTCAAAAAATTATTTACAAAAGTAAAAGGATGAAAACAAGATACACAACAAAAAGGTCATAAAAATTTGATGTGACTATATTAATATTCAGTATATTGAAGTTAAGAGAATGTTCACTGAGATAAAGAGGTGAAAATGCAATGCATCAAAGAGATATAAAAATCTGAATATATAGTCACCCAATAACAGAGTAACAGAGCTTCAACACAAGGAGCAAAAATGAATAGAACTAATACGAAAAGAAAGTACTACTAGTAGTATAACGTTCATTTTCTCACACAAGTCCACAATGACATCAGGTAATTTCAAGTTCCTGTATCAATGACTAATAATAAATACATGAGCATATCGTATTGAATGACAATACTGTAAATCTATTTGACCTAATTTGTATCATTAAACACTTTTCCCAACAATATAATAAATTTTCTCCCTACCTCACATGGAACACTCATCATGTTATGTTGGACCATAAACTAAATCTCAATAAATAGAAAACGATTAAAACTATATAGGCCACGTGCCATGGCTCACGCCTATAAGCCCAGCAGTTTGGGAGGCCGAGGCGGGCAGATGAGGAGGTCAAGAGATCGAGACCATCCTGGCCAACATGGTGAAACCCTGTCTCTACTAAAAATACAAAAATAAGCTGGGCATGGTGGCGTGTGCCTATAGTCCCAGCTACTCAGGAGGCTGAGGCAGGAGAATCACTTGAACCTAGGAGGCGGAGGTTTCAGTGAGCCGAGATTACACCACTGCACTCCAGCCTGGTGACAGAGCAAGACTCCATCTAAAAAACAAACGAACAAAGAAACAAACAACTATATGAAGTATTTTTTCTGACTACAGTAGGACTAAATTAGAAATCAATAATCAAAAAGGATATCTTGACTATCTGCAAATGTTTGGAAATTAAATAACATCTATAAATAAATCATTTGTCAAAAGGAAATCAATGGAATTTTCGAAAATATTTTAAACTGCATGAAAATGAAAACACAGAATAACAATATGTATGGGATTTAACTAAAATGCACTTACAGGAAAATTTCCAGATTAAAGCACTTAAGTTGTAAAGGAAGCAAACTCTAAAGACAATATCTAAGTTTGCAAAAGAAATTGAAAATATAATAATGATAAAACCATAATTAAGTAGTTGGAAGAAAATAATACAAATTTGAAAATAGTGACATAGAAAACAAACAATAGGAAAAAGCCAATGAAAATATGAGCTCTTCAAAAGAGTTAATAAAATTGATCACCCTGTAGCACTAGTGATCAATAGAAGGAAAAGTCACAGATTATAAATATCAAGATAAAATAGAGTACAATACTGAGGATGATAAAAGTATAAGAGGAGAATATAGTGAAAAACTTTAGTTCAGTAAATGTAACAAGTTAGATGAAATCCACAAATTCCAGTTAAAAAGACTGACAATACAAGGTGTTGGTGAAGATTTGGAATTAGTGGAATTGTTTTATATGTTTTGCTGGTGAGAATGCACAATGGTACAGCCACTTTTAAGATACACCATGGTAGTATCTTATGAATTGAACACTCATTCCCCTGGGTGTTAAGAATGTTGTCAGCTAACTGCTCTCAGCTCAGTTTCTCTCCTGGGACTGCCTGGGGGCTAAAGAGAGCAGTCTTGCCACCCTCCCTCCTCCTTCTTAGAATAAAGACACATGCACACATGTTTATTGCGGCACTGTTCACAATAGCAAAGACTTGGAACCAACCCAAATGCCCATCAATGATAGACTGAATAAAGAAAATGTGGCACATATACACCATGGAATACTATCGTTCATGTCCTTTGCAGGGACATGGATGAAGCTGGACACTATCATTTTCAGCAAACTATCACAAGAACAGAAAACCAAACGCCACATGTTCTCATTCATAAGTGGGAGTTGAACAATGAGACACATGGACACAGGGAGGGGAACATCACACACCTGGGCCTGTTGGGGGTGGAGAACTAGGGGAGGGATAGCATTAGGAGAAATACCTAGTGTAGATGATGGGTTGACAGGTGCAGCAAACCACCATGGCATGTGTTTACCTATGTAACAAGCCTGCACGTTCTGCACATGTACCTCAGAACTTAAAGTATAATAATAAAAAAATGTGAATGTAAAGATGTAAACCCTTAAAACAAACAAACAAACAAACAACAACAACAAAAAAGAAAGAGACCTTATCAAATGACTTCAAAGTGGAGGTATAAATGTTTAGCCCCATCACACTAATTTAGGACACCTCTGAAGTATCAACAAGTTCCAAGCCTTCTGTAAGATTGACTGAAGCCTTTGTTGTGGCTACATTGCATTTCACCCGTCTTCTGTGCAATCAGGTTTTCTTTGCTCCCCCACAGGGGCTGTTCCCAGGAAAACTTCCCATTTGGCTATCTTTTATAAATCTTCATCTCATTGAAAAACAAATCTCCACTTAAAAAAATTCTATCTCAGACTATTTTGTTGGGAACTTGAATTTTGAAAGTGGCTCAAACTTGCTTATTTACACTACTCCTGCTTAGCTGATCTCTCGTAGGAAACTAGTATGCCCAAAGTCTGTATATTTTCCTCCACTCTGCCCCATCACAATTGTAGCCTCACATATGGTTACAGTTCTCTTACACGCAACACTTAATTCTTTTTTTTTTAACTTTTATTTTAGGTTTGGGTGTATATGTGCAGGTTTGATAAATATAGGTAAACATGTGTCACAGGGTTGTTGTACATATTATGTCATCACCCAGGTATTAAGCCAAGCACCCAACAGTTATCTGTCCTGATCTTCTACCTCCTGCCACCCTCCACCCTCAAGTAGACTTCAGTGTCTATTGTTTCCTTCTTTGTGTTCATAAGACACCAAAAGCAATCACAACAAAAGCAAAAGTTGACAAGTGGGATCTAATTAATGACTAATTCCATTGACTGTCTATTCACATCTTTATTAGACTTGTAGATATTATCTTCTTGAAGTGTCTATTCTAATATTTTGCCCATTTTTCTATAGGATGTTCTGTCTTTTTCTTATTTAGCTGCAAGAGTTCTTTACATATCTTGGATACAAGTCCTTTGTCAAATTATTTAATTGTAATATTTTATCTCACTTGTGAGTTGCCACCTCATTCTCCTGGTGGTAGCTTTTGGTGAAGAAATGTTCTTAATTTTCACAGTCTAAATTGATACAACTACTTTGGAAAAGTCAAACATATGTATACTTCTAGGAATATATTTAAGTAAAATGCATCCATAGAATGTTTATAGCTGGACTACAGGTAATAGTAAAAATCTTAAAAACTAAAAATTCTATCATCAATAGACTGTATAAATAAATTGTGGTATAGTCCCACAGTGAAGTATTATGCATCAATGAAAAAAATATTCTAAAATTACACTTAAAAATGTAGATGAATCTCACAAACAAGCTGTGGAGCAGAAGAAACTACAGAAAAGGGCATATTTATTATTCAACTCGATTATGAACAAAAACAGGCAATATTGACCTATGCTGTTGGATGTCAGGATACTGGTTATCCTTGGATTATGGGGCTAGTAACTGGAGGGGGCCCAAGGAGGCTTCAGGAAACTGAATCTGGCAATACTCTGGCCATTCTGGCAATACTCTGTTCCTTTATTTGGATGCTGGATGTTCATTTTGTTGTAATAATTGAGTATTGTTATGTGTTGTATCTATCAGTATACATGCATTATACTACAATAATAAATATAAAAAACATGCTTCCAAACACTGGATTTCATTTGAACCTCATAACAACCTTTGAAGCTACTGATGCAGGGGACTTTATCATCCTTTTAAAGACTAAAAATATGAAGCTTTGAGAATTCAATTCAATTCAATCTAACAGTTTTTTTTTCTTTTTTTTCTTTTATTTTATTTTATTTTTTGTTATTATTATTATTATACTTTAGGTTTTATGGTACATGTGCGCAATGTGCAGGTAAGTTACATATGTATACATGTGCCATGCTGGTGTGCTGCACCCACTAACTTGTCATCTAGCATTAAGTATATCTCCCAATGCTATCCCTCCCCCCTCCCCCCACCCCACAACAGTCCCCGAAGTGTGATGTTCCCCTTCCTGTGTCCATGTGTTCTCATTGTTAAATTCCCACCTATGAGTGAGAATATGCGGTGTTTGGTTTTTGGTTCTTGCGATAGTTTACTGAGAATGATGATTTCCAATTTCATCCATGTCCCTACAAAGGACATGAACTCATCCTTTTTTATGGTTGCATAGTATTCCATGGTGTATATGTGCCACATTTTCTTAATCCAGTCTATCATTGTTGGACATTTGGGTTGGTTCCAAGTCTTTGCTATTGTGAATAATGCCGCAATAAACATACGTGTGCATGTGTCTTTATAGCAGCATGATTTATAGTCCTTTGGGTATATACCCAGTAATGGGATGGCTGGGTCGAATGGTATTTCTAGTTCTAGATCCCTGAGGAATCGCCACACTGACGTCCACAAGGGTTGAACTAGTTTACAGTCCCACCAACAGTATAAAAGTGTTCCTATTTCTCCACATCCTCTCCAGCACCTGTTGTTTCCTGACCTTTTAATGATTGCCATTCTAACTGGTGTGAGATGGTATCTCATTGTGGTTTTGATATGCATTTCTCTGATGGCCAGTGATGGTGAGCATTTTTTCATGTGTTTTTTGGCTGCATAAATGTCTTCTTTTGATAAGTGTCTGTTCTTGTCCTCCGCCCACTTTTTGATGGGGTTGTTTGTTTTTTTCTTGTAAATTTGTTTGAGTTCATTGTAGATTCTGGATATTAGCCCTTTGTCAGATGAGTAGGTTGCGAAAATTTTCTCCCATTTTGTAGGTTGCCTGTTCACTCTGATGGTAGTTTCTTTTGCTGGGCAGAAGCTCTTTAGTTTAATTAGATCCCATTTGTCAATTTTGGCTTTTGCTGCCATTGCTTTTGGTGTTTTAGACATGAAGTCCTTGCCCATGCCTATGTCCTGAATGGTAATGCCTAGGTTTTCTTCTAGGGTTTTTATGGTTTTCGGTCTAACATTTAAGTCTTTAATCCATCTTGAATTGATTTTTGTCTAAGGTGTAAGGAAGGGATCCAGTTTCAGCTTTCTACATATGGCTAGCCAGTTTTCCCAGCACCATTTATTAAATAGCGAATCCTTTCCCCATTGCTTGTTTTTCTCAGGTTTGTCAAAGATCAGATAGTTGTAGATGTGTGGCATTATTTCTGAGGGCTCTGTTCTGTTCCATTGATCTATATCTCTGTTTTGGTACCAGTACCATGCTGTTTTGGTTACTGTAGCCTTGTAGTATAGTTTGAAGTCAGGTAGTGTGATGCCTCCAGCTTTGTTCTTTTGGCTTAGGATTGGCTTGGCGATGCGGGCTCTTTTTTGGTTCCATATGAACTTTAAAGTAGTTTTTTCCAATTCTGTGAAGAAAGTCATTGGTAGCTTGATGGGGATGGCATTGAATCTGTAAATTACCTTGGGAAGGATGGCCATTTTCATGATATTGATTCTTCCTACCCATGAGCATGGAAGGTTCTTCCATTTGTTTGTATCCTCTTTTATTTCCTTGAGCAGTGGTTTGTAGTTCTCCTTGAAGAGGTCCTTCACATCCCTTGTAAGTTGGATTCCTAGGTATTTTATTCTCTTTGAAGCAATTGTGAATGGGAGTTCACTCATGATTTGGCTCTCTGTTTGTCTGTTATTGATGTATAAGAATGCTTGTGATTTTTGTGCATTGATTTTGTATCCTGAGACTTTGCTGAAGTTGCTTATCAGCTTAAGGAGATTTTGGGCTGAGACAGTGGGGTTTTCTAGATATACAATCATGTCATCTGCAAACAGGGACAATTTGACTTCCTCTTTTCCTAATTGAATACCTTTATTTCCTTCTCCTGCCTAATTGCCGTGGCCAGAACTTCCAACACTATGTTGAATAGAAGTGGTGAGAGAGCGCCTCCCTGTCTTGTGCCAGTTTTCAAAGGGAATGCTTCCAGTTTTTGCCCATTCAGTATGATATTGGCTGTGGGTTTGTCATAGATAGCTCTTATTATTTTGAGATACGTCCCATCAATACCTAATTTATTGAGAGTTTTTAGCATGAAGGTTGTTGAATTTTGTCAAAGGCCTTTTCTGCATCTATTGAGATGATCATGTGGTTTTTCTCTTTGGTTCTGTTTATATGCTGGATTACATTTATTGATTTGCGTATATTGAACCAGCCTTGCATCCCAGGGATGAAGCCCACTTGATCATGGTGGATAAGCTTTTTGATGTGCTGCTGGATTCTGTTTGCCAGTATTTTATTGAGGATTTTCGCATCAATGTTCATCAAGGATATTGGTCTAAAATTCTCTTTTTTTGTTGTGTCTCTGCCAGGCTTTGGTATCAGGATGATGCTGGCCTCATAAAATGAGTTAGGGAGGATTCCTTCTTTTTCTATTGATTGGAATAGTTTCAGAAGGAATGGTACCAGTTCCTCCTTGTACCTCTGGTAGAATTTGGCTGTGAACCCATCTGGTTCTGGACTTTTTTTGGTCGGTAAGCTATTGATTATTGCCACAATTTCAGATCCTGTTATTGGTCTATTCAGAGATTCAACTTCTTCCTGGTTTAGTCTTGGGAGGGTGTATGTGTTGAGGAATTTATCCATTTCTTTGTGATTTTCTAGTTTATTTGCGTAGAGGTGTTTGTAGTATTCTCTGATGGTAGTTCGTATTTCTGTGGGATCGGTGGTAATATCCCCTTTATCATTTTTTATTGCATCTATTTGATTCTTCTCTCTTTTTTTCTTTATTAATCTTGCTAGCGGTCTATCAATTTTGTTGATCCTTTCAAAAAACCAGCTCCTGGATTCATTAATTTTTTGAAGAGTTTTTTGTGTCTCTATTTCCTTCAGTTCTGCTCTGATTTTAGTTATTTCTTGCCTTCTGCTAGCTTTTGAATGTGTTTGCTCTTGCTTTTCTAGTTCTTTTAATTGTGATGTTAGGGTGTCAATTTTGGATCTTTCCTGCTTTCTCTTGTGGGCATTTAGTGCTATAAAGTTCCCTCTACACACTGCTTTGAATGCATCCCAGAGATTCTGGTATGTTGTGTCTTGGTTCTCGTTGGTTTCGAAGAACATCTTTATTTCTGCCTTCATTTTGTTATGTACCCAGTAGTCATTCAGGAGCAGGTTGTTCAGTTTCCATGTAGTTGAGCGGTTTTGAGTGAGATTCTTAATCCTGAGTTCTAGCTTGATTGCACTGTGATCTGAGAGATAGTTTGTTATAATTTCTGTTCTTTTACATTTATTGAGGAGAGCTTTACTTCCAACTATGTGGTCAATTTTGGAATAGGTGTGGTGTGGTGCTGAAAAAAATGTGTATTCTGTTGATTTGGGGTGGAGAGTTCTGTAGATGTCTATTAGGTCCGCTTGGTGCAGAGCTGAGTTCAATTCCTGGGTATCCTTGTTGACTTTCTGTCTCGTTGATCTGTCTAATGTTGACAGTGGGGTGTTAAATCTCCCATTATTAATGTGTGGGAGTCTAAGTCTCTTTGTAGGTCACTGAGGACTTGCTTTATGAATCTGGGTGCTCCTGTATTGGGTGCATATATATTTAGGATTGTTAGCTCTTCTTGTTGAATTAATCCCTTTACCATTATGTAATGGCCTTCTTTGTCTCTTTTGATCTTTGTTTGTTTAAAGTCTGTTTTATCAGAGACTAGGATTGCAACCCCTGCCTTTTTTTGTTTTCCATTTGCTTGGTAGATCTTCCTCCATCCTTTTATTTTGAGCCTATGTGTGTCTCTGCACGTGAGATGGGTTTCCTGAATACAGCACACTGATGGGTCTTGAGTCTTTATCCAATTTGCCAGTCTCTGTCTTTTAATTGGAGCATTTAGTCCATTTACATTTAAAGTTAATATTGTTATGTGTGAATTTGATCCTATCATTATGATGTTAGCTGGTTATTTTGCTCGTTAGTTGATGCAGTCTCTTCCTAGTCTCGATGGTCTTTACATTTTGGCATGATTTTGCAGTGGCTGGTACCGGTTGTGCCTTTCCATGTTTAGCGCTTCCTCAGGAGCTCTTTTAGGGCAGTCCTGGTGGTAACAAAATCTCTCAGCATTTGCTTATCTGTGAAGTATTTTATTTCTCCTTCACTTATGAAGCTTAGTTTGGCTGGATATGAAATTCTGGGTTGAAAATTCTTTTCTTTAAGAATGTTGAATATTGGCCCCCACTCTCTTCTGGCTTGTAGGGTTTCTGCCGAGAGATCCGCTGTTAGTCTGATGGGCTTCCCTTTGATGGTAACCCAACCTTTCTCTCTGGCTGCCCTTAACATTTTTTCCTTCATTTCAACTTTGGTGAATCTGACAATTATGTGTCTTGGAGTTGCTATTCTCGAGGAGTATCTTTGTGGCGTTCTCTGTATTTCCTGAATCTGAATGTTGGCCTGCCTTGCTAGATTGGGGAAGTTCTCCTGGATAATAACCTGCAGAGTGTTTTCCAACTTGTTTCCATTCTCCCCATCACTTTCAGGTACACCAATCAGACGTAGATTTGGTCTTTTCACATAGTCCCACATTTCCTGGAGGCTTTGCTCGTTTCTTTTTATTCTTTTTTCTCTAAACTTCCCTTCTCGCTTCATTTCATTCATTTCATCTTCCAGGGCTGATACCCTTTCTTCCATTTGATCGCATCGGCTCCTGAGGCTTCTGCATTCTTCACGTAGTTCTCGAGCCTTGGTTTTCAGCTCCATCAGCTCCTTTAAGCACTTCTCTGTATTGGTTATTCTAGTTATACATTCTTCTAAATTTTTTTCAAAGTTTTCAACTTCTTTGCCTTTGGTTTGAACATCCTTCCGTAGCTCGGAGAAATTTGATCGTCTGAAGCCTTCTTCTCTCAGCTCGTCAAAGTCATTCTCCGTCCAGCTTTGTTCCGTTGCTGGTGAGGAACTGCGTTCCTTTGGAGGAGGAGAGGTACTCTGCTTTTTAGAGTTTCCAGTTTTTCTGCTCTGTTTTTCCCCCATCTTTGTGGTTTTATCTACTTTTGGTCTTTGATGATGGTGATGTACAGATGGGTTTTTGGTGTGAATGTCCTTTCTGTTAGTTTTCCTTCTAACAGACAGGACCCTCAGCTGCGCGTCTGTTGGAGTACCTGGCCGGCCGTGTGAGGTGTCAGTCTGCCCCTGCTGGGGGGTGCCTCCCAGTTAGGCTGCTCAGGGGTCAGGGGTCAGGGACCCACTTGAAGAGGCAGTCTGCCCATTCTCAGATCTCCAGCTGCGTGCTGGGAGAACCACTGCTCTCCTCACAGCTGTCAGACAGGGACATTTAAGTCTGCAGAGGTTACTGCTGTCTTTTTGTTTGTCTGTGCCCTGCCCCCAGAGGTGGAGCCTACAGAGGTGGGCAGGCCTCCTTGAGCTGTGGTGGGCTCCACCCAGTTCAAGCTTCCAGGCTGCTTTGTTTACCTAAGCGAGCCTGGGCAATGGCGGGCGCCCCTCCCCCAGCCTCGCTGCCGACTTGCTGTTTGATCTCAGACTGCTGTGCTAGCAATCAGCGAGACTCCGTGGGCGTAGGACCCTCTGAGCCAGGTGCGGGTTATAATCTCCTGGGGCACCGTTTCCTAAGCCCTTCGGAAAAGCACAGTATTCGGGTGGGAGTGGCCCGATTTTCCAGGTGCCGTCTGTCACCCCTGGAAAGGGAACTCCCTGACCCCTTGCGCTTCCCGAGTGAGGCAATGCCTCGCCCCTGCTTCGGCTGGCGCAAGGTGCACTCACCCACTGACCTGCGCCCACTGTCTGGCACTCCCTAGTGAGATGAACACGGTACCTCAGATGGAAATGCAGAAATCACCCGTCTTCTGCGTCGCTCACGCTGGGAGCTGTAGACCGGAGCTGTTCCTATTCGGCCATCTTGGCTCCTCAATCTAACAGTTTTTTTTAAGACATCTAATATATACCAAGAAAAGAGAGCACACCAGGTAATAATATGTAAATGGCCCTTACACTTCAAAAAATGAAATAATTTACTCCTTGAGCACATAGCTAAAAGGATGGTAGCACTTTGGAGACAGAAGGGATCTAAGACATGACCACCACTATCATTTTCTAGATGAGGGTGAGGCCGAGAGCTTGCGCTTTGCAGGGACAATGATTCAGGCTGGATTTCTAGTTTAAACACTTGATCACTGAGTGACTCTAGACAAGTTACCTAGCCTCTCTGTGCCTCTGTTCCATCATCTGAAATACAGTGTTAAAATATCTACCTCAAAGCATGGCACAAAGGGTAAATTTTAAGAGTCTTGGAGTATACCCTAGCACTCCATCCAACAACTAGTAGTTACCACATAAATTAATATCCCTTCCCTTCGGGTGATTTGGGGTGAATGACTCAAGGTCCAGCACCCTGTTGCGCATGCCTTTCTGATTTTCTATGTACAAACATGATGTAAAGTGTTAGGTACACTGGAGGTGTGAGGGACACGCTGCACGAGCCCTGTCTGCTTTCCAGGGAATCTGCCTGTGGAGTTCCTGTGTTTCATAACCCATGGGTCTGGAGATCCTCTGGCCCAGCAGGGTAGCAGAAGCTCTCCCCAGTGTTGACGGCGTGGCCGTGAGAGCACAAATGAGTAATCCTTTCTGGGAGGAAAGCAGATACAACAGCCTGGAAAGCACACATTCAGGGAGGCTGAGTAGGGCAATGAGCTTAGATGAGCAAGGACCACCATCCTGGGTATGTGATGCAAAGCCTCAGGAATGTGTCCGAATTCAATCCAGTGGTCATCCTTATGCTCTGCAGCCCTCTGAGCCCTGGCAGCTGTCATTGTGACTGAAGCATGACACTCAGACCTTTGCTGACACTGTCCTTCCTTCTTGTCTTTCACCCACTGCTGATCCTGTTTTCCACATACACACTCATGGCACATAAGTCTATGGAACTGCTTGGGGGGAAATCTTCTCCTCCAGGATCCTCGTCTCAGGACTGCAATCTCCCACTTGTTCAGGAGATTGATAGGAACGCTCAATCAGGGAAGCACTGCCTGCTTCTCTGCAAGGGTCCTTCCCTGCAACAGCCATTTTCCTGTACTTTAAAGGAGGGCTAGATGCTTCAGAATATTTTCCCCACTAATGAGAAAGCTCTTTATACCTTATAAAGCACATCCATATTCAGCACTTAATTTGTTCCTCAAGATGACCCTCTGGAGGAGGCAAGAAATGATATTATTTTCTTTTCACTGATTAGGAAAATGATGTTCACAGTGGTCTGTATTGTCCAGGGCTACATGACAAAGTAAGTGGCTGTCAAAATAACTCAAGCTTACTGAAAATGAGCATGTTGCCTTTCACTATGCTGGTTCCCTACTCCACAGGTGACTTCTATGGCTACTACTACTTAGCAATCTCTTCTTCCCTAATTAGCAAAAAGAACTCTTTTCTGTACTTACTCTATTCTATGAAATTGAAGAGAGGGAGTACACAGTCAAATGAACAATCTGATATAGCTTTGAGAATCAGTTTCAGTGCCATCTCTGGGAAGCTACATCTAGTATCCTCAACCCAAAATTCCCTCTCTGCTTTTTGTTTCCATAGCATCCTGTGTATACATTTACATTGTATGTAAATAATCTATTTATGCATTTGTCTTTTTCCCTTAGATGTAAGGCCATTGAGTTCAAGGACCATGTCTTACTCATTCTTGTATTTTCTGGTACCTGAACATGGTAAACACAAATGTTTGATTGAATGGTTGATTGAATAAACAATGTAGTCAACAGTATTGAGAGTAAAGTGGTATCTAAAGGCAATGCACTTTGATTGTCCTTTTACTGAGGAGAACTCTGATCTTACAGAGTGAAGAGGACATATTTAAGGTCAGAAAAAATAAGACCCAGGAGTAGAATTACTCAAGTTCTCTGTCCTTCCAAATCACCCTGTTCTGTAACCTGTAAACATAGTAAAGCATGTCCCAAACTACATTGCTGCAGGAGATCTACTCCTCCAGAAGTACTTCCGAGCATTTCTTGGAAATGTTTACAGGTTCTAATTATCCAGGCTATGAGTAAAGTCTACTTTTTGGTCCACCTTCTGTGGTTCCATGACCACTTTGATCAGCTACTTGTTCTCTCCCCTTAGTGATTCCTCTAATCATGGACATGGCCCTTCTGCCATTCCCCAAACGTTGAACATAAGGTTCAAAAACATTTACCAAATACATGAAGATAGCAAAAGAAAATTGGAAAGCTAGAATGGGAAAACTGAATATTGGATATTAGACAACAATGCTTCCTGGAGCCCACCTGCAAATCACATCAGGAGAGGGTTAGGGCTGTCTGTGTCTCTCTGCGGCTCCTGCCTTCCCACACTGTTAGTGCCTGCTCTTCAGAGCAACACCTATCAGATCTTTTCCCTGAGGATTAGCCCGATACCCCCAACTCTGATCTTCAGTACTGCAAGCAGAGACCTAAAAGAAACTTTTAATATAGAAAGAGAAAATCTTAGGAAGGTAGATTTCACTCCCCACTTCCATGACTCATTAAGCAAAATCTGTCAAGGCAGGTCTGGGGAGTTTGCATTGACATTTCTTCGCCAGTATTGGCTTCCCAAAGGTCAAAGAGTAGGTGCTTACCTGTGCATAGCCAGAACATTCCAAAGAGTGAACTCGCCCAGAAGTGAGAGTGGTATGCCTCAAAGAAAAATTCTTACTTCCTTATTTAACTACAGGGAAAAAAAAAATCACAGTAAGCTTAGAACATACCCATTTTGTTCCAGTTTCAGTAAATCAAATATTCAAATATTCAGCCTTAGAGCAGTTTTTTCAAAACTTGGGGACTATCTGACTAAGTACAGATAGCCAATGGCAAATATTTGTCATCCGTGTGTATTATTTGTCATCCGTGTGTATTACTACTAATAATTAATATTTATTGACTGAGTACTATATGCCAGGGATGGTGCTTAGCACTTTACATGCATTCTCTTCTTTAATCCTCACAAAAGTTTATGGAAAGGCACAATGATGCATTCAGGGTGTGGTTTAGGGTGCGGCTGGCTTGGCACCCAAATCCTGCCATTTATTTTTCCTCTTCTCTGGAGTTCCCAGCCAAAGAGCATATTCACCAAAGAATCAGCAGCCATATGAGTAAGTAAGTGCTGATGTTATTAATGTCTCTTATGAAATAGGATTAGAGAAGAATGCTGAAGTTTAGGAGAGTGAAGTCTTTGTAGGAGAAGCAGACCTGGTGCTACCCCCACCTCAGCCTTCAGCTTGACTAGAGGCTGGAACAAATCACAATGTTGTCTGCTTCCTAAAGGGGAACCAAGAATGGGGATAAGGGTCTTGAAATGTGACTTTAAGATATTGCCACTATGCCCAGTGAACTCAGGTTCTGGCTAATAGATTAACCTAGGAAGGATCCAATGAGGTAGGATGGACAGAGGAGTATGACATAAGGAAGGAAGTGAAGTGAAGTTGTTGCTCCCTATGGGTCAAAGAAAATCAGTGAATACAGAGGCACACAAGCATTGTCTTTTCCATGTTACAGGGGAGATAATAAAAGCCTAATGAAGTTAAATACTTTTCCCACTGTCACAAGGCTAGAAACTGGTCTTCAAAGGCAAGCTCTCAGGCTTCAAATACTTAACTCTTAACAGTTGCCTAATAACACCACCTCTAATCCTTCACTCTTGCTATACCCTAATATGCAGAAATTCAACTTCTTCAAAATTCTCCCTCATTATTTTAAGAGAACTCCAAAGGATATCTCTCATTTGTGTTCATGAACTTGGCTTGCCTTCATCACATCACGCCTGTCACTGCTTTGCTTTTCTGCTCCAGTGGGTTTTGGGGTCTTACTACTTGTGAAGCTGCTAAAATATTCCTTTCAGCAGTCTCTGGAGACCTATTGGGCTACACCTCTGGCCTCCAGGGATCCAAGGAGTCTCAGAATCTGGAGTCTTCTTGTACTGCATTCATGCTGGCTTCGATGCAGAGATAGGGAGAAGTCTATCTCTTACTATTTCTTTAACATGGACGCCAAGGAAAGTGCCATGGTGTTGTTGAGTATTTTAGATAAATCTGTTCCTTCAGTTTCTGCTTGCAGAACCAGATGCTGCCTGCAGGACTGGTCAAGATGACCATGACTAAACAGTGTGCTATTGAGCCATCCCCTTGCATTTTGGTTTGTGATGTCTTGTATCAAATGCCCTTGTAATTTATTTCTTTTGCCTACCCCCAAATTTCTAAGATTTTCTAGGATGTTCTTGAATCCCAAGGACAGATCAGCTTTAATTCAACCATGGAGTCTTTGAAGTGTTAAAAATTGTTTCATTAATCTTTTACACAGAGCTAACACATCCCTCAGTATTAGTATGCAAGAAAGGGGAAAATATATGTGCAGGGACCACGTTGTCATGGTCTACAAGTGCTGCTAGCTTTCCTATACACCACACCATGGGAACACCTAAAAGGAAACCCTGCAATAGACTTGGATATTTGCTGAGAATTGGACTTCTGACTTACCAGATTCTCCTGCTGCTCATTTCTCTCTGCTCTTTAATCACCTGGCTTTGTCCTCTGTCCTCATAATGCCAACTTGTTCAGGTTGCCTTACTGGGTAGATATCCCTGAATCCCAAACACACACATCCAACTCTCACCTCTGTTGTTACACATACTTCTGAATTAGAGACCCTTTCCATCAGGTTTGGGTTCATGGAATAGAATTAACCCCTCAGTTCTCAAGCAGAGAAAATAATATTATACACTTCTGGTATCTGAATCTCCAAGTTTCTAACTGTATGCCCATCTAAAAACAAACATACCTGGAATAATATTCAGCCATAAAAATAAAAGAAATAATGGCATTCACAGCAACCTGGATGGAATTGGAGACCATTATTCTAGTGAATTAACTCAAGAATGAAAAACCAAACATAGTATATTCTCACTCATAAGTGGGAGCTAAGCTATGAGGATGCAAAAGCAGAAGAATGATACAATAGACTTTGGGGAGTGCGAGGGAGATGAGGGATGAAAGAATACAAATTGGGTACAGTGTATACTGCTTGGGTGACGGGTGCACTAAAATCTCACAAATCACCACTAAAGAACTTACTCGTGTAACCAAGCACCGACTGTTCCCCAATAACTTATGGACATTTTAAAAAGAATTAAGTTAAAAAATAAAAACAAAAATACCAACAATCAAAAAACAAAATTAACAATTAGATTTCTAGGATATCATAGCATCATGACTTAAAGCCTTATTGAATAATTCTTTTCAAACCTATCTTGCTAAACACTTAACTATACAAGCTCTCACCCTGGAGGTGATTGTGAGCCCATAGAGCTGGATAAGACCCAGTACTTCGAAGAGAACTAATGGGAAAATACAAAATACATGTACAGAATTCTCCTAAAAATAATTTATTTTGATACTTAATATGTAACAATAATGTGAATAATTATAATTGAAGGTAGCATAATATAAGGGCCATTAAAAGATATGGGCAAGTTGTTATTCCAGCTGAGGCAATAAGGAAGCATCTGGGAAATTTTGATTACATTTTGATATATGACAAGTGCGGAATGGTTTCGTTACAAAGGGAAAAATGGTAGGACTCAAGTCTTTGCAAGTGGCAAGCTGAATTTGATGTTGTTTGACCTGAATGTCAAACATAGGCACACATTCAGGGGATACAAATAGTGAGCCTGGTTGCTCACGTCAAAAATTTCAAACTGTATTTCATAGGCAGTGAAAATTTTTTGAAGAGTTCTGATTCGGGGAGCCCTGTGATTAGAAAGTGACTTAAGAACCTATCAGCAATATAAATGATTGAATTGGAGACAGGCAAGAAAAGAGACAAGGAAGGCAGCTGGAATTCTCTTTGACCAGCCTAGAGGCGAGGTGGGCATGTACAATCCTTGGAGCCTACGTCTTTATAATTAGTAATATCTATTTCTTGCTTACTTTTTATACAATTCATTGTATCTTATTGCAGAAAGTTGGAAAAATACTGAAGAAAATAAAATTAATCCACAATTCTTTATTTAGGAACACAGTGGTTTAAATTTTTTACTATTTACATTCTTGCTTTTTTCTGTATAATTTTGTGTGTGAATTCATATTTTTGCAGAGTTAAGATCATAATGCACATTTAGTAGTGGGTTTTGTTTTGTTTTGTTTTGAGATGGAGTCTCGCTCTGTCACCCAGGCTGGAGTGCAGTGGCGCTGTCTCGGCTCACTGCAAGCTCTGCCTCCTGGGTTCACGCCATTCTCCTGCCTCAGCCTCCCGAATAGCTGGGACTGGAGGCACCCGCCACCACGCCCGGCTAATGTTTTGTGTTTTTAGTAGAGACGGGGTTTCACCATGTTAGCTGGGATGGTCTTGATCTCTTGACCTCGTGATCCACCCGCCTGGGCCTCTCAGAGTGCTGGGATTACAGGCGTGAGCCACCGCGCCTGGCTAGTAGTGGGTTTTAGACCATGTCATATCACATACATTTTCCATGCATGCTAATAAATCGCTTTAATCTTTTAGAAAAATGATAGAAAATTGAATATAAACTTTTATTTTTCTTAAAATTTAAAAAATATTTTTTCTTGTAACAGTAAATTATGTTTTCTATAATTGAAAATATAAAGGCACAAGGAAGAAAACAAAATTAGACTATAAGACCATAATTTAGAGATAAACACTGATGAGTATCCGTCAAGCATATTTTAAACATAAAAATACATTTAGAAATTAGAATAACATGGTATAACATGGTTTAAAACCTTTTCGTTTTTGCTTAACAACTAATTGGGAAGTGTTTCTTTTTTTGCTTGTGATAAAAATCATTTAAAAGTATATTAAGTGTTGCATAATATTACATCATATAGATATGTCATCATTTATTCCTGCCTGACTATAATTATTTATTCATGCTTCAAAGCCAAGACTACACTCAAAGACAGCTTATTTCTTAATGCTTTCATTACAAATCGAGAAAGAAAGTAACCAAGCCTGGAAATGAGTTAGAAAGACACCAATAAAATGAACTTGAAAAGAGTAGTAAAAAGGATTCAATAAAGATAAAACCAAATAGCAATGAATTGAGAAATGGAAAAATGATAAATAAATGTATTTGATGAATAAATGGCATTGATAACACTGTTATTTGAAACTGCAATAAATTTTGATCTTCAGCCTTGGACTATGTGGATTCTTCTTCCAGCTCCACTAACAACGGTCCTGAGAGAACATACCAGTTGGGCCTAATTTTTGGCCTCACTTTCTTCACTCCAACTCAGTGACTTTTTTTTTTTAAAGAATCCATAAATATTCAATTCACTTAATGGAGTTTAAATAAGTATAAGGAGCTTTTTAAAAATTAGGAGGTTATTATTTTGACTCAAAATATTTTAGACTAGATTAAAATACTTCTTGGGTAAGTCAGATCTCACATATATGAGAGATATATCTCAAAATCCCAAGGACAGGTTTCAATGTCATAAGCTCTTGTAGAGATTTTGAATTTGGGAAGAGGTCTAAAGCCTCCTTCTTAGATTGTTCTTACAAAGCTTAAAGAAAACAGATGAATATTCTTGCTCTACAGAGGAGACAGCTGAAAGACTGGCTTAGTCGAGATGTCATAATGCAAGTTTAATGCCAAATCCCTGCTTTCATATTGCTTCTCCACCAGTCACTCACTCACTCCATAGACTTAAGTGTGTTCATCTCTGTACCTTGAATTTTCTGCTGTAACCCTGAGGATGCTGTGCTTCCAAAACACTCTGAGAGATGAGAAAAGAAATTACCATTTTGAAGAACAGCAACCATTTTTTATGATTTCACTATCAAAAAGTTTATCTGACTTCAAATTCTGTTTTTGAGTTATTTGAAAGCCAAGCCAGCTGAATTTATAAGACTAGCTTTGGATAGGACACCAGAAACCAGCAGAATATAGCGCACATTTGAAGACATGAAGGTTGCCCATTGTTGTGATATAATTTCTTACCTCTTAATAATTGAAGCTTCATTATATTTTGCCACAACCTAACTTCAGTCTTCCTTACTGAGATTATTATTTGAGATCAGAAACTTTTCTCTGAGGAAAAGCAGTTATGTCCAAGTCTTTCTTATATTTAGTTGCAAAAGAAAAAAAAGGTAATTTGTTCTTCATTCACTCATTCATTCATTTATTCCGTAAATGTAACCACTTGCTTGATCAGCAATCTAATCACTCCATTAGATGCTTTGCAGGATACAAAAACAAAAAAGACATAGTTTCTGCCCTTCGGGCTTTAACAATTTTATAAGCAAAGAACTTAATACAAAACAACAACAACAAAAAGAGATAGAGCTATTCAGAGATAGGATTTATCTGAATTGGGCCTGGGATGCTTCTTTAGAAAAGTGGCAACTCAGATGTACCCTGAAGAATGTGGGATTGTGGGATGGGGAAGGACACTCCAATTTGTGGTGAAGCAGACCTTGTCAGCCTTGTTCTACTATCTTAGGGGATGGAGTGTTTTACATTCATGTCAAAACTTACAACACCATACAGCCTGTGTTGCAAAAATATTATTTTGGCTCCCAAGTGAGAGATAAGAGGCAGAGACATTATGGAAGCAGTTCTGTCTCCATGAAGCAGAAGTGGAAAGGGCTGAGAGAGGACTGATGTTGTGGAGGGGGCGCTGAGAGAGGAGTGATGTTGTGGAGGGGAACTGAGAGTCTCTGTGTGTTTAACAATCACTACCAAAAGGAAGCTTTCCTTTCATTCACATCATTTTAGAGATGTGAAGCACAGTTTACTGGCATTAATTTGTCTTTATTCATCTTCTCTAAAATAGCTAGCAGGTTCTGTACAAATGATATCTTCTTGGCATGTTAGATGGCAATGGTGCTTTCCACAAAAGCCTTAAATTGGGCTGTGCACTTGTATCTCTGTAATAGCCATCCTTGTTGTTACAAACTAAAAATGTGGCACTCATTCTGGAACATGCTCAACCCTCTGCTTAGCTGTGAGCTCACGCAGGAAAACATCACCACCTATCCACACAGAAAGATTGGAAGTTTATGTTGCTCCAAAATTGGAAGCAAATGAATGTTTGAGCAATTTAGACAAAATGGTTATTTTTAACTTTGGTATCATTTGAAATTTTTTGCGTCATTTACAGGAAAATTGTTGCAGTTTATTTTAGGAGTAATCAGCTTTATCACGACTAGGATAACATTTCTGAGTGCAAATTAGTTATTTTTGACATTTGAGCTATGCTCTTTTGTGAGTTTTCTTTTTGTGCCAACCCTAGTACTATATAGTAGTTTGTGATTGAATTGTCTATATGTCTGTGATAACCAAATTTTAAAATGAGGTTAATAAACTAGAAATGTTTTATTTATGTAATTTGTTTATTCCAACAATCAATGATTATCTACTCTATTCTAGGCACTGTACTAAATAACAGATTTAGGGTTGCCATGGCCTTTGCCCTTCTGGAACTTACATTCTTACAGGAGTCTAAGACAGATACACAAATATCTCTACTACAGTTCATAATGTTATGGGTGTCTATAAGCAAAATACTGGACAAAAGAGAAAATATTAATTTCATTAGAAGAATACAAAAATAAATCAAATGATATGACATTTTAGACAGACTTAAGGAATGAGTGCTGGGATTCAAACAAGTAGAAATGAAAGAACATTCCAGAATGAAGAAACAACATGTGTAAAGAAGTGAAAGTGTAAAGTGTCTCTGGAAAGGCAGCATAGTCAAGTAGAAAGAGCCTGGGGACATACACACATATCTGTGCCCTACTCAGCCCTCTTACAGGTGACTCTCTTGTAGGCAAGTTACTGAACTTCTCTTGAAAACTGAGATTATGTCTATCTTGATGTGCTATTGTTTTGACTAAATAAGATAATGTAAAAGCATCTGGCACCTTGAGAAGGCTCAATCAATATAGTCTAACATTATTCTAGAGAAATATGTTTCCTTGAGGTAGAGTATGGGGTGTGTAAATGGGAGTGTGGAGGGAGCTGAGGTCAGATAGAATTGTACCAAATCATCTGAAAGCAAAGCTAAATCATTAAGAATTTATTCTGAAAGTAATCAGGAGCTCTTGACTCTTTAAGCAGGTCTGGGACATGGTTAGATTTAGGTTCTAGAGAGATCAACCTGGAACTAGGAGGAGAATAGATTGCAGAAGAGTGAAATTAAGCATGGATGGGAAGGCTGTTGTAGTGATCCAGTTTAGAGGGGTTGAAGATTTGAACTCTGCATTGGTTTTGAGCTAGAAGGAGGGAGTGTATCCACAAGAAACGCAGTGCACATGCATTAAGCAAGTTGGCAGGGTCTGGGGACTACTAGAATGTGCCACTGGAAAATCCTAAATTATCTCCCCATGGAACACTGCTGGCTGAAGTACACACAACTTGTATTTTCTTCTGCAGTAGCACAGATGCATCTGCCTATTTGCCCAGCTGCTTGCAGTTGGAAGAAGCTAAGTCCACATCGAGAGAAACATGACTATTTTCTGCAGCTAAGTCATTTATAGGCACACGGGAGTGGAGAAGGAATTTAACTGTGCTATTGTCTAAATGTTTTCGTGTTTATTGACAGATCTTCTTGGGGAGAAATTGGAATAATCTAGTAGATTCTATACTTATTTTGCAGATCAAGAAACTGAACCCAGAAATAGGCAAGTGATCTATCTAACAGAGTGTGCAAAGCAGTAGATCCAGGACTCAAACTCAGGTTTTTACACTTTCAGCCTGTTTCACTCTAGTGTTACTCTCCTTGATAAAATGCCTTCCTGAAGAATGTAAGCAGACATCACTAACAGCTAAGGAATGAGTGTTAATTTTGTCTATCTTCATCAACACAGAGATAAATACACTATTTAATTTCCCATTTAATGATTAAATGCCAGTTGAAGGTCAATCAAATAGAGCTAAAATATCCTAAAATTCATATGCAAATCAATAGTAAAAATATTAGTTGATTTATGAGAGTCTACATACACAGACCTACAGAAGCACATTGCTGGGGTAAAGTCAGGCAAAATGATTTTGTTTTCTCAATTTTGATTATAAATTCATGGGGACTTGTTCAAAAAATGATGAGGGTACAAATTAGAATTATCCCAGGGATGACTCTATATGAATAGAAAATGTTAATTCTCCAAAATTTAAGCTATAAGTAGCAACACAAATATTACTACAACAATTTAAGATTAAAATCCTCTACCCTTTCCAATGACTCAGCACTTATCCTTTTTGCTTGGGAACCAAATATTACACAGAATATAATTCTAAATTATTGATACCTATCTTTCTAAAGGCCATTTGAAAATCGTCTGGATGTTACTTATTGTTCACATTTTACTGACATCTTTAAAGCACATTTAGAAACTATTTTAGAATATCTTGATTGAAATCGTTATTATGAATGTAAAGTCACAGATATTAGACCTGGACATGTTCCTAAATATGATGTACTATTTGTGATTCCCAATGTGATGAAATACATATAGCGAGGTCATGAGAACTTCCAGTAGGATGGGAAGAATGAACGCAAACCTACTGGGGCTTCTAGTCTAAAGGTGGAGTTATTTATCTTATCCTCAGGGGGCAAAGAATATTTAATGTAGAAGGAAGTTTTACAAATGGGCCAACTTGTAGAAGCAGAGAGTAGAACTGTGGTTGCCAGAGGCTGGGGGATGGAGAAAATGGAGAGGGGATGTTGGTCAGATGGTACAAACTTTCAGTTATCAAATGAACGACTTCTGGGGATCTCATGTACAGGTAATGAATATGTTAATTTGATTATCACAATTATTGCATAATATATAGATATATAAAATCATGTACATCTTGAATGTATTTAACCTTTGTATTCCAATTAAATATTTTATAATGTTAAAAAGCATTTTTAAATTTTTAAATGGGCCAAATGCAAGGTGCAATAACATTGCTGTCTGGGTAAAGGAAGAAAGCAATGAACTGGAATAAAAGGATCTGAGTTCAAATTCCGGTTCCATCACTGCCCTGGGTTAAGTCTCTCAGTCTGTTGCCATTTTTCTCCGTTTGCTTTAGTCACCTAACTTGTAAGCAGGCGACCACTCTGAATGTTCCTTTAGGGTCTGACCTATGATTACATGATTCTTCCATTGTCAGTGTGTTACTGTAAGCAGAGATCGGAGCAGGCGGAGAGATAAGAAGCCCAATTTAACTCAGAAATATCAAACATTAAAATGCGCTTTCATCTAAACTAGTATTTTATTTTAAAAAGTGACATTTAATGAGCACTACTAAGTACCAGAGATTGTGCAAAGCATATTAAATGTTTTCACTCATTAAATCTTTCGACTCTATGAAGTAGGTACTATTTGGTCTTAGCAACTTCTTCACATCATAGGATATTTTTGTCGTGTATCTAACAGGAAATTTAAGCAGCCTTGCTAGTGTTACTGTAAGCAGGATGTGAATCCAAGACAGCTATCTGAAAACATTACCAGAGCATCTCTTTGGACTAGAGAGAGTTCATTGGCCATGCATGTGCCTGTCATGACCAATGACGTGCCCTCCTGCCCAGAGTTACCAGTATCGCTAGGCTGGCAACAAGTCTTGGGAAGTTTACGTCATCTCTATATTTCTGAAGTTACTAAATGTGAAAAATATCATGACCTCAGTGTTCCCTTGCTGAGCCAGATTCATAGCATTACCACCACCTGCTCTTCCAAAGGTTTCCATTTAATGCAGGTTTAAAAATAAGGACTCTGAACTCTCTCTTGCTTTCTTTAGAGGAAAGGTGTAAGTCTGGTTGGAGTGTTTAAGAAATTCCAGGGTGATGCAGTGGAAAAAAACATGTCTCAGCTTTACCACATGACCTTGCACAAGTCAACTGCACAGGCCTTCAATTTCTCCATCTCTATAACAGAGTGATTAAATAAGACAATTTGTTTGTAGGAAAAAGGATATGGATTGGGTTATGTGTCAGTTTGTCTTTAAAATTCATTTAAAGCTTGAAAATGAAATTGTGCAATACTTTGTAAACATGTATTGGCTAACAAACTGCTTAAAATAGGTAGTTTAGAACCTTTTAACCCTTCCTTCCTTCCTACTTTTCCCATCCAGACACCACTTTAAGTGCTAGAAGTGCAGTTCTGAATAAAATAGACAAGGCCTCTCTTTTCTTGGAATACACATTCTGGTGGTATAAGTAGAGGACATGAAAAGAATACAATGAAAAAATAGGTTTTAAAGTGATTGAATGCAAGTAGGGCTTTTATATTTCGTAAAGGGCTGTTAAGATAGGTTTCTCTGAAGGGGAAACATTTTGCTGAGATCCCAACGTTGAACTGGGGCCAATGTTGTTCTGAGGAGAGACTGTCACAGATGGAAGACCGAGAAAATGCAAATGGGCTGAGGAAGGCTTGAGCATGGCCTGTCCACACAACAGAAAGAAGGCTCCATGTCTGGAGCCTGGGGTACGTGGAGGAGAGTGGAAGAAATGGAATTAGAAAGGTAGCGCCAGCCAGGCCATGCACTGCATGTTAAGAGCTCTGATTTGTATTTAAAAGTCACTGAAGTGTTTTCAGTATAGTTATGATGCATTTCATATTTTTAAATTATTACTCTAGCCGCAATGATTTTAGGAAGTAAGAATAGAAGCAGAAAAATGCATTAGCAAAATAAAAAGTGTACCAGGATCCAGAAAAGTGGAGTAACCAGAAGGATTATTGGAAAAAGTAGAAATTGAATGAAAATCGAATTCGAATGCCTCCAGTACCAGGCAACCCATTATCTTTTCAGGCAGATGAATCTATTTTTAAACAACTTCATCTCTCAGTCATCTCTCAGAAAGTACGTGCCACAATTTATCACAGTATAAAATACGTGCTCAATAAGTGTTATTTCTCCCATTCTTGCCCTGTAGTGTTCACACATCAGTCCTAGATTCATCCCTTGGGATCACACAAAATGATTTTAACAACTTAATTAAAATCCACTCAGTAAGCGGAGGCTAAGCATTCTGATTTCCATTTATTAGTGTAATTGTGGACAGCTTCATATTCAGTGACAGATCAACACCGTTATTTCTTTCTTTCCCATAGGTCTACAGTTCTTATTAGACACATGCTAGAATTGTGCTATGATGAAAACATTATTCTTCTTTGACTATATACACATAGTGAAAAGAGGTTGGGTGTTGAGGGACTTAGGCTGGTTCAACTTTTTATCAATTTTCAAGTCCTGCTGGTCTCTCGAGGAAGAAGTATGTTCCTTAAGTGAAACCAAGTGGGTTGGCCTTAAACAGCTTTAGTCACAGTGACCAGAAGACAGCTTGTGCAAGGTGAAAGAAGGCACGGTTCTGACTGTAAGGGGCTGACTGAGCTCTGGAAAGCGAGGGAGCCAGGCAAGAGGTATATAAAGTTGTCCTGGGGCCATACAGCTGAAATTAAGACACCTTGGGAGACCAGCTGTATAATGGCTCGGACCTACAATTTTGGAGATAATTAACTAATAGGGTGTTAGAATTATTATAGAATAATAATTATTATAGAATATTGGAATCGAATTATTCTCATATTCATACTATGTAAGCTAGGCACTTTTCTGCTTATTATCATTTGTTCTCTTCAATTCACATTTATGTTCGTACAGTAATTTTGAACAATTCTATCTTATCTCAGCTGTTTTCAAGGAAACCAAGATATGGGGTACGAAACCACATTTGACCTAGAACATCAAAGGGAAAGCACCTCATCTCTGTGTTGTGGCATTATGGGGGAAGAATCAGCAAAATTCTTAAAGGGCATGGTTGGACTCAAGCAGAGAGAATTTAGTGATCCTTTCCTCTTTTCTTTTCCAGTTAAATGTTCTGCTTTGATTCTTATACCCCCTACGTTTTGTTTTAAATAAATGAAGACATTTTCCTTGCATCATCACCACCTTGATCCCTCCTCTAAACAGATGCTCGGATTCAGTTGCTTTCAAAATGTGGTCACCAGGCCAGAGGCATCAGCAACATCTTGGAACTGCTGGAAAGGCACATTCTTAGACCCCAGACAGACTTAAATGTGGCATACTTGGGATAGGTCTGAGCAACTTCTGTTTAACAGTCCCCTTCAGATGATTCTGATGCATATTAAAGTTAAAAAATCTCTGATCAAATTGGTCTTAAAATGAATAGCTGAGAGAATCCCCACAATTTACCTGTGAGGTAGAGCAGTAATTCCTGCTGCCTGCAGTGAGCTGGAGGTGGACCTTGGATTAGAAATCAGTTCTCTTGAATTCCAGGCCATGGCTCTTTCCAATGCATATGCTCTCAACCTCAGAGCTTATAAAGAACTACAATCTAACGGCTACTTGGAACATTATCATTCTTTTAGTTTTGTAGGTTTACCAAGCTGCAAAAAAAAAAAAAAAAACTGAGTAAGTTTATATTTAGAATTATAAATTAAGAGAGTAAGCAGAGATGTGCACGGCCATATGGATATGTAGATATTTATTGAAATATCATTTATGACAGAATTTTTTAAAATAAAAAACTGAGAAGTTAAATGATCAACAGATAAAATGAATAATAATGTTATAATATATCCAAATATTCTGATACTATAGAGCCATTAAAAATAATGTTTTCAAATGATACATGGTTATACAGAAAAAAATATACTTGGTACGAAATTACAAGAGCATAATATAAAACTGTGTATGTCTAAAAATCCTTATATTTTAAACAAATGTGCCTAGAGATTGTATTTGTAGAAAATATAAGTATTAAAAATGGAAAAGAATGTACCAACATTGTAAAGATAATTATCACTGAGTAATAGTTTAATGGTGACTTTTTCTTCTTGCTTGTCTTTCTTATTCAACATTTCTTTAATTAATTTATTGAACTTCATTATCCATGAGTTTTCATCAGGCATACCCATGCCAGTTTCTTATTTCAATTTTAGCACTCAACTTCTGGATAAACCAACTTCTCATGTCCTTTATTCTCATCTGGGCTATCAATCCATGAGTGTGAAGTGAACTATCAGTGTAAAGAACTCTGATAATATTAAGAACCATTATTAAATATGATTACCAACTATGAAGTTTCTCGTTTTGTGTCATATGTCTCAGCAATATTAAATACCACAAGAGAGGAAATTGGAACTTTATTTTTCACAGAAGAAATCCCAAGTTGCTGTGTTTTTGCATATTTATTCTTCATTTATACAACAGTGACAGGCAACTATTTTAGGGATTATCAAGAGCTTTCCTCGTATTATCCCCTAATCTATCCTCTTTTCTTTCAACATGGCTTAGCCAGAGTTAAGAGAAATGTTTTGCTTTTATGACTTGCAAGAAATACTATGTAAAAACTTGTTAAACATTAAATAATAAGAATTAGAATGATAATAAATGTTTTTATCAGGGTAAATGCTAATGTCTCTAGGTACACCTCATCTACGCACTTATATTCCTCACTAAAGGGAGAGAGAAAAAGGGAACCAGAGAAAGATAACTGTAGTTTATTGGGAATAAATGCATTAATTAATTCCAAAAATATTTACTGAGTGCATATTCTGTGTGAGGCACTGTGCTGAGCATTACTGTGAAAGCACATCATGAAGTTCATAGTTTAATGGCGCTCATGAAACATTATTAGACATAGACATCAGAGCTCAAATTAAAGTTAAAAAAGAGAGTAGACCAGAAGAGACATAAAAGGTCAATAATGATGAGCATTCAGAAGAGGAACGTGTATTTCTACTGAAACTAGAAGTTTGTTTGGAAGTGTTGAGGAGATGATGAATAGGAGATCCTTCCAAACGAAGCATAAGCAGGAACTTTAGGGTGGCAAATGATGGCATAGACATGAAAACACAAGTAGTGTTCTTTCCCTAGAGCACATATCCACACTGACATGCTATTTTGAAGTTTGTTCACCTAGAACAGCAAGTAGGAAGCCCTCAGTAAATGGTAACTGATGATATCACACTTGGAGTAAATTGATTTGGGAAAGAAGAGGAATGAATATAGCCTGGCTACCCTGAGGACTGCTTCTGCCCAAACACACATTTCCCAAAACTCCAAACTGACTAACCAAACAAAAATTCCAACTCAAGAAATCTTGAACATAATGTGTTTTTAGAGTAAGTTATCTTGAAGGGGCCATAGATGGTTTTCTATCATACACTAAATATGCCCATCCCACACTAAACTGCTCAGAAATTTTCTTGCTCTTCATCTTTTTCTTTCACTTTCCCCTTCTTCTTGTGATGTGGCTCATCCTTTCCATAAAAGTGAGTATGGAATGCAGTTGACTTTCCCCTTTGGAGCAGGGATTTCTCTCCAGGAAATATTCCCAGGACATCTTGGTGAATAAAAGTATTTGTCTTCTGTAGGAAAGAAGCAGAAGCAGAGGTAGAAAAGGGAAATGGAAACCTTACCCAACATCAAGAAGCTGTGAAATGACAGAGGTAAGATTTTATTCGGCCGCGCTCTATGGCAGAGGCCATACTACCTGACACTAATGTGCCTACCTGATTTTGGGAACTCTTCAGGGCACACCTGGAGGTCAGTATTTCTTTCATTAGGAAATCTTGCCAACTTATTTTAATGGCAAAGCAGGCACCTTAGCTATGGTTGTTGTGAAGTACACAATGAAAACTTCTCCTAAGATGTGTTAGGCAGGGACTCAAGGGCTTACATTTTGTGAGCCATGGGAAGAATTAAGCCCTTCTGAGGCGTGGTCCCAGCTTTGTCTGTAAATTAGAATCACTTGGGGAAATTTAAAAAACACAAATGCCCAGCTCTACCTCAAATTTTCTTGTGATAGATTTGAGGTGAAACCTCAGTAGTGGTAGCTTCAGTAGTTTGCTAAAACTCCCAGATGATTCTAATGTACAGTCAGAATTGAGAATCCCGCTCTAAAGGGATTGAAGAATCAAAGGAAAGTGGAAATGATCATGAAAGAGCCAAATATTAATGAGCAAAATAACCAGTAATTTTCTTGTCTTTGTAGGAAATTTTATATATAGCAAATATACCTATGTAAACCAAAAATACTCATTTTTAATTTGTATTTCAGTAGTATTCCTGATGTTAAAATTTGCTTAAAAGAGAATATAACAAAACAGCAGATGCTTTTGGGGAACTGTATACATGTGAAGTGTTTTTTTCTGTTCCTTCATATGTTTGTTTCTTTCAAAAACAGACTTTGAATGTGCTAATTCTATAATCGGACAATACAAGTAAGACACAAAGCAAAATCCACATATTGAATCATTATATATATAATATAGAAATATGTATCTATAATTACATGATAATTTGAGAGTTGTTCACATAAGAAAAGATCATTTAAACATAGTCACTGTTCAGACTTTTAAAATTAATTATTGACTTTAAATATCACTCACCTTATCAAATAAAAAATTCATTCACATGGTCACCAAATGCTAGTGGCCACTGCACAATTTTTAATTATTTTTTCACTCACTACAATGCCTGGAGGCAGGTGCTTTCATCAACTCCGTCTTGTAAGTGAGGAAATAAAGGTAAAGGGGGCTTATTAACTTGCCCAAGATCCAGAGGCTGTGAAGTGGTAGAGGTGAGATTTTATTCAGTCTTGCACTATGGCATAGACAATATTCTATACTCTCTGATATTAATGTGCCTACTTGATTTCGGAATCCTTCAGAGAACACATGGAGGTCAGCACTCATTTCATCTGGAAATCTTTCCTACTTAATGTTAAGGCAGGCACCTAAGCTGTATTTGATGCCAAGTACACAGCAAAACTTCTACCTGAAAGAATGAATAATAAAAGAAATTCAACAGCCACTGTGGAGAACAGTATGGAGGCTCCTCAAAAAACTGGAAATAAAACTCCTGTATCATCCAGCAATTCCACTGCTAGGTATTTACCCCAAAGAAAGGAAATCAGTACACCAAGAGATATACTCCCATGTTTATTGCAGCACTATTCACAATAGCCAAGATTTGGAATCAAGTGTCCATCAACAGATGAATGAATAAAGAAAATGTGGTACATAAACACAATGGGATATTATCCAGCCATAAAATATAAAATCCGGACATTTGCAACAACACAGATGGAAATGGAGGGCATTATGTTAAGTGGAATAAGCCAGGCACAGAAAGACAAATTTTGCGTGTACTCACTCATGTGGGAGCTAAATTTTAAACAATTGAACTCACAGAGATAAAGGGCAAAATGATGGTTACCAGAGGTTGGGAAGGTTAGTGGGCACGGAGGGGAAATGGGGATTGTAAATGGGTGCAAAAATATGGCTAGATAGAATGACTAAGATCTAGTGTTTGATAGCACAATGGGGTGACTGCGGTCCACAATAATGTATTCTGTATTTTAAAACAACTAAGAGTCAAATTGGAATGTTCTCAACACATAGAAATTATAAATGCTTGAGATAATGGATACCTCAATTACCCTGATGTCATTATTATACATTGTATGCGTGTATCAAAATATCACATGTACCCAATAAATACATACATGTAACATGTACCCATAAAATTTTTAAAAAATCAATGGCAGGTTTCTTATCACAGTGACATGCGTTACTTTAATAAACTCAGCAAAAAGTTTTAAAAAGAACCTCAAATCTACAATAGTTGCTGAATCTTAAACTTGTCACACATTGAATATTAAGTGCAGAGAGTTAAGAGCTATTTTCCACTTAAATAACAACAATTGGAGGAAGTGGTGGTTATCAGTCATCATTAGCCCTCACTTTAGTTTAATAGCCATTAGTAAAAACAGAGATAAATTTTATAGGTGCTAATTGACCCTGCAAGAAGCCTTTGAAGCTCTCCCACTAGCTTAGGACTTTTTCTTTGAAGCCTTGTTTTAACTAAAGTGTCCCAGCAAAAACCTGGGAAAAATATACATTAGAGAAAAAGATGTAGATACAAAACCTTTGCACTATATGAATAATTGTAAAACCATGGTTTAGTGACTGTGAGCAAAACAAACCTGACGAGTACTTGACCACAAAGGACTCCCCCAGTTACTCTAAAAGTTTTTTGAGGAAGTACTTAAGAAGATTTTGAATGTGTTATCACTCTATTCTCTTAATATTAGGAAGAGAGGAGAAAACAGCCTACATATTTACAGCACTATACAGCTTTCATAACTCATTTGATCCACATAAAAACCTTACATGATCTGAAGATCAAATAGGTAAAATAACTCACCCAAGGTCACCCTGCCAATGAATAGAAAAATTGGAATTCAATTAAGAGAACTAGAGCAAGCTTCCTTTCACTACACCGTAGCTGCCTTGCACATTCACTGTATTGTTGAGTTAGAGAAGTTGGATTAGAACAAGTGAGGAAATGAGGCACAAGTCTAGTCATGGAAGACCTAAGAAGAAAGTGAAGAGATTTTTTATAAGTACACTAGTCCTAAGCATTTACATTCTAGTTAAACTCCCTGTTGACTAATATCCAATAAAAAGCCAGGCATAATGAGAACAAAATAAAATCATATGCAAGAATCTTTATTTTGACCCAGGAATTATTCCAAGCTTGTTTCCCACCCATTTGCTTCTACCTTCTTTCTTCACTGGCTGTCCATGGTCTTCACATTATTTAGAAAGTGTGAATTTGGGAGATGGCAAAAAAAAAAAAACAAACAAAAAACAAAAAACAGTCTTCTAGAGAAAAACAGTGGGCTGATTGGAAGATGACACCTTGGAATGGTGCAGAATTGACTTTGCCAAGGAGAAGGAGAGAAAAATGACTTCATTTCATCATAACTATGCTTGAAAGAATGGAGTAGATGACCCCTTACAGCCACTTCTACTTGCCAGATTTCATATGCAAAATTACTCCTTTTTTATCCCTCAGAACACTGGAAAGATTTCAAAAGACAAGTAATCTTAGCACACTCTGTCCTTTGAGAATTGTGGATGAAAGGGGCACATAAATTTCTGTTATTAGTTTCATGCAGCAATTTTAGTTGGATTTTCTTGACGCGTCTCCCCTTTTGTAATATTTCTCAGGGAGTATGCATATATGTGAGAGTGTGTGTGTGTGTCTGTGTGTGTATGTGTGTGTGTGTGTGTGTGTGTGTCTAAGTGGTTTTGACCTTAGGGTTGTCTTTGATTTATAGGCAGCTCTGTAAGTTATGCTGGGATGGTTTCAGAGCCTGTTTGTTCTGGCATCCCAATAAAGCTTTGCTTCCCATGGCAACTCCAGCCTACGAAGCAAGGCCTCAGGGAAAATACAGCTTTCATTGCCAGAATGAGGCAATAGCACTTTTGGGGTGCTATTTTGTTGGGTGGTGTATTAATTCTTAAGCAACTCCACTCATGGAAAACTAAAAAAGCTTTACAGTCTGAATATTACCACAGACAGCAGCAATCTCAGTTTCTCTCAAACAAGTTAATTGATTCCATGAGACTTTATTTAATTTGGGGTTTTTCAGGCATTGTCTGCACAGTAGCAAGATTGTGGGGCATGACCTTAATGAGTGGTTCTAACATATGCATGTTCCCTTCTAAACAGCCTTCCTGTTTATAGTCTCAACTTCAAAGTTTAGCCTTAAGGTCAATTTTTGACTCTCATTGATGCTCTTCCCTGCTTGTATTCAAAAGGAACCTGTGCTTCTCAGCCTTGGTATGTACATCAGAATTAACCAGGGAGCTTCCAATAAATACCAATGCCCAGATCCCACCATTAGAGATTGTAATAGTGGTGGCATGGGGCAGGGTTCGGGTATCAATAGTTTTCAAAGGTCCCCAAGATATTTTAATGTGCAGCCAGTGTTAAGCACCATTGATCTGGTCCATTTCCTTTGAGGTCCTGGGAAATAACTTCCTTAAGGTCATTAAGCAAATAGGTTTATTTTTGACCACACATGTTGACTCGTGGTTGATTAAAATGCCTATGCGTAGTTAATTGTTCTCTGTTATTATCTACATAACGTTCATGCTATTTACATTGTAAATCAGGTAGTCTGTGGTAGTTGAGTCCCAAAATATAAGGTGTTGACTTCCATTGCATGTCATACCCACCAGAATCTGCCAGTTGCCATTAGGAGTGTGACTATGGCTAGGAGAGGAGAAAAAATGGTGCCAAGGTAGCAGACCTACTGCATTTCCTGACAAAATGTCTTCTGTATTGGAAAGGTGACTTATTTCCATGGTAAAGAGTGCTCCTGGGTATTTAATGAAATTATTCTCAGTATGGCCTGGTGATGAAGATGCTTTAGTGGGCTCTGTATACTCCTGACCTTACTTCTGTATTGTTCAGGTAGGTCTAAGTGTGCTACAGAGTGTTAGACTTTCTCAGCTTTGGAAGCCAACTAGTTTATGATTATGCCAATCTTGTGCCAAGAGCTCTCAGCTTATCGGTATGTTTGTGGTTGAAGTCCCAAAATAAGTACACATTTTATTTTCTGTTGTTGCTTCTGTGTGATATTTGCTAAGAAATAAAATCATTTTTGGTAATAATTTTTTCCTAACTTTTTAATGTATTTTTAACAATTTTCTATTAAAAGGCTTATTTCAACACCATAACACAGTGTCTAAATGTATGTTCTTATTTGTTTACCTTTGATTTTTTCTTTTACTAAAAAAATTAATAAATCATTTAGCTAAAATGACTGTTAATGTAATATGAATAAATTTAACTTACATAAATTTGGTTTAAATTAAGAATGTATAAGATTGATTTTATAAACCTACACACACACACACACACACTCACACACATGAATAAGAATGTAGCTTTCTGGAACTATAATTGTGTTCATATGAAGAATGCTACTTATAGCTGCCCAGGGACTCTACTTGTAAAGGGAAACAGATTCAGAAGCAGAAGTCTCAAAAAGAGAGAATTTACATTAACACTTGGCTTCTTATTGCCTCCATCAATACTGTTTTCCTTCCCCAGAAAACAGACAACTTCACCAAAAAAGGAGGGAACTCCCTAGAACTTCTACCCTTCTACCCAGTGCCTCCAATTCTCTTTGCCCCAATCTTTTGCCTTCTGTGTCCAAATGATCTGCGTATTTCCACATGCAAAGATACAAACATTTAGAGAGTTATGCCAGATTTCTCTCACTGAATGGAAAAGCTAGAAGGTCTCTTAGAGAAAATGTAGTGCAAGATCTCTGGGCCGGGTGCAGTGGCTCACGCCTGTAATCCCAGCACTTTGGGAGGCTGAGGAGGGCAGATCACCTGAGGTCAGGAGTTCAAAACCAGCCTGACCAACATGGTGAAACCCTGTCTCCACTATAAATACAAAAATTAGCTGGGTGTGGTGGCGGACGCCTGTCATCCCAGCTACTCAGGAGGCTGAGGCAGGAGAATCACCTGAACCCAGGAGGCGGAGGTTGCAGTGAGATGAGACCATACCATTGCACTCCAGCCTGGGCAACAAGAGTGAAACTTTGCCTCAAAAAAAAAAAAAAAAAAATCTATGTACTTGGCCTACCCTTCCCTACCCTACCATCTGCTCTCATTTCACAGATGAAATGTCTGAGGGAAGTTAAGTGACTTGCCCATACTCTAGCTTGGTGAAAACCTAGGACTCAAATATTCTCAGGAGTTCTATTTCTCTTGCTTTATAAAATGAAATTATTATAATATAAAATTAGCTAAATGTTAACACAATAGCTCCAATATGCTCTTCAGGATTGTTTAATGTGCATAATACATGTACATGAATCCTGTGTACATAATTCACTTGTTTAACTCTTGGTTATCCATACTAATAGCAGCAACACTCATTCTGATAAGTATCAGTTGTTGAGTAGAACACCAAGGATCATTGGAGCTTGAAGACACATTTGGTATCACTACTCCCACACACCTATTAGCAGGGAAACATAGACCTAAAGAAGGCATGCAAATTCTCAAAATCACTTAGTTGTTAAGGAAGCTTCTAGAATATGAGCAATTAATCTTGTTTTATCTTAGTCTTAATATTTTCAGAATTCCATGATAAATAGTGTGAAAATTGTGACTACCAAGTATCTCACAAGAGAAAAAGAGAAAGCTTATAACAAAAGTCCAGAAGTGTTACTTGAGCTCTCTTAGTGATCTCAGATAAACATCTCTCGGCTTGTCAACTCCACCAACTGTCAAATGGGGCAATAGAGTAGAAGACCTTTACAGTTCTGCTTTTTTCTGAAAGCCTTTCTTTTCAATGAAACTGGCAGCTTTGAGAACCAGTCAGTTGACTATGATTTTACTGAATGATTGGAGAGAAAACTCTATATTAAGCCATGCTCCACTGCAGAGGTATTTTTTCCATGTTGAGAACACCTATGGAGCAATGCAATTGGAGCACTGATGTAATTACCCATGTCCATGGAAGTGTGCAGGCTTTCCTTTTTGATTCTCTAGATAGAGGATATGTGAGTCTCAAAAGTACAAAAAGGAGAAGCTGGGCACAGTGGCTTATGCCTGTAATCCCAGCACTTTGGGAGGATGAGGCAGGAGAATTGCTTGAACCTGGGAAGCCGAGGTTGCAGTGAGCCCTGATCATGCCACTGCACTCCAGCCTGGGAGACAAGAGTGAAACTGTCTCAAAAAAAAAAAAGTACAAAAAGGGGAAAAAAAGAACAAGAGAAGCTCTTGAGGTTAAAGCCTCTTACACTTCATACACATAATTCTTTCTTGGTGAATATTTTGTTTTCCTAAAAAGTAAGGGCATCTTAGAAGAGGCCTCTCTGTGAATAGTCTCTTTGGAGGAAATGGGGTAAATAAAAGCACAAAGTCTCCAAATTACAAATAATCTGGAGACCATGCTCTCACAAGCTCAATTTATCAAGAGCAATGAGGAAATACTTCCTAATCTTCATCCCAGGGTGATTTAGGCCCAGAGCTCTTGAGAAAGTAAGGTGGGTGTAACCTAGTCTAAGTGACTGGTTCTTCATGGGGTTTAAAATGGCTCAGGGGAGAAAGTGCAGATGATAGCAACCTCACCTGTGGTGACTTAGCTCTCTCAGAGCTTACACATTCTAATGAATGCTCGGGAAGGAAAGGGCCCCAGGTGATCTGCAAAGTAGCTTTTAGGGTCAAAATGTTCCCACTATGCTGCAGGTTGTTCTTTCTGGCACAGACAAAAGTGCACTTATAACACTGAATGCAAATAGCATACCCTTGCATCGGGTCCCTTTCATCAGAGCCAGTGGTCCTATCAATTCAAGGAATTTCATCTTTGGTATCCTGAATAGTGAGGATAAAAAAAAAAATAGGTGTTTTTGGCTCCCAAGTGCTGGAAGAGTTTTTCACTCAAGAGCCAAATTTGTCTTTCTATTGTAGATGAGAGGGTGAGTGTAGGTGTTTGTTTTACATTAGGATGACAAGCTGTGCATACCTTTCTGAGGCGAGGTCTGGGTGTACTGGGGTGTGTCCCAGAGGAAGTCAATGTTCAGAGCTTTATTTTGTGTGTGTGAGCTATTCAGTTTAATTATACCCGTGCTGCTAACTTGCTTTTTATTATTACTCTTATTCACTTGAATATTCCCTTCCCTTGGCTAAGCATAAAGAGAAGGTTCGTTATTATTTGAACAGCTTTACATTTATGATATCCCATTAGTTTGCAAAGCTGGAGACTTCACTGTGAAAGCGCTGTAATAATACTCAGGGAAGACGGGCTCTAATCCTACTTCTAGCTTGGGGCACAGGAGCTTCGGAATTGCTCAGAATTTAGAGGCACTTCACTGACATGAGGGAGGAAAGGGATAAAACAGGGCAGAAGGGAGGAACTGGGGATCATAGGAATAAGACTGACAGTACATATGTCTCTGTTCAGTTTTAAATTTTGGTAAGTAGAATAACAGATTATACATTGACATCTTGAGAACAGCAGCTGTCAAAACTGTCAGTCAAAAGGAGATTGATTCCATTCAATTATTTGTTAAACCAAGAAGTTTAAAGATGGGAAAGAACTATGAGGCCATGCAAGTCATTTAAAGTCCCTCTGCTTTGCAAATTTATTTAAGATCAACATCTGAGGGCAAAATAAAAGTTTATTATTATTTCGTGTTGACGTAATAGCAAAGACAAGGAAGAGCGATATTGTATTAGGCCGTTCTCTCATTTCTCTAAAGAAGTACCTGAGGCTGGGTAATTTATCTAAAAAAAAGGGGGGGTGTTTAATTGGCTGATGGTTCTGAAGGCTGAACAGGGAGCATAGCACCATCTACTTCTGGGGGAAGACTTAGGAAGCTTCCAATCACGGTGGAAGGGGAAGGGAGAGTAGAGTAGGCATGTCGCATGGCCAGAGCAGGAGCAAGAGAGAGCAAGTAGGGAGGTACTACACACTTTTCTATTACTAGATCTTATGAGAACTCAATCGCTATCACAAGGACAGTACCAAGGGGGATGGTGCTAAACCATTCATGAGAAATTCACCTCCATGATCCAATCACCTCCCACTAGGCCCTACCTCCATCATTGGGGATTACATTTCAATATGAGATTTGGGCAGGCACACACATCCAAACTACACCAAATGTCCATGTATTTATTCAACAGTCTTTCATCCCACCCCTACTGATTGTGGGCCAAGCCAGGATCTGTGTTCTGATGATACATAGATGTGATAAGTGCTAAACACTGGTGATTCAGAATTGGTAAAACTCAATTCCTATCCTTAAGGAGTGCACCATCTTTTATGGTAGTCAGCTGTGAGCCAATAATGCAAATGTCCTGTGATGGGTGAAGTCACTCAAAAGGTGTGTACCAGCGACTGAAGTGGAAACCAGTAGCTAATATTACGCTTACATTTTACCTGCAGGCTGCAAGGCACAAATAGGTACTCTCTTGCCAGGTTCATTAAATAAACGGAATAGCCCTGAGTTCCACGTCTGCTGATTCTTCACTTTTGTTGACTGTGTTTTCAAAATGTGAACTGCAAAATGAAAATATAAGTGCCTTCTATTTTGGGGAAGTGAGAGATTACACTACACTGTTTCACATATTGATTCCTATAGTTTTGTAGCCTGTACCTCAACTTTTCTGCCACTAAAATAGAGAATACTAATACTGACTTTCTTCACAAAGCATGAAGATTAACTAACATATCTTTAAAATTATCTGAAAAGATGTAATTTATCTTTTTTTTTTTTTTTTTTTGAGATGGAGTCTTGCTCCGTTGCCCAAACAGGAGTGCAATGGCGTGATCTCGGCTCACTGCAACCTCTGCCTCCTGTGCTCAAGAGAGTCTCCTGCCTCAGACTCCTGAGTAGCTGGGACTACAGGTGTGCACCACCACACCTGGCTAATTTTTGTATTTTTAGTAGAGACAGGGTTTCACCATGTTGGCCAGGCTGGTCTCGAACTCATGACCTCACGTGATCTGTTCACCTTGGCCTCCCAAAGTGCTGGGATTACAGGTGTGAGCCACCGTTCCCAGCCTGAAAAGATACAGTTTATCATATTAATAACATGATGGATTCAGAATTGTAGAGCTGGAAGGCCTTTAGAGAACTTTAGTCCAACTTTAGTCCTCAAATTTTAGCATGCATCAGAATCACCTGAAGGGTGTCAAGAGCAGATTTCATGGCCCATCCCCAGCATTTCTGATTCAGTAAGTAAATGGTGGGGCATGGGAATTTGCATTTCTAACAAGTTTCCAGGTGATGCTGATGCTGCTGGTCTGAAAACCATACTTTGAGAACTACTGATCTTGTCCATCCCCTTTAGTGTAAAGATGAGATCACTGAGCAAACACTGCCTTTCCTGCCAACCCATCCCAAATAAACACACGATCTAATTAAAGACTATAGTTTTGTTACACAAAAAATGGCTTTAAGACAAATCTCCTGACTGTTCTTTTAACCAAATCTCAAACAAAAATGCCCTTCTAAAGAGAAGAAATTGGAGTCAATATAATTTTATTTTTCAACTTTAATAAAATAACTTGTGTGGCTTACTTAATTCACTCCTTCCCAATGGCAGATGTCTGAAAACTGATTGGAAACTTTGAGAAATTCATTTAGTATCTCTGTGTTTTTATTCTTTCCATCTGTAAAACGGGGTCAGCTGTATTGTGCCTCATGTGCAAATCTGTGTGCAGTGAGGTTTAGCGGGTAAGTGACTGCAAAACATGTTGCAGATGGATGTGTTATGGGGGAATGCTTAATATCAAAGTGAGATGTCATTTTCTTTCACTCTGCATCTGTAGTTTGTAAAACAAATGCTTCTAAATTCACAGTATTTTTCTCACATGTACTATTTTTTCCAGGGTGATATTTTCTCAAAGACTCATGCTGACTTAAGCTTCTGGAACCTTGTGGGTGGATCTGCTAAATTAAAGACTTGTATTTAAATTTTCTGCATAACACTTGTGGGCTGAATGCATCACAGTGACTGAGGAAAGTAGAGAGTTTTCTAGTCTTGAGAGGCATGAGTAGAACTGTGTTGGTCAGAGGACTATGAATCCAGCAAAATTTTAAGCCATTACTTTTCCAAAATGAATAAACAGATGCATCCTTGGTTAAAAAAATCTCAAACCCTGGAAAAAAATTCTCAGACACAGTAAAATATAAAGCTAGCTTGCTAGCTAGATAATGGATGGATAGCTAGATGGATGATTAGATAGATAGATAGGGATAGAGAAACGGATGAGCAGTATAGAGATATACATATGAATATATAGATTATCAAGAGCACAGTATTTTTTGAAAGAAATTACAAGAAGAGGGAGCAAGATGGCTGACTAGATGCAGGTGGCATGTGCCTTCTCCATGGAGAGGAACCAGAAAAGGGAGTAGATACATTTTGAACAGATTGTCTAGGAGAGAACACTAGGATTCACCACAAAACAGACGGGAAGACCAGAAGTAAGTAGAGATTGAGGCAACATGACTAGCCAGGGACTGACCAAGAGTCGGAATAGAAAACAACAGTAAGAATGAAAGCCCCAGGTCTCTGAAATGGGCTTTTATGAGCTTGGATATGGGAGAAAACCTTGACCTACTAGGGCCTCAGGACTTATATGCAGAGCTGCTGAAAGATTGCACAGAAACGTTGCTTCCAGAAGAGGGGCCCACATGGAATCCCACAGGCATCCAAGCCTAGAAAAGCCTCAGCTAGGCACCACCTTGAAAACCTAGATATGGGGTATCCACAAATGGCTGCTGTCATTGTGCCACTCCATGGAGGGAGGAGGGAGACCAGGAGCTCACATGCACCCCTGGGAGGGGCTCTATCACCCTGTTGTCGAATGTTGTTGAGCCTGAGACATGAGCACACTTCAATCCCCATAGCTTCTTGCCCATGCCATTTTCCTGGGAGGGACCCTACCCTCTCTGGTCCCAGGGTCACTATGCCATTTTGAGAATTTAACATTGGGCTGTGCCCCACCGTCAGATTGAGTTTGGGCTGACACAGCTGCAGCTACCACCTAGCCAATGAGGAACAGGGAAACAAGGCTGTCCTTTGCACATCTAGGACAATATCCACTGCCCTATAACAGGCTGCTGTGAAACTGAGACACAAGCAGACTATCCACTATCCTCTGCACAGCTTCTTGCCTATGCTGCTTGCATGAGTGGTGCTACTCCCTTCTGGTCTCAGGTCTAAGACACCAGTTTGGGAATTTAATGCTGAGCTGTGCCCCACCCTCAGGCCAAATTCAAGTGGATGTGGCTGCAGCCACCAGCCACGGAGGAACAGGGAAAGCAGGCTCTTCTATGTACCACTAGGACAATACTCACTGCCTTACAACAGGCTGCTGTGAGACTGCTATGTGAGCAGATTACACTCCCCACAGTTTCTTGCCCATGATGCTTGCCTGAGAGGGGCTCCACCCTCTCTAGTCACAAGCCCACAGCTGGCATGATTTTGAGATATTAACACTGGGCTGTGCCCATACTTGAGCTGAGTTTGAGGCAACATGGCTGCAGCTGTCACCCAGCCAGAGGAGGAAAAGGGGAAACAAACCTCTCCAAAGCACACTTAGGACAATACCCATTACCCTCCTACAAGTAGCTGTGGGATTGGGCACTAGCCTGCCCGACCCATCACAGCTTCTAACAACACCAACACAGACTTCCTGGGGTTTAGTGGGTTGCTCCATCACTACTGCTATCACTCACACCACAACAGCTGCCCAGGAACTTGAGAACCTATTAAAACACCTGGCCCGTGGATTCCACTGCTAGCTTCTGAGCAAGCCACTAGGAGGCCCAAGAATCAGCCCTTAGGACCCACTAACATTAGAACCAGGGTGAGCTGCTACAGGACTTAAAAATGGGCACATCTCCCCACTGCTACCACCGGAGCCCAAAGACTGGCTGGGTTGGAATTGAAGTCCCCAGCTAAACTTCATTACAACATCAATGTATAACTGGACCCTAAGTCACGAAGAAAATCACATACCACTTGCCCTGTATAATGTTGAAGAAGTAATACAAATATCACACTACTATGGACACCCAAAATGAAAACTAAAATATCTTAATCAACCACATACATATACCTTTTGCAATTTCAAAAAGTTGGAACAAGTGACTGCTACCCAGATAAACAGATATCAATGGAAGTGCACAGAAAATATTAAAAAATGGGGAAATATGACACCACCAAAGGACCACGACAATTGTTCACCAACAGGTCCCAATCAAAAAGAATTTCTAAAAATGCCAGATAAAGAATTCAAAATATTGATTTTAAAGAAGCTTAATGAGATTCAACAGAAACGTGAAAACAAATACAAAGAAATCATAAAATCAACTCAGTATATGAATAAAAGATTATCCAAGGAGAGAAATATCTTTAAAAAAAAAGAAGCAGAAATTCTGGGAGTGAAAAATTTATTGGAGGAAATACAAAATACATTTGAAAGCTTCAATAATAAACTAGACTGAGCAGAAGAATCTCAAACCTTGGAGACACTGTTTTTGAAATAAACCAGTCAGACAAAAATAAGGAAAAAATAATAATAATGAACAAAGTATTTGAGATGTCTGGAACTATATAAAGTGATTGAACTTATGAATTACCAGTATTCACAAGGAGGAAGAGAGAGGAAAAGTTTAGAAAAACTATTTAAGGGAATAATCAGTGAAAACTTCCCAAGTCTACCAAGAGAGTTAGACATTCATATAAAGGAGGCCTATTGATCCCTAGGCAAACACATTGCAAAAAGACTTCACTACGGCATATTATATTCAGACTATCTAAAGTAAAAGTAAAAGAAAGAATTTTAAAATTAGCAAGAGGAAAGCATCTAGTTTCCTATAAAGGAAATCCCCTTGGACTAATGGTGGACTTTTCAGTAGAAATTTTACAGGCCAGAAAAGAATGGAATAGCATTTTCAAAGTGAAGGAAAAAAAAATTGTCAGTCTTGAATTTTTATCCTGCCAGAATAAACTTCATAAATGAAGGGGAAATAAAAGTATTTCCCAGATAAGAAAACGCTGAGAGAATTTGTCAACAGACTGGAACTACAGGAAATGCTCAAAGGGGTCTTAGACATGGAAATGCAAGATTGATATTCACCATAATAAAAACACATGGAAATATAAATGCATTAGTCCATTTTCACACTGCTATAAAGAAATGCCCCAAACTGGCTAATTTATAAGGAAAGAGGTTTGATTGACTCACAGTTTTGCATGACTGGGGAGGCCTCAGGAAACTTACAATCATAGCGAAAGGGGAAGCAGTCACCTTCTTCACAAGGTGGCAGGAGAGAGAAGAGTGAGCAAAAGAAGAAAAGCCCCTTATGAAACTAACAGATCTTGCAAGAAGAGCATGAGGGAAACCATCCCCGTGATCCAATCACCTCCCACCAGGTCTCTCCCTAGACACATGGGGATTCCAATTCAAGATGAGATTTGACTGGGGACACAACGTCTCAATAAACCTCACAATTCTCATAGAACATCCACACAAAGGAGGAAGAAAAAAGAATCACATGGCAACATGACAGAATTTCATCAAACCACAAAGACAAAAAGACACAGAAAAAGAAAGCAACAAAAAATTTATAAAACAACTTGAGAAGAATTAACATTATGGCAGGAAGAAAAGCCTCACATATCAACATTAACCTTAAATGTAAATCGATTAAATACTCCACTTAAAGTATACAGATTGGCAGAATGGATTTAAAAACACTATCCAACAATATGCTGCCTATAACAAACTCACCTTACTTGTAAAGACACATGTACACAGAAAGTAAACGAATGGAAAAAAATATTCCATAGGAACAGAAACAAAAGGCAGGCAGCAATACTTCCATCAAATCAAAAACAGTTTTTTTTAATTAAAATTTTTAAAAAATACATCAAATCAAAATAGTTTTAAAAAGACAAAGAAGGCCATTATACAATAATAAATGACATATATAATATATATAATCATAAAAGACAAAGAAGGTCATTATATAATCATAAAAAGATCAATTCAGTGAGAGGATATAACAATCCTAAATATATATGTACCCATATAGAAGAACCCAAATTGCAAAACAAATATTACCAGATCTAAATAAAGACAGACAGCAATACAGTAATAGTGGGAGGACATTAACACCAAACTCACAGCACTAGATAAGTCACTGAGATGGAAAATTAACAATGAAAATTAAACTTTAGAACAAATGGACCTAAAAGATGTTTATGGAACATTCTACCTAACAACTACAGGATATACATTATTTTTATCAGAACATGGAATATTCTCCAATATAAACCATGTTAGGCAACAAAACAAGTCTTAACACATTTTTAAAAGTAATCAAAATCATATCAAGTATCTTCTCAGTCCACAGTTGGATAAAGCTAGAAATCAATACAAAGAGGAACATTAGAAATTATACAACTACATGGGAATTAAACAGAATGCTCCTGAATAATCATTGGGTCAAGGAAGAATTAATTTCTCCATTCATTAATTAATATATCCATTCTAGTGATAAAAATTTAAAATTTTTTTTGAAATGGATAAAAATGAAAACACAACATACCAAAATCTGTGGGATACAGCAAAAGCAGCGCTAAGAGGGAAGTTCAGTGTTAAATGCCTACATCAAATAAGTAGAAAGATCACAAATTAGTAAATTTATGTTGCACCTCAAGGAACTACAAAAACAAGAGCAAACCAAACCCAAAGTTAGCAGAAGAAAAGAAATAAAAAAATCAGAGCAGAACTAAATAAAATAAAGACAAAAAAATTACAAAGGATCATCAAAGTGAAAAGCTCATTCTTCAAAAACATAAAGAAAATTGATAAATGACTCGTTAGATTAATGAAGAAAAGAATAGAGAAAATCCAAATAAACACAATCAGAAATGAAAAAGGAGATATTACAATTGATACCACAGAAATTCAAGATATCATCAGAGACCATTATAAACAACTCTGTGGTCACAAACCAGAAAATCTAGAGAAAATAGATAAATTCCTGATAACATACAACCTCCTGAGATTGAACCAGGAGGAAACAGAATTCCTGAACTATAATGTAGGAAGATTGAATCAGTACTAATTAAAAAAAAAAAAAAACTCTCCCAACAGTCACAACACCACAAAGCCCAGGGCTAGATGGATGAACAACCAAGTTCCACTACCCATACAAAGAATAACTAATACCAATCCTCCTAAAACCATTCCAGAACATCAAGGAGGAAGGAAGTCTTCCTAACTCATTCTATGAGACCAGTATAACTATGACACCAAAACTAGACAAGGACACAGCAACACCAAAAAAGAAAGCTGCAAATAAAAACTCCTGATGATCATAGATGTAAAAATCCTTACGAAAATATTAACAAATACAATCCTACAGCACATCAAAATGAAAATACACCATGATCAGTGGGGATTTATCCCAGGGATGTAAGGATGATTCAACATACACAAGTCAATAAACATAATTATTAAGGACAAAAACCATATAATCATCTCAATAAACACATTTAAAAAATTGATAAAATTCAACAGCCCTTTATGATAAAAGTTTGCAACAAACAAGGCATAGAAGGAATATATCTCAACATAATAAAGGCTATATATGAAAAATACACAAACAACAACATTCTTACAGTGGAAAAGTTAAAGGCATTCCCTCTAAGAACTAGAACAAGACAAGAATGCCTACTTTTCACCATTCTCATTCAACATAGTGTTGAAAGTCCTCTTCAGAGCAATCAGGGAAGAGAAAAAATAAAAGGCATCTGAATTAAAAATTAAGAAGTCAAATTATCCCTATTTGCTAATGATATGATCTTATATCTAGAAAACTCTAAATGCTCCACCAAAAACCTCTTAGATTTAATAAATGGATTCAGTAAAGTTTCAGGATACAAAATTTATATACATATAGAAGCATTCCTATACGCCAATAATGTTCAAGCTGAGAGCCAAATCAAACAGACAAGAAGATCAATGGAAACAAAGAGAGAACCCAGAAGTAAAGACATATACCTACAACCAACTGATCTTTGTCAAAGTCAACAAAAATATACACTCAAGAAATTACCTCTATTCAATAAATGGTGCTAGGAAAATTGGATAGCTATATGCAGAATAATGAATTTGGACCTCTCATTATATACAAAAATTAACTCAAGATGGATTAATGACCTAAATGTAAGACTGAAAACTATAAAAGTTCTGAATGAAAAGCTAGGAGAAACTCCTCTGGATATTGGTCTAGGCAAAGATTTCATGACTAAGAACCTAAACGCAGCAAACCCAACAAAAACAAAAATAGAAAGATGAGATTTAATTAAAAGCTTTCTACACAGCAAAAGAAACAAGTGACAGAGTAAACAGACAACTCGCATAATGGGAAAAAATATTTGCAAACCATGCACTGACAAAAGGCTAATACCCAGAATCTGCAAGGAACTCAAATAACTCAACCAGAGAAAAACAATTACCATTTAGAAAATGGGCAAACAAGGCAATTTACAGATTCAACACTATTCCTATTAAACTACCAATGTAATTTTTCACAGAACTAGGAAAAACTATTCTAAAATTTCTATGGAACCAAAAAGAGTCTGTATAACCAAAGCAACCCTAAGCAAAAAGAATGAAACTGGAGGCATCACACTACCTGACTTCAAACTATACTACGAGGCTAAAGTAATTAAAATGGCATGGGACCAGTACAAAAACAACACATAGACCAATCGAATAAAATAGAGAACCCAGAAATAAAGCTACACAACTACAGCCATCTGATCTTTGACAAAATTGACAAAAAATAGCAATGGGGAAAGGACTCCTTACTTAATCAATGGCGCTGGAATAGCTAGCAATATGCAGAAAAAGGAAACTAGACCCCTACCGATCACTATATAAAAAAAATTAACTCAATATAAGATTAAAGACTTAAATGTAAGATGTCAACCTATAAAAATCCTGGAAGAAAATCTAGAAAATACCCTTCTTGATATCAATTTTGGCAAATAATTTATGGCTAACTCCTTAAAAGCAATTGCAACAAAACTAAATATTGATAAGTGGGACCTAAATAAACCAAAGGGATTCTGCACAGTAAGATAAATTACGAAAGAAGTAAACAGACAATACGCAGAATGGGAGAAAATATTCACAAACTATGTGTCTGACAAAGGTCCAATATCCAGAATCTATAAGGAACTTAAATAATTCAACAAGCAAAAAACAAATAAACCCATTAAAAAGTGGGCAAAGGTCATAAACAAACAATTCCAAAAAGACATACGAGTGGCCAAAAAGCATATGAAAAAATGCTCATCATCACTAATCATCAGAGAAATGCAAATCAAAACCACAGTGGATACCATCTCAAACCAGTCAGAATGGTTATTAAAATGTCAAAAAATAACAGATGTTGGTGAGACTGTGGAGAAAAGGGGACACTTACACAATGTTTGTGGAAATGTACATTAGTCCAACCACTGTGGAGAGCAGTTGGAGATTTCTCAAAGAACTATGTGTTGAACCACCATTTGAACCAGGAATTCCATTACGGGAAATATGCCCCCCAAAAAGTAAGTCAATCTACCAAAAGGACATATGCACCTGCATGTTATTTGCATCACTATTCACAGTAACAAAAACATGGAATCAACCTAGACGCCCATCAACAGTAGAGTAGATTATATATATATATATTTTATATATATTATATATATGTGTGTATATATATCTATAGATATATATACAATGCCCAGTATTGTAGATAATAATACAATGCCCAGTATTATTTATATTATATATATAAATAAAATATATATATATATGGGGCTGTGCCTGGTAGTTCATGCCTGTAATCCCATCATTTTTGGAGGCCAAGGCAGGAGGATTGTTTGAGTCCAGAAGTTTGAGTTTGAGACAAGCTTTGGCAACAGGCTTGCCTGTGTCTACAAAAAAAATTTTTAAATTAGTGGGGCCTTTTGGAGCAAGCCTGTAGTCATAGATACTCCGGAGACTGAGGTGGGTGGATTGCTTGAGCCAGGGGGTCAAGGCTGCAATGAGCTGTGACCATACTACTGCACTCTAGCCTGGGCGACAGAATGAGACCCTGTCTCAAAAATAAATAAAATAAAATAAAATGGAGTACACATACACCATGGTATAGTACGCAGCCATAAAAAAGAATGCAATCATATCCTTTGCAACAACATGGATGTAGCTGGAGGCCATTATCCTAAGCAAACTAATGCAGAAACAAAAAATCAAATACTGCACGTAAGTGGGAGCTTAACATTACTTGTAAGTGGGAACTAAACATTGGGTACACATGGACATAAATATGGAAAAATAGACACTGGGGACTACTGGGTCAGGGGAGAAAGGGGTAGGGAAAAGGGCTGAAAAACTACCTACTGGATACTATGCTCACTACCTGTGTGGTGGGTTCAATTATGCCACAAACCTCAGTATCATGCAATATACCTTTATAACAAACCTGCACCCCCTGATTCTAAAATAAAAGTTGAAAAAGAACAAAAAAATGGGCAAAGAACATGAACAGACACTTTTCAAAAGAAGACATACAAGTGACCAACAGACATATGACAGAATTCTCAACATTACTAATCATCAGTAAAATGCAAATTAAAACTACTACTGGATACCATCTTACACCATTCTGAACGTCTATTATTAAAGTCTAAAGCCAATAGATGTCGGTGAGGATGCAGGGAAAGGGGAACAATTTATTCTGTTGAGGGAATTAAATTAGTACAACCTTTGTGGAAAACAGTATGGAGATTTCGCCCAAATCAAAAAAGGTAACTACCATTTGCTCCAGCAATCTCATTACTGGGTATATCCCCAAAGGGAATTAAATTACTATACCAAAAAAACACCTGCACTCATATGTTTATCACACTATTCACAATAGCAAAGACATGGAATCCACCTAAATGTCCATGAACAGAGGACACATATGTGTGTGTGTGTGTGTGTATACACACTCAGCCATAAAAAAGAATGAATACTATTCTGCCATAAAAAAGATGAAATTATGTCTTTTGTAGCAACATGGGTGGAACTAGAGGTCATTATCCTAAGTGAAATAACTCAGAAACAGGAAGTCAAATGTCATATATTCTCACTTGTAAGTAGGAGCTAAACAATGAGCACACATGGACATACAGAGTGGAAAAATAGACATTGGAGACTATAAAATGTGGGAAGGTGAGAGGGGTGTGAGGGTTGAAAAATTACCTATCGGGTACAATGTTTATTATTGGGGTTATGGGTATGCTAAAAGCCCAGACTTCACCACTATACAATATGTACATGTAAGAAATCTGCACTTGTACACCATAAATATAAAAAATTAAAACAGGCCAGGCGTGGTGGCTCAGGCCTGTAATCCCAGCACTTTGGGAGGCCGAGGCAGTGGTTCACCTGAGGTCAGGAGTTCAAGACCAGCCTGGCCAACATGACGAAATCCCGTCTCTATTAAAAATATAAAAATTAGCCCAACATGGCGGCAAGCTCCTGTAATCCTAGCTACTCAGGGGGCTGAGGCGGGAGAATTGCTAGATTTTTTCCTCAGCAGGGTTTGGGTAACAAGAAAGGAAAGGACAAATCAAACACACTGATTGAACAATAAACAAATACATTAAGCAACTTTTCTCTACCCAGTATTTTAATATTCATCAATAAGTCACTATACCTCACAGGGGCCTGAGACTTGTAATACATTTTAAAAAATCAAATTGTTTATATAGACAGTGACCCATAATATTATTTGACTAAAGCCCTGCACAGGTTAGGAGTATCCCTAGTCGTAACTGTCCCCCACAAAAAATAATGACAACTGTGCACCAACCTCCTAACTTATTATTATTCTTTGCTATGGTTCATGAAATCACAAAGTCTTAGAATCATTGCATTAAAGTACTGCCACACTCAGTCCGTTCAGAATGCCTAGACTCCCATACTGGTGCTATCACTGGCCTCAGAAGGCCTATGAAATGAAACTCAGCCTAACCGAAGAAAAGAAAGTGGAACTCCCTGGCCTAAACTCTTCAGCCCACCTCATTATGCATCTGCCTTAGGTATCTACCTTATGATTCTTGAGTCAATAAATTGATTTGCCTTAAGTAACATTTTAGAATAGCAGTACTAATTTTTTAAAGCTGTAGAATCTTTTATACAAAATAAATCTTTGGAAAAATTCCTGTATATCAAAAGTTAGAAATGGAGGTGATGTGTTCTAAAGTGGGGGGCCAGGTTCTTCAGAGTAGATCTATTCCAGCCTCTGAGTCTAGGCAAGCACACATATGAAGAGGCTGGTTTACTGGGCATAGCTGAAGATATTATAAGCAAACAAAATGACTCTGGGAACTTCTGAAGATGTTGTATCTCAACCCCTTCTTGAATTAGCTGAATCCATGGATGGAGAAAATTGTAATTTTTTTATAGGGACATTGAGAAATTTTCATGAAACCATGTATGCATCTTGACCTGAGAGTTTTCATGAGACTTAGTAAATCAATACGTTACAAAGCATTTTGATGACCAAGTCTGTATTTCTTCCACCAGTCTCTTTTTAAAAAGTGACTTTCTGGTCCTCTGTAACTCTTTTTTTTTTTTTTCCCCAAGACAGACTCTCGCCATGTCGCCCAGGCTGTAGTGCAGTGGTGCAATCTCGGCTCACTGCAACCTCCACCTCCCGGGTTCAAGCAGTTCTCCTGCCTCAGCCTCCCGAATAGCTGGGATTACAGGCGCCTGCCACCGCACCTGGCTAATTTTTGTATTTTTAGTAGAGACAGGGTTTGACCATGTTGGCCAGGCTGGTCTCAAACTCCTGACGTCAGGTGATCCACCTGCCTCGGCCTCCCAAAGTGCCTTTGTAACTCTTTTAAGGATATACCTGGTTTCCAAATTCTGCGTAGTAAGAACTTTCCTCTGCTCCAGGAATTGTCTAGTGTGCCTGGTGACAGTAGCTGAGCTGTTACTTAGATCCTGAACTAACTGCCTTTGCCAGTCTAGCTCCTTATTCATAGCTCTGCCCCATTCCGCCTTTCTCCTCTCTACACACCCTCTACTTTTTGTGTTCCCATCGTTGAATGGGGAAAGACATGTTTATCTATGTATATTTTTATTTGAGAAAAAATTGTAGGGCTTGCAAAATCTCACCAATCTCTGTGTTGGTGAGTATTTGTATTGGGAGTAATTCAACAACTTAACTTTAAAATCGATAGCAAAATGACATTTTGTATCATATCCCTTTGTTTTGACAGACCTCTTTGCGAAAAGTGAAATCACTGTCTTACAAACACTGCATTTACAATCTTTTCGTCCATTTCTGTCTTCTTTGGGGCCTATGCTGTTAACAGAAGCAGACACACACAAAATTCATTAAATAATGTTTAACTAATTCACATTTTTAAATTGAATACAGTACTTTCTTGTGGTTTCCTGTATTTTGCTCCTTCAGAACAAGAATATATCTATTTCTAATGATAGCATACTGCGTTATACACAGTAAATTAATGGAGTCTTAGATCTATCTTATTAGAAAATATTTACAACTATTTATATATTTCTATCTTATTGAAAAATATTTATAACTATTTATACATCTGTCTATAATATTTATAACTATTTATATAGCTGTTCAACTACCAATTGGTTGAATGGAATCCTTTGATTTCTGACTTTTTTCCAAGGCTCTAGGCAACTACCATCATTTCCTATTTAGTGAATGAAAGAAGCTTGTACTTGAAGATATAAAGTTAATTTAATGTGATATTACTAGTAATCATTAGAGCTGTTCACTGAATATTCTAGGCATATAGCATAATTGCATTTTCTTGTCCTCTTGAAATAAGATGTATCTTAGTGACTAACTTTGTCCAATATAATGTGATCCTATTGAGGCATAATATGTCATTTCCAGGCAAAAGCCTTCAGAAACTGGCACCTGATTCATCATTTTCCTTTCTGCTTGCCATAGTAATTGCTAATGCTCCAGGGGTTGAAGGTTCTGTCAGCTTACATACCTGAGTCAGAATAACGTAGAAAAGAACCTCTTGTCAATCCACAATAGACTTGCATTATGAGTGGGAAATAACCCTCTTCTGTTTTAAGTCACTGAAATTGAACTCATTTGTACAGCAGCACAATCTAACTTATCCTGGTATTGGAATCACTAGAGTTAGTCATGCTATGACATCAGTAGAGCTATTCACTTGTTACCAGATTTATTGAACTCAAAACAGATCCTGTGCCCTGTGGGGCTTACAGAGAAGGTAGAACATAGCAAAAGCTATGAAACAAGGCAGTACTAATTAAGGGCTCTAAGGCAGGGAGGGAAAAATTGCTAAGAAATTTTGAATAGGTAATGATTACTTCCCGTTGGAGTGTCATAGAAGCTTCTAAGAGGATGTGACCATAGAACAAGTCTTAAGGATGAGTAAGATTCGGATGCGCAGAGATGGTTGTGATGGAGTCCCTAAAATATGGTGCTGGGTGAACAGTCCCAGGCCAAGAAAATACAGTGCATACTCCAGAAGGGTGAAGGTGAATGCCCCGTCTGGTGACAGTGATGTATATATTAACACCTTGGAGCTGGATTATCAGGTGGATAGGCGTCGACCTCACCTTTGGTATAAGGATGGCTGCTTCTTGAAACAAATCATGTGCCTCTTGGTTTCTGAATGATGAAAACATTGTGTCTGTGAGTCTGTCTTCCTCTTGTGGGAGGGTAAGTCATTTTACCCAGTGGGACACAGAGCCAAGACAACACATTTCAAACCTAGCGCCTGCATACACATTTATTTTAAGAACGGCACCCAAGCTCAGTTTTCTTTTCATTAGTTTGGTATTCCTAATACATAATTATTTTAAATATCTCAGTATAAATTCCCTGACATTCCCCTTTCTAAAGAAAGAAGTAAGCACCTTTATTGCCCTCCTTTTCTTCGTTATTTTCTCTTTCCCTTCCTTCCTGCTTCCTTCTTCCTTCTTTTCTCCTTCCTTCCTTTTCTTTCCTTTCTTAAGCTTTTTTCTATAGAATTTCTGTATTTTTGCTGCACTTAGCAGTTTCTACTTTGTGTCATGCCTAGTCTAGAGAATACTATTCATATCTTATTTATATTTTATTTCCCTTCTATTTATTAATCCTGCCCAACCTGGCAATTTCTAAGGTGTGCCACATGTTTTGCAGAATAAATAATTTTTCCTCTTTTCTTTGGCTTTCTTTTTTTGTTCAGACATGGAACTCCCATTGTATCTGTCCAAAGGCAGATTTGACCACATTTAACCACAATGGGCACCCATCCATTAGAGTTTCCTTCCTTCCCTGTGCTAACTGGGAGCCCCAGCCATCCTATTTTATCTGTGTAAACTAAGAGTCACATCACAAGGCCTCCAGGATATTTGTGGTTAAACCACTCGACCACCTTGGGATTGTGCTAACTCTGTGTTTTGGTTTGAGGGAGTGTGTGTGGGTTGGAGATTGATTTGACTTAGACTTCTTTTTTTTAAGTGCTGTAACAGGATAGCATGCCTCAGGTTCACGTTGGTGAAATAAAGCCAGCAGCTTTGAGAATTGGTTTTGTTTGATTTCTACCAATGTCTGTTATAAAACTGGTGCCCAAGCAAGGCAGGGGGCCATGGAGGCAGTCTACTTGAAGAGGAGGCAACTTCCTCCCAATCCAGCCACTCAGGTTGAATATAGTCTGAAAAGTCCTAGAAGTAATCAATGATTAGAAGGGGTGGGGAGCCAGCCCTTTTTTAAATTTCATATTTGCTCTTTAGGATGTGAAGATTTCTTGTTAGAAGCCGCTCTGGTGGAAAGAGTATGGTGGCCACATAAAAGGTTTTTCTGGAATTTAGCTACAGTCAATAGGTGCTGATTCATCAATAAAGCTTTTAATCTCTTGGGCTTAAACTTGTTGACTCAGTCTAATTATAGAACACAAATCTCTGTGTCTTACTGTCTTTGACACTGTCTTCTTTTAATTAAAAAAATGGTCAAAGCTATGTGCATACTATTCTTTAAACAAGAGGCTCCTGGCCTACCATTGATGGTACATTCTGGGACTATGAACAGATGCACATTTAACCATGTACAAGTTTTTATTTTGCAAAATAAAGGATTGTATTTAGGCATGAAATAAGCCTAATGGAATAGAGCAAGCATATAGCAAATTCTAGAAATTTTAAAGCTGGAAAGGGCTGTGGAGGTCTTGATGTCCAACCCTGTTACAAACGATGAAAATGGCATGCAAATGAAGAAATTAAGACAACACAGCTATTTGATGACACAATCAAGAGTCATAGATGGAGCTGCACTCGATTTTCAAAAGTGTCAAGGTTAGGAGAGTCAAAGAAAGACTGAAGAACTGTTAAAAACTGAAAAAAATAAAAGAAAAATGACAACTAAAGGCAACATATTATCATGTATCAGATTTTGTGAAACAAAAAAATATTATTGGAATGATTAAATGAAAGGCAAATGGGGTCTGAGGATCAGATTGTAGTAATGGATCAACATTCATTGTCTGATTTTGATAACTATATTATTGTTACATAAGAGACGATTTTTGTCAGAATTGCATTGCTAAAGTTCTCAGGGCCTAAGTGTGGCCTTGTGTGAGCAACATCCTCTCTAATAGTTCAGGGAAAAAATTCTTTGCACCATTTTTACAACTTGTAAGTTTGAAATTATTTTTATGAAACAACAAAAAGAAAGAAATGCTTTTTTTAAAGATAAGCTGCTCAGATAAATCTCTTTGAACATTAAAGATGTGATCAAAGACACCTTGGGATTACCCACCATATCCCAGACTTTTGGTATTCCCCTACTTGCACTTTCCATCAGCAGCAGTTGGAGAAACAACATGTCCCTCCCTGAGACAACAATCTTGGCCTGGAAACTTTCCCCTTTTATTCTCTTTGGCTCCCTTCATCCACAATAGAAAAATAGCATATTAAAATGTACATTTACACAGTATTTTGAGGTAAAAATCTACTTTATGACAATGTGACAATGCATTTGGTTGTTATGACTCTTTCAATCTCGTGTAATTTCTCCTTCTCACCTTTTGATTTCTACCTCATTTATTTGGCTTAATTCCTGGTTGAATTTACTATGGAATGTTCCTTATTCTGGATGTGTTTGTCTGATTCCACACGACATCCCTTAACATACTTATCTATCTGCCACGTTGCCTGTGAAGGAATGAGTGATATGATGCCTGTCTGTTATGGTGCAAATCTTAGTAAATTCAGCTTGGTTTAGTAATTCAGTGACCAGGCATATTTAAGTTCTATCTTGGTTCTAGCTTAGGACAGCTGACTTCCACAATATAATTTGAAGGAAGTGTAGGAATACTTCTTCAGAATTTCTTAGCTCTCTTAAGCCACTTAAAATTAATGTCTTATAGTGGGAAGATAGTGATGATAGCATAGTTTTTTAATATCATAAATCCCCCACATAGAAATGGAGCAACTAGAGAGCAAGAGCAAAATACACAGTCAAAACATGAAAACCCATGAACAACATATACAATTAAATTAGGTAACAAAAAACCACTAAAGCCAAAATACACCATTGGTCAGCATATCAACATCTGAGTGATCGAACACAGAGGGAATCTATCTGACAGACATGAAAAAATAAAATACTTAAAATAGATGATGGGTATTAACTGTAAATCAAAGAAGTTCAATTTTAGAATAGCACTGCAACTAAGAGGATTTGCCACTCTCAAGGGAGGGCAAGGAGCCCGTGGTAAGAAAGGCCAGAAGAGGCTATAAATCCACTATAAATTCATGAAATCAACTAGCCAGGATTCCTTTCCAGGGCCCTTCCACAGAGGAGAAATGACAACCAAAATTGAACAAAGTAGGCACAATATACACAAAGAAAAGAGAAGAGTCAAATACTTGTGAAGAGGGAATCAGAACTAGAAAGTCTCAGAAAGCAAGCCAATCATTTTCTTATTTATTTATTTATTTTATTTTATTATTATTACACTTTAAGTTTTAGGGTACATGTGCACAATGTGCAGGTTAGTTACATATGTATACATGTGCCATGCTGGTGTGCTGCACCCATTAACTCGTCATTTAGCATTAGGTATATCTCCTAATCAGAGCACTACGAGAAAGCAACGGAAAATCTGACCAACATCAAACTTTTGACAGCAATGCTTTATGCCAAAAGAAAATTCGGTATCATATTTATGATACTTAAGAAATGTAAGCCAAGGGTTTTGTATTCAGAAAGACTGACTTTCATGTATAAAAGGCAAACACAAAATAATCAATATGTAAGAACTCAGGGAGTATTTTTCCCATGAGCTCATTCTAAAGAATTGTTAGAGAACAAGCTTCAGAAAGTCAAAATGATTAAAGGGGTACTATCATAAGGTCTAGCTACGAAACAATTACTAGAAAAATTAAGACTAAATGAGAGTTAAAAGGAAAAGCCTAGTAAATAATGGCCGTGTGTTTAAGCATTAGATATAGCACAACCATTAAAAATGGAAAGAAACGGCAAGAACAAGAAAAACCTATTTACCTGTCTTCAGAAATTATATTGGTTGTGGCGGTTTTAGTATTGTTATTCTGAGACTGTTGCATGTGTGTTAAGGGATAAAGAAAATAAATGATTGTGGGATATGTTATTTCCATCAGCTCCTATGTCATTGAGACCCGAGATTCTCTTTTTCGAAGAAAGGAAATACAAACATAACACAGAAGAGGATAAGAAAAAGTCTCTGTAGTCTGAAACTGAATTAGAAGCATCAGTAAAATCTATGAGATAATTTTCTTTAAATACATGTATGTTTCTTAGTTCTTTCCATTCAAAAGACCTAGAAACAATGCCCAGTAAAGTAGCATTGAACATTGGTAGTGCCCAGATTGTGATGCTGAAATAGAATCTCCGATGAAAAGACCACAGATTTTTTGAGAAATGAGTAATTCCAGAACTGCAGCAAGAAATGTACAAGATGAGCCTGGAACAATTTTTCATAATAAAAAAGCCATGTCATCCCAGAACCAGGGCTAGAATTTTGTTCTAATGGAGTTCTACTAACTCCAGTTCTCTGAGCATCTTCCATGCACCATATGTAGTCACTACATTGGGACCAAAAACTCCCTTCACGGGGCTCGCTCAGATTAGTTTATGTTTAGTGGCTCTTTCAGACTCTAGCTTCTCTGCTTCATAGTTATGGCTGATTTTATGACAAGGGCACCTGTTCCTTGGGATCTAAACCCTAATCCATTACTAGATCCCTTCATATTGGCAGCAGTAACTTCCATCCCCTATCTACTTGGGATGGATTCAAACAGGTGTCTTAGAGGCAAAAATCCCCTTATCACATTACAAAATGCTTTGCCATGTGGTAATGTCCATTAATGAAATCCTTCTTGAACTGGTGCATGATAGATGCCAAGAGAAGATTTCTTTCAATAGGAGATTTGAAAAATTAGTTTTGTTTCTTTTGGCTATGTGAATTAATCAATTAGTTAGTTAATTTACCAAACTCGAGTTAGCACTTCATGAGCCAGACACTGTGCTGGGTTCTGAAGAGGGAGCAAAATCCAAGATTTATTTGAACTCAACTCTGAGAAGTTGACAATCTCTTCATCCCTGACCATCATAGGGAAACTCATAAGGCTTTATCCAAGCTTACAACATACAATGCGGGGCAAGATCTTTCATGAATCTCAGGAGAAAATAATTCCAAAGGTGGAACTGCAGACCAGCAATTATTTCCATGAGACACGTAAAAGGATGTTCTTTTCTACAGGATTATGACCCCTACTCCAACACACATGCATACACAAAAATCAAAAATAAAATGCATAGAGTAAACAACATAGAAGGGAACCAGTGGCTCTTTTTATACATTTTTTAAAAATTCTTCCATTGTGTTTAAAGATACATTAGACAAAATTACTATATTTAGTACAATGCATGTATATAAACTTCTTGTAAATGTAGTCATATTTGAACAGGCTTTTAAACAACCACCATGGCCCTTCCACATTGATGCCTTTGTTCCAGCTGAATCCCTAGTCTGCAGTCACCCCTTCCTCTACTTGTCCCAGTTACAGAGTCCTTACAGAGTAAGCTCTAACAGTTTTTCACTCTCTCTTGGATCTGATGTTTCACATATTTTAATTTTGTCTCTTCAATTAAATGTGAGGACATAAAGTATACATGTATCCATGGATCTGGACAGAAAATAACCAAAAGTTGTTTCGTGAGTAATGTTCAGTGCATTAAGGAAGACTTTTTAAAAAGTAATCTTACTTTAGGTCATTCTACAAAACAAATAAAGTACAAATAATCTCTTTTATTAGTTAAACTTTTAATTTTATGTCATGTTTGCTTAAAAGGAAGAGCACCAATCCTTCATGAAAATTGTAAGCACAAAACTTACTATCCACTTAGCCTGCCTTTACATTTTGTTAAACCACGTAAAAGATGTAGAAATATCGTTCATGCGAAAGACTCCTTCCTGCTTTTCTTTGTTTTCTTTCATGATAAAGCAAGTGTCTTGTTTGTTTTATCTCTCAATTGACAACTATAATTTTTATTCTTAAATTTAATCTGAGATCTGTATCTTTTCTTTATTTACCTGGCTCCTGATCTTCACACAAAATTTATCTATATTCTTTAGGAATTCATGGCCTAGCATCTCATTTTTTGTTGTCACAAAAGATTACTGATTATTTGAATATCAACCAGTCAGCCTTCATTTCAGTATCCAGTGTGGAACTTTTCATAATGGCGTTTTAAAAAGGGAAAACTTCTTTGTTGAATAAAATATACAACTGTATCAATGAGTGTTTGTAATACCTTAAATCCAGGTAAGGCAAGGTAATCTTGTTCCATGTTTGTGCTGTTTTAAATCATAGCAGCTTGTAGAAAATAAAAGAGAACTGAAATATAGTGAATGTCTTGTGTTTGTCTTACCAACACCTCCCCACCACTTCTAAAAATGCCTATCTGTGTGGTTTCTTGTAAGATACAATTATATTTTCTTTTTCTCCTTAGTATAAAACTTTGATGTAATTAAAAAGCATTATAATTTCTTCAGATCTCTCTCCCTCCCCTTCTTTCTTTCTCTTCTTCCCCACTCTTCCTTCACTTTTTTCCTTCATTTTCCTTCCTTCTTTCTTTTCCTTCTTTTTTTTTTCTAACTAAAACTTTAAAGATTTCTCTTTAAAAACTTTTTCTCCATCCCTTTTCTGATTTTAAATATGATTTCAATTTTTATTTTAATTCTTGGGATATATGTGGAGGTTTGTTACATGAGTATATCGTGTGATGCTGAGGTTTGCGGTGTGATTGATCCTGTCACCCGGGTAGTGAGCATAATACGCAATAGTTAGTTTTTCAGCCCTGGCTCCCATCCCTCCCTCACCCCTGTAGTAGATCCGTGTTTCTATTGTTGCCAACTTAATGTCCACGAATACTCAATGTTTAATTCCCACTTACAGTGTTTTGTTTTCTCCTCCTGCATTAATTCACTTAGAATAATGGCCTCCAGCAACATCCATTTTGCTGCAAAAGAAATGATTTTGTTATTTTTATGGCTGTGTAGGATTTCATTGTGTATGTGTACCACATTATCTTTATGCAATCCACTGTTGATGGGCACCTAGGTTGATTCTATGTCTTTGATGTTATGAAGAGTGCTGTGATGAATGTATAAGTGCATATGTCTTTTTGTTAGAATGATTTATTTTCCACTGGGTATATGCCCAGTAGTAAGGTTAGTGGGTGAAGTAGTAGTCTGTTTTTAAGTTCTTTGAGAAATCTCTAAACTTCTTCCTACAGTTGCTGAACTAATTTACATTCCCACCAACAATACAAGTATTTACCCCTCTCCACTGCCTCACCAGCATGTTTTTTGACTTTTTAATAATAACCATTCTGACTGGTGTGAGATAGTATCTCATTGTGGTTTTGATTTGCATTTCTCTGATGACAAGTGACTTTGAGCATTTTTTCATGTTGGTTGGCTGCTTGTATGTCTTCTTTGGAGAAGTATCTGTTCATGTATTTTGCTTACTTTTTAATGTCTTTATTTGTTTTTTGCTTGTTCAATTGTTTAAGTTCCTTATAGATTCTGGATATTAGACATTTGTCAGATGGATAGTGCACAAATATTTTCTCCCTTTGTATAGGTTGTCTGTTTACTCCGTTGACAGTTTTTTCTTTCTTTCTTTCTTTCTTTCTTTCTTTTCTTTCTTTCTTTCTTTCTTTCTTCCTCCCTCCCTCCCTCCCTCCCTCCCTCCCTTCCTTCCTTTCTTTCTTCTTTCTTTCTTTTTTTTTTTTTTTTAATTGAGAGAGTCTCACTCTGTTGCCCAGGCTGGAGTGCAGTGGCATGATCTCCGCTCACTGCAACCTCCGCCCCATGGGTTCAAGCGATTCTTGTGCCTCAGCCTCCCAGGTAGTTGGGATTACATTCACGTGCCAACACACCTGACTAATTTTTGTATATTTTGTAGAGACAGGGTTTTGACATGTTGCCCAGGATGGTCTCAAACTCCTAAGCTCAAGCAATCCTGCCACCTTGGCCTCCCAAAGTTCTGGGATTATAGGTATGAGCCACCACGCCCAGTCTTGACAGTTTCTTTAGCTGTGCAGAAGCTCTTTAGTTTAATTAGGTCCCACTTATCAATATTTGTTTTTGTTGTAATTGCATTTGAGGACTTAGCCATAAATTATTTGCCAAGGCCAAGGTCTAGAATGGTGTTTCCTAGGTTTTCTTCTATAGTTCTTATAGTTTGAGGTCCTTACATTCAAATTTTCACTCAAGTTTGTGTTAATATTTGTATATGGTGATAGGTAGGAGTCTAGTTTCATTCTTCTGCATATTGCTAGCCAGCTATCCCAGCACCATTGATTGAATAGGAGGTCCTTTCCCCATGCTTCTTTTTGTTGACTTTGTCGAAGATCACATGGCTATAGGTATATGGCTTTATTTCTGGGTTATCTGTTCTATTCCATTGTTCTATATGTCTGTTTTTCACCAGTACCATACTGTTTTGGTTACTGTAGCCCTGTAGTATAGCTTGAAGTTGGGTAATGTAATATATCTTGTTCTTTTTGCTTAGGATTGCTTTGGCTATTCAGGCTCTTTTTGGGTTTCATATGAATTTAAGAATGTTTTTTTCTAGTTCTATGAAAAATGACATCAATAGTTTGATAAGAATAGTGTTTTATCTGTAGATTGCTTTGGGCAGTATTGCCATTTTAACAAAATTGATTCTTCTGATCCATAACCACGGAATGTTTTTCCGTTTGTGTCATCTGTGATTTATTTCAGCAGTGTTCTGTAGTTTTTCTTGTAGTGATATTTCTTCTCCTTGGTTAGATGTATTCCCAGGTATCTTTCTATTTTCATGGCTATTGTAAATGGGATTGTGTTTTTGATTGGGCTCTCATCTTGAACGTTATTTGTGTGTAGAAATGCTACTGATTTTTGTGCATTGATTTTGTATCCTGAAACTGTATTAAAGTCACTTATCAGTTCCAGGAGCCTTCTAGCAGAGTCTTTAGAGTTTCCTAGGTATAGAGTAATATCATCATAGAAGAGAGAGAGTTTGACTTCTTCTTCACCTATTTGGATGCCTTGTATTTCTTTCTCTTGCCTGATTATTCTGGATAGTACTTTCAGTATAATGTTGAATAGAGGTGCTGAGAATGGACATCCTTGTCTTGTTCCAGCTTTCAGGGGACATACTTCCAACTTTTGCCTATGCAGTATGCTTACATTCCTTCTGTATCTCTTTTCCCAAAGGAAATCACTGTCTGAATTTGGCATGCATCATTTTTATACATATTTTTCTATTTTTACTACATATATCTGTACATAAAATGAGAAAAGTATTATTTCATGTATTTAAAGTTTATACAGTTGATGTCTATTTTCGTTTCCTTTTTCAATGTATTATCTCACCCAACATTATAATTAGTTGTGTTTTTATAGCAAATGCTTCAACAATACACCACATCCCTTTCTCAATACTCAAGCTGAGGCAATAATGGAATTCTCCTTTTCTTCCTTAGGGTGATTAGTCCATAATTGGAGTGACCAATGAGGATCAAGTATTTTAATTTGAGACCAGAAAAATACTCTCAGTCCGTCTACAGTAGTAAAGCGGGAAGGGTCAGTCAGATTTGTCAGAAGCCATATTTCTAACAGGGTAGAAAGGAGATGTGACCAGAGTAAATAAGGAAGCTATCAAAAAGAAGCAGAGAGGAGAGACAGGGAGAGAGCTAGCTGTGTTCCTTGATTCTAATATTCTGTGAGGCTGCCTTCCCCTCCCACAGCTTGATTGTTTGAGAATTTCAGGCTTCTTTTTATTCTATTTGGTTTGTGTTAGGTTTCTGTCACTACAGCCAAGTTTCTTGACTGATTAACAACATTTTTTTTCCTTTTATTAAGGGAAAGAGAGAAATAGCATTTGTTGAAAGCCCACTATGGGTTGATCTTTGTTCAAAGCCCTATATGCATTGTCTTACTTAATCCTTATAGCACTAGGAGATAAAATATTATTATTTATAATTAAGGAATTTATAGCTCAGAAGCTGAGACACAGAGAATATAAATAATGTGCATAAGCCAAACAGCTAAATGACAAAGTCAGACTTCAAATCCAAGTTTTTCCTACTTTGAAATCTATGCTGCCTTGCTCTTCCCCATTATATTATGCTATGCAGTAAATAAGCCAATATCAAATGATAATTCCTGAGCAAAGCAATAGGAAACTCACCATTTGATCAGAAAATTAAGTCTTAGCTCCCTCCCTTACATGACTATGTGACACTGAACAAGCCAAAACCCTTTTTGGTTATCTTTCTTCATCTGTACAATTTTATCTTATGCAAAGAATGTGTTATTTAGCACCAATTTTATTACCATAAACTTCTAATTTCCCAAAGATGGTATGGATTTCCTGAGAGCTTCCCACAATCTCCAGAGCTTACCAGCTCTGCCTCCAGGGCCAAGTAGTTTCAAAACAATAGAAAAGGGTTAATGTTTTTATTTGTCTGTACAAAGAACAAAGACAAGCTAAACAACCTATTTGGGAATTAAGCCTCCAAAATCAAAACTGATAGAGGATACAATTCCTAATCATTAAAAATGCATAGAAAATGAAGTGGTTTGGATCTGCGTCCCTGCTCAAATCTCCTGTCAAATTGTAATCTCTAATGTTGAAGGTGGAGTGAGGTGGGAGGTGATTGGATTATGGTGATGATTTCTTGTGATTTAGCACCATCCCACTTGGTACTGTCCTCATGATAGTGAGTTCTCATGAGACCTGGTTGTTTAAAAGTGCGTAGCACCTTCCCCCCTCACCTTGCTCCTGCACCTGCCATGTGAGATGCCTCACTCCCTCTTTGCCTTTCTCCATGACATGATTGGAGGCATCCTGAGGCCTCCCCAGAAGCAGATGCCACTATGCTTCCTGTACTTTCTGCAGAGCCATGATCCAATTAACCTCTTTCCTTTATAAATTATCCAGTCCGAGATATTTCTTCATATCAATGCTATAATGAACTAATACATAAGATATTAGCCATAATTTAGCAGTAGATTTTCATAACCCATTGCTTTCTATTGTTTTCAAAAGTTCTTTTGATCTTAAAAAATATCAATAATTCTTTATTTTAGCTTATATCAGAAGTAATATGGTGATGTTCCATTATGAAATTATATGATATTATTTTGTTTGTATGTTACAGGTTAAAATACAGTTTCTAAAACATTATAACCTCCTGTCTTAGATTCTGAGGCAAAGTTTACCTACAGTCAGGGTCTTTCCATATTCAATAACATAAGAAATAAGTCTCAAAGTATGTTTAACTGTCAAAAAGAAGACAAAAAAAGTTACCCTAACTGAGAAAAAAAAGTTTTTCAAAGAATTGCTGTTTATCTGAGTATTTTGGAGTTGTAGTAAGGTTTTTCACACATCCCACATTCACCTAGAATTTAAGAGTGAATATTAATTTCTTCCTTTTTTCTACTATAAATACTGTGCTTTGAGATTTTGAATTGGTTGATCTTTTGTAGTTTGCTTTTTAATCCATTTCAATATTTTGTTCCTGTCAAGTTTTCTTCTACTGACATAACTGTGTTGACACATATAAGCCTGCATGAAGAATGCATGAAGGTGTTTAAATTAAGTCAAACAACTAGCTAGTTACTTATTATGAAAACTGATGTATTGGTTGAACTTTAAAATTTAACTTTCCACTCTTCAGATTTGTGACAAAAATAAAGATTATGTTATAGGCCTATCACTTTCATTAAAAAATGCTTTATGTCACTATTGATACTGTCCTCTCCCTTATTCGCAAAAATCAGAAGAATCTCACAGCCTAGGACATACGTCTCTTATATTCTAGGGCCTCACAGGAAAATAAATCTGTGGTATTTTTAATTTACAAGACATTTTCTTCCATATCTATATGAATTCTAGTTTTTACTAGAGAGTTTTATGCTATTCTAAATTCAGACTCCTGCTTAGAAAAGCTCATCAATGCTTTGGATAAAACATTTCTGCTCTATACTCTCCTGTTAGTGCGTTTTTATTTCTTCTTATTTTCCATTTTTGATGTTGTCAAAAGAGCAAATTTGTAAGAGATGATATGAGCGTGATCATGGCTGATTAAAGTTTGAGGGGGCAAAAGAAACTATAACCTGAATTTTCCATCATCTTTTATTCTGTGGTCCTAAAAATGATACTTCTAATAATTCTCTCTAGATACAAGTTTCTTGCAAAATAGATGGTGATCTGTTCACTTGAAATTTGTTTTTGTTGTAAGCCTTCAAAGGAAGACTATATCTCTGGAATGGAGAAATTTCTGGGTCACTGTTGTATGCCTGTAAGCACTCCAGCCCTCACACGTCCCTTGTTCTGTAGCTCTCAAACTGTTCTCAGTCTCCCGGGATGTCTTCTACTTTTCCTCCACTTGCTTTTTAAAATCTTCTCAAAGATTCGGAATGCAGCCCTTTTCTCAGTCTACACACACATTCGTTCTTTTCGGAAATTTCCTTATGTTCTTGACACTCATAGTTCTATTTTGGGGAATCAAGTTTTTCTTAACTCCACACCCATATAACCAAATGATCCCTGAAAATTTCTCCTTTAGGGACCTCAAACTTGACATGTCTGAAAACTGATTTATTCTCTCTCCAGAAGTAGATGTACATTGGGGTAACAGCCTAGTCTGTGATATTTCCTTCTGCCTAAGTGGACAAAATTGACAGACTCAGGTTGGGCTGATCCCATTCTCTTTACCTAAACAAAAATTATTATATCTTATTTTAATATATTTAAATATAAACTGTTTAAGGCAAAATTAGTTAAAAATGTATTGTGAAGCTGACAATATATAGAAGTATTGATAAAACACATGAAAACATTAGCCCAGAAGAGGGATTTTCACAATAGCACAGATAGAACACTTTTGTGAGGTTTTATATTATAAGTCAAGTAGTATAATATCACTTGAAGGTAAAAAAATAATAAGTTAAAGGAGGCATTAACAGAACACAGCACATAATTGTAGCTGGTAAGCAAAAGAAAAAAAAGTGAGAGAGAAAAAATAGACAATCCAAAAGAGGACAGAAAAAAGAACAAAGAACCGCTGTGGAAAAATAACAACTAGCAAGTTTAGTAGATTTAAGCCTAACCGTATCAATAAGTACATTAATTTAATTAAACACTCTGATTTTAAAGCAGTGATTATAATATTGAATATTAAGCAAGATACAACTATATGCTGCCTACTGAAAACTGAATTTAAGACACTAATTTAGGCGTAAGTGTAGGAAAGATATACAATACTAAAACTATTCAAAAGACAATTGGTATCACTATTTTAGTATCAGACTAAGTATATTTCTGACCAATGAATATTACCTAGGACAAAGAAAGCCATTCATAATGATGAAAGAGTAAACCAAGGGGATGTTACAATCTTAAATGTCTATGCACCTAATATCAAACCTTCAAAAAAGATGAAGCAAAACCCAATCGTACTACAAAGAGACTAGACAAATTAACAACTAAAGTAAAATATTTCAATATCCTTCTCTCAATAATTAATACAAGGAGATATACAATTAATAGAGATATAGAATCTTTGAACAATAACACTATCAACAAACTTGATTTAAATTACCTTTCTAGAACACTCCACACAACAGCAGAAGACATTTCTTTTCAAGCATTCATGCAGCATTTACCCAGATAAATCTTATAGTTCTTTGTTGCTACTCTAAGATAATACCTGCAAGTGGGTATTTATAAACACTAGACATTTGTTTCTCACAGTTCTTGAGACTGAAAATCTAAGATCAAGATGCAGGCATTTGGTGTCTAGTAGGAGCTGCATCCTCCAAAAAAGGAGAGACACTGTATCTTCACAGTGTAGAAAATGAGAAGATAAGAGGGGATCAACTCTTTCAAACCCCTTTATGGGGACACCTAATTCCATTCACCAGGTGAGAATGCCTTAGACCTAATCTCTTCTTAAAGGCCCCACATCTTAATGCCATCAAACTGGCCATTGAGTTCAAACACCTAAATTTTGGAAGAGACACATTCAAGCAATAGCTATCAAACATATTCTGAGCTATAAAATAAAGATCAATAAATTTAAATAATTCAAGTCACATAAAGTGTGACTTGATCATACGGAAATCAATTATAAGTCAATAACAGAAGGAACTCTGGAAAACACCCAAATATATGAAAACTAAATAACACACTTCTAAATAACCCATGGGTTAAAGAAGAAATCAAAAGAAGAATTACAAGATATTTTGACTGAATAAAATGGAATTACAACATATCAAAATATGTAGGATGTCACCATCTTAGGGTGGTGGTGGTGGCAGTAGACTTATAGCATAAATGCCTATGAAAAAAGGAAGGTATCAAATCACTGACTTCAGCCATAACTTTAAGGAACTTTAAAGAGAAGAATAAATTAAACTGAAAGTAAGAAAGAAGGAGTTAATAAAGATCAGAGCAGAAAGCAATGAAACAAAAATCAGAAAAACAAGGGAGAAATTAATGAAACTAAAAGCTGGTTCTTAGAGAAGATCAGTGAAATTGATAAATCTCTAGCTAGACTGACAAAAAAACCCAACCAAACGAAGAACAAACACAAATTTCCAATATCAGAAATAAGAGTGATAACATCACTACACATTTGGCAAATAGATACTAAAACGATAATAATAAAATATTAGAACAACTTATGCCAATAAATTCAACTCTTTAGAACGAACAAATTTCTTGAAAAACATAAACTTCTAAAGCTCACTCAAGAAGAAATACATAATCTAAATATATATGTGAAATTGAATTTCTAGTGAAAAATTGTAAGCAATATTTTTCCAGTCATACTCAACACCATAGAAGGAAAATTCACTGTGACCAAGTGAGATTTACATTGCAGAAAGAAAAGTTCTGTTTATTATTCACATATCAACTAACATAATTCAACATATTAACAAACTAAAAGAGAAAAGCTAAATGATCATCTTAATAGATGCAGAGAAAGCAAGCCAACACTGATTACTGATTAAAACTACTCAGCATTTTAGGAATAGAAGAGAAACCGAATAAGGACATCTATGAAAAACTTGTAGCTAATATAACATTTAATAACGAAGAACTGAGTGGTTTCCCTCTAATATCAAGAAGAAGGCAAGGATTTCTGCTTTCACCACTTCTGTTACAGGATCTTTGGGGTGTCGTTTTTCTGGTCAGAAACATCTGTGGCTTCTGGCGCCTTTGTCCGAGCTCTTGTCCTGCATCCAGGAAGAATGTGGTATGCAGACAAGTGGAGGATGAGCAAGATAAAGAGAAGCTTTATTTAGTGCTAGAACAGCTCAGAGGAGGCCCACAGGTCTCCCCTCAAATGTCATCCCCTCAAGTGTTCAGCTTTCAGCAGAGAGGAGGCCCTGGAGTGTGTGGATCTTCAATCCTCAACATGTCTTCCCATCCTCTTGTTGTCTCTGCAGCTCTCAGCAGAGAGCAGGCCTGGGAGAGGGTGGCTCCTCTCTGCAGTCAGGTTGTTCTGACATCTCTGCAGGTCTCTGAAGCTCTCAGCAGAGAGGATAGCTCCTCTCTGCAGCTGGTTCTCTGATTGTCTCCTGCTATCAGCAGAGAGGGTAGCTCCTCTCTACAGCTGGCCATCCTCTCTCCACCCTGTGCCCTGTTCTGGCTGAGCCTGGGGCTTTTACAGACTTCAGAGGGGAGAAAGTGCCTACTGATTGGTCCATGGGCAGCCCAGAAAAAGGCGCCATAAGTCCCCATTCTGGTCCATGGGTCTGGCATCCCAGCTGTCAGCCTTCAGGGCTGCCTGGCCTGAAGGTTTGGCTTCCCTGGGGACCTGCTCCCTTCTGCCCAGGAGCCTGTCTGCCTCCCACAGCCATCCATGGCAGCAGGCTTCTGGCACCAAGGGGCACCTGCAATCCAGTGCCCAGCTGCCCTCAGCCCCTCTTCAGTTTCTCCTCTGGCACTCCTTGGTGCCCAAAGATCAGAGGAGGCCAAGGCGGCAGAGGGCTGGCATGTCAGCACTACCCTGAGCGTGCACACATGGTCTGGGCTGTGACAATGCTAGAGCCCTGCCCCAACCCAACTCAGAGATCAAACAGGGAACCAGGAGCAAGGAGAGGCCAGGCAGTGGGAGCAGGCACCTCTGAGCCTGCAAGGTCAAGGGGGCCATTCCTAGGCCTCCAAAGAGTGCAGGGATGCCTGGTGTGCAGCCCTGGTTTGGGCAGCTGCATCTGTGGGGGATGGGGGACTCCTACCTGCTTGGGATCCACAGCCACGACTCCACTGGCTGCAGCCCTGTACAGGAGGGCAGGGCTCCTGCCTACTCCCAGCTCCCAAGAGCAGAGGGGTGCCCGGGTTGCAGCCGCAGCTTGGGCAGCTGCAGTTGCACCTGGGGCATCTGAAATTGCACCTGGGGAGCTCCCACCTTGACAACGTGGAAGAGGCAGGGCTTCCGCTTTTCCCTGGTTTCTGGTGGCTCCATGAAGCATGGCACCCTGCTATGCCCCCTTGCAGCCTGGGGCACTCCATGTCCTCGCTAGGCCTGGGCCAGCATCCGGGGCAGGTGTGACATTCTCCTGAGCTTTCCCTATGGCTCCTGCCCTCAGGGGCAAATCAGAGCTCCATGGGACTGGCTGGGCCCCATCGGGGGAGCCTCCAGGGTTACAGGCTGTGGAAGTTGGTGGGGGGGGGGTTGTCCACCTCCTCCCAGTACCCTGCTTGCAGCTGCTAGCATTATGGCAGCTGCCACACCAGACTGCCTGCCGCTGCCATCACTTCTGTTCAACATTGCACTGAAAGTTCTGGCCAGTGCATTCAGGCAATCAATCAATCAATCAATCAATAAGATAAAATCATCCAGATGGGAAAAAAAGAAGTAAAAGTATCTTTATTGAGAAAATTTTATGAAATCTACCAAAAGCTACTAGAATTAATGTGTTTAACCATATTGCAGGATACATAATTATAGAGAAATCTATATATACATACATATACATATATACTAATAGTAGACAAATACATTGAAAATAAGAAAATTATAGCATAAAAATTATAAAATACTTAATATTGTTAATATATATTTGGACAATTCTGCTCAGATTGATCTATGGATTCCAATCACAAGCCTAACAGGAATTTTTGTACAAATTGAAAAATACATTCTAAAATTTATATACAAGTTTATAGGACTTAGAACATGCAAAATTACTTTGTAAAAGAACAAAGTTGGAAGACTAACACCATTTCATATCAAGAGTTATTATAATGCTATTGCAATTAAAAGCATGTGGCATTAACAAAAAATAGATAACTAGATTGTGAAACTTCTAGTTGCCAAGATGGTCAATTAGAACAATGAGCCAAATTTAGGCCAGGCATGGTGGCTCATGCCTGTAATCCAAGCACTTTAGGAGGCTGATGTGGGCAGATCACATGAAGCTAGGAGTTCGAGACCAGTCTGGACAACATGGCTAAACCCCATCTCTACTAAAAATACAAAAATTTGCCAGGTATGGTGGCACACTCCTGTAATCCCAGCTACTTGGAAGTCTGAGGTATGAGAATTGCTTGAGCTTGAGAGGCAGAGGCTGCAGTGCAGTGAGCCAGGATCGTACTCCAGCCTGGGTGACACAGACTCCATCTTTGAAAAAAAAAAAAAAAAAGAACAATGAGCCAAAATTAAAGTAGCAAATTAGCAATCAAACTTTTATTCACTTTCCAGGACAAAGTAAAAGAGACATGTGCTAAGTCCTAGTGTTTTATTTTTCCTCACAGAATGGTATTGAAAAGAGTGAGAGGATGTACAACACAAATGAGAGAAATTTTCTCACTGCTGAAGAGTCTAAACAAAAGGCTCCTGTCTTTTTGTGAACCTGGACTACTAAGATTGGATGACGAGGAGAGATTGGAGTGGGAAAGTGATGAGCAGAGTGAGAAGCAGTCTCTCAGCTCGGACACCCATATAAAGTAGGTTTTCATGAAGTAGAGTAGAAAGTGCTTCAGCTTTGTCCTGATAAAGAAGCCTCTAAATGGAGGTGCCAGGAATAATGTTGATATGCACATGAACATGACAGGCCCAGAAGGGCCTATGTCTTTGACTGAAATTCCGTTCAGACTGGAATAAAGTTCTCGTGCACTAAGTCTGGTGAGGGGAGGACAAGTTCGCCCATAAGGCCTGCCAGTCAAAGCCTTGTAGTTGCCTATGATTGGGCCCAAGGGCTCACACACAGAATTTTGGCCTGGAGCTGGACTCCTCATAAATCAATGGAATAGAACAGATTCCAGTAATAGGCCCATATGTATACAGGCAACTGATTTTTGACAAAGATGCAAAAGTAATATAGTCACAAAAGAATACTCTTTTCAAGAAAAGGTGTCAGAAGAACTGGATATCCATATGCAAAAATGAATGTAGAGCCATACCTCACACCACATATAAAAATTAACTCAAAATGGATCACAGAACTAACCATAAAACCTAAACAACTATATCAATCAATATGTATCTATATGCTAACAATAACAAATATTGAAATCTCTTTAGGTAAAATTTAAACCTATAAAGCTAGAAGAAAGCACATGAGGAAATCTTTATTATCTTGGGTAAGGCAAAGATTTCTTAGTTATCACACCAAAAGTACAATCCATAAAACAATAACAACAACAATAAATTAGATTTAAGGACTTCTACTCTCTGAAAGACACAGGTAAGGAAGTAGAAAAACAAGAATCAGACTGTGAGAAGATAGTTTCAAATTGCATATCTGATACCAAACTTGTATCTAGAATATATATAGTAGTTCCCATTTTCCATGGGGGATATGTTTCAGCACCCCCAGTGGATGCCTAAAATAGGAGATAGTACCGAACCTAATATATACTATGGTTTTTCTATCTGATAACCAAGACTGCTACTAAATGACTAAGTGTGTGTAGTTTACACAGTGAATATGCTGGGCAAAGGGATGATTCACATGCCATGTGGGACAAAGCAGAACATGATGCTCAGAATGGTGCACAATTGAAAACCCATAAATTGTTTATTTCTGGAATTTTCCACTTAATATTTCAGACCACAGTTGACTGCAGGTAACTGAAACCGTGGAAAGGGGACTACTGTATTCCTAAAAGTAGAAACTATATAAACGAAGACAAAAATGGGGGAAATACTTGAACAGATAACTCAGAGAAGATGTATGATTGGCAAATAAGCACAGAAAAGGAAACTTACCCTTGTTAGACATAAGAAAAATGTAGATCCAGATGAAAATGCAGCACCACTACATAACTATCACAACAGCTAAAATTAAAATGATTGACCATACTAACGTTGACAAGGATGTGGAACAACTGCAACTTTCATACACTGCTGATGGGACTGTAAAATTGTCAAACTTTTTTGGAAAATAGTTTTCAGTTTCTTAAAGGTTAAATAGTTAAATGTAGACCTATAGCCTAACTCGGACATTCCACTGCTAGGTATTTCACCTAAGCAAAATGTAAGTGTATCTTCACTAAGCATTTGTCATCAAACTTCATCTCAGCTTTATTTGTAATATGAAAGTTTGGAATCACCCCAAATGTTCATTAATAGGTAAATGGGTAAACAATAATTGTGTTACATCTATACTATTTGAAATACTAGTCCAAAAAATGCAGCTATTGATGTATCTATGTGGCAAAATAGATGAATTTCAAAATAATTATGCTGAGTAAAAGACTGACACAAAAGAGTACATAATGTGTAATCTTATTTATGAAAAATTCTAGAAAATGCAAACTGATCTATATTGTCAGAAAATAGATCAGTGTTTGTCTAAGGATGGGGGCTGGCAAATATGGAAGGGGCAGGAGGGTGGAATTCCAAAGGAGCTTGAAGAGACTTTGGGGATTGATGGAAATGGTCATTATGTTGACTGTGGTGATAGTTAATGGATGTACACATATCTCAAAACTCAACAAATTGTATACTTTATTTTATATATTTTATATATATATATATATATTTATTATACTTTAAGTTCCAGGGTACATGTACACAACGTTCAGGTTTGTTACCTATGTATACGTGTGCCATGTTGGTGTGCTGCACCCATTAACTTGTCATTTACATTAGGTATATCTCCTAATGCTATCCCTCCCCCCTCCCCCCACCCCACAACAGTCCCCAGAGTGTGATGTTCCCCTTCCTGTGTCCATGTGTTCTCATTGTTCAATTCCCATCTATGAGTGAGAACATGCGGTGTTTGGTTTTTTGTCCTTGTGATAGTTTACTGAGAATGATGATTTCCAATTTCATCCACGTCCCTACAAAGGACATGAACTCATCCTTTTTTATGGCTGCATGGTATTCCATGGTGTATATGTGCCACATTTTCTTAATCCAGTCTATCATTGTTGGACATTTGGGTTGGTTCCAAGTCTTTGCTATTGTGAATAGTGCCTCAATAAACATACGTGTGCATGTGTCTTTATAGCAGCATGATTTATAATCCTTTGGGTATATACCCAGTAATGGGATGGCTGGGTCAAATGGTATTTCTAGTTCTAGATCCTTGAGGAATAGCCACACTGTCTTCCACAATGGTTGAACTAGTTTGCAGTGCCACCAACAGTGTAAAAGTGTTCCTATTTCTCCACATCCTCTCCAGCACCTGTTGCTTCCTGACTTTTTAATGATTGCCATTCTAACTGGTGTGAGATAGTATCTCATTTTGGTTTTGATTTGCATTTCTCCGATGGCCAGTGATGATGAGCATTTTTTCCTGTGTCTGTTGGCTGCATAAATGTCTTCTTTTGAGAAGTATCTGTTCATATCCTTCACCCACTTGTTGATGGGGTTGTTTTTTTCTTGTAAATTTGTTTGAGATCTTTGTAGGTTCTGGATATTATCCCTTTGTCAGATGAGTAGATTGCAGAAATTTTCTCCTATTCTGTAGGTTGCCTGTTCACTCTGATGGTAGTTTCTTTTGCTGTGCAGAAGCTCTTTAGTTTAATTAGATCTCATTTGTCAATTTTGGCTTTTGTTGCCCTTGCTTTTGGTGTTTTAGACATGAAGTCCTTGCCCATGCCTATGTCCTGAATGGTATTGCCTAGGTTTTCTTCTAGGGTTTTTATGGTTTTAGGTCTAACATTTAAGTCTTTAATCCACAGTGAATTAATTTTTGTATAAGGTGTAAGGAAGGGATCCAGTTTCAGCTTTCTACATATGGCTAGCCAGTTTTCCCAGCACCGTTTGTTAAATAGGGAATCCTTTCCCCATTTCTTGTTTTTGTCAAGTTTGTCAAAGATCACATGGTTGTAGATGTGTGGTATTATTTCTGAGGGCTCTGTTCCATTCCACTGGTCTGTATCTCTGTTTTGGTACCAGTACCATGCTGTTTTGGTTACTGTAGCCTTGTAGTATAGTTTTAAGTCAGGTAGCATGATGCCTCCAGCTTTGTTCTTTTGGCTTAGGATTGACTTGCCAATGTGGGCTCTTTTTTATATCTCGAAATAATAAGAACTATTTATGACAAACCCACAGCCAATATCATACTGAATGGGCAAAAACTGGAAACATTCCCTTTGAAAACTGGCACAAGACAGGGATGCCCTCTCTCACCACTCCTATTCAACATAGTGTTAGAAGTTCTGGCCAGGGCAGTCAGGCAGGAGAAGGAAATAAAGGGTATTCAATTAGGAAAAGAGGAAGTCAAATTGTCCCTGTTTGCAGATGACATGATTGTATATCTAGAAAACCCCATCGTCTCAGCCCAAAGTCTCCTTAAGCTGATAAGCAACTTCAGCAAAGTCTCAGGATAGAAAATCAATGTGCAAAAATCACAAGCATTCTTATACACCAATAACAGACAAACAGAGAGCCAAATCATGAGTGAACTCCCATTCACAATTGCTTCAAAGAGAATAAAATACCTAGGAATCCAACTTACAAGGGATGTGAAGGACCTCTTCAAGGAGAACTACAAACTACTGCTCAACTAAATAAAAGAGGACACAAACAAATGGAAGAACATTCCATGCTCATGGATAGGAAGAATCAATATCGTGAAAATGGCCATACTGCCCAAGGTAATTTGTAGATTCAATGCCATCCGCATCAAGCTACCAATGACTTTCTTCACAGAATTGGAAAAAACTACTTTGAAATTCATATGGAACCAAAAAACAAATTGTACACATTAAACATGTGCAGTTTATTGCATGTAAATTATGCCTCAATAAAGTTATTTAAAGTTATGAGTTTCTGTTCATGGAAATACATATTTCCTTTTTAAAGTCAAATTCTCGGGGAAGGGTCCTAAGCTTCATTTGCTGTTGGATAGCAGGGAAAGCAAGCTCATTACAGGCTATCATGGGTATTTCCTGGGAATGATTATGCAATCCATAAATCTGAGCTCACTTCCTCATGGGGTCTTGCTCCACAGTCCTACTCTCTTTTTCAGGAGGTCACCTCTTGATGTCTCTAAATTAGCAACTTTAGGGCATTATTGCATACACTCTATTACTGAACTCCAAGCTCCATCACAGAATATTCCCTCAGTTCTCTTCAGTAACAATGGAACTTTTCTGAAGGCTTCAGGACTAAAAAAGTTGGAGAAAAAATTGTTTTACATTAATTGTGAAACAAAAATCTTGAAATGAACATGCAGTTTCCATGTGTGGGATGCTAGAACTGACGTCTATGGCCTATAAAAGCCAATTATTAGATATTCAGCAATCTTTCAAGCTAGTGGTCAAGCATAGCTATCATTAAAAATTAAAGTACATACATTTAGAACTAAATGATATTAAAAGCAGAGACAATGGATATTCTAAACTCATCACTTCTTACATCCACTGTGATCTGTGCTCTTGAAGTTTGCATCTCTTACAAACTCACATTCCATGACAGCAGGTTGGCATCTTGAAATCAGCCATTGTGGGAATATTTACACCATAAAAATGAGCAAATAGTAGAAATAAAGGCTTAATTTATTGCTTTGTTGACGAGGAAGTGATGGAGAAAGTGTTTATAATGCAGATTAAAACTGCATTGTGTCTATGGTCATTGCATTGTGACTAGCACGAAAAATTGAGAAACTATTATTTCAGTCTTTGAAAACTATTATTTGATTCAATGCCTAAGTGGCTTGGGTCATTGACAAACCAAAGTTCTGAGGAATGTTTTTGTTGTTTCACTTTTGTCTTACTCACTAAACAATACCAATCAATATTCATACTGGAGTTATATTCACCCACCAATTTCAACCATGGGTTGGCTATACAAGAGTTTAACAAAAACTGATAACAGAATTCTATTGTACGTTCTGTTCTTATTTATAATTTTGTGCTATGTAAACATTATGTCAATAAAATTTATAATAAGCTTATGCACATAAAAATATGCATCCATTTTTCACAAAAGAGCCAGCAGCTAAACATTTAGAAGTACATTATTAGGCTGCTTTCACAGTTTATAAGCCCAGATGCTATGCAGAGATTTTATTCTTGAGCATCTTTGTCTTGGCAACTTCCTGTCACTTGGTTGCACTTACCAGTTTACTTCCCTGTAATAGGACTTGCTCGGCAATGAACTGTAAGCAGTGAAGAATATTTTAGTCGCATTTCCATAGCTAGTCACTACCTAGGGGAAATCTCTTCAAATAAGGCAATACCTGACTTTGAAAATGGTGGTTTTTCCAGCTTTAGTTTTTCAGTCGCAGCAGGAACTCTGTTACCTAAGTTAACATACCAAAGGCAGAAACTATGTGAATAAAATTGATAGATTTGCCACATTAAAAAGCAGTGCCTCTATAGTACGGAAAACATCATTAACGGTGTTTAAAAACTAAAGATTAATAGGAAAACATATTCAATAACTATTTCAAAGGATTGTTGGCTTTAAAGTATAATTTTTACACATCTGTAAGAAAATGATAATACCATGAAGAATAAACAGGCCAAAGTCATGAACAGAAATTTCACAAGGAAATTCAAATGGCAAAAAAAAGATACAATAATAACCTCCCCAGCAATCAAAACAATTAAAATTAAAATAAGATATATTCACTTTTAAATTTAAAGATTTTTAAGTGATTATCTGGGAGAACGTATTGTGGGGAAATACAGGGACTCTCAAATAATTTGATAGGAGTAAACTTGCACACACTTTCTGGAGGACTTTTTGGCAGGACCCTTCTTGTCTCTTGACCTCACAGTTCTACTTTAATAATTCATTTTAAGGTAATATTTAAATACATGTGGAAAGACGTAGCTAAAAAAGATATTTACCACAACTTTGTTTATAATAAATTTTTAAAAATAACTTATATGTCCAATAAGAATGAATCAGTTATTTACCCAGATACAGAATCCTAAGCAACTGTAACAAGTATTTAATGAAATATTATTAACTGTCATGGAATGACTTTAATGATATATAATTGTGGAATGAAAACAGCAGATTTAAAACTATGTATAACTATCTCACACTTGATATAAATATGATTTTATATATACAATGTGTATATGTTACATACGTACATACACACACAATGCATAAGATCTTAAAGGATATATGCCAAAATGTTAATTGAGCTTTTGTTTCAGATGGTTTTATTTTCTTCTTTGAGTCTTTTCTTATTTGTATTTAATTGTTCTACATTGAGCATACATTACTTGTTACTCGTACAATAGAATTTAAAAACCCATCCCTACGCTATCTCAGCACTTTATGAGTTTCATAATCAGGTGATTCAAGGACTTGTTAGTACTTAGATTCTTGGGAATTGCAGCTGTCCTGCCTAGAGATGCAATTGGACGTAGCTCAGCAGGATAAGTACAACCTACAAGGGCACTCCTGGAAGGAGGAGAATTCCCTGTGTTTGCATTTTTTTCTGGCTACACAAATGCTGTGCTGACTTAACAGCCCACAGGTGGCTGTTCTCTTCTGCCTCGGTGTGGAAATGGAAAGAGAGACTGACTAATTTTACTGAATCATTTTACTAGTGATGTGACTGTGGGTTTGGTTACCCACAGGCATTTCTGCTGCGATTGGTTAGCCCGGGGGAAGTTTTATTTTAACATGTTCACAGAGGCTTTTCCTGTCCAAGTGAATGGTTGTAAATGACAGCGAGGGAGACCACACCCTCTCATGTATATCCATATACAAGGATTGGGACAGCCTGACCTTCTGGGATTATATCCTTTTTTTTGGCATCTCTGGGTAAAAAGCCCTAGGCTTCTAACTTCAAAGTTGGAATTTTGACTACCGGGCAATGTTTCATATCTCAAGCATCTCTGTAGCCTACCCTTTACAACTATCCTGAAGAGACCACTATCCATCTGCCACAAAAAAACCTAACACCGAGGTTACTTCTGGAGATAAGAGCCTGGAGTTTGCTGCCTAAGACTATGGGAAGGCTACTTTCACACTTAAATGTGAAGTGACCCTTGATAGGATCTGTGTTCAGTATCCCCATCATTTCTTCAGTTGAATCTATTGACAAAGGCATCATTAAAAGCAATCAACTTACATTTCATTTTGATGACCTTGTAAACAAAAAATAAAATCCTGAGCCCCCACCATCTGAACAGGCCCCCTCTTGGCCAAGGGATTCCAGAAAAATCTAAAAACTGAGTTTCCAGCCATGACCCATGATGGGACAGGAGGTCAAACATACTCTGTTAACCGCCCTCCTTTTTGCAGTTTAGACAAAACTGACCAGCATTAATGTTAAAATAGAGACCATAAGACTGACAGAACAGACTCCTTATGACAATAGACTATCAAATTATAAACAGGACCTAAGGCCATGCCAGGCAAGAGTTAAGTCACACCCCTGCACTAAAGAAAAAACTATGTTCTAACTATGCCACAAGGCTTTTCTTTAGCATCTAAACAAGCACTGGTCTTGAAAGAGACAATATTAAGACAATTTTCAGCTCACCACCATACACTCACTGACCTCACTGTTTTACCTGCCATAATTACAGCTTTGATTGGACAAGTGACTGATTTCAGTAACTTTCTTCTGATAAGAAGACCACTAACCATGGACTGGCTCTGGTTTTTTACAGTGGCTGTGCACTGACTGGAATGCCTTTGTGTCCTGAAAAGACCTTTAGATGGATAGGGACTAATTAGAATACATTTAAATATTATCCCTACTCCCTACTCCAAGGTGAACTCTTGCTTCTTTCTTTCTTTCTTTCTCTTTTTTCTTTCTTTCTTTCTTTTTCTTTCTTTCTTTTCTGTCTTTCTTTCTTTCTTCTTTCTCTCCCTCCCTCCTTCCTTCCTTCCTTCTTTCTCTTTCTTTGTTCTATATATGAATGTGGGTCATATGTAACATGCATGTTTGTTCAATACACATGCGTCCAGACCACCTTCATGAATATTCACCTCCTCTCGTAACCTGTTGAATATGTATGTTTAGCTAATGCACTCAGCATAAAGCTCCTACCCAATCTCATTTGAAGGGCCTGTGCTTCTCAGCCTGCAGGATGACCACTTTGAAGGATGTAACCTTTTTATTAAAAAATAAAGTTTCCAATTCTAAATTTATAATTTTATAATTTTTTTTCAAAGTTAGCAACATATACTGGACTTCAAAAATGTGCCAAGAGCAGTGCTAGATGCTGAGAATAGAAAAATAAGTTAGACAAAGCCCTGAACTCTAGTGACATAGAGTCCACAAGAGAATTTGCATGAAAAAATATGGCTTGTCCATAAAGTCTGGAAACATAAGCATATATGCCTAATAATATATACATGTCAAGAATGTCGCCAATATATAAAACTGATAATGTAATGTCATTTATGTCCCCAGACTTTATAGATAGCCTGTTGAACATAAAATAATAAGTAATATGGTGACTATAGTCAGATCTTAGATTCCAGTGAATAATTAATTATTCCAGGTAAAGATAGTTTTAAAGAGGAACAGACCCTCATCCTGTTTGAGGATAGAGGTCACAAGAACTTCTCAAGAAGTGAAGATGCAGTGTATTGTTTTCTGGGGTTGGCTGGGGTACTAAAAACTAAACAAAGAGATAGTGGCAAAAGTTTTCTTCCATTCAAGACCATTCTTTCAGCAGCCAGATGTTTGACAATCATCATATTGATACTGGTAGAAAAACATATTTGGAGAGTGGGCAGGGCAGTTAACAGGGGTGGTAGCTTGTCATTTTGTCGTATCAGAGATGTGGCTGCTTGATAATCTGTAGTGACTTCCTACAATTTTCCAATGCTGCAAAATTAATCATAAACTTCTCAACCTACACAGTCTCACACAGTACCTTAAATAGTCCCCTGCAGGTCTGGGCTAGGTAGGAGGGTTTCTGTAGCCAATATTCTTGACCCTGAGATTTGGAGGCTTGGTGCAGTCAAAGTTAATGAGGATCAAAGCCTGCGTACAGAGTCCGGGGGTAGAAACTGGGAGAGAAGCCTCACTCACCTGGCATCACCTAGAAGCTTGTTAGAAATGCAGACTCTCTGCCCCACCCCGTGCCTAATGAATCCAAATCTGCATTGTAACAAGATCCCCAGATGATTTCTGTAATACTGGTCTGCAGACCGGACTTTGAGTAGCAAAGATTTAAGCTGCTATTTCTCTAACTTGGATGTATATTGAAATTAACTGGGGAGTTTTAAGAAACACTGATCTCTGATCTCTGCTGCATATTCGCAGATATTCTTGTCTAAAAATCAAAGGGCAGAAGATAGGAGACGTGACCAGGAAAAACTGTTACCAAGAAATATGTTCTCAGTGTCAGAACTCAATGGGCATGTAGATTGGATGGACCAATGATGGGCCAACAGGCAGACTGGTAAGTGAATAGATGGATAAGAAGAGGTTAAAGAACTTTGAAATGAAGATTTTTAATTTTGTAAGTAACTTTGGGTTATGCTTTCTCTTGATAAGCTTGGGCCAGTGTTTCACACAGTTTATCTGTAGAATTACTGTAAAGGAATACACATTTTAAAATGTAGATTCTGGGCCACACCTTCAGATACTGAATCAGCATTTTCAGAGAGGAGACCAAGTAATCTGCACTTTCTATACATGCTTCAGGAGAACATTCTATATACTAAAGTATAATAAGGACTTATTTAGACAGTGTGCTGGCTAACTGTTAGAGGAACAATCTAAATTGAAGTGTTTCTCCATGAGAGGGATTTTGGTATATACTTGGGCAAGACAATTTTTCATTGTACAATATTGACCGATACTTAAATGTTTAGAATCCCTGCCTCCAACTACTAAATTCTACAGCGTGACCTAGTCATTGTGACAACCAAAATGCGCTCTGTTATATTTCTAAATGGTGCCTCCAAGCTACAAAACACTAGCTCAAACTCCCAAGTTCCCTAACAGAATCATGTGAAAGACTGTAAGTGTACAGAGAGTTGCCTACGTATGAAAGCTGACCACATCAGAGATTGAGTTCAGGCAAGTGAAATCATACTTCTTGAAGCTATGAATATGTATAAGTGAGGAGGTGTGAGGTAGAGTGCAAAGAATCCTGAACCTGAAATCAGTCTGCTTGAATTTGAGGCCACTCGCTAGCTGTGCAAATGAGATAACATTAAGTCACCATTTCTTTTCCTGGGCCTATTTCCTTGTTTATAAAATGGAAATAAAAATACCTGGTTCAGTTATCTTAGAGGACTGTTGGGAGATGATGAATACACTATGTTTTAGAAGGTCTTCTGTAGCCCTGATAGTGCAGCCAGCAAGCTTTCCCAGTGGTTGAAATATGGGTAACAAGTTGCTCAAATAAAAATAAACTACAGCTGCAACTTTAAATGTTGTTTTTGACTCTAGCCCCTGCAACCTAAAGCCTCTTAGAATTCCCCTACACATATTGAAGAGCAGATGGTCAGTGGGAAATTCCCATAAGTTCCTCCATATAGCATTTTTTATGCTTGACTTAGAGTTATATTCTGTTCTCTCACTTTCTTTTTTGCTATCTTTTCCTGTGTCTTTTTCTTGCTTTTATGTATTAAAATACATATTGAGAAACAGTAATATGTGCCTTTGTGCCAGATATCATCTATTTCCTCTTCCATACTCACACACCACTGGCTCTTTGCCCCAGGAGCATAACTCCATGGACTGCGTCAACATGCCTTCTACCTTCCAGTTGGGTTCAGTTAGTGGTCAGCCCCAGTGAGAGGTCAGACGTTGGGAGGAAACAGAAGTGAGGCTCTTGATCTCTCTGGTCCCCAACTCCTGTGAAGTTTCAGGCTGGCTGTGCCCCTTCACAGAGGGCAACCTGCTCTTTCTCAGCAGCCCTTTCTGTGGGTGTCTCTTTTTGTAGACTTATTTCTTTCATTTCTTGCTTCACTGGGCCTTGGGATGGGGCACTGTCACTGCTAGACTCAGTTTAAATACCATCTCTTTCTTCCCCTACAATTCACTTACACACTTATATTTATTCTTTTTGAAAATAAACCCACCTATTCTGAGTGGGACATCTGTGTCCTGTTGGGATCTCTACTGATTTAGTGGCATAAATCAAAAAACACTGGACATTAAGGATGTGTTCAAAGGTCTTCATGTTTCCACCAACAATTTGCCATGAGACATTCCCTAGTAAGGCTTTGGTCTTCTCCACTTACAATAGAATGAAGCTTTTGGGCTGTGTGATCTTGAAGGTTACTTTCCCTAGCCACCAACTAAAGGGTCTGCAATAAGATAAAGTAAGAAAAATTACTGCACAGGCATGCGGTTTTGCTATGGTTATCATTAGCAGAATCTGCATTCACATATTCTCTGTACTGTCATTTCATCAACTGGGACTTGTGGAATCTGGGCAGGTGAAAAAGAAGCTTTCTGATGTTTGAAATATTTTGACACTTACCAATGTATGTGATTCCTGGTGGGTGGTGATTTTGATCATTGTTTGCTTATTCGAAAATGGTATGCTCATTAAATTTAGAAATGTATGATTCTTGGCCTACGTTGTCCAAATTTGAATGGTTTCAAAAAGGAAACAGCTTTCTGTTCTTTTAGACAACATTCGTCATCATCCATCAATCAATCAACTAGCTGTCTTGGAATACTTACTGTCGATCAGATTGATGCCAGCTTCTCAGTTACCATTGTTTTGACTCTGGGGAGGCAAAGAAAAGCACCCTGAGAAAAGGAAATGACAAGGAGTGCTTGTCCATGGCAGCCATTCATTTGGAGCCAGCAATGATGTTGTTGGCTTCCTCTAAAGCAGGGCTGCTGTTTTGTCATGTTACAATTCCTAAGTAAATCCCCCTTGAAGAGACCTAAATTAGAAAACTTGTAGTTTACCGTTTCCGGCTATACAGAATCTATTGAGCTGACAGGCTGGCCTGTCAAAATTCATTCAAGACTAAAAAACACTTTCATTTCAGTCAAACCTAGTGTTCTATTGCTCAGTTTTCCTTTTCTGTCTAAGTATTTCTATTGCTTTCTAAATAAAATATTAAATAAGCCATAGGAGTTATAAATATTCATATTATTTGCATAGTACACAACAGTTTGGACAGTTTACTCTCTGGCATCTTATTTTCTCCTCACTATTATCTTGTGAACTTTGGCTGTGGTGACATTTGGTAAACAGTGGCGCCAACACACGAAGTCAAATTTCCCGATACAAGACCCAGGCTATATTCCACTATGCTGTGCAAGTGTTTCTGTCCTCCTAGGAGTGTAACATGCACACAGTACAGGCTTTTACTATTTTTCCTAGCATCGCAGGACAGGAGGAGCACACAAAGCTGCCCAGGTGAGACAGAGTCAGAAATAAAGAAAGTCACCTCAAATAGTGTGAGAATCACTCCTCAGCTCCATATCAAGTAAAGCTCTCCATGCCAAGATGGTGACTTGAAATGTAATTCACACTTTCATTCAATTCAATCATCTTTATACACCCTTCACATGGGGCTCTCCCACATCCTTTCCACAACCGATGCCTGTGTATCCTAACCACACAGTACCAGCTACATTCGGTTTCTTCTTTCTACTGAAACATCACCCACTATCTAGGCCCTTATCAACCCTCTCCTTGACTTTGCATCAAAGGAGGTCCCACATGGCACCCATATCAATCTGCACATTGTTGTTAGATCAGCCTTCCTGTGGCCAGAATAGATGCTCACCAAAGGTTTGCTTGAGTGACCTGTGCTGGAGAAGCTGATTACAGAATATAATAAAAACAGCAAAGAAATATTACGGAAATACCATAAGTTGAGCCAGAAATAAATAGTTTTGCAGAAGATCTCAGAAAGCATTCCAAAGTAATTTCACATGTAACAGATTATGTTAATGCTATGCTCCCACTTCATACTCAATATTTAAGTTAAGATGTTTTGTTTTGGGGGAACAGGGTTATTAATTTGAAGCCTTGTAGCATCAAAACTAACTTTTGGTGAGACAGCCTCGCCGTCGTCAGTTCTTACAAACTGTGCTTAAGGTGCCTGTCATCCCGTTGCACATCACTGCTTTCAGGAATGGGAGGACTATTTATAAAGTCAGTCTTTTGGGATCATCCCCCAAAGGATGTGGTGAAAAGCTCTTCCCCAAAGGATAATGAGAAACAGCAAGGTTCTGGGCTCTTCTCTGTTTCTGGTAGTTACTTTCTAGCCTTTGTTTATTTCACCAGTTCTGTCTCCAGCTTAACTGTTGTTCTTCATTAGCTAACATTCAAGGCCCTCACCTTGAAAATGCAAACATCCCCTATTCCTGAGTAGGAAGATGAGCCTGTGTTATTCAATCTGGTCATTTCCTAAGAGAGCCCCAGGTCTGCTATAATTCAATGGAAAATTGGAACTAGAGTGAGGGGAATTTGAAACTAGGCTTTATTACTACCTGTGTGGCACTAGGCAATATACTCCTGGAAAATAATTCCCCACTCTGAAATAAGGACAATAATGTTTTCTTTGCCTACCTTTCTATAGGCTTTTGTAAGGATAAAATGAGGTAATGTACAGTAAGGTGACATAAATTGAAAAGTGATGTATAAATATTAGTTGTGACTATCGTTATGAATAAAGAAGAAGTAGGTGTTTATTTCAAAATCATGTAGAGTCCCATGTCAGTGAGATGTAGAAAGTGAAACCAACAAATGCCTTAGTCTCTAAGTAATCTTCAAACTGGAGTCTTGATCACCCCTTGAGGTACACAGAGCAGCATAAAGGACACAAAGGAATGGTAAAAAATTTTAAGCAAAATAATTTCTAGATCTTCAATATATACATATCTTATTTTTCCATAAGAAAAATCCAGGAGTTGAGGACTTCACACAGTTCTTACAATCTGACTCTTTCACTGTGACATCACTCTCACTAACAACTAAAGGGAATCTGTCTCTTATCTTCCTTGGTCTCAGGACCTAAGGTATAAAATTTCTCAGGGATCCCAACAAAGTAGTCATTAAGAATATTGATATCAGAAAGTCTACTTTAATCAGTTGCTTTAATTATTTTTAATAATAATCATTATAATAGCCTAATCCAGAAGTAATATTTTAGCAGTTGTGTCTTATGGTCACAGGTCATTAAAAATAAGCTTAAATTTATGTGTGTGCTTTATTACAGACAAGTAGAGATAAGTAATCATATTAAAATTTTTATAGATAAAAGTATACTACAAGAGAATAAAATAATACAAGGGCAATGGGATGAGTGTATGATTGAAAGGTGAAAATAGAATGATATATTTCCAAATGGTATTAAGAACGAGCTTACTCATGTATTTTTTAAAAGATGAGTTTATGGATTAAATCACTGTGGTATTTATATTCTATTAGAATCATTTAAAAGTTTTATTTAAAAACTAATAGTCTTTATTTAAAATGTCAATATTTATAGTACTTTGAAAATTATTAACTTTGCGGCTATTTCAATTTATGATGAAAAATTTAAAATATCAACTTAAAAATGTAAAGAAAGGTACATACATTTTCAAAATTATATTGAGACATGCTAACAAATTCTTTGAAGGTCAATGCTTTAGAGCAGTGGTTTTCAAAAGTTTGGTCCCCAGAGTAGCAACATCAACCTGAAATGTGTTTGAAATACAAATGTTGGGTTCCTGTCCCAGACTCTGAATCAGAAACTCTGGAGGTGGGACCTAGCAACCTGCGTTTCAGCAAGCCCGAAAAGTGATTCTGGAGCATGCTAAATTTTGAGAAATATTTTTAAAGTCTTACAGAACTCATTCTTAGGATATTTGTCATTCTCTCCCTTTGTCTTTCTCAATTCCTGCTTCCCATAGAAAATGACAAAGTTAATAAGCAATGCAGAGTTTAGAATCTGTATGATTTATAAAGTACCTGACTGATAAGGACTGGTCATAGTTGTAGGCTGAGGTGATAAAGGGTCTAGACTCTAGTCTAAAGAGCAAATGATTCATCACTCTTTTGATTCTTGTCGTATGGTTGAAGCTGGTTTGAAAGACCTAGTGTTTACACCTTCGGTTACTTGGATAAGTTGACTGTCTGGAATTATTTTCTACTTGTCCCTGTGAATCATGACAATGCATTATCTGATTCCTCTAGCATCTGATCAGAGCCTAAAAAGACTCCTAGACACACACTAATGTAAATAGCTGTTAGGATAAATGAGAGGTTACAATGAAGGGTGAGAAAGCTGGTTGGGGCCTGCCTGTTAAAGGGTACAGGGACATTTGAGGACAGTTTACTAAGCTTCTGATGAGGGAATAATTTAATAACTTTCTGAACAAGATTACTAGTTATCTGATGGAGTTCTCACTGCTGTATCATAACTCCTCCACAGTCTAATTATTCAGCAAAATGACCAAACCTTAATTGGAAGAAGGAGATATTTACATAATTAAGAGTATTGAAGGGATCAGACAACAGCAAATTCCATCAGAAGGTATACTTACAGTGTCTAGTATTCATCGTAAGAAGTGGATTAACAATAACTTTTGTGCTATCTTCACTACAATGTTCTAAACACTATACTTTTTATAGTAACTCTGGGAGATGAACATTATTATTCTAGTGGTCAGTTCTTATTATTCTTCTACTTAAAAACCTACATATAGCTCCCATTCTTACTCAGAGTGAAAGAATAAATCTTACAGTGGCTTATAAGGCCTGATGCAGTCCCATTTCCTCTTTGCTTTCCTGTTGTTCTTGACTTCTGGTCTTTCTGCACATTCTTTTGCTAATGGGGCTCTGGTCACGCTGGCATTCTTGCTGTTCTGTCAACACCCCAGGCCAACTTCAGCCACAAGGCCGTTACATTTACTGTTCTTTTTGCCTGGAGTACTCTTTCCCAGGATATCCACATGGCTTCTTCCATCACCTGCTTCACTCTTGACTCAAATGTCATGTTTTCTCTTACACCCATAGGGATCATATTATTTAAAAATTTTCCTTCTTCCATATCACAGCTATTTCCATCTTCCTCCCCTACTGTATTTTCCATAGTACTTGCTTGCTACCCTCTAACATAGTATAATTTTTTTTTTTTTTTTTTTTTTTTTGAAATGGAGTCTCACTCTGTCACCCAGGCTGGAGTGCAATGGTGAGATCTCAGTTCACTGCAACCTCTGCTTTTCGGGTTCAAATGATTCTCCTGTCTCAGCCTCCTGAGTAGCTGGGACTACAGGTGCCCGCCACCAGGCCCAGCTAATTTTTGTATTTTTAGTAGAGACGGGGTTTCACCGCATTCACCAGGCTGGTCTCGAACTCCTGACTTCGTGATCTGCCTGCCTCAGCCTCCCAAAGTGCTGGTATTACAGGCGTGAGTCACTGTGCCTGGCCAGTATAAAATTTACTTATACATTTTGTTTACTGGAATAGTTGTTCGTCTATTGGCTTCTTGCTCCTTCTCTGCCTGCCATGTTCCTCTAAATGACAGAAGGCTAGATGCTTATAAGCTACATTTCCCAGATATCCTTACTACTTATCTTCTGGATAGATTCTGTCATTGAGAGGACTGAAAGACAGGAGGAAAAAGAGAAGTCATTTTATTTTGTTTCTATCCCTATCTTGGATCACACCAATAGTTTGGCAATCGCTGAGGGCTCCAGGGTACCAGCCTAGTCTGTGAGATTCCAACAGAAGCAGCAGCAGGGGCTCCTGAAGTCTTGATGGCCTAACACTCTTGGAATTTAGCTTGGGATAACAATGGTAATAGACTTTGGACTCTGGGGCACCTACAGTGCCAGTAGGAGTAGAGGCTTCTAGCTTCCTGTAAAGCAGCAGTGGTAAAGATTTCAATAGGAGCAGAAGCAGCAGCGTGTGCTCCTGCAGTCTCACAGACATGGCTAAGACGGATGGTACCTTTATTCTGGTGACAGAAGTTTCCTTTTTTCCCCCTCTAGTTCTTGGGATGGCAATTCCTACTTCTTGATAATTTCCTGTTTCTCTTTTCACCTTTCAGCTATTTCAACATTTTAAATAACCGAATCCTTACAATAAGTGTTCTCTGTTGGAAATGTCTAAGTGGCTCCTATTTTTCCTAAATGGGTCTTCGTTGGTATGGTACATTAGAGACTGCTGCCTGGGCGTGAATCTGGAAACGCTTGTTGCCACTACTATTGTCACTGTCTGAGGCACCTCCAAAAACAGAGCAAAAAACCTTTTCCTGTCTTCTGCTTTTCAGTCTTCCACAAATGCCCTTCTTTTGTAGAACTTACAGAGATGCCAGCTGACCAGTGAGTTAGAGAAATGTAGGCTTCTAGTCCCCTATGTTACTGAGATGAGGGGTGGGGATGGAGCAGCGACAATAAATAGCACATTTATGACTTCCTTGACGCAAAAGTAAATTCTACAAATGAAGTGATTTTGATAGTTTTGTTCACTGTTGTGTTCTTAGCATGAAAACTGAGCCTAGTCATTAGCACTCACTCAGTCAATACTAGATATCACCATTTGTATATGAGGAAATTAATTTACTGAAAGATTAAGAAGTTCCTGAGTAACAAGCCAAAAACAGCAGAATTAAACTCAGGTCTCATTGATATCAAACTGTATAAATTTTCATTTGTGCAGGAGAACTAACATACCAAAATTCTACTGTTGGTAAGGCCTGGAGGCAGAAGGGTGAGCAGGAAAGAGTCTGTGGATGAGAGTCAAGAAACCTAAGTTCTAGATTGAGCACTGGCTTTCTTGACCACGTGACCTTACTTCACCTTTTTGGGTCTTGATAATTGAATCAACAAACATTTACTTAATGCCTTCTTTGTATCATACTATATAGATATGATAACATTTAGCAAAAGTTATCTTTTCCAATGATTCTTCAAGCTCTGATGTTGCAAAAATGTCTCAAATATTTCCATGACTCTCCATTTCCTCTGCCATGACACTAGTCTAACCTAAGTTCTCACTGTTTGTATTTTGCCTGTTTCTAATAGGCGCCACAAATTAGCCAGAGTAGGAAATCATATTTAGTGAAAATCAGAGTACTCTCATGCATTCCGGTCCTTAATATGATCTTCAGATCTTGCATGATCCGTTCCCAGTCTAACTCACTAAACCCATTTTATGCTACTTTTCTCCTCACCCTGCCACAGTGTACTTGGTTACTAGAAAGCAATTAATTCTTTTTTTGTCTCACGACTTTCCCATATGTTATTATGCCTTCTTCCTAGGGTACTGTTACTCCTGTCCTTTGTCTAGGATACCTCTATTAATCATTTAGACAGTAGCTTTAATGAAAGGTGCTCCCTGCCTGCCAATCTGAATCATGGCCCACCCTCTTATACAACCCTTCTGTTTTCCTTTGTAGCACTTTACAAAGTTTATAACTATTTTAAAATAATTTTTAAATACTTTTATTCATGTCAGAATGAAAGCTCCACAAGAAAAGGAAAAGCATGCTTTACTCAGCACTAAATCTTCAGTATACATCCCACATGCTAGTTCTACAACCCAGATGCTAGATAAGCGTCTGTTGAGTGAATGAATGACTAAGAAACCATTGAAAGATTTTAAAGAGAGACGTGACTGGATCTGACGTATAATTTTTTAGGTCACTCTGAGTTTTAATTTCCCCAGTGTAAAATGAGGATTAGAAGATATATATGGTACCTACCATTCTCACATTTCATAATTTTGTTTTCTTACACCTGTGGCAGAATTCTTAAAATTCATCTGATGTTTGGCTTATTCCTCTCTTGTGACACATGTAAAAGACTGGTGTTAGAGCTCTCTTGCTACATAAGAGAGAAAGAGAGGTGAATTTGTTTAGTGGCTCATGGCAAAGATGATAAAGTCTGTGTCACCAAACAAGAATATGTGTGTAAAGTCAAAGATACATGAGTACGATCTTGCTGATTTCCAAACTGGACTTTTTGTTTTCTCTTTTGAGATTCCTTTGAGTCAGAATAATTAACAAGCTTAGAGAGACATCTCAAACCCTTCAACAATGCCCTTGAATGTGGGCCTACACATGCTTGATTTAGATCACTAAAACTCTACATTTTTATTTAATCTCATCAGCATGGGAATATGCGGAATTTATGATTTGTAGAGGTCTAGAGATAAATTTAACTCCCTGAATTAGCTGCCATTTTCAGAGAATATTTGATTTGGAAGAAAACTGGCAACCATTAAACCAAAAGCTATCATGTAGTTATGCATTTGCTGACTCAGCAAACCTTATAGTTTGCCATGCATCAGACACTGTGCTAGGTGCTGTGAACACAAGCATATTCTACATGTGGGAAAACTGAGGACAACATGGGAAAAATAACCTTTCCAGAGTAACAATAGGTTAATTAGAAGAGTTAAACACAGGAATCATGAGCCTCAATTCTTGGTTCCTTTCCACTATAATAAGAGCAGACAAACTATGGCCCCTTGGGCTAAATATTGTCAGCCTCCTATTTTTGGGATCACACTCTTGTCTATTTACTTATATATTGTCTAGAGCTGCTTTCATTCTATACTGGGAGAGTTGAGTATTTGCAACAGAGACTATATGGCCTGTAAAGCTGAAATTATTTACTATCTGACTCTTTATAGAAAAAGTATTCTGAATCCTATTCTGTAGCCCAGACAATTCATGGAAAGTTTCTAGAAATGATTTTCAGGTGACACATGTGAAAGTAGTGAAAAATACCACCCTGCCTTTTTAGATCGAAATTTCCATAAAGCATTTCCTTTACTTGTCTACAAATGATGCAACAGCTAAGAGAATTGAGTAAGATGTTGAGATTGGTTGAAACAAGCCTAGGGGATTTGGCAGATCCCTCCACTAATATAGGAATAATTCCTGCTTGAGTGGATACTTGCAGTCACAGGGTGCTAACGTGACTTGGTGTCCATTTCTAAACTCAATTTGAGCCAACAGAACAATAAGAGGCAGTTTTTATTTCTAATTTCTGACTGTAGTGAGCATAGTTTACCTGGGCTTTAGCTGTGTGCTCTGATACTCATTACAGCATTTGCACTAGGGCTACACTTCCCACAACTGCTCCCAGCCAAAGACTGAGCATTGCAGGGACATTAAAGTAGGCCCATTTCCAGACAGTGAGGGCTCCTTGAGGAGTGACTTTTGTCCAAGGATTTCTGACACCCTTGTTGAACTTTCCTTACAATTCACACTTTCAATTTTCCCTCCTTCCCTCCTTTCCCTCCTTCCTTCCTTCCTTCTTTTCCTTCCTTTCTTCCTTCTTTTCCTTCCTTCCTTCTTTTCCTTCCTTCATTCCTTCCTTCCTTCTTTTCCCTCCTTCCTTCCTTTCTTTTCCTTCCTTCCTTTCTTTTCCTTCCTTCCTTCCTTCTTTTCCTTCCTTCCTTCCTTCTTTCTTTTCCTTCCTTCCTTCCTTCCTTCTTTCTTTTCCTTCCTTCCTTCTTTCTTTTCCTTCCTTCCTTCTTTCTTTTTCTTCCTTCCTCCTACTTGTCCTTCACCTGTCCCTATCTTCTTCATTTCATGTTGGTTAAAATTATGCACAACATTCCCCCCAAAGTAAAAAAAATTGTTACATCTTACACCCCACAAAGAAGTAAGCGTAGCACTTGGTGAGCTTTTTTGGGTTCTGGAGACAAAACATTACATGCTTAGGTATACTACATAGGAATACTACTCTGTCCTATATCCTGAGTGACATGAATGGCTTTCAGCCTTGAGTGGGGGCTGGAGCAGGAAAGGATTTTGTAGCATATCCAGTCCACAGAACAATTTGTTTTGTCACTTGAGCCAAATAATCTGGTAGACTCTATGATGTCACAGGTGTCACTGGTAGGAAAAACTACAGTATGGAGATTATGGAAAGCTCCAGGTAGAGAATTATAGCACAAGCCCGTGTGATCCTGGAGTGAGACTATCTATGCCTTCTATTATCTTTTGAAAAATATCTATTGGCAGGCTAGTGGTCCCCAGTAGAGTAAGATGTTTGACCATGGAATATCAGATAATTATTAGTCTGGAGCTATCCATCATGAACTGGATTCTGAGACACCAATCAAATAATAAAGGCAGGTATGCTGAGCACTAGTTAATTTTAAGTTGGAAATAATATATCTAGGATTGAGCCTGAGAAGGACCAGTGGGCATAATAAACTAAAGGAATATATAATCCAAATCTCTATGTCACCCACCATAGTTGTACCAGTGACCTTTCCCTGGCTTGCACCTATGACCATACGAGGGATCTTGAAAGAGGAGGAAAAAACTCAAGCTTGGATTACGATCAGTCAGCTTGATTTTTGAGTGCAAACCAAAAATAGAATGTGCTGCATTTAATGATATCCTGGAAAAAGAGTTGAGAAGAAAAATTTTTCCAATGCATGGAATTGAGCAACAAATCTGGTTACACCTTATATGTGGAAGGAGATGTGATTGAAAGAATATATATATATATATATATATATATATATATATATATATATCTGGGTAGTGGCCAATGGTCTAGATGTCTGGTCAAGAAAACTGGGGAAAAAATATGGGATAATGGCATTTAGATGGCTATATAGGGGTAGGCACAATGTGAGAATATGTTTGTATCACAAATTAATGCTCACCAGAAATCATCCACCAATAAAAAAGCACTGAATAACTAAGTACACAAAGTTGACTCATTGAAGTTAGGCAGCCTTTGTCATTGACCACTCCAGAACTGGCACAAAGGGAATATGAATGGAGTGGCCATGGTGGCAGAGATAAACCCTATGCCCAGGCTCAACAGCATGGATTATGACTTACTGGGACTGACTTAGCTATTTCTGCCTCTGAATATCCACAGTGTCAGCAAAAGGGACCAGCACTGATCCCTTGATACGGCACCATTTCTCCTGGAAACCAAATAGCCACTTTTGGCAAGTTGACTACTTCAGACCCCTTCCACACTGTGGAAGGGCCAGCAGTTTGCCATACAGAGGAAGATACTTATTTAAAGCATGCATTTATTTTTCTGCACATTTAGACCCTCAGCTAGCTCCACTGTTCCTGAATTCCTTGTATAATTTCATGCCTTAAGTGTTTCCCCCCTTGGTGCTCCCACTGCTCCTTTTGTATACCCTAATTACATATAGTGTATGTTATGATTATTTACACAAATAATCATTTATAATTAATAATTGTTCCAAATCTTATTCCATTTAATTCTCTAAAGAAATCTCTCAGATAATTTCTTACTGTATCTTTATTTCAGAGCTGAGGAAATGGAAGTTGTAAGAAGCTAAAAATTTTCATCAGCTAAGGAATGCTGCAACAGTAATTTCAGTCCTGGTAGTTTGACTTAGAGCCCATATAGTTAACCATTTTGGCAACTTTCTCTATTGTACTTACTCATTTTTTCACTTTCCTTCCATATGAGGCTGTGACCTCATTGGCACTACCTAGTGCAATGTGTGGCATGTGGTACTCTCAGAAGGTTTATTGAACTTATAAAGGCAGAAAACAAACAGGCACAGACTTGGGCAATGGCCGTTGACTTGTGGACTTCTTAAGAATAGGGAATAGATAAGAAGCCATGACTTGTAAATTTCAGGTTATAATTTCACTGAAGAAAAAATAGCATATTACAAAATATTATAGTTACTCCCTTTCTTGCTTCTTTATAATTTGGTGTTCCACTAATCTCTTGCTGAATAACAAATTACCCCAAAGCCAGGTGAGTTAAAACAAAAACTATTTTGCTATATCTCCTGATTTGGTGGATCAAGACTTCTGGATGGGCTCAGTTGAGCCATATTTCTGTTCTACATGGCATTGACTGAAGTTGCTCAATAGTATTTGACTGGAGATAGCCGGTCTAGAGTATCTTAGACAGTTTCATTCACATGTCTTTTGCTTTGGCAATGATGACTGGAAGATTGGAATTAGTTGAGCCTGACAAGAGTACTTATCTGTGTGGCCTTACAGGCATGTAAATCTCAGGTAGTTGATCTTACATGGTAACTGAGGGTTTCCAGAGAATCACGTTCCAGGAGCCCCACTTGCAAGGCTTCTTGTGTTCTAACCTTGCAAGTCCCAGGATATCACTTCTGCCACATTCTGTTGAACAGACAAATCATGAAGGCCAGTCCAGGTTCAAGGGGGAAAGAATTAGTCGCCATCTTTCAAGAGAGAAGTAGCAAATGTTTTGTAGTTATTGTTAGGCCATATTTGATTTATTATTGGCTGTTTCAGATCTCACTATCAGACAATCATTGACTGCTTATGTGGAGAGACAAAAAAAGCGCTTCTATATATAGCCTTAAAATTCCATGGTCCTTGGGGGACTTCCCTCAGGAAGGAAGAACACGATTTTCCATTTTTTCCTTTCAATAGTTATCAAGTTGCTACTAACTCCACAGCAGTGTCTAGAGGCAACTAGCTAGAGGAAGAACTAGATCTGTGGTGTTGGGCAATCCACTTGAACTCCTTGAGCTTCAGGTTTCTTATCTTTAAATAAAGGACTTTCCAAAGTTCAAAAGTTCTCATGAGGCTTGTCTTTGTCTGTTCACACTGCCATAACAAAACATCAGTTAATATACTTGTTTCTCACAGTTCTGGGGTCTGAGAAGTCCAAGATTAAAGCACTGGCATATTTGGTGCCTTGTGAGGACATGTTTCCTGTTCACAGATGGCACCCATTTGCTGTGTCTTCACATGGTGGGAAGGGGTGAACAAGCCTATTTGGGGCCTATTTTATAAAGGGACTAATTCTATTCCTGAAAGCTCTATCTTTATGACCTAATCACTTCCACAAAGACCCCGTCTCCCAATACCATCATGTTGGGAATTAGAATGTCAACATATAAATTTTTGAGAGACACAAACACCCAGACCATAGCAGCCTCTGAAGTATTAATGCATGGGAAAATTACAAATTATAAATTTCATTTTTTAAAAAAGAAGCCTTTATGAATACAGTCATGCATCTTTTAACAACAAAGATTTGTTCTGAAAAATGTGTTTTTAGGTGATTTTGTCATTGTGTGAACTTCATAGAGTATACTTACACATACCTACACACTATATCCTGCTACACCACACACCTAGGCTATATGGTATAGCCTATTGCTCCTAGGCTACAAACCTATGCAATGTGTTAATGTACTGAGAAATGTAGGTAATTGAAACACAGTGATAAGCATTTGTGTATCCAAAGAGAAATGGTACAGTAAAAATATGGCATTATGATCTTATGGAACCACCATTGTATATGTCATCCATTGTCAACCAAAATGCCATTACATGACACATGACTGTATAGCTATTAAATCAAGAATATAAGACACAATCAAAAAGGTATATAACACAATTAGACATAAAAATAAAATTTAACATGGGATATAGTGGCTGCCTTACACTAACATAAACCAAATCCATATTGTTTCAAAGGAAAGATTGAATCTGGTTGCAACAGCAGGGAAATCTTTATTACTACAATTTAATGACTCCACTATCTCAACTCTGCAGGAATCTAATGGGTGATATCATACTAAGTTCAGAGAAGTCAAATAGCCTCTTCAGTCCAGACATAACTCGAGATTTCTGGAAGAACGCTGCACTAAGCAAATGTGGCTTGGCTTCTGAAAATGGGCCTGGAAAACTCAATACTGTTATTAGATTTTTCTCAGTGTTTTTAATGCTAATAGCAAAATCTGCAAGTTAATCTGATGAAGAAAGCTAAGGTATGCACGATTTCATCAGAGAGGGTTGCACCCATGGCCTCTGGGAATTTTTGTCCTGTATTCAGAGCCCTGAGTGCCTATCTGGAAATCAGTAAAGCCAACATCTCAGTCATCAACCCAGCTCCACAAGGCAAAGGAGCATGTTTCCTGCATTAACTACACCTTGCTGCAGCAAATTGACTCAGATGTGGTATTTTAATTGGCGTTAAACAGAATTATTATTTAATTAAAGCAGAGACTAGTTAATTTTCTGACTCATTGTTTGTGCAAAAGATGCTAAATTCCAGTCAAAACCAACTTAATTGAATAACATCAAATACCCAATTTGGTGCCTTCAGGAGGTCTATTTTGTTTCTTTTATTTTCTTATCTAAAGGAATACTTCTATTAGAAATAATTTAGACAGAATATTTAAATTCATTAAATGTCACAGTAGAAAGAGATATTAGATAAATCTTCCAGATTGTTCATTTTATAGATGGGAAAACTGAAACTCAGAGACTGAAAAACAATTATCCAAGATCACACACCTAGCATCGGGTCAGTCCTAGGATCACTGGCTCCTGACTCTCATTTTAGTGCTCATTCCACTATACCTAGAAACATGGGTTATCTGAGAGAGGACATATAGCATGCCAGCATCAGAAGCAACCTCACAGATTATCCCTTGAAACTTCCCCCGCCTTAACTGTTGGGGAAACTGAAGACCAGTGAAGACAAAGAACTTGCCAGGGCCAGAACAGCTGGGCCAGAATGAAAGACCCAGCTTGCATTCTATAATCTGCCTACCTTAGTCTCTAAAGTAAGTATTAGAGAGTAGATGAGTCTGTTGTGTTGAGAAGTTAGGCTGTGTCCCGCACACCATTTCTGTGATTTCACACGTTCTAAAATAAAGACTTTGGAAAGAAATCTCTCTTTGCTGTGGAGAAAAGACAGTGGAATGATGTATAAGGCTGACCCTTAATCTTCTTCAGGCCCAGCTCTCTGCCCTGCACAGGCTCCACTCTTTCAGAAACCAGTTTTTCAGTGAAGACTTCGTGGGAGCAATAATCATCCCTCCCTCACTGAGTGTCCACCGGTCCAGTCTGTTATCTCGCTGTACAATTCCAAACCTCCTTATGAATTTGCTATATGTATTTCTCTGTAGTTAGTTTTGAAATTTTCCAAGGAGAGGATCTCAGCTGCCTTTTAATTTTATTATACCCTCTCAAGTACCAGATATGTGGATGGCATTAAATACGTGCTCAGTATAAACTCACTACAAGGACTTTCAAAGGACCTGGAATGCAACAGATTAGCAAGGACTAGAAATCTAGAATGCAATGGCTACTTATTCTACGTGGAATAGATGATGAAGCTCTGTGGTCAGAGGGCGCAAGTTTTGAAGCCCAACTCCCACTTACCCACTTTTGGGTATTCTGAGGCTGAATTCCGTCATCTGAAAATTGTCATTACAATACCTACTTCATTATGCTATCATAACAATCAAATAAAGCAAATGTGTAAACCACTTGCATAAGGCCTGACAAATAGTAGAAATCCAGGAAATAAATCCGCATTTCCATATTGTCTGAAGTGTAGAGGTAAAAATACTTCACAACCTCCCCTTTTGTTAGAGGGCAATGGCCCCAACACTCCTGATAATCTTGTAGTTGTTGCAACTTAGCTGAGAATATTGGACAGGCAGAAAAAAATCATGCTTGATGCTTGTTCTGCCATGCTCTTTGCCTGAAATTTTCTTATTACTGTGCAGTTATCAGAGATTTTCTAGGAGGGGGTGACTGGCAAAATCTACACATTTGTCTCAATACTAATTTAGAAGGGCATTTTTTTTTCCTGATAAAACAAAAACAAGGAAAAAGCTAATAGTGACCAGCTGTCTAAAGCTCCTAGGCATATTTCTATCTATCACACAGAGGAAGGAAGGTCAGTGAGCTCCTGGTAAGGCCAGCATGAAGCCAGCAGTCTTGAACCCTGGATCCTCGTGCTTAAAGCCTGATAGCTCTACCGACTGAGCTACTTGGGCTCATTCATGTCCTTTGTAGGGACATGGATAAAGCTGGAAACCATCATTCTGAGGAAACTATCGCAAGGACAGAAAACCAAACACCGCATGTTCTCACTCATAGGTGGGAATTGAACAATGAGAACACTTGGACACAGGATGGGGAACATCACACACCGAGGCCTGTTGTGGGGTAGGGGGAGGGGGGAAGGATAGGATTAGGAGATATACCTAATGTAAATGATGAGTTAATGGGTGCAGCACACCAACATGGCACATGTATACATATGTAACAAACCTGCACATTGTGCACATGTACCCTAGAACTTAAAGTATAATAATAAAAAAAAAAAAAAAAGCCAGCAGTTGGTTCTTATGTCATGAATTCAGCCTGAGTGAAGAAACCAGCCCTACCTGAAATGGTTGTCTTCATACAATGCACCCTTAGTGGTGAGTTATCTGTTGTACATAATCCCCAGCCATGCCCTAGGGAATGGAGAGCTGGTGCCAAATTCTCCCTTTAGAAGCACGTGTGTGACTCTGAACTGCATATTAGGGTGAGTTGTGGATAGTTGGGTGTGTAGAGAAGGAAGGTAGGTGAAATCTGTCAGCAACCATTGCGTCAGAAGTTTTATGGGTTTTCCTATACTCAGACTTCCCATATTTGGGATTGCTGAATTGCTTCAGCTTATTTCAATGATCAGGCTAGATCTGTGGGTCTCAGCCAAAAGCATAGGGGACATCATCACTGCAGTGCCAGGAGAAACAGCCTTTAATGAACTTCAGGGACAACCCCACGAGGAAGCATGACTCTTCCTCAAAAGGCCTTAGGGTGGTTGCAAAATCCAAAAATAAGGGGGCGGACAATGAGCTGTGGATCATTCTAAAGACAAGCAAGGGCAAAGTTGAAAAAAATGTTAAAACTCCCTTGCAAGAGAGTTTAACACCCCAGACACAGGCTGCAACAATGAGCAAGGAAGATGGTTATTTCTGTGGGATAAGGCTATAATGTTAGTGCTCCAGAGAAGCTCTAGAAGGAAGAGTTCCCACAGATGAGGGAAGAGCAGGTGAAACTGTTCCTGTAAGGACAAGGCAGACCTAGCTGCTCTTTGCCCTCTCTGATCTAGAGTGAAATCTCACCTCCTCTTCCCCAGACTCACACTAAAAGGAAGCATTAAGACTTTCCCAAGGGCAGAAACCGAGAAGGATCCACTTAAACAACAACATAGAATACAAAAATCTTGATTTTCAAAATAAAGACAGAGCGAGCAATTTTGAGTCTTAGTTTCTCTCCAGCTAATGAAGTGACTTTGGGCAAGTCACTGAATCCTTAGTCTCCATTTTCTCAGCTGTAAGAGAGAGTAATATCTTCCATGAGATGTTGTTGTGAGGATCAAATTAGATCAGATATGTAAACACACACCCTTTAAAATGTTCCTAATGAAAAAAAATAGGCTCTTTCCTTCTTACTTAGCCAATTTTTTTTCCTATTTTAGTGTTTATAAATACTGAATGAGGACTGGGTCAAGGGAAGAAAGGCAGTAGCAACAACCAAGTCACAAAAATCGAGAGCTTCCCCTAAGAAGTGTGAATTGCCTTTCCTTTGGGGCAAAGGAAAGAATGGATAAAATTAGTTAACTCATGAAACTCCCTCTGTACCAGGCATTTAGCATACATTATCTCATCTGCTCTTCCCTCAAACCCCTTTTAATTGGCATACATACCCATTATTATTTTACAAATGAGGAAACTGAGACTCAAAGAAGCTAAGTCACTTTCTCAAGATCACACAGTTAGCAAGTGGAGAAGTTATGATTCCTAACCAACTCCAAGCATGTTTCAATATGCTGTCACAAGCAAGTTAGAGTTCCTTTGAGATGACAAGGCAAACTTTTATAATGTGATGTTCCAAGATATTGCCAAGGAGTGGAAAGTGGGGTCCAATTTGGGATCGCATGGTAGTTTTATTTTTAATGTTTTTGAGGAATCTCCATACTGCTTTCCATAGTGGCTGTACTAATTTACATTCCCACCAACAGTGTATTCCTTAATTAATTTATTTTAATTATTTATGCTTCTGGGTAATATTTTAAGTTTGAAAATCAATGATCTAAGTACATATCCCTGCCTTTTGTAGAAGAAAAGCCAAGCCCAGGGAGGAAAAAAAATTGCTTAAAGTTACAAAACTGTTTAGCATAGAGCACAAACTAAAAGTTGTGTCTCTAGTCTAGGGTCATTCTCCTAGTTAGATGAGACTTGTCTTAAGACTACAGCAAATCCAAATCTCAAGGTATTATCTTGTTCTGAAGTAAAGTTTTATATTTTAAGGACCTACTGAGCTGGAATGTTAATCAGATGCCTAAATTTCCCCTAAAGCAGGATCCTTAGCAATGGACCCAGCCTCAATTTCTCTGCTATTTGAGCTGACCTATTGTATTGTTAGATAGTTTTGTTTAGAAAGCGCTTCCTTATATTGAACCTTATTTTGCCTTCCTGAAACTTTCTCCCCCTTTATTAGCTCTAATTCCTCCTTTCCAGAAGAATCATTCAAGTTTTTCCATGAGCTCTTTCTGATCCAAGATGAATATTTACAAAAGCCTTCATTCCTCTTTGTAAAGGTGTAGTTTTGTTACTTCTCCAACCTAGTCAAATTCCTCCAAAAATGTTCCAGGATGTTTGCTTTTCTTGAAAGCCATGGCAGCTAGAACTGTACCATTGGTATGGTTTCTTGGTTTGGAACACGATACTCCTCTGTTTGGAAACACCCTGTCATGAACGTAGCCTACATTTGTACTATTCATTTCAAATAGCCACACTACTTGACAACAACAACAACAACAACAAAAGTCCTATGTCTTTAACTTGTGCCTCTGCTAATCACATCACCCTTGCTTTGTGCTTTTTCACTTCTATGTATGGTCCTAATGCACAGCAGTTTAGTTTTCCCTTTTCAGTTTTGCAATATTTCATGTGGTTCGCTTTCCAATCTAGAAAATGATCCTTTGCACCCTCAGTGTGTCATCCTCTATGTCAACCTCTGTGTATCTCTGAGATTATTTTTAGTAACTTTACCAATTTATCTCTCTCTTCTCTTTCTAGTCATTAGTAAGCAGCAAAACTTTCATTTTAGATAATTAACAACATAGGGAGAGGAGATAGGCATAAAATAGTGGATGTGAAATTGAGCTTTCCTCCTGCCAAAATAGAGCTCTCACCAACTGCTTTTTTGTTCTTGCTGCTTTGATGAATCAACAGATTCATTAACTTATTTAAGATATGAGGAATTGAGCCTTTCACTTTTTTCCTGCTACCTAATTTTCACTTCATCTGCATTAATAATAATAACTGTGTTGTGACCACCTGGAAATCATTGTACATCCAAATAATTGTCATCTCCTCTCTAGCCAATTTTGTAATTCAAGTTCCTTCTCTGGGAGAATTCAAGGAACTTCATTTCAGAGACTGTGCTGTCTTTAAATATTTTAAGGAATATCAAGGGTAAGAGGAATTAACATGAGGCCCCAAGAGGGAGAATTAAACATTTCGTTGGGTAGAAATTGTAGTGAGTCATATTTTACTTTAATGTAGAGAGAAGAACTCTATTAGAATCAATGCCATTTGGAAATAGAACTGGCCATCTTGTGAGGAAATGAGTTCCCTATCAAAGACAATGTTCAGGCAAAAGTTAGATATTACTTCAAGGGGCTGTGGAAGACTGCATCAGACAGAACATTTGATAACCTTTCTTATAAGATCCTTATCAGTCTGAGATTTCAGTACTCTGCAAAGACAGAATAACTGGAGAGGGTAAGAGAGAATACTTTTAAATATTTTAACATCAGGGGAAACATACCTTTCTACCTTTTTAAGTTTCTTATGTTCGTGGTAGTAAAATTCTAAGCTCAGAGTCTGTGCCTGATAAATTCTCTCTGAAGAGTTACAGGCAAAATGCCCAGTTTTGCCTTATGATCCAGGTAAATCCAGTAATAGGAAATTATGTACATTGAATTCCCCTTCCACCTTCCAAAAGCCTAGGGCTGGTAAAGGGGCAGTAGAAACTAAGTGGGAGGAAGCTGAGTTTTACAACTTAAGATATGTTAGGTTGGTTGGTTGGATTTTTAGTAGTTTGAAGCTACTAATTTTTTTTCACACTCAGTATGTGTCCAGCATTAACAAGAGAGCTATTCTTATCACAGAAACTCAAGAAAAAAGGCTGATGAAGGCTGCATTTTGATACATGATTCCATGATTGCAGAAGAAAAAAGAACACTGTGAATCACGTCCTGACTCTTGAAACTTCTATCCAGATTCTGGGAAGATAGTAGTGGTGTCATGCCACTTGGTTTTGTAATTCTCTGCCTTTTTCCCTAAGGGATTATTACTAAGTACCCTGGTGATAATTCCTTTTATATTTCAAGAGAAATATTTTCAAAAAAATTTCTTTTGTGACTCAGAACGATAAAACAACATCAGCCGGCACTATACATTTTCAGTTCTCCCGAATCTTGGAATTCAGAGAGAAACAGTTAATTCTCTCCATAGGTTTTCAGTTATGAATTCTGTATCCAAGAAAGCTAGATCTGGAAATATCCTTAGAGATCATCGATCCTCTAATTTTGTAAATGTGGAAACAAGGTCAGCAAAAAGGACTGGCTGTTCAATAGCATGTGGTGATTCAGCAATGCAGCCTTCAATGACATAGATCATACAATGCTCTTTTTCAGTGTTCTTTCTAAACCATGTGTTATCCCTTCCCAGAACTATTGGCAGGTGTGGTTTTATAATGTGCACTGCCTGGTATATAAATATGTATTACCTCAGAATTAGCTGAAATAAATCAGGCAAGTCACCAGTATGAAGAGCTATCCACAAGACCTCTTTTTTATTTTGATAGGGTGGGGATTAGAAGCTAAAGAACAGAAGGACATCAGATACTTGAGTGGAAGGAGATATAGCCATTAATGTTGAAAAGAGATCAGAAAAAAGAAAGCCAAGAGGAGAGAACAAGTTGAACAGGAATATAGTATCAGTTCTATTGACTGTGTGCGCCAGTGGCAGCTATGCACAATGGTATCTGCCAAGTGCACACATGCGGCTTCACTGGAATACTGACACAGAGTGACACATGGTAGCATGCTTTGCACGTTTATGAGTTATTGTCAATGCTGCCAACTTGATTATAAGGGACATTTATTCTAAAGGTTTTGTTAATTGAGGTATCACTGTAATGTTACACATGGCTTATATAAGATGTTGATAAAATTAGAAAGTAGAGTACTGAGATGTCTGGTTCCTCACCCACCTAGCCCTCCAAATCCCGCAGGTGGGCTCATTGAACTCTGTCTGGAGGTGAACACTATCGTAAAGTCTGCATCCAAAATCCATTCACTTTTTCATTTATTCATACATTCATTTTCATTCAACAAACACAAGGATACCTGTGTTAGCAAGCCAGTTGCATCCACTAACACATAGGAGTCTTACAACAGCATGCAATAAGTTTGACCAGACCTCTTATATATGATTTTTTTATTAGCAATATTGAGGCCAGTCTGTCAACAAACATGTTTCTAGATTTATCAGGTTAGTGTTTTTATATATATTTGTGTGTATATATGTGCATACACATATATGTATCTAAAACACATTTCCATGATGCCTAAATGCCTTCTTATATTGTTGTTAAAATTAAATGCATAATGAAATAAATATGCATTTCAAATGATTATATTTTATTGATTTTGCAAAGCTGTAAGAATGAAAATACAACTCAAGGAAAACACAGCAGAGAGGAAAGTAACATCAGCAATGTGGTGGTATAAGAGTCTCCAGCATATATCCTTTCACAGAAAAATGAATTTGAAAAACCATCCAGGCATAAAAATAACTTCACAACAGATAAGGAATCCAGATGAGAGATTGCGGTGCCTAGGTGGAGCACAGAAATGATAAAAGATACATTGAAGAGGTTATAAAGGACAGTTTCACACTACCCATGTCAGCCTCCTGCAAGCTCTTGGAGTGCACTGTGGAGAAAGATACCTTCAAGGTAGAGGAAGGAGAGTAAAGTGAACATTTGGTTTTGCCATGGACATACTCCATTAACTGTAGTGCCAGATTGGCTCCTGCAAACCGCGGCTCCAGGCCCGCCCTAGTGCCAGGCCATCCTCACTGGAACAAAGCACCAGCCAAGCCCTTGTGAACCCAGAAACCAGGTTTGCCTGCAATTGACCCAGGATTCAGGTCAGCCCACCTGAGAACTGAAACAGCATACCTACCCACAGACCCAATGAGCTGCTCACACAAAATTAAGCCAGCTGACTGGTAAAGGGCTTTCCTTACCAAAATCAGTCTGTAAAGATTAGAAGAGGTGCTTACTTCTTAAAATACACAGACACCAATGAAAGATATCCAAAAAAATCTAGAGAAAGGAATCAAAGCAAACCACTACAAAAAAAAAAAAAAAAAAAAAAAAGATCATCAACACACAGCAAAAAAAGAAAAAAGAGAACTACTGAGTATATAGAAAATGATTAACCAAATGACAGTAGTAATTCCTTCCTGTCAATAATACTTTAAACATAAATGGATTTAATTCTCCAATCAAAGACATAGAATGGCAAAAGTGACTAAAAAAAGAGAGAGAGAGAGAGAGAGAGAGAGAGATCAAAATGTATGCTTCCTACAAGAGACTCTCTTTAGCTTTAAAGACACACATAGGTTGAAAGTGAAGAGATGGGAAAAGATATACCACATAAATGGTAACTACAAGAGAGCAGGGGTGACTATACTTACACAGACTTTAAGTCAAAAACTGTCACAAGAGGCAAAGAAGGTCATTATATAATGATAAAAGAATCAATTCATCATGAGGATATAACAATTGTAAATATGCATGAACCCAATATTGGGGTACCTAAATATACTGAGCAAATATTACAGAAATGAAGAGAAAAGTAAACAGCAACAGAGTAATAGCAGAGGACTTAAATAACCCCACTTTAAACAATGGATATGTCATCCAGACCGAAAACCAAAAATGATACAGCAGAATTAAACAACACTGTGACCAAATGAACCTGATAGACATATGCATAACACTTCAGCTAACAGCAGCAGAACATACATTTTTTCAAGCACATATGAAGCATTCTTCAGAATTTTTTATATATTAGCCCACAAAATAAGTCTTGACAAATTTGAGAAGATTAAAATCATCTCAAATACCTTTTCCCTACCACAATGGTATGAAACCCAAAGAAATACTAGGAAGAAAATAGAAAAAAGTCACAAATATGTAGAAATTGGACATCTTATTCTTGAACAACCAATGGGAAAAAGGGAAATCAAAATATATCTTGAGACAAATGAAAGAAAAAAATATACCAAAATTCACTGGCTACAGCAAAAATATTTCTAAGTAAGAAGTTTATAGCAATAAATGCCTACTTGAAGAAAGAAGAAAAATCTCAAATCAACAACCCAATTTTACACTTCAAGGATCTAGGAAAAGGAGAACAAAGAAAGCCCAAACATAGCAGAAGGAAGGAAATAACATGAATAAGAGCAGAAATAACTAAGCAGAGACTAGGAAAACCCTATAGAAGAGATCAATGAAAGTAAGAGTTAGTTTTGCAAAGATAAACAAAATTGACAAACATTTACCCAGACTAAGAAAAAATGAGAGGACTCAAATAAAATTATAAATGAAAAAGAGGATATTACAATCGATATGACAGAAATACAAAGGATCACTAAAGACTTTTATGAACCATCATATGCCAACAAATTGGACAACCTAGAAAAAAATGGATAAATTTCTAAAAATATACAACTTAACAATACTAAATTATGAAGAAATAGGAAATCTGAATAGGCCAACAATGAGTAAAGAGATTTTACTGATTAAAATCAGTAAACTAAAACCTCCTAGCAAAGAAAATCCTATGACCTAATGACTTCACTGGTGAATTCTAACAAACATTTATAAAGAATTAACACCATTTCTTGTCAAACTCTTCTAAAAAATTAAAGAGGAGGGAACACTTCCAAAGGTATTTTATGAGGCCAGCATTACCTTGATAGCAAAGTCAGACAAGCATAATAAAAGAAAGGAAAATAATTAGCCAATATTCCTAATTTACATATATACAAAAATCCTTAACAAACTACTAGCAGACAAAATTCAACAGAACATTAAAAGGTCCATGCAGCATAATCAAGATTTTTTCCAGGAATGCAAAGATGGCTCAAAACATGCAAATCAATAAATGTGATATATCACATTAACAGAATGAAGGATAAAATTACGTGATCATCTCCATAGATCCAGAAAAAGCATTTGACAATATACAACATCATTTAATTGTAAACATTTCAACAAATCAGATATAGAAAGAATGTAGCTCACACAATGAAGGCCATATACAACAAGCCATAGCTAACATCATACTCAGTGGTGAAAAGCTGAAAGCTTTTCTTCCCAGATTAGCAAAGAAGAATGCTGACTCTCACCGTTTATATTTAATATAATTCTGGAACTCCTAGCCACAGCAATTAGCCAAGAAAAATAAATTGGCATCCGAATCAGAAAGGAAGAGATACAATGGTGTCTGTTTGCAGATACATTATGTATATTAAAAAAAAAACACTAAAGACACTACCAGAAAAAAAAACCCGTTAGAATTAATAAATTCAGTAAAGTTGTAAGACACACAATCCATCTACATTAATTAGTTGAGTTTCTATATACTAACAATGAACTATCAAAAAGCAAATTAAGAAAACAATTCTACTTAGCCTAAAAAAATACTGAAGAATGAATTTAGTCAATATGGTAGAAGACCTGTAAACTGAAAACAAAAAATGATTTTAAAATGAAAGAAGACACAAATACATGAAAAGACTTACTGTATGCATGGATTCAAAGAACTAATATTGTTTAAATGCCCACACTACTCAAAGCAACATACAGAGTCAGTGCAATCTCTATCAAAATTCCAATGCCATCTTTTACAGAAATAAGAAAAAAAAATTTTAAATCATATGGAACCACAAAACACCAAATAACCAGCAACCTTGAGCAGAATAAACAAAGCTAGAGGTGTCATAATACCTGATTTCAAAATATATCAGAAAGCTACTTTAATAAAAACAGCATGGTACTACCATAAACACTGACATTATAGACCAGTGGAACAAAATAGAAAGCTTAGAAATAAATCCAGGTATTTATGGTTTATTGGCCTTCCATAAAGGTACTAAGAAATACAATAAGTAACAGATAGTCCTTTTAATAAATGCTACAAGGAAAAATAAATATCCACATGCAGAAAAATAAAATTGGACCCTTGTCTACCACAATACACAAAAATGCACTCAAAATGGATTAGAGACTTAAACATAAGGCCTGAAGCTGTAAAACTACTAGAAGAAAACATAGAGAAAAAGCTTCTTGACATTGGTGTGGGAAATTATATTTTGGATATAACTCCAAAAGTTCAGCCAACAAAAGCAAAATAGACAAGTGGGATTGCATCACACTAAAAAGCTATTGCACAGTAAAGGAAACAATCAACACAGTGAAAAGATAATCTACATAATAGGAGGAAACACTTTCAAACCATTTATCTGATAAGGGGTTTTATTCACAATATATAAAGAACTGAAACAAGTCAATAGCAACAAAACAAATAACCTGATGTAAAAATGGGCAAAGGACCTGAATAGAAGACATACAAACGATCAGTAGTTATAAGAAAAAATGCTCAACATCACTAATCCTCAGGGAAATGCAAAGCAAAACCACAATAAGATATTATCTCACAGCTGATAAAACAGTTATTATCAAAAATACAATAGATAATAAGTGTCAGTGAGGATGTCAAGAAAAGGTAACCCTTGTACACTGTTGGTGGAAATGTCAATTTGGATAGCCATTATGGAAAACAGTATAAAGGTTCATACAAAAATAAAAAATATAACTACTGTATGTCCAGCAATCCCACTACTGGATATATATCCAAAAAAAAAAAATTAATAACTTGAAGAGGTATTTGCACTCCTATGTTCATTGTAGCATTATTCACAATAGCCAAGATATGGAATAAAGTGTCCATCAACAAATGAATGGATAAAGATTATGTGGTAGATATACACAATGGACAATTACTCACCCTTTAAAAAGAAAAAAAAATGCTATCATTTGTGGCAACATGGATGATCCTAGAGGAAATTATGCTAAGTGAAATAAGCCAGGCACAGAAAGACAAATACTGCACAATCTCACTTAAATGTGGAATTTTAAAAAGTTGAATTCATAGAAGCAGAGAGTACAATGGTGATTGCCAGGGTCTGGTGGCAGGGAGCAGGGGTGGAGAATGAGAGATGCGGCTCAAAGGGTACAAAATTTCAGTTATGCAGGATGAATAAATCCTGGAGATCTATATAGCATGGTGACTATAGTTAACAATAATACTTCAAGCGTGCTAAAAGAGTAGATCTTAAATGTTCTCAACACACAAACATATACAAAGGTTGTGTTGTTGGATCTCAGTTGATGGATATATTAATTAGCTTGATTGTGGTAATCATTTCACAGTATATATGCATATTAAAACATCATGTTGTATGCCTTAAATACACACAACTTGTATTTGCCAGTTACACCTTAATAAAGAGAAAAACAGAGAAAAGCAGAAGCTTATATTATACTTTATGTTTCATTAAATGTTTGACTATCATCAGCTGGTGTTAATGCAAACTAATATTATGTGTATATTACCGTTATTATGTAATGATATCACTCTAACTTCTAATATATAAGAAATTACTTCAGCATTTTAGATAAAACCTGTAGAGAAAGTCTCACATAAAATATTTTTATTTAAAATCTCATTGTATGAAAAAGGTATCTTTCTGTGTAACTGGCATATACTCTTTCCTTTTTGATAACAAAATTTATCTATTGGATCGTATTTCCTATTGTGCCTAGACTGCCTAGAAACAGATTTAAACTGAAGTTCAGTCACGGAACCACATGGTTTGTATGGTTTGCTTAGTTCTCTTTTGCTTAATATTGAATGTTTAATTTCTTTTTGGTAAACAAATCTCACAAACAGCCCTTTTTATTAGCTGCCTCAATCTACTTTATTAAAATGGAAAATATATTCAGTCATATATAGATTATAAATTATATGTAGATTATTAAATCAACATTTATCTACATATTTAAACTTACCTAATAAACTGAATTTCAGCCGTGAGAGAATAGTTTTTATTGTAGTAACCTTCCTGCTGAAGACAATTGTAAGTATTAAAAGTACGTCTATAAAGCAAGTATTTAAAGGCCTGTAAGAGCAAATAATGTAGGCCTGATTTGAGAAATATGAACTTGGAAATAATAAAAGTACAAATACTCAGCTCCAAATTTACCCTGGCATTTTACCTGGAAGAATTTTCCAGTTTTCATAGTACAGTATCTGAAAGTGTATAGTAAAGTACCCAAGTAGAAAGCATATTACTAGGTAGAGAAGACAGAGGTTGGAGGTTGTGGTTGCCCAAGTGGCTAGGACACAAGGTACAAGATTCCAGGGAAGTCAAAACTTGCCAAATAAACTCCAACATCTTTGTAAATATTTCTTAGAGTCACTGTCCAGTACCAGTTTGGGCATATCCAGGACTAGAAATCCATAAGAAAACAGTAGATTGGAAACTGAAAACACTATTGAGAGGTGACAGCGTACTGGCAGTCCTCACAGCCCTGGCTCGCTCTCAGCTCCTCCTCTGCCTGGGCTCCCACTTTGGCGGCACTTGAGGAGCCCTTCAGCTCACTGCTGCACTGTGGGAGCCTCTTTCTGGGCTGGCCAAGGCCAGAGCCCTCTCCCTCAGCTTGCAGGGAGGTGTGGAGGGAGAAGCGCGAGCGGGAACCGGGGCTGCGCGCGTGGCGCTTGCGGGCCAGCTGGAGTTCAGGTGGGCGTGGGCTTGGCGGGCCCTGCACTCGGAGCAGCAGGCCGGCCCTGCCTGCCCGGGCAATGAGGGGCTTAGCACCCCGGCGAGCGGCTGCGGAGGGTGTACTGGGTCCCCCAGCACTGCCAGCCCACCGGCGCTGCGCTCGATTTCTCGCCAGGCCTTAGCTGCCTTCCCGTGGGGCAGGACTCGGGACCTGCAGCCCGCCATGCCTGAGCCTCCCACCCCGTCCGTGGGCTCCTGTGCGGCCCGAGCCTCCTCCACGAGCGCCACCCCCTGCTCCACGGCGCCCAGTCCCGTCGACCACCCAAGGGCTGAGGAGTGTGGGCACATGGCGCGGGACTGGCAGGCAGCGCCATCTGCAGCCCGGGTGCGGGATCCACTGGGTGAAGCCAGCTGGGCTCCTGAATCTGGTGGGGACGTGGAGAATCTTTATGTCTAGCTCAGGGATTGTAAATGCACCAATTGGCACTCTGTCTCTAGCGCAAGGTTTGTAAACACACCAATCAGCACCCTGTGTCTAGCTCAGGGTTTGTGAATGCACCAATCGACACTCTGTATCTAGCTACTCTGGTGAGGACTTGGAGAACCTTTGTGCCCACACTCTGTATCTAGCTCATCTAGTGGGGATGTGGAGAACCTTTGTGTCTAGCTCAGAGATTGTAAAGGCACCAGTCAGCCCCCTGTCAAAACAGACCACTGGGCTCTACCAATCAGCAGGATGTGGGTGGGGCCAGATAAGTGAATAAAAGCAGGCTGCCCAGCCAGCAGTGGCAACCCGCTCGAGTCCCCTTCTGCACTGTGGAAGCTTTGTTGTTTCGCTCTTTGCAATAAATCTTGCTACTGCTCGCTCTTTGGGTCCGCACTGCTTTTATGAGCTGTAACACTCAACTGCAAAGGTCTGCAGCTTCACTCCTGAAGCCAGCGAGACCAGGAGCCCACTGGGAGGAACGAACAACTCCAGACACACCGCCTTAAGAGCTGTAACACTCAACTCGAAGGTCTGCAGCTTCACTCCTGAGCCAGTGAGACCACGAACCCACCAGAAGGAAGAAACTCTCAACACATCCGAACATCAGAAGGAACAAACTCCAGACGCGCCACCTTAAGAGCTGTAACACACACCGCGAGGGTCCGAGGCTTCATTCTTGAAGTCAATGAGACCAAGAACCCACCAATTCCGGGCACACTGTCAGAGATTTTAAAAACTATGAAGTGCTGGGAACAGAAAGACTGGAGTTGAAGCTTCACAAAGGTGGGGAAACCTTGGTAAGTACTCAGAGTTTTCAGTTGAGACCCAAGAAGATAAAAATCTAAAGGACCATGCATTAAAGAGTAAGGACTATGCCTCCAAAATATGGGCAAAGCTGAAATAAATATGACTTAACGAAGTCCAAAACCAGTACCTGACAGGATTAAAGAGATACGCTCAAACTCTCTCTCCCAGAGGAAATTTTAATCCTTTTAGGAGGAGGATAATATTATTTAGAATCTCAAAGATGTTTTGTCCAAAACTTCTAAAATCAAATTTAAAATGACAAAATATGGTAAAAATAGAATCAAATGATCAAAACCTTAGAGAAATAGGTAGATAATTGAAACAGATTCGTAGGTGGTTTAGATAATGTAGTTATCAGAAACTTAAAAATAGCTAGAATTGGCCTGGTGCAGTGGCTCGTGCCTGTAATTCCAGAACTTTGTGAGGCCAAGCTGGGTGGATTGCTTGAGTTCAGGAGTTCAAGACCAGCCTAGGCAACATGGTGAAACCCCATCTATACTAAAGAAAAACAAGAAGTTAGCTGGGTGGCTCACACTTGTAGTCCCAGCTACTCTGCAGGTTGAGGTAGGAGGATCACCTAAACCCAGGAGGTCAAGGCTGCAGTGAGCCATGATTGTACCACTATACTTCAGCTTAGGCAATAGAGTGAGACCCTGCCTCAAAAAAAAGTTAGAATTAATATTTTGAAAAATAGAAGGAGATGTAAATAATTTCAGCAGGGACTTAAAATTTACAAGAAGTCAGATGGAAGTTATAGAACTGTAAAATACTGAAAAGAACTTACAAATTCAATACACTGTTTGTTGATAAGAAACAAAATAACAGACTAGTGAACTGAATGACAGGTCAGCATAAAATATCTAAACTGAAGCCGTAAAAAGAAAAAGAATGAAAAATAAGAAAAGATTTTAAGAAACATACGAAACACAATAAATAAAACAAATCTAGCATGCATATAATTGGAGTAGAGATGGAGAGGAGGGGAGGAAAGGGGACCGCAGGAGAGGGGAGGGAACAGAATGGGAGAGGAGAGAAGGGGAGGGGAGAGGAAAATAGGGAAGGAAAGGAGAGGCAAGAGAAGAAGTAGGGGAGAGAAAGAGAGTGAAAGATAAAGCAATATAGAAAGAAATTGTGGCCATTTTTGAAAACACGTAATAAAAATGAAACCACAGATTCAATAAGCTCCCTGAACTTCAAGCAGGCTAAAGTCAAAGAAAAATATTTAATCACCAAAAAAACACAAGCAAATATACATACAAGCTTATTTCAACACTATGAAACCATACATAGCACCTTTGAGATCTGGATATCAGCCCGATAACAGAAGTAAACCACTATCTCCAGCTGAATACTGTCCAGTGAGAACCAGAGGGCTGGGACTAAACTAGAATTCCAGAGCCAGCAGAGTGTTGGTGCAGCCTGGCCTGCAGTCCAGGACATACAAGGTCAAAGGAAATCTGAATGACCATAGTCACAGGTAAGGCATTCATCTGAATAGTCTGTGTAGAGACAGAAATCAGAATCACAGAGTTTCTTGGATCTATGGGCAGAATCTAGAGGCCCCAGACAGTCAGCTTTTGGAGAATAGCAAGTGGAAGGCCTATCTTAGAGGGATTTCCCAAGAATTGGAAGCATAACTGCGAAGGCTTTTTGCAGGGTACCCTAACCTTGCCCACAGCAAAGCAGAGGCTGAAGGAGGAAGCAGGTTTGGATAATGTCCAAGTTCACTTCAGAGTCCTTCCTCTTCTCAGACCTTTTTTTCATGTTTTCACTCTTAAAGTTTGTAACTTGCTTCAACATTATATTTACCTCCTCAGATATCAGTCTCCCTTCATCCACCTTTACTTCAAACTTTACGTTTATAATTACCTCATCGTTCTGTTTCTGTTTTCCTACTCTTTGTTCTTGGAATCTGCCTGCAAATTTCTTTAGCTTTTGGCCAATTTCTTGCTACAACCAGCCACTTTGCTCTCTCAACCTCATCCTTGTATTCAACTGGGCCTGGAAAGGTCATCAATAGTCTTGGGTGTCAGCTTCTTTGAAATTTGTGGACCCATCAATTCCCATAATGTATCATGGCTTTGGACTTGTAACCACAGCCTGATTTTTCAGAGGCTCTTTCTGTCTTTGACAGCCATCATCCTCATTTTGAAACTGTAGTGCTGCAATAAAATAATGAATTAATAATATTCTTTCTTACAAGAGTGGGAGAATACCCAAAGTGAATAGTGATGGGAAGCCCAATCAGCAACAGGATAGTAGCAGTGACAGCAATCATGGCAGTCATGATTAATGAGGTCTACCAGTTTCTTCTATGAGCAGTTTTCAGACTTGAAGATTAGGGAGTTTACCAAAGAAAAACCATTAGTAGATTCTGTATTAGTAACCTATATTTTTTTCAAGAGAGTTTCCTGTCTCTAGGGATACAGAGAACACCCTCATATCAGTTTCTTTGACAACTTGCTTTGACATTGCTTGGATAAGACACTAGATTTGAAAATTGTTTGTTCACCAAACTCTGCACTCCATTTGATCTTTCCTCAGCTTTATATTTTAAATGTACTATATTTATTTTCCTCAACGAGTCAAACATTTTATATCATTTGTATGCATACGCTCTGTGGGATCTTTTCAGTTATTATTGTTGCTATTACAAGAATAAATTTTTGTATTTCAAAAATGGATACTATACCATTTCAAAATCATGTAATTGAGAAATAATATGTCGAAGAGGCAAAAACACTTATTTTACTGAGAGTCAAAGATCTTGTCTGAGAATTAAACCAGTAATTTACTTTTTTATTAGACAAGTCCTTTTGAGCATCACCAACCCCCAGAAGAGTTGGACAAAACTTGCTGAATTTAATAAAGGCAAATAACCTACTCATCACTGTTGGGAGAGGGGGCGGATCAATAGAAATGGATCATGGATTCTAATCCTAATTCTGTCTCTAGTTTGCCATGTGAATTTGTATAATGTGTTTAACCTCTCTGGGCTTTAGGGTTTTTTTATCTTATAAAATGAGGATATTGATTGTACTATAGGTTAAACATGAATTGTACACCTGCTATATGTCAGAAACAATTCTAAGTGCTTTACATGTATAATTCTTTAATTATTACAATGGCCTTAAGAGAAGTGCAGTACTGTTTTGTACCTATGTAGCAGATAGAAAAACCAAAGCACTAAGATTTAGGTAATTTCTCTAAGGTGTGACAACTAGTAAGTATCAGAAGTGAAAGTCATATCAGGTAGCCAAGCTTCCAAATTCATTCTCTTTGTTATTAAACTCTGCTGCCCCTTTATACTGTTTCTCCCTGCTTTAGATGTTCTCTGAAGCCCTTATTCTAATTAATGTTCAATCTAGGACTACTAAAACTCCTTACTACGAGGCCAGTACTCTATTAATTGGATAAACTTTTAGGGATTTTACAAAAGTAGATTCAATAAGAGTTGCAAAAAGGCATCTAAAGAACCTGGTGATTATATATTTATACTCAATTTTCCTATTAGCCTTGACTACATACTTTGGAGGTCACCACAAATAAATTTCTTGAGGTCAGCACATATATAAATTCAGATGTCCATTAAAGAGCATACATACCATCTGATACAGCTGTCTTTGCTATATAGAGAAACTAATTGAATCTCTAATCAGTACAACATGTGTTGAATTTTAGTGTTGTGCTTCTATTACCTTGTGATTTGGTATTTGCACAACATGTTTGGTAAAAAGCTTACACTTCATTTTCTTTCTAGAAAGTCATTGCTTATTTTTAATCCCATAGTTGATGTTTTAAAGCCTTCTTCAGTTCAGGTTGGATGTGTTCTTTTGTATGACTTTGTTCTTGGACTTGAGCTGCAATCTTGTGCATAGCTAGAATTTATGTTTTTGGAAAGTCTGAGAATTTCGCGGGGAGAGGGAACTTTAAAGCTTCTAAATTGTTTCCCTTTTAACACCCATGAAAAATGAGCACATGTGCTCATTGACTCTCCTTCAGAAATGTCCAAATCTAGCGTTCAGAAAGGCATTTCCTCATATGCCAGTGTCTGGTTGAGGTAAACTTGGATGCCGAAGACCAGGTGTCATTTTGGAGCCTCCTGCTTTGGGACTACTGTACATCATCCTGAACCTCCCTGGACACCTAAATTTCTAACTCGCAGATTTCTCTGGAAACCAGAGAGACTTTTACAGCCAAAGGATTCATTAGAAAATTCTGAATTTACCGTCTGGAGAAAGAATCCTCATTTTCTTGGTTTATTATTTTGTCCTTAGAATATTGAAAGTGATACTTGTTTGGTTGAATTACTTAGCTTTTCCTCATTCATGCGTAGTACTCATATTCACATTATTCAACTTCAGAGGTGAAGAGGGTATTATGCTCTAAATATGTGACTTTTCTGAGAGCATATAGATCCATTTCCCACATTCAGTAGCATCCTAGTAAATTATTAACAGCTGTCTCCTGGGGAAGCAATGTGAGCTCTTATAGTATGTGTCCATCTCACACTAACAACGTAGCCAACTTCCAGCTTCCAATAAGAAGTCACTGAAAATGGGATTGGAAAGAGATGCCCATGGTGTGCTCTTCTGAGACAGTGTAAGCTGGCTCTAGCACATTTCTGCTATCTCGATGGAAATTTAAACAACACTCTCAAATGATGCCTGATATTAGCGGGTGTGAAAGAATGGGAATAAATATCTCTAAGGGTGTGTGGCTTCTAGCTTACTTCTGCCACTGATCAACTGTGTGGCCTTAAATAATACCTTTAAACTCTCTACATCTCTCCTCTCTTCTCCACTGAAAAATGAGGACAATAACAGCTTTCTCAGAGGCTTCACAGAAAAAGTTAGGAGATACTTGAAGTGATAGTGCTGGAAATAAAATAAAAGGCTAATACAAAAATAACAGGAGGGAAAGCATGTAGAAAATTATATGTGAACAGGAAGTCATGTGTGACCATGGCTTAGAAAGGGCTGGCGACAGTGTGTATAATAATGTGTAGAAGAGAGATATTAATGGATGGAACAATGTCAGAAAGCCCAGACTTTCTGGGGTGATCAGTGCATCACAAACATTTTCTTGGTCTTCTCATATGTGTTGAAGGAAGAGTGCAGAGGCTAAGAAAGGAGGGAGGAGGGCGGAGCAAGCCTGCTATGAAATCCCTTAGATCTTTTTTACAGGTGGGATTTGTGAAATGCATTTTACATCTATAATTAGGGAATGAAGTGGAGCAGATGGCTACAGTGCAGTTATAATTAAAGTATAATGCACAGTTAAATCACCTTGTGCAGCCAGTCATGCATCCGAGCCAGCAAATATTAATTCTCTTTGCACTCTTAAGCCTCTTCTTTGGGCTGGAGGGAATGGTTGTTGCATCATGACACTGATTTCATACACTCCTTTAGTACCAGAAGTTCCGTTCACAAATTCTGGATTGTGCTGTATTAAATTATATAGTTCATAGAGTCTTCTGTTTAATAATGAACACCTATTTTAAAATAGAGGCACAGGCATCACTTTAATGGCATAGAGCTAGTGTTCTGTAGTAGATAACTTCCCAGGTTAAGAATTCATTTATAAACTTTTAAACTTATAAATTCATTTATAAACTTTCAAATTCATTTTGAAACTTTATAAACTTTTCAGCTGCACTACTATGTAAGCTCTGAATGAGAGAACATCTAATGCAAAAGAATGGAGTCTCTTTTACCCAGGACTCAGTTATTAGGATTATAAGAAGGTTGAAAACCAGTTATACAGTGGGACAGGCAAACGTGCTGATTCTCAAAATGCTACATGTCCATTTCTCTTATCCTCTATATAAATACTAATGCAGCAGTGGAACCAGCAATGGGCTCAAAGTGGATAGCTGTGTCCTAGTTCCAACTCCTTATATGTGCCCAGGCCAGTCCCTGCCACTTTCTGGGCCTCTCTCTTCTCATCTATAAGGTGAAGAAATTGGACTACCTCATTCCTGTGGTTTTTTGGGTTCTGTTTTCTTCTTCTCCTTATCCTTCTGAGTTTATCAGAAGACCTGTTTCCTTCATAGTAGTTATACTATCACTAATTCTACTTAGTGTTAGTAAGAGCATGGGAAGTGGGAAGATTTCTTCCTTTGAGAGTGTATTTTGTTTTGTTTATCACAGGAGTTGAGAGAATAGTGGCTCAAACTAAGTTCTGCTTTTCCCTTGCCAGGAACTACCGGACACCCCATGTAAACATCAAGGAGTCACTTTTTGGAGTTTTATTCTATCTCAGTGGTTTTTGCCTTCATTAAAAAAAAAAAAAAAGAAGCACAGTCCTGGAGTTACAGATTATTTTTCCTATTTCAGAATTTCACCTATATAGTTTTACCTTTAAGTATTAAACTACTTTACTGTGAGAAAAGTATATACATCCCTCAAGTCCCAAGCTTTTAGCCCTCACTGGAAAATAAAATGTTTGCCTTTTCATTTTTCCATTATAGAAACAAACAAACAGAAAGAAAAGAAGAGAAAAGGTAAATCGAAAAAATTTTCTTTTCCTAAGATTAGCCCCCAAAAGTTAACACTCCAGCCAAGTTTCTGTTGATAACTTGAATGAGACAATCCGCTAATGAATAAATGGGTAAATAGAACACTTGAAAAATATGTTTTCACAAAAAAAAAGAATTAGTAGAAAAGATGAAATTATTTTACCATCAGGGAAGTAGTGTGCAAAGAACATGGTCATTGGAGTCGGACAATTCTGAGCCTGAATCTTAGATCTGCTACTTCCTTGTGTGTCCATTCCGTACTCCCACCTCGGAACCTTTAAGAAATTGTTTCACTTCTCTTGGTTTTAACTTCCTCTTCAGTGAAATAAAAAATTAAACCTAGATTGCAGGGTATGTGGAAGAATTAGAACAAATAAATGTAATACGTCTGGCAGAGAGGTGCTCATTAAATTCTACCTACTATTTAGCTCTCATTCATTAAATGGGTAGATTTGTAAAATATGACCTTACTCTTCTTCACCACCATCTCCCACCCAAATCTCTACCCATCTAGCTAAATTCAGACACTTCTCAGTAAAAATTAGAGATTGATGTGAGGCCTGGAAATTTTCCACACAAATTCAGATGAGTAAAGGATAAATCTAGGCCTCTGTAGATTTTCTTTCTTGGATATTTACCTGGAGATAATGTCTAGGAAGATATAAACAAGGTCTTGGTTATAAGTATTGTGGAACCTGACCCCTAGACAACCAGATATTTAAAATTTAACCATGAATTTGCAAGGTTTAGGTTCCTGGGAGAGGGGAAAGAAGTTGAGATTGAGTTTAGAAAATGAGCCATTTAATGCAACTGTATCTTATTTTGTTACTTCTTAGGCAAAAATATTAACAAAATTGGAAAACCACCTTCACAGTTTGTAAAGCTGTTTGTAAAACTTTCATATAAATTATTTGATTCTTTAAAAGTCTTGGGAAATAAACAGATTGACGTTCACTTTATATGGTTTATTTACCTAAGGACCAAAGAGAATTTTCCTAAGCCACCCAGGAAAGAAGTGGCAAGGCTTTCCTCAAACTGACATCTCAACATCCTATTTCGCTTTCTCCTGAATTGTGCCAATGACAAGGTTCTGGCGTTGTATTCTTTCCCCAGTGACTTCCACTGAGGGTCTCAGAGCTCTCTTGTGGCTTGGTTTTCTTCTAGTGGTATCTCTTCTCGCTGAGACCACACATAGAGGAGAAAGAAAAAAAGGCCTGTGGCCTTCTTGGGGCATAATTTCCTACAAATAAAATAAAAAACAAAATGCCTGCCTTGTCTACTGAAAATATTAGCCAAGAAGGAAACTCAGGCTTGTAATTTCAGGCCACTGATTATGCCAACTCAATAGACTGTTTTATTTATCTTTAACAAGAAGTTTCACATTATTAGTAAAAATTTTATCAGAAGTATGCTTTTGTCAAGGATCTCTGTATAAGTCTTTGCTATTTGGAGAAGAGGCAAGAATATCTCAGTTATTCCCCAAAATGTGAAAGTCAGATATATACCATGGTGTCTTTTGGCTGATTTCTTTGTGCCTTTCTCTGTGCCTCCAGAGTCATATGTTTGCTTAACTGTGGAATTTACATTGCATTATATTACAATTGGCAGAATTGTTAAAAGGTGAGCTCCTTGATGATACAAGAGTATCTGATTTTCTAAGCCTCAATATAGATTCCGGTACCTGCTATGTGATCACTAAATATTTGTTAAATAAAATGAACCATTAGGGACCCTCAATGTTTCTATTTCTGGTAATATGATGGGCCAGGAAACTAGATTGAATCTCATTGCAAACAACTAAATTCTTAGTAAAATAATGTGTTTAAAATTTTTTTAGTTTAGATCCATTAATGGCTAGAAAAAAAAATAAGAAGTCTTTTAGACAAAGCAGTAAGTGAAGATAAGCACTAAGAGGTATGACGGAATATCAAAGGCAAATTTTACACTGAATGTGTTTATTTACTTGGGTAAATTTGAGCTTTGGTGTTCATAGTTTCAGAGGGCAGAAAGAATAGGAGACAAAATACCGACCCAATGTAAGACAACTACCGGGATATCTTCCTGCCATAACACTGTGGTACCAAAGACCATACACAATATAAAATTTAAAACAAAAATAAACTTGTTCCCTCTCATCCAAGAGACATTAAAGGAAATTAAATGTCACAAACCTAAACATATAGTAGAGGAAAGAAACATTGCCATTCATAATTTACAATCTCAAGCTAACTCTGATGCAATTTCCGGTCTAAATTCACTCTACTTCATTGATCCAAACACCTCAAGATGAAAATTTAATTGCATACTAATTGATAATTTTCATAGGCACCTGGTAGAAGGAAACAAAACATTCCCAAGAGAAATTCACTTCCATTCCAGGCCTCAGGAAAAAAAAATCCACAAATACAACATTAAAATCAACAGTTCATGGCCAGAAATAACAAAACACACAAGGAAACAAGGTACCATGAGTGTGAAGCAGTAAAAACACCACAGCAGAGCTAGGCCTGCATAAATTTCAAATATTGGAATTACAATGCATGGTCCATAAAATAGCTATGTAATTGATAGACAGCCTTCTAAGATGGCCAAATTTTTTTTTTTTTTTTTTTTTTTGAGACAGAGTCTTGCTCTATCACCTAGGCTGGAGGGCAGTGGCGCACTCGATTCACTGCAACCTCTGCCTCTCAGGTTCAAGCAATTATCGTGCCTCAGCCTCCCTTGCACCACCACAGCTGGCTAATTTTTGTAATTTTAGTACAAAATGAGTAGGCACAGGGCTTTGTCATGTTGCCCAGGCTGGTCTCCAACTCCTACTCCTGGCCTCAAGTGATCTGCCCAACTCCGCCTCGCAAAGTCCTAGGATTACAGTTGTGCACAACCGTGACGGGCCAATCCCCCAATGATCTCTTAATATACTTGTGTAATTATATCTCCTTCATTGGGAGGGCTGGGTGTGGTGATTCACTCTAATAAATAGCACCCATATAAATGTGATGGAATGTCACTACCATGATTATGACTATGACTTCTGTCATGCCAGTACTTTCTCTTTCATGCTTCCCTGACTTGCTTGCTTTGATGAAGTGAGCTGTTACGTTGGAGAGGCCCATGTGGTGAGGAAATGACTGTGACCTAGAACCAGGTGCCAGTGAGAAATGGTATTTCTACAAAATACCTGAGAAGGGTTCTTCCAAAGTTTCAATATCATGAAATGTAAGGAAAGTCTGAGGCTCTGTCATTGGGGAATTGACAGAGCAGAGCCAACTGAGAAGGCGTGAAGACTTAATGCAATGTGATATCCTCAATTAGATCCTAGAGCAGGAAAAAGAACATTAGTAGGAAAACTGATGAATCTGTTTAGAGTCTATAGTTTAGTTACTGTTAATTTTTAAAATATTGACAAGCATATCATAGAAGCTGAATGAAGAAAATGCAGGAACTTTTGTGCTATCTTTGAAACTTTTCTGTAAATCAATATTTATTTCAAAATAAAAAGTTTATTTTTAAAAAGTTAACTCAATAGAAAAAGGTTATTTGTGAGAAGGTATTCATTGCAGAGTTATTTATTATTACAAATAATAATTTTTCCCAATTGTGAAATTTTTTAAAAAAGAATCTTTATTAGAGTAAAATGGCTAAGTAAGATTAAGCATTTTGTCAATAAAAATGAAACAGTTTAAAACGGTAATTATGACTATAGTGAGTATATAAATTTGTTTCTATTGTAAGATTAAATGAAAAATTAGAGTATATAATAATAGTGTATGTCATTATGAATATTACATATATATTTAAAATTATCATACATATAAAAATGTATACTTTTAAGCCAAATCCAGAAGGAAATGCCAAAACATAGAACAGTAGATAGCTATTATAGTATTATAATGTTTATCACTTTAATATATTTATATAGTTTTTAAGATGAGCATAAAATATTTTTGAATATCACATACATTCTTTCAAAACTCATGACTCTAATATTCTAATATTCATTGGTAAAGTTAATGAAAGGCAAACATAATTCAACAGTATATCTAACTCAAAGAAAGTGTACTGGACTTGAGAGGTTCAGCCCTAACAAGCAGAGCAAAGGGTTCTTAACTTGTTTAAGATATGAAGATCTCTGATAACAACAAATTCTTAGGTTATAAGTTCATTAACTACAATAACCTGGCTTTAAAAAACAAAGTAATTTATGGGGGTAATCAAATTTCAGTTCCTAATTAAAACAGTTGAAAAAAAGTTGTGTGTACTGTATGTGTATGTATGTGTTAGGGGTAGATGATGTGAGCATTCTTGAAAACTCCTTGGAAATCTTGGGGAGGGGTATTTATTTAGCATAACATCGGACTGAGTAAAGAGGACTTTTGTAAGGAAATAGAGCATTGGATAATGTCTGCGTAAAAACTTCAGTTCATTAACTCCCATCCTCCTAGCTCATCTGTCATCAGAGTTCTAGAATTGAGTTTTCTTGTGATTAATTCTTTAGCTCATGCACCAGAATTATTGGACACGTGACAAACTGGGATTTCTGAGACTATGATATCTCTCAGAGTCATAAACACAGAGAGATAAGGCAATGGTAAGGGTGTTAGACAATAACAGATCAAAATTTCAGAGGACAGGTGATGCAAAAATTTGTGTAAGTTTTATTTTCTTTGGCTGTTTTGTGAACTTGACTTTTATACTTTGTATCTCATTTCCTAACAAATTTAAGGCAGAATATGACTTAAATATATTATCTGCTATCTACATAAATTGTTTGTGAAGTTATTTTACCCTAGGTTTCATTTTCAACTTGTAGCTAGAGCTCTAATCAGCAATATCATAATTTATTACTCAAACACTAAGCCCCCATTATTTTGTCAGGATTACAATTAATAATATTTTAATATCTTTCCAAAGAAACCCACATTCACAACAGTTCAATATTAAAATCAAGAGTATATTTTAAAAGCTTCACAAACCCCCTGCCTCTCGGTAATATGTAATAGTATTCCTTCCAAGATTTGGAGCACCAGGTACAAATTTAATGCATGTGTACAAGTGTTTCAATCTTAGGATTCAGGAGGAAAACACTGTAGTTTCATACAATGAATTTTTCCTTGACCTTCTCTTGCTGTCTAATTGAGATACCTCCAGGCTGATTGTACCATTGTGTTCTTATATTCTCTGAATTCACAACCACTGTGGGCAAGTTTCTGATGAAAAATACACACCATAAATGAGAAATCACTTGAGTGTAATTTTTTATTATCTCTTTAAATCTCCTTTTAGACATCTTTCCATGCATGGGTGATGGATGAATTTCATGTAACATAGACAAATTGTCAGCCAAGTTTATCTGATTGAATGCTTCCACTTTTTCTTCTGAAAAACTGTAATATTCAATGTGTTGACACAATTAATAGTGCATAAATAAGAATCAAACCATGATGCTATCAATGAAATGGGTATGTTGCTATCACTCATTGACTTTTTTTTAACTTTTATTTTTTGGTTTGAGGGTACATGTGAAGGTTTGCTACATAGGTAAACACATGTCATGGGGGGTTGTTGTACATGTTATTTCATAATCCCAGTACCCAATAGTTATCTTTTCTTATCCTCTCCCTCCTCCGACCCTCCCCCTTGAAGTAGACCTCAGTGTCTGTTGTTTCTTTCTTTGTGTATATAAGTTCTTATCATTTAGCTCCCCTTATAAGTGAGAACGTGCAGTATTTGTTTTTCTGTTCCTGCATTAGTTTACTAAGGATAATACCTCCACCTCCATTCATGTTCTTGCAAAAGACTTGATCATGTTCTTTATGGCTGCGTAATATTCCATGGTGTATGTGTACCACATTTTCTTTATCCAACCTCTCATTGATGGGCATTTAGGTTGATTCCACGTCTTTGCTATTGTGAATAGTGCTGCAATGAATGTTTGCATGTGTGTGTCTTTATAGTAGAATGATTTATATTCCTCTTGGTATACACCCAGTAATGAGATTCCTGAGTAGAATGGTAGTTCTGCTTTTAGCTCTTTGAGGAATCACCATACTGCTTTCCATGAAAGTTGAACTAATTTACACTCCAACCAACAGTGTATGTGTTCCCTTTTCTCTGCAACCTCACTAGCATTTGTTATTTTCTGACTTTTTAGTAATAGCCATTGTGACTGGTGTGAGATGGTACCTAATTGTGAATGATTTGCATTTCTCTAATGATCAGTGATATTGAGCTTTTTTTCAAATGCTTGTTGACTGCATGTGTGTCTACTTTTGCAAAGTGTCTGTTTATGCAATTTGCCCACTTTTTAATGGGGTTGTTTGTTTTTCTCTTGTAAATTTTTTTAAGTTTCTTATAGATGTTGGATACTAGACCTTTGTCAGATGCATAGTTTGCAAAAATGTTATCTGCTTTCCTTACAAAACTGAATGCCTTTAAGAGAACCCAAGTCACCTCTTGAATGTTTTGCTGCTTAGAAATTTCTTCTGCCAAATATCCTAAATCATCTCTCTCAAGTTCAAAGTTCCACAAATCTCTAGGGCAGGGGCAAAATTCTGCCAGTCTCATTACTAAAACATAACAAGAGTCACCTTTGCTTCAGTTCCCAACAAGTTCCTCATTTCCATCTGAGACCACCTCAGCACGGACCTTATTGTCCATGTCATTATCAGCATTTTGTGCAAAGCCATTAATCAAGTCTTTAGGAAGTTCCAAACTTTCCTACATTTTCCTGTCTTCTTCTGAGCCCTCCAAACTGTTCCAACTTCTACCTGTTGCCCGGTTCCAAAGTTACTTCCACATTTTCAGATATCTTTTCAGTAGTGCCCCACTCTACTGGTACCAATTTACTGTTTTAATCCATTTTCATGCTGCTGATAAAGACATACCCCAGGCTGTGAAGAAAAAGGTGTTTAATGGACTTACTCTTCCACATGGCTGGGGAGGCCTCACCATCATGGCAGAAGGCAAGGAGGAGCAAGTAACATCTTACATGGATGGCAGCAGGCAAAAAGAGAGTGCTTGTGCAGGGAAAATCCCCCTTATAGCACTATCAGATCTCCTGAGACTTATTTGCTGTCACAAGAACAGCATGGGAAGGACCTGCCCCCATGATTCAATTACCTCCAACTGGATCCCTCCCATAACATGGGGAATATAAGATGAGATTTGGATGGGGACACAGCCAAGCCATATCAACTCTATTGATAGTTTCTTTTGCTGTGCCAAAGCTCCTAAGTTTAATTAGATCTCATTTGTCAATTTTTGCTTTTGTTGGAATTGCTTTTGGTGTCATGGAAACTTTGCTCGTTCCTGTGTCCAGGATGGTATTGCCTAGGTTGTCTTCCAGGGTTTTTATAGTTTTGCGTTTTACATAGTTTTGCGTTTTACATTGAAGTCTTTAATCCATCTTGAGTTGGTTTTTGTATATGGTGTAAGGAAGGAGTTCAGCTGCAATATTCTGCTTATGGCTAGCCAGTTATCCCAGCACCATTTTTTGAGTAGGTTGTCTTTTCCCCATTGCTTGTTTTTGTCAGCTTTGTGAAAGATCAGATGGTCGTAGATGTGAAGCCTTATTGCTGAGCCCTCTATTTTGTTCCATTGGTCTATGTGTCTGTTTTTTGTACTGTGCTGTTTTGTTTACTGTAGCCTTGTAGTATAGTTTGAAGTCAGGTAACGTGATGCCTCCAGCTTTGTTCATTTTCTTAGAGTTGACTTAGCTATTTGGGCTCTTGTTTGAATTTTAAAACAGTTTTTTCTACTTTGATGAAGAATGTCATTGGTAGTTTGATAGGAATAGCATTGTATCTTTAAGTTGCTTTAGGCAGTATAGCTATTTTAATGATATTGATTCTTTCTATTTATGACCATGGGATGTTTTTCCATTTGTTTCTGTCATCTCTGATTTCTTTGAGCAGTGTTTTGTAATTCTCATTGTAGAGATCTTTCACCTCCCTGGTTAGCTGTATTCTTAGGTATTTTATTCTTTTTGTGGCAATTGTGAATGGGATTGCTTTTCTGATTTGGCTCTTGATTTGGTTGTTGGTGGTGTATAGGAATACGAGTGATTTTTGTACATTGATTTTGTATCCTGAGACTTTGCTGAAGTTGTTTATCAGCTGGAGGAGTTTTTGGGCTGATAATATAGGTTTTCTAGATATAGAATCGTGTCATCTGCAATCAAAGATCGTTTGTCTTCTTCTCTTCCTATATGGATGTGCTTTATTTCTTTTTCTTGCCTAATGGACTGCATCCAGGGTTCAGAAATTCTCTTGAGGACTGTGTTCCTTTGGGAAGTGCTGCTGATATGGTTTGGCTGTGACACCATTCAAATTTCAACTAGAGTTGTATCTCTCAGAATTCCCACATGTTGTGGGAAGCACTGAGAGGAAGGTTAGTGAATCATGGAGACCGGTCTTTCCTGTGCTATTCTCATGATAGTGAATAAGTTTCATAAAATCTGATGGCTTTATCAGCGGTTTCCACTTTTCTTCTTTGTCATTTTTCTCTTGCCGCTGCCATGTAAGAAGTGCCTTTCACCTCCCACCATGATTCTGAGGCCTTCCCAGCCATGTGGAACTGTACGTTCAATTAAACCTCTTTTCTTTGTAAATTGCCCAGTCTTGAATATGTCTTTATCAGCAGCATGAAAATGAACTAATACAGTAAATTGGTCCCGCAGAGTGGGCCACTGCTGAAAAGATATTCAAAAATGTGGAAGTGACTTTGGAACTGGGTAACAGGCAGAGGTTGGAACAGTTTGGAGGTCTCAGAAGAAGACAGGAAAATGTGGGAAAGTTTGGAACTTCCTACAGACTTGTTGAATGGTTTTGCCCAAAATCCTGATAGCAATATAGACAATAAAGTCCACACTGAGGTGGTTTCAGATGGAAATGAGGAACTTGTTGGGAACTGGAGTAAAGGTGACTCCTGTTATGTTTTAGCAAAGAGACTGGTGGCATTTTGCCCCTGCCCTAGACATTTGTGGAACTTTGAACTTGAGAAAGACAATTTAGGGTATTTGGCAGAAATTTCTAAGCAGCAAAGCATTCAAGAGGTGACTTGGGTTCCATTAAAGGCATTCAGTTTTATAAGGCAAGTGGAGCATACAACTTTGGAAAATTTGCTTCCTGACTATGTGATAGAAAATAAACTCATTTTCTGGGGAGAAATTCAAGCCAGCTACAGAAATTTGCTTAAGTAGCAAGGGACCTAATGTTAATCCCCAAGAGCAAGGGGATAATGTCTCCAGGCCATGTCAGAGACCTTTATGGCAGCTCCCCCAATCACAGGCCCAGAGGCCCAGGAGGAAAAAGTGGTTTCTTGGCCCAGGCCCAGGGTCCCCGCGCTGTGTGCAGCCTAGGGACTTGGTGCCTTCCGTCCCAGCCGCTCCAGCCATAGCTGAAAGGGGCCAACACACACCTTGGGCTGTGGCTTCAGAGGATAGAAGCCCCAAGCCTTGGCAGCTTCCATGTGGTGTTGAGCCTGCAGGTGCAGAGAAGTCAAGAATTGAGGTTTGGGAACCTCCACCCAGAGTTCAGAAGATATATGAAAATGCCTGGATGCCCAGGAAGAAGTTTGCTGAAGGAGCAGGACCCTCATGGAGAACCTCAGCTAGGGCAGTGCAGAAGGGAAATTTGGGGTCAGAGCCCCCACACGGAGTCCCTACTAGGGCACTGCCTAGTGGAGCTGTGAGAAGAGGGCCACAATCCTCCAGACCCCAGAAAGGTAGATCTACTGATAGCTTGCATAGTGCACCTGGAAAAGTGGCAGACACTCATGGAAGCAGCTGGGAGGGAGGGTGTACCCTGCAAAACCACAGGGGTGGAGCTGCCCAAGACCATGGGGACCCACCTCTTGCATCAGTGTGACCTGGATGTAAGACCTGGAGTCCAAGGAGATCATTTTGGAGCTTTAAAATTTAACTGACCTGCTGGATTTTGGACTTGCATGGGCCGTGTAACCCCCTTGTTTGGGCAAACTGTCTCTTATTTGGAACAGCTGTATTTTCTCAATATCTTATTCCCATTGCATCTAGGAAGTAACTAGCTTGTTTTTGATTCTACGGGCTCATAGGCAGAAGCGGCTTGCCTTGTCTCAAATGAGACTTTAGACTGTGGACTTTTGGTTAGTGCTGAAATGAGTTAAGACTTTGTAGGACTCTTGGGAAGGCATGATTGGTTTTAAAATATGAGAACGGGAGATTTGGAGGGTCTGGGGCAGAATGATATGGTTTGGCTGTGTCCCTATTCAAATCTCAACTTGAATTTCATCTCCCAGTATTCCCACATGTTGTGGGAGGGACCTAGGGGGAGGTTATTGAATCATGGGGACCAGTCTTTCCTGTGCTATTCTCTTGATAGTGAATGAATCTCATGAGATCTGATGGATTTATGAAGGGTTTTTGCTTTTGCTTCTTCCTCATTTTTCTCTTGCCACCACCATGTAAGAAGTGTTTTTTGCCTCCTGCTGTGATTTGAGACCCTCTCAGCCACGTGGAATTCCAAGTCCAATTAAATCTCCTTCTTTTTTTAAATTGCCTAGTCTTGGGTATGTCTTTATCAGCAGCATGAAAATGAACTAATTTAGCTGCCCTGTATTGACAGCACCCCAGGCAACTTTGCTGGCTTAATAGGACTAAGTGGGAACTTCTTTCTTTCTTTTCTTCTGGCATTCTTTCCCTTGTAAGACATCCTATGTATACAGTAATATGTGTACACACACATTTAATTTCCTTCATTACTTTGTATCTCTTGCTTTACTTCAATATTGGATTCGGGACAGAGGCTCATGTGGAGTACATTTAATCTGAAATTGACTGTACAAATTTACTTTCAAAATATAAGATGTGGGGGCAGATAGTTGAGAGGATGTGGCATAGGGGTAATCTCCTAATATTAACATGGTACTTACCCTGCTGAACTATATGTATATCATACCACATGTATTTTGGGAACCAAACTGGACACTGGAAAGTCAGCTATAAAAGAAAGACTGTGCCATCCACCTACACAGCTACTTCCCACTCAAGGACAGACAATGGAATACATTCACAAAGTAGGGTGAGGTCCTGGCTCAATTTGGACTGTTATTAATCCACAGGATGATTGCAGTAGCTTCCTAACAAATCTCTATGTTCCACTCTTGCCCCACAGTCAGGCCGGAGTAATATTTTTAAAACATGAATTTGGGTCGTACCACATCCCTGGGTAATTTCAAAAGTTTTCCATTACTCTTAGAATAAAACCTAAACTCCCTTTCTGGCCTCGTATAACCTGGCTTCTGAATATGTAAGAGTCATATGCCATCTCCCTCTCACTCACTCTAGCCCATGTGCACCGTCTTCTTCAGTCTCTTGAATATTCCTGACCTTCCCCTACCTGACTGCAGGAATGTGCTGCTCCATCCACCTGGCATGTTCCTCCCTCGCCTTTCACATCAGCCTTCAGATCACCTCTTCAGGAAGGTCTTTCTCAACTATTTAATGTCATGTAGGTTTACCACTATCACTATTGCCTCTCCCTCTCATTATTTATAATTGCAGCTCTTTTCAGGTTTCTTTAATGGCACATACTACATTAACATAATTTTATGTGTTTGGTCTTTTTTCCTGAGTTCTAATGAAAGTTAATGTGTGATACAAAATGTTCATACTCAGTTTCCACTCCCATATGTCCATATATTTGCTCCAGACCCCCTTGTCTCCAATCTCCCCATTCCTTTTATTCCAGGCCCTTGACAAGATAGCCAGGCCATTGGTCTTGACTCAAGCATCTATTAATTTATGTTGTTACCTCAGGCCATTTCTCCTTCCTCATGAAGTAGATGCCCAAGCTCCTAAGTCACGACTCCACACTTTAGGAAGATTTCTTCTCTATTGACTTCCAATGCCATCTTCAGATGTTCTTGAAGGCTGTCACTGACTGTCATTTTTGGCCTTCAACCACTTACCAAGTTAACCTATCTGTAAAGTAAGCCTGGCCTTGGGAAGGAGAAAAGCAGGGCCTGACTGTTAAGACCCGATCTGGCACTATTAGCTGAGCCTGGCATTGCTGAAGCTGGCCTAGAACTCACAGTTAGATTTTGGTGTCTTCTTACTGAACATAAAACTACTTAAAGAAATCAGCATCAGACAAGGTCTCTTCATGAGTGTCATGGATCAAGACAAAAATAAGAGCATTCTGTAATCAGTTATAAACACATTTAAAAAAAATTGTTCAAACCACAAAAATATCCACACATCCTCTCATCCCAGCTAATTTGCATTACTGCTGCTTCTTTACCTAATTATAACTAGCTTCATTTCCTATATCCTGCCTTATAAGATTTATTATGATATCCAGTCATGGAATTGTCCCACTTTCTGACAGCATTGAGTAGACAGCAAAGCCCTAATACCTTGAACCCTCTCCAAAATAAGCTAACACTAACGTAAATCCTATATTAAGTTCTTTCTAACACCCCCTTATTGAGATGTTCCGTGGATCCTCATGGTGTATATTCTTCCTTGCTACAACAAATAATGAGTCCAACAGATACAGCTGGTTGTCTTTGGCTGGAGGGCACTTTCAGACCTTTTCTACTTCCTTCATCTAGTCTTAGAAGCGAAGTAGGGAAACACTGCTCATATAACTGCAGTGGGTAATAGGGATATTCGAGTTACTGCTCATGCAGCTAAGTTCTGGTCCTGCTTGGGCTCAATCTGGGCACATCATTTTCGTCTTTTGGTTGACTTATGCTAGGCTGATTTTATGACTTAGAAGAACTGAAATAATCCAGCTCGTGATGTGCAGTTCCAGACATACGGTCATGTAGAGCCTCATGGTCAAGTTTTCATTGCTTCCATGAGCTGTTTAACCAAAAAATGTATTATTTTCTCTGCTGTAGATGGCATTGTCCTACTCCTGAATATCAGAGCTTGCATTGTGAGTCTCCACTTGGGCTTAGCATAAGTTTCATGCTACATCTTTTTCCACGAGACACCTGAAACCTTCCCTGTCACTCAGATTATGGACCAGAGCATTAGACATAGAATATGTTGCCTCCAGAATCCAAAAATAACTATCAGGCTTTCTGCTTCTTTCTTTGTGGTATGGGATTGCAAAATATATATTCTGGCAAACTCCTGACCATTGGATCTGTAAAGACTTCACTGAAGTGTCAGGAATCTAAATCTTCATAGGGATTATCCCCCACCCTCTGGAATGCATGTATTAAATGTCTTATCAAGGCCTCCTGTATACTAGCCATCTGTTGTTTGCCCTACCTCATCAGCATGATCTTATTGATGTAACGCATACAGTGCAATGTTCTGTGGGTTGACCAAGCAGCCCAATTATCTTCAGTCTACAATATGACAAAGAGCAGAAGAGTTAACATGGCCCTGAGGAAAAACTATAAATGGGTATTGTTGTATATCCCACATGAATGTGAACTGTTTCTGATCCTCTTTTATCATAAGAATAAACAAAATTATATTCATCCAAATCTATGGCTACCTATCCTGTACCTGAGGTCTTTTTATCTGCTCTAGCAAAGATATCACCCTCCCATAATAGTTACAATCAGGCTATTACATTATTGAGTCTGCAAAAGTCTACACTCCAGGATTTTTCTGAATTTTTTAGGGGTCATATTGAGTCAATAAAAAGAGATATAATAAGGATACTCTACTTACCCCGTTCAACATTCTTTGGCTGTTAAATGGTGGCATTAACATCTACTGTGTTCCTAGAATGTAATATTACCCTTTATTTACTCCCTTGGCATAGTGAGTAGAGGTCAGATACAGAGGTTTTCACTTGGCCTTTCTGACTCTGATAGTTCTTACTCCAAAGGCCAGGACACAACGTGGGCATCACTCTGGCTGCCAAGTATATCATTTCAAACAAAACTCTTCTGGACTGAAAAAGTGACAACTAAGTGGGTCTTCAAACACAGTAAACTTACTATGAGTTGGATTGTAATAATAAATTTATTTATTATTTAACCATGTGAGCTTCCACAGGTCCATGATTACTCTTAAGGTCTCTGGATAGCAACATTAACTCAAACTGTCTGTACCCAATATACAGTTACTCAAGTCAACAGCAGTAGGCTGCATAATGTGCAGCATCTAGTACAAATAAAAATGTGGGATCCTTTGTTTCAAGAATTTCAAGATGGTAACAGCAAAACACTAAACCAAGTGAGGGGCCGTTCTAAGAGCAGAGTTCAGTATATGTTTCTGAAGTGCCTGGCTATAGGTCTTTTTAGAGAAGCCTAATGGAATTGCCACAGTATATACTTACAGGTTTCTTTTACTGAGAAACCCAGCTACCTCTTCAGTCAACAAATTCTATATCTCAAAATGGGCTCAGGTCAAAGAATCTTATGAGAAAGTCTTTCTTTGTATTGGGATCAACATCCTCAGCCTCCTACTGACCCATTCTTTCCTTTTCTTAGCTGTTAAGCAGCAGTCTTGTTGGCTGCCACTTTATTCTTCCTCTAGGGATGCTATATTCTATCAACCATTCCCAGAACTCACTGCAGGTCAAGCCCCCTGGCTGTGCCTCTGACCTTGCTGGTCATAATGGTAAATATGGCCTCCTAGCATGTGGTAGGTAGGTGCCACCCTTGGCCTCTGTTCTTGAGGGTAGAGGGGCATCATTTACATGGATATTAACAGTCTCAGAGGAGAGCCAGGATTGAACTTCTTAGTGATCCTGCTACCCTTCCAACTAGCAAATTCCTGATGGCCTTAGTGAATCCGGATGACCTTCCAGTGTCCACTTGGCTTCCTCATCTAACATAGTCTTTTGGTGAATTTTCTGGCTTCATATTATATATCCATTCTAGCCATGTCCTCTTCCCTCAGCCTCTTTATTTCTTGTCTACCATCTTGTAGGGAAACCTATGAAATTTCTCTTCATTTAGCATTGATCATCACTTTTTCCAGACTTTTTCAAGCCACCCTAGCTGTGAGCTTGCCCTATGCATGGTGGTTCTTAACAGGGTGTTAAAGCCCATGTCATAAGAAAATGCCCCCAAGTCAATAAACTGTTTCCTATGTGGACTTATTTTTTAGTCCCCTCAATCAAGTACCTGCAAAAATCAATTTCTAGGGATGTCCATGGCTTCTGCTGATACATGCTAGCTAATTCTGGCAACTCTTTGATATATTATTCATGCTTTACTTTATCATGACCAGTACGTCTTCAGCTGAGCTCTGCTGAAAATTAGCACTGTCTGGGACCTGGCAGCCAAAAAAGGAAGTAAAAGCATTCGAGAGGGGGGATATATGTTGCTTTATGAAGTAATGCCTCTGCGATATCTTTCAGTGTGAGGGAAGCACTAGCTCTTACTAGGAAAGGGTGGTCTATCTACATAATCTCTGAGGATTTAGGAGAGTCTGCAAAACCAACTTATCAGGGGTATCCACTTAATGCCCCTATCTATATTTCCAGGTTTCAGGTGTTTCCAACCAGCCTTAGCTAAACATTCAAATGTCTCTAGAGCTCTCTGACTCTAACTACCACATTTTCAGTGGGCTGCTTAGCTTTGTTTTTGCAGAGAGGGCCTTGTCTTTTTGTAAGACACCAAAGATGTCATCTGGCTCTCACACTTAGCCTTTAACTGCTTGCTAAGAGCCCTAAGTTTTTCAATATCCCCCTTCAAGGTGTCAGTACAACCTAGCAGTAACCATAAAGCTCTGCTATCCTTGTAGGCACTGTTCCTACTGTAACTGCCAAAAGCCCGAATCTGAGGACCTACAAGCATCTCTCCCTCCAATAGATGTTTTTCCGGATCAACCTCAGTAAAATGTATAGCAATTATGCCTTCACCTTCAGCCCCAAACTGTCCGAAGTCCACATACTTCAGGAAGCCATCCTATTTGCTTGACAAAGGAGTGAGCCAGTCCCAAAACCCCCGTTTCCTTCTCCATTCTTGGACCTCTCTCAGGACCACTGGTGTCACTTTGTGTACTCAAAGAAGCAGAGCTAAAGAAGGAATTGGATTTACAAAAGATGCACTAGTGAGAATGCCTGTGGAGGATAATGAAAAAAGAGTGGAAGAAGGGGGGCACTTCAGAGTGTAATAAAAACTCTTGGCCAGGTGCGGTGGCTCACGCCTGTAATCCCAGCACTTTGGGAGGCTGAGGTGGGCAGATCATGAGGTCAAGAGATCGAGACCATCCTGATCAACATGGTGAAACCCCGTCTCTACTAAAAATACAAAAATTAGCTGGGCATGGTAGTGTGTGCCTGTAGTTCTAGCTTCTCGGGAGGCTGAGGCAGGAGAATTGCTTGAACCCGGGAGGTGGAGGTTGCAGTGAGGCGACATTGCACCACTGCACTCCAGTGTGGTGACAGAGCAAGACTCCGTCTAAAAAAAAGAAAACAAACAAACAAAAACAAAACAAAAAACCTCTCTCTGACAGCCAGGAGGTAGAGGAGAAAAGAAGAGAATTCAGTAGAAATAGTTTCAGATTGAAAGCCATTTCAAGGAAGGTTTGTCCAGGCTAATGAGGCATTCTTGAGTCAAAATCACGCATCAGAGATATCCAATGTGCTGCCAGAATGGGCCTTGTTTGTAGCCCTACTAGGTTCAGTCCTTGGTTGGAAGCAGCCCAGAAGTGTGGCCTCAATAAATGTGACAGCAGAGTGAATCCAAGGAGCAGTGCGTGAGGCTGCCATCAACTGTGCATTCCACTCTCTTAGCTCCCACACTCCACACCACAAGTCTTTCATGATGGCCATTTTTTCTCTTGAACCACAGGTTGTCCACAAGACAGTTCATCAGGAAATTGAGACACATTCTCTTCGCTTTCATTCATCTTGGCATAATATTTTTCACTCATCTATTACGCACACCTTTGAAAGACAATGGCTTTCACCTGTATAGTTTTTATAGGATAGAACCATCTAAGACACTTTTTTTCATGTACATTTATTCCATGACTAAAACTTCTCCAGGAAAGCATTTGTAATGGCTATTTCTTGTAGGTTAATACAAAAATTATGCCCATTCACTGTGCAAAATTTGAAAACTACAGAAAAGTACAAAGAAGAAAATATTCTTTTCACTCCATAACTAAGAAATAATTACAATTAAGAGCTTATGAATTTTCTTTCTTTACCTTTGCCTTTGTGATATGGAAAATCTACATTTTCCATACCATGAAAATACACTGCGTAGATTGCTTTGCTTCTTCTATTAGATGATTTATTTTTGGTTTTAAAATTAATTTTTTACCTTGATTATGTAGAAGACATTAGTAAGAAAAGAAGAAAATTAGAGAATAAACTTGGCCAATAATTATTCTCTGTATATACATACATATATACACACACACACACACACATGCATACTTATATACATATTTATTATACATGTTGCACTATAGTATATTTTATATATAGAGAGAAATATACACATATGAATATAAGTAAATATGTATGTTATGTGCAATATATACATATACACATATATACACATAAATGTGCATATACACATACATATCTATATAAATATTATCACTCTATATCTATTTATTCTCTCTCTTCTCATATTTCCCTCTCTATTTATGTATACTCAGGGTCTTGATCTGGAAAAGAAGGATTTTTTTTTACTTTGAAAATATTTTTTGCAATTATTATAACAATACCAATGGTAATTCAGTTCCATGGGGAAAATTATTTATTCTATTCAGAAGTATAATATAAGAGATAACTGAAGAGGAATTCAGATGGATTAAATAAATCAGTGGCAGAGCAACAGAATAATGTACTAACTAACCAAAGACAGTGAAGGTTAGTTGTGTTTTCAGACTGAGGCTATTCCTCCAAGGTAGCACTTTAAATTTACCTCGTAGAAACTTGACACAGAGATGTTGCTGTAAACAAGACCTACTCAGCGGTCACCCCATGGGGATTCCCCTGTAAAGATGCCCTGAGAATCATGTCCATCCCACAGAAGCATTTGATCAGCGCATCCACCCCCACATGCTTAAACTGTGTGCACGACCCAGATTTCAAAATAAGCAGAGTTAACATTCTTGACTCCTGGCCCAAATGTGGATGCCCGCCATGAGCTCATGCCTTCCTTTGTGGGCTGGCATTCGTAGGGCTTATGTTATCATGCTAACCGGACCAGGAAAGAGACACTGAGGGACATGTGCTGGAAACCATGCATACATAGGACTCTGAGATTTTTGACTGTGCACAAATGTATTATGAATCTTTTTGAGAGTCAAAAGCAAAAGTGTGGTCATAAATGTCAGGGAAATGGGTTAATTTGAGATCAGATCCTGGCTCTACCACTATCTGGCTGAATGATTAATGCAGAGTCACCAACTATCTCTTCCTGTGTGAAATGCAGTTAACCTAACTTGGCTATTTCCTAAGGTTTTTAGTAGTTATCTAAATAGGTAATGGACATAAAATATTTAGTCAGTGGCAAGCTGTATAAAAATTCTGGTTTTGAAGATGCAATATAAAGAGGAGAGATCTTTGTTTTATTTATCTTTATTTTCCTAAATCCCGTCTCAACACCAGGCATACCATAGGCATTTAATTAATGTTATTTCATTGAGTGGATGAATTCAGGTGTGGGAGTTAGAGCTGGGTCCATTACAGGCCACAGTGGCTGATGGTAATTTCATCGTGTGATTGTAAGTTTGTTTCTTAAGCCGTCTGAGTCTTAGCTTCCTCACACATGAAATGGAGGTAATGACACCACTTGTTCTAGCCATCTACTTCGCATGACAGTTGAGATGTTATAATGAGATAATGTCTGTGAAAGTGTTCTGTACAATAAACCACGATACAAAGCCTTGTTATTTTTAAGTCATTCTGATTTCTAAGATTTTTTTTCTAAGTAAATGATCTCTAGATCTCTAAATTTCTTTTTAACTTTCAGTATGGCTAATTTTCAAACAGAGAAATTGATAAATGTCTCTAGCCCCTCTTTTGTGAGCTGTGTTCCCTAGGTAAACACTATATTTCAAGAAGCTACACCCCCAAAAGAAATCATTTTGCCATAGGCTTTGAAATATACACATTGGGCTTTCGTTTTCTTGTCTCGATTTCATCTCCTTGCCTTCCAGAAATTGTGGCTTTTATGACTTCCTGATGATCAGTACCAAATCAACAAGGCACAAATTTGTGAATCTATGTCTGAAAGAGAAGTTCAGCAACGGCTGTCTTATGGGCTCAAACTAACCAAGGGAAGGTAAAGAAGAATGCTTCATTTTATTATCTTCCACCTACACACATGCTTCATGAATACTGTAAACATATTCTTATTGCGTCAGTCTTCATCAGGTTACCAGATGTTTCAAACCAAAAGCCCAGCAGGCAAACTGATCATTAGTAACTTGGGGTCACAGCCATGCCATAGTTATCCTTTTGTCTATGAAGTTAAAGATGATAAAAGGAAAAGAAAATCATTCTTGATTCTACTGGGATCTATTTGAGCATAGGTATTGGATTTTGTTGATCAACCTGCTACCAATGGCCCCTAGCACACTGATGAGCACACAGAGGAGGTCCTAAAAGAATATTCATGTTGGATCCATTAATCAACTATCAAATCAATGAGTGCTATGTATTCTTGTGAGAGAATCATACTGAAACCCCACTAGAAATTTAGGTCTCATCACAACATCATTCATTGTAATGTATTTGCAATAAGCAGTCAACCAAATGCATTATAATCAGAGACCAGACACACTAAAGGTCAATTTATTTGGGAGACTCAGTATGCATTATGCTTCCCTTTTATTCTTTCAAAACCTACAATGTGCTATGTATAACAACAGTCAAAGCTATTATTGTGGATAAAAAATAAATAAATATAAGTCATCTTACACTGGCTGTTTAGAAGTTCACAGATAAATTCATGGCGCTTTAGCACAAGTATAGAATTTCACATTATACAGTTTGTGAATAAACACTATCTTTGATTTTTGTCTTATTTTACTTACCATTGATGTTTATGCTGAGTATTAATTTCCTCATATACCTACATATGTTTTTGAAATTATTTAGAAATCCATAGGTATGGTAAAAAGCATATATTAATGCCATGTACCATGTTAACTGTTTTTAAGTGTACAGTTTCATAGTGGTAAATATATTTACATTCTTTTGCAGCAGATCACAGTAAATTTTTCATCTTGCAAAACTGAAACTCTATACTCATTAAGCTACCACTCCTCATTACCCTGTCACCCCCACACCCATAACTTTACATATGTGTGGTTTTTAATGTTATAAGCATTTCATAAGCTAACTCAAATCATTTTAGAACAAAGTGATTTTATGTAGATAGAATAATAGATGAATCATATGTCAATATAGCCTTTAAGAAGTTTATACTCATAAAATCATAGATTCTTGGGGTTGAACAGAATCTTTAATATAATATATAACAGCCTTTCCTCCTGCAGCCCCCATCTAAGGCTTGATAGACTACTTGCTGTTTGCAGCACTACCCCATTTATTTTCCTACAGACACAAGAATAGTGATAAATTCTATTTCATGCATTCTCATCATAAATAAGCATATAATATGTGGTGCATTTATAATTGCATATGCTGAATAATAGAGAGGGGGTTTTGATTAAATATTGATGATATTAATTTCTCCACTCACATTTTTCATGGTTGGTAAAAAGGGAAAAGCATTCACATGCTTCCCATGCCAATTACTGTAGGACATATTCATATTGTGATGTAGTCTCCAGCCATAGTTGAACCAACACACATGGGCAGGAGGCGTGTTCTTGAAGCCATTCTACACCAGGATGAGTAGCAATAATTTAGCTATATGTAAATGTAACTGCAAAACACATAAATGTATCCTCTCAAACCCAAACTAAAAGTATTCCCTATTCAACTTGCTCTTAGCTGGACCCTAAAAATCCCACAGCCACTCCATCACAACTCTCTTGAGGTAAAAGGTGATGAAAGGAGTATTGGAGTAGAAATGGATAATAATATTAAAATATTGCAGATACAGTATTTCACATTCGTCTATGTTACAATTTATGACAATGTAAACATATTGCTAAGGTACTTCCCTGGACCTTGGAAGGAACTCTGCAAATCTTGACATTTAAATGTTTTAGGTTCACAGTAAATCTGAAAGAAGGCCTGGGGAAAACCCGTTGGTAGGCTTTAAAAAGAGAGCAATTCCTGATATGATGCACTGAGATGGACACAGCATCACTTTTGTGATATTTCTGCCAAAAGTGCATTCAAAGCTAAACTAAAGTATTATCTACAAACAACTGGCCTGTGCTTTACAAAAATATCTGTGTTATGAAACACAAAGAAGACTGGGAAACTGTTCCTAATTAAAAGATACTAAAAAAAAAGGACAACTGAATGCAACATATCATCCAAGATTTTTCCTTGCTATAAAGGACATTATTAAGACAATTGTCAAATCTGAATAAGCAGTGTAGAATAGATGATATTTTATGGATATAATTTTTTAAGTTCAATAATTGAACTGAGATCATGTAAGGTATTTCCTCATTTTAGGAAATACACACTGAGACATTTAGAGTAAAGGTGCATCATATCTGCAACTGACAAATGGTTCAGGGGAAAAAAAAATCTGGGGAATGCCAAATAAGGACTTCCTGTGTTTCTTTCTTTATCTCTCACTCACGTGAGCTTTGAGCAAAGGAGGGGTGGGAGTGAGGAGCAGCCCCCACACAGCTGTTCAGGGATGTCTGGAAAAGAAGCCCACCCACATTGCTTCTGGACACTGGGTGTGACTTGGAGGGTATCAGGTTTGTCTGTTAAAGAAACTGCCAACCTCTTCCTGCCCCAATTGGCCTCTGTTCCCTTATATGCCCTCTGAACAGAAAAGTGCCCCTTTCCTTGCGACACTCCCTTAAGGCATCTTCTTGACATTAACTTAACTATAAATGTTTATTTGATGAATTTCAGTGACCTGAAGAGAGATGGAAGTCAAATCAGAAGAAGCACATGGCTAAGGTTGCAATGCACTTGCTTTTTCATTGAATTAAAGTCATTTTAATACCATTCAGGTTACTCAAGTTCTAGGCCCAGCTTTACTCCTAATCGATGTCAGACTGTAGCAAATATTAGGTACAAAGTTGGAAGAGTTAGCAGGATCCTCCCCATGACAGAACTTTGGCTTCCACTTTACTAAAATAGAGATTGTGTGGTTGAGCTGCAGCTGTGTACAGAAAAGTGTCATACAATTAAAAATCACCAAACTCAGTCTCTTCAATTTGAGCAATAGTTGGTGAATTTACTCCACCACCTCCTCTCCTTGAAGGTTCTTTCCTGCTCTCCTCACTATAAATGCAGGATGACCTGGAAAGGCTAGGATCTGAGGTTCAGTTACCCTGACACAAAGGAATTCAGTTTCTCTGATCTCATAGTCACAGGCTGCCAGAGCTCTACGGAACATGCAAGATCATCTGCTTTAAGCCTCTTGTGGTGGCATCTGTTGTTTTCCACTGCCCTGTACCTATTGCTCTTTCCTTGGTTAACAGAACCTTTATTTTCTTCTGAAAACTCTCTGCTCAGTCATGGTAGGGCCATCAGTCAAGATGATCAGGCCTCTCCTGGCCAAACATGGCATCTTTCTTTTGGGAATTTGAATCTTAAGCTGAATAGATGAAGTTCAAAAAAAGCTGTTGAATCTGACTTACGCCTACAGTGGCTTTGCGAAGTGACTATCCATTCCTATTTCTTAAGTCCCTGAATTTATCCTGGTTACAGCCCTTCCCGAGATGTGTTTTTTTTTCCAACTGTCTCTTATAGTCTGTGAATTTTCATATTTCTTTTCATACATTTTCATGTTTTGTTTGTTTGTGTGTGTGTTTTTTTGCTTTAGGTAGGCAGAATCACTTTCTATTGTTTATACCCAAGGAATCCTGATTGATACATCCTTCCCCTTTAAAAATAAAGTATCTAAGGCTCAAAGAGAGTAGGCTACCTGCCTAAGGTCTGGGAGTAAGTTGGTACCAGAGCTCGTACTAACCCCAGGTTAGCCAACTGCTTTACACATTTGTTCTCTCCTTCAGAGTTATAGCAGTCTCGGAAGAAAGAAGCTACTATTTTGCCAAAGACCTCATGAGGACCAATAACAAGTTCTGGGATATGTGATGATTGAGCTCTTAGACAGTTTGTTGGACTTCTGGCCATAATTATGTATCTAAGACCAGATTTCGTTCTTAATAGCTAAACAAACAAACAAACAAGCGAGATCCACAGGTTCAGCAGCTATAATAAGAATGAGTTACTGATACAGTTGACAACATGAATATATCTCAGCAATGATGGCATCAATGAGCAAAAAAAATCCAGACACAGAAGAATACATACCATATGCCTGCATTTATGTGATATTCTAGCATTGTATTGTCCAACATATAGTAGCCAGTAGCCTCACATGGCTATTCAAATTTAAGTTGATTAAAATTAAGTAAGAATAAAAATTTAGCTCTTCAGTAGCATTAGCCACATGTAGCTAGTGGCTACTTCATCAGACGGTGCAAATATAGAATATTTCCTTTATAACAGAAAGTTCTATTGGAAAACAATGTTCTAGAAAATATACACATAATCTATAATAACAAAAAGCAAGTCAGTGATTGTCTAAGGCCAGTGGTGAGGGGAGATCAATTGCAAAGTGGTATGCGGAAAGTTTTGGGGTAATAGAGATGTTGGAATCTTGATTGTGATGAAGGCTGCTTGGTGTCTACTGTGTCACCTCCTCAAACTGAACACTTGGAATTGGTGAATTTCATTGTATGTAAATTATACCTCAATAAAGTAACTCTAAGAGGTCAAGTGTTTTGTGGAAATTATTTTTAATCAGTTGCATTACTTATTATGAGATGATTTTTGCAAATATATAAACATGTTATTCATCCATTGTGCAATATTTTTGCTAGCCCCTGAAAACACAGAGATGAATTAGAATAGCAAGCCTGCCCTCAAGCTGTTCACAATCCAGTACAGGAGATGAGTCTATTAAAAAATAGCTAGAATCCAGGAAGAAAGTTATAGATGACCTTACACAAAAAAGTACAGATATAATTATCTAGGACAGTAGAAGTGGGGAAGGTTTCTTTTATGTGGAAAAAAGAGGAAGAACTTTTGGTCTTTGAAGGATGAGCAAGATGTGAATATGCGCAGATGGAGTTTTAAAACATTCCTGGTAGAGGGCAAAATATGATCCAAGGCACAAGAGCAACCAGAAAAATATGCAACCTAGAGCAAAGTGCATGAAGGGGAGCAGTTGTAAAATAATTTTCATGAATGTAAGTGAGAAGAGTTTGTATCGTAGACACCTGAGTTTGGCAGAGTGCATGTTCTTGGCTCCTAGGAGTGGAGAAGAACAAAGTGTCCCTTTCTCCTACATTATGCTCAGTGGTCCAAGTCCAAAACACGTTTCCTTCCTTAAGTACTTTCTTCTCCCCTCCATACAAATCTAAAGTCTTCATAAACATCATTTAAACAGGCAGGTCATGGTCAGAAAGGCAATTACTTTTCCTAGACTTCTATGTACATTATTATATTACAATTTCTGCCTAAAAGACTCACAGTCTTGGGAAATTTTCCACCTTGCACACCAAAGATATAGTTCATGCATTTGTATAGTAACCTTAGTTCCCTAAGAGAAGAAGGATGAAATATAAATATGAGGCAATTATGGTAATTATAATATAATTGCCACTTATTTTTCACTTGATTGTGTATGTTTGCATGCTATTGGTGTTCTGTTGAATTCTAGAGAGTTTGCCTCTTTTTCCTGGGTCAACTCTCGCCATTTATTTCCATAATGCAATAGGAGCCAATCTTTTTCATAATTATTTATTTAAAATTTGTTGCCATTTAATTTCTGTCCCTCTTAGCTTAGTAAATTTAGGATTTTTAAATAACAACTATTGAAATCATGACATACATTTAAATGATATTATTTAAATAAGTTAGGCTATAAACCTTTTAAATTTTTTAAAAAATTGATGAGTGTGGTGGCTTATGCCTGTAATCCCAACACTTTGGGAAGCCGAGTCGGGAGGATAGCTTGAGTCCAGGAGTTTGAGACCAGCCAGAGCAACATAGCAAGACCCCATATCTAAAAAAACAAAACAAAACAAAATTACCTGGGTATGGTTGTGCTCACCTGGAGTCCAAGCTACACGGGAAGCTGAGGCAGAAGGATCACTTGAGCCCGGGAGGTTGAGGCTGCAGTGATCCGTGATCGCGCTGCTACACTCAGTCTGGGTGACAGTGCAAGAAGCTGTCTCAAAAATAATAAATAAATAAATAAAAATAACTTTTAAAAAACAAAAATTAATTAAATTTTAAAACCACAACACACTAGAGATGTTTGCAAATTGATTATTTGGGAGTCTATATCCCTGGAAGTTAATTTAAAATATTTAGAAGGGTTCTTCTTCATTTCCTAGAGACGTCAAATTGTAAATATCAGAGCTAGAACGAACACTAGGTAGGGCTCGGCACTCCAAAGTGTGGTCCAAGGACCAGCAGCATCAAGTAACCTGGGAATGTGTTAGAAATGCAGAGTCTCAGGCCTCACCCCAGACCTACTGAACCAGAATCTGCATTAACAAGATTTCTAGTTGCCTCACAGGCACATTAAAACTTGAGAAGCTCTCAGCTAGAAATCTTCACTCCACCTTTCATTATAAATGGAATCACTTGGCTGTGGTCACAGGAAATTGATTATTTTTAATTTCAGAACCTTCTATTTAGGTCATCTATATTTGCTAATAGCAGGGAAGAAAGCCAAACTCTTTAACTCCAATTAACAAATCTATAATTAATTAGTTAAGCAATCTTCCCTTTTAGTTTTACATTTTGTGGAGCAAGCTGTTTGATTTGGCTGGAGCTCAGGCCGGCCTGTTTGTGAATTTCACAATTCACAGATGTTAGCCGCTCTTGGGCTAAGTAAAGGAAGAGAATGTCAAGTTTTAAATAGCTTCTCCCTTCCATCCTGGCTGAAGCAACTAATAAAATATTTGTATGAAACACATTTTGAGTTAGATTTACTTACAGGGAAATGTCAAATTTCTCTGAAAGGGCTTTAGATTGTCTCACAGCTTTGACATCTACTGATGTCACCTGTTTACAGGTGTGTCCTATGATTAGGGGGTGAAGGGAAGATGTGAACTCACCATGTTAGTGACCGTTAGATACACAGAGTGGTTTTTTTTTTCCCCTGTTGGAGTCTATCCTAATTTAGCTTCTGAATCATATTTCATTCAATTTCCAAATCCACAAAACCAGGATAAGTTTACAGCCCATATTCAGAAAGGAAATAAATTATTTTGTATGTAGACTTTCCTGATATTACACTGATTTGGGAACATATGAACAATTTTATGGTTTCCTTTCGAAGTAGGTCAAGTCAAAGCAAAACCAAAACCAGCAAAAATTGTAAGACATAAAGAATAGAGTGGAGCCGACTGAGAGATTAAAATAAACTAGAATATTTTTATTAACAGGCAATTAGAAATAATTTGTGCACTTCAAAATATTCTACAATAATGTATTATTTCCAATTTTAATATCTTTAAGAAAATTACTATATTATATGTAAGTACATGTGCATGTGTTTGAGGTAGGATATTTTAACTCAATAAAGGTTATTTTCTTTTATTCGGGTCAGGCAAAGCTTCTAAGGGGATGTGAAAGGGATATCTCTTTCTCTTAGCTGAGAGGAAGAGTGAGTTCTAAGTTAAATATAATCAAGGAATTTCCCTGTCTTTGCTATTTGAGATTGTGACCACAACAGGCGGTTGGCTGAAAGGGAAGCTGAAGGGCGGGGAGGGAGGGAAATAGATGAAAAAACAAAACAAAACAAAACTTCCCTAAGCAGCTCTACAAAACATTTTGGCCCCAGAAATAGTCACAGAAATCCTCAAATCAAATCAGTATCCAGATACAAGGAAGTGTTATGTAGCTGGAGCAGGGTGGACACTCATCAGCTCAGTTCAGTTACAAAAGTCCAGGCTGCTGAAATTAAACTCTGATGCCATTCATGCCAGCATCCAATCACGACAGAGATCAGAAGTTCAGAGATGCCTCCAGCTCCAAATTGCCAACAACAAGTGTGGCTACTATACGTCAAGGACTCTGAAGCCGTGAGAGGGGGAACAACAACATTAGAGAGGATGCCCAGCTGGTAAGAATCGAGCGTTTATGAAGTTTTAGTCACTTGATGAATCTCATTGGCTAAAATCAAGAAACGCTCCGCCTCTTTGCAAATATGTGTGAAGGGGAGAAGTGCCTAAACTTTTATGTCTGATAGCATTTGACCCTATTGCTTTTAGCCTCCCGGCTTTATATCTATATATACACAGGTATATGTGTATATTTTATATAATTATTCTCCGTTTGTTGATATCAAAGACAGTTGAAGGAAATGAATTTTGAAACTTCACGATGTGCCACCCTACAGTACTGCCCTGACCCTTACATCCAGCGGTGAGTTTGAATGTGACATAACTTCTCTCAAAACTTAATTGAAGTGCCTTGTGTATTATGAATGTTTCAGCTGTGTACAAAGAACAATTCCTCCTTGTTTAGTGAGCACAGTGATATTATTTTGGACTTTCTGTGGACTTAAAGTGGTCTGTGGGCATATTCTCTAAATGTCTTTTTTGGTTGATATTTGGATCCCATTTTAAAAAATTATCACACCATTTAAGAATGTTTAAAATATATTATTTGCCTTGTTCAGCACCTACTCACTCCATAAGAAATTTCACTGGGCAGGGATATAATAATGTATGGATAATCTTCAAGTCAAAATAAACACCAAATAATTTTGATTTATACATTAAGAAATAGATAACAAGCCATTGTTGTACCAAACGGATTGTGACTTGTCATTGTATTTTATAAGGAACATTTTTTTCATATGTTTGATAATAAAAATCTTTTGACAAATCTGACTTTTAAAGCCTGTGATTGTAGTAAATTTTATTTAGAAACATTTGCCTAGTACTAAGAGAGAATATTAGTGAGGGTGCACAATTGTGTGTGTATGTGCTTCAAATTAGACTTTGCTATTTTTAAACTGGTAAATGAAATCTGAACAGTGTTTTTCCAGTCATAAAGTTATGGGAGATATTCAAGTCATATGTAGCAATGTGATGTTAGTTTAACAGCATGAGATTTCGTACTTTATTTTATAAGACTAATGAGAGAGGTCCTTTGCATGTTGAAAATGGTGAGGTTACAAAGGGTTAACTTGCCATTTACCATCTGTGTCTGTTGGAGCTTGATACTAGAAGCAGATTCTGCTCTCTCTGGGCAGGACTCACTTACTGTAGACTAGTAGAGTGTGAAAGATGTGTGATCTTTCTTTAACATAATTTACTACAACGTGGAACACTAATGTGGGCTATGTAGATTGTTTCTCTTCCTGTGAGGTTTCTGGTGGGTTGTGTGAAAGGCAGAAGAGAAAGAGCAAGGCAGAAAGATAAATAGAATAGAGGAGATAAAAAGCAAAGGGTGAAAAAAGAGAGAGGGGAAGCAAGTTTGGGGTCTCCAAGGTTTCAGTGGAATTTGTTGGTGGTGGCTTGATTCGTTTCTTGCTGTTTGCCACAAACAACAATATTAGCACAAATAAATGGCTCTAGAATGTATGTTCTTGTATAACGTGAAAAATTAGATTTAGCTGGAGTTGGGGATTGGGTTGATTAAAAAGAAAAACACCAAAGATTTTCTGGTTCTCAAAATTGTTTCTAATCTCAAAATTATCTATTCCATTAAACATCTTTGGAAATAATAGTTCTAAGAACATAATTGTGATGAAATAGTAACCGTGTAATGCTGCTCCTGAGCGCATCTCTCCTAAACTAGGTACTCGGATCCAGGGAAGCTTTAGAAGAAACTTCCTTCTACTGACTAATAACCCACACTTCAATCCTGCATACCTCTCTAGAAGCATTTCTAATGATAAAAGAGGCCTATAAATATAAAGAAATAGAGAAACTACTTTTTATATTACCTTGACGATCTATTAGTTCATGGAGCAAATGTCATCTCAGTTTTTGACATACTGTAATATTCTAAGCAATCATAGTATTTTTGGTTTTTTTTTTAACCTTTATTTTAAGTTCAGGGGTACAAGTGCAAGTTTGTTACACAGGTAAACTTGTGTCATACGGATTTGTTGTACAGATTATTTCATCACTCGGGTACTAAGCCTAGTACCCATTAGTTATTTTTCCTGATCCTATCCCTCCTCCCACCTTCCACCCTCTGAAAGGCCTCAGCGCGTGTTGTTCCCCTCTGTGTGTCCATGCGTTGTCATCATTTAACTCCCACTTACACGTGAGAACATACAGTATTTGGTTTTCTGCTCCGGTGTTAGTTTGCTAAGGATAATGGCCTCCAGCTCCATCCGGGTCTCTGCAAAGGACATGATATCATTCTTTTTTATGGCTACATCGTATTTTTAAGTAGTTTTAAATTTTCCTAGAATGCCCTGGGCTTTAATCATGGTGCCTGATACTTTTGGGGAAGGCAGGGGGACATGTTGAGAAGCTGTGAGACTATGGTTCAGAATGGCCAGGGAGCAATTATTTGCCTAATAAATAATTTCAGGCAAGAATATGTACTTCTCATTTGTAATGCAAGCTTAACCAGCAAAAACATTAAGGTGATGAAACATAGCTCTTACTAAGCATCTGCTCTGTGGAAGACATTGCAAATACAAAAACAAATTAGATGTGACTGTTACATTCATTCATTTAATGTTGCAGTACTTATATATTTAATCTAAAATATATTTTCCTCAAATATTTTAACTGTTTGTCGTGTATTTTAAGGACTGAATTATTACTATTTTCCAACCTTTACTACTTAGTGAATAAACAAGTGAATAAATGAAATATCACTAAGGGAATTAGTATGATAATGTATATTGTCAAAGCAAGGATCCAACAGTATGTTGTTTGATACCTCATGAGTGAATGGGTTTGAGCTGGTTTTTCTAAGCAGACAACCGTTGTAGTTCTCGGTTTACAAAAGCTATTTTAAGAAAGACCAAATTTAATCATTCCATAATCATGGTCATCTACATAGTTAAATTTGTCTTTACTGACCTTGTGTTTAGAAAGAAGACATGAAAGATATTTTTTTCAAGAAAGAACAGGATATCTTGATATTTTTAACTCCAAGCTACCTTAATGTATGAATTCCCTTACAGAATAGAAAAAAATGACAGATGTTATCTTTTATTACTAAATGTTAATGCCATTCCAAAAAAGTGTTTAAATACATGTTTCAAAGGATGATGGTAATCATTCTCTAAGTTAAAACTGGGACTTCATCCTCTGTTTTTTTTCCTTTCCACTTAAACATATTACCATATTGAGCATTTAGTTGTGCCCTGATGTTAATGCTAATTTACTTTAGTCTTTGCAAAAACTTTTCTGAAAACCAAAAAGGCAGTTAACACCTTAGAGCTTATTAAGTTCCCCTTTTGATAATATTAACAATACAAAGAGGAAAAAAGTTGGATAAAATCACATTACCATTTGAATACTAACTCAATTTTTAAAATATTGAACTATAGATGAAATTATAAAAGTTCAATAAATAAGTCAGTGGGTTCGTTACCATTAATTTATGAATAGAAACTTGTACATAATAAATTGTTGTTTATTTTGTATTAGGTGAATATTGAAAATGAATCTAAAATTAGCACTTCAGAAGATACATCCTTCTTAATTTATTGTTTGGGCTAAAACTTGGGCAATTTTCCATTCTTTCGTTTCTAGAATTTCCATCTACTTTGTAAAATTTATTTTTTAACAAAGTAATTTTATAGTTTAAATTCTTTCAAAGTATTTTTTCAAAAAATAAACCAGTTAAAATGATAAACATGAATCAAAATTAAATTTTGAAATTATGTGATAACTGAGGACTAAAAATTAGAGAAAAGTAAACATCATTTCGATTTGAACCACCAGTAAAATATTTTGTATTATTTTTTCTTAGTCATCCTGTATTCCAAAGAAGTATCAAACTATTAAAATACTATATGGATAATAAGAAGTGTGTTTTTTGTGTGTGAATTACATATTGTGAATTTTATTCTTTACTGGCGTAAAGGTCAACTTTATTAGCTGTACTTTCTAAATATATCCCAAAAGAAAGAGTGATGACAATGAAGTTACAGTGGATGATCATTTCATTTGTAAGATAAAATCACGTAAAGGCAGATGCAGCTCTGTGTTGGGCGTCCTTCACTTGCTCCTCCACATCTGTTCTTTTTCTTTCTCATTCTTTGCCTCAAGAAGCTGCCTCCTGATAATTGCTTTAACAGGTCTTTTCTTCTCTGGTTTCCTGTTGAATTCAACCAGCAGCAATCTCCTGCAGGAGAGTGAAGTTGGAATATTAGTTTCCCTGGCTGACTCCCTGTTGGTTTGTGGCTAAAGGTTGCAGATCCTCTCAGAGGCCCTTGCTGCAGGTCCAAGTCCCCTGACTTTGAGTAGTTAATCCCTCCCCTTCCTTTTCTTCAAGCTTAGGAGGAGTAACCATTTCCCACCATTGCTAATTCTAGGGATCCACATCATATTCTCTACCCCTTCATTAAACTTTCTTCAATACCTTTTTTCTTGCCAGTATCATGCTCTTTTTCCTGCCAGGATTGTGACAATTACACACATTAAAAAAGAATGCCGTGATGTTGTTTATGTACATATGACTTCCAAAATAATTGATATGGCAATTAATAATGTATAATTTTTGATATGAGGTAAATGATGTAACCATCCATTTCAATGAGCACACTGGCTTTTAGCCATCTCCGTAATCACTTAAGTTTCTCTGACTGAAAGGAATGAGCCAGCATGCTACAGTCTGCAAATGTTGTTTATACACAGTTGTTTATACACGCTTTTAAAGAAATATTAAGTTACAGTTTATCTTCAGCATCTAATATATCCATCAGTTGTAATCAAGAAAAAATTCTTCAGTCTCTAATGAAGAAGCTTCAAAATATATTTATGACCAACTGTGGTTAGCCAAAAGCACAATGCTGCTCTATTTCCGTGTGCTGTGTCTAAGCGGTGAGTGCATTCAAATAGCAGAGAGTCATATTAGCAGAGTGCACAAAGGATTTGCACAAGATCTGAATTGTAGTAAGTAAACTCCACCACTAAGTGATTATGTGACCTTCATGAAATCACTTAAGCTATCTAAATCAAAGTTCCTCATGAGTTAAGTAGGGATAAAAACCTCTCGTTTACTGTTCACAACTCGAACTTTGAGAAATAAACTCAACTCAACTCTGAAACACACCCCTTTAGTGTATGGTAAGTTCTCACTTAACATTATTGATAGGTTCTTGGAGATTGTGATTTTAAGCAAAACCGTATGTAACTAACGAAACCAATTTTACCATAGGCTAATTGATACAAACAACAGTTAAGTTTCTATGGCATATTTCGGGTCACAAAACCATCATCAATCTTCTAAATATAGACCCACAAGATTTCTAATGTTAAACATTGAGATAAATGTGAGCTACACATGTATTTAAGAAAGATTAATACAAGGAAGTAAGATAATTATTTACCCAATTTTTGGTGAAACAGTGAGTGACGGTCATCATGGTAGTATGTTAAATCAAGGAATAAATCTTTACAAAGCAAAAATTGTAAGGAGCACCTCTTACCACCACACAGTTCAAAATCAAATAAAAATATAGTAGGCTTACTGAGCTCTTTTTGACCGCATCATTTATCATCATGTATTTTATGATTATCATAGACTTTATGAATTTTTATTTTACAATAATGTATATTCATTCCTTTAATTATTTTCCAACCTGCTTATTCCAGTTCAGGGTCTCAGGGCCAGAGCCCATCTCGGCAGATCAGGGTGGAAGGTAGAAACCAACCCTGGACTGGATGCTATTGCATTGCAGGACACACACACATACACACACACACATACACACATACACACATACACACTCACAATGAGGCAATTTAGACACACCAGTGAACCTAATGTGCGTATCTTTGAAATGTGGGAGGAAATAGGAGTACCTCGAACGTCCATGTAGACCTGGAGAGAACACAAAAACCCCACATAGACAGTGACCTCAGCTGGGAACTGAATTGTTTTTTTTCTCATCAGCGTTATATGGAAAAGACGTTAAACAAAACATTTTTTGTGACCTGCGTATTGTTCAGTTCTACTGTTATATTACATGTATAGTGTGCCAGTGGACTGGAGCTGCCTTCCAACAATTGTGTCTTCACGTAAGCGTACCTCGCGTTCCACTTTATATCAACTTTCAGAAGAAAGATCATTTTGGGTCTTGACATCATCTTGGCTTGTCCACCTCCGTTCTTATACTTTAGAATTAAGGAATCTGAATCCCAGAGTGGTTAAGTGTATTGTCCAAGATCACACAGCAAAATAGTAACAGAACCAGGTTGAGAATTCAAGTCCCTTGACTACCAGTTCAAAGCCCTCTTTAACACAAAACATAGCATTTTATTAGATTTACATAAAATTTTACAGTTGACAAAATGTTTCCCAATGCATTGCACATGTGACCTACCTGGGAGGTAGGCAAGTATGGTAGGCAGAATAATGGTCTCGAAAGATAGCCACATCCTAATCCTCAGAACCTGTGAATATGTTGTGTTACACAGCAAAGCAGAATTAAGGTTGTAGATGGAATTAAGGCTGCTAATCAACTGACTTTAAAGTAGGTGGAATAACTCGTATTATCCCTGTGGGCACCATGTAATCACAAGAAAGTGGAAGGTAGAAGAGTCAAAGTGACATGTTGTAAAAAAAGACTTGACAGGCTGTTGCTGGTTTTGAAGGTGGAAGTGGGTCAGGAGCCAAGGAAGCTGGAAAGGGCAAGGAAACCGATTTTCTCCTACAGTCTCCAAAAGCAATGAAGTCCTGCCAACACCTTAATCTCAGCTCTGGGAGACCCACATCAGTTTTCTGATCTACAGAATGGCAAGATACTGAATTTGTGCTAGTTTAAGCCCCTAAATTTGTGGTAACTTGTCACGGCAGCAATAGGAAACTAATCCACCAAGGTAGGAATTTTTATCCCCAAATTGTAGATATGGACACTAGAAAACTGCGTTGTGTTTTGATGCGTTTAACTAAAACTTCCCATGAATTTATTATTTTTTTATGGTGCAAAGTGGGGAAGGTAGAATATATGAGTGAAATACAGTCCTAGACCTCAGGGAATCCAAGGTAAAAGTACCTGTATAGAAATAATACAAGGTACAAGGTGGGGCTGAAAAACACTGGACAAGCTAGCCCGGGGACTGCAGATGCAAGCATCTGCTCTTGAGGCAGTAAATTGAAACAGTGATTTTTATTACTAGTTTCTGTTAAAGTTCCTCAAACTCTTTTACACAGAGATATATCTGACTCTTAGATGGCAGCTCTAAAATTTTGAAGGCCAAATTTAGATCCAGGAAACACAGGAATGTGCATACTCACTTCTGATGTCGTCAGATATTGAGAGGGCTTGGGTGGAGCCTTGGAAATGCACGGTAAACTGTAAAACAATTTTGATTCGGGTGGTTATCAGACCACACTTGGAGAAATAGTTCTAGACTTTTTGGTGGTGTAAGGTTCTTAGTTAATTCGGGTTTGAGTTTACATCGATGCCTCTCTCTGAGAAACTGGGAGCCAAGGGAATGAATGCAAGTTCAGCATTTTTATCAGGCACTCCAGATGATTCATTTGTTTGCACACCCAGTTTTGAAAACCACTACGTACAGTGAGGCAAACTTAGACCCAATGCCCCAACACATGCTCATAAAAAGGTAACCAGAGATAATGAAAAACAGAGATGCATGTTCCCAAAGAAAGACTTCACATTCTCACTTTATTTCAAAGCCAAATGGATTGTAAGATTAAAGTGACAATTTTCAATCTTTGTTTCAGGACAAGAGAGCCAAGTTTCTGATTAGCTATTTTGAAGCTCAAATTTGCCTGGACAGGGTTTCTATCTCCTTTAAAGAATACACCAAGGAAAAGTCCTCAAGCAACAAGTGATGGATGGATAAAATACTGTAATTACGATCAAAGTGCAAAGACTCTGTCTATGTAATTACACACTTCCCAACCTCTGCAAGCCACTTTGTTCCACTAAAATAGAATGAGAAATGGACATGGGTGATGTGTACTTATTGGTTAGTCAAGGTTTTGGGAATGACAGTTATTAACATGTGTGTTTTACCATAAACCATAATATTTGGGGGATAACTTAGATTGTGGGAATTAATTCTTGCTCCATCCTTATTCTTATTTTTATTGTTTGCCTTCCATTATCTACTTAATCTGACTCTCTTATGATGAATTATATTATTTGAAGTTCAGAATGAATTCATTAAGCTTAGAAGAATAAATGTAAGGGCTCAAAATCTCTTGCCACTTTCAAATTTCCAGTTCTTTTTTCTTTCGTTTCAAATGAGTAAACCTAATCTGTTAGGTTGAACAGCAGACACCCATTCTAAAATTCTATTAACTCAGGCAGGTTTCTCATAATTGAGGGCAAAACCAGCATTATCATAAAGTTAAGACTGAGAAAGCATTTTGAGTCAAGAAATACAAAATTGAAGCTAGCGTGATTATTTAGTCAGCCATATGGCTAGCTAGAATGGGTGTTTAATCTTTTTAAACAGATGTTGATTTATCATGGGAATAAATAACAGAACATATACAAGTTTATGATAGTGGACTATAGGAACTCTTTCTTTTAAAGTCAAGTATGTTATGCCTTAAGACTGTTGATTGCATTTAATTTAACCCTCCGTCGAATGCTGACATTTTATCAACGTGTTCAATTTTTACAGCTTCCTTCAAAACATCAAACTTTAAATATTTTATTTGAAATTCATCATTAGCTTTTCTTTCTTCTTGATTATTTTCTGGCTCAAAGAAACTTCTATTTTTGCACTTGAATTTAATAGTGTCATTTACTTCTTAACTACATAAATAATGAATATATTATTCATTAAAGCTTTCAATGAGGAAATATACTTCCTTCCAACTTTTTCATGACACTGCAACTGCCTCTATAAGAAAAGTGTTAATAAGATGTATTTTTCTATTTTATTTTTTTCCTTTTAACCCTTTTGTTATCTCAGGCAATAAATGAGACAGAATTTTTCAAACTAAATGATGAACAATCAAAATTGACGGGTTTTCTCTCAGCATCTTAATTGATACTGTCTAATATGATAAATCTTTGTACCTTCATAAGCTCTTTTTTTTAGTACCCTATAGAGGCTGATGTGGCTGTAATTGAGAATTCTGCAACAAAATGTGAAATATTAATGCATCATTTATCTTCAAGTTAGTACTGCTGCAAATGTGGTCCATTGTAAATGTTGCAGTCACACTGACACACTTTATACAGTCAGATGTTCAATCATTTTTTTCTTGCTGAACAAAAGGCTTCAGTGATGCTCTATAAATGCACTACCGAACCTCTTGTATGATATGCAAGGTACCCACCTATGTTCCTACAGAAAATGTGTGTACAATTTTACCTCTATGTCTTAAATCCTTTAAAGCAGTGAAGTGGAAAGCTTGTTTTTCCCTTCAGCTTTTGACCTCCCTTCTTTTCTTTCGCTTTTTCTCTCTTTCAGAGAAGCTCTGCATTCTTTGCTGCTTGTTAGTACAGAATATGCCTGAAAAAGCTAAAAATATTATAGAACACTTTTTAAAAACAAGTCCAAGCTTTGCTTTGCAAAAGTAAAATTGGGCTATTGTGTAAACTAAACTAAGACATTGAAACAGAAACATATCACAAATATAAACACATAAATAAAACTGACAAAACATATGCCTTTTGGATTTTATACGATATTTGTTCTTAATACCTAGCCTCTCTGAATTAAGTACATTGAAGAAGATTTGTAAATAGCTAATCTTTAAATAAATTCATAAATTCCATTTGGTTGGGGGACAAGGAACAATAGGAGAAGGGAAATAGTTCACTTTCATTGTAAGCTTAGTAGTTGAGTCTGTAGTTTGAAAGCTACAAAACTATTTAATATTGTTCTGCACATATTTCTTAAATACTTGATACTGGATATATGAGAAGAAATTTACAACTTCAACATTTTTATGTATTTGTTTTTACTGTAGCAAATTTGGTTCTGAAATAATCTTAATTAAGTGTGAGGTAAAGGAAGATCTTTGAAGCTCAGGTAGAAGTATAAATGTCAGAGCATTTTAGATATTCTCAGATAAAACATACTCATATAAAAGTAATTGTGACTTGCTACTACTTATATTTCAATAAGTATTTATTACACAAATGATGTGTTTCTAATAATCATGATGCCAACAAAGAAAAATTTAGTAAAACAATTGTTTTCCATGCCGTCTTCTAGGTTCATAATTTTTTTACAAACAAATTATAATCATAAATAGTTTCAATGTCTTATTCATTAATAAATAATCTAATTAGCACTTTCCAGTTATTATGTAAGTGACTGCATCAGTATCTCATCATATCTACGTAATTTACTACATTTATTATTTCCCTTATTTTTGAACATTTGGTTTGGTTATAATTTTTGCTATTAATTAAGAATTAATTAATAACAAAATTAATTAAATAACAAAAATTAATTAATTCTTTTGAATTATTTCCTTGGGATAGTTCAATGGTCCAAATATTTAAGGAAAGCAAACTTGTACATGTTCAATCTAAACAAGGTATGTAATTTACCTGAATTATCTCATATAACACAATTCTTAAGTAATATTCCTAGTCTGCAGATGAGAAAAATGATGCTCAGAGATAGCTAATTTAACCAAGGGTGACCTAACTAATAAGTGGAAAAACCTGTTTGTACTGTCATTCTCACCTGAGTCAGGGCTATCTGACCCAAAGATTTTACTGCTTCCCCCAAAACATCCCACCACCTAAGAAGCAAGAGGGCTGGGGAGTAAATGAGTGTATACTTTTTCAAGTTTCTGGAAAACATTACTATTTAAACAGTATGCCAATGTATTTTGCTAAAGAGTTGCAGCTTTAAATAGTATTATTTTAAAATTTCATTAAGTTAATAGATGTAAGATGATACGTGGTTTTGATTAGCACTTTTTATTAACTAGGACAACTACGGAAACCACAATTACTAATTTTAAAAGACCTCAACGTTTGATTTTGTATTTTTACAAAATGAAAATGAGATATTAACAGCGAAATATGTAGTATTTATTGAATTTTAACTATGTGCCAGGAACTGTTCCAAGCACTTTACACATTTAACTCTCAAACCACCTTTAAAGGTAGTTACTAGTATTATTTATTTCTAACCAAGAGACAATAGTATAATGTTTAAGAGACTGGATTCGGGGGCCCATGTGCATAGGTTCAAAAATCTCACTCTGGCAAACGTTATACCTCCTAACTTAATCTATATGTCTATTTTTTTTTCATGTATAAAGGAGAGTGATAATAGTAGTACCTACCTGATTGGATTGCTTTAAAAATTAAATGAGTTAATTGTACAAATGACTTAAGACAGAGTCTGGCACACAATAAGTACTATAGGATGATAGATCTTATTATTTATATTTTATATGAAGAAATCGAAGCAGAAAGAGGCTGTGTAACCTGTCCTGGGTAAAACAGCTGGTGGTTATGGGTAGGATTCTGATTTCTATCACATTTTCTTTAATAGTAAGTGCCTTAACTCTCAGTAAATTCTATATAGAAATGATTTTAAAGCATAAATAAAACTTATGACAAAACTGTAAAAACTAATAATTTAACATTCTAGAAAAATGGTCTGAGTCTAAAGAGGAAATATCTTTCCAAGTATCACTCACACCCTTAATTCCAGACAGCCAAATTTATTTATTTATTTATTTATTTATTTATTTATTTATTTATTTTAGATGGAGTTTTGTTCTTGTTGCCCAGGATGGAGTGCAATGGCGCAATCTCAGCTCACTGCAACTCTGCCTCCCGGGTTCAGGCAATTCTCCTGCCTCAGTCTCCCAAGTAGCTGGGATTATAGGCCCACGCCACTATGCCCAGCTAATTTTGTATTTTTAGTAGAGACGGGATTTTGCCATGTTGGCCAGGCTGGTCTCGAACTCCTGACCCCAGGTGTTCTGCCCGCCTCAGCCTCCCAAAGTGCTGAGACTACAGGCGTGAGCCACTGCACCCAGCCCCAGACAGCCAAATTTGAGGACAGTCTATTCTACCTCTGGAAATAAATGTTTCCATTAGAACCCTTACAGGCAGGGGCTTAACTTTGAAAACTTCGAGTTGCCCAGTTTGGAAACTTGGGGTCACTTACTTCAAAAGCTGTCCTTTAATTGATTAAAAAAAAACCTTCAATGCTTTTGCTCCCCGATTTCTGTTGATAACTCAGAAATCTCTCATTTACCAATTTCTGTTACTGAAATTTGGTGATGTGGATCAAGCCCTCCTCCATGAACTCTTGACACAATCAGATTAATTAATTTCCGCTCTACCAATGTGACTGTTTTTTCCCCAATGTGGTACGTTGACTCACCATCATTTCTTTCTGCCTTTGTCCTTTTTATCTTTTATGCTTTTGCTAGCTTGTCTTAACTGAAGGCTTTTCTTTCTCTGAAAACATCTACGTTGCCCATGGTCCTTTAGTAGAAGAAATGCCTTCTGCACAAACTCCTTTTCATTCAGGTGGACAAGAGAAGGAACTAACATATTTTTTAGACAACACTGCTGTTTTGGGATCATAGTTGACCCACGGTTACTCAATAATTTCATGTTTTCTGAAATCTCAACCATCAAAGTGATTTACTGACCTTTATGACAACATACTGACCTTCAGAAAACTCTCCTCTGTTACATGGCTCCATTTTCCTCTTTACTGTGGCATCTGCCAGTTCTTTGGGAACTCTATTTCCCTTTTGATTGCCTTCCCACCATGTTGTCTTACAGTCCCTCTGCCTTTTCAGCTCAAGAAGCTCCCGTTTCCACTTCAGGTACCAATCCACACAAATGCCCTGGGTTGTTCTTCATTACCTGAAATTATCAGGCCCAAATCACACAATCTTACACTTTCCTTTCTGGCCACAATCTCCTCTCTCATATCCCCAGCTTGCACCAAGTCTCCTCCCCTCTCTCATACCCCCAGCTTGCACCAAGCCTGTTCCTTCTGCACACCCTCACAACCTTCCCTATGAAGATTTATTCCCTTCTTCAAAGTTTGTCTTAATTTCTATTTATTTCGTAATGTATTTGTGCATATTCACTTACAAGTTTCTGTTCACCTAGTAGACCCTACTACTTAAAGTGAAATGCATAGAATAATACAAAATTTGGGGCCCACATCAGTCCTACTAAATGAGAATCTGCATTTTATTTATTTTTATTATTTCAATCGTTTCGGGGGAACGTGGTTTTTGGTTACATGGATACGTTTTTGAATGCTGATTTCTGGGATTCTGGTGCACCCATCACCTAAGCAGTCCACACTGTAACCCAAAAGTGAGTAGTCTTTTATCTCTCATTTCCCACCCACTCTTCCCCTTGAGTGTCCAAAGTCCATATATCATTCTTGTGCCTTTGAGTCCACATAGCTTAGCTCCCACTTACAAGTAAGAATATACCATATTTGATTTTCCATTCCTGAGTTATTTCTCTTAAAATAATGTTCTCCAATTCCACCCAGGTTGCTGCAAATGCCATTATTTCTTTCCTTTTTATGGCTGAGTAGTATCCCATGGTGTATATACACAACATTTTCTTTTTTTTTTTTTTATGGTGAAATGGAACTTTTATATTGGACCATACCTTTTCTCACCCAATTCAGTTTGAGACAGACCAACAGAGGCACTGTAAGAGACTATGGCTGTCTTCCTCAATATTCAGACATCCTAGTTTCCAATAATTTATTATGGACCTGTTACCCATGAATCAATATAAACCTATTCATATTTAGGGATTAGTTTCCACAAGTACAAAGTTGAATTTCCTTTCATTTGTCCTAAAATGCTTACTTTCAAACTTGAAGGGACTTCAATTTTTCCATGTAGTTTTCAATAACATTCTTTTTTCAGACCAGAGTCAAAATATTCATACAGTATTCATACTGCAGCACCTTCCACACACCCTTTGGTCACTTGAACTGCCCTTCTTTGGCTCTTTTTCCACTTTCAGATCTTTCTTGAAGTCTAGTAAGCAGAACTGTACTGGGTATTCCAGCTGCAGTTTGGTCTGTCATTGTCAGAATGACTTCCGCTACTCATGGTCTTCCAGCTGGTCTATTTCTAGGATTATATGATCTTTTTTTAAAAAAAATTGTTTTTTTTTTATTATTTATTCATTTTATTTATTTATTTATTTTATTGTACTTTAAGTTCTAGGGTACATGTGCACAGCATGCAAGTTTGTTACATATGTATACATGTGCCATGTTGGTGTGCTGCACCCATTAACTCATCTTTTACGTTAGGTATTTCTCTTAATACTATCCCTCCCCACTCCCCCCACCTCACGACAGGCCCCAGTGTGTGATGTTGCCCGCCCTGTGTCCAAGTGTTCTCATTGTTCAATTCCCACCTATGAGTGAGAACATGCGGTGTTTGGTTTTCTGTCCTTGTGACAGTTTGCTCAGAATGATGGTTTCCAGCTTCATGCGTGTAACTACAAAGGACATGAACTCATCCTTTTTTATGGCTGCATAGTATTCCATGGAATATACACCACATTATCCACTATGTTGGTTGATGGGCACATAAGCTGATTCCATATTTTTGCATTTGTGAATTGTGTTACTATAAACATACGTATACAAGTGTCTTTTTCATATAATTACTTCTTTTCCTTTGGGTAAGAATCTGTATTTTAACAAGAACTCAAGGTGATTTGTGAGCACATTCAATTTGAGAAGCATGGATCTAATCCAGTGGTTCCCAAGGTGTGATCCCAAGAGTACAACTGTAGCACCTGGGAATAGTATTAGAAATGCAAATTCTCAAGTTCACGTGTACTATTGAATTTAAAAACTTGAACTTGTAGTTCAACAATCTGTATTTTAACACAGTTAACAGGGGATTCTGATGCACATGGAAGTTTGAGAACCTGACTATACAACTGACAAGGGGAGGGGTTGTCTTGTTAATTTTGGTATTCTCTGTAGGTGTAGGGTATGCATTTTACAAATGCATAGGAAGTGACTGAGCAAATGGATGAATGAATGAGTGAAGGACGCTCTTGCTTATCTCACAGATAATGTGTATTGTTTTCTTCTCTGATACAACTTTATACTTCACATATAGTATTTACATTTACTTAAATGACTAAGCTTTTAATTATTTCTGGATATTCATTATAGCTAACATTGAGTCGTGTATATTATAAATATTCAATAAATGTTTAATTTGATTGAAATAATTCTATTATACATTTTTCTACTTTTGGTCCCACCCCCACCACCATACACCTTTCCTTTTCATGACACATTGTTTCAGGGCAAGTGAAGGACCAAACACAAGATATAAGGCAGGTAGGAATCTGACCTATTGGGATTTGTCTTCTTATAATAACAAAAATAAATCTCAAAAACAAAGTTGAAAATAAAAGTGAGAAAAGCAAATAAATCTGGTTTGAGGCTACACGTAGTTGCTGGCCACACCCATAATTTTTTTTTTTATAAAATGCCTTTGGTTGCCATGTTGAATCATGTGAGAACATGTGGAGTGCAAACACTGTTGGAAACAAAGGCAGCTTGGTTCTGAAATAGGCTTTTCCAGTCATAAGAGAATGCCACGATTTTCATTGCTCAAAGCATGCTGCTTAGTTTCAACCAGTGAAATGAAATCGTCAGGCTGGATAACTAATGGTGACTCTTGGCAGCAGTGTTTTGTGGATCCTTTTCATTGAACAGGGACAGACTATAAATAATAGCATTTGTTTAGCACTTTGTCACTTCCAAGAACTCCAACAGCCTTAACAAATAGACATCAGTGTTCTTTGCCAGCTCACAGGTGGTTAGTTTTTAATACCCAGTAAGGAGGGTTGCTATAAGTAGATAGCAACACAAATACTGATGAGGTCCTTCAGTTTAAGATCTTAGGCTAACAGTGACTATTCTGTCATTCTAGACTTTTCTTAATTAGTCATACCCTGAAACAGTAGGTCTTCCCTGGGGCACTAAAAATGTCTAAAAGTATGAATATCTGCGTTAAGGCAATGATTGATTAATATGTCTAAGTTTTGTGATGAACAGTTGACCAAAGTCACTAAATATGACTCATATTTCAGCAACCTACCTCTAAGATGGTCCAACTCAACAGGTCCTCCTCTGGTGCCTTCTTTAGTCATACACAATGATCCAGAGGGTTGACAGAGGATCCATTGATTATATTTATCTGGAAAGCCATTGCAAGCTCTACGTGGATTGTTTTTAGGGAGATGGGGGGATAGCTCTCAGGAAACCTGATATCCTTTTTTTCAGTTACGTCATGCTATAAGATATACAAGCTGCCTGGTCATTGTGTATGCAGCCCTTGTAGGAAGATCAAAGCCAAATTATCAAAGAACATTGTCTTAAAGAAAAAAAAAAAAGTAAAACAAACCTCTACCTCCCTTCTTCCATCCATCGCTATAGATGTTTCCATGAATAGAAAAGTTAGTAATAAAAATCATGAGATTCAAAATAAGTGACTAAAAAGTATGCGTAAATTTTAAAGATAATGTTATTTATTTCACTTGCAATGGAAATGTTGCTTCTTTTGAAAGCAATCACTATTGAGAGAGCCTATGATACAGACTGTATTTCATAACTAAGATTAAAGATTTCACATAGAAAGATTAAATAAACTAATTTCAAAAGATTTTACAGTAATATTTTTTAAAGATATGTTATTACAACTGGTTACTCCAGTAGAAGTATGTAGGCTCTGTAATTTTAAGAAAGCATGTTTATAATATAGTTTTAAACATTTAAAGAAACCAAAAATAGAGAACAAGAAGTAATGGAAGAGGAGGAAAGTCTTTAAATGGCAGTGTGTGTTCGAATGCCATGGCCCCATATTTACTGCAACCTGACCCCCTTCCCTTCACACATTCTCAATTCCTAGTTTCTTATTTATGTTATTTTGTCCATATAACACACATCACCTTTGAAAATACAATTTAGTTTACTTTTTATTATGCTTATTGTTTCTTATCTGTCTCTTCACTTTGGAAAGTAAGCTCCACGGAGGACAGACATTTGTCTACTTTGTGCCCCAATTCATCCCAAGCACCTAGGCCAGAGTCTGGCACACAGAGGTGCTCAGTCAATAACTAATGACTGAATGAATTACGGAGAAATAATTAATAAATAATTCTTAGTCACATTTACTTATATTGCTTTTCCTGACCACTGGGATACAATTTCTTTTAAATGAGTGAAAAACAAGCTTATTGAAAAAAAGAAAGTTTTCTCTCTCATTAGGATAAATGAATCTTAACAGGATTAAGTAATTAACTCCAAATCACAAAGCTGGTTACTGGGAGAACCAAGACTTAATAGCCAGAATGTCACACTCAGAATTCAGTGTTCTTCCTAAATCTTACCATTATCTTGTTTATACGTCTAGATATCTTGTTTGCTCGAATCCCTCATAGTCGTTTAGGACTTTATCATGTAAAACCATTTCACATATAGTATTTGAGCCATAGAACTATTATTAGTTTCATTTTATAGATAAAGAAACTGAAGGTTGGAGTGCTAATGACTTGCTGAAGATCACATAGATGCCTAATTAATGGCAAAGGCAGGATTAAATTCCTGGAATCTAATCAAATAGCCTTGTTGTTATTACATAGTTCTCTCTTGTTACTGTTAATTTTAAAAATGTACTAAGCACCATCTATATGCTAAGCCTTATACCAGGCACTAGTTAGCAAACAGTTATTCATGCTATTATGGAAGTGTATCTTCAGTCCATAAATGAACACATGATATATTGGGTGGTGGTAAGTCTCTGCATAAAAATGAGGAAAATAACAGATATATACAGAGAAAACGACAGGGTTGAAAACGATGCTATTCACAATAGCAAAGAAATGGAATCAACATAAATGCCCATCAATGGTAGACTGGATAAAGAAAATGTAGTTCCTATACACCATGGAACACTATGCAGTGTAAAAAAGAATGAGATCATGTCGTTTGCAGGAACATGGATGGAACTGGAGGCTATTATTCTTAGCAAACTGATGCAGGAATAGAAAACCAAATAGCATTATGTTTCACTCATAAGTGGAAACTAAATGATGAGAACGCATGGACACAGAAAGGGAAACAACAGACACTGGGACCAATTGAAGGATAGAGGGTGGGAGGAAGGAGAGGATCAAAAAAATAATAATTGATGAGTAGTAGGCTTAATACCTGGATGATGAAATAATATTTACAGCAGAGCCCTGTGACGTGAGTCTACCTATACAACCAACTTGCACATGTACCCCCAAACTTAAAAATTAAAAAGAAAGGAAAACAGTGCTATATTAACTGGGATGGTCATCTAATAAGGCCTGTCAGATTAAGAGACTCCATGAATTCAACTGCATTTTAGAGATCTGAGTGACATAGATCTGAGGGGAATGAGGATGGAATTTGGTAGAGAAAGAGCATTCCAGACAAGGAGTGTAAGATCAGAGTGGCTGGAACAGAGTGAGTAAGAACAGGGAAATAGGAGAAGAGAGCAACTGATAAGGAACAGGGATGTGACGTGTAGATAAAAGTAATGATTAATTTTTTTCCAAAGGATTTTATGGTCTCATATTTTAAAGAATGACTTTGACTCTATGCTGTGTGGGAAATAGATGTATAGACCAAGTTTAGGGGCTATTGTTCTATATGAGAATTTATGGTGCTATGTACTAAGGTGGGGAAGCATGGTAGTATCAAGCACACATTTCAAAAGTTGACCAATGGAATAGTTGACATTTATAGAGATTGACCTCACTTAATTCTTGGGTGTCATCCATAGGAGGGCATCTGGTTTTCACAGCATGGCATTACCTTACCTGAGTGAATACATGTCAATCCAAAGCTGGTTCTCAGCTTAGAGAACTTAGAAGCCCGATATGTCCGCAAAAGATCAATTTCTTGTTTAACAAAACACTCAAAGATTGATATATAAGAAGGAGAAAACCAATCAATGCATTACCTCTTACAATAAGAAATGTAATTTATCTTGAATAAGCTTCTGTTGATTGATGAGTGATACGGTTTGGGTGTGTCCCCCGCCCCAAATCTCATCTTGAATTGTAGTTCCCATAATCCCCATGTGTTATGAGATGAACCAGGTGGAGAAAATTGAATCATGGGGGCAGTTTCCCCCATCCTGTTCTCGTAATAATGAGTTAGTTCTCATGAGATCTGATAGTTTTATAAGGGGCTTCCCACTTCACTGGACACTCATTCTTCTCCTTCCTGCCACCATGTGAAGAAGGATGCATTTGCTTCCCATTCTGCCATGATTGTAAGTTTCCGAAGGCCTCCCCAGCCATGCTGAACTGTGAGTCAATTAAAACTATTTCCTTTATAAATTAACCAAATCTCAGGTATGTCTTTATTAGCAATGTGAGAATAGACAAGTACACTAAATTGAAACCAGAAGTGGGGTGCTGCTATTAGAATAGCCAAAAATGTGGAAGCGACTTTGGAGCTGGGTAACAGGCAGAGGCTGGAACAGTTTGGAGGACTCAGAAGAAGACACGAAAATGGGAGAAAGTTTGGAACTTCCTAGAGATCTGGAGGGCTCAGAAGACAGGAAGATGTGGAAAGGTTTGGAACTTTCTGGAGACTTGTTGAATGGCTTTGACCAAAATGCTGATAGTGATATGGACAGTGAAGTCCAGGCTGAGGTGGTCTTAGATGGTGATGAGGGACTTGTTGCGAACTGTAATAGAAGTGACTCTTGCTTTGCTTTAGCAAAGAGACTGGCAGCATTTTGCCCTGCCCTAGAGATCTGTGTGACATTGAACTTGAGAGAGATGATTTAGAGTATCTGGCAGACGAAATTTCTAACTGGCAAAGTGTCCAAGAGGAAGCAGAACATAAAAGTTTAGAAAATTTGCAGCCTGGTGATGTAATAGAAAAGAAAAACCTAGCAAAGCCAGGCGCAGTGGCTCACACCTGTAATCCCAGCACTTTGGGAGGCCAAGGCAGACGGATCCCTTGAGGTCAGGAGTTCAAGACCAGCCTGGCCAACATGGTGAAATCCAATCTCTTCTAAAAATACAAAAATTAGCTGGGCATGGTGGCAGAAGCTTGTAATCTCAGCTACTTAGGAGGCTGAATCAGGAGAATCGCTCGAACCCAGGAGGCAGAGGTTGCAGTGAGCCGAGATTGTTCCACTGCATTTCAGCCTGGGCAACAGAGTGAGATTCCATAACAAAAAACAAACAAACAAACAAAAAAAACAAAAAACAAAGTAAAGCAAAGAAAAACCCATTTTGGGGGGGAGAAATTCAAGCCCAAGCTGGCTGCAGAAATTTGCATAAGTAATGAGGAGCCGAATGTTAATCACTGAAACAATGGGGAAAATGTCTCTAGGGCACGTCAGAGACCTTCACAGCAGCCCCTTGCGTCATGGGCTGGGAGGCCTAGGAGGGACAAATGGTTTCTTGGGCTGAGTCCAGGGCCCCCCTGCTCTGTGCAGCCTCGGGACATGGTGCTGTGCGTCTCAGATGCTTCAGCTCCAGCTGTGGCTAAAGGGAAAAGGTACAGCTAAGGCTATTGCTTCAGAGGGTGCAAGCCCCAAGCTTTGGCAGCTTCCACATGTTGTTGGTCCTGTTGGTGCTCAGAAGACAAGAATTAGGGTTTGGGAACCTCCACCTAGATTTAAGAGGATGTATGGAAGTGCCTGGATGTCCAAGCAGAAGTTTGCTGCAGGGGTAGAGCCTCATGGAGAACCTCTGGCAGTGTGGAAGGGAAATGTGGGGTTGGAGCTCCCACACAACATCTTCACTGGGCCACTGCCTAGTGGAGCTGTGAGAGGAGGACCCAAAATGGTAGATCTACCTACAGCTTGTATAGTGCACCTAGAAAAACCACAGACACTCAACCCCAACCATGAAGGCAGCCAGGAGGGGGGCTATACCCTGCACAGCCACAGGGTGGAGCTGTCCAAATCCATGGGAGCCCACCTCTTGTATCAGCGTGTCCTGGATGTGAGACGTAAAGTCAAGGAGATCATTTTGGAACTTTCAGATTTAAGGACTGCCCTGCTGGATTTCAAACTTGCATGGGGCCTATAGCTCCAATGTTTTGGCCAATTTCTCCCATTTGAAATGCGTGTATTTACCCAATGCCTGTACTCTTATTGTATCTAGGAAGTAACTAGTTTGCTTTTAATTTTACAGGCTCATAGGCAGAAGGGACTTGCCTTGTCTCAGATGAGACTTTGGGCTTGGACTTTTGGGTTAATGCTAGAATGAGTTAAGACTTTGGAGGACTGTCGAAAAGTCATGATTGTGTTTTGAATTGTAAGAACATGAGATTTTGGAGGGGCACAGTGCAGAATGATATAGTTTGGTTGTGTCCCTACTCAAATGTCATCTTGAATTTTAGTTCCCATAATCCCCACGCGTCATGGGAGGGATCAGGTGGAGATAATTGAATCATGGGAGCAGTTTCCCCCATCCTGTTCTCATGATAGTGAGTTCGTTTTCATGAGATCTGATGGTTTTATAAGGGGTTTGCCACTTTGCTGGGCACTCATTCTTCTCCTTCCTGTCACCATGTGAAGAAAGATATGTTTGCTTCTCCTACTGCCGTGACTGTAAGTTTCCTGCGGCCTCCCAGCCATGTGGAACTGTGAGTCAATTAAACCTCTTTCCTTTATAAATTATTCAGTCTCAGGCTTGTCTTTATTAGCAGTGTGATAATGGACTAATATAATCAGCATGTTCTTTTTCTATAGATATAGAAGACAGCAAATTAGGTCCAGAATGTTGCCAGATAAATATGGCATCGCAGAAAATAGGAAATAAAGGGATAATTTAATAGCATGATTCATCCATCTATCTATAGCTAATTCCATAAAGATATACCTATTAAAAGGACCATATAGTTACTCATGTTCTTGGTCCAGAACATGCATATGCCAGGACAGAGTGGGAGAACCTAGAGTCAGGATGTCTCTTTCTCTTTTGTGGTTTCTCCATCCTGACCAAAGACCAAAACATCCTCCAACAGCCTGACTAGCACATTTCTGTTTTAGGTATGTTAATATATTTGAGAGGTTTCATTCTATTTTTAACCTGAAATTAATCCATCTATTTGATGACTTTGTCAATCAGATCCAGTGTATATATATTTTTCACTCATGAGGACAATCAATCTTATTTCTCAGTTTCTATGTTGTAACCATTATATGTCACGATTATAAACTATGTTATGTAATTTTCCTAGATTTCTACTAAGTAGACTTATCTGCTAAATTCAGCTGGTTGTACCAAAACAAGTGCAGTCTCTTTTCAAATTTTAGTACCTGCTTTTGCTTTTTTTTTTAATTACTGTACTCAAACTAATTTTCCTCATGTGTCAGTTGAGTCAACCTAAAACTAGACCTTTGTGAATATATGGCACTCAATCTTTCATAAACTGCAGTTGTTAACCAAAGATTCAGTCAGTATTTAATTTTCTTAAAGCTTTTGTCACAAACCATATTTAACTTATAATAAAGGTGCTTGTCTAGTTTTCCATAATCTTTATATTTTTAAGGGATTAAATCTAAGCAGATTTCTTACTCTTTGTTATTTTAGCACCAAAACAGTGTTAGAGAGAAGCATCTTAAGTGTTTCATGTGTCCTAAGTGCTTAGGGGAGAAATAATTGAATTTCAATTCATCTTCCACTATGGCTGAAGAGATTTAAAGATTCAAATAATGACTAGAACCTCTCTCTTCATGCATTTATGTTATTCACAGTAAATACTGTATACCTGGTCTCCCATTTATTTGTGAGACAAGTTTGTACTTATTAGCCTAAGCTGAGAAAACACGTATCTCATTTGCCAGTAAAATGTCTTAAAACCAGTTGAAGTATCTCACTAAACATTTGAAACAAACATTTAAGTACAAGAATGTTAATACCAAGCCTTTTGTAAAAAAAAGAAAAATTGCAATCATTACAAATAATCAAAATGGCAGGAATCATGGCAGAATGAAAAAAATATATAGATTATTAAACTGAAATGTACGTGAAAAAATCCATTTTCTTCCACAGGCTATAGGACAAGAAAACCAATCTGGTTTTAGATTAACTAATTATTTTGTTTACTGGCTTTGATATTAGAACTAAAGAATCTCATGTTACTATTTAGGAATTTTACTAAGGAGTAAAAAAACACATTTTTGATGTTGTACTTTTATTATTGCAGTAATTAATTTTAAGAAGTACTTTTCAATGGAATCTTTGTGGTAGAGATATATTACCAATGTTTACTTTGGGATAGCCTGGGGTTTTCAGATATGCTAATGTTATAATGGCTTTTTACAAAAATATATTTAAAAACCCTAAAAAATTATTAATGGAATATGCAAACTGAAAAAATCTATTAATTACAAAGCCCTTTTATATATGTATGAATGATCCAGTTATGTAGAAATTTTTGTGTGTGCTGAGTTTCACTCAGATTTCAACATAAAATCTCCTGGCTCAACTATTTTGCCATGTCATTTTATTTTCCATTGTAACATGCCCTCAATGTAATGTCTTGTTCAATGTGTTGAGCTGGAAGGGATTTTAATTAGGTTAGAGGAGAGAAGCCAAATTTTAGGTTTTGCACTCCACTGAGAACACCTGGATAGAAATATCATGGAACAGTTCTTGAACTATATAGGACTCTGCAGTGACTACTGCAGTGCTGTTAGGTCTTGATCATCAGTTAGAAAGAAATGCCATAATTAATCTCTTCATGGACTCACAGAATTTGGGAGAATAAAAAGAAGACTGGAGATCATTTTTATCTATTTTTAGTCTATTGGAACACAATGTAAATGAAAATTGAGATCTCTGCTTCTATAAAAGTTTTAAAAAATTATTTAGGGAGACTTCTTGTTTAGCCCTAAAATGTAAGGAGCTTGGAGGTTATCACTCCTCTTACAACAAGAAAAAGCTGGACAAATCAATAACTTTTTTTGAACCCGCCAGAAAACAGAGATTGTAGGATGAATGGCCACAAACAAATCTGGAGAGCAGGAGTGGTGGCTCACGTCAGTAATCCCAGCACTTTGGGAGGCCAAGGCGGGTGGATCACCTGAGGTCAAGAGTTCGAGGCCAGCCTGGCCAACATGGCGAAACCCCATCTCTACTAAAAATACAAAGATTAGCTGGGCATGGTGGAACATGCCTGTAGTCCCAGCTACTTGGGAGCCTGAGGAAAGAGAATTGCTTGATCCCAGGAGGCAGAGGTTGCAGTGAGCCGAGATCATGTCACTGGACTCTAGCCTGGGTGACAGAGTGAGACTCTGTCTCAAAAAAAAGAAAAAAGAAAATAAATCTGGAGAGACAGATGCACATAGAGAAACTGCTTAGCTAGAACAGAAGCCGTAAAGTGGTAAGAACACTTAGTTGGTAAATTTGATAAATTGTTTGAGGCGGTGTAGACTATCTATCTTAACAGTGAGAAACCCCTTGACGCTTCAGTCTTAGAAAAAACCCACACATTGTTGGGCTTTTCTGTCATTAACCCATCAGGTTCTCAATGTAGAGATCTGAGTACGAGAGAAGAGGAAGTGGAACTTTTGTGAAATATACACAGAATTTTTTCATAACCCCACAAATGACCTATTATCCATAAGAAAAGACATTGACAGAGACTCGTTGCTTTTGGGAGAAGGAAATTCTTCCCGACTCTTGCCTTATCCAGGTTTAATGCCTTAGTAAGAAAGAAAAATAACATAATCAACAAGATTGTATAATAATTGAGAATAAACAAACATAAAATATTTACTTTTTTATCCTAATAGGTCTGAAAGAAAACTGTTTAAAACAATAGTAAATAACAATGTATTAGATGATTAAAGTGTATAGCAGGGTGAAATGAATTACGTCAATATCACATGGCATGAGAGAAGAATTAGGAGTTCTCTATTATAAGAGAACATGTACTACACATAAGATAGTGTAGTGTTATTTGGAGACAGACTTAGATTAGTTAAAAGTGCTTATTTCAACTCTAAATCACTAAAAGAATGTTTAATTGCAATTTTTACATAAATAGAGGAGGCAAAGTGGTCTTATATAATATGCTTAGTTAAAACCAAAGAAAGCATAAGGGTATGTATGGGAGATTGGGAACAAAGAACATAAGCAATGAATAAAAAGAGTTTCAAACATGGTAAGTACAAATCTACCTCAATTAATCATCACATTAAATGTGAATGGTTTAAACATACCAATTAACAGACAGAGATTGTCAGGATAGAATAATAAAAAACAAAAGCTCAAATATAAGTTGTCTGTAAAAAACTCACTTTAAATATAAGGACACAGATATTTTAAGGGTAAAGAGATATAAAATATATGCCATGCTAACACTAATACAGAACAGCTATATTCATAAGGGACAAAAAACAGATTTCCAAAGCCTGAGGACCACATAGTAACAACAAGGTTAATTCTCCAAGAATACATAGCAACACTAAATGTGTATGCACCTAACAACATATCACCAAAATGTATGTCTCCAAAACAGAAAGAACTGAAGGGGAAAATAGACAACTTTATTATTAGGGTTTGAAATTTTAACACCAAAAATTGGACGCAACCAAGATGTTCTTCAACAAGTGAGTGAATAAATAAACTGCAACGTATTCCATTCATACAATATTACTCAGCAAAAAGAAAAAGAAAAAATATTATGAAGCATGCAAAAAAAAAGACAAGAAGAATCTCAAATGCATATTGCTAAGGGGAAGAAGCCAATCTGAAAAGTCTTCATACTGTATGATTATGATTTTATGACATGCTGTAAAAGGTAAAACTATAGAGATAAGAAAAAGATTACATGTTGCCAGGGGTTTGGGGTAAAGGGAAAAATATTTAATAGAAGGTAAATAGGAGATTTATTTTTGGGCAATGAAACTATTCTGTATGATACTGCAGTGATGCATACATGATATCATGAATTTGTCAAAACCAAGAGACCATTATGGCATAAAAATTGAACGTCAATGTATATAAAGTTTGTGAAAATTTGGAGATCAAGGATTCTCCAGTGGAAGGCAGAATGGGGTAAAACAATTTTACAATATTAAAGATTAGTGAAACAACCTCACTGAAGGAGATGAAAAAGGTGCTGACCTAAGTAACTTTAGAAATAAATAGAGGCTATAAAATAAAGACAAAAGAACTAGACATAAAAATTGCACTCTCATTGATGAAGCTTTTACCTATGGAGATACAATTTAACAATATTGCAACAACAAATGTATACTGGAATTGAACAATTAAACAAATGGATGGTACATGGTAAGAACCATATTTGTCTATTGGAGTAGGAGATTACAACAGATAAGCAATGAAAGAAAATGAGAGTGATTCATGTGGTAATGGATTAGAGTTAGAGACATCAGTGTGAATTTATTTATGTTTACCTTGTATTAGATATGGATGGTTGTATATAGAAATATCAATATGCGTATGTTCAAGTGTTAGTATACTTTCATATTTCCTTGCTCTACCAACTGATGGCCTCGGAGGAGTGATGTCCCAGGAGCAAAGGGCATATTCCTTGATTCTAGGCCTGGTATAGAAGCAAGGACACCTAAGTAGTTACAAGCACACTTTCATCCAGAATTTGATTTCTAATACTAGCCTCTTATATCTGTTCCTACTACCAGAGCTTCTTGGAAAAGTGGCAATTCTCAAACTAGGGTAAGACATATACAAGATAAAACTGATGCATCTTGTGTTTTCAAAAAGTAAAGCGTTTCTAACAACAGAAACAATCCGCAGAACATAATAATGGGGATATGTCAATGGTACAAAGGCACCAACTGAAGAGCTCCCAATCCACAAAAAGGGAATGATTTCACTAACAAAATTAATAAAGTAGTATTGGGTTGTAATACAAAATATTAAATGAATATTCGTGATTCCACACTAATATGAATAAATTATTGGATAAGTAAATTAATATAGGAGAATAGAAACACTTGAAGAAAGGGATTTCAAATAATTTTTGTAGATACTCTGCCCTCAAGGAGGTGAAGCCCTCACTCCTTAAGTACAGGCTGCATGTAGTACTTCCAACCAAAAATACAGCATAGAAAGGGGAGAAAAAGAAGAACTTAAAAGTGAGGAACTTTGCAAACACTCCTCAGACAGGTGATCAAGAAAAATATCAACAGTGACAATTCAAGTAGATAGTGTGTAGCCTTAACAAGATGTAATAAAAATGGCTTTTATCCCCCATGGTTTTCTTTTAAAAATCCATAACGCTAATTCTAATCATGAGAAAACATTAGACAAATTTCAGTTAAGGGGCATTCTACAAAATATGTGACTAGTGCGCCTCAAAATTTTAAATGTCATCAAAACATGGAAAATTTGAAAAACTGTTGTAACTAAGAGCCAAATGAGATATGATGAATAAACATAATGTGGTATCCTGTATGGAATTTAGGAGAAGAAAAAGGAGATAAGCAAAACTATGGAAATATGAATAAATTATGGGACTTTAGCCCATCTAACTCAGTTGGTAGAGAATGAGACTCTTCAGTTATGGACTTTGATAATAATGTATCGGTATTGGTTCATTAATTGTGACAAATGTACATACCAATATATGATGTTAATCATAGGGAAACTGAGTTAGGGTAAAGGGAAACTGTCCTATATTTTGATTGTTCTGAAATATAATGCTATTCTAAAATAAAAGTTTATTAACTTATTTATTCATTTATTTTTAATTATTTCAACTTTTATTTTAGATTCATGGGGTACATGTGCAGTTGTGTTGTATGAATACATCGCATGATGCTGAAGTCTGGGTTATGATTGATTCCATCACCCAGTACCCAATAGTTCATTTTTCAACCCTTGCCCCATCTCTCCTTCCCCACTCTAGTAGTCACCAGTGTCTACTGTTGCCATCTTTATGTCCCCGTATACCCAATGATTAGCTCCCACTTATACACGAGAGCATGCAGTATTTGGTTTTCTGTGCTGCATAATTCACTTAGGATAATGGCCTCCAGCTGCATCTGTGTTGCTGCAAAGAAGATGATTTCATTCTCTTTTATGGCTGTGTAGTATTCCGTGTTGTATATGTACCATATTTTCTTTATCTAATCCACCATAAATGAGAACCCCAAATGGGCACCTTGATTAATTCTGTGCCTTTGCTGTTGTGAAGAGTGTTGAGATGGACATATAAGTGCATTTTTAATAAAATATTTTTTTCTTTTGTGTATGTACTCAGTAATGGAATTTCTGGGTCGAATGGTAGTTCTGTTTTAAGTTCTTCGAGAAATCTCCTAATTGCTTTGCACAGTGGCTGAACTAATTTACATTCCCACCAACAGTGTATAAGCATTCCTTTTACTAGGCAGCATTTGTTACTTTTTGGCTTTTTAGTAATAGCAATTCTAAATGGTATGAGATGGTATCTCATTGTGGTTTTGACTTGCATTTTCCTGATGGTTAGTGAAGTTAAGCATTTTTTTTCATATCTTTTTTTGGCCACTTGTATGTCTTCTTTTGAGAAGTTTCTGTGTACATCTTTGACCATTTTTAATGGATTAGTTGGTTTTGGCTTTTCCAATTGTTTAAGTTCCTTTAGATTCTAGATATTAGACCTTTGCCATATACATAGCCTGTGAATATTTTCTCCCATTGTGTAGGTTTTCTGATTACTCTGTTGATAATTCCTTGTGCTTCACAGAATCTCTTTAGTATAATTAGGTTCCACTTGTCAATTTTTGTTTTTGTTGCTATTGCTTTTGAGGACTTAGTCATAAATACTTTCCTAAGGCTGATGTCCAGAAAGATGTTTCTAAGTTTTCTTCCAGGATTCTTATAGTTTGCAATCTTAAATTTAAATCTTTAATCCATTTTAATATTTGTTTATGATGAAAAGTAGGGGGTCCAGTTTCATTCTTCTGCATATTGGTTAGCCAGCTATCCCAGCACCATTGATTGAATATGGAGTCCTTTCCGCATGCTTATTTTTGTTGATTTTGTCAAAGATCATATGGCTATAGGTGTATGGCTATCTGTCTGGGTTCTCTGTTCTGTTCCATGAATGTATGTGTCTGTTTTTGTACCAGTACCATGCTGTTTTTGTTACTGTAGCATGCTGTTTTGGTCACTCTAGCCTATAGTTTAAAGTTGGGTAATGTGATGTCTCCAGCTTTGTTCTTTTGCTTAGGATTGCTTTGAATTTTCAGGCTCTTTTTTTGCTCCATATGAATTTTAGAATAGTTTTTTTCTAGTTCTGTGAAAAATGACTTTCATAGTTTGATAGGGATAATGTTGAATCTGTAGATTGCTTTGGGCATTATGGCTATTATAGCAATATTGATTCTTCCAATCCATGAGCATGGAATTTTTTTTTCATTTGTTTGTGTTATCTATGAATTCCTTCAACCGTGTTTTGTTGTTCTCCTTGTAGAGATCTTTCACCTTCGATGTTAGATGTAGTCCGAGGTATTTTTGTGTGTGTTCCTGTTGTAAATGGGATTGCATTCTTGATTTGGCTCTCAGCTTCAACATTATTGGTGTATAGAAATGCTATCAGTAGCATTTCTATCAGTATAACTATACATTTATTTTGTATCCTGAAACTTTACTGACATCATTTATAAGTTCTCAAAGCCTTTTGGTGGAGTCGTTGGGGTTTTCTAGGTGTAAAATCACACCAGCAATGAGAGACTTTGACTGCTTCCTTTTCTATTTGGGTGCCTTTTATTTCTTTCTCTTGCCTGATTGCTCTTGCTGGGACTGCCACTATTAGGTTGAATAGAAGTAGCGAGAGTAAGCATCCTTGTCTTCTTCTAGTTCTCCAGGAAAATGTTTCCAATTTGTGCCCATTCAGTATGATGTTGGCTGTAGGTTTGCCGTAGATCACTCTTATCATTTTGAGTTATATTCTTTTGATGCCTAGTTTCTTGAGGGATTTTATCATGAAGGGGTGTTGGATTTTATCTAAATCTTTTTCCACATCTTTTGAGATGATCATGGGGTTTTTGTTTTTAATTCTGTTAATGTGTTAAATCACATTTAATTGATTTGTATATGTTGAACCCAGCGTGCATCCCAGAAATGAAGCCTACTTGATCACGGTGAATTAACTTTTTGATGCGCTGCTGGATTCAGTTTGTTGGTATTTTGTTGAGAATTTTTGTGTCTATGTTCATCCGAGATATTAGCCTTTAGTTTTCTTTTTTCATTTTGCCTTTGCGAGCTTTTGGTATCAGGGTGATGCTGGCTTCATAGAATTAGTTAGGGACGAGTCCCTCATGCTTGATTTTTTTGAAATAGTTTTGATAGCATTGGTACCTTGCCCTCTTTGTATGTCTGGTAGAATTTAGCTGTGAATTATGTAGACAGGCTTTTTTGGTTGGTAGAATTTTTAATGTCAATTCCATTTCAGAACTCAATATTGGCCACTTCAGAGTTTCAATTTCTTCCTACTTCAATCCTGAGAGGTTGTGTTTCTAGAAATTTATCCATTTCCTCTAGATTTTCCAGTTTGTGTGAATAGATATGTTTATAGTAGTCTTTGAGAATCTTTTGTCTGTCTCTGGATTGGTTGTAATGCCACCGTTGTATTTTTGATTGCGCCTATTTGGATCTTCTCTCTTTTTTCTTTGTTAATCTAGCTAGAGTCTATCAATATTGTTTATCCTTTCAAAAAATAATTTTTGGTTTTGTTGATTCTGTGGATGAATTTTGGGGTCTCAAGTTTCCTAAGCTCTGCTCTGATTTTAGTCATTTCTTTTCTTGTGCTAATTTTGGGGTTAGTTTGTTTTTGTTTTTATAGTTCCGTTAGGTGTGATGTTAGATCATTAATTTGAGGTCTTTCTAACTTTTTGAGGTAGGTGTTTAGCACTATAAACATTCATCTTAATCCTGCTTTTGCTGCATCCCAACGATTTTGGTATGCTGTGTTTCTGTTTTTATTTATTTCAAAAAAACTTTTGACTTCTGCCTTAATTTAGTTTTTTACCCAGAAGTCATTCAGTAGCAAGTTGTTTAATTTCCATGTAAATTGTCTACTTTTGAGAGATCTTCTTGGTATTGATTTCTACTTTTACTCCGCTGTGATCTGAGGGTATCGTTGGTATTATTTCAGTTTTTTTTTAATTTATTGAGACTTGCTATATGGTTAAGTATGTGTACATTCCTCTAATCTGCACACAGAATAAAAGTTTATTTTTAAACAAATAGGCCTCTTTCTACACTTGAGTGGAAGATCTTCTGAATAAACATCTAGTGTTTATCTTCTTCATAATATGTAGAATTTATTTGAAAAACAAATTATTAGGTTAGCTCTGTGTTTAAAATATATAGTACAGTATTTCAGCTCCTTAAATAGGCTAATTGTTTATCTTAGTCATTGAAAGAAAAAAATATAAATAAATATATGACTTCACATCTCTACTTTCAATTTGTCTTTTATGGGGATGAAGAGAACATGTTCTTTCCTCTATTTTAGTTTCTTAAACATTTGTGGATATATGATACAGTTTATGAAGCATACCAAAGATAAGGAAACTGTTAGAATCCTAATTTCATCACTAATTATTTATATAAGATTAAGAGAGCCTTTCTGGGACTTATTTTTGTTTCTATGTATGTAAAGTGGTCTGAATAGATTAAGTGATTTTAACTTATTATGTGGCTTTCATAAGTGCTCTGAATTTTTTTTTTTTTTTTTGCAAATTTAACTATTGCAAAATAAACATTTTTCTGGATTGAAGGTTTAGAGTTTTGATCATATTTTTAAAATTATCAGTTACCCACAAAGTGGTTAAGATCCTCTGGTCTTACTGATGTTTGTAGCTGGGGTATTAATTCTGTGGAGACCTTCAAGATGGTGCTCTGACTACTGTTGACAAATATCAGTAAATATCAAAATACTTTTACAACATTGAGTTCTGTACAATAGTGATTATAGTTAAAAACATAAGATAGGTTCTGGAAGGACTTCAGAGTTATCAAGAACCATGGAGTCCTTACCATTTAAGTTCTTTTTCATCAGTGAAAGAAATTAAGATCCAGAGGAAAAGATTTATAGAAACATCATCTTAAAGCATCTTACAGAATCATTTAAAGTGGTTATGCTATCCTTTGCTGTCCACAAAGATGAGCTGCTACAATTTCAGTATAATTTCAGGCAAGATGAACTAAAACATATAATTCATAATTTCATTCATTCTTTTTTTCTTTTCTTTTCTTTTTTTTTTTTTTTTTTTTAGACAGTGTCTCACTCTGTCACCCAGGCTGGAGTTCAGAGGTGCAATCTCAGCTCACTGCAACCTCCATCTCCTAGATTAAAGAGATCCTCCTGCCTCAGCCTCCCGAGTAACTGGGATTACAGGCACATGCCGCTATTTTCAGCTAATTTTTGTATTTTTAGTAGAGACGGGATTTCACCATCTTGGCCAGGCTGGTGTCGAACTCCTGATCTCAAGTGATCCTCCCACCTCAGACTCTCAAAGTGCTGGGATTGCAGGCATGAGCCACTGCACCTGACCTGAGCCAGCCACTGCACCCAGCCATTTCATTCTTTCATTTTTATTCTTTAATTCACTTACACATTTAGCAAATAATAATGTTTTAATATATGTTAAGCTTAGTGTTAGGTGCCTTGGACACAGAAAGAAATATATATCTATTATTTCTTGAGTGTCTACTAAGTGCTTTAGCTTAATTAACTTCCAAAACATTTTAAATATCTAAAAACATGGAGACTGGGAAAAAGTACATTACTTATCCAAACCTATACGGAGTAAGCTTCAGATTAGAACTTAAAACTTAGGTCTGACTTCCCCCTAAACTATATTTTTGTCATCTTTCCTATCCCCCCAAGGGACCTGACTTTAAAGGGCTTAAGAGCGTTTTGGTAAAAATAGACACATGGACATGTGAACAGCAACAAGAATATCACAGTACCCAGCAAAGTAATTTAACATAAATCTGACATGATTTATTGCATGCCTATCTCGTTACTAAAATCTTTTGTAAATTTTAAATATGAAGGGCAGTACTATGCTCAAAATTACATATAAATATTTTTTCAAAAACATTCAAAATGACAAACTTTAAAGCTAGAGATGGTCAGTATTTGGTACTGCCATCCTATTTCCTAACTGAGGAAGATGATGCTCTGTGATGCAACATGCATTGCAGCATGCCACATTGCATAGACATCTGAATCCCACAGAAACCAGAGCCTGAGTTAAAAAAAAAAAAACAAAAAACAGTGACTCAGAATTCAAGACTTCTGGCCTTAGTTGATTAAAGATGTCATTTTTTCAGTTTTTATTTTTTTTCCTCCAGATCAAATTTCAGTAAAATGTGACAGTAAGACTTTATTGTATATGCCTCTTATTTCTCCTTTAGTTTATAAAATATTTTGGTGTTCTCTGACTATTGCTCAATTGTGTGCTTGGATATTAAACATAATAAAGTTCCATCTACTTTCATAGTGAATGAAATAGTAATGTTTGCTTTTATGTAATGTTTAAGAAAATCCATAGCCTTTTATGTGTGTACATGGTAGAAAGCTATAATTTCACTAAAAGCAGAAGAGATCTAGCTGGTGGGGAGACAGTGTTGTACTGGAGCTAGCTTGTACCTGCTCATACCATCTGGTTATTAAATCTTCAGGAATTTTACACACCAATTGTGAAATAAAGCCATTATTAAAAAATAAACTGTATAGACTTATAACTAAGTAAAAATATTAGAATGAAAGCATAAATAACCAAACTCATCACTTCTTAATTCTTTTACTACATCTTACTATTACCTGTGTTCTCGTTATTTTACACTTACTGCCTTTGCATGGTAAAACTACTCCTGATGAGAGTGTACTATCACCCGTGGTTTTCTTCACACTGTGTTCAGTGACATAATTTTTGTAGCTTAAAATTGGCCGCGTTGGGAGTATTTATGCTGTAGAAATTGACATATGCTACGGTTCAGGGATTTTTATCTCAGATATCCAGTTGTTAAACATGTGTCAGCATGCCACTGAGAATAGAGGAATATCACAAATATTGATCAGCTTCTGCTGTTCACAAATTCAACCTTATTTCAACATTATAATCTTGTGTTCAAACCTGATAAACTGCTTTTTGTCAGGATCAGGTCCTAGTTTGGTAGGTTTTGAGTAAAATTCCCAGATAGATTAGAGTCTATGTAGTTTGAGGATGAAGTGAATGTAATATTTGAAGTTACTGATATTTGCAACTATGAGGGGATATATCTGAAGGCAAAACCTAACATACAGAGGATGGCTGAGCAGGAAGAGAAGAATGAATCCTTGATGATGATATTGAATCACAACACTAATTCTGGAGTCACACTTCAGGCATCTTGTCATGTGAAAAATATATTCTTTTAAAGCCATTTTTAATTGTGGTGTGTATTACATGCAGTAGAAAGTAACCTAACTAATACACCAATTGCCCTTTTTATAGATAAAAGTCAGCTAATTCCTACAGCCACGACATTTAGGAAAGTTCATGTAAGGTCTTATTAGCACTTCTATTTTAAAGGCTTGTCTTTTTTATTTTTAATTTTAAGTACAACTTTAATTATAGCTTCCAGTATATAAAAGCATTATTTGAACCTGGGTCAACGTGAAATGCAACCAGAAACTTTAAAAAAGTGACTGCAAATATGTATTTGTATAATAACGGGTACTGATGACTATGGTGGATATCTAATATCTAACTGAAAATAAATATAGTTTTCCTTAGCAAAGGAAAAGACATCAGAACCCAGTTATTCAAATACTTACTAGGCCTTTCTTATTTGGGGAGGTTGTTTATAGCCATAAGATACTTATCAAATGTAATAAATAAGCACATTTCCAATTATAAACTAATGAGTAGCATTTTATTAAACATTATTCTTACAATTCCTTGAAAACTCTAGTAGTTATAGAAAGAGCACAAAGTATTCTGATTTTATGCTTTTAAAAATGTGACCCTTTAACAGAGAAACTCCACTTAGGTTTAATAAGACATATTTGACATTCTACTATTATTCAAAACCCCTGAGATTGGTTACACAAAAGTTATATCAACTAACACAAAAAGAATGATTATGTGAAGTTGTTTGTTCTATGTAATGAACAAATACTAATTAATGAAATAGACTTATATTGTAATTATGACTTTTTATATTGTAGCAAAAACAATGAAATTGGGAGGTTTTAAATTCAACCTATAGTCTGAAATCCAATATTATTCTAGGAAAAGGAGAGAAAGAGAATGAAATAGAGAAGAGACAGATGAATATTAAGAAATGATTTAGAACAGGTAAAAAGTAAAATAGTAATAAATAATACAACATTGGTTAATATGGCAGTTGATCTACCTCGTGAGGTGTCAAAAATCTGAAAGGTAGCTGAAGAAACTTTTGGCAGTTTCTTAGAAGAAGTGAGTAATTCATTCTCCTAAATTCAAGCTTAGTGTATATGGGTAGTTCTCAAGTAACATGAAATGAGTATAATACTGTCACTGGCTTAATATCTATTAAAAGGGAAATTGTGTGTATGTATGTAAGTGGGTTTACATGCATTTACAAAAGAATAGATTGGATATTTTTAAATGACAGTAGAGGAACTTATACTTGTGACCATATATAAACACACCGATGTTGGACAAAATATATAAGAAAATTTTTCAGGCCTTGAACAAAAGACAGCACAGACTTACAGTTTTGAAAAAAAGAAAAACTCATAAAGTGTGTCTCATGATTGAACCTACTCTCTGCCTGAGAACAATTTCCTAAACTGTGAAAGAAGGAGCTGACACACAAGCATAGCACGACAGTCCCACTGAAGTTTAAGGCAGCAGTTAGAATTTTTTTTTTTTTTTTTTTTTTTTGAGACAGAGTCTTGCTCTGTCACCCAGGTGAGAGTAGTACAGTGATACAATCTCTGCTCACTGCGACCTCTGCCTCCTGGATTCAAGAGATTCTCCTGCCTCAGCCTCCTGAGTAGCTGGAATTATAGGCACCCGCCACCACGCCTGGCCAATTTTTGTATTTTTAGTAGAGACAGGGTTTCACCATCTTGGCCAGGCTGTTCTCAAATTCCTGCGCGTCTACCTCCCAAAGCGCTGGGATTAGAGGTGCGAGAAAGTAGATTTAAGAGTTGCTGAAGGAGGTAGAATCTGTGGACTAGGGCACCAGAAAGCATGGAGCTAATTTGAGTGGGAACCCCAGAGTTTGTGTGGGAGCTCTTGTAGGGTGTCTGGCTATGGGATAATCTTTACAAGCTCAGCAAGAGACTATGGGAGGCTGCAAAGCAAATAAGTACTAAAGACTTGAGAGTAGAACAGAAGCTGAAGGTTGCGTGGTTGTGGAAGAACTCAATGCCCCAACTCAGCTAGAGTGCAAAAATCTTGTTAATATCCTGAGTATTCAACTGAGACATCAAGAAGTTCATTCCTTAAGTACAGACCATGTTCTACAGCAAGAGGCAGCAAATGTTTTCTGACCCTGGTCCGTATAGTCTCTGTTCCAACTTCTCAACCTTGCTTTTGAGATGTGAAAGCATCTATAGAAAATACATAAATAAACAGGTGTGGCCGTGTTCCACTAAAGCTTTAATCATAAAATTAACAGGTATCAGTCGAGATTTGACCCACAGACCATAGTTGGCTGACCCCATCCAAGAGAAAGGCCTATACAACACCTCCTTATTAAAGCATAAAACTCAGCTTTGACAATATCCACAGGAAGACAGAGTTTAGAAATTAAGCCATAGCAAGTTACAGGGGCTTGAGAAAAAAAATTAGGCATTACACAGATATGTTCAACAAAGCATAAAACTAAGCGAATACAAGTTTAAGGTAAATAGGCTGTGATAGAGCTACTTATTTGAACAAAAATCAGCAATTTCCTGGAAAAAAAAATCCAAAATCCAGTTTATCTAAATTATATCATCCAAGATGTCCAGTATAAAATTGAAAAAATTAAATAAAAACAGATTTTAAAGTCATCCTGAGGTTTAATTTATCAAACAAAAACTTAAAGGAAACTATTGCTCATTTCAAGGAATAAAATGAAAATATGCTTTTAATGTTATATAGATGAGGTATCTAAACAGAGACATGAAAAATATAAAAGCAAATGAAATAGAAAATCTACAACAAAAATGCAATAACTAAAATCTTAAAAATTCATATGAGCTTTACAGATGACGGAAGGTAGAGAAAGAAAGTGTCAATGGATTTCAACCAAATAAATAGAAGTTATTCAATGTTAAGAAATAAAAATATTGAAGAAAATATAATAGCAACTCAAGCATATAGGACAATATCAAAGGATCTTAGCAAATGTTTAACTAATATCCTAGAAAGACAAGTGAGAGTGGGTGAAAAAAGTATTCAAAGAAGTAATAGCTGGCTAGACATGGTGGCTCACATCTGTAATCCCAGAACTCTGGGAAGTCAAGGTGAGAGGATTGCTAGAGGCTAAGAGTTCAAGACCAGCCCAAGCAACACAAGGAGACCTTATCTCTAAAAACAAAAATAAATAAATAAATAATAACTGAGATTTCCCCCAGATTTCATGAAAAACATTGATTTACAAATCCTTAAGGAACTCAGAAAAAAAGCAAACAGAAAAATACAAAGAAAGTCACACCTAGGCGTATCATAAATTCATTTCTTTAAAGCTAAAGATTGAAGAAACAAAAAAGAAAAAAAAAACCTTAAAATCCACCAGAGAAAGCAGAAAAAACAATTATTCAGGGAATAAATAATATAAATCATGACTGACTTCTCATCAGAAAAATGGACACCAAAAGATAATGGAATAGCATCTTTTAAATAGCAAAGGAATGTGGTGGCTGTTTAGCTCAGTTGGTTAGTGTGGAGCTAATATATAGCAAAAGAAAAAAACAATACTAATAGCCAAAAAACCTATAAAACTTGATTCTATATCTAGTAAAAATAGTTTTGAAAAACAATAGCAGAATGAAGACATTTTTGGTAAAGCAAATTGAGGATAATTTGTTGTTAGCAGGTGTGTACTACCAAAAAAAAAGAAAAATGTTAAATAATTTTCTTCAAGCTAAAAGGAAATTATACCAGACAAAAACTCAAACCTACAGGAAATAACAGAGGACATAAGAAATGATAAATAATTGGGCAAATAGAAAATACTTTTTGTTTCTCGAATTTTCCTTAAGAAACAATTCTTTGTATGAAGTAAAAATAATAACACTGTAAAGTGGGTTTATAAAATCTGTAAGTAAAACCTGTGACAATAGTGAAAGGAAGGACAAGGAAAATGGAACTATACCCCATAAGCTTATTACATTTCTGAATGTTTTGGAAATATGGGCTCTGAGGCTTAAATCAGAAGTGATAATATATTGGCTCTAGGTAGACATTAATAAGTTAGAGATACAGAATATTAGTCCTAGACCTATTATCATAAAATAATAAAAAGAGATATAGTAAAGCAAGCCAATAGGGAAATAAAATAAAACAAAAGTATATGACTCGCCCAAAAGTGGCAAGAAAGGAATAAGAGAGCAACAAAAACAGAAGGGACCCGTGGAAAACAAATAGCAAAATGGTAAGTTTAAACGCGGCTATATCAATGTTTGCATTAAACGTTAAACATGCCTATTAAAAAGTAGAGTTTGTCCTATCGAATTAATAAAAAAGGGGCTAAATATACCATATAAACTATATTAATAAGAAAGCTGAAATGAACAAAGTACAAACCAATGAGAGGAATATTATTAGAGATAAAAATAGATACTTTATAATTGTAAAGAGGCAATCAGGAAGAAATAACAAGCCTGAATGTGTATGTGCTTAGTAACAGAGATTTTGAAAAAGAAGAATCAAAGACTGACACATCCAAAGAAGAAATGGACTCATAAACAGATATAGTTGGTTATTTTCATCTTTTCATAGTAATTGATAGAAAAATTGAGTTCAGAACAGGTACAGAAGATCCGAACAACATTACCAACCAACTTGAACCAATTGATATTTGTAGCACACAATACATGACAACTGCAGAATGTACATTCCTCTTACCTACCAAGATAGACCACATGTTGAGCCATAAAATCTCTCAATATATTTCAAAATATGGAAATCATGCAAATTGTGTTCTTGGAGTCTACTGTTACAAATTATAAATCAATAAAAAAATAAGATTTTAAAACTCATAAAATATCTGGAAATTAAATAAATAGGAATCTTCTAAATGACTCATGAGTGAAAGAAGAAATCATAAAAGAAAATATATTGAACTGAAATAAAAACAGAACACATAAAAATTTGTAGGATGCACATACTACCCAACTTCAAAATATGCTACAAAGCATTAGTAACCAAAACAGCCTGGTGTTGGTATAAAACACACAAATAGGCCAGTGGGACAGAACAGAGAACCCAGAAATAAATCTATGTGTTTGCAGCCAATTGATTTTTGACAAAAGGTGCCAGGGACATACATTGGGAAAATGACACCCTCTTCAATAGATAGTACTGGGAAAGCCAACAAACTAGAACCCTTTCCCTGGTCATATATGAAAATCAACTCAAAATGATGAAAACTTAAATGTAAGATACAAAATGATAAATCTACCAGAAGAAAACATGACAAATGCTTTAGGACATTGGTCTAGGCAAAGATTTCATGGGTGAGACTTCAAAAGCACAGGCAACAAAAACAAAAAGACAAATGAGAATATCTCAAACTAAAAAACTTGTGCACAGCAAAGGAAATGATCAGCAGAGTAAAGAGACAACCTGTAGAAAGAGAGAAAATATTTAGAAAGTATACATCCGATAAGGGATTAATATCCAGATTATACGAAAAATTCAAACAACTCAAAAGCAAAAGAAATCCCCAAAATATGATTTTAATAATGAGCAAGGGATTTGAATAAACATTTCTCAAAAGAAGACATACAAACTTACAAAAAATATATGAAAAAATGTTCAACATCACTAGTCATCAGGGAAATGCAAATCAAAACCACAATGAGATATTATCTCACTCCGGTTAGAAATGTTATTATCAAAAAGCAAAAAAATATAACAAATGCTGGTGAGGATGTGAAGGAAAGGGAACTCTTACACATTCTTGGTTGGAATGTAAATTAGTACAGCCATTATGGAAAAGAGTATGGAGGTTTCTCAAAAGATTAAAAACAAAACTATCATATGATCTAGTAATTCTACTACAAGGTATTTAGTCAAAGGAAAGAAAATACATATATTGAAGAGATACCTGCACCTTTTTGTTTACTGCAGATCTATTTAAAATAGCCAAAATATGGAATCAACCTAAATGTCCATCAACGGATGAATGAATAAAGAACTTATGGTATATATACACAATGGAATACTATGCAGCAATAAAAAAGAATGAAATATGGTTATTCACAGCAATATGGATGAGCCTTGGAGGACATTATTTTAAGTGAAATAAGTCAGAGATAGAAAGACAAATACTACATGTTCTCACTCATATGTGGGGGCTAAAAATGTTGAGTTAATAGAAGTAGTGAGTAGAACTGTGGTTATCAGAGGCTGGGAAGGGTAGCAAGGAGGGAAAGATAGGGAAAGGCTGGTTAAGGTATACAAAGTTACAGCTGAGTAGGAAGAATAAGTTCTATGTTCTGCAGCACTGTAGGATGAATATAGTTAATGATAATGTAGTGTATATTTTCAAAAAGCTAGAAGAGAAGATTTTTGAATGTTCAAAACACAAGGAAATGATAAATGTTTCAAGTGATGAATATATTAGTTACTCTTATTTGATCATTACACATTGTAGATAAGAATGCAAAGATCACTCCATATCCCATAAATATGTACAATTATTACTTGTAAACTAAACATAAAAGGAAAAAAATAGGATACAGTCAAAGCTGTGCAGAGCCAAATTTACAGCTTTAAATATCCATATTAGGAAAAAAAGGTTTAAAATAAATTATGTAAGCTCCTACATTAAAATATTTGAAAAAGGCTGGGTGCAGTGGCTGCCACCTGTAATCCCAGCACTTTGGGAGGCCGAGGTAGGAAGATCACTTCAGTTCCGGAGTTGGAGACCAGCCTGGACAACATAGAGAGACTTTGTCTCTACAAAAGATGGACAAAATTAGCTGGTCATAGTGGCACATTACTGTAGTCCCAGCTACTAGGGAAGCTGAGGTGGGAGGATTACTTGAACCTGGCAGGGGAAGGCTACAGTGAGCCGAGATCATGCCACTGTACTACAGCCTGGGTGACAGAGCAAGACCCTGTCGCAAATAAACATAGAAAGAAAAGAGGAAGGAAGGAAGGGAGGGAAGGAGGGAGGAAGGAAGGAAGGAAAGAAGGAAGGAAGGAAAGAAGGAAGGAAGGAAGGAAAGAAGGAAGGAAGGAACGAAGGAAAGAAGGAGGGCAGGCAGGTAAAAAGAAGAAGAGATTAAGGCCTAAGATAAAAATAAAAATAAAGTATGAGCAGAATTCAACCATAGAGAATTAAACAAAGGCAACAATTGGTTCTTTGAACATAATTAATACAAACAGTTAAACCTCTAGCAAGATTAATCAAAAAAAGAGGAAAAAGCAAAAGAATACCACGATCTCGGCTTACTGCAACCTCTGCCTTCCAGGTTCAAGCAATTCTTGTGCCTCAGCCTCCCAAGTAGCTGGAATTACAGACTCCTGCCACCACGCCTGGCTAGTTTTTGTATTTTTAGTAGGGACAGGGTTTCACCATGTTGGCCAGGCTTGTCTTGAACTCCTGACTTCAGGTGCTCCACCTTCCTCAGTCTCCCAAAGTGCTGGGATTACAGGCATGAGCCATAGCACCCGGCCTATCAGAATTTAATAAATAACAATCATCTGAATAGATGCAGCAAATTTTTTCACAGAACTTAACATTCTTCTGTAATAATAACTCTAGGAACTAGGAAAGAAGGGAATCTTCCTCAGTCTGATAAAACTGATCTGTAAAGAACCTCCAGCTAACATTCTACTTAATGATTAAAGAAATCTTTCTTAAGATTAGAGAAAAGGGAAAGTTTATTCTTGGCAATTATCAATATTATTCTAGAGGCTCCAGTTAGGACAATAAACCTAAATAAATAAACATGCAAAGTAGAACATAAAGATTGGAAATATATAAAGTAAGCAAAAAATCTTTAAAAATTACAAAAATAAATCTATCAGATATAATAATTTAGCGAAGTCACATAATATAAATACAAACAAATGAATTTTATTTTTGTGTATAGGTCATTAACAACTGAAAAACAATATTCTTTACCATAGCATTAAAATAACACCACAAAACAGGAAGAAATTTAACAAAAAGATAGGCAGCACATTTATACTGAAACATTGATGAGATAAATTTAAGCACATATTTTTGTTTCTGTTATACCTTGTGTGGAGGGGTGGAAATCACAACTCAATTCAATTATTTGCAGCTGTTTCACTTCTGCAATTCACTTAGCTTAAACTCAGTCTCTAAATCTCTGTCATCATTCATAAAATTCACTTTCTAGATAGGTCATTAATAGAATTGGAAATATGTGAAGTAATTGGCATAAAGCCTGAACCTAATAGAAGTACAGCAAATTGAAATAATTTTATTATTGTTATTATGAATAATGAGTTATAAAGTGAAACACTTATATTTAATACTTTAGCAATAAAGAAACCATAGGCAAGACTTTGAATAAAGAAAACAACATATGATTGATAGCATAAGTGAAGATTAATTTTCATAATGGTGAGAAATCCAGGCTTATTTAGCCTTTTATTTACTAATAAATTCTGAAGATAATTAATAAAACAATGTATGGATAGTAGATACACCAGTGTACATAATTTCAGGTCTCTGCAGAAGTGGCAAGTAGCTCAAAAGTAGGTTAGTATGAGGAATTTCTTTTTCAAACAATATGAGATAGCATTGTTCCAGGACTTCTGACTGGGACCTATTCAATCCTGAACCATTCCATCTAAGTCTGCATATCTCCAAAACCACAGTTGTCATTCTTGTTTGGGATGATGTTCTTAAATGTCTTAGTTCTGGTTCCCTCAAAAACAGAAACCCAGACAGGAACTTTGGTTCTGGTAATTTATTCAGGCGATGATCCAGGAAGCAAGAAAGGGGAGCAGACAAAGTAAGACAGGGACAAAGAAGCATCAATATAGAATGATTTATTGAGGTTACACTGTGGGCAATGAGGGATTTTCTTCCAAAACCTGAGAAACTTACAGAAAATTTCCCAAAATTTTCCCTTAGCCAAACATAAATCTACAATATTTATCCACAAGCTCCATGAATTGAAAATTACATGAAGGCATTAACTCCCCTAACACTCTGACTATCCAGGCTGCATGTGTACCAGGCTGAGTAGATTCACAAAGTGTCAGAGAAGGCACTGAAGCAGAGTACAGATACACACATAAAATGAGCTTTAGATGGGACTCTATCAATGTGTGGCAGATCTGAACTAGCACAGAACTGCTCTCTGTAGCTAAGGCTGAAATCAGAAATGAGCTAAGGTGATAATGATACTAACTAGAAGACCCTATGTAGGACATCAAGTGTAAAAATAGATTAGGTTTTGTTCACTCTACTAATGCTGAGAAGTGAATCATGTATTTTGTCAAGTGTCTTAGTCTTTTCAGGCTGTTATAACAAATACCATCATCTAGTTAGTTTACAGACAACAGGAATTTCTCTCTCATAGTTCTGGAGAATGGGAAGTCCCAGACACTAGGAAATTTGGTGTCCAGTGGGGAATCATTTCCTTATTCATAGATGATACCTTCATACTGTTCCTTCACATGAGAGAAGGGACTAACTGGCTCTCTGGATTCTTTTAATGAGGGTACAAGTCCCAGTCATGAGAGCTCTGCCTTCATTCATAACTCAGTCACCTCCCAAAGACCTCACCTCCTCCATTGCCTTAGGAGTTAGGATTTCAACATGGAATTTGAGGAGATACAAACATTAATATCATAGCAAGAAGACTTTCATCAAAAGATAATTATTGAATTTTGATATTTAATCATGATACGAAATAGAAAAAATTACTATGTCTATAGGTCATTTTAAAAGATTATAAAAATATAAGGAGGTCAAAAACTTTAGATTGCATTTAGAATATAACCTAAACATCATAATTTGATAAAGTCTAGATTGGCAGTGCTATTTGTACCAGGTCACATATTAGACATATATAAGTCACATATAAATTTAGGGGTCATAAATGTTCCCCATATTCCCAACCCATAGATTTTTTCGCTAGTCTACTCAGTCTTTATCCACATCACCTGATTTGATGCCTGAATCAATTTTGACTCATAAATAGATTGATATGAAAGAGTACTGTGGCATGGTTATGTCTCCTGCTCCCCCTCACCCACCACTGTGCTGAGTGGGCTGCATCAAATAAATGAAACCAGCTACAGCCTAGAAGTATGGTGTCACTTATGTCTGCTGTTCTCCTAAATGTTATCCCATTTAAGAGGCTAAAGACAGAGGCTTAATTCTTATGGAAAATGTTCTTCTGGTGTGTTAATTAATCTTCTGAGGAACAGAATAGTCATGTGCTCCCACAAGTCCTTTTTTTTTCCAGTAGAGCCAGAAACTTTTTGCTGCCATTAACACATTCATTAAAAAGAACCATGAACCCTTTGAAAAACCATTAGTAAAGATTTTATTTTGTTCAGCTTTATTGTGATATAATTGAAATATAAAAATTATATAGATTTATATTGTATAACATAATGTTTTGATGTATGCATACATTGTTAACTGAATACCAAAAGCAAGCTAATTAAAATGTTCATCTCCTCATATACTTACCATTTTTGTGTGTGTGATGAGGACACTTAAGATCTACTCTCTTAGCAAGTTTCAAGTATACAGTATAAAATTATTAACTATACTCATTATGCTGTACATTAAATCTCTGGAATTTATTCATCCTGCATAACTGAAACATTGTGCTCTTTCACCAATATCTCCCCATTTTTCGTACTCCCAAACTCTGGGCAACACCAACTACTCTCTGTTTCTATTATTTGACTTTTTTTAGATTCCATATGTAAGTGGGATCATGCAGTATTTGTCTGTCTGTGCCTGATTTACTTCACTTAGCTTTATGTCCTTCAGTTATATCATGTTGCAAATAACAGGATCTTCCTTTTTAAGGCTGAATAATATTTCAATATGTATTTGTATTATATACAATATATCGTGTGTGTGTGTGTGTGTGTGTGTGTATCCCGTATGTTCCTTTAAAAAAAATAGACTTAGGGAGTACACATGGTACAGTTTTGTTACATGGATACATTGCATAGTAGTGAAGTGTGGGCTTTTAGTCTAGCCATCACCCGAATAGTGTACATCAGGAATCCCCAGCCCCCTGACCACAGACTGGTACCCATCTGTGGCCTGTTAGGAACTGGACCACATAGCAGAGAGATCTAGTTTTTATGTTCTTCATGAGAATCTAATTAATGCCTGATGATCTGAGGTGGAACAGTTTCATCCAGAAACCACCCACCCCCCAACATCAGTGGAAAAATTGTCTTCCACGAAACCGGTCCCTGGTGCCAAAAAAGTTTGGACTCCTGGTATACATTGTACACATTAAGCAATTTCTCATCCCTCACTCTCCTCCAACCATCCCACCCTCCCAAATCTCTAATGTCTATTATTCTGCTCTCTATGTCCACGTACAGGGTATTTAGCTCCCATTTATAAGTGAGAACGCGTGGTATTTGGCTTTCTGTTTCTGAGTTATTTTACTTAAGATAATGGCCTCTAGGTTCATCCATGTTACTGGAAAAAACATAATTTCATTCTTTTTATAGTTGAATAGTATTCCATGGTGTGTGTTTGTGTGTGTGTGTATGTATGTGTGTGCATTGCATGTATATATATTGCATGTATATATGTACATATAATGTGTATATAAATATATATATACACACACAGTGGAATACTACTATATAAATGTTTTATATATATTATATATACACACACGTATTTATTAATTTTATATATATAATAATATATATATTTAATAATTATATATAAATTTATATGTGTGTGTGTGTATATATATATATATAGCATTTTCTTTATCTAACCATCAGTTGATGCACACTTAGGTTGATTCCATATCTCAGCTATTGTGAATAGTGCCACAATCAATGTACAAATGCAGGCATCTTTTTGGTATAATGATTTCTTTTCCTTTGGGTCAGTATCCAGTAGTGGGGTTACTGGATTTAATGGTAGTTCTATGTTTTCTTCTTTGAGAAATATCCATATTGTTTGCCATAAAGGTTGTACTAATTTATATTCCCACCAACAGTGTATAAGCATTTCTTTTTCTCCCCAGCCTCATCAACATGTTATTTTTTGACTTTTTAAAAATAGCCATTGTGACTGGTGTAAGATGGTATCTCATTGTGGTTTTAATTTGCATTTCTCTGATGATTAGTGATGTTGAGTATTTTTTCGCATATGTTTTGGACATCTGTGTATCTTCTTCTGAAACGTTTCTGTTCATGTACTTTGCCCGTTTTTTCAATTGTGATTATTTTTTGTTGTTGTTGTTATGATGTTAGAGTTACTTGTAGATTTTGGATATTATTCCTTTGTAGGATGCATGGTATGCAAATATTTTCTCCTGTTCTGCAGATTGTCTGTTCGCTCTATATTTCTTTTGCTGTGCAGAAGGTTTTTATTTTAATTGAGTCCCATTTGTCTATTTTGGATTTTTTTGTATTTGCTTTTAAGGTCTTAGTCATAAATTATTTGTCAAGGCACTGTCCCAAGTGTTTTTTCTAGATTTTCTTCTAGTATTTCTACAGTTTAAGGTTTTACATTTAAGTATTTAATCCATCTTGAGTTAATTTTTGCATATAGTAAAAGATGGAGAAGCAGATTCATTCCTCTGCATATGGCTATACAATTTTCTCAGCACCATTTATTGAATAGGATGCCCTTGCCCTAGTATATGTTTTTGTTGACTTTGTTGAAGATAAGTTGGTTGTAGATATGTGGATTTATTCCTGGGTTCTCTATTCTGTTACATTGATCTATATATCTATTTTTATACCAGTTCCGTGCTGTTTTGTTTACTAAAAACCTTCTAGTATAATTTTAAGTAAGATAACATGAAATCTCCAGCTTTGTTCTTTTTGCTAAGGATTACTTTGGCTATATAGGCTCTTTTTTGGTTTCATATAAATTTGAGGATTGTTTTTTCTAATTCTGTGAAAAATGACATTTGTGTTTTGATAGGAATTGCATTGAATCTGTAGATTGCTTTGGGCCATATGGTCATATCAATTATATTGATTCTTCTAATCCATTAGCATGTGACATTTTTCCATGTGTTTGTGTCATCCAAAACACCAACATTTCATTAAACACATTTCATTTGTCAGCGTTTTGTAGTTTTCCTTGTAGAGACCTTTCACCTCCTTGGTTAAATGTATTCGTCAATATTTTTTTTTAGCTATTGTAAATGAGGTTTACTTCTTGACTTGTTTCTTAGTTTGGTTGTTATTGATGTATATAAATGCTACTGATTATTGTAAGTTGGGTTTGTACCCTGATTTTAAAATGAGCAAAGACCCCAAATTTACTGAAGTTACTTATCAAATCTAGGAGTCTTTTCTTAATTCATTCATGTTTAGATGAACACATGTTGATTCCATATCTGAGCTATTGTGATTATGCTTCAGTGAACATGGGGGTGCAGATAGCTCTTCAAGTTACTGATTTCATTTATTCTGTATATACATTGAGAAGTGATTACTGGATCATGAGGTAGTTTTATTTTTAATTTTCTGAGAAACTTTTATACTGGTTTTCATAATGGTTGTACCAATTTACATTCTCACCAACAATAGGTTTGCTTTTCTCCACATCCTCACCAGCACTTGCTATTTTCTGTATTTTTTATAATAGCTATTCTATCAGCTGTAAGGTGACATCTTACAATGGTTTTGTTTTGCATTTCTTTGATGATTAGTAATGTTTGCCATTTTTTTCATATACCTAGTCATCATTTGTAAGACTGTTTTTGAGAAATGTCTTTTCAGGTTCTTTGCCCATTTTTAAATCAGATTATTTGTTTTCTTGCAATTTAGTTGTTTAAACTCCTTATATATTTAGAATATTAACCCTTTATCAGATGTCTGATTTGCAAATATTTTCACCCATTTCCTAGGTGACCTCTTCATTCTGTTGATTGTTTTTTTACTGTGCAAAAGTTTTTTTGTTTGAGACGACTTCATTTGTCTACTCTGGCTTTTGTTGCCTTTGCTTTTGGTATCATATTCAAAAAATCATTGCCCAGACTAATATAAAGAAGACTTTCTCCTATGTTTTCTTCCAGCAGTTTTATAGCTCCAAGTTTTATGTAAAGTATTTAATTGGTATTTATATTTGGCATAAAATAAGTATCCAGTTTTAATTCTTGACATGGATATTCAATTTTTTTCAACATTTATTGAAGAAGCTATCTGTTCCCTATTGTGTGTTCTTGGCACTTTGTGGAAACAAAACAATTAACCGCAAATGCATAGATTTATTTCTAGGCTCTCTATTCTGTTCCATTTGGTATACATGTTAGTTTTTATGACAGTACCACACTGTCTTAATTTTGAAACCAGGTAATGTGATATCTCCAGCTTTGTTTTTCTTGCTCCAAATCACTTTGGCTATTTGGGCTCTTTTGTGGTTTCAAATTACTTTTAGTGTTTTTTTTTCTCTATGTCACTGAAAACTGCCATTGGAATTCTGGTAGGGATTGCATTAAATCTGTAGATATCTTTTGGGTGTTTGGATATTTAAATATTAATTATTCCAATTCATGAACATGGGATATATTTTCATTTATATGTGTCTTCTACAATTTCTTTCATCAATATTTTGTAGTTTTCAGTGTACGGATCTTCAGCCTCCTTGGTCAAATACATTCCTAAGTATTTTACTTTTATACTGTTTTAAATAATTAAATAATTAATGCCAATCCTTTTCGAACTCTTCCAACAAATTGAAAAGGAGAGACCACCACCAAACTCATTTTAGGAGACCAGTATTCCACTGATACTAAATCCACCTAAATAGAGAAATAAATAACAGATCAATATCCCTGGTGAACACAGACATAAAAATTCTCAACAAAATACAAGCAAACCAAATTCAACAACACATTAAAAGCATCATACACCATGATCAAATGGGACTTATCACAGGAATTACAAGGATTGTTCAACACACGCAAATCAATATATGTGACATATCACATTAACAGGTCCACAAGGACAGGCCTGTATCTTGGTTCTGTGATGGCTGGCATGGAGTCAGGGTCCACTGGGGTGAGCCTGGTGACTGGGCATGCTGACATGGACCTGCAGCCTGTGTCTATGGGGGCTATCCTGAAGCCTAGGTACAAGGGGTCCATCCTAAACCTGGGGTGGTTATTGAGCCTGAGTTTATGTTAGCTAGTCTGATGTTGAGGCAAGTTTGGAGCCAGTAACAACAGAGATGGGCCTGGAGTCTGGGTCTGCAAGGGCTGGCTGGCCTGGTGCCAGGGTACACTGGTGAAGGCCTGGTGTTTGGGTCCAAGTAAAGTCAGGTGCTTCCTTCACTTTTATCCCATCACACAGCCAGTGTGTCTTCCCATGCGGCACTGCTTAGGTGTGAGGAAGGGGTGACATGGGTAATTGTAAAAATGTCCTTCCAGTTCTGCTAATTGTATCTTTTCTTACTTCTGTGCTCCTATAATCTGTCACCTGGTTTTCTCAGCTCCTGGTAATATATTTTCATAAGTGAATAGTCACCCTAAATTGTAAGTGAACAAGAGCTGGAACCTCCTATTTCACTATTTTGCTGATGTCACTTCCATTAGCATACATTTTAAAATTTGTAATTAGGAAGGTTAAAAATAACTTGAAGCCAAGTTTATTAAAATGTCTAACATATCCTAAATTACAAGACATAATTTCTATTTACTTTACCTCCTTTACTACCAAGCTTGCATCTTAGCGTGATTTCTTTCTCATGAACTTAAATCCAACTAGCTAAAAGTGGCAATCTTTTTGATCACTGAAGCCAGTCTCTATATTTCAGCTCACGTGCTCCATAAATTATATGCAATATTTGACCCTGTTAATAACTCTTCTTCTTGCCATTCCTTTGGCTTCCTTGACTTTGAACTCTACTGGGTCTCTTTTTCCTCCTCCTTTTTTTCTACTCTCTCCGCTGACTGCCTCTAAAAGTAGATATTTTCCAAAAAATAGGGTACAATATATGGATACTTCCTCAGGTTCTCTCCTTAGGTCCCTCCTCTTACTTCTGACTCTCCTCATCGAGAAATGACCTCTAGCCCAACAGGCTGGAATCCCTCATTTGTTACCCAGGGCACCAGGGAATCACCTTTTACCCACTAAGTGAACCAACCAGACCAAAAGAGCAATGCAAAGGCTTTGAAAACTATATTGTCAGCTGAGCATGGTGGCTCATGCCTGTAATCTTAGCACTTTGGGAGGCCAAGGTGGGAGGATCACCTGAGAACAGGAGTCCAAGACCAGCCTGGCCAACACGGTGAAACCCGGTCTCTACTAAAAATACAAAAATTAGCTAGGTGTGGTGATACGCACCTGTAGTCCCAGCTACTCAAGAAAATATTCTAATATATGGCAGAGTGATGATATTCTTAATATCTATATTCATATATCAGTGCAACACAGAAGACCTCAAATAGAAACTATTGAAGAGCATTAATAATTTCCCAAAGAAAGACCACAAATGACCAATGCATATATGAAAAATTCTCAACTTTGCCTAAATCAAAGGGAGGAAAATTAATAATAAACTTCCATTTTCTGTTGAATAAATCAGCACCTTTTTTTAAAAAAAAAAATTTCTACTTAGTGTTGAGAAGTTTCTAGGAGGCGGGTACCTTTCTTACACTGCTACCTTAAAGGTGTTACATTATCCTGGAAAAAAATAGGACGATATTTTGCAAAAGCCTCGAGAATGCTGATTGTTTAACCCAGCAGTTTCATTCCTGGGACTTGGTCCTAAGGGAAAAAAAATCATATATATATATACTATTCACAAGGTTGTTTCTTGAAGTATTATTTATAATAGCAAAAAAAACCAAGGAAATATGACTTTTAGCTAATCTATTTCACCTAGAAGGTCTTTCACCATTATTCTGCACTGAACATTTCTACTCAAAGGTAATACAGGCATCACTCCTGCCTCTGTGATCTAATGGCCTTTTCTATATAGTGCCAGGGTTCCCTTTACGTCATTGACCCCAAACCGTAATTTTACTTCCTAAAATTTACTTCTAGACTAGAACTCTTGGGGAGAGTGAATCATTGGATCTCTGGAGTCTTCATTTCTGAATTATGTGAGAATGGTTTATAAATGATACTAATGAGCACTTACATCCATCAAAAATCATGATGGGGACTTCATTTAATATGCTATTTAATTTAATGATGATAAAACCTTATGCTTCAGATGCTTTTATTATTTCCATTATATAGATGAGGAAACTCAGGATTAGCAGATAATTAGCCTGTCAGTTTCATGCACCTATTAAGTGGCAAGGTTGAGATATAAGCCCGGGTTTACCTTATTTTGTGGCTCAAATGCTTAATAATTATAAAGACATTGCCTAAAGGACTAATCATATCTAATGTATATTAGATAACTATGTGCAAGGTACTGTATTAAGTGCTTTATATGTATCTGTTCATTTAAGCTTCACAACAACTCTGAGTTAAATATCATTATTATCTCCATTGTACAGATGAGAAAATATGAACAGCACAAAAGATATGTTGCCCAAGGCTTATGTCAGTATGTGGCAGAGCTAAAATAAAGCCACATGCATTTCACTTTGCTGCCTTGTGAAGCTCCTACCATCTACATAATGTTTTGATAATAATTTATAACATATGCTTAATTCATTCACTTTCTTTTAGAAACAAATCTTTCTTTGACAACTCAGTTGCTAAAATACAAGATGCTGGAGCAGCAGACACAGGAAACAGGAAGAATGCCATTTCTGAAACATGAAGAGCTATATTTCTTCCTCAACGGCCAGTGAATCAGTTCCATCCCCTATCATATTTAGCATATTGAATGTCCCACCATATAGCTGGACAATTTCAGTTCTCAAACATGGCCAAGATGATTTCATCCTCTGCTCTTTTGTCGGAAACTTGGTCTCCTCTTTATACTTGAACATGAAGTCATTGCAGTAGCCTGCCAATCCTACCCTCGCCTCACTACTTCAGAATTTATAGAATCTCTGTCTTGCATGACCTGGAATAACAACAACTCAGCACCTGCTCTCAAAGTGTTAAAGTGCCCAGTGTTCTCACCAGAAGGAAATTTGCAGCATTCAGACATGTCACCTAGGATGAAAAATAGATTCAGTAAGGTTTTACATTCAAAGTTCAAAACTAACAAGGTTTGATTACATCCTAGACATCTGCAGCTTCAGCAACTGCAGGAAAGCAGTTGGTAAAATATCATTATGACTGTAATACAAGGTGTGAGTGGGTAAAAGAAAACCCATAGCATGATGTGGATTTTCTGTACAGATATAGCAACACCTTAAGATTACAGAGATTACTCAAAAGAAATACTTTCCTTTTATTCTTTATTCTTTAATTCAGTAATTCAACATTTATTTGGTACCTGTGTCACGTAGGACACTTTTCTAGGTACCAGAAATATGAAGCTGAATAAGATAGATTCTTCAAAACCTAGTTCTTTAAAACCTAATATCCTACAGGGAAGAGTGATAGTTAATCATCATACGCATTATAAATGCTGTGGTGGAAATCTGAACAGAGAGTTTTGAGGGTTAAAGAATTCAAATAGTGATCAACTCCACTTTACAAAGTCAAAAAAGATAATAGAGGGAATTTCAGAACAGGAGAATTGCATGTAAGTATGCGTAAAAGTATGAATGAGACTGTGTTCTGAGAATTGTGAGTAGTTTGGTGTACCTGAAGGTAGGGGCAGGAAGTGAGAGTAGATTAGAGCAGAAGAGAAATATGATGCCTATTAGTGATGTCAAGGGATATAGAATTGATCCATGCATTTATTTTCTTTTCTTTCTTTCTTTTTTTTTTTTTTGAGATGAATTTTGCTCTTATTGCTCAGCCTGGAGTGCAGAGGTGCGATCTCAGCTCACTGCAACCTCCGCCTCCTGAGTTCAAGCAATTCTCATGCATCAGCCTCCCGAGTAGCTGAGATTACAGGCATATGTTACCACGCCCAGCTAATTTTTTATATTTTTAGTAGAAATGGGGTTTCTCCATATTGGTCAGGCTGGTCTTGAACTCCTGATCTCAGATGATCCACCCGCCTCAGCCTCCCAAAGTGCTGGGATTACAGGTGTGAACTACCGTGCCTGGCCAAGGATATACTTATATATTATTTATGTAATAGATAAAGTCAAACAAATACATATAGAGTAGAATAGTTTAGAAAAAAAGTGAAAGAGCAAAAGGGAGACTACAAAGTATGGCAGACCCTAGACAAACCATAAATGAGAATAGACAAACAGAATGTGGTGGAAATTATGACTTTTTCTAAACGAATATGAGAGTATTCTAAATGTAATCAAAGATAGAAATCAGTGAGTAGATTACCATAGTATAAAAGGTACTTCAAAAAGGAAGAGATTGCAAGGTGGTGGCAGGAGATGGCATGGGGAGGATGCTAAGGGGCTTGGTTGGGTTAAAGTTGATAAAGACAGAGTCAAATGGACTGGAGAGGTTTTCATCTCTTCTTAGGTTGATCTTTCTCCCTTTGCCCTGCATTGCAGATTGTTTGTTCCTCTGCCTCACTTAGTTTGGGATACGTCCAGTATTATCCTTTTCTCATCTTCAGTGTTACTCTTGTTTCACTTCTCCTGCCTTTATTCTTTTCACCCCAGCTTCTTTTGTTCTCTAAGGCCCAGTCAAGATGAAGCTTTCTGCAGCCAACCTCTGTAGCACACTCTAAACCTCTCTCATAACATATGGTTTCCTGTGAACTCCATAAAGGCATAAAAGGTTTTAACTGTGTATTTCCCAAACTGGTTTGTATAGCAAGTCTTCGATGTATGTGTGTTCAATGGAAGAAAGGAGGAAGAATAGGAAAAAGAAAAGAAAGCTTTTTCTCTCACAGCTGATTTTTCTATAGAATTAGAAATTTGATAGCAATATTGATATTAAATTTGAAAGCATTATTTGATAGCAATAATGCAATTGTATCTTTCCAGCCTTCTTACCCCAGACATGTAGGATGTGAATCAGAGGTCATATATTTCTCCTTCTTAAAACAACAACCCCGAGACAATACGAGTTTTTTAAAAGAAGGGAACTATCTGAGAAACAAATGAACAAAGAGAAGGGAGATAAAATGGTGTGAAGAGTACCGCTTTGCTTTGGGAATCAGAAAACCCTGCGTTTCTGCCTTGACTTTGCACTAAGTAGCTGTCTAGAGTATTGCACTTCATATTTCTGAGTCACAGTTTCTTCTCTTGTAAAATGAGGAGTTTGGCTCAAAGTTCTCCAAATTGTTTGATTATGTGGCAGAAAGTAAAGAAGAAGAGGGTGCAGAGCTGTGACTCGTCATTTCCGGAGGGAAAGGAAAGCACAGAGGAATGTGTATTCTTGGTGTCCAGGTTCAGGCCTCCATCCTGAGCACTAATTTTTGAGTTTGTCCCTTGAACTTTTACCTGTTTTTCTTTTCATGAGACCAAACTTACATTTTAGATTCAGTCTTTGCAGTTTCTTCTCCTTGATACTGAAGCTGGCAATAGAAGACAGTGAGTGAGCAAGAAGTGTCTTGAACAAGAATGGCTGGAAACAGAGCTCTCTCCCAGGCAGGGTGGTAATGCTATTCAAAGAAACTAAAATGTGGCATCACAGGATGTCTCCAGTTTTTGGGGACCATGGACCCTCATATCTTGGCTTTCAAAAAGTGAATGGTAGGTGGCTGTTGACTGAGGCTTTTTTAGAAACATAATTTGATGAACTACTGGAGCCAGACAGGAACTTGGAGTCTACCCAGTGGAAAAAGAATAAATAAATAATGCCCAAGAGCTTAAAAAACGATAGCAAAGTTTACAAACTTGCCAGGTAAGGGAACATACCACCAGTAAAATAATTCACTGAGAACTTTACTCAGGGGGTGGGGGACAGGGGCAGGTTTTTTTGTTTTTTTTGAGACAGAGTCTCACTCTGTCACCCATGCTGGAGTGCAGTGGCAGAATCTCGGCTCACTGCAGTCTCTGCCGCCCAGGTTCAAGCGATTCTCCTGCCTCAGCCTTCCGAGTAGCTGGGATTACAGACACCTGCCACCGCGCCCGGCTAATTTTTGTACTTTTAGTAGAGACGGGGTTTCTCCATATTGGTCAGGCTGATCTTGAACTCCTGACCTTGTGATCTACCTGTCTCAGCCTCCCAAAGTGCTGGGATTACAGGTGTGAGCCACCGCTCCTGGCCGAGGGTCAGGGTTTTTAATGCTAGGAAAAGGAGGTCCTTGGTGGTTGGGTGAATGAAGGATTGAAAATTAGCACTCTAGATAAGGGATAAGTGGCCTACAGATCTGTACGCAATTGGGCAAAATAAGCTCCATTGTCTTCAGTCAGGTTCAATAGAGCCTGGAGTACCCAGATCATTCAAGTCCCTGGTCAAATCAGCTCCACTTGATTTGACTCAGTTATGATGAAAAGGTACATAGTTTTGCTATTTTCTAGGCGAGTTTTCACATAAATGCAAAGTTTTCTTTTAATACAATCCAATCCTGTCATTTTAGAGATGGGAAAACCAAGACAAGAAATGGATAGCACTTGCCTAGTTTGAATGATCCCACATTTGTGTCAGAAATCAGCATTATTTTATCTTTGATGCTTGCCTGTTACCTGAGCTTGATACCTTTACAGCTCTGCCTCAGTTGAAGTCTTACTTCCTTTGTAAAAGGGGAACCTAGTTTGTAGTCTCCTCATGTAATTTCAAGGGAATATAGAATTGCAAATAAAAATGAAGTGGGCTGCTACAGAAAACAGTGGGACTCCCAATTATCTAGGTGACTTAAAGAATAGCAAGACAGCCACGTAGTAGGGCCACTAGAGGGAAATATCAAGCTTCAAATGGGTGATTGGACAATGTGCCCTTTAAAGTGACTTCTAATTCTAATATACAATGGTAGAGGAACCGTGAGTATTGTATCATTACCCTCACTGTCTTCTCTTCTACCATAAACATCTTGAGAGAAGAAATGTCTTGTTTACAGTTCTCTGAAATGTAGCAGGTGTCCAATAATACCTGTTAAATAACTGAATGAACATAAAAACTGTGAAGCAAACAATTGGAGATCCTTTGGAAGGACATCTGTCAAGACTAGACTATGTTATGGCTCTTTATTTCCGTTTCATTTCAAAGAAGCTCTCAAAGTAATGTGATCTGAAAGAAAAAAAAAAACAGCTAGCAACTTGCCTCATCTATTATAGCTTTGTAATTCTGTTACAGGAGAAGTGAAGCAATGGTTATATTAAAAAGCCCAGAAATAAGCTTCAATACTTGGCTCCTTCAAAGGACTTTGGGGTTGGGGGATTGAGTTTAAAGAAATTGGTTTTGAGGAAAATGCACTAAAATTAAAATCTTCAAATTATAAAATGCCTTAGAGATAATGTTGTCTTCCTCCATTTTAGAAATGAATAACTTCAGATGTCCAGGTGAAATACAATTTAACTACAGTCTCCACATTTCTAGGTCTTACAAATTCAGAAATGTTAGCAGTGAATGTGAGTACAGGATATAATCCTTCCTAAGATAAGAAAGATTTATCCCCTTCTTTAGTGCCTGGGGAAAGCTCCTTGATTATAAACAGACAGTTGGTTGCTGAAGAGGATGCAGTTCACACACACTTCTGACACTGAGCTTATTCACTACAATACCTCTGTGTCCTAGAAACAGCTGTTTCATCTCCTCTGGCTCTGAGGCTACTTCCTGACCTATCTTCTCTCAAAATCCACCTGAGTTCTTATCACTGTACCCTTTTGCTAGTAAAGATGTGGCTACTGATAGGGGTCAATGCTGCAGGGGTTTATGGCCACAAAGATTGGTAAGGGAGCTGATAAAAAACCTGATATCCACTGTTACAGTATCTTGCTTCACCAGTCACACTCTAGGACCTAGCCAAGAGCAAATACGTTGTTGTTTATGTAAATGGTCGCTCAAGAGGTCCTGGCAAGATTTTTGTTTATAGCAGGTGAATCTATCTCCACATGCTTATTAGGGAGTTAAAGCTGTTTCCTGTACCACCTTATTCTTTCCTGAATTAAGAATCTTAAAATACTAGACCCAAAAGATGATTTACAGGTTATCTTGTATTCATTCCTCACTTTACAATGGCAGAGACTAAGTCCCAGAAAGGGGAAGTAAACTGCTTGAATCACAACATGAAGCAGTGACAGATGGGATTTTGGGACTCCTGGAATATCTTCCACCATACTCTTCTAATTTCACCAGCAACATAGAATGACAGAGTGGCCAGCATTCAAATCTACCTTTTTTTTTTTTTTTTTTTTTTTTTTTGAGACGGAGTCTCACTCTGTTGCCCAGGCTGGAGTGCAGTGGCATGATCTGGCTCACTGCAACCTCCGTTTCCCAGGTTCGAGCAATTCTCCTGCCTCAGCCTCCAGAGTAGCTGGGATTACAGGCACGTGCCACACTGCCCAGCTAATTTTTATATTTTTAGTAGAGATGGGGTTGCACCATGTTGGTCAGGCTGGTCTCAAACTCCTGACCTGTGGTGATCTGCCTGCCTTGGCCTCCCAAAGTGCTAGAATTACAGATGTGAGCCACCATGCCCTGCCCAAATCTACCTTCTTATAGGTGGAGAAACTGAGACCCTGAGGTTCATTTAACATGTATAAGGCAATACACATACTTAGTTGCAGAACTTGTTCTACAACAAAAATTCTTCACCTGAAGAATTTGGAGTCCATTGTTGAGCTACTGGGGATTTCTTGAATCATGTGTATTGGGAGTGTGCCAAAATTGTGTGCAAATATGTTCATTTTTCTGAGTATGTAAATTGTATTAGATACTCAAAAGGGTCATGACTCAAAAAAAGGATAGGTAACATTGGTCCATGTCCTAGATTACTGCTCATTGTGGCAGTTGTGATGTATGTTTTTAAATGTCTTAAGGCCATACATAAGAGGAGTTTCTGTGTTGAATTGTTGGGAAACTAGCAGTTCATCTCTTTGCTAAAGTAGTGTTTATACTGAATGGTCCACTTGAAATATCATTAGTCACTTTATAGGACAGGTAATGGCAGGAGAGGATGGTGAATATTGAGAACAATGAGGCAGATTTTTGAACTTTTATATATTGTGTCTTAACAGGGAAAGTCTTTGGGGTTTTAACCTCCAAGGTAATGGATATCTTTGCCTCCTTCCCTCTACCTCACTGCTCCTCCTGCCACACTGAAGGTCCTAAACAATTAAATTTTGGGGCTTTGAATAAGATGACAAGGGTTTAAACTCATACTCAGCTACTTGCTAGTTTTGTGGCCTTGGGAAGATCGCTTTTTCTTTTCAGACTTCCAATCTCCTGGTAAACCTTTTCAGTAGAATGTAATATCATGCTTTCTACTAGGTGGGAAAAATCATATACATATGAAGAACCCAACAAACAATCTGTAGAGTAGGTAGAACATGGACTTATTTAATCTGCACATCTCCATCTCTTCTCAGGCTGATGGGGTCCAGGCTCTTCAGGAGACCAGGATCCTGGCCCTGATAGTAACTTGGTGTTTGACACTCAGCCAGACACTCTCCTACTCCCCCCAACTCAGGACGTCTATTTCTTTGTCTGAAACTTGAGCTGGTTAAAACAAGTAATTCCTACTTTCTTTCTAGCTCTAGAATTCTGTGGTGTCTCCAGTTGTCAATGAGGTCTCATGTGGATCTGCTGAAATCATTGTCGTTCTATGATTGCCCCACAGCTACATTTTGAAGAACTTCCTATAGACACATTTATTTGAATTGGTCCTGGGTGATACCTGGCAGCTCAAGAACTGAGTGGCTCAAGAAGGAAAACGCAAACCCCGGTAGAATAAGGAGAAATGAGGAATGATGATTTTGGCCTGTTATTTACATGCTTAACTGTTTTGTTCCTAATTCCATGTCGGTATCACTCATTTTTATAGAATCCTTCTATTAATACAATTTCTGATCATTACTGGATTAATTTAGAGGCACATTACGTTCTTTGTGACCCTCGCCTTTTCAGATAGACTTGGAACATATTTCCACATGTTTGGAGTTTGTCCTGAAGATGCTTTTTTGACTGGACTCCTGAACCCAGTGTGTTACATAATAGAAAACTGGAGTTGTCACTCTCAGGAACTGCTCCACCAGAACAAGCACGATATAGAGTGATTTAAATTATTCACAGTATATTTAACAATATAACTTTCTTCATTACTGCCAGAGATTTAGAAAGGTGACTGATTGTGGCTCGGTGCGGTGGCTCACACCTGTAATCCCAGCACTTTGCAAAGGCTGAGGCGGGTTGATCACCTGAGATCAGGGAGTTTGAGACCATCCTGGCCAACATGGTGAAACACCACCTCTATTAAAAATACAAAAATTAGCCAGGCGTGGTGGTGCACGCCTGTGATCCCAGCTACTCGGGAGGCTGACACAGGAGAATCTCTTCAACCCGGGACGTGGAGGTTGCAGTGAGCTGAGATCATGCCACTGCACTCCAGCCTGGGTGATAGAATGAGACTCCATCTCAAAAATAAAAAAGAAAAAGAAAAGAAGAAAGGTAACTGATTGTGTGTGGCAACTCAGGATTTCTCAACCTGGGCAACTGACATTTTGAACTGAACAACATTTTGTTGTGGGAAGCTGTCATATGCATTTGTAAGGTGTTTAGGAACATCTCTGGCCTCTTTCCATTAGATGCCAATATGACACTTCTGCTTCCCAAGCTGTGTCAACCACATATGTCTCAAGATATTTCCAAATGTCTCTTGGGGGCCAAAATTGCCTCTGGTTAAGAAACACTGCTTTAAATAATCAGCTTTCCTGTTTAAGCTTCAGGGTTCCTATCTGTAAAAGGAAAGCATGTTTCTCACTCTAGCTGTGTAAGAGTCTATATTACAGTCCTCTGGTATCTGCAGCACTAGATGTTTCCTTCTAAAGACCACTCTCTTTTGTTCTTCTGTTGTTGTCCTTTGGGTTTCTGTTGTTATTTACTATAGAAATAGGCCAATTAAAAAAACTAAGTGACTAATAGAAACATAGAATATCATACCTAGAACCATTCAAATAGATCATCTTGCCCAAGTCAATTAAGTTTAAGCAAGTGTGCTTTTCAAGATCAAGCTTGTTAATGTCAGGACTGAAATACAAATTTCTTCATCATTTCTTTCTGATACAATTGAATGTTTTTCTTTTATTGCTACAGGTTGTCATTTTTGGAAGCACCTATAATCTTACCTTAATAACATTATTTCTGGCACTCTCTATTATTTTATTGATAAACAGCAACTGTGAAGTAACACTGATGTGACTGAATATGTAACAAACTTACCTGAGTTTATCTCTACACACCAGTATTCTCTTTTTAAAAGTTATTTCCATATGAACTTGACAGTCACTTGAACAAATACAAAATACTTTTGAAACAGCTTTAGATTTTGTGTTAGAATATGTGCCTCTTGTTTTCCTTCTTTTTTCTTTTTGTTTTCTTTTTTTATTATACTTTAAGTTTTAGGGTACATGTGCACAATGTGCAGGTTTGTTACATGTATATACATGTGCCATGTTGGTGTGCTGCACCCATTAACTCATCATTTAACATCAGGTGTATCTCCAAATGCTTCTTTTTTCTTTTCTTATTTTATCCTCTTTTGCTCTGTTCTATATTTCTTTTTTCTTTTCATCCCTTCTTTATTTCTTTTACCTTTTTATTTCCATCTCCTCTTCTTTCCTTTTTTCTTCTCCCTCTCTTCTCCTTTTCATCCTTCCCCTTCGTCCCTCCCCACTTTTATTTAGTATGTGTTACACCTCATTACAAAAGGAATGTAGCATAACTTACAATTAATAGGTTAAAAATAGGCAGTAATCACAGTGAAAAAAGCCTTTCCTCATTCCACAAATGAAAATAAATGCTACATTATTTAATAACATAAGTATAAAAATTATATATAAATGCATTTTATTTTTGGACTTGGGAGAGAAAAAAAGACTCTATGAACAATTGAGCAATAGGGGGAAACAGGATGATCATCACAGAGTCATTGATTCACAGACAATCCAGAACTGTGAAAAGTGAAGATACTGAGATGTTGCGAGCAATGACCTGCCAAAAGCTGCTCACAGCTATGAGTGGCCAATCTGTTTACCGAACTCCTTCTCAAAACTTGTCTTTTCTCTCTCCTTCAGGCAGATCTAGCATGGATTAAATCACTGTGGAGCCAGCCAGTAGTAAGTGTATTCGAATCTATTTAATATGGTCTTAATACCCGTACAAGAGAGTCATGTCCTGTAAATGGACGAGTATTATGAAAATCTTTAGAAAAGGGCACATCTGAACCTTTCCTGCCAGCACCCCCTCAAACAAAAATCAGTGTTTTCAGGAGAATAACTATGTTACAGGTGCTTGTTACCTAAAACCTTTGGCTTATATCTTATCTCAAGCATCTACTCATTATGCGGCTTCATCGATAAAGTAATTGAAATACATAGGATGACAGTTTCTTTGACTCCAGAATTTCATATCTTATACTATTTAAGGAAAGGTGAGTCATGAAAACAAAGTGATTTATAAAGTATATACATTTTAGAATTTAAACTAATTCTTCCAATTGCTTGCACTAATCCATTAAAGGTTAGCTACTCTTCCCTCCGTTCATATTCTGCAGAATGATTTCAGATTGAGGAACAGACGCCCAAGAAAATGTTTTCCCCCAAATACACATTAAAAAACCAAGGGAGAAGAGAACAAGGTGTGACAGCTTTTCTGTGTGAATTAAGCTGGGTAAAATACCTGAAGCATGAATCTTTATTTGTGGAATGATAATAGCTAAATCCAAATAAGGTTTTGCACCAACAAATTATTCTACAAATCATGGAGTGCTTCATATACTGAAAAAGGAGTTATTGAATGGAATTTGGATGGGGATGATTATTCTGAATTTGTACTACTCTAAAAGGTAAGAAAATTATGGTAGAAATTAGGCCTTATGTTTTTCCTATTTGAATATATAAGGCTACAGTAAAATGGAAAGCAGTAGAGGTAGAGGTAAATAAAACGATCTGGACTTAGGGTAAATGATAGCTCTCTGATCATTAGATGTGCATTTGGGGCAGATTAACTCACGGTGCCTGGTGTTCTCATTTATAAAATGTAGGTGGTGATAATAAAGATAATATATGCCTACCTCACAAGGTTGTTGTGGAGGTTCAGTGAGTGAATAGATGAAGATGATTTATAAAATTTTCTGACACCTCAACAACACCATTTTAGTATTATCTTTTATTACGTGGCCATATTATTTTATGCATTCAAAAGATGTACATGAAATTATCTAAACTATCTGAGGTTTAAGAGGTATAGCTCAGAGTGCCAGGGACTATAATAAAGTATGTTGGTGTTATTTCTTCCAGAATATTAAAGAGCAGAACAGAAATGTGACTGAGATCAACCCAATAGTATGTCCTTCACTCCTTTGAATATAGTTTTCTCATTTTAAATAAGCTTTTAATCTTAGAACAGTATAAAATTTACAGAAAATTTGGAAAGATACTCAAAGGAGTTTCCACATAACCCACACCCAGTTTTTCCCGTCACTAACATCATACATTATTATGATATATTTGCCACAACGAATGAACAAATAGTGATACATTATTTTTAACTAAAGTTCATGCTTTATTCAATTTTTCTTTGTTTCACCTAAATGTATTTTACTGTTCCAAGACCTTATTCAGAATACCACACTATATTTAGCCATCATGTTGCCTTAGGTTCCCCTTGGCTATGATATTTTCTCATACTTTTCTTGCTTTTGGTAACCTTGACTGTCTTAAGGCATGCTGTTCAGAAATTTAATAGAATGCCCCTCAATTAGAATTTGCATTTTTTCATGATAAACCTGGGGTTATGTTCTTTGAGGAGGAAGACCATGCGGGTAAAGTGCCATTTTTCAACACATTATATTAAGGGTACATACTATCAACATGAATTTTCAGTGTTGATGGTAATACTGATCACCTGGCTGAGTCAGGTTTGTCAGGTTTTTTCACTTTGAAGTTAACTCTTTTTTTCTCTTTTTCATGCCTTACTCTTTGAAAGAAGGCCACTATTTACAGCCTTTTTTTTTTTTTTTTTTGAGACAGAGTCTCATTCTGTCTCCTAGCCTGGAGTGTAGTGGCACCATGTTGGCTCACTGCAACCTCCAACTCTTGGGTTCAAGCGATTCTCCTGCCTCAGCCTCCTGAGTAGTTGGGATTACATGCGCCCGCCACCACACCCGGCTAATTTTTGTATTTTTAGTAGAGATGGGGTTTCATCATGTTGGACAAGACTGGTCTTGAACTCCTCAGGTGATCTGCCCACCTTGACAGCCTATTCTTTAAGAGTGGAGAGTTATTTTCTATCTTCCTGAGGGTAGTATATCTACCTAAATTATTTGGAATTTTTCTGCATGGGAGACGTCTTTTTTCTCACTTTTGTTAATGTATCTGAATATTTATTTATATCATTATAAACTCATGGATAGTTATGTTATACATTGGAATATAATTAAATACTACTTTATTTCCTCACTCCATTGCTCCAGTTTTGGTCATTGAAAGTTCTTTCAGTTAGTTCCTATGTCCCTTTGACATACTCATATTATTTTGAGCATGGTTTTAAATTTTTTTCTTTTTTTGCTTTTCTTTAATTTGTGGTGCTACAAGATGTTTCAGGCTCATCTTATATATGTCCTGCTTCAGTCATAGAAGCAACTACTTATCCAAGGATCTCTGGTTTCTTTTATTAGAGGATAGTTTTAGAAACCAAGAACTGGGCATTAGGTTTTCTCATTGCTGCTGGGTGTTGTTGCTTCTAGGCTGTCTCAGCTGACAGAGCAAGTAAATGCATGGGTATATACTGACCCATGTATATGCACATATCTATAAATATTTCTGTATGGAACTAGCTGTACCTATACCTATTTCTCCAACTTGTATTCAACCACATGGATCATTCTAGCCTTTTTGCCTTATTTTTCTGTATCCTCCCACACTAAAGTGAAAAACCTCGCTCTCATATATGCATCATCCATTTACTTAATTGTTTTATCATGGGGTACATGTATAGTGGTTTCAGAATTGTTAAAATGTAGCCTGTGGAAAATAATTTTATTAAGTAAAGTACAGTGCTTATATATAGTTCATTCGGTTCATTTTCCGTTAAATTTTATAGATTCGCTCACTTCAAAGTTACTTAAGTTAGTGTCTCCTCCCTTCCACTTCTTTAGTGAGGTTGTTTCATATATTTGTAATATAGTGAGAATATGTTATCACATTCTACATTTCATCCCAAGATTTCCTGACCTCCTTGGTATTTTATTTTGTTTTTAATTTGCACACATTAAGGTTCATTACTTGTGCTATAAAGTTCTATGGGTCTTGATAAACCCATAATGTCATGTATCCACCATTAATATACCATACAGAAGAGTTTTACTGCCCTACGTTCCTGTACTTCATCTATTCATCCGTTCCCTGGCACCAACTCCAAATTCCCGACAACCACTTATCACTTTATCTTATTTATAATTTTGCCTTTTACAAAATGTCATATACTTGGAATCATATGGTATGTAGCCTTTTCAGACTGGCTTTTCCACTTAGCAGTATACCTGTAAGATTAATCTGCATCTTTTCATGGCTTGATAGCTCATTTACTATTACTGCTGAAAATATTCCATAGTATGGATATACCACAATGTATTTATTCACCAACTGAAAGACATCTTGCTTGCTTCCAATTCTTGGTAATTATGAATAAAGCTGCTATAAACATTCCAATGCATGTTTTTGTGTAGATATAAGTTTTAAATCAGTTGGGTAAATATCCAGAAACATTATTGGTGAATCTTCTATAGTAAGGGCATTTTTGGCTCTGTAAGAAACTGTCAAACTGCTTTCCAAAGTACACATATAATTTTGCATTCCCACCAGCAATGAATGAGAGTCCTTCTTGCCCCACATCTTCACCAGCAATTGCTTGGCAGTCTTTTATATTTTAGCCATTATAATAAGTATATTGAGATGTCTCATTGTTTTAACTTTTATTTTCCTATGACAAATTATGTTGAAAATGTCTTCATATGCCTATTTGCCTTCTTGATATGTACTTTGTTGAGGTGTCTGTTACAATCTTTTGCCCATTTTAAAATGTTTTCTAATTGTTGAATTTTAAGAGTTCATTGTATATTTTGGATATAAGCCCTTTATCAGACATGTGTTATGCAAATACTTTTCCCCAGCCTGAAGCTTGTCTTTTTAGTCTCTTAATAGTTTCCTTCATAAAGCAAAAGGCTTTAATTTTAGTAAAGTCTTACTTACCGATTATTTTATTTCTGAGATTGTACATTTTATCTAAAAATTTATTATCAAACTCAGTGGTCCAGATTTTTCCCATATTTTCTTCCAGACATTCTTTACATTTTTAAAATTTGTACATTGAGTTCTATGATCCATTTTAAGTTAATTTTTGTGAAAGATGTAAGGTGTATGTCTAGATTGATTTTTTTTTTTTTTTTTTTTTTGCATATGGACACTCAATTGTTTCAGCACCATTTGTTTGAAAAGAAAAGTCTATTATTTCTCCATTGAATTGCTTTTTCTTCTTTGTCCAAGATCAGTTGATGGTATTTGTATGGGTCTGTATGTATATCTGAAACTTCCATTCTGTTTCGTTGATCTATAAGTATATTCTTTTGTCAATACCAAATGTCTTGATTACTGCAGCTTTACAGTATGTCTTGAAACCAGGTAGAATGAATCCTCCAATCTTTTTCTTTTTCAGTATTGTGTTGGATATTCTAGATCATTTGTCTCTCCACATAAACTTTAGAGTCAGTTTGCCAATATCTCAAAAAAAAAAAATAAGCTGCCAGGATTTTAATTTGGAATGTGTTGAATGTATACATCAAGTTGGGAGGAACTACCATCTAGACAGTATTGAGTCTCCTCTCCCATCAGTGCAAAACATATCTCTATTTATTTAGATCTTGCTTGATTTTTTGTCAGTTTTATACTTTTCTGCATATAGAGCCTATATTTATTTTATTGGATTTATAGCTAAATATTTCTCTTTTTTCAGTTCTGTTATAAATTTCTATAAATTTTCATTTTTATTTGTTGCTGACACATAGGAAAGCAACTTCTGTATATTAACCTTGTATTTTGTGACTTTGTTATAGTTGCTTATTAGTTTCAGGAGGTACTTGAAGACCCATGGATTTTCCATATAGACAATCATGTTATCTGTGAATAAAACCAGTTTATATTTCTTCTCAATTTGTATATTTTAATAAGATTTTGTTATTTTACTTCACTCTTTAGGGCTTCCAGGACAATGTTGAATAGCACTGGTGATAAAAGACATCCCTGGTTTGTTCTCATTCTTAGCATTTTAAGAAGCATCCAGTTTCGTACCATTACACATCAGGTTTAGGTTTTTTGTAGGTGTTCTATGTCAAGTTGAGGAATTTCTCCTATACTCCCAGTTTCCTGAGACTTTTTGGTCATAAATGGATATCAGATGTTGTCAAATGATTTTTTTTCTCCATCAATTAATAGGATCCTATTTATCTTCTTTAGTCTGTTTATGTGAGTGAATAATTTTTAAAAGTTTACATTGAAATGTCTCTAGAAATTCAATAATTACTCATTTGCTCCTTCCTTTCTCTTATTTTTCTCAGTTTCTTCCACCTCAATTAGAGGTGGCAATCATTCCTTTATTTAAGGCAAGCTATGTGTTATTTCTCGAAGGGGGAATAGAGAGTGTAATGATACCTTTCTAAAGCCAGAATGCCTGTGTTAACTGTCCAGCTTTACATTTTAATTATCCATGAGATGCTATATAGATTACTCCTTTACATTGCCTATCTGTAAAATAGGCTAATAGTAAGATCTGTCTTGTGAGGATTAAATATGCTTATACATGTATGTTCTTAGAAGAATATCTGCATGTAGTAAATTACGTAAATAATTTATTACATCCTAGAACTCATATTATTTAGCACATTGTTTTTCACATTGTAAATAAGAGCCCATTGATCATATTTAAACTATATAATATTTAAGTTATAGGTCAAGATAATATTTTACACAATATTTGAAAAATTGATATTACTTTTGAATACAGAGCTATAATATTGTGGAAATTACAGTGTATGATAGGAAGAATAGTATCTATTATACTTGTCTCACAGAAATTCTATTGGTATAAAACAGAATAACAGACATGAATGCAAGTATATTGAGTTAAACTAGTATTGAATGCCTGCCAAGTGCTGACCATGGTTAGCTCCCAGACACATAGTGATGAAATGGCCAACATGGTTCCTCTTTTCACAAAGCTTACAATCTAGTAGGAAAGAAAGATCAATTTTTCTGTAAATTATTTCCTTCATACAATACAGTGAGCATTTCCTCTGTCCAAAGTGTTCTACGCTTACTGCCTCATTTTAACACTCACAGTAACCCTCCGAAGTTGCTCTTAATACCCTTATTTTACTCATGGAGAAACTAAAACAGAGAGAAGTTGAGGTTTGCCTCAGGTCCCAAGACTAACGTGACTTAAATTCACTTATTTCTCCCAACTCAAAGTTATTGCTCTTCATGTGCAGGTCTCCACATTCCACAAGCTAGCATGATGTCCAAAAAATATTTTATTAACTTGTCACATGTGAAATTGGAACAATAAGAAATTAAAAGTTTGGACATATTTTTCCTATTTTGTCTTGGAGTTGGAGAGGAACTTAGAGAATGCATTCAAATGATTCTAAAACATTAAGCCTGAATGCAAGTACCATCAGCCCATCATCCAGTTGTCTGTAGTTCTATCCACAACAATAATATAAGAAATTCAGAATGACTAAATACTGGGAAAGTAGGCTCTACCTGCACTTCATTAACATAGGTTAATATCTGATAAAAATGGCACTAGCATATTTGTTTAAGAAAAATCCTAGCATTTATGAAACTATAAATCTAGATATCTTGACATAGCTTTATGGATACCATCACTGATTTGATTAACGTCACTTCTGTTATTTTAGATAATTTAAATTTTTTGCTTGTTCTCAAGAAACTATTCTTCATGTTTTAAATTTTAACATTTAATAGTTAATGAAGCTTGAGTTATGATTCTTCATATTTTAAATTTTAACATTAAATAGTTAACGAAGCTTGAGTTATGATTCCTTACACACATATTTACCAACATGGATTTTAACTGCTGAAGAAATGTATTTTAATTTATCTCAGCTTTGGCAGTATCTTGTTTTAGAAACAAAAGAGTTATGTGCGCTGATGCTGTTTGGTGACTGGGGAACACTTGTCTGACTGCAGTGCTGAGTGGGTAAATCCCCTTGTGCCTTTAAGAAGTCTTAGTTGCTTAATCTTCATGGACATTTGAAGTGTCTGGAGTGAGCTTTGATAAAAGGTGGATCAACAGGTTGTGCAATAACTTAAGGTTAAATGCCTTCCCAGAGGATCCTAAAGATGATCATTTTGATTTTTCCAACTGAGGTTGTTAAACAGCAGCTGTAGGGCAGCATTGTGATGAGAGGAAAAGCCAGCAGGATGGTTTTCTGGTACAGCTCCATCTTAAGTAATACAGGCATTATGAAAAAATGGTGCCATCATTCAAAGATTTCAGTTTCAACAAACACTTACTGAATGCCTTACTCTAGGTCGGTCCCAGTGTTTGCTGCTTCCATGTACTCCATCTCATTTGTTTCTCACTATAGCACTACTGCTCAAGTACTTATTAATATCCCAAAATTACATATGAGAAGTGGAAGCCCCACATGAAGAAGGGAAATAAAGTACATGGTAATTTCCTAGTTGCAAATGCTGGAACTCTAATATGAAGTAGGTAGGTAGATGGGTATCATGGCTAGAATGTGGCATCACCATTCAGGATCAGAGATTAATGGGAATTACTGCTGGGTAGCCATAACACAATAACATGTCCTTATGTCCCTTGATGTGGGCAGGGTAAACTTTCCATTTTGATCTTAATACCAATGTGCTCCAATGAGCAGCTGGTACATAGAGAATTGGAAACAGGAGTGTCTAGTAGCACTGACTTCCCCACTTCTGAAGTTAAGATAATGCATTCTTTTACATCCTCTGAATATTCCAGGGATATTTTAGGAATATGTTTGGGATGGGATGGTAATAATCACAACATACCAAGCTAGGAACATAAAAAGGTGTGGATCATATTAATATCACCCAAATCTCTTTTAAAGTAAATATATTACAAAAGTAATGTTAATGAATCCTGGTTAAAAGCGCTACCAAGGCCCATCCAAACCAGAAAATCTGTGATATGTGATTTTAGAAAGGATCATTTAATATTTTCAAATTTTCTAAAATGAGAGATAGGCTTTGAAACTGAAGATTGTTCCTCCTTCAACTTCCAACATGATTGTGATGCCTCCCCAGCCACATGGAGCTGTGAGTCCATTAAACCTCTTTTTCTTTATAAATTACTCAGTCTCAGATATGTCTTTAATAGCAGCGTGAGAATGGACTAACAGAACTCCAGTACTTGCTCCTCAAGAATTATCTCTAATGAAAGGGAATTTAGAATTAGTCTGTTTCTGTGAAGATGTGAAAGCTATGAAAATTCATTTCTCCGTATGTCTCAGTATCACAGTAAATGAAGGAGTGAGTCTTTCAGAGAAGGAATTACAGTAGTTATTTAAGTGAGGCATCTAAAAATGAACAAGAAATCAAGGCAAAGTCCAACTGAATATCAGAAGCCACCTTTCAGGAAGCTGGAGATAAGGGTGTATGAGAACTGATTTTCAGTAATGTGAGGATATATATATATATATATATATATGTAATTTTATATATATGTAATATATATATATGTAATTTTTAAGTTCAGCAGGAAATGTGGGAGGAATACAAAAGAGTAACTATTTGGATTATATTTACTCCAACAGAAAATGGGGGGGAAAGTTCAAAAATAAACATGGTCCAGTGCAAAGAGGCCTAGAGTTAAATGTTCTGATAATGGCGCTCCATTCCTTTTCTATCATTTACTAGATAAGTGACCTGGGATGGATTCCTCACTGTCTCTGTACTTTCCTATTTTTTGAAGCAGAGGTGATAACACCTGGCCCATGGTCATGTTCAGTACAATTAGTTGAGTGTATTCTTCAAATCTGAAGGACCTCTCTTTGTTTCTAATCTTTTCTTTCTTTTTCTTCTTTTTCCATGTAGATGAACACCACATACACAATTTACCTTAATAAATTAAATAAATGTGTAACTTGTCTGCAAGTTTGAAATTCCTGAGGGCAAATGCATTATCTTAGGGAGCCTGCGACATCCCTAGTATTACTGAGTTGGGCAGAGAATTCTCAACACTAGCCCTGGAGGCCTGTACCAGAGTCTGGGTCCTGCTGAATTGGCCCTTGGGGTTTTTCTGGTTCTGGAGCTGCTTTGGTGGGTTAGTTACTGAGATTCTAGTGGGCCTCTTGTTGGTTAGTAGCTTCCCTGAGGGAATTAAAGGTTTTAACTGAACGTGAAACATCAGACAGAAACTGCAGGGCAGATTTATTGACAATGAATCTCAACTTTCCAAAGGTTCATTTGAAACTAACTTCCTTCTAAGCCAAAATGAATCAAATTGGAAACCCTCCAGGGGCTTCTCTGGGATTTAGGGTATTAGGGAGCTTTTTCCTTGCTGTCATAGATTATCTCACCATTGTTTCTTGACTTGTAGAAGAGGAGGTTTGATTGGTAAATCACCTCTTCCCTACAGCCTTAAATTCTTTACTCATTCAGAAGATAAGCAGGACTCTGGCTGTGGTGCATTCCAAATGTTTCCTCTCCTGCCTGGGTCCCAAGGAAACCAGCCTGGGCCCTGCCAAGCGTATAATGAGCAGGGCACATGCCACAGGAAAAAGCCAGAGGGAAAAGTTGAGGTTGAGCAGCGCAGAAGGTTACCATGGATGCTACACTGTTTTTAAAAAGGTAAATATTCAGGACTGAGCAGAGCAAAAAGTACAGACATGAATTTGAGTTTTACCTCTGTCACATGAAATGTGATCTTAGGAAACGTAAACTTCTTTCATGCTCCTTTTCTGCTTCTGTAAAGTGGCTGAAATAGGTTTTATCTTACAGCACCATTGATATGATTGGAAATAATATATGTATAAAGAATAGCAAGAAATTAATAAATCACATCATTAACAACAGGTTTTAGGCACTGGCTCAGGCAATGTGTGCCAGGCATTGTGCGATGTACCTCATATGTATGATCACATTTAATCCTCTTGAATCTGCAAGGTAGGTGCCTTGTCATTTCTATTTTGCAGATCAGAAAAACTAGGCTAGGTTAAGGAACTTGCTCCCAGCCAGCTGATGAGTGGTGCAATCAGAACTGGGATCAGGGCTAACTACAAAGGCCACTCCATGTTCACAAACTTCTCTCAGGCCGGGCACGGTGTCTCATGCCTGTAATCCCAGCACTTTGGGAGGCCAAGGCCAGCGGATTTGTTGAGCTCAGGGATTTGGGACAAGCCTGAGCAAAATAGTGAAACCCCATCTCTACTATAAATAGAAAAATTAGCTGGTCGTGGTGGCATGAGCCTGTAGTCCCAGCTACTCAGGAGGCTGAGGCAGGAGGAGACTGGGAGGTGGAGATTGTAGTGAGCCAAGGTTGTGCCACTGCACTCCAGCTTGGGTGACAGAGTAAGACCCTGTCTAAAATAGATGGATAGATAGATAGATAGATAGATAGATAGATAGATAGATAGATAGATAGACCTCTCCCTGCTGCTATTTTCTAGGGACCCAATCCATAGGTCTTCCTATTGAAAAAGAAAAGAAAAGGCAGGTGGCTGCCAGTTTGAGTAGGGTGTGCCTAAGATGAGATTGAAAGAAAAGGTAGAGGGCAGAGTCGTTAGAACTTTAAATAAAAGCAGTTTTCTGAATCCAGATCCTTACATACTAATAAAGAGAAGAGCCAGAAAGTGCACTAACACCCCATATTTTGGTCACAGCATTGTCAATATTCTATAGGGGAATTTAGAGCAATTTCATTTGTATCTTTTTCTCTAAAGACAAGGAAATGGAAACTAAGAAAGTGATCATGACTTATTCAGAGTTATACAGTGAGTTGTTGGGAAAACAGAGGCCAAAACACAATTCTCTACCACACCAGACCACCACACTCTACACAACCACAACCTGGCCTCGGATAGAGAGTCTACAGTCAGTGAGATAGCCTCAAGTTCTCTAATAAAAATTCATTTACTAGAAAGGACTCTATAGTAATCACTTACACTACAGTGTGAATTAAGGACACTTTGTTGTTCCCTGTCCCAGAGAACATTTCTTTGGGTTCACATTTGGACAACTAAGCCATACATATCCTGTTTCCACTTACTAATCAGATACTACCTACACTCCAGGCTAGCCTTATGCAATAGGCTAGATGATAAGAGCTATAATGGTGGGAGAAAAGTATGATTGCCTGTAGGCAATAGTGTGTGTGTAAATGTGTGTGGCTGTCCTGCTCCAACCTAAAAGGTTAAGTAGTAAGATGATGTTGGTTTGTGCTATTGTTCTTCCCAGAATGTTCTTTTTCTGGTTTTCTGCGTGGTAATACTGAATTAACTTTTCAAGTCTCAATTTTCATTACTTCCCTTGTGAAGCCACCCATAGCTTACATAGTAGTTTCTCCAGCTTTTTAGACAGCCCACCATTTAAATAATATCTACCTATTGTTCAGATCTCACTTTAAATACCAGGATCTCAGGGAAACATACCTGCATATCAGGCTTAGACTCCCTTAATACCTGCTTTCATTGTACCCTCTGTTTTCTTCTTCATGCAATCGTCGAAGTTCTATAAGAGCAATGACTGTGCTTGGTTAATGTCTGTCTCGTGACTTGGCTATAAATTTAAGGAAGGACAAGGTTCTTTTATTCAGAGCTTTATTTCCTCAGGGCCTACCACAGTGCTCAGCACAGAATAGGTTCTCAATAAATATTCCTCGACAGAATAGGTTACCTGCATTCTTTTAAACTGTATATAATTGTTCACAATTCGGATACTCTCACTGAATTTTGTTTCCTTAGAGCTTGGCACAGAGCGTTGGCCACTAGAAAATGCTTTTAAAAAGATTTGAAAGAATAACATGAATAAAATAGGCTAAAATCTCTCATCCATGAAAATTTTGTAAATTCCTGTAAATCCGGCTAGCCAGCTAGAAAAATTCCTATAGGTGGTTTATCACTTCCTTTCTCCCTGAGAAGCATTAAAATCACAGAAACTTAATGTTCCAAATATTTGTAAAATGCTATGATTTTTAAATTTACATTCACCCAGATGTATGATTTTCCTCAGTATTTTTTACATATGTATAATATTTGTATAAATAACATGTCATCATTAAAAACCTAATTTAGCAACTAACAACCCAGGTTTTTCAATGCTCAAGCTATCTGAGAAACTGTATAGTGTAGACTCAAGAGCTTAGACTTTTTATCAGAATGAGTATGACCTCAGCTCTTCTTACTGGATGTGTCCTACAGGCAAATTGCCTAACCATTCTGAGCCTTAGTTTCCTCATATGTAAAATGGGGATAGTACTAGGACCTACCCTATAGGATTAGTATAAGGTCTAAATGAGATAATGCCCAGTATTTAGCATATGTAAGTAATGAGTAACTTTGAGTTTTTTCTTAATTTCAGTGCTTTTCATTCTTATTATTTTCTTTTCATTCTTATTCATTTCTTTCTTTTCTTTTTCTTTTCATTCTTACTCAATTCTTTTCATTCATGATTATTTAGCTTGTGGTTGGTAATACTTAAAACACATCCTTATGATGCCTGAAGTTGCTCCTGAGTGCAAAGCAGCCGTCTCACCTAGACAGTGCATACCTCCCATCCCAGATCAGAACCTCTAGTCAATCGGAGAGCATATGGAGTTTTAAAGAACATATTTATTGTAAAATATACATTTATATTTAGAAAATTTAAAAGGAATCTGTTGTATTCAAGAACCTTGATAAAGAAAAATATTCTCAGGGGGGTACACTGAATTCCCCAGGTGAGTTTAAGACTTTTTGTATGTCAAAAGGTAGAAAGGAACACTGGCTTAGACCTGAAAGGAGATCATTTGCCACTTTAAATTGCTTATTATATGAGGGAGAAAGTATCAGTCTACTGTGAATTCACAATACCAGCAGCCATTTAACAGTAACTGTGATACTTCAGGGACTGGGATATCCATAAAGAAGGCTAATGTTGACCCGATTTACAAATTAAGGAAAAATCTATTAAATCTGTAGTGCCCATGCAGATACTATGTCTAACAAAGTGTGGAATTCTCCCACTCTGCTTTGAATTGTGCGTTTTAAATATGGAGAAAATCTTTATATCACATCGTATTAATTTATAATCGCCCCCTGGTTTCAGCTCCACCAACCCACTCTCCCCCACAAATACAAACAGTTGTTACACAGTATAACAATTATGACAAACATTATTTTAGAAAAAAAGAGAAATCAGTTTGCCATTGTGAAATTACTTCTTTTTTTGTTTTTTTTTTGTTTGTTTTTTGTTTTTTTTTTTTTTGAGACGGAGTCTTGCTCTGTCACCCAGGCTGGAGTACAGTGGCATGATCTCAGCTCACTGCAACCTCCGCCTCCTGGATTCAAGGGATTCTCCTGCCTCAGCCTCCCAAGTAGTGGCATTACAGGCACTCACCACCATGCCTGGCTAATTTTTGTATTTTTAGTAGAGATGGGGTATTTTTAGTAGAGATGGGGTTTCACTATGTTGGCCAGGCTGGTCTCGAACACCTGACCTTGTGATCCGCTGGTCTTGGCCTCCCAAAGTGCTGGGATTACAGGTGTGAGCCACCGTGCCCGGCCATGAATTTACTTCTGAATTCTGTTTTTTCCCTTGGAGACTCTTCCCATCTTCTGCCGTGGGCTCTCTGCATCTTGTGACATCCAGCAATACATCTCAAGCAGGGAAACTTTTTTTCCAGCCAGTACCAATAAATCAGACTCAGAATTTGCTATATCCTATGTATCAGCCAGGCGAATTTAAAACTCTAAAACCAAGAGACACAGGTTATCACCAGCTTTGTTTGATAGATAAGGGAGGATCACAGAGAGGACTTGTAACATTGCCTAAGGCAATAGTAGTTCTAACTCTAGATCTCTGATACTTCAATGGAGAGTCCAAATAGACAATCCAAATCCAGGAGAAACAATCTTCAGCATTTTATATAATTTCTCCTACATGCTGAAAGACCCCCATACTGTGTAACAGGTCTTGATTTATTTTGTTATGGTTCCTTAAAAGTGTTCTTTTGCTAGCTCACTTTCATAAGATTTTAGCAGTGTATATATACAGATGAAGCATTTTAGCTTTGCTAATTGTTGTCAACACGGGTTGTATCTTAGACCCATACTAAGACATGATCATTTTTAATAGTACAGTTTTATGATAATACTATCTAAAAAAGGAATTTTTTAAAAAGCATCTACTATTTTATCACTTCAGCAAATTAAACATTTCTATTTTTCTGTTCCTTTCCAAAATCTTGCTAAATGCTTGCATAATATTTGCATATCTGTAATCACAGCACTGATAAAATTATATTACTTAAATGGATCGTATATTCATTTTTCTGAATTTGCCACAGAGTAATCATTTTAATTACTGTATATAATATTGTACTATGTAGATTTGGAAGAATATTATAAGCCCAAAATTTATGTTGAATTGTAGGTGAATTATATACTCTTTGCTATTATTAACAAATCTATAGTCATCATCTTTATACATTTGTACATTTTTGTTGTTTTACAAATTTTCTTTTGGAGATATTCCCAGACATGTTTGCTGTGTCAGAGGATAAGGATATATTTATGTCTATAGCATAATCAAATTTTTGCTGTTTTACATATCTAATAGTGAAACCTTCCTAAGCAGAATGCTGCTAATTTAAAATTTAGATTATTATCCTAGAAAATGAATACTTTAAAAAACAATATTATTCTAAATATTAACACTAACATCATAACTATTATAACCACAAATATAATATATGAAACATCAATAAGGCAAATTTATTGCCTAAATTTAGAACTTAAGAAAGTTACTTATGTATACTTCTTGTTAATTTAAAATAGACCTTAACTATTTTTTAGAATGGCTTTCCAATATTTTTGACCACTAGCTATAATAAAAGTACTATTTATGTGGCATTGTACATTGTGTACATACATATGCAAAGACATGCAAATATCTATAAGGTGAATCCTAAAATTTCATGAAACAATACTTGTTCATATTACATGCAGTGAAATCTGATATATTCCATGTTGTTCCGTTGCATTTTATTCCATTTCAGAGTCATCTATGTTTTTTTCGTTCCTTCTTTATTTTCTTAAGCTGGCTGTAGCTCACTAAATTGTTTTCATAATCTCAATCAGCAGAGTGAAAAATCATCTTTTAAAGCAGCCTTGACAATACCTAAGCTTAAAAATGGTTTACTAACATTGAATTCAATTTGTACAATCTTTTAACTTCAAACTTGGAACCAGTTTCAGCAAACAATGTCTCTGCCAGTAGTAGCAGTCATGAGAAATACACGGACTTAAGGAAATCAACCTGTTGTTTTGTGAACAACAGTTTAAAAGAAACCACAATCTATCTTTGTTTTCTTGTTTGTTTGTTAGCTACAGCCTGATTTTTGGTTCAGTCATTTATACAAGTTGTGCCAAAACCTAAACTGTATGATTGGCATACAGCAGTATTTAATTTGGTGGATTAATTTCTTCTCTGGAATGGATGCATCTAATTTCTGAGGAAAACCTCAAATGACATGTCCTTACTGAGAGATGGCATGCCAAAGTGGCTTGTGGTACCTGACATAAATAGAGCTGTAAAGCATGTCTGCTGACCACGAATGAACAGGTTATAAAGGGAAGCGCATGCAACGGTGCTTTTAAGAGTAGACTGAGCAGGGTCTTGAACCCCTAAACCCACCTGGAACTCAGAGACACAGATTTCATTCATTAATTCTGTTATTATCCACTATTCTACTGGAATCTATAATGAACATCACCTAAACTGCTAAAAAAAAATAATATGTGAAGGAAGACTTTCATTTTTTATAATACTTAAAATAGGATTACTCCTCTTAGACTTCTTTATACCCATGCATTGCTTCACAGCTCAGAGACACTGCTAGAACACTTTACATTGTTAAGAACCTTTACATTGTGTTCAAGAAATTTTAGAGTGTCAATTTGTTTTTTCACAGTTTCCACCAAAAGCAATCCTCTTACACACCTAGAATATGTTTTACTATGGTATGTCTCAGTATTATCCCCATGTAGTTATGTAGATTCATCTTTGTTTGCTGTTTTATTTCATCATCTCACTTTTAATCCATTTTCTTATGGTATATTATTTTTCTTGTACATCATTTAAATGTACACCCCAGCTGATATATGAATTTTGTATGTAATTATTGCTCAGCTTTTTTGAGAACAAGGAAGATACAATATGAAATAAATTACTACTTTCCCCTTTTGGTATGATTTTAAATTTGCTTTTAGAGTAAATTATTATGATGGTTTTCTATTCTGAATCTAAATAGCCTTTTTTTCCATAAAAGTTGAATTAATAAATTTGTTATAGCTTTGCTTCATGGAACTTTAACAAACATCAAGGTTATATTTCTGTCTAATCCCTTCATCATTTTGTTGTCCTATTTATGATTTTTTTCTTTTATTTTTCCCCTATGGAGCCCAAAATCTGAAACCGAAGTATACTGTTACAGCTTTGTCTTCATTTTTATTTTAAATTTGTCTTTATTTAAGACAGCTTTATGTTATTTATTCTTATTGGAAAATGCACTGAAGAGAACTTTTTTTATTTGCTTTTTTAAAGAATTACAATTGTGCCACTGTACTTCAGCCTGGACAACAGAGCAAGACTCCATCTCAAAAAATAATAATAATAAAAAAAATTACAGTTGCTTTTTCCATTTATGCTGTCCTCAATAAATATTTCTGCAGATCATCTGTCCTGTTCTCTGATTTATAATTCCTAAGAGGACACTTTAGGAGGCATACATGGGAGGCAATGTAATATGGATAAGCTACAGTAAGGGATGAAATAACTCAGGATTGTGGTTCTCCTTTGAAGGTGGGTTATACAACTTAACCTTTGCTCACTTTTTCTCCGTCCATAAGATGGACATGCATTACCTTGTTTATACTTTATAGGAATATTTTATAAATGAATAAACATATTTATCTATAAATGCTTTGAGTTATTTAAAGACACTGTAACCATATCGTTTACTTAGTAATAGCAAAACTAGGGGGTTGTGTGACACTCCAGATGTCAAGTACTGATTTGAATTTGTTATGTTTTCAAAAATGGTCCATGTTTCACTAGACTTAGACTATACTATTAAATCATAGACGTCTGTGTATGTGTTAGGGAAAGGCATGGGGAGAGAAAAGGAAAAAAGAAAACATACCTTCACTGTGTCCCTTGTAAGTATAGTTTGTCAGGTAACCCTCCTAACAGGCCTAGGGGATAGATATTATTATCTCCCTGTTGTAGAGGAGGAAAATATAGCTGAAAGAGGCAAAATAACTTGCCTGAACTTATAATCAATATGTGACTGAGCTAGGATTTGAACTCAGCTACAAAACTCAGCTTTACAGGACGCCACTCAGTTTCTCAGATTTCAGATTCCTGCTTTGGAAACATGTTAGCAATTAAAATAGAAAAGGGCAGGGATAATTTAATTAAAATACTTAATTTATAATGTTAACCAAATAGATTTTTTTTAGCTTCCCTCAATATTTCCATTACTGCTTTAGTTGAAGTTTTGGATCATTTCTTATTTTATCTTGCTGGTTTGTCCAACTCTAGTTCCTGGACTCACAAAAATATACTTGCTAAAGATGCGTTAAAGTGCATGACTTATACTACAATTTCTCTGCAGAGTTATTTATGTGATTAAAATGGCCATCTTGGAGAGTGCCTGAAGGTTGAGCTAGAGGAGGGTGATGGAAGGAGGGGTGATTCAACAGAGTTAGGGAAATTCCAGATGACATGGGTTGCCAGATTTCCTGCTGGCCCTTCATTGCCAAACTCCACCTCCTGCTCTTCTTACACAGCTGTGTGCTTCATTAAATAGTGATGTCTACAAATCCCAGCAGTGTTAAAAAATGCAGAGCAGGGGGAATTCCTGTGCACTGACTGCTGCCAAGTTCCTAGAGTTTTAACAGCACACTCATCAAACTGCCTCTGTCTTCTCCAAAAACTATAAATAAGTTCAATATCAAGAGTGTTTTCATCAATTATAAGGTCTCTCTGTTCTCTTGGAGAGTTTGGAATAGTATATAGACACATTGGTTACAGTGCCCATGTCTAAGGCAATATGGTACGGGTTATCTGTTGTCAAAGAGAAGACTTCTGACCTTGATGTTGCCACTGTTCTTCCAGTTGAGCCAGGAACCATTACTTAATCATTTACAGCATAGATTTTCCCATCTACAGTTTGCTTTTAAGAAACCAGCCTTGTGGAATTTAGGCCAAGAACCTGGTTGCTACTGCTCAGAGTAGGTATAGAAGAGGTGTGCATTTAATTCAACAATTCCTATTGAGGGTTTATGTGTACAAGGTCCTGTGCTGGGTGAGGTAGACAACGACAACATTAGTAAGACAAGGCTGATAATACATTCATAGTACCCGTGTGAGGTAAGTGCTGATGAGTGGTCCACCAGAGTTGCTTAAAAGTGCCACAGGAACATGGGGAAAAAAATATAAATTTTACCTGGAGGATTGGAGACATTTCAAGGAGGAAGTAACATTGGCTCCAGGCTTTAAAGAAGAGAGGGGTTTAATAGATAAATCTGGAAGTACTCCAGATAGAGGGAAGAATGCAAACAAATGAGTAGAGAACAGAGAAATTCAGTGGATTGTCAGAATAGTGTCTTGCCTTGTGTTGTAGTGGTACCATAATAACTGACAGCCTACAGTACTCTGACAATTTAAAAAATATAACCTGCTTTCTTTCATGTGGGTATAATGTCTCCAGTTAGGCCTATCCACTTTTTATGATCTTATACCAGCTGGATCCTTACACTGATGTATGGGTTTGAGCAAAGAATATAAGGCAGAGATAGGTAGACTGATGGAACTTCCGTGATAGGAAGCTGTTATGTTGGTTTGGTGGATGGACAGAGGAAGAGCAAAAGCATGAAGGAGAAAAGTGGAAGAAGTGTGGAGGCCACTTGAAGAAAAGTAGTAGCTAAATAGTAGACAGGACTCGAGTCGACTTTCTTCTGGAAAGTTTCAGTACTGAATCTGGAGAAGGAAAACACAGAGCAATTAAAATTGATGTGCATTTATTGAGCACATACCTTGCACAAACACTACAATAGGCACCGTGGTGGCCACTGAGATACAATAATGCATTTCCCTGTCCTCACTAACGAGGACAGAAAACAGACATGTAAACAACTAACTACTGCACAAGGTAAAATTCAGTTACAGAGGTCAGTTTGTCACAGAAATATGGAAGAAGACATTTTTGACTGGAGAGGAATAAGAAACTTTTCTGAAATATTCTGAGGTAAGAAGGGAAGATTAGCTAGGTTATTAATAAGTCTTAGTCCACTAGGAGGGCTGTAACAAAATACCATAAACTGGGTAACTTACAAACAACAGAAATTCTCATGGTCCTGGAGGCTGGAAAGTCTTAAATCAAGGCACCGGTGGATTCCATCTGATGAGCACCAGCTTTTTCGTAGGTGGCACCTTCTTGTTTTGTCCTCACATGGTGGAAAGGGCACACAGCAGCTCTTTGGGGCCTGTTTTACAAGAGCACTAATCCCATTCATGAGGAGAGGCAGTAACGATTTAATCACCTCCTCAAAACCCCACCTCTTACTATCATTACCTTGGGGGTTAGGTTTCAACATATAGATTTGGTGGGGTGAGGGTGGGGACACAATTATTCAGATCACAGCAATAAGAAGACAAATATGGAAAGGTGTTTCAGGTTGAAAGACAGAGTAAGCAAAGAGAATGGTTATAAAATGCAAGGACTATTTCAGAAATGAAGGTAGGATTATGAATTATGTTTTATTATGAGATGAGTTTAAGGTCAGATCATTAGGCATCTTCAAAACCATGCCATTGAGTTTGGGCTTTGATCTTGATAGGGAGCCATTGAAAATATCTGAGATGTGAACTGACACGGGGACATCTGTTTTTGGACTCGGGGTGCTGGGAAATTCCACTATTGCCACATCTTAAACCTTTAAGAAAGAGCTAGGTTTGCCTGGGAATTCTCCCAGACCACCATAGCATAGACAGAGAGGTCAAGATGGGAATTCCTGATTATTTGGCTTATGGTCAGATAGATTGAGATGCAAAAACCTCAAAATAGGCTTTATGGCCACTTCATCTCCATTTGTACCCCTGCCTTTGGGCTTTATAGCATTCTATTCATTCTGTGTATTTCTGACACTTAACACACTGCCTGGCAAGTAACTGTACTCAGTAAATGTTTACTGAATCAATGGACAAACTACTAACTTGTTTCAACAGTGGGGAAGAGCCCAATTATCACAGCTTGAGTAAACGATCTACACATGAGCATCTGGTTTTGAGCTGACAGAAAACTAGCCTTTGATACCATCCTCTGGTCCTTGAGTTTTTGGATAAATAGTTCATTTTCCTGAGCTGAGTTCTTTTCATTTGAAACGAGTTCATCTTATTCCAAACGTTTAGGGAGTAATCTCAAATGTACTTCATCTCCAATGAACTGATCCAATTTTAACTTCAGAAAGTCAAGCTTCACATCTCCCAAATTTATTTGATTTTTGAGTTTTGGAAAGATTAGAGACTAAAGCCTGCATAAAATAAAAAATGTATTTCAAAGCAGTATCATATATACCACCGTTGAACAATTAAATTACAAGTTCAAGTCTAATCCAATTGTTAAACTTATTATATTAGGTGTATATTTTGTGAATAACTTTATACCCCTCTTCATAATTATAATTGATGCTTTTATAACTTTTATAATTGAATATTATTTCAATAAATAAGTCCATAATAATATAATAAAATAAGTAGCAAATCAATTTCTAAGTCTGAGAGGCTTTACAAATCACTAATTAGAAAATATATGATCAAGTGAAAAATTTTTTGTTCAGTATGGAAAGAGTGATTAAAACCTGGTCTTCATTCTCTCCAAAGTATGGTTTTAATAGTTTCTGTTTATCCTTAATACATCTGAAAACTGAAAGCAATTTAGACAAAGTTGGATTTTCCAACTCTTCATTTTATATGTGGTATTCACAGATACTCAGTGCCAAATGATTATCTGTAGATGAATTAAAGACACCCTGTAAGTGGAATTGTGTGTATGTGTATGTGTGTGTGATGCAAAGCATCACAGGACCCTCATAAGGTGGACTTTGGGAAATGTACTATTAAACCTCTAAGAGTTTTAATAATAGAACCTTCAAGTTCTATTATTCTCTGCCATGACATTTGGGAAAGTGATCATGTTCCCAGTGTTCCTGGATCTCTACTTGTCCTGAAAGCTTACAGAGACACAGGCAAAAAGATTAGGTTTTAGCAATCATTCCAGAAATTATCCCATCACATAGTATAGGCTCATTGCCTAAGAACAGAATATAACAGAGAGTAATGCAGAAATACCAATATCAAAGGATAAGTACAGAAAAAAACCATCTTGTTTTGACAGAGGTTTGTTAAAGTGTATGTTTGTACACCAATTATGCGGAAATTTTGAGAACTTTCTTTTCTGTCCATCCTAGTTATATTTGAGTGACTTGGTTGTGACTTAGAGGCCTCCTTTTCAATATTGTATCTCTCACTGATGTACACCACAGTTTCTGATAGGTTTTCCTTGGTTGGAGATTATCCTCACATCTTTCCAAAATTCTCTCAAATATGAGAGGCCTGGTTTCTCGGGAGGGAGTATTGAAGAAGGGCATATATAAATAACAAAGAGTTAATTCAGCTTGCTTCTCAGAGTTAGAGTCATTGTATGTACACACACAGAGACATACACGTACATATTCATATAAAAGGCATCTCTTTTTTTTTAAAGTGCTGTCTAAAAACCAAAATAGAACAAAAATCCAAGAACTCAAAAATTCTACCCAACCAGAGAAGCCCTGGGAGAGAAACAGTACTGTACGTTCAGCAAACTGTTTTATTTTCCTCTTGGACGTAGTTAACTGTATTTTGCCAACCTCCCTTAAAGTTAGGCATGGGCATGTGACTTGGTTCTAACTAGTGCAATACAGGCAGGGGTGCTTCGTGCTACTTCCAGATGTGGCACTACAATTACCATCTGACCCTTCACTCGCCCTCGTTTCTTCCCTTTCTCCTCCCTTCTCCTCTCCTCTCTTTATCATAGGCTGAGTAGAGAGGACCCAGAAGAAGTCTTTGAGACCCTACAGGACAGCTAAGCCACTAGATGGAAGGATTCTAGACCTCTTAGTCACCCCGAGTAGGAAAGCCACACAAGAGAGCTGCCGGAAGGGAAATATCCGTGTAAGATTTTGTGTGAGAAGTCTGATTATAGCATTTGTTTTGAAAGTATGGCATTTGTTTTTTCCTGTGGTTATCTTTTAATCTAAAACAAGAAGCATTGAGGGTATGTTCTGATCGCTTAGAAGAAGATAAGGTATAACGTCCAGATTTGATCTCTCTAAGAATGTGCTACCTTTGCTATTCTAGGGAATATTCCTTGATAAACATTAAGACCTATTAGGTATATACATTTCAGCAAAAGATGATTGTAATTACAAACTGACATTGATGGTAAATTACTCTATACCCTTAACAAGGTCACGGGTTGTGAGTCGGAAACCATCTCTGTGTTGGTTTGGGATACAGCCACCATGGTATGTAAATCTGATGCTAAAAATTGGAGCAGCTAGCCATGTGAAGAATTTGGATACTGTACATAAACCACAATGAATCTTATTGTGGAATAGTAAAGATTTATCACTGTATAAATTTCTGTGCACTGATTTGATCAACTGTTTGTTTTTCTTTTGTTAGAAAAATCAAGAGACCATGAAATTGTTTGAGAAATAATTCTAAGTCTACGTGAGCACTGAGGCTTCAGGAACTGAACCATGCTCCGCTGTCCCCATCCCTTGGCTCATTATTCTCAGAGGGATGTGGATTTCACTTTCGACCACTTTAGCTTAGATAGTGATAACAATTACCTACCATTTATTCAGTACTCACTACGTACTGTACTAAAAACTTTATATACATCTCATTTACTCATACAGCTATATAACACATTAAATATTTTTATTCCTGTTCCCCATATGAGGAAACTGAGGCTTAGAAAGTTTAAGCAACTTGTTTCAAGTCAAACATCTGTAATGTAGCAAAACCACATTTCTAAAATTCATGTTCCTAATCAGTGCTCAATGCGTCCCTTACTGACCTTTGTATTCTTTATCTGTAATTGTATTAGATACCTCCTTTTTATGTATAATGCCCAATTTTATAAAATATATTTTTATTTACTCTTTTCTTGAGTGAGATCAAACCCCAGGGGATAGCATATTTGTTCAGGGCCATTTTGTTTTAATGATTTTACATCATAAAATTTGTTTAGATTCTTAGTCACTGAACTCTGTGGAAAGAATGTCATAATTTCTGTGTTGAATTTCATTTTTAAAAAGCCCTGGAAATGCTATTTCCATGATCCCTTCCGTTTTAAAGAGAGAGAATTTGCCAATCGTCTTTCTCACTCAGTCCCAACATTGGAATGGTGTCATTAGAAAAGGAACTTTTCAGCTTTCACAGCAGTAAACACAGTGGAGATGCAAGAAATCCATAGTTCTTACTCTGAAAGGACTGTGGAATTTTATGATATTCTGAATTTTATAGCCCAACATTTTTAAAGGAACCAAAATAAACAAACAGTTCCTCAGTTGCATTCTTTTCCCCCTTTGGCACTAGTCTATCTTATCTGAAATTTTTTCAGTTCATCTACTTCATGATAAGCACTTTTCTTCTCCTAGGAAGAGCTATCAGAATCTCTTAGTATCTTTTTTTTTTTTTTTTTTTTTTAGACGGAGTCTTACTCTGTCTCACCCAGACTGGAGTGCAGTGGTGCAATCTCGGCTCATTGTTGCAGCCTCCACCTCCTGGCTTCAAGTGATTCTCCTGTCTCAGCCTCCCAAGTAGCTGGGACTACAGGCGAGTGCCACCACACCCAGCTAATTTTGTATTTTCAGTAGAGACGGGGTTTCACCATGTTGACCAGGCTGGTCTAGAACTCCTAACCTCAGGTGATCCGCCCACCTCGGGCTCCCAAAGTGCTGGGATTACAGGAGTGAGTCACCGCACCCAGCCTCTTAGTAACTTTATATCTAATTCACACTATCAATTGCAACAACTGAAATATCAACATACATGTGTACAAACTAAACAAATATGTACACACACACAGTGTTTGCTATCCTAAAGCTGCTCCAATTCCAATGTTTTGACGTCTCTGAAATTAAAGAGTTATTATCACTATTTAATAACCTTTCCAACGTGCAAACACATACTTCATCTGGATCAATCACAGATAATTTCATAATAAATAATGTACTAAATATAATCTTTCACACTGATCAAGAGATCAGCTTGAGAGAGTGTGTCATATAACTTTTGACAAACACAATAACTTTGAATAATAGTTTGCTTATTAGCTAAGATGTGGGAAGCTGACTGCTTTCAGAAGCATCTGGATGGAATGAGAATTGAGAACAGCTATACTGTTTTCATATAGCTATACTGAATTTGAAGTTCTTTAAACTCAATACACTAAAAATATGACCTCACAAGCCTGTAGGTCACAGATAAAATCTGAAATTAGGATTGTAGACATCCTGATTAAATGAAGTTGGTCTCATTAACCAAAAGTAATCATGCTTGTTCAGTCGCTAAGCTGCTTAATGCTTCTGTAAAATCTGGGAATTAGGCTTGAGGATATCTCTTCTGCACTGCATAAGCCCTTTCCTTTAAAGCAGTTTTCTTTGTGTTCTTTTTTTCTTTTAGCTTGAAATTGGACCCGGCCTCCAAAAGTCAGTCTTTACCCTGAGCTTAGAAAGGGAAGACATAGAGTTCATAGTAACAGGAAACACATTCAATGCAAGGGATAGAATTAAAGAATGTGTTAATATGGAAAAATGAGAAAACTTGCTATATAATCTACTATTTCTGTCAGACTCCAAGAATCTGAAGTGGGAAATTATTCAAGAAAGATAACAACATAACAGAATGCGCTGATGGAGAAAGGTCTACATTGGAAAAACAAAAACTAATGCCAATCTTTAAAGAGGGTAAACTACAAGGATATATCACAAACATCTACAAGTGATGGATTTTGATTCCCAAGAGTGTGGAGAAAACTCCTAGGGACAACTTTGCAGTGACCAGAAAGCCATGATTGAGTAAGGGGACACATGTTCCTGGGATAGGAGTGATTTTGTGTTTATTTTGGAATGAATTATTTAAAGGGAAAAATGAACCTGATGTATTAGTTTGTTTTCACAGTGCTATAAAGGACTACCTGAGACTGGGTAATTTACAAACAAAAGAGGTTTAATTGACTCAGAGTTTCACAAGACTGGGAAGGCCTCGGGAAACTTACAACCATGACAGAAGGCAAAGGGGAAGGAAGGCGTGTTTTGCATGGTGGCAGGATGGGGGAACTACCAAACACTTTCAAACCATCAGATCTTGTGAGCGGTCACTCACTATCATGAGAATGGCATGGGGGAAACCGTCACCATGATCCAATCACCTCCCATCAGATCTCTCCCTTGACATGTGAGGACAAGATTTGTGTGGGGACAGAGAGCCAAACCATATCACCTGAGAATACTGCATAAATAACCTTTAGCAGGCTAAGTGTAAAGACCTTTATCACATCATTTAGAAATTCAATGTTTCAATTGTTAAAGAAACATGTAAACATATAATATTGTTAAGTTAGCCAACTAATATAAGTGATTCAGTTTTCCTTGGGGGTAGAGAACCTATACATACATGTAAGATGGGATTGTCATTTTTGGGAAAGGTGGAAAAAGATGCAAATCACTTTTGAGCTTTACTTTGAATCATTTATCTAAAAAAACAGAAACAAAAAAAACAATATAGCATATACTTTTGGAGAGGGGTATATTTAACAGAAATAAGAATATAAAGAATATGAGAAGAATATAAAGAATACTTCGGAATATGAATTTCTCTAGCTCTTTGTGAGGAGCTCTGACATCTCTCAGACATAATTGAATGAAAAGGCACAAATTTCTCGGTTGCCATAATTGAAGTGTAGGGTAAGAGGAAAATAGCAGCAAGAACAAAACTCATAGATGCAGACAAGGACAAAAGCCATAGATGCACGAAGGAAAAACCTGCCCACAGAAAAACGGTGTTCTCGGTTTGGTAAAAGTGAGAGAACTTGTTCTTTGGGAAGCCAGGCAGCTCCTAGCAATCACAACTTTCTTTTGAACATACTCATAGATCATTTATTTTAAAATGAATCGGTAGCCTTTTTTGAAAACGCTCAAACTTGTCCTTAGTTATAAGCTTCCTAATCTGCGCTTGCAGAGTCCATGATGCTCAGTTGGTTCTCCCTTGATTATGTGCCCATATTCACTCTTTCATACGTATTCTTTTTGCATCCGATTTATCAGACATCTGTTTGTTCCTCCAGATTTCTTTTGTAAAGTTCTACCTGACCAATCAACACATCTAGTCCCTCCATTTTATGGCATAATCATGCCATAAAATGTTATCTTCGAGTCTAGTCCAGCAAAGTCTTTCTGTAAAAAATCAGATTGAATATTTTCAGCTTTGTAGGCCACGCAGTCTCTGTCACAGCTACTCAGCTCTGCCGTCACAGGTTGAAAGCAGTCATAGACTATACCTAAACAAATGAGCATGGCTTAAAAACGCTGCAAAAACAGATGAGAGTAATTTTGTGGGTAGCAGTTTGTAGATCCCTATTTCAGAGAGTCTTCTGTTTTTCTTGAGCCAGATCTCCTTCGTGAGCCCTTTTCTTTGGAATTATGCTCCTCTTTTTCTCTATGAACTTTAAAAAACAAATTTCTTTCTTGAAATGTAGATAAAGCCTGGGTTTGTCCTCTAAGCAGTACTGCATTTGAGAAGCACTGAACAATCACATAAAACTTAAAAGGATTTTTATTCATTTAATCTCATTTATTCTGTTTCTAAAAGGATATTAAAGAAGATCCAGTTCATAATCTTCAGTAGCACTTTTCACTGTTTACTCTTCTCTCCTGCCTTCACAAGTTACAATCTATTCATTTTTCCTCTGCCAAACCCTGTCTCAAATTCTTGCCCCCAGCAAGCTCGGCCCACAAGGTTTTCATTTTTTCCACGCCACCTCTATCTCAGAGCTCTTTGTTTTGTAGATAGACTAAAGCATCATTGCTAAATTTGTTCATCTCTCTTCTCCCTCCATCATTCTTAGATACAGAGGTCAAAGAACCAGGCCAAGGAGGAAGAATCATTGAAGGGATGATCAAAGCTTGTGAACACTCCTGATTTTAAATGTTTATCCTGTTAAATATTATTTTTATTATCATTATTGGCTTAAGTATATTTCATTTACTTGTGAAAAAACTTCTTATACGTTGTACATAGAATGTTCTCATTAGACAAGGCCTTAAAGGCCATCCTGTCTCCAATAACTTTAGATAGTACATCTCTTACATTAAAGAAGACTGAATCCCAGCACTTTGGGCGGCTGAGGCGGGCAGATCACCTGAGGTCAGGAGTTCAAGACCAGCCTGACAAACATGGAGAAACCCCGTCTCTACGAAAAATACAAAATTAGCCGGGCGTGGTGGCACATGCCTGTAATCCCAGCTACTCAGGAGGCTGAGGCAGGATAATCACTTGAACCCAGGAGGTGAAGGTTGCAGTGAGCTGAGACTATGCCATTGCACTCCAGCCCGGGCAACAAGAGTGAAACTCCATCTCAAAAAAAAGAAGACTGGAGGCTGGCAGGGAGCAGATAGGGAGATAGGCAGAGAGACTCTGCTACACATTCATTATCCAGCATCTCCTAACAGACTCAGCCATCTCACACTAAGAGACAGCAAACAAAGAGAAGGCTCCCAGCAGCCACACTGCAATCACACTGGAATTACCTTCTGTGCATCACTGGACAGCTGGAGGGGTGAGGCCAGAGGGCCTGTTCGTAAACAAGTCTCTCCCACTCATGTCCATAAAGGCATTTGCCTGTAGGAGGTGATTGCCTTCCAATGAAGTTGCTATAAGAGGACACTGACAGGGAAGATCTTTGCAGAGATTTAGAGACCTGATCTGCAATTTAGGCAGACTTTTTGGTGCAGTAGGAAGTTTGAAGAAGTCTTTGCAGCAGTAGTTGTTGGTTTACAGTGGACTGTCTTTACTAGGAGTCGTGAATAGATTTTCTCAGATGAATTGCCTGTTGTCAGCTGAATGTTGAAAGAACTAGGGCTACTTGTGTAATAGAGAGAGGAACAATAGGTTGTGGGCCTTACAATAATAGAATAATAAAGTAGGAAGGATGCTTAGTGATTTTCTAGTATTTTCTAGTAATACAATAACCTTCTATTACACATGGGGAAAATGAAAACTAGAGAGAGAAAGGGATTCCCCCATAGTTACCTGGCTAGTTAGGGCAGACAGTGAAAAATCTATGGATCTTTCTATCAAGTGCTTTTTTTTTTTTCCTCTGCATTGCCCATTGTGATTGGAAATATTAACTGGGTGGCAAGACACAACAAGAATCCTTGGGTTGCTCTGCTAAAGTGGGCGGCAGGAAAGCATAATGATCCATCTTGCTTTGGAGGTTCAGCTAGAACTTTGTTTCCTAAAGGGACTTCTTCAAAACACCTGCGAGGCTCTCGCTTGTTTCACATGCCCAGACTTACCTCCCTGGGCGTAAGGAGTATCCAGCTGCCCAGGTGATTTCGATTTGTTTATCCTCGCCACTTGAGACTCCTTAAGTCTAGACAGCAATGGTTCTGAAACTCACCAAGCATTACAATCTCTTGTGGAATTTCTAGACTTTTAAGTAATATTCCAGCTCATGTTTAAGTCTGGGAAATTCTGATTTAATTGAACTGGGATAGTGCCCAGGCATCTGTATTTTAAGCATCCCAGATATTCTAATGTGTAGCCAGCTTTGAGAAATACAGGGCTAAAGGAAGCCTGAAGGTTTAAGCCTGGAATTAAACAACAGCAAGAAAGTAGAGAAGTAGGAAGGATGGATTGGAGAGATGTTACTGAGGGTGAATTAGGTCAGAAGAACGTCATTGCTCAAGAGGAGAGTAGGAAAGGAGAGACAAGAAACTGGTGAGCCTCCCTGGGAGCGTAATGAGGTTCAAACAGGCTCAGGTGGAAGCTCTCTGGGGGCCAGATTAAACAAAGACAGCAGGGCTTGGAAAGAATTCTCTGAAGACGCTGATCTACCCTCTCTAGACTGAAGTATATTTGGTTTCCTCAGCAAAAAGGAATGACAGAGGACAAATAACTCAGAAGGAAGTGTTTGGAATTGGCAGGTAAGAAAAAATAATAAGGGAGCAGCCTTAGAAGGATGAGCGTGTCTTTAGTGTCAGCAATCCTTGGGCTGTAGTTCATCTGATAACAAGGTCAAAAGTCTCCTGTAAAATGCACGATAGAATCTTTGGACCAGAGGGCCTTAGAGCTCATGAGAATCAACCCCTTCACTTCATAGAGGAGGAACTTGAATCCCAAACAGAGGCAGGGACTTGCCCAAGATCCCAGCCAGTGAACGCACTGGGCCTTTAAGGCCGGGCTCTGAACTCTGTTCACTCCTAGGAGAGCCCACACAGTGTGATAGTTAAGAACTACTCCAGGAACAGAAAGCTCATGTACCTTCCCCAAAATTATACACCTAGTAAACGTGGGTATGTGTAAAACACCAACTTTATCATGTTTTGTTGGGAGGATTAAATATTCATAAGACATTTAGAACAATGCCCAGCATGCAGCATGTGTTATATTAATTATAATTATTACGTCATACTATTTTGTTCAAGTATTAAAGTGACATCATAGTGAATAAGACTGATGTCTATTTTAGGACAGATATTTAGAGAAAATGCAGACTTATTAAGGTGCTCTGTCTTTAATAAAAACTAAACAGATTAGAATTTAGGTGAATACTGAAGCCATGTGTTTTCAAGTGCAGTTTGTTTAAAGTGCAGATTTGTAAGCCTCAGTCCAGATCATTTGAAACAGAATCTCTTGGAGGAAGGGACAAGGAACTGGCATTTTCCAAATGTACTCCCAAGTATTTCTGTTGAACTGTAAAGTGTGACACCTACCGCTCCTTACTGGGGAAGTGGAGTAACTTTCTAAGGTAAAGAGTCAAGACCTTTTTTTTCCTTCAGTGATATAGGTACTAGTGTATTCTCCTCCTCACCGTTACAGATATGGAAAATGAAGGTTAGAGAGGTTGCATAGCTTGCCCAAAGTTACTAACCTTGTGAATGACAGACTAGGGACTCTGAAGCCATATCCTTAAGAACCCAGAGTTACCATTCTCCTGGTTACCATGTGAGTTTGAGCATTTTTCTTATCTATTAAATGGGTTCATATTGGTATCTAATTCAAGGGATGTTGTGAAAATTAAACAATGCCTGTCAGGCATATTGCAGATACCTTGCTCATGGAAACAATCAAATGATAGCTATTGATTCTGTTATTGATGTTAGCATTGTTACTTGTCCTTTTCAAATACTTCATTCAACAAACATTTGTTTGACACCCACTCTGTGCCATATACTGTGCTAATCTGTGAACCCACAAAGGCCAGAAACTAAAATTTGGTTCTTCTCTCCATGAACCAACCAGTCAGGTAGAAACTGTAAATAAAAATCTGTACCATAGACAAAATGTAATCCTGATCAGAGAGGAACAAAATGTGCCCTAATGATTTAGTAAAAACAAAACTTATCTACCAGGTGTCTTTAAGAAATACATTATTCTGGGTAGCTGAGTTTTCTATAATAGTTGAACATATACTTGTTAGATAGCATTTTATGTTTCTTTTTGTATTGGAAGTTAGAAATTTCTGAATATAATACATACTTTACTTTTTAAGCCAAAAATAGTGTGCACCCTCAGGATTACCATGTGGAACCTTATTTACTGGGTTGTGTTATCACACCAAAGTCCTCAGGGGCTTTTGCAAGTACTTTTTTGTTCTTGTGCCTGGCTTTCAATTTTTTTTTTTTTTGTCTCATTGTTGCAAATATCCACCTCACTCCTCACAGAGGTCATTGCAATATACCAGAAAGAATAAAGACTTAGGAGTTATCCAACCTATATTTTTATACTAACCCTTTCAGGCTGTATGAATTAAGCCATTCATCCATTCAAAGAATGTTTATGAATGCCCAGTTGTTATATCAGGAATTCTGTTATATGTAGGGATGCGAGATATAAATGTATCTTCAAGGTTCAGTGTTAAAGTTTCCCTAATTGTTCATTACTTTTTTATGGTATGTAATTTATATTATGTTTAATTCTTAATAATGATTTATTTTCATGGGTTATTGGGGGAACAGGTAGTGTTTGGTTACATAAGTAAATTTTTTAGAGGTGATTTGTGAGATTCTGCTGCGCTCATCCCCCGAATAGTATACACTGAACCCAATTTGTAGTCTTTTATCCCTCACCCTCTTCCCACCCTTTCCCCGGGTTCCCAAAGTCCGTTGTGTCATTCTTATGCCTTTGCATCCTTATGGCTTAGCTCCCACTTATGAGTGAGAACATATGCTGTTTGTTTTTCCATTCCTGGGTTACTTCACTTAGAATGATATTCTCTAGTAATTTCTTTGCATCTCTACAGTGGAGCTGGGGCAGTAACTAACAGATGTTTTGCAAGAGTGGAAGATAAATATAATTAAATGCACCTGGGATTCAAATCCCCTCCATCTCCTCCGTTCACATTCTGTAGTCACAAGCATTATGGTTATGGAACACCTTCTTGCTGAGCACTGTTCCAGGCCTTGGGGATGCATCCATGAACGGGGCAATCAGCTCATGTTAAGCTTACATTCTTCAGGCAGTGGGGTGGATGGGGGTGCGGGAGAGACTAACAATCAACATGTAAATATATAACACAGTCTCAGATAATTGATATTTAAAAAATATGGGGCAAGGATAAACCAGCGATAGGTTTCTTTTTCTCCCCTACTTCTCACCATGATTTGCACAAATGTGTTGCTTAATAAATAAATCCTTATGATTTGTATCAGACTTTATGGCTAGATACTATTTTTTCAAGGTGTTATACCTCGTTCTGAAAAAAAAGTCTAAAGGTTGTGATTTATATAAACCACATTTCCTGTCTTTAGTCAATTTAGTATATTTAATTTACTAAAAATGAAATTTACCAGGACAAATAATTAAAACAGACATAGTATAAATATTATGTTGAATGTTAAGGAATTAGGTAAACATGGTAATGTGAAGTTTATACACAAGACAGACCCTGTAAAGTCCACTTTCAAATAGGGTTAAAGCATAATCAACAGAAAATTTAAAAAATAAAACATAGGACTTAACGGGACTAGGAATATAAATATGTAAAAATTAATATATAAAAGGAAATTGTTCCTGAATGGCAAGATGACTAATTTTAAAGTTTAAAACTTCTATTTTTATGCCACCAAAACTTAATAATGCATATCATGTTGTGATAAAGTACATTTTAAAGACTCTGATTTAAGCTATTTTAGTACCAAGAGTTGGAACAAATAAAGTCAGGACAGGTGAAAATATATATTTCCTTCACTTTGAAGGGAACCACACGAGGGAATTTAGCAATATGGGGGCAGATGGTGGGGGAGGAACTCCTGCTTTGGAAAGTGTGTGTGTGAATTCTCAGCTTTCTGCCATGGTTCTTTGTTACTACTGATTCTTCGGTGCAACACAAACATAGCCAATACAAATGTAAAATTATTTTGCCGGCCGGTTGTGGTGGCTCACGCCTGTAATCCCAGCACTTTGGGAGGCTAAGGTAGGCAGATCATGAGGTCAGGAGTTCGAGATCAACCTGACCAACATGGTGAAACCCTGTCTCTACTAAAAAATACAAAAATTAGCTGGGCGTGGTGGCGTGCACCTGTAACCCCAGCTACTTGAGAGGCTGGGGCAGGAGAATTGCTTGAACTCAGGAGCCGGAGGTTGCGGTGAGCCGAGATCGTGCCATTGCACTCCAGCCTGGGCAACAGAGTGAGAGTTCATCTTGGGTGGGGCGGGGGGAATATTTTGTCATCATTGCTAGTGAATGTTTGGAATAAAACACATACAGATTAGGCAAATTTATATTTAAGAAAAATCCGTAAACATGTATCTTGTTCCTCCATGTAAATGTCACTCAGTCTTACTCTCTGGGTGGGCCAATCGTCTTATCACTGAGAAGCGGCAGTCCAAAGAACGAGGCTCAAGACCTTGGTCTGCTGCATATTGATGGAATGTGTGATCTTGACAAGTATTTTAATGTTATTCAGCTGTAGAATGTTGACAATAATATTCATTCTATGACATCAAACCATAAGAACTTGGTAGCATTCCACCGTTAACCTACAAAACAGGAAGTTCCTAAGGTTCAATATGATACGTAATTCATAATATGACTATCAAGTGGAGTATACGTGAAAGTGATTTTGTGCTGAAGTATTCCAAGTTTGAATCGTTATGTAGCAACAGACTATTGAATCATATCTGTGTGATATATCATGCTTTATGAATTGGGTGACCATCCCATATTTAAAGTGCTAAAATATTAATGAGAATGATAAGAAAAATACATGAACAGTTACAATAAAATCAAGTGTGAAGCGAGGATCCTGCCTCATTGGTCCAGGGTCACTTCTTATTTCCAGGTCCACATCTGATTGCTTGTCATTCCCTGGGATGACAAATATTAGCCCAGTGATCTCCCACCTTTATTTTGTACTCCACATATAATGGTCCAAGAGAAAGTTTCTACAATTTCACAAGTATTAACTCAAACTGTGATTTATTTTAAAATCTTTAAAGGTCTTTTATATACATCAGGTGTTAGCAAACTTTCTACACAGGGCCAGAAAATATTTTTGACTTTGCGGGCCACATGGTTGCTATTGCAACTCCTCAACTCCGCTGTTGTAGCTCAAAAGCAGCCATATACCAGCACCTAAATAAATATGGCAGTGTCCTTAAAAGACTTTACCTACAAAAACAGGTGATGGGATAGATTTTGCCTGTGAGTAGTAGTTTTTCAACACCTAATCCAGATGAAAGATTATAGTGAAGATTCTTCACTAAGCTTTCAGCTATGGGACTTGGATTAGGAATGTGGATTAAGGTCTATAAATCTTTGAAAATCAAACCCAATCACTTACATGTATGTCAGTATGTATACTTCATTTTTACTTGTTTTTGTTTATTGTATAAGATTGTTCAGAACTGTCATCAGATTCCCATAATAGATTCTATAATTGAGAAAAGGTTGAAGGCCACTGCAATTGGATTATTTTCTGCAGAATCAGACAAGTATCTAGAGGTTTTAGGGCAGTAAACCTTTCCTCAATTTTTAAATCACTCATTCAGCAATCTGAGTTGTCTAACAAAGAGTGAGCAGCCTTATGTGGTACAGATACTCGGCTGAGGTTGCAAGATCACTGTTAATAAGTTAAGAGTTTGGACTAGATGACTTAAGGTACTTCCAACCATTAGACCTTATAATTTTTTTCCAAGAAGGTCTACTTTTTCTTTTTCCATATTTTCTTTTCTTTTTTGTCTAAATTCAATTTATCACATTCTTTAATCCTAAGAAACCTCCTCTACAGGTTTCTATTTCCCCATAGTCCTTCCTGAGCTCCATTTTCATGTATCTGAGTCGTGGATGTTACATGCATTTTCCTTCAAGTGTTCACAGTTGTGTAAAACCCTAATGTATTCCAAACCTGATGTCATGGTGATTACACTTATTCAAGTGTCTCCTAAATTCTAATTTGGGGGCAGTTTGTCAATAAGTACCCTGTTTGTAAGCATGCATGTTACTGCGTTTGCATGCTATAATGCTAAAATGACATTTTAAACAAGATGCTCAAGTATTCCTTATCTTTGTCTTCTACCAAATGTCAGATTCTAGACTGAAATGGCTCAGAATATTAACTGATGAATTTAGTATAGTAAAGTTTGATAACATGTTTTATGTTTGTGGAGTTAGTACAGTTTGCAAAAGTGTTGACTGTACACTCTATGCCTGAAGAGCTTTGCATAAGGATCCAGGATGGCTAGGCTGCAGAACTAGATACTTGTGGACTTCCTGTGGGATATGAGTAAAATCCCTATGAGTTTCATTTATAAAAAGAGAGGAGTAGTGATGATGAGAAATAAAGCCCTTTCTAGTTTTTCCCTTCTACAGATCTGTCCAAAAAATAAAAAACAAGGAAAATAATGTTTTTTGAGTGTCAATGTCTTATTAGTTGAGGCAACAGACCTACATACACAAAATGGAAATGCCATTTCAATGTGGGTAAATTTGTGGGTAAATTATGATAGAATGAACTAAGGACAAGAACACTTAAAGCATGCCAAATTGAGGGTGTGAACCCAAACAAAATATATAAATATTGTATCCTTTCTAGGTGAGCTCAGTGTTGGCAAATGTAAAGAATATGACTTGGGGGAAGATGGCGGATTATGTAAAAGGTCAATTTGTAAGGGCTCAAGGATGAAAACAACCTGTAGGATACAGCTGATGTATTAGTTTGCTTTCATGCTGCTATGAAGAGATACCTGAGACTGGGTAATTTATAAAGACAAGAGATTTAATACACTCACAGTTATGCATGGCTAGGGGAGGCCTCAGGAAACTTACAAAATGGCAGAAGGCACCTCTTCACAGGGTGGCAGAAGAGAGAATGAGTGGAAGCAGGGAAATGCCAGATACTTATAAAACCATCAGATCTCATGAGACTCACACATTTTCAGGACAACAGCACAGGTAGCGGGGAACCACCTCCATGATCCAATTACTTCCTCCTGGTCCTGCCCTTGACACATGGGGATTATTACAATTCAAGGTGAGATTTGGGTGGGGATACAGAGCCAGACGATATCAGCTGGCTAAACAATTTGTAAGGAGGGTTTCCTCAAAAGAATGAGAGACAAAGGTGATCAGATTTTTGTCAAGGATGCAGGGTTAATGACTGTGAACTCTCTGTCACAAAAGGAGTAACCTAATGAAAATTCTGCTTGAGAAGGCTGATCATTACATAGTCCTTTAAGTTAGAAAATGCTGACTAATGAAAAAGGCAAGAGGTTTAGTGGGATGGGGAGCATGAGTGAAGGGAATTCAGAGAAATCATTACCTTTAAGGAAGAAATTGGTTAGGATAAAGAATGGGCCAGAAAACATAAGACGTTAGAGAATTTGGTAATTGAGAGAGATGAAGGACACTTCCTCAAAATTAATGACTGCCAAGTTTGGGCTAAATTTGTAGAACTTTAACGGGAGAAATTTGGGGTTGGACTGCACAGTAAAATGTCATGGAGAAGCAAGCCGTGAAGCTGTGGGCAATCAGATCTTAAGACAGGCCATGGTCAGTCAGGAGAGAAAAGATTTCTGAAGATGAAGTCAATAACTAGGAGAAATGAGTGTTGAAATATGCAAAATAGAGTTTTTTAAGAATATATTGGTTCAGTAATATATAAAAATAAATTCCTTGATAAGAATTTTTGTTTAAATTGTGGCAAATTGAGATATTAAGGCATACAAAATGCTCTAAATGAATTTTATTTTTTGAAGTTGTGTTTTCTGAGAGTTAAGCTGATATGGATTTGAGTTGGGATGAGTAGAGAGATAAGGAACTTCATATTTTTCCATATGAGGTTGAAAAGGAAAGATTTCCATCTAAGGAAAAAAAGATGCTAATGGGCTTAATTTAGAGTTTGCAAGTGAGTTTTGGAGGCAAATTTATCTCAAGTTTATGAATAAGTTTAGTCCTCCAGGGTCCTTGGGCACTGTTAGGCACAATAAAAAGGCAATACACTAGAAGGCATCAAGGTATTCTTTGGCATCCTCAAAACTAAGTATGATGATTAATGATGGAATAGTTATAATAATGGCAGGGTAAATTCTAAGTATTGGAATGTTTTCTGACCTAAAAATGTGAAAGGAATCATATGGTCAGGAATGCTTCTGAAGCTAACCCAAAGACTCATTTTGCAAAAGATATAGGGAGGTTAATAATTAAGGCTTAAGCAATAATTGGATGGATAGATAAATTGGATGGATGGATAGGTGGAAGAAGTCATGTTTAGAGTTTTGAATCACTTTTATCTAAGGGTTGGGGATACTTCCAGAGTCTTTGAGGGCTCAAGTTTCCTTGAGCAATAGTAATCCTAACTGTCTTTTCTTATATTACATTTGAGAGTCAGTTCCTTCTGGCAACATTGAGAATCTGCAGAAGGGCAAGCATTCTGTAAATATCATTCACCTATCATTACCTGTTTTCTTATGCCAATTTTCTGGTCATATTGTGGAAAAAGGATGACTATTTTGATGAGACAGAATTAGTAAAATATTTAGTTATTTCACAGAAAAAAGAAATATTCCTCTTAACTGTGAAAACTTCATATTGCCCAAGTTTTATGGTGAATGAAAATTAGGAACCATATATGTAATTTAGCAAAGCATGATTTTGAAACAACATAAATTTAACTCTCAGATTTATTACCAACACCTGAGTAACAACTTCCCTATCCTTGCTGAACGTAAAGATCATCATGTATAAATGCTGACATTTTGTGAGGTCCTCAAAGGTTTATACCTATTTGTGATCCCATCCTCCCAATGAGGACATCCCAGTTTGATCACAGTTGGTGAGGAGGAGGTCCCTCCAGGCCTGCTCTATTGGAGATTTCTCCTGCAACATTGTCTTTTACAACTGCTGACACCCTGTCAAGGAGGCCTTTGAGCCAGGAAATCTAGTGGCACCAATGAGCTTCTGGTCTGCATCACTACTAAGTGCTATTTTATTTTGTTAAATGAGTTTATATTGATGTTTCTATATAATCAAGTCTATTTGTAGTTTTATAGCTTTAAGTTTGGATGCTCCAATGGGGAGTAAGTGTGGGAGCTGTTAAAAGAAGTCAAGGGTTAGACAATTCATGACAAGAATTTGTTTCTGATGCATAATTTTTTTCTTATTGGACTATAGATAAAGACTTAGCACCAGGCGCTCTGGCTCACGCCTGTAATCCCAGCACTCTGGGAAGCTGAGGCAGGTGGATCACCTGAGGTCAGGAGTTTGAGACCAGCCTGGCCAACATGGTGAAACCCCATCTCTACTAAAAATACAAAAATTAGCCGGGCACAGTGGTGTATGCCTGTAATCCCAGCTGCTCAGGAGGCTGAGGCAGGAGAATCGCTTGAACCCAGGAGGCAGAGGTTGCAGTGAACCAAGATGGTGCCACAGGACTCCAGCCTGAGCAAGAGAGCAAGACTTCATCTCAAAAAAAAGAAAAAAAAAACCACTTAGGTTTTCATGAAATATATCTGGTGTGAACCAGTTCTTCTTAGATTTCAGCTTTTCTGTCTGTTAAATTAGAAAAACTAAGCTAGACGACCTCTCAGGTCTATTATTTCTAAAACCCATCTATGCAACTAAGGTTGTTTGGAATCTGAAATTTTAGAGATGTGGAGATTTTCAAGCACACTGACAGAAAATAAAGGTGCAACAGACTAAAATGACAATGTTTAGGGAAGAACAGGCAAAGCAAGAGGGAGTCCAGACTATTGGCAGATACCTCTTTACGTTTTCAGGTCACTTCTGTAAAGTTCTTTTTTCCTGAATTAATGCAGGGTGTAAGATAGTTAATCCAAGAAAAACAACTTGAAAAGAAAAAAAAATTGACTTCGGGCTTTCTATCTTTAGGTGTGACTGACTTGACAAAAACCTTTGAACTGAGTGATTGTTCTATGAGTAAATTGATACCAAGAGTCACCCAAAGGTAAAGACTTGGAAGATAGGTAGGATTTGCTTCACTCTTCCTGCCCTATGGCATCAGCTAATCTTTGTCCTCCTTTTCTCTCAATAATGTTTCCACATATTTATCCATAAAATGGAAAGCATGAAAAGGCCATGAAGATCTCCTAACATAGACCATTTAATTTTTATTTCTTTTTTGTTTTTAAGAAACAGACACTTTCTTTAATTAGACTCTTGTTCAGAACCCTAATATACCTTAGACAAGAAAAAGCTGAACTTCATGGTGTTAAGGAGGTGTGTATCAAGTCCCACCAACACTGGCTGTTTCTTTACCTCTGGTGAACACATTGAGTCACCAGGAAACTGAAGATATCCAGAAACACAAGTTGAAAATGACTGATCTATTCCAACTCCCCTCCACCACCCCTGTCTTTTGTAATAAAGCCCCCTTGAAGCACTGAGAGGAGTGAAGTTGCCTCATTTAATGTAGCCTGTCTAAGACAAAAGTGATCTAGAAGAAAATGAGTGGTGATGAGGGTATTGTTTTGACCCAAGGTCACAGATGGAAGGGAGGGATAGGTTTCATATAATTACTTTATTTGTATGTGACACTTTAAAAGCTTGAACAGACCATTCAAACACACTGTCTAATCAGTTTAATTCAGCAAGTATGTCCCGGATGCAAACGATGTCGCGCTTTTTGTGGTAGAACCAATGCATTGACTACCAGGAGCTGTATAAAAATTACGTAGCACATTTAAAGAAAGCCTCTCAACCACCTTCTGAGGGAAGCATAGTTGAAGAAACTGAGGTTCAAAGGCATTGAGTAACTTGGCCATGGCCTCAAAGCGTGTCATTAGCAGAACCGAGATTGAACCTTGGTCGGCCCCTTCCAAAACTTGCAATTCTTCAACTCTATCCTCAAGGAGCTATAAAACTGCAAGAAATACAGAGTTGAGAGAGAGATGTTTCACCCACGAATTACCTAAAATCCGGGTAATTTGTTGGACAAATTGTTGTCCAACCAAGCAGGTTAATTGTTGGACAAGCAAAGTAGGACAAAGTAGCATTGATGAGATGAAATAAAAGAACAAAATTCGAAGGAGAAAAATTATACTTAAATTAGGAACTAGGAAGTACTATATAAGGAAGACAGCACTGAGGGTTGGGTAGGCATGGGCAAGGCAGTGGGGTGGAGATCCTGGTCTCCATGCTGTCACTTGCAAGGAAGCTGAAGTTTGGGGAGTCTGGAGGCTTGTCCAGGTTTTCACAGCTGATTATGGTGACATTAGAATTACAGGGAAATGACTTTTAGGAGTCAGAACCTAGGGATAAAAGCGAAACAAAAAAATAACAAAATAGTTACAGACAGGAACCAGGACTTACTCCGTGGAAATAACGGAAATAATAGAAATAGGTGATGAGTATGGAACCAGTGCTGTTTTTCTCTCTTCTGCCTTAGAGATGATGTCTTCCTTCTATGTAACACTCTTTTCTGAATCTGCCTTGATGTTTATTATTGAAGATGTTAGTCACATTATCTATCAGTCTCTTTAGAAACTAAATCTACATTGCTGCTAACTTAGAAACTCATACTTTTTCGAATCTCACACACTAATATCATTATTGTTGAGAGCCTACTTTGTGTGGTGATGTTTACCTTCTAGTGCTCACCTGGCTTTCGAGCTATCAGGCATCCCGTTTAGATCTTTGGATGTTGGGGATGTCCTTATGGGTCCATGTATATGGCCATTCATATGGGAGTTTATCTGCATTTTCGTTTTGGAATAATTCATGCATTTTTTCACTTCTGTTTTTGACATTTGCTATGAATTGCATTTACTTTTATTTTTCCTATTTTCTTATACTTCAGTTTTATCTGAAGACAAATTTTAATGTAAATCAAACATATTCAAAAGTGTCATCATGAGAGTATTTATAAATTTCCCTTCAGCGTTAAATCCATTAACTTTTACTTCTTCTCTACTCACTATTTGGCGGTAAATAAACCAAGTCGGCCACAATCTCAAAAGAGAAGTGAAGAAAATTAATATACCCTTTTAATTTAAAGATACTGGATTATCATATGGTCTTCTAATTATAGGGATCTCATTAATTCTAATACCCCACTCTTCCATTTCTACCAATTTAACTTTGTTAATTCCTCCTTCTCTGTATAACTCTGTTTTAACCTCATAGAGACAGTTTTCTTTTGTCTCTTTCTTTCTTTCTTTCTTTCTTTTTCTTTCTTTCTTTCTTTTTCTTTCTTTCTTTCTTTCGCCTCTTTCTCTCTCTCTTTCTCTCTCTCTCTGTTTCCCTCCCTCCCTCCCTCCCTTCCTTTTTTTTTTTTTTTTGTTGAGACAGAGTTTCACTCTTGTCGCCCAGGCTGGCATGCAGTGGTGCGATCTTGGCACACTGCAACCTCTGCCTCCTGGGTTCAAGTGATTCTCTTGCCTCAGCCTCCCGAGTGGGTGGGATTACAGGCACCCGCCACCATGCCCAGCTAATTTTTGTATTTTTGGAAGAGACAGGGTTTCCTCGCCCTGGACCCTCTTCCTGCCCTCTGCAATCTGAATCCAAAGCTAGTTTTCACAATTCCCTTAATTCTCTGATGTAACCTATTCAGTGAAACAACAGTAGTATTGTTTTTATCTATTTTTTTGTTCCCTTCCCCAGTGGTATAAGCTGGAGATAATCACATAACTGTGTAAGTTGGGAAATGACAAATTCATGTTTTCTAAACTGATTCACATTTCTAAACCCTCACCTTTTTTTCCCAAATAGTCACTTAATATCTGACCCCCTCAATTTTCAGCACATGGCCTTGTCTTCCTCCTGCTTCATCAAGAAAATTGAAGTCATCAGCCTTGACTTCTATTTATCTTCTATGAAAACCTTTATATCTGTATTAATTTTGCTGTCTACTTCATCCTAGAGTGAGGGATTAAGGGGTTTTAGTTCAAGACAGTCCTCTCTACCTATGGCTTGACCTTTTCCAACCTGCCTATTTCAGGATTTCTTACCATGCCATTCCCTTTCTTTCCAGGATCTTGAAATTTTCTCCCTCCACACTAGCTCCTTCTTCTTTAGGCATAATTCAGGTTCTTCTAATCCAATTGTATCCAAAAAACATTTCTTTTGCCACCCCCATTTACTCCTCAAAACACTAAAATATTTTGAGGGTATCATTAATCTACAGAAGGTTCTAATGTCAAGGTTGCCAATGACCGCCTTATGTCAAATCTAGTAGGTATTTTTCAGGTCTTATCTTCCTAGATCCCATTGCCATCAAGTACTGTTGATTATTTTTCATTTTGTTTTTACCTTGGCTTCTAAAATACCATAAACTTCTCAGGGTCTGTTCTCAGGTTTTCTAAGTGGAGCCCTGCGTACCTTCTCTCATTGCACCTATTCTGCATAGGTCATTGTATCCACACTCACAGATACGTTTTTCCCCTATGAGGAAGATTTCTGTTTCTAAACTTTTGGTCTATTTTTCTTCCTAGAGTTTAAGGCTTATTTAAGTTGGTTTCACTTTTTTCATATCCCTAGGTACTTAGAACTCAGCATGCTAAAATGTAGTTTATCATCTCTCTTTCTTCAAGCCAGATCCTCCAACTATACTTACTGATGTAGTTAGTAGAATCATCAACCACACGGTTCAATCAAGCTGGAAACTTAAAGTCATCTTTGACTCTTCATTCTGCCTTCATTAGTAACACAACCAATACCTGATTTAGCCTTTTTACTAATAATTGACTTTGTCCCTATCATCTCCATTCCCATTGATTTTGCCCTTTTGTTGTCTTACCTGAACTGATGCAGGAACATTCTAAATAGCCACTTTACCCATAAACTGACATGCTGTAAATTCTTCCATCGCACAACTTCCAGATTTACCAATATAAAACATAGTCTGACTGTGTCTGTCTCATGAATCAAATCCTTTAATACTGACTGTGGTGATAGATACGCTACTCCACACATGCGATAAAATTGTATAAAATGAAATACACACATATATATTCACATTCAAATAAGTACAAGTAGAACTGAGGATTTATGGGTCAGATCACTGGATTTTATCAATGTCACTATCCCAGTTTTGATATTATAAGGTAGTTTTACAAGATGTTGCTATCGAGGGAACTGGGTAAAGGGTACATGGGATCTCTCTGTATTATTCATTACAACTGCAGGTAAATCTACAATTTCCTCAATTTAAAATTTATTTAAAATATTTTGAGATATATATTATTTAAAATATACATATCTTTATATATGTATATTTTAAATGATATATTTATATCATGTAAATATATAAATATATCTATATTTAATATATTTTGATATATGTAAATATATACACACACACACACACACACTCTCTCTCTCTCTCTCTCTATCTCTCACCACAAGTACAGACATAGGCTTTTTAAAAACATAGCATACAAGTTTCTTCTTACCTCTCTGGCTTAATCTCCCAGCATTCTCTGCCCAAAAGTTTTCAAAATGTTAACACAGAGTTGCTTGTGATTTTCTCACACATACCAGGCTATTTTCCATTGTAGTATTTTGTTTATGCTGTTATCATAGAGTGCTCACTCTACCATTAGCTCTTACCTGACCTTCCTAATTTTCATCAGTTAAGGCTCTTTTCCTTGATTCTTCAAATAAAATTACATTGTTCATCTTTGTGTTTTCGTAGTGCTGTCTACACTGCTAACACATTTACTGTAGGTTTGTTTTCCTGTCTTTCCTTCTATACCATCAATTCCTAGAAGATGAGACAGTATTATACACTTTTTATTTCGTTTCCATTGTGCTTCCTGGCAAATAAGTCCTCTATGCACGTTTAACTTGAGCAAATGAATGTGCTATTGCAGGTAGCTTGGAAATCAGCATTAATAAATCTAATACTATTATCTTCTACTGTATTACTAGACCAGAACACATATTTGAAATTTTAAGAAGATGATTGACTATCCTAATACAGTATTTTTTAAAGTTCTTTATAACAGGAACAGTAATAATTAAGAACTTAACTAATTTTATCCTGGGATAAAATTAGTCTACTGATTATCACAACAAATCACATATTAAGATGATCTGCCCAGATAATATTTAGATTTGGAGAATGCATCATCTGAGAAAGCTGATGTTTTCCTCCAAATATATAGGAATAAAAGTTTGGAAAAAATAAGTAAAGCAAACTTCAGGGCTCAGCATCAAAATGAAGCAAACAGAAATAGGATTCATTTGCAAAGTGTTCAGATGTTTGCTTATTATTAAGTCTAACATACAATTCTACATTTTAATTAAGAACCACCCACACATCAAGGTAAGTAACTGGCAATAAAAAATTAAAAAATATTAGGTCCACAGGTTTGAGTTTATTGTCCCTGAGTGTGATTCTAAGATTGCGGTTATGGGAGGAATGATTAATCTGAGGAAAAAATTTAAATTTTCTGAGTTCATTTCTGTTTCCTGGTTCTATTTCTTACCTGCTGGTGGCAGAATGGGCAGATAATCAGTTGAGACTATTATAAAATGGGTTTAATGATAGGTCAGACTTCCTATCAAATTTAATGAGGAAATGTTTATTTTCAAAATCTACAGAACACAGATGTCGGATAGTGGAGGTATAGAGCATAATAATATTATTAGTTAGGAAAGGAGAGCTTTGATAGAAGACGAGATTGTCTAGCATTGGAGGTCTGCCTTATTTTATGGCAAAATTGGATTCATTATACTACCTGAAGAAATGCCAGTTGTGCAACTTGTAACAGGTGCTACATCATACCTGCATGGTTTTATAGATTCACTTGATGTTTTCATGATAGAGTATGCTTTAATTTAAATATTCAGTGTCATAAATACAGAAAGTATAATACTAGTTTCATTTTTGTCCTTTTAAGTTTCGTAGAAACCCCAGCTCATTTCTCTTGGAAAGAAAGTTATTACCGATCCACCATGTCCCAGAGTACACAGACAAATGAATTCCTCAGTCCAGAGGTTTTCCAGCATATCTGGGATTTTCTGGAACAGTAAGTATAAAACAAGCAAGAAATGTTGTGCTTGAGCTAAATAGGTAAATGTGGGTGGTCAAAATATTGCTTACTAGGGCATGTTTTTTCTAGAATCAGTAGAAGTTATTTAGGAAAAGTTAATGACTCCAATGCCATCTCTTTGTTCAAAATTCCGTGGTGATTTTTTCCATTTCTGACACCGAAAGATCCTTACTAATCCAAGGTGATGTAATTTTGGAGGGCCTAAGGCCTCCTGCACCAAATTCACTTCCCCAGTGTTTCTCTGATACTCAGAATCCATTCCTTTGGCTTGAAGACTTATCTACTTTTATAATGCAGGTACTCACTGAGAAGATAAAACACTGAATTGTATTGTTTATTTATACCTTGCTGTGAAACGTATTATTATTTCTTTATTAAAACAGGTTCGGATAAGTGAATAAATTAAGAAAAGGTGAAAAGAGAATTTCAGCACACTGGAGACCCTTAGGAATAGAGTATAAAATACTCTATCACAGATACATCTGTTATTTCCTTCAGCCTACCCAGTAATTATCTGAGGAGGGCAGAGGTCATGATCCCCATTTAACAAGTGGGGGTTGGATTTGAACTGCTTGAAATTACACATTTGATAAGTGATTGAGCCAGGACTCAAACCTAGGGTTTCTAACTCCAAGAAGCCAATGAGCCTTGCTGACTTTGAAGCAGAAATTGCTTGTTGTTAACAACAGCATGAGTATGTTTTAGTCCCTTTCCAGGCCTAACTCACTTTTTTCTTTCCTATGTGTTAGGCCTATATGTTCAGTTCAGCCCATTGACTTGAACTTTGTGGATGAACCATCAGAAGGTGGTGCAACAAACAAGATTGAGATTAGCATGGACTGTATCCGCATGCAGGACTCGGACCTGAGTGACCCCATGTGGGTGAGTGGCACAGGCTTTCTCTTCAGTCTTTGGGCCATGCTATCTATAGCTCTGTTAAACCTGTCTTTTCAGTCATGTGTAAAAAGGCAGGTGGCTCTGAATGGCCAAGGCCTTTGGGAAGAGAGTCTACATTGTCAGCTGAGAGAAGATTTGGTGTGGATTATGGATTCTGGGTCTGCCTCAAATATCTGTAATATATGTGTTTCTATTCGTGTGGGGAGGGAGATTCTTTACATCTTTTATCTTGATTGTTCCTCATGTCAACCCCAATTTAGAAAAGATGGTACCAGCTCAAGACTTTCTAGCTGGTAGGGACAGTGAAAGAATCAGAAATTTATTTTATTTATATATATATATTTATTTATTTATTTGACAGAGTCTCAGTCTGTCACCCAGGCTGGAGTGCAGTGGCATGATCTCAGCTCATTACAACCTCTACTTCCCTGATTCAAGTGATTTTGCTGACTCAGTCTCCCAAGTACCTGGGATTACAGACATGCACCACCACACCTGGCTAATTTTTTTATTTTTAGTAGAGACAGGGTTTCGCCATGTTGGCCAAGCTGGTCTCGAACTCTTGGCTTCCTGTGATCTGCCCACCTCAGCCTCCCAAAGTGCTGGGATTACAGGTGTGAGCCACTGTGGCTGGCAAAGAATCAGATTTTTAGATCTGAATCCTATCCAGGGCACTTCCTACTATGACAAACCACTTCTCTATCCTTTAATGCAGGAGGAATTTATGCACATGAATTGTATGTGCATATGCAGGTTTAAGTACCTGGTAATAGAATAAGAGGGAGGAAAAAAACTAGTACATGAAACAGGCTTTTCTTGGCTATACCACTGAGTCACTCATGATCTTAGGCCCCAGTTCCTCATTTATAAAGTGGTAAGATCATAGGTCTTACATACTTCCCAGGTAAGCTAAGGAGTTTAATGGGTTAATGATATTAAAACACCTTCCTGAGATGTTTAGATTTCCTGTGTTTGTGCAGTTTCATAATGCTGGTGGGTTTTCTTTTCTTTTCTTTTCTTTTTTTAATCATTTATTTACTGCACAAGTCCTGCTATCTTTTCTATCAAAAATTTCTAGAAAACTAGTGGGGGAAGCTAGACAGTGGGGTGTCATAGAGTATCTGTTGACAAGATTAAGGGGAATGATTTTAAAATGCCTTACCTTGTTTGATATGTTTTACTGGAATTTTTGTTATGTACTTTTTGGATATAGAATGTACAGCTTAATATTGGGAGAAAGTCAATGGGAGAAAGTCAATTGGAGAAAGGCAAGAGGAAACAAAAACAGAAAGTTATAACTCTGCAAATACATAGATGCTTTGTCACTAATTTGATTAGGGAAATTTTTCATTGGCCCCTTTCATTCCAATACAGATATAGTTCTCAATCCTTAAGCCAGTGAAATGAAACTGTCAAATAATTCCAAGGGGCAGGTCATTCAAGGCCTTGGAATATATCATAATTCAACATACATATGTGTAAACTCTGATTTCACAGTTACTTAAAAATAAAGACATTCCCAATTTTCATAAAAATATCATCTCTTAAGTTGATGGATAGGATCTGCCTAGGAAAACCTGTTATTGTATTCTCTCGAGGGATTTTCTATTCTCAGTCTTGGACTCATAAAAGTTGGCAAAAAGTTAAAGAAGTTAAAAAATGAAGAATTTTCTCTTACACACTGAAGCATGTAGTTTTTTATTGTTGTTTGTTTTTTGATTTTTGTTTTTTTATGAACAGGGTCTCCCTCTGTTGCCCAGGCTGGAGTGCAGTGGCACAATCTAGGCTCACTGCAACCTCTGTCTCCTGGGTTCAAGCGATTCTCCTGCCTCAGCCTCCTGAGTAGCTGGGATTACAGGCATGTGCCACCACATCTGGCTAATTTTTGCATTTTTAGTAGAGATGGGGTTTCACCATGTTGGCCAGGCTGGTCTCGAACTCCTGACCTCAGGTAATCCACTTGCCTTTGCCTCCGAAAGTGCTGGGATTACAGGCGTGAGCCACCACACCTGTTTCTAGCATGTAGTTTCTTAATGTGCCATGTTGTTTCTTACTTCCTTGTATTCTTGGAAATGTTCTCCTTGAGGATACCGTTCACATTTTTTCTCCTCTCTGGATAATTCTTATTTGTCCCTTAATGCCCAGTAATTACTTCTTACACAGTGTTATTGTTGTTTATTTTTCTCTAAAGTAGGACAGGGCTGTACTTGTCATGCCCAGTGCTTGAAGGTACATAGTAGGTCCCCATAGTAGGAGATTCAGAGAGAGCTAAAAGACAAAATGAAAACAAATGAGGTTTTGCCGGTGAGGTAAATGAAATAGGGCACTTGGAGGCATCTGTATTGAAAGGAACATAAAGGTAGAGTGAGAAAGAATTTAACTGAATAAACTTGCCTATCTGTGGCTCCTCTGTCTGTGGAAAAAACAAACAAACAAAAAAAACCCCTGAGATATTCCTAATAACATAGAAATCCTGGGGTTTCTCTTGCCTTATGACTATTCCAACATTTTTATATTCTCACATATGTCCATGTGTGAAGGCCACAAAAATGGAGTTGGATAACAAGAATGGAAAAATGGTAAACTTACCCAGGATGTTAATAGCTAGTGTCCTGGTTTAGAAAGTAGGGAGTAGGATCCTTTTAGATTCTTAGTCTTTCCGAACTGTTACAACAACTGGTGTGAGACTTTTTCCCATTACTTGGTAGCATATTTTCTTTTCTCTTTTCCATGTATAGGTCAATAGCTAAATAATTCCTAAAGTCTGCAAATGAACTACTTTCCTCTTAAATATAATATTCATTAAGTTAGGATCATAGCCAAGCATTCTCTCACTATACAAGAAATATGAACTTATGGACATGAAAAAACATGTCATATTCTTAGGGATAGAAATCTTGAAATAGAGAAATTTAACCCAGTTTTACTGATTTTTTGATACAACCTAAACATTAATAACTAGTCATGAAACGGAATCACCATGTTTTGCTCTGATTGTTAGCAAAGGATATTTGAATGGCAGAGAACGTGTGCCTTTTTAATTTGAATTATTTTAATATCACTGAAAAATGAACTCCATTGGGTTAGTAAATAAAGGTGAGTGGAGTCTCTCCAAAAAATTTGACATTTTAGTCTGTTTTCAAGGAACTTCTAGGTTCTTGATTCTGTTGTCAAGTATATTACTTTAGGCCAGGTGCGTTGGCTCAGGCCTGTAATCTCAGCACTTTGGGAGGCCGAGGCGGGTGGATCACCTGAGGTCAGGAGTTCAAGACCAGCCTGGCCAACATGGTGAATACCCGTCTCTACTAAAAATACAAAAGTTAGCCGAGCATGGTGGCAGGTGTCTGTAGTCCCAGATACTCAGGAGGCTGAGGCAGGAGAATCACTTGAGCCTGGGAGGTGGAGGTTGCAGTGAGCCAAGATTGTGCCATTGTACTCCAGCCTGGACAACAAGAGCCAAACTCCATCTCAAAAAAAAAAAAAAAGAATATATTACTTTATATCTCATCTTTGTATATTCATAGACTGTGTAAGCATGCCTGTCATGTCTGCACGAGGTAGATAATAATATTAACACTTAAGATTTCTCCCAGAGTGATTGATGCTAACTACATAACTCTTACTTTTGCATTTTTTTTTTTATTCCTTGTAAACTTTGAAGGAAACCCTTTTAACCTGTATTGGATTTTTCCCTGGAGAGTTGGTGGTAATTATTTAAAACTATTCCTTTTTGTAAATACTTGTTGAATCATCCCAGATATATGTAAGGAGGCTTCAGCTCTAAGTATCAAAAGACTAATATCTATGTAGCCTATTTGTGTCTGGAAAGGCTTAGGCAACAGCCCTTAGCATAGTGCCCTACATCTTATATAATCCAAGATTCATATGTATTTCAAGCACATACAGTAGGTCTAGCCATAACAATTTTGCACCTATGATCTTTGTGACACAGATCATGATCTCTATCCTTGAGAAGATGATAACACAGCAGAAAAGGCAAATGTGTATAAATTTATCTATGAAAAGTAGTTAGATATATGTGTTTATGTGTTTTTATAAAGCACAGAAAAAGGAATGATTTAGTATGCCTGAGATTGGCAACACATTGCAGAGAAGGTAATTTTTTATTTAGGCCTTAAAATATGAGTCAAATTGATCAAAACAGGGAAAGGAAAAATAATCAGGTTTGGGTAACTGTTATAAAAATAATTGACTATAAAAACATAATGTGAAGCTCATAAGTATTAAAAGATAAGACTAAAAAAATGACTAAAGAAAAGTTCATATTAAAAAGACATAAACTTTAAAAATTGTAATTCATGACAAAAGCTTAATAACCCCAGTAAACTAAATATTCAAAATTTAATAAGAGAGATAAATTTCCCCAATTGGAAAAAGATATAGGTAATTCACAAATGATTAACGTACAAACCTTTAACAGATTCAAAGTGTTCAAATTCTCCACTAATGAAAAATTGGGGCATTGAAATAATGAGATTAATTATGTCTTTCTGATCAGCAAAAAATTTAATGATAATAACCAATGCTGGTGAGATTGTTGAGAAACAGGCAATCTTTGCATTTCTTATGAGAGTATAAATCATAATACATTGGAAGGCAATTTGTCCATTCTAATTTATTTAATTTTAAAGACACTTTCCCTTTGGCCTATAAGTTCCAGTTTTAGATATTCCACAAAACTATTCAAATATAAATAAGTACCTACAAACACACACACACACACACACACATACACACAGAGAAATGAAGGCTTCACTGCAGCATTGTTTATAATAACTAAAATGGTAAGTCCAGGTAAAATTTTATAGCCTTCAAAGTTTTAGAAAGGAGTCTTCAAAATGGTTGACGGATTCATCATATGCACCTACTCCATGGAGAGGAGCCAAAATGGCAAGTAGATTGTCACATTTTGAATAGATCATCTAAGGGAAAAAACTGGAATTCAACAGAGAAGTGACAGGAAGCACCAAAAACAAGAAAGGAAAGGGATGTGAGGGATAATCTGGGAGCCTGGAGAGGCTCCCTAATGTTGGGCAAGGGTAAGTGGGAGACCCCTCACAGTCCACATTCCCACCACAGACTCCTATAGTCCTAGCCAAAGGAGAACCCTTTGACCATCATGGGCCCTGAGACTAATATAAGGAGCTGAAGACTACTCAACAGTATTGCTCCAGAGAGAGAGCTCATGCTGAATCCCACAAACCTCTGAGTCCTAAGCAGCTGCAGCATGACACCATTTCAAAAACCCGGCCCCCACCAGACTGCATCCCACCCTGGTGCCCAACAGCCCATGCATCTCCACATCCTTGAAGCACCATTGACATTCCCTGCCTGGAGTGGCTGCCACCAAGGCTGAGGCAAGAGCCACAGGCAGTGACCCCTTTACCACCCAACAGACTAGCAGCCACACATTTTCATGTACCTCAGGACAAATCTCACTGCCCACAGCTGCCGCCACTGTGGTGGGGCTGAGATGCATGCAAAGAACACACTCTCAAGGCAGCTCTTTCCTTCCCAGTAGAAGGGCCATGGTGCAGCTGCTGTGGCCCTTACCTGAACATTGTGCTGCCCTCCCAGGGGATCGCCCTGCTTCTGCTTACCACAACCAGTGCCCGCACACACCACCAGGGGGCCTAAGGACAGGTTCGCCCAACTCGGCCCTACCCCTCAGTGCCCAGGAACACCATCCAGGGGCCTGAAAATTGCCCATTTCAGTATATCACCATTGGCACCTGAGCATTCTCTGGTCACGCCCACCCAACCACTGCTGCTACCACCATAACTGCCACCAACTTACACACATCACCTGCAGGCCTGGGGTCTGGCCCACCCAGGCTGTCACAGCCACTGTCAATACCGGTGTGGAACATTTGGGTCCCAGAGGGTTGTCTCGCCACTGCTAATGCCATCACTCATGACATGCCAGCTGTCCAGGGGCTCAAGAACCTGCCTACCCACCTACCTTACCACTGCCATTCGAACCACTTGAGCAAGCCACCTGGGAGCCCAAAAATTGGCTTACCTGGACTCACTAACATTGGTACCAGTGTACACTGCCCTAGGGTCCAAGGACAGGCACACTCAGCCCACTACTGCTACTGCAGGAGTCCAAAGGCTGGCCTACCTGGTGTCTAAAACTCAGCAAAAGTTCACCACAGCCTCCACTAACAACCATACCCTAAGCCACGAGGGAACTCATAGACACCGCTGATGCTGTTTACAACTGAAGATATTATACAGATGCTACAGGACAGTATATACTGAGAATAAAAGCCAACTACCCATCTAATTTCATAGATAACATCTTCAGGAAAATGTTCCCGTCTATGAAAGCAAATTCAAAAAAAATGTAAGAAATGACTATTCTACCAGATGTGCAGATATCAATAAAAAGACACAGGAAGTATGAAAAAGCAGGAAAATATGACACCACCAAAGGAACACAATACTTCTCCAGCAGTAGATCGCAGTAAAAATTATTAAAGTCTTAAATTAAATTCAAAATATTGATACTAAGAAGCTCAGTGAGATATAGGAGAATACCAAAAAACAATAGAAGTCAGAAAGATAATTCAGGACATAAATGAGACATTTACCAAAGAGATAGATATCATTAATAGAACCAAACAGGCCGGGCACGGTGGCTCATGCCGTAATCCCAGAACTTCGGGAGGCCGAGGCAGGCAGATCATAAGGTCAAGAGATTGAAACCACCCTGGTCAACAGAGTGAAACCCTGTCTCTCCTAAAAATACAAAAATTAGCTGGGTGTGGTGGCACATGCCTGTAATCCCAGCTACTCGGGAGGCTGAGATAGGAGAATCACTTCAACCCAGGAGGCGGAAGTTGCAGTGAGCTTGGATCGTGCCATTGCACTCCAGCCTGGGTGACAAGAGCAAAACTCCATCTCTAAAAAAAAAAAAAAAAAAACAACAACAACAACAACAAAAAAACCTGAAACTGAAGAATTTACTAAGTGAAATACAAAATACATTTGAAAACTTCAGCAATAGACTAGATCAAGCAGAAGAAAGGATCTCAGAAATTGAAGACAGGTTTTTAAAAAATAACCCAGTTAGATAAAAATGAAAACAGAAGAATTAAAAAAAAACCAAAGCATATATAACATATAAGATACCTCAAAGGGACAAAACATTAGAATTTTTGGTGTTTCTGAATCAAATAAAAGGATTAGAAAACCTATTTAACAAAATAATTCATAAAAATATCCCAAGTCTAGCAAGATATTTATATATCCAGATATGAGTTTCGGAGCTCTCCAAATAGACACAGTTCACAAAGGTTTTCTCTACACCACATTATAGTCAAACTTTCAAAAGGCAAAGAGAGAATCTAAAAGCAGCAAAAAAAAAACATAAAAATAAACGTTTAGTCACTTATAAAGAGACCCCCATCAGACAAAGAGTGGGTTACTCAGCAGAAACCCACAGTCCAGGAGCAAATAGAATGATATATTCTAAGTGCTGAAAGAAAAAAAAATGTCAGCCAAGGATGTTATACTCAGCAAAGTTATCCTTCATTAACGAAGAAGATATAATATTTCCCTATAAGCCAAAGGTGAGAGAATTTATTGCTACCAGATGGGCCTACAAGAAATGCTTAAGAGAATCCTATAACCCGGAAGCAAAGGAAGGATATTTACCATCAAGAAAACACATAAAAATATAAACAACGCTGATACAACAAACATAAAAACAAAGAAAAGTCTCAAATGTTAACACTACAGAAAACAACCAAATCACAATTATGAAAAAAAAAGGAATAATCAAAGCATATATAACATATAAGATAACATAAAGTGACCAACTGTTAAATAGGGGAACAAAGACTACACAAAAGAACCACTAATTAATAAAATGGCAGCTGTAAGTCCTCATATATTAATAACAACCTTCAATCTAAATGGAATATACTGTCCACTCAAAAGATACAGACTGAATAGATTTTTAAAAAGACCCAACTATAATAATATATATTAATATATAAATATATGTCAATATTTTATATATATATATACACACACACACACACACATACATGAAACTCATCTCACCTGGAAAGACACACATAGATTGAAAGATGGAAGAAAAAATGGAAGAAAAGGAATGAAAAAAGGCATTTCATGCATATGGAAGCCAAACACTAGCAGGACTAGCTATACTTCTGTCAGATAAAACAGATTTTAAGGAAAAAAAAAAAAAGAGAGACAAAGGTCATTATGTAATAATAATCAATTTAGCAAGGGGATATAATAATTCTAAGTATTTATGTACTCAACACCAGAGCACCCATATATATAAAGCATATATTATTATATCTAAAGGGAGAGAAAGACTTCAGTACAATAATAGTTGGGAACTTCGACACTGCACTCACAGCATTAGACAGATCATCTAGAAAGTTAACAAAGAAACATTGCATTTAAACTGCACATTAGACCAAATTGACCTAATGGACATTTACAGAACATGTTTTCCAACAGCTACAGAATATAGATTCTTATCAGCACAAGGAACATTCTCAAGGATAGATCATATATTAGGACACAAAATAAGTCTCAAAAATTTTTTAAAAATTGAAATTACATCATTTCTTCATAGACAATAATGGAATAAAACTAGAAACACAATAGCAAGAGGAACTTTGTAAATTGCACAGATATATGCAAATAACATGTTTCTGATCATTGGGTCAAGAAAGAGGAAATTAAAACATTTCTCGAAACAAACGAAAATTGAAACACAACGTATCAAAAACCTATGTGATACAACAAAAGCAGTGCTAACAGGGAAGTTTATAGTAATAAATGCCTACATACACCAATAAGGTAAAAAGATTTCACATAAACAATCCAACAATGCACCTTAAGGAAATGGGAAAGCAAGAACAAACCACATAGAAAATTAGCAGAAGGAAAGAAATAGTAAAGATCAGAGCATACCTAAACAAAATATAGACTAAAAAAATTGCAAAGGACCAGTAAAACCAAAAGTTGGCTTTTTGAAAAGATACACAAAATTGATAAATCACTTACTAGACTAACCCAGATAAAAATAAAGAAGACTCAAATAAACAAATCAGAAATGAAAAATATATCACAGGCATAAGATCAGCAGAGATTATTATGAACAACTATATACTAACAAGCTGGAAAACCGACAAGAAATTGACAAGTTCCTGGACATATTGCAACATACTGAGGTTGAATAAGGAGTAAATAGAAGACCTGAACAGACCAATATAGAAACATGCCTCTACATAATGATGGCTATACATGACTAATCCACAGCTAACATCACACTGAATGGGGAGAAGCTAAAAGCCTTTCCTCTAAGAACCGGAACAAGAAAGGCCACTTCTAGCTCTCCTATTTAACATCGTACTGAAAAGTCATAGTCAGAGTAGTCAAGCAAGAGAAAGAAATAAAAGGCATGCAGACTGGAAAAGAGGAAGTCAAATTGTTTGTCTTTGCTGATGATATATCTAAGAAAACCTACACTCTTCCTAAAAACTCTTAGATCTGATAAATGAATTCAATATAGTTGCAGGATACAAAAATCAAAATACAAAAATCAGTAGCATTTCTATACATCAATAACAAACTAGGTGAGAAAGAAATCAAGAAGGCAATTTCATTTACAACGGCTACAAAAGTAAAACACCTAGGAGTAAATTTAACAAAGAAGGCAAAATATCTCTACAAGGAAAACTACAAAAAAGTAAAAATAAAATAAAAAAAAGACAGAAACAAATTGAAAGACATTCTATGCTCATGGATTGGAAGAATGAAAATTGTTAAAATGACCATGCTGCCCAAAGCAATCTGTAGATTCAAAGCAATTCCTATCAAAGTGCCAATATTATTTTTCACAGAAAAAAAAATCCTAAAAATCATATGGAACAAAAAAGAGCCCAAATATCCAAAGCATTCTAGAGCAAAAAGAACAAAACGGGAGGCATCTCACTACCTGGCTTTAAAATATATTACAAGCCTAAAGTAACCAACAGAGCATGATATTGGTATAAAAACAGATACATAGACCAATGGGACATAATAGGAAATCCAAAAATAAATTCAATATTTCCAGCTAACTGATTTTCAACAAGGGCACAAATAGCTTACACTGGGGAAAGGACACACTCTTCAATAAGTGGTACTGGGAAAATTGGATATTCATATGCAGAAGAATGAAACTAGATCCCCAACTCTCATCACATACAAAAATCAACACAGATAAAAGACTTAAATGTAAGACTTAAAACTATAATCTACTAGAAGAAAACGTAGAACACTTCAGAACATCGGTCTAGGCAGAGATTTTTATGGCTAAGCCCACAAAAGAACAGACAAAAAAAAATAGACAAATGGGACTATTTAAACTAAAAATGGGGCTATTAAACTAAAAAGCTTCTGCACAGCAAAGAAAGCAATTAACAGAATGAAGAAACACCTGCTGAATGGAAGAAAATATTTGAAATTATTCATCCAACATGGGACTCGTATCCAGAATATATGAGGAACTCAAGTAAACAGTAAAAAATAAATAATCCTGCAAAAATGAGATTACTGACATCAAAAGATATGAAAAGACATTTTTCAAAAAAAGATGTAAAAATGGCCAATAACTATATGAAAATGTCAACATCACTAATCATCAGGTAAATGCAAATCAAAACCAAAATGAGATATCATCTTATCCCAGTTAGTTTATTTTTCAAATGACAAAAAATAACAGATGTTATTGAGGATGCAGAGAAAAGGGAACTCTTATTCACTGTTGGTAGGAATGTCAATTAATATAACCACTACAGAAAATAGTATGGAGATTTCTCAAAAAACTAAAAACTACTGTAAAATCCAGAAATCCCACTACTAAATATTTATCCGAAGGAAAAGAAATCAGTATATCAAAATGATACATGCCCTTGCATGTTTATTGCAATATTATTCACCTATGTGTCCATCAATTAATAAATAAAGAAATAAAATTTGGTGTATATATACACAATGGAATACTATTCAGCTATAAAAAAGGAATGAAGGCCAGGCACAGTGGCTCACACCTGTAATCCCAGCACTTTGGGAGCCCGAGGCAGGCAGATCACGAGGTCAGGAGATCCAGACCATCCTGGCTAATAAGGTGAAACCCCGTCCCTACTAAACATACAAAAAAATTAGCCAGGCATGGCGGCAGGCGCCTATAGTCCCAGCTACTCAGTAGGCTGAGGCAGGAGAATCGCTTGAGCCTGGGAGGTGGAGCTTGCAGTGAGCCGAGATCCCACCACTGCACTACAGGCTGGGTGACAGAGGGAGACTCTGTCTCGGAAAAAAAAAAAAAAAGAAAGGAATGAAATATTTTCATTTGCAGCTACATGGATGGAACTGGGAGTCATTATGCTAAGTGAAATAAGGCACAGAAAGACAAATATTGTAAGTTCTCACTCATATGTAGGAGCTTAAAAAATTTATCTCGTGGAAGTAGAGAGTGGAATCATAAATACTAGAGGCTGGGTAGGATGTGTTGTTGGAAAGGGGTGATCAAAAGAGGTTGGTCAATGTGTGCAAACATACATTATAGAAGAGGTATAAGTTCTAATGTTGGATAGCAGAATAGGGTGGCTATAATTAGCAATATATTATATATTTCAAAGTAGATAAAGGAGAGGACTTGAAGTGTTCTCAACACATAGAAATGATAAATCCTCAAAGTATTGAATACTCCAAACACCCTAACTTGATCACTGCACATTCTATGCATGTAACAAAATAGTGCATATATCCCATAAACATGTAAAATATTATGTATCAATTAAAAAATATTCAGGATTCAAAAAGATAATAAAACTTTGGACTCTGATAGGAAGGAAACTGTAAAGCAAATAATAGTTAACCCCACCATTGAGAGACGATAGTAGTAGTTATGATGTGTAGTCATTTTTATCTTGATCATATTGTTTATGATCCTTAGTGGAATTTCTGTATTTGTTTGCTGTAAAGTGCCTTTTATTTTTATTATTTTTATTTTTTATTTAAGTTCTAGGGTACGTGTGCACCACGTGCAGGTTTGTTACATAGGTATACATGTGCCATGCTGGTTTGCTGCACCCATCAACTCGTCATTTATATTAAGTATTTCTCCTAATGCTATCCCTCCCCCAGGCCCCCACCCCCCTGACAGGCCCTGGTGTGTGTTGTTCCCTGCCCTGTGTCCAAGTGTTCTGATTGTTCAATTCCCACCTATGAGTGAGAACATGCAGTGTTTGATTTTCTGTCCTTGTGATAGTTTGCTGAGAATGATCGTTTCCAGCTTCATCCATGTCCCTGCAAAGGACATGAACTCATCCTTTTTTATGGCTGCGTAGTATTCCATGGTATATATGTGCCACATTTTCTTAGTCCAGTCTATCACTGATGGGCATTTGGGTTGGTTCCAAGTCTTTGCTATTGTGAATAGTGCTGCAATAAACATACGTGTGCATGTATCTTTATAGTAGCATGATTTATAATCCTTTGGGTATATACCCAGTAATGGGATCGCTGGGTCAAATGGTATTTCTAGTTCTAGGTCCTTGAGGAATTGCCACACTGTCTTCCACAATGGTTGAACTAATTTACACTCCTACCAACAGTGTGGAAGCATTCCTATTTCTCCACATCCTCTCTAGCATCTGTTGTTTCTTGACTTTTTAATGATCACCATTCTAACTGGCATGAGATGGTATCTCATTATGGTTCTGATTTGCATTTCTCTGATGACCACTGATGATGAGCACTTTTTCATGTGTCTGTTGGCTGCATAAATGTCTTCTTTTGAGAAGTGTCTGTTCATATCCTTTGCCCGCTTTTTGATGGGGTTGTTTTTTTCTTGTAAATTTAAGTTCTTTGTGGGTTTTGGATATTAGCCCTTTGTCAGATGGGTGGATTGCAAAAATTTTCTCCCATTCTGTAGGTTGCCTGTTCACTCTGATGATAGTTTCTTTTGCTGTGCAGAAGCTCTTTAGTTTAATTAGATCCCATTTGTCAATTTTGGCTTTTGTTGCCATTGCTTTTGGTGTTTTAGTCATGAAGTCTTTCCCATGCCTATGTCCTCCCTTTTATATTCTGGGGAAAATTGTGTAGAATTGATATATCTTATTGTATATTTGATATAATTCAACAATGAAACCATTTGGGCCTGAGATTTTTTTTCTGGGACACTCTAATTATGAATTTGATTATCTAATAGTTATAGGAATCCTGAGATTATCTATTTTATCTTGGGTGAGTTTGGTAAATTGTGGTTTTTGAGGATTTGGTTAATTTCATCAAAATTGTTGAGTTACATCAAATTATTGGGAATATTTTTTATTTTATTTATTTTATCTATTTATTTTTGGAGACAGCGTGTCCCTCTTCACCAAGGCTGGAGTGCAGTGGCATGATCTTGGCTCACTGTGGCTTCAGCCTCCTAGGCTCACCTGATCCTCCCATCTCAGCCTCCCAAGTAGCTGGGATTACAGGCATGTGCCACCATACCTGGCTTTTTGTAGTTTTTTGTAGAGGTGGGTTTACACCTGTTCGCTGTTCAGACTGGTCTCGAACTTCTGGGCTCAAGCAATCCTCCCATCTCAGCCTCCCAAATTTCTAGGATTACAAGTGTGAGCCACCGTGCCGGCTGTTATCCTTTTTAATGTCAGTGGAATCTGTAATGATATCTTCCACTTTCATTTATCATATTGGTAACTTGCATTTTCTCTCTTTTCTCTCAGTCTTACCAGAGATTTATCAATTTTATTTATCATTCAAAGAACTTGGTCAGCTTATCGGTTTCACTGTTTTTCTCTCTTTCCATTTTCAACTTGATTATTTCCGGCCTTATTTGCTTTCTTTTTCTTTGGATTTATGTTTTTTCTACTTTTTTTAGTTTTTTAAACTAGAAGTTTATATTATTGAGTTAAGACTTCTTTTATAATGTTACCATTCATTGCTATAAGTTTTCTGTTAGACACTGCTTTAGCTGCATACAATACATTTTGATATATTTATTTTTTATTCAGTTCAAAATATTGTCTAGCTTTTCTTGAGACTTTCTCTTTGACCCATAAGTATTTCAGAGCATTTTGTTTAATTGCTAAGTTGGACATTTTCTGTTATCTTTCTATACTAACTTAGTTTAATTTCATTATGGTCAGAAAACATACTTTGTATGATTTCAAAATTTTTTGATTTATTAAGGTTTGTTTCTAGAGTCATGATATTGTTTATCTTGATGACTGTTTTATGGCACTTGAAAAGACTGTTTAATGAACTTCTGTTGGGTGGAATGTTCTACAAATGTCAATTAGATATAGTTGATTTGTGGTATTGTGCATTTCTTTTATATCTATTCTGATTTTCTGTCTACTAGTTCTATTAATTACTGAGAAAAGAGGGTTGAATTCTTCAACTGTCATTATGAATGTGTCTTTTTCTCCTATCAAATAGGTCAGGTTTTACTACATGTATACTAAAGCTCCGCTGTTGGGTATGTCATATTTAAGATTGTTAAGATGTTGATAAATTGACTCTTCTATTAATATATACTATTTCTCTATTTCTGATATCTGATAATTGCTTTATTCCAAAGTCTACTTTAGTCTGTATTAATATTAATACAGCAAATATAGCTTTCTTTTGATTTATGTTTGCAAGGTAAATTTTTTCTCCATCCTTTTACTTTTAACCTACTTTTATCATTTTTAACCTACTTTTATCATTACATTTGAAATGAGTTTCTTCTAGACAATACAGAGCTGGATCATTCTTATGCATTATGATAGCTCCTGTCTTTTAATTGGTGTATTTACATCATTTACATAGAATGTAATTATCAATATGGCACTTTTAGGACTACCATTTATTAGTTTTCTATTGTTTCCCTCCTGTGTTCCTCCCTTTCTTTTTATACTGACTTCTTTTAAAATTATTTAACCTATTTTTAGTATTCAATTTTAATTTATCTATTTTAGTTTTGGCTATATCACTCATATTTTTAGTGATGACTCTAGTAATCTCAATATGCATTATTTCATAGTCTGTTGAGAATCACTATTTTACTAACTCAAATGGAAGGTAGAAACATTACCATAATATTGGCTTTATAACCCTCACACCTTTATGTGATAGTCATATATATTTCTGTACATTGAAAACTTCATCAGATGCTTATAATTTTTACTTTTGTCAGAGTAAAGAACTCAAGAGAAAAAATAGTCTGTTTTATTGAATATAATATTTATTATTGCTGTTGCTCTTTATGCCAAAGCTACCATTTTGCCTGGACATTAGCAAGAAGAAGAGAACTGCATGCACCTCTTTTTTTTGTTTATCAGTTGAGTTTTTCCTAACTGGGGCCATAAACCAGGTCAAAGCTCTAGTTTGCTAAATTTTGAATTGATCAAAGTTTTATAAGTATTTCCTTAATACTTCTTTTCCTTCTTGCCTCCGCATGCATGTGCGTGTACACATACACAATCACCCACATATAACTCAATTTGAACAAATTATATTTTCTATATAGAATTGGATTATAAAACTTTCTGATATGCCAATTATTTTAAATCTTCATTTGATAAATTTTGATCTTTAAATATATATTAAACACGTATTGTATGAACATTTCAGTGGCCTACTGAAAAATACGTTGACCCAACTCCAGTCAGGCTGCAAGGAGCTGGTTAACAATATTACCAGGTGAGTCACTTAAGCACTCTAAATCCTCCTTGCTGTGTGCCTTTTCCTGGATCAAGAAGGTTGAAAGGATCTGATTTCTGATATGTCATACAAACAGCAATCATTTTCTATGTGTCTTGGTCTCCTAGACTTCTGGGATTCACAATGTCGCTTAACTTTAAGTCTGACACCAATATCAAGCTCGCTACAAAGAAAGCATCTCTATTTTCCTTCTTTTCTCTTCCTACGTTGGTCTCTGTCAGGCTCCTAGAGCCACTCACACTGCCATTATCATCTTCCTTTTGTTCTTCCTATACATTCTCTTATTCCTTTTCAAGTTCCCTACTTTTCCCCCATGTTGAGTATCCACTTTTTTGGTTACCCAGAAAACCACTAAAATTCAGTGTAGGCAGATTTGATTAAAGGCTGCTGCTTTTTTTTAGGGCTTTATGGTGTACGATTTACTTTAGAATTGTAACATGGGATTTGTACTCAGACACACTAGAGTTGAAATTCTGTCTGCACTAATTTAGGTGCGACCTTTACAATCTTTATGAGCTGCTTCTTCCTCATTTGTATAGATAAACAGTATTTCTCATTGATCTCAGAGAATTGTGATGATACCTTTATTGGTGAGTTTCATTCAGAGTTACTGGTGCATAAATGTACAGCCAAATGTAAATTGTCATTATGCTTATCGGTTGTCTGTCTGTACCATTTTTCCTCAAAACTCTGTGAGGAAGGTAAATATGTATTTATTTTTATAATAAAATATCAATTTATGCATTTCTAACATTATGAAAACAATACAACTAAAATAACTTTAGAAGTATCAAAAGGATATAAATCCCGAACCAGTGATAATAACTATGAACGTTTTTGGGGTTTTTAATTTTTTTCTAGAAAAGATTTAATAAAACATTTGTGATCATGTCATACTAAATGTTATAATATACTTTTTTTCATTCTATAGCAACGTTTTTTCTTATTTACTAATCTTCAAAACTTAAATTTCCTCATTATTTATTATATTTTATTGTGTATATATACCATGGTTTATTTAGCTATTCTACTCATATGTTTTTAAGAAAAAAATATTTAAATATAGATTATTTTCTTGTGCTATATGCTTAGAAGTGTAATTATTGGGTAAAATTGTATAAACATGAGTCTAACCAAACTTCTTTTCATGAATTCTGTTTTTTTAATGTTTGTTATCAGTTTACATTCCCACCAACTGTGCAAAAGTGTGGCCTGAAGTCAATTTGATTATAGACTTGAAATCAATTTGATGATACAGTCTCCTCTTTGAAACATGCAAGTAGTTTTAGGTGACTGAAGGCCTGTCTAGTTGTTTGCCATCAAGTTGCAATAGTGTCTCTCGATACACTTTGATTGTGGCCTATGGAAGGGACAGTAGTTTTGGCTGGAGGTGAGTAAGACATCTTGAAGAATGGAATACCCAGGAGTGGGGTGAGCAGACCTAGCTGGGATGGAAATAATATGAGGGAAGAGGTGGTAAAAGAGGGATAGACAAAGTATATTTTGAGCCTTTCACCTAAGGGTAGTCTTGAACATGGGAATGGACATAATATTTTCCCCTTTTCCTTCTTAACCCTTGCTTTTAGTATCCCAAATGCACTTATCCCTTTGGCTTATACTATTAAAATAATCATTTAAACATAATTTGTGTCAAATAGGCTTTGGGTATGAATTCTATACATATTAATTAAACAAATAAGAAAATATATTTCACATAGCAAAAATCCTCAAATTTTTGGAAAGTGGATTTGTAGCTACCTATGTGGCTAATAGGGTAGCTCAATATTCACTCCGTTTAGACTGAATTCAGGTGTCCCCATAAGAGCAGACTGTTTTTCTGTTCTGTTCTTTGTACAGTATAGCCAATGGGAAGGCACCACTTTGTTAAAGAGTGCCAAGTCGGGACTTTACCTTAAACACAAGTATGCATTTCAAACCTTGAACAAACAGCCTTCTTAATAAAATAAGGGAAAGAGTTTTCTTTCTTCTATTCTCTAGAAATTCACAAATATCACTTGACAGGTGACAGTTCTTCCCTTACAAAAGGGGCTGTTTGCCTTTTGCTTTGGTGTTTGGGTAAACTGCAGCATGCACTGGCAGAGAATTTATTGCCTAGGGGAAGGTGTTTGCAGTTGCTGTGTTTAATCTGAAAAGAAACCCTTTTCCTTCTGTCTCCTCCCTCTCTTTTTAAGGAGGGAAAGTTGGAAATGATAGCCCCAGGGAAATAGTTCCCTTAACACCTGTCTTTGGTGTAACCTCAGCAATGTTACTTAAGACACTGTGCTCAGTCTGTATGCATTCAGAATGACAAAGTTGAAGAGGGCAGATAAACAGAAAGGGATTTCAGCAAAAACACAGGAGCTGATTCTGACCTTGCATCCTCTTAAAAACTGATCTGGTGGAAATCCTATCATGCTGGCTAAAAAGAATCTGATTTGTTTGAAGTGATACTCATGCTATTAGTCACCTGTCCTTTCCTTTGGCAAAATATACATACATACATATATGTATATATATAGTTTCGATGTGTAAAACGTGAAAAATTCTACAATGTTATATTTAGGAACTTTAGACCTGCTAATTCTAGTCCAACCTTTAGTAGATGAGAAAACTATTAAGATCCAAGTTCATTAGTGGTGACTTCTCCAACATTTCTGATAAGCGTTTTCAAGAAAACCAGGGCTACACCCACCTTTCTGGATTTCTAGACCCATTTTTCCATCTATTATGAGAGGTGGTGTAAAGAGGTCAGGCTCCAGAGACAGATGGCTGCCTGCGTTTGAATCTAGCTCAGTTATTTGGTATTTGGGTGACCTTGGGTGAATTACAGAATGTTTCTAAGCCTCAGTTTTCCCATCTGCAAAATGAGGATAAGGATTGATATTGGTGACATCCTATAGAACAGCTGTTCTGATAACTGAGATAAGGCATGTTAGCATAACACACTGCATGTGGCCAGTCCTCAGTGGAAATGGTTGTTGCTGTTACTCTTTAGAATGTGTTAAATTTGGAAGCAGTGAATTATTAATCCTAAACAGAACAATTACTGATGCAGGACAATAAAGAAATCTGCATAGATTTGTATTTTTGTTTTTCCAAAAAATAAGATATTATTTGAAGATATACTAGTGTTATTGTAGGTAGCTACTCAGACACGAGCAAGGCAGAAGAAGCCTCCACCCTCTACCCCCAACCCTCACTAGCAATCTCAGACGACCATAAGGTGATGGTCAGGCAGTTGTTACACTATTTCACTAAAATAATGTTAATAATTGTTCGTGGTTGCAGCCAGCACCAGGGAAAGGCAGTCTCCCAATAGATGGAAAAAAACCTTAAACTACTGATCAGCAGCTTCCCAAAAAGACCTCAGGAGTTGGGTGAATGGGCTCAAGCATGTGTACTAAGGGGCAAAATGGCAGAGTTTAACTAGTATATGACCTAGGAACATTCAGACTAGTAAAGTGAGAACACCTCAAGCTGCGGTCCTCAATATTTTTGGCACCAGGAACCAGTTTTGTAGAAGACAATTTTTCACAGAGAGTGGGTGGAGGTGTGGTTTGGGAATGAAACTGTTCTACCTCAGATCATCAGGCATTAGTTAGATTCTCATAAGGAGCACACAACTTAGATTCCTCACATGAGCAGTTCACAACAGGGTTCGTGCTCCTATGACAATCTAATGCCCCCGCTGATCTGACAGGAGGTGGAGTTCCAGTGGTAATGCTCACTGGCCTGCCTACCTCTCACCGCCTGCTGTGTGGTCCAGTTCCTAACAGGTCACATATTGGTACCAGTCCATGGAATGGGGACTGGGGGCCCCTGGTCTCAAGTGAGCATGCATACAACTCGAGTAAACACATTGCACATGCAGCCCCTCCTTAGTGCTGGCAAGCCATCGCACATGTCGACAGCCCACCCCAAGGGAAGAATCTGGGGAGAAGGGACGCAAGACTCTGGAAGTACACCAACATATAAAACCCTAAGTCAAAGGTCAAACCAAGCACTTGATCTTTCAAGTCACCTGCTTGGCTTCTTCCAAGTGTACTTTACTTCCTTTCATTCTTGCTCTGAAGCTTTTTAATAAACTTTCACTCCTGCTCTAAAACTTGTCTTGGTCTCTCCCTCTGCCTTATGCCCCTCAGTTGCATTCTTTATTCTGCAGAGGCAAGAGTTGAGGTCTCTGCAGACCTGTACAGTTTCGTTGCCACTAACATACTTTGGTGCTGCATGACTTGGATATGTTCCACTGCTGACACTGGCAGGCTGTGAAATATGACTTGACCATCATTTCCTATTTGAAACTAGACAAGGTTGAGTTTTCTTCAAACTAAAATCAGGATTTTCAACCAGACAGACTTCTTATGAAAGCCAACACTCTTGTCTGTTCAGGTCTCAGAGAACTCACAAGAAAACTTTTGTATTTTACTTGCTAATTTTGTTGATTTGGGTGTCATTCAGTAATGATAACATAACGAAATATTCCCTTTGCCAGTCTAATGATCAAGAGCGTGGGCTTTGGAGTTGAGCACACCAATATACTTGAGTTTAAATCTTAGCATGATAGTGAAGCCAGAGCTGAATGAACTCTTCTATAGTTTAATTCTGTGGTTCTCACCGTGTGTTCTCAGGGCCAGCAGCATCAGCATCATCTAAGAACTTGTTAAGAAATGCACATTATTGGATATCACTCCAAATCTGCTGAATCAGAAACCGGAGGGAAAGTGAGAGCAGCAGTCTTTCTATAAGTCCTCCAGGTGATTCAGATGTTTGAGAACCAGTGGTACAATCAAATGATTTAGTATATATTTTTATGGGAGGGGACAGAACTCGGGCTTTGGGAAGTGACTAACCTGTCAAGGAAGAGGAAAACTCTGTAAAATATTTCAAGAGGTTTATTGTGAGCCAAATATGAGTGACCGTGGCCCTCATATTTCAAGAGGTTTTGAGAACATGTGCCCAAGGTTGTTGGTTTTCGGCTTGGTTTTATACATTTTAGGGAGATGTATGATATCAATCAATACATATGAGGTATACATTAGTATGATCTGGAAAAATGGGACAAATTGAAGCTAAGGGCTCACGGGTCATAGGTGGACTCAAAGATTTTCTAATTGGCAAGTGTTTATTTTAAAACATGGAATCAATAGAAAGGAGTGTCTGAGTTAAGACAAGGAGCTGTGGAGGCCACAGTTCTTATTATGTAGATGAAGTCTCATAGGTGACCACCCTCACAGACAGTAGCTGTTGTGTTACTCTATTTTCATGCTGCTGATAAAGACCTACCCAAGACTGGGCAATTTACAAAAGAAAGAGGTTTATTGGACTTACAGTTCCACATGGCCTGAGAGGCCTCACAGTCATGGCAGAAGGCAAGGAGGAGCAAGTCACGTCTTATGTGGATGGCAAGAGGCAAAGAGAGAGCTTGTGCAGAGAAACTCCCATTTTTAAAACCATCAGATCTTATGAGACCCATTCACTATCACAAAAACAGCACTGGAAAGACCTGCCCTTATGATTCAATCATCTACCACTGGGTCCCTCCCAAAACATAAGGGAATTATGGGAGTTACGAAATGAGATTTGGGTGGGGACACAGAACCAAACCATTTCATTCCACCCCTGGCCCTCTCAAATCTCATATCTTCACATTTCAAAACCAATCATGCCTTCCCAACAGTCCCCCAAAGTCTCAACTCATTTCCGCATTAACTCAGAAGTCCCCAGTCTAAAGTCTCTTCTGAGAAAAGGCAAGTCCCTTCTGCCTATGAGCCTGTAAAATCAAAAGCAAGTTAGTTCCTTCCTAGATACAATGGGGGTATAGGTATTGGGTAAATGTAGCCATTCCAAATGGGAGAAATTGGCCAAAACAAAGGGGCTACTGGCCCCATGTAAGTCCAAAATCCAGTGGGGCAGTCAAATCTTCAAGCTCCAAAATGGTCTCCTTTGACTGCAACTCTCACATCCAGATCATGCTGATGCAAAAGGTGGATTCACATGGCCTTGGGCAGCTCTGCCTCTGTGGTTTTGCAGGGTATAGCCTCCCTCCTGGCTGCCTTCATGGGCTGGTGTTGAGTGTGGTTTTTCCAGGCACACAGTGCAAGCAGTCAGTGGATCTACCATTCTGGGGTCTGGAGAACACTGGCCCTCTTCTTACAACTCCACTAGGCAGTGCCCCAGTAGGGACTCTGTGGGGGGGCTCCCACTCCACATATCCCTTCTGCCCTGCCCTAGTGGAGGTTCTCCATGAGGACCCTGCCTTGACAGTAAACTTCTGCCCAGGCATCCAGGCATTTTCATACATGTTCTGAAATCTAGGTGGAGGTTCTCAAACCTCAGTTCTTGACTTCTGTGCACACACAGGCTCAACACCATGTAGAAGCTGCCAAAGCTTGAGGCTTGCACCCTCTGAGGCCATGGTACAAGCTCTACATTGCCCCTCTCAGCCACAGGTAGAATGGCTGGGATGCAGGGCACCAAGTCCCTAGGCTGCACACGGCACAGACAGACACCCTGGGCTTGCCTATGAAAGCACTTTTTCCTCCTAAACCTCCAGGCCTGTGATGGGAGAGGTTGCTTCATAGGTCTCTGACATTCCCTGGAAACATTTTCCCCATTGTCTTGGTGATTAACATTAGGCTCCTTGTTACTTATGCAAATTGCTGCAGCCAACTTAAATTTCTCCTCAGAAAATTGGATTTTGTTTTCTGTTGCATTGTCAGGCTGCAAATTTTCCAAACTTTTGTGCTGTTTCCCTTTTGAAACTGAATGCATTTAACAGCACCGAAATCACTTCTTAAATGCTTTGCTGATTAGAAATTTCTTCCACCAGATACCCTAAATTATCTCACTCAAGTTCAAAGTTCTGCCAATCTGTAGGGCAGGGGCAAAATGCCACCAGTATCTTTGCTAAATCATAACAAGAGTCATCTTTGCTCCAATTCCCAACAAATTCCTCATCTCCACCTGTGACCACCTCAGCCTGGACCTTATTGTTCATATCACTATCAGCATTTTTGTCAAAGCCATTCAATAAGTCTCTAGGAAGTTCCAAACTTCCCTACATTATCTTGTCTTCTTCTGAGCCCTCTAAACTGTTCAACCTCTGCCTGTTACCCAGTTCCGAAGTTGCTTCCATGTTTTGGGGTATCTTTTCAGCAACACCACACTTCTGGTACTAATTTACTGTGTTAGTCCATTTTTACACTACTGATATAGACATACCCGAGACTGGGCAATTTAAAAAAAGAAAGAGGTTTATTGGACTTACAGTTCCACATGGCTGGGGAGGCCTCACAATCATGGCTGAAGGCAAGGAGGAGCAAGTCACATCTTATGTGGCTGGCAGCAGGCAGAGAGAGCTTGTGCAGAGAAACCCCCGTTTTTAAAACCATCAGATCTCCTGAGATTCATTCACTATCACGAGAACAGCATGGGAAAGACCTGCTCCCATGATTTAATTACCTTCCACAGGGTGTCTCCCACGACAGGTGGGAATATGAAAGCTACAAGATGAGATTTGGGTGAGAACACAGAGCCAAACCATAGCAGATGGCAAATGTTTCCTATTCAGAACTTTAAAATATACTAGACTTTCAGTTAATTTCTTCAGGACTGGGAGGGCCTGGAAGAGGAAAGATCTAGTTAATGTTAATAGAAATTCTTTACAGATGCAAATTTCCCCCCACAAAGGCTGCCTGTTAGGGCCATTTCAAAATATGGCAAAGAAACGTATTTTGGTGTAAAATATTTTGTTGGCTTCTTTATCTGTTATTTGATATGTCAGAGTCAGGATGGAAAATAAGTCATGGTGTCTAAGGTTCAGTGAAACTCCTCTGATGGGATTTTATGGTTTGTAGGGCATGACTCCCCAGGTCCCTTAGATAGCTTTTGGGGCAAGAGAGAAAAAAGGTCAGGGTTTAGTCCTCAGGCCCAAAGGTATACAGCTATAATGACAGAGAAGAAATTTCTAGGCCCATCTCTAAGATAATTATTTCTGACTATGACTCCTTTTAAAACATGTGGAAGGGTCTGCTGGGTTTTATCATTTAAAAAGTTAAAAGGTAAAATGTAATACTTTAAAATAGTAATTAAATATGATTATTCAGTGGTTGGCTACATGTGTCTTTATAAGTAAGATGTTAAATGAATTATCATGAAAATCTCTTCCTTGGCAAAAGAACTAAAATGTCAAGCTTGTGTACTTATTAGCTCAAGAAGCACTTACTGAGTATCTGCTAAGTTCAAGACACTCTGCTAGGAGTGCAAAATTTAAAAGAGCTGAGTCTATCACTGCCTACAACTTAGAGTGGGTGAGGAGACATATATGAAGTCAATAAACTAGATTATTAATGATCTAAATTATTGTACCTGGGAAAATATTTGCTGCTTAAATATTGAGGGATCAATAGAAAAGACAATAAATGGGCATCCATCATTGAACAACAGACCAGAGTTCTGTTATTAACAAGGACTGCTTGCCAGGTGTGGTGGCTCATTCCCATAATCCCACCACTTTGGGAGGCCGAGGCAGGAGGATTGCTTGAGCTTGGGAGTTCAAGATCAGCCAGGGTAACATAGTGAGACCCCTGTCTCTATAAACAAAATTTAAAAATTATCTGGGCATGGTGGTGCATGCCTGTATTCCCAACTACTAAGGAGGCTGAGATGGAAGTGTTGCTTGAGCCTGAGAGGTCAAGGCTGCAGTGATCCGTGATTGTGCCACTGCACTCTAGCGTGACAGACAGAGCAAGACCCTGTCTCTAAAAAAAATTATAAAAAAGGAGGGTACGCTGGGCTATATTACTTTAGAGACAGTATTTATGTCATACTCTATATGAATAATGTAGAGCATGATATATTTGTCATCAAGCAGCTCAGTGGTCCTGCATTCAGTTACATTTGATGCTTGCTGAACTTGAGGCAATGTGGAGAATGAATTAATAAACAAAAAGCAAATTCTGCCCCTAAGGATTTCTTAGTTTGTTACGAACAGGAGACAATACAAGCAACTCATGTCAAGGTAGAAACTGCTAAGTGCCAGAGGGAAGTAAAGCTGTAAAGAGCAGAAATTCTGATCATCATTTGTATTTGAAAGCTCAGGAAATAGCCTGGTCACTTGAAAGAGGTGGGGAAAGGTTATACTAGGAAGACAAACTATGTTTAAGGTAGTTAGGAAGTAGGCTGCCAGCTTAAATGTGTGAAACACTCAGTCTGACATGAAATGGTGATGCTTAGAGCTAAAAAATACTTGACTCATCAAAAGTATTTAAATTAATTTTTAGAAGTGTACTACACGTGCAGAACATATATATGGCCATCAGGCTGACAACCCTTACTTAAGTGTAAACACGACTTTGACAGAATGTGCAATGGGAGGAGGGTCAGCTTGGTTTGATGTGAACCCTACAGCAAGATAAATTATATGGGAATAAACAAACAGCTGATGGTCAATTAAAGAAAATAGGAATACTCTATAACCTGGTGCTCTTGCTGAGCTGACTGTGATAATTAGAGAACGGGTGGCTGGAGGTGTGCAGGTCCCTGTGCATGCATATGACCTCAAACTCTGCACCCTTGTATGCTCATTGTCAAAAGAGGTGGGTGTCTTGGGATTATGATTAAGTCCCTCTGGCACACTGTTCTTTGCAGATAAGGCCCTATTAATTGTCTACTTTTTCTTTCCCGATATCCATTCAGAATAGACTAAATGCTGTTTCTTGGAGTAAGAATAGAGGAAAATGAGAGTCTTTTTGGTTTTCAGTCTAACGGGGAATACAGGTGCATATCCCACTACCTAGGAAACAAGAACCATATTGATAACATGCCAGAATACAAACAGAAAACAGAGCTGATAAAACCAATAGCTGGATGGCTTATTTCTGACTGGGAGGACTACATGTATCTTCATCAGGTAAAAGGTAAAAATTTAAACACCCCCCCACACACACATATGTCACACTCTTAGTATGTGCAGTATAAGCTTTTTACTGGGAGCTATTTTGAAGATGTTCCCTTGGCTGTCTACTTTGTGGACATAGGTTGGCTGACTGGGGTGCTAATCAGGAGTATATTGTCTGCAGTGATGTGAGCTTAATTCTAGTCTCTTTTGTCTACTAAAGTTATCCATTGTGTTTAGGAAAGACATACAATTCACTTGTAGATGAAAAAAAATAGTTCTAACTTCATTGTGTTTACTTATCATCCTCCCAAGAAGCTGGGAGCTCTTAATGGATATTATTCAAGTCATTTCTCACCACACCCTCTTGAAGAGGTAGAAAGAGCCCAGGTATTTTAAAATCTCATTTTTGTGCTTCTGTGGCAGAGTGTAATGAATCAGAAAATAAACTAGAAATGAAACCCATGCTTTGTCCTGGAATTGAGTGCACTTTGTTCTAGTAAATGTTACTACCTGCTTTTCTTAAAATTAGAACTAGATGGCTTATAAAATGTGGCTTTTAAAAAAGAACTCTCTTTTAGATGTCTGGGTGGGGCATCAGATGATTTTTCTGTAATCAAAGCTTTATTGGAGCATTATGGATTTAGTGATGTCGGCTGCCCTAGATGAAAGGAATCAGCAGAAACCATCTTTGCTATTGAATTAAATAGATGCAGCCAGTTTCCCATTTAACCAAGATATTGTATTCACTTTTTAGCAATAAGCCTGTTTAGGAAAAGAGACAACTCAGCTGCTTGATGAGATTTTATGGTCTGATAGAAAACTAAGGAGAATATAGAGCAGAAAAAAAAATCAGTTTTGTGACTAATTGATACGAGAAACAAATGTATCCCAGTAGATTGATTTTTTCCCCCCTGAGATTCAAGAATTAATCTCATCTTGTAACATTAAGTTCTCTGGAAGTCCTTTGACACAAAAAGGAAAATTGGGGTTTTCGATTTGGGGCTTTGTAAATATCCTGTCCTCTGCATGTCTTTTTTTTTGTTCTTTTTGTTTTTTTTTTTTTTGAGACAGAGTCTCGCTCTGTCGCCCAGGCAGGAGTGCAGTGGCGCGATCTTGGCTCACTGCAGGCTCCACCTCCCGGGTTCATGCCATTCTCCTGCCTCAGCCTCCCGAGTAGCTGGGACTACAGGCGCGCACCACCACTCCCGGCTGATTTTTTATATTTTTAGTAGAGACAGGGTTTCACCGTGTTAGCCAGGATGGTCTCGATCTCCTGACCTCATGATCCGCCTGCCTTGGCCTCCCAAAGTGCTGGTATTACAGGCATGAGCCACCGCGCCCAGCCTGTCCTCTGCATTTTTAAAGGAACAGCAGTTTGGTGAAAAAGCATTGGCCTAGGAGCCAGGAGCCTTGGCTTCTGTTCTTCATGCTGCTGCCACTAATTGTTTTCTGTTCATGAACAAATAACTCCCCCTCTGGGCTTAGTTTCCTTATGGGTGAAAGCATGGGGTTGGGCTAGGTAAATACTCAGTTTTCTTATACTCTGTAATGGATAAATTTCCATGCCCTTGCTTCTGAATTCTATCTTGCTAGGATTCGTCTTGTGTCTCCATGTGGCTATGGTGGGCACCCAGCACATTTAAACAGGTTTTTAAGAAACGTTGGTGGACAGGTGCAATGGTGAATGATTGTAGTCCCAGCTACTTGGGAGGCTGAGTGGGGAGGATCACTTGAACCCAGGAATTTGAGACTGCAGTGTGCTATGGAGCCACTGCCCTCTAGCCTGGCCAACATAGCAAGACCTCATCTAAAAAAATAATAATTAGTGAAAGCATATATAAACAAATGTAATCTGTATGAAATACTGTAAAACAACATTTCTTTCTAAATAATAGCTGTAGCATGGAATCTAAAGAGTTTGATGATGTCTCTTCTTTCTTTCTGTCCTTGGATCAGGGGTGAGTATTGCAAAAACCCAAACACAAAAGCTACATTTATATATCTGAGAAAATAAATACTTCCTAATCAGTTTTTTTTTTTTCTGTGGAGGTGGGGTGGGTAAGGTATTACACTAATAAAAACCAGTCATAAATGTGAATACTGTCTGGAGTTGGTGAAAGGAGAAGTTCCTAACTCTTTCTGTTACTCACCGGTTCCCTCCTCTAACATGCTACCTCTGTCTTCCTCGCAAGCCCTGCAGGCAGTGTTCTTTCCAAACAACGACTTGCCTAACCAGTTCATTGGAATGTCTTTTCTCCAGACTGTCTCCTCATTCAGATTTCTTCTGAAAATTAACCTCTCTAAAAACATAAATCATGTTTAAAAAAATACAGTGGTAAATACTGCACATAAAATTTTTTCTCTGGTTTAAAAAAATGCACAAACCTACCTACCACTTTGAAACAGCAACAATAACAAAAACAGAAACAATTAGGACAGCAGTTGCTTTTCTCCTTTTAAAGAAAATACTTTTCTTGGTTGCAATTGTTCTTTGGGGTGACAGGGACTAAACTCTTTGGATGAAATCTTTCCTCCTTATTGCACATCTATCCTTCACCCTGCAGCCTGGGAGTGATTTTAGGACAATATTAAGTATATATTTTCTTGGCTGGCATTTTAAATAAGGTATAAAATGCAGAACAAAGTACAAAAATCACTTATTTCCACAAATCTTGCCATATAACAAATCTTTCCCCATAAGAAATCTTGCTTTCATACAAACAAAAAGTTCTTAGTCTATGGTGAAAAATGTAATAGTTGTAGAGTATATACTTCAAAATTTATCTTTATTATTTAATAGCATCTTAAGCAATCACAGATGTCAGTGGATTCTTTTCCTTTTTTATTTTATTTGAACCAGTTTCTCATCCAGCAGTTCTACAGGAAAGAAAAAAAAAAACATGAACAGTAATAACTCACATAACACTTTCTTCTTGTCATTAATAAATAGGGATAGTTTGTGATTTGAATTCAGTGAAGGGGAAAAACAAGTAAACATGTACCAATCTTTCAATTTGTGCAGTGGAATCAGGATGCTTTTCATAGTGTTATAAAAATTTAATTTCTTGCTTTCTCTGGCTAAAACCTGAGTGGCCAAGAATGGAATAGTCATTTTCTTTGCTAGTTTTGTATTTGAAGATATCCCCAGAATTTGAATCAATTTGAAGTTTGATTTTCATTTCTAACTCCTCTGGAACAATATGATGAAACAGCCATATTCATCAGGAAGTTCAGCTAAACAGGAGCTCATGGTTGGAAAACCATGAGTCTCAAGTTTTACCATATAGAGTCTAGGATACTAAATTGTCTGATAGGCAATAGAAATAAGTCGTCATCTTATGGCTTAATTACAGGAGGAAAGAATGTTCAGACTCAAATATCTCAATGAACAGACTGTTGTACAGAGACAAAAGAGCTACCTTAGGAATTTTGGACCCTAGACTGTGGTCATGAAATCTATACCATTTAGTTATGTGACCTGACACATGTCACTAACCCTCTCTAGTGTCGGTTTCATCACTTACAATAATCTAAATAATTGATATTTAATCCAGATTTTTAGAAAAATAATATATATGTGAAATCACATACAGTATGCCAGCACATCACATAAAACAAATTAAGTAGTATTTTATTGTTAGAGATTTATTTTAAGAACTAAGTACTTCAGGCTTTGTGTTCAAACATCCTGCGTGTACGAATGACTAACCGTCTCTAGGTTTTAGGGGTTTTGTTGTTGCTTTTGCTATTGTTTCGCAAAATGGGATTAATATGATAATTGTGAAAACTAATTGAGATAGTAAATATAAAGAGCTTATCACAATAGCATTGGTTCAATAAATGTGGGCTTTTCTTTAATATTTACTTTTTTAGGTCAATAATTGAACACAAGGGGCTGTTTTAAATAAACACAATTTAAGGGGTGATTTTGTATAGAGGTTACAATATTTTACCAGCATCAACATCCAATTCCTCTTTTATTTTGGTAGCGATGTTATTCTCATAATTATGTAATTCTTTTAAAATATCTCGAATCACAAACGTAGGTAGTTGCATGTTACTTTTTAAAACTGTTTTTGCAACCTCCAGATAATCATTAGGCAAACTGCTCTAAAATCCTGAAAGACAAACAGTAAAAAATTATTTTAAAGTCAACACACTATTATTAAACAATTGCTTTTTTTTCCTTATTATAAACACTTTTGACCAAAAATTCCAAAACGTATGCACTGCAATGGCCTATAATACAATATCACCCACTGTGCATTAAGGATGGACTTGCCATTTTATAGTTGACTTAATATTAGGTTGTTATAAGAGAATGTACTGAAAACTTATTTGACAGTGGCAGGTGGGTGCCATAGTGAGACTTCATGTACAGATTAAATGAATGTAATGGATAAAGCATGGAGCTCAACAACAGCAAAAAAGCACAGAGTTATAACTTCCTAGTAAATGACATTTACAAGAAGTATAGGTATGTTCACAAAGATGACCAGAGAAGATTCAATCTAGGGTCAGAACTAAAGCAAATTTATCTGGCTGCAGAAGACCTCTTTGAAGCTCACATCTAAAACTAACTGTCTGTGTAACATCAGGCAAGTTATTTCATCTCCCTGTTTCATTACCTCAATTGTAAATTGTGGATTATAATAGCACCTGCCTCATAGGCTGACGTGAGAATTAAAACAAACCATGTATATAAAGTGCTCAGAATCATGCCTTGGCTTAAAAAGTGTTTAACAAATGGTCACTGTTGTCATTTGCTGACTCTGTTTATGCATATATGTATTTTTTCAATGTTTAATACTGCATTAAAGGCACTATAAATTCTATCATCTTCCAATACCTTGATTCCATGTAAGGATCAAGTTGAATAATAGAGTAGAACTTTATTCTGGGTAAAAATGAAAGCACAATTTTATCTCATTAAATGTTATTCTAGTCAGTTCCTTTGAGAATATTGGACAGTAAAACACTATTATAGATGTTCCTATTTATGTGTATACGTTTGTGGTTATTTCAGTCTGACAAGCCAGCTCTACCATGAGTTTGGATTAGAAATTGTGTGTCCAGTGGATGTAAGAACTATGTTTGATCTTTTCTTGGTATTCTTCCACTTAATTGGTATTCCTTTAAAATAATTAGAATTAATCCAATTAATAAAATTAATATGGTCTGTGAGTACAAATATGATTATAATAAATATACCCAATAAATGGTTTATATACCATATAGGACGTATCAAAAGAAATCAAATTTTCAAAATGACTGTACCCATTTAGACATTTTAAAATGTTTTCAAGTAGCCATTGTAGGCAATTATGTTGCTGGACTTCCTCCTTGTCACTGACCTTCAATGAAAGATTATTCAGAGCATAAAAGTGTCCCTATTTTAATGCTAATTTGTTTGCTGAATTAAAATTATCTTATCCTGTTTGACTACTCATGTTACACTCTAAATTTGGTGGAATAAATTTTTTTAAAAGATGAACATTTGTTACCATTGATTATATTCCAATAATAAGTCACAGACTGGTTCATAACTTACAACAGATTGTTTACCAGGGTTACAACTTCATGAAATCAGAAATTATACCTTTTTTGTGTTAAACATATTATAAAGCCTGGCACCTGTTCATTTTTAGCAAATGTTTGTTGAATGGTTTGAGGCGATAGTAGCCTCATCTCTTGAACTAAATTGTTAGCGCCTTTAGAAAAGTGGTACAATCTGAATCTTCTAAATGCTGCATATTGCCTTGAACTAAGTTTTGAAAACCAGACACAATCTTTATCATTGGGGCACCATCCTTGTTAGAATTTTTTATCTGATACTTTCTATTCATCTGGAATGTGTAAATATCAAATTAAAATTATTTTGGGCCGGGTGTGGTGGCTCATGCCTGTAATCCCAGCACTTTGGGAGGCTGAGGCAGGTGGATTACCTGAGATCAGGAGTTTGAGATCAGCCTGGCCAACATGGTAAAACCCCGTCTCTACTAAAAATACAAAAATTAGCCTGGCATGGTGGCACATGCCCATAATCCCAGCTGCTTGGGGGGCTGAGGCAGGAGGATTGCTTGAGCCCGGGAGACAGAGGTTGCAGTGAGCCGAGATCCTGCCACTGCACTCCAGCCTGGACAACAGAGCAAGACTCTGTCTCGAAAAAAAAAAAAATTATTTTGGCATCTATTAAGAAATTTGCAGCAAAGTTAAGCAGCAACAGTTTACGCCTTTGGGGAATTATTGAATATTATTACGCCTAGAAGGCTGTCCCTTCTTTTTCATTTTAAAGGACATTTTTCTCTGAGTTTATGCAAATTTGAGGAGGCTAATCCGAGTCATCCCTACAGATAGTTAGGCAAGACAAAATGTTTGATACTGCAAATTTTCTCTTGAAATGTTCAGTCACTTCCACTGTATAAATCATGTAATATGTCAGAGGTTTTTGTTTGGATGAACTAAAGCTAATTGCAGTAAAGATTTGAAGAATGATACTTATTCATCAAAAACAAACAAATAAATATCTTATGTTTGAGTAATGCTCTACAGTTTAAAAAGTCATTTCACATCTTTTATTACCCTTGCTCCTCACAACAACAGGCAATGTATATCTACTACCATTCTAAGTGTGTTATCTCTTTGGATTTTTGGCTTAATTAACTGTTATGAAAAGCCACTTAACTTCATTAGTGAACAGGTTAGTATGTATGACTAATTAAAAGGTACTCATAATATTTTATACTAACATTAAACAAGTAAAAATGTGGCTATTGTTCAGGAGCTCCAAGTTGAATGAGATCTCAAAGATAAGTTTTCTTTATTATTGTTTCATGTTATTCTACCTGCAGGTGACATTTATGATAAAGCTAAGACAAATATATATAAAAATATATAATATATATAAAATATATAAATATATAATATATTAACTATATAAAATATAGTTAATATATAAATATATATTCAATATATAATATATTAACTATATAATTATATTTAATATATAAATATATATTCAATATATAATATATTAACTATATAATTATATTTAATATATAATATATATTCAATATATAATATATTAAATATATAATTATATTTAATATATAAATATATATATTCAATATACAATATATTCAATATATAATTATATTAAATATATAAATATATTAAATATATAAATATATTAAATATATATTTATATAGAAATATATTAAATATATATTTATATAGAAATATATTAAATATATATATAAATATATTAAATAAATATATAAATATATTAAATATATATTTATATATAAATATATTAAATATATATTTGTATATAAATATATTAAATATATATTTATATATAAATATATTAAATATATATATATAAATATATTAAATATATATTTATATATAAATATATTAAATATATATTTATATATAAATATATTAAATATATATATATATAAATATATTAAATATATATTTAATATACAATTAATTTATATAATATATAAATATATTAAATATATATATATAGATATGTGTGGAGGATGAAAGCACTGATCAGCTGATTGGCCTTGAAGATACTCTCACTTTCTTCAATTTTCTTTAATTTTCATGATTGCCTTCCTGTTAATAACGTGACAGACTCTTTTTTAGCCCTCCTGAGTTGAATATTTGGGCACACGTGGCAGTATAAGTACAACTCGTGATTGAATAAAGCCTTGTTTGGTTGATTGCTCAGTTATCTGAGAATGAGATCTTGGCTCTCATTTGGCTAAAGCAGTAAATGTCTGGGCAGTGTCTGCTAATGTCGATCAGCAGGTCAGTTCACATCAACATTCAGCAAATTTGTTGATTGATTCATTTATTCTTAAAATATGTTGAAAATTTCCTATGCATATGACCCTGTTTAATATTTGTATGATAATCTAATGGCTTTAGTATAGATATCATTCTCAATGGGATTCGATAGCATTTCGGAAACTGTTGAGCACGGCAGAGTGATAAATTATGCTTTTGTTTACATGGCTAATTGTAAGGGTTTGGAAACACTCCTTTGATGTACTAAGAGCAGCTAATGAAGACAGTTAAATAAACAAACCATTATGATAAATCTAGGAGTTCATATAGACATTCTGCTAATTTACTTCTTGTCCCTGGCCCAAAGTTTTATGTATATCTTCCCAAGCATGACAACTATTTTACATTTAATGGAGAGCTAGTTTGTTTTTCTTCATAACCTAATGCCCTATTCACTCACTTAGAATGTCACTGCTCAAACTGGCTTTAGAGATCACCTACTAGCTAGCTAATGCTTTTTACCATTAAGGAAACTGATGCTCCTAGAAGTGAAGTGATAAGCCTTAGATCACATTGCTAATTGGTGATGGAGCCAGTCTAGAATCCAGGTCTCTTAATTGTTTCCACTATACTATGATGCTTCCTTTAAAAAAGCTAGATGCTATATAAAGTCTCTTGAAACTAGCTCTGTATTTCACCAATCAGTACATACCAACTTGAGACTAGCAAACTTTTTTGGTATGTTCCATAGTTGCTCTCACACTGTCATTTTGCCTAACAGCAGCTCACATCTACTTGGAGAGAGTATCAAGAATTTTCCTCTGATGCGTTTGGTGGTTACTCAGTGCTGTTTAGTGCCTAGACTACATCATATTTAATGGCAAAGTAGATTGAATTTCTGTCTCATTTTCAAGAAGTGTGCTGTAAGAGCATGCCAACCCCAACCCCTTGATAATCTTGTCTAACAGCGTTGGTGGTGTCATGAATTAGTCTTGCACGAGTCTGCTGCTTCTAGAGGGCTAAGCAGGGGATCAAATCCTCCCTTTGTAGTGAGACAAGCTGCCAGAGAAGTGATTGATATTGCAGACAGACTTCAAGGAAGAAATAAGCAGATAAGTGGGGTAATAAGTAGATAATACTACTACTTTGCACTTAGTGTCTTTTATCTGAGCATCTGAAGGCAGCTGTATGCTTAAACACCAAGGCCCCTTTAGTGTAAGGAGACAACGGGGTCTTTCCTTTTATTCTGTGGTCCTCCCCCATAATCAATAAATCAGTGAAAATGTTTCCAAAGAAAGATCAGCGGTAAAGATTTGTTTTTGCCCTTTCTCTGGGAAGCGAAGTCACCAGGATATGAAGCAATCGCTCTAAAAGTTATCTTGATCTTGATGCAATGTTTTGTGTGCACTTTCTCCTACAATGTTTGGATCTGAAAAAAGAAACTTCTACTGTACCAAGTAAGGCATTTACTGTATTTTTAATCCCTTCTAATTGTGTCAGACTCATTCCTCTGAGTAATTCTCATTCTTGCATTTATTTTACTCCTCAAAAATTTCCCTTGTAAATCTTATTTTAGGTCAAAGTCCTTAGACCGTAAATCTTTCAGACAGCTTCAGGCCGTTGTGGCTCCAAGAAACCATTGTGAAGTAAAGTTGTGTTTAATAAGGTTGATGGACCCTGTTAGAGATCTCTCTGAGTATGCTTTCATTAATTTTGTACACATCTTGTTAATTGACACAAAGAGAGTAAGTTGCCAAGCCAAAATTGTTTCCTTTTAGCAGACCATGACTCAAAATTCAGAAGCTGATTCCTAGGAGAGTTAAAGAACAATACTGGCTGCCACATTTTTTTTTTTTTTTAGGTAACTTTGCTCTTTAACAGAGACTAGAATAATTTTCTAGTCATTAGATCACCAAATATAAATACCCAGTGACCTTACAAATATTGTTTAATCATCCTCTCCATCAATGGCTTTTTTTTTTCTAGTTTATGTCATGTGACGGTATTTGTTAAATCATAGAAAACTTTGAGATCACGAAGGTCATCCGATCTAACCACCCATGCTGTCTGGCCTTTAACTCCATCATTATAATATGCAAGTGACTGGCTTATAGTTCCCTTAGGAGGTAAGAGAACACATATCCATGTATTGTGTTTTTTTTTTTTTTTTTTTGAGATGGAGTCTCGCTCTGTCGCCTAGGCTGGAGTGCAGTGGCACGATCTTGGCTCACTGCAAGCTCTGCCTTCTGGGTTCATGCCATTCTCCTGCCTCAGCCTCCTGAGTAGCTGGGACTACAGGCGCCCGCCACCATGCCCAGCTAATTTTTTGTATTTTTAGTAGAGATGGGGTTTCACTGTGTTAGCCAGGATGGTCTCGATCTCCTCACCTTGTGATCCACCCCCCTCGGCCTCCCAAAGTGCTGGAATTACAGACGTGAGCCACCACGCCTGGCCGTATTCTGTCTTTTGAAGATCAGAAAATATCACTGAATATGAAACAAAAACAAAAAAACCAAGTTCTTAGCTTCATATTTATATTTTGTCTAAAGAAAAAATTGCTTTCTTCCAACAAACTGCATTTCCTTTAGAACACAAATTTTATACTTGGAAGAATTAGGTGTAGCGCCTTTGCAACCATCTTTCCTTGTGACCAAATACTTTTGTGAGCTGAGAAGTCTCAGGTTGAGATAATTAAAGATAAAATGTGACAGGAATTGTATGTGCACCTGTGTTTGAAGGGAGCCTTGCAGTAAGTAGAACATAAAGATATATGCATTGCTATTTTGGTAATCTCAATATAGTATTGACTATAATCTCATATTTTTCCCACTTTATAATTTATAAACATTTCATCTCATTTGACAACCCTTACGTTACCTGTAAATGAGATGATGTAGGTGTTGTTATCCCTATTTAATAATTGTAAAAGTAGAGTTTCCAATTTTCCCCACGGCTACCAACCTAGAAAGTATCAGACAGAACCCAGACCTTTTGACTCCCGGCCAAGTATGAAGTGCTTTCAAATAGGGCATCAGATACAGCAAATCATCTGTTACTATGAAGTACTGTACAAAATGTTAGTACTGTTACTGAATATATTCTAAAGACTTAGGTACGCAGTTGGCCATTGAGGTACAAATCTTTTCCTATAGAAAGGAAATTGATAGCTGGGAGTGGTGGCTCACGCCTGTAATCCCAGCACTTTGGGAGGCAGAGGCGGGTGGATCCCGGGGTCAGGAGTTTGAGACCAGCAGCCTGGCCAACATAGTGAAAACTCGTCTCTACTACAAATACAAAAAATTAGCCAGGCGTGGTGGCAGGCACCTGTAGTCCCAGCTCCTTGGGAGGCTGAGGCAGGAGAATCGCTTGAACCTGGGAGGCGGAGGTTGTGGTGAGCCAAGATCGTGCCACTGCACTCCAGCCTGGGCAACAAGAGTAAAACTCTGTCTCAAAAAAAAAAGAAAGAAAAAAGAAATTGACTTGTAAACTACATATAAAGCAGTCATTTGCTGTGATTGAGTCCACTGTGTTGAGTTTTTTACAACTTCAAACTCATTCTGCCTCAAGTCAGTCTTATTTTCTTTTCCTCACCCCAAACCTAGAGGGTTCTGCCTCCTTGCTGGGTTCTAGGTTCTACCCTTTCAGTATAAGATGAAAACTACCTTCCACATAGCTACCTAGATCGTAATATGTCATGTTTTCTCTCTCCTTGTTTTCACTTAGTTTTGTCTTTCTATTTGATTGGGGGTGCTCTTTGGATCGAGTTTTTTGTAAAGTACCTTCTAATATACTTGGGCAACTATTATACTTCTCTGAATATTATAAGCATCTTGTCCTCATTTCTTTTTACTGATATCTAACCTTCTATCTCTCTTTAATTCACACATTTTTAAATATCTTTTAAGGCCCAAACATAGAAGTGAAAACTTTTCACAGAGAGAAACAGAGGTTACCTTTTACTGTTACCTTAGTATGTTTATTGGAAACCTATAATAGTCACCAACACTTAACTGAATTTAAAGCAGAAATTGAGGCAGCTGAATGGGATGATTGAGATAAAGTTTTGGTACCCTTGAAATATAAGCCTTGGGCCACAAATAAAAATATATGTAGTTCTCATAGTTAAATGTAATGAGTAAGGTAATTATTTCAAATATTGGATGCAATACTAAGAATGAGGAGAGAAGGAGAGCCACTTGACACTTACAAAATAGTTGCAAATTTGGGAGGCTGAGGCAGAAGGACTGCTTAGCCCAGGAGGTTCAGACTAGCCTAGGCAACATAGCAAGACCCTGTCTCTGTAATTTAACAAAATATAAAAAATAGTTGTAAAACATTGGGACACTTATTTTCAATCTTTGGATTTCATATTGTCTTTCTCTAAAATAAAAATGTGTGGTTATATTATTTCTAAAGTCTCTTGACGTAATATTCTTTAGTTTTATTTTTATCGTTGCTTACAATTACTGCTCATATTATCATTACGATAAGCCTGACATTCATTTTCATCCCTTATGTTTGGAACACCATGTTTCCCTCCAGAGACAGAGACAGAGTGCTTCCTCCTTTCTCTTCTTGTCTTGCTGGGGCCTAAGAAGAGAAAGGGGCACTATCGTTATGGGAATAATGAAAAAAGGATTTAGGAGTGGATGCTTAATTGATTGCTTTCTATTAAAGGCTCACAATCCTATAGAAGAGTAGCAATGAAGAAATGGATCTTTATGTTTGAATTCCTAAATCTATCCTGAAAACAAAAGCCAGCCCCTGCTGGGTTAGAGACCTCCAAAGCTAGGGATCTGTTAGGAGCACTGGTTTTGCCTTACAGACCTAAATGTAAATGTTATTCTCAGATGCGCAGAGAGTTGAACTCTCTAATTAGCCCTGCAGGTCAGTCTTGAAAGAAACAAGAGTGTAGCATCTAGCAATTTAAAAAGGCATCCTGTGCAATTGTTTGCTGAGGGTCAGAGGGTAAATGCTGTTGTGACAGTTGGGTGGACTTGGCACACTTCTCTACACAGGATAAGAGGGAGAAGAGAGGTTGATGTTGATCTTTGGTGATAGCAATAGCAGAAGACAGTTCCCAAAATTCTGGGGTCTTTTAAATATCCTTTCAATTCACATGAAAGGCTTCCATTTGCAATCCAAGGAATTGAAATATCAAGTCATAGGAAATAAGAGGTGATCTAGCCTATACCTTTATCTTCAGGGAAGTTAAATCATAAACTTTTCTGGAAGCTTAAAGCTGAAGTATATTTCTCATATTTACTTCAAGTATGAGAAGGATACAGATAATTCAAGTCTACCACAGTCTTATTCCAACATGTCTTTCCTACTCTGTCTTCCATCTGATGTCATTCTAGGCTCACCTAACTCACCCTGTTGTTTTTTTATATTTATTTTTATTTTATTTTGAGACAGAGTCTTGCTCTGTCACCTAGACTGGAGAGCAATGGCACGATCTCGGCTCACTCCAATCTCCGCCTCCCGGGTTCAAGCGATTTTCCTGCCTCAGCCTCCTGAGTAGCTGGGATTACAGGCACCCGCCACCATGCTCAGCTAATTTTTGTATTTTTAGTAGAGATGGGATTTCACCATGTTGGTCAGGCTGCTCTCAAACTCCTGACCTCAGGTGATCCACCCGCCTCTGTCTCCCAAAATGCTGGGATTACAGGTGTGAGCCACCATGCCTGGCCTCACCCTGTTATTCTGAATGCATAATTTTATGTCTCTGTCTTTTGTCTTATGCTGTTTCTTAATTAGATTCCTAAATGTCGATTTCCTCTTCCTCTTCTATTTCCTTTTTACCTTAAGGATTCAACTCCTTATCTCTTCATGAAGAATTAATCACTCCTTTCTTTCTGTTCCCATAGAACTACGTCTGTAACTTTACACTTACTTAACATTCACTTTAGTTACTATTTCACATGTACTTCACCTGATTTTGTAAACATATTTGTTTTTTTTTTCTTTTAAGTATATGTCTCCTATACTAGATGAGGAAGTCTTTGGACAGATGCTGAGTCTTCTTCTTCTTCTTTTCTTTTTTTTTTTGAGTCAGAGTCTTACTCTGTCACCCAGGCTGGAGTACAGTGGCTGGATCTCGGCTCACTGCAACCTCCGCCTTCCGGGTTCAAGTGATTCTGGTGCGTCAGCCTCCCGAGTAGCTGGGATTATAGGCATGCGCCATCACATCTGGCTAATTTCTGTATTTCCAGTAGAGGCGGGGTTTCACTATGTTGGCCATGGCTGGTCTCAAACTCCTGGCCTCAAGTGATCCGCCTGCCTTGGCCTCCCAAAGTGCTGGGATTACAGGCATGAGCCACTGCATCTGGCCAAGTCTTATTCTTCTTTAGGTCTTATTGCAGGATAATGTACAATAAAGCATTCAGTTAGTGTTTGAAAGGAAATGTGTTTGTCTACATGTGTATGTGGGAGAAATAAAATGGTCTCTAACTGATGGCCTCTAACACACTTCTAGTATTAACATACACTGAATGGGTCTATAGTTTGATGTATCAAAAAAATCAAATCAACTAATTTTTAATCAGCTATTATTTACTTTAGGCTTCATTTTTTTTGTCTTGATTGCCTGTAAGAGGATGAAAAACTCAAATTTGACAATCTTTCCTATTATGTGAACCAGTAAACATTTTTGACCTTTTCCATTCTAGAGTCATAATGGAATCTAAAGTAGAACTTGTCTGATGGGTGAGGATTGTGCATGAGTTTTAATTTGCTTAAGTAGCCTTCTAGCTATTGATCATGACCAAGAACTTATTATTGTTGCTAAATAGGAATTGTAAGAATGTGGAGATTTTGAGGAATGAGTTAGGAGAAAAGAAGCTGAATATATCTTTTAAAGAGATGCTTAGACTGAAATATCAGTTCCCTTTTTTGTCCACAATCTTATAGATCTGGTCACACCACTTATATTGTTATCAACTCGGCCCTTTAACTTTGTAGCTTAAATCCCTTACCCCATAGAGAAACTATCACAAAACCTCGTGAATCAAAGAAATACTTAAAGAAGAGAATATAAGTAAATGATTAAGATCGGTGTAATATTACCATTTCATTCACTTAGCAACTGAGTTACAAATAATTCCTTAGCTTTATTTTTTATTTTGCTGAAGCCAGCTTTCCCATAGCTTGTGTGTGCGTGTGTCTTTATATGACTTATAATGAAGCCTGACTTTGCTATGCATTTCTTTTTGTGATTTAAATACAACACTCATACTGAATTCCGTTTGAAGAAATGATTTCATCATTATCAGGAGGCTACAGTCTATAGTTTCCCTTTACTTTTAAGCAACATATATATTAACACTAAAGTAACTTTCAACTTTGCTGGAAATTACCTATATTTTTAAAATGCATCACTCCTCGAGTATTTTTTAATCTCTTTGTGACATTATTACAAAATCGTCTAGTTCATGATCAATGCAGATAATGTTTTCTTACAAAATCAAACCAGCAGCCTCCATAGGCCAGAAGATCTGGCTTAACCACCCAGGTCACAGAGGCACGCCTAGTTGGTTGCACCACTTTTTAATCGACTTGTGAATCAGGCTTGGGAAGGTGGAGTTAAGTCAGTTCATTGTGTCTGTTAACAGTAGGAAGCTCAGAAGACCAACATGCAGGGAAAAAAGCTGCAAAGAAAATCCGTGGGAGCCATTTGTGTCCACAGGACCTCTCAATTTCCCTTGCAGAGCATGCAAATAAAAAAGGTGATTTGCTCTGATACGGAATTCCTGCACGATGTTCAGGCATGCGTGCAAGACAGTAATCTCTTCTGTGACAAAGTAACCTGTGTAGCACAGGGGAGCATGAAATTTGGAGCCAGCAAACCTGAGTTCTAAGCTCCAGCCTTAAGTATAGTTTATTGTATGAACTTGAGTATGATACTTAACCCCTCTAGAGCCTTATTTCCTTATCTGAGAATCAAGGACAATAAGACTCTGCCAACTTCACAGACTTATTATATGGATCAAACCAGAACAGATATCTCCCAAGTAGAATGTGAATGCTTACTCTGCATACTTTCCAAGCTGCAGGAAAAATAGAACTAAATTGGGCATCGCCCTTGCTCTCAAGCTTCTATTTCAGTGTGGGATTCATGAAAACATGACTAAAAGGCAATAAGATCAGATCAACAGTAATATAGGTATCCCAGGAATTGAGTAAAATGTTAACGGAGAGAGCAACTGACTGCCTAGAAAAGACAAGAAATTTCAAAAAAAGGCAAGAAGACAGATCCTAGCAAGCACCAGCTAAGTACATAGAAGACACTCAACCAGTGTGGAGTAAAATGGAAGTAGCAGTTATGTGGGTGTTAAAGAATGTGTTTGAGTTTGCCTGTTGGAGATAACAGAGGAACTAGGGTCTACAGAGCTGCCAAATTGTGAAATATAAGAGATGTATGCTTTGTAAGCTGCAATGCAGGATACATATCCTTAAGCTCTTATTACCCAGTCCCAAATCACTGCACCCTTCTTTGCCCACTAATAAGAATTTTCCAAAAGAAGTACTCAAGCTGGATCATCCTAGACAGAAATATAGAATACTTTAAAGCTAGAACTGATCATTAGGTTCTTATCAAAATATTTTCTTGCACTCTTGAAGTTGGATTTGGTTTTTCATTTTGGAAAGCAATTTCCTCCATAGCTTACTTATAGGCCCCTATTTCCTAATTCTATGTACACTTAACTCTCTCCTGTACTCAGGGTCACTGGGACAAAAATGACACAAGGAAGGCACTTATTTTTATGTCTTTATTATTATTTTGGACCAAGATCTCCTACACCCCACACTTAGAGTGAGTGGAAATTGTTTCCAGAGACAGGTGCTTTTTCTCCCATGGCTTATTGTCACAGAAGGAAGATGACACCAGCCTGGTGACATTTGTGCCTGGGAGAGCTGCCAGTCCATGCTGCTTCCCCAGTTTTAAGAAACACTATGGTTTGTCATACCTAAATTGCCTCCACCTGGCTGCTGGTGGTGGCAGTGATGTCAGTTATCCTGGGTCCAGCTAAGGTTGCAGTCTTTGTTTTCCTGATCATGCTGACTCTCTTCTTCTTCTTAAAATGCAATTTTTCTTGTTTTGTGTTTGTGGTAAGGGCTATTTTCTGCCAAAACAGGCATTATCAAAGCAGTTGCATAATGAGGGACTGGTGTCCTTTATAAGTGTAGAGAAAATCCAAGAATATCAGGCCCAGAAAGGACTTTAGAAATCCCACAGGATTTGGCCAATTCTTTATCGTACTTGCAAGAGGCTGAGAAATAGACAGACTAGATAGCTATGTCAAGGCCTTGTAGCAAGTCACAGCATGAGAAAAAGTGGAACTTTAAAAAATATAGATAGCTACAAATACCACATTTACATACACCATTTTTGTATACTTAGGATTTAAGGGTAATGTTATCCTGAACGGTGTAGCAGAGAGGATTAGTGAAAACACGGTTCTCAGAGTGACTTATCCACCCTCGTGGTTCATGATGCAAAGGTGGTGTGCATACTGGATGGGAGATTCACAGGTGGGATTATCCACGGGTTCCTGATGTCACAAACCTGTGACTTCTCCTATTTTCTAAAACTGAACTGTGGCTACTAGCGGACACATATGCTATAACTAAAGTGCAGACTGGCAGCAATTAAAACCAGAGACGGACGCTAGAACTCTCTAAGAGCAAAATGCAATCCCTGCCCCACTTGGAGTTCATCTAGGATTCCAAAGTAAATACACCTCCTTTCTATTCTGCCTAGGGATTTTTTTTTTTTTTTTCCTGGAAAGGGTGGAGAAGATTTACGTAAGAAAGCTGAGTTGCCTCAAAATACAGCCTCCAGAAAGAATGAGGCATCTCCTGCCTAACCTATTATTCCTGCTGAGGAGAGAGAAATTGAGGAACTAAAAGTGAAGCCTAAAATTGCCAGGGCTGAAATCCTGGTAGAAATCAACTAGTCTATAAAATTAGCTGCCTCACTGGCCCTTTAGGGTGGAAATACCACAAGGAGCAGACATCTGATGTAAAGTTGAGAGGGAAGTTGTCTGTCTTCATCAACAGTAAATCAAATCTAGGTTAAATAGACAAATGCCATCTCCAAGGAGAGTAGGATCACAATTATATAGGATGCCGAATATATAATAACACTAAATCCAATTAACAGGTTGAAAACCTGAGGCACTGGCAGGGGAAGTGTCTTGCTTCGAGTAATGTAATGAATTTACTGGCAGATGCAGAACTTAACCCAAAATTCATGACTCTTAGAACAGTGCCCTTTCATGCATGATCCTGAAATGCAAGAGGGGTTTCATTTTTATGGTTTCAAGGTAGAATGAATTACGAAAATCTGGGCTTGTATTATAATGTATCCCAGTGTGGAATCAGAAGGAAAAGTGATGTGTTATGCAATGAACTTGAGTGAATATTTATTCATTATCCATTCAGCAAAAGAGACTAACTCAAAATCAAAGAGGTGAAACCTGAAGCCCAGGTTTCCTGATGTTGATTCCAGAGTTCTTTCCACTATTCCTTGCTGGCAGTTGACTGCGTCTACGACCATTTGCCATGGTGGCAGCTGTGTGGAGGATGTGGCAGTAAGTAGGGGGGCCAGGGACTGAAATAGTTTTAATCCGGCTATTCAAACATAAGACAATCCAGTGCTTTAAAAAATAAGAATTTATAGGAGATATTTAATAGCCATCTTCACAAATACACATATTGATAAATACAACAATAAATGATACTGAAATTGATTTGGAATCTATCATAAACTAAATAGTGCCATAGGACTGATTAGGGAAGTTAAATATTATGATATGAGGTGATATTTTGCTTCTAGAGAAGAAAGTTCGAAGAAACTAAACACATCACTATTCAAACACAATTCAGTTTGATTTAAGACCTTCTCTTTCCAAAGTAGACCAGTCAATGGGAGTACAGATGAGTATGTTTATTTTAATGAATAACGTATAATAGCAATAGGAGGAACTTAATTTTGTTGATGAGTTTTTACTCTAAGAAATTTTTAAAAATATTTTAAATAATAGTAGCTGCTAGTGCTTGTACTAGTGTTGTAGTAAGGTGAGCTCTGTAATGCATTGTTGGCCTAAACATAAACTGGTATACTGTTTGGAAATTAATGTATCTATCAGGCTTTAAAATATTTTTGTCTTTTAATTGAATAATTTGCTTATGATAGTGTATTTTAATAAATAGTGTAATAATTTTTGCTTTATGATTATAGCGGTAAAGAAAAATCGAAGCAAATTGAATTCCCAACTAATTGGAAATAGCTAAATTAATTCAATAAGTATGTAGCAATTTAAATTTTTTAACTTTAAAATTTAATTTAACATAATGCATTTAATGAACTGAGAATGTACTCATTTTAGCAGATTAATTTCAAAAAGTAGGTATATGCATCTGTATACACAGATACATATGTACATACTTAACAAAATATATCTTTGGTATTTAGTATGTGTACACCTGGTAAAACACATACTTATGTGTAATATGTATCCCTGGAAGAGAATAAACCAAAATGCTAATGGTGTCTACCTGTGGTTTCTAGGATAAATGACTGCAATTTATTCCATACGTTGTGTATTTTCTATGTTTTCAACAACATATTTGTAATCTAAACAAATACATGTATTTTTAAAAATCCTAAAGAAGTGAGTTTTATATAATAAAATAATTAGAGTTTTTATTTTAATGTATATAATACTAAAAAGGAAAGCAATTTGGAAATACTTGATGAATATGTTAAAGGGTTAAACCTTTATTAATGAAGACACTACTCCCTCAACAGAGCAGGGATTGGGAGTAAGGCAAAATATATTAATAGATCATTTAAAGGAGAAATGCAGAGGGCTAATGAACATATTGAAACACATGTAATATCACTAGCAATAAAGGGAATTAATATCAAAATAAAATATTTTTTTCATTTATAAAGTTGGAAAAGATAATCCTCTCAGTGCTGCAGTAGTTAGCCTCATTCAAATGTAATTTGGTGCAGTCTTTTTGGAAAATAACTTGATATTATACCCATGAAGTGACTTAAGTCCATAACATTTGACCCAGTACTTTTAGTTGTAGGAATACTTAACAGGGGAAAATACTCAAAATATTATGATAACAAAAAAAAATTATATTGCATATGATCTCAATCTTGTTTACATACATAAACAGAGGAGGTAGACCATACAAACTTTTAAGGTAATTCTGAGAGTTTCGCTTATAGTTGACTTTCATTTTTTATTTGTATTTTACTTTTTTCTTCTAAATTTCACACTATTTTTGTAATCTAAAATTTTTAAATCCATAATACAAAACAATATGAGGAGAGATTATCTTATCTCTGTACATTTGTATATCTATTTACTTGAACTGTAAGTAAGGCACTATCTAAATCCAGGTAAGTGATAAAATACTGTTATTATAATCATAGCATGGGCTATATAGTAAATGAACTGTAGGACATACATGACACTGAAGAAGGATAAATACAGGAGTAGGGGGAAAAGTAAATATTAAGATGTAATTTAACAATGAAGCAGTGTTTGTAGATTCCAGTCTCAAAATACGCAGATTCGGATCTCAATTCGTGTTTAATATCTATCTGCATTTCAGCGTCTTCAACTTCACAATAACAATGAACATAGTATCTAGGGCATAATTTTGTCAGAATTAAATGAGTTTGTTATACGTAAAGTGTTTTGAGTACCTTAACCATAAAAAGTGCAGAGATAATCAAAATTCTGTCTACCATTTTATCTTTTACTTGAACATGTATACAAATAAAAAATTAAATCTAGAGTACAACTGTAAGATTTACGACAGAACTCATCTCCCTTTCTATGCCTATAAGACTTACCCATTTTTTAGAATTTAGCTGGTCATCCTAAAATGGATGAGATCTAATATCTTGCTTTGGAACTTAGCCTCAGATTAAAAATTGATTTGTTGAACTAATTCAGGGGCCTTCAGTAGCTTCCTCAAATGCTAATTCTTATCACCTATCTGAGGCAGGAGAGGAAGGTAAACACTTAATTCACGTAATATTAGAACTTTAAAAATTACTCAGTGTGTTCTGTTGATCATCCTTCAAATTAATGGTAGCTGATATCAAAAAGATCTCATTGGTTTTGTTCTGCAGCAGCTTGGAAAGCCCCAACATTTCTTAACTTTCACACATGTTCTAAAAACCCCAACCTTTTTTGACTATTACAGGTTTTTCATGCTGACAACTGTCCCTTTTCACAAATAATTATTAAGGGCTTGAGATACGGAGCTTGAATTGAAAGCAATATTTTTTCTCTCTTCTATTTTAATTAGATACTATACTTTGATTTTTACAAGATGAAAAGGCATCTCTCTGTAAAATCTCTCTGTAAAAAGGCATCTCTCTGTGTCTGTCTCATAATAAATGCTTTGGGTAAATACTCTTCTAATTCTAGTTCTTTCTTATAGAATTATAGAACTGTTTAATTGAGCTAATACTCACCGAGCTTTTGGAGTACTAAATGTGACATGATGAACATAAATGTATTCTGACTTCAAAAACTTCATAATCTTGTTGAGGAGAGAGTTAAGTATACAACTTTTTGCATTGAAAGGTGGAATTTTATTACTGCTTTTATTTATATTCATATAAAATAAGAGAAGGTTTAACTTCAACTAGGGTTTAGAGAAATTCTCACATCGGTAGGGTTTAAGGAATCTAAAAGTATTTGAATATATCAGGAAAGCAAATCAAGGCATTCTAAACTGAGGGACCGGATTGAACAGAAGGACAAAAATAGCCAGCTGGGGTCCGCATTTGCTAAGCAGAGTGGATTATAAGGAAAGTGAAGCTGCAACGGTAGTCTGGAGCCAGATTTTAAAGGGCCTTGAATGCCATTCTAAATAATTTGTCTGGTCCTGTTGGCACTGGGACACCCTGAGGAGTGACATGATCAGAGTGGCACTTTAGGAAAGATGAAGTGGTAGTGAGGGAGCTCCAGCAGGGTGGAGAGAAAGTGGAGACATTGCTGTATATTCCTTTTTTTGCCCTCATTCAGCATTCAGGTATATTTGTTATTAAAACATAGAAGGATTGATTGTCAGCCCCTGTACCTGCTAATTCTGTATTCATGGAATCAAACAACCATGGATCATAAATATTCAAGAAAAAAATAAAAAATAAAAATACAACAAACCAAAAAAATCCAGTATAACTATTTAACTTTTTCACATAGGATGTCAAATGGAGCCATTGACAACGGTATTTTATGAAAATGGCATTTCAAATCTGAGAAAAATATATATTATTCAATAAATAATAAAGATCAGTTTTCGATTGGTGAGAGTGGATTTTCCTTTGTTTTTCATACAGACATACATTCTGGAAAGTTAAAAGACTTGCATGTGAAAACATTAAAAAATCCTAATATTGTAATATGGTTGCAAAATTTTACACTGGGCTGGGAAAGGCCTTTCACGCTATGTCTGAAACACAGTAAGTCATAAAAGAAAAAAGGATAAGTTGACTATGGAAAAATTAGAATTTTTCCTACACCAAAAAGCAAACCGTAATACTGTATGCAAATTTGAAAGACCAGACATACCTAAACACACACACACACACGCATGCATGCACAAATACGTATACAAACACAAACACAGGAAAACATAGCACTTATAATAAAAAGTTGGATGTTAAAAAAGGATATTCAACAAAATGTTAGCATTTTGGTATTTCTGGAAAACATATGCTTCGATCTGACATCTTGGACTTCTATTCCCAAAGCTATGGCTTTACAGCACTGGCATTTTTACCCAGGGGGCAGGGCTGGCCCCTAATTCAGAGATCATGGAGCTTTAAGAAGTCTGAGGAAATGACTGAGAAAAGGCAAGAGGTCTAAATAGAGTTGTTCTAACTACTGAGGACTTGGGACATTCACTTAAAATCCTTGAATTTCTTTCTTTATCTGAAAAATGTAGATAATAAATACTAACTTACACCACTAGGTGGTTAGGAAAATTAATGCATGTTACTAAACATTTAGTACATTTGAGATCCACGTATAAGCATTGTTGTTTAGTGAATGCAGAGAATTGTTACTTCTTTGTAACCTGCTTAAATCAATGCATGATATTTACATCAGCTACTCACTAATTCTGAAACCAAACATTATCAGGTATACTTTAATTAGCTCTTTTATGGAAATGTTTGTGCTGAGTTCAAATCTACATGAACTATTAGCTAATTTTTCATTGTGAGGATACCTTAAGCAAAAAATATGGATTTTCCACCAATATATTGTTCCTTTTCCTTTATGTCATTTAAGTATCTTAAGTAGCTGTGCAACTTGACTACTTCACTTGTACAATATGAAGATGAGCAAACTGAGGGAAAAATAAATACCCAAGTAAAGTAAGAGGAATATCCTCTAAATCACTTCCCTGATTCTGGACAAAAACAGGCTCTTATCTTTGTAATTGTCTTTAGAAATCATTTAGCTCTGCCTTCATTTCACAAATGAGGAATCTGAATCCAGAGTGGTTAAGTAACTTGCCCCAAGGGCACGGAGCTCCTATCTCCTAACTCCCAGTCCAGTGCTCTTTTCTTCCAAAATACTCAAAAGTTCTCAAGTAGCCACAGTGGATATATTGTCTTAGATTTTGTCCAGAATCTTTGTAGATATGTTAGACAGAGACCGTATTTGGATTCATGCTGATAGCTGAGGTGGCACATGGAAGGAATCTGACTTTTTCATCTTTCAAATCTTGCTGGGAATCTTTTGACTTCGTGAAAGGTGAAGTTTGTTTACATTTTTAGTGGATATCAACACTTGGGACCCTGAGCCTTAGATGTGGGTGTTCAAATGGCTGCATGATCCCATTAGTGTAAAAAACAATTCAATAATGACTTTGGTAGGCAGTTGTGCTAACAGCATTTCTTCTAGATCATTGATTCCCAAGCATGACTCATCCAGAACCGCCTAGCAGGCTGTATAAAATCCAGTTGTTGGGGCTGTAGCCCTGCAGAGTCTGATTCAGGAGGTCTGGGGCCACGTCCAGAAATCTGTTTTTAAAAAGCACTCTGGATGATTTTCAGGATCATCCAAGTTTTTGGGCCACAGGAATTATGCATACCTTTAAGGAAGTAACCATCTGCTTTCTACTGTTGACTCTTAAGCTGTCAGTAGGTGTAGAATTTAGATACATTGTACAAAAAATTATACTGTATTTTGTAAGTAGGTTTTTTTTTTGCCTTCTAGGCAGTGCTCATTTGGTTAATTATAGATAGAGAGATCATTCTTCCCAATATATGTGTGAAGAAATGAATGTTTTGTCTGATATAAATTTGTAGTGTTACAGAGTACTGTCATATTCTTGCATACTCAAGATCAAATTATGTTATGGGAGTTTTTTGGTTTTTGTGTATAAAAGAAGGAAGCATTATTACCAGTAACCTATGGGTCTTATATATCAGCCAATGACCACGTCATCCTTTAAGTGCATAAATTTTATGGATGCAAAAGTAGAAGTAAAGGGGAGGCAAATCCGAAGTTGTGAACGTATTTGCAAACTTTGTTTCTGAAATGTATGTTCTAATCTCTTCTGGCTTCCAATTCTCTTCTAAACTTTGCATCTTCTAAATTTTAGAAGAAATCACAATTTTCACTTATAGTTATCTTGGCCACTTACAACCTTTCAAGCAAAATAGAGGAAATTGGGTCCCTGAGTCGGGGGGCATAGGATGATGTTGAGAAATAAATCTAACTGAATTACAAATACTCAGCAGTAAAGAGAGTATTTTAATGAATCAGATGATAACCATCAGGGTGCATTTCATCTCCACTAAATCTTCGTACCAAGGCCAGATTCTACATGAATGTTGGTACGTATTTATGTAAATGTATTTTTAAGACAAAAACCAATTGATATCGTATGCTTTAATACTTATTCTACTAATCATTTACATAGATGCATCATGTGCAGTAATCATTTTTATTAGCTATTCACAAGCAAAAATATTAGTATAAACTGGGAACAATAAAATAGAGAAAAGAAATATTCAAATAGATAACCGTTTTGTTAAAAAAAAAAAAAGAAAGAAAGGACACATTTATCAGGATTGCTATTTCCTGTACATAATATGGATGTTTGTTTGTTTTTATAAGTTAACGGGACAGGTGGTTTAACTTGTTATTGAAACATGCTCGAAAAAATCAGGTAGCTTATTTTGTCATTGCTTGTTATGAAACCGCTGGCATTTCTCTGGGGAAAATAAGTTAAAAACTCTTTAGCTATCAGGCAGTGGGTTTTAATTTTTTATATTGGTTAAATGTAACAGTGGATTTGAGTACTCTCTCCTAATTTCTAACTTTGTATAATCATTCTTGAAACCCCAAATCTAGATTTAAAAAAAGAAGCCTTCTAAAAGTTTTCCTGAAGTTTACTTTTCAGTTACAAAGAGTAAAATCACTTTCTGAAATGCCTTCTGTAAATCGTGGTGGTGGTGCGGTTTTGTTTGGGGAGATTTGTTTTGTTTTTAAAAGAGAGTGCACTTTCTTATGAAAGAGACAGGGAAAGTTTTACCTGTCTGTCTCCTGGGGTTTTTTTTTTTTTTTTCTTTCTTTCTTTTTCTTTTAAAGATTGGTGATAAGGAATTCTAACTACTTAATGAGATGGGAGAGGCCTCACTCCATTGGCGTGGAGGAGCCCAGGTGGAAGTTGATGGATTGGACAGGTAAAGAGAAGAGTCCCGCCTCCTCATGCCTATAGTTGGGTATATATTAGGAGACCTTAAATTATGTACAGAGAGAGAAAGAGAGAGAGGGACTTGAGTTCTGTTATCTTCTTAGTAGATTCATATTGTAAGGGTCTCAGAGGGGGTGGGGGGGTTGGCAAAATCCTGGAGCCAGAAGAAAGGACAGCAGCATTGATCAATCTTACAGCTAACATGTTGTACCTGGAAAACAATGCCCAGACTCAATTTAGTGAGGTAAGGATTTTAGATTTTAGCACTCCATTTAGAGATGCTTTTTAATTTTTATTTTTTTAAAAAAACGTATTTGCGGTTCTCGGTCACCCAATGTAATGTTTTGCAAATTGTATATAGGAATCTCCTTTTCTTGGTTAATGTTTTCTGTGGTGGCTGTAAGATTTTTTTTTATTAAGTAGGAGATGAAACAGTAGGAGAAGATGAAAAAGAAAATCTGGGTGACATTATGTATTTGAAAAAATAATATTCAGGAGTTTATAAAATCACTTTTTATAAAAGCAGACTCAGAGAGCAGATCACACTCTGCTAGATACATTGCAATGAATCCTCTAATGGGTATTCATGTACCAGTAAGAAAAATTAGTTGACTGTGTCTTAACTTCTTAGCATAGTTCTATTTCCAGACTTCATCCTAAAAGCAAATGAAGCTTTTTTCAAAATAATCAGGTGAGATTTTTTAAAGCCATCTTCGTTTTTAAGTCTGTCAATCCAGAGACCCGCCTAAATCCAGAAGGGGCTGTAATAACGTTTCTGTCGTCTGGAGGGTGACTTGTACTTTCACGTGTGATGACAAATAAAGTTATTTTGGAGGGATGCATTGTTAAATATTTATACATGCATACATGTAAATGTGTATTATAGCATACAGGATTTTATTTAAGGAATTGCTTATTTGCATTTCTGATCTCTTCTCAGCAAGTTTGTCTTAGGTATTTAAACTTGTGCAAAAGGATAAAAAAAAAAAAAAAAATCCTGAAGAGACTGTAAGGCTTTGAGGAAGTTTCCTAAGGTTGAGGGAGGTCTAACAACAATATTAGTTTACATTCCTCAGAATGGGGCAGCTGTGTTGACACTAATCAGATTGGGTTGTAGGGGGGAGTGTTGTGGAGAGAGGGAATTCGGTGTTTCAGATAAAAATGCTTGCAGGTGAGTGCTTGGAAAAGTGGACTAGAGTACTCAAATTGAGCTCCTTAAAAATCAAAACAAAATGCATAGTATTCCGGTGCAGACCGCAAGAGGAAGAGTGGAGCAGAGGGCTGCAAAGCAGGACCTGTGCTATCGTATTGACCACGCTATTGTCTAGACTCCTGAACTGTGTAAATACAACAGGGGAAATATCGAGTTATCTAAAGAAGGAAAAGGAAGTGCCTATTTTTCTTTAAAACATTCAAGCAGGCTTGCTTGTCCTCAGTAGAGAAACTTGAGTTTCTTGTTTTGCTGTTACATTGAAAGTTAGCTTAAAATGTTACCAATTTGTTTTTAAATAGGATTAGCTTTTAAGATCTTCTTGATTCTATTGGATCCAAATTTGTCCAGTTTTAATCATTCAGAAAATGATCTGTCCATCATGTCATACCTGAGTTTGTTTGTCTTTATTCACGAACTATTTCACACACAGTATTTATAAGCCACCTAGGATCTTGTAAGTCAAATGGGAGAAGCAAAAGTCTGTTCATTGATAATCTCTAAGTGAAACACAAGGTTGATGTAAAGTGGCAAGAAATGATTATTTTTAGGTTAAATATAATGTTGTGAAAGAAAGCAGTTGCATTAATGTTGTGATTAGAGGATATTTGTAGAAATTATTTCCTTTTATGGAGGCAAAAGAGTCATGTTGTATGTGAGAATATGGCATGCTTATGAAAGAAAATAGTTTTATACACAGGTTTTAGTTTTTCAAAACTTTAGGTAAACATGTAATCAAGAGCTACAAAAGCCATCACTTGTCTGTTTTCTATTGGAATGCTGCTAAGGTCGACCAAAAATATCTGTAAAAAACATGGCTGCACTTCCCTACCTTTCTATGTCTTTTTGCATGTTGCCTGTATGACTTTCATATCCTTCCCCCAGTGCATGTATTAGGTTATACTTTCATGGCTTGACTTCCATTCTATTACGTGCAACAACTTTCTTTCCGTACAGGATTATGCTTTTTCATATCCAGTCCTCTGTAAAAATTCAGTGCTACATCTGAGTATATGAAATGCCTGGGACCACATGGCTCTGAGAACCATGAATTTAATATAAAAGTTATAATGTGTGGGGATTTATGTTTATTAGTAACTGTCAATACAGAAAAAGCAATCTACTATTATCACACAAGAATTGTTAAACATTGGGTAGATTGAAAATGAAAAAGGCATAAAACTCCCTGTAAGAGTGAAAATTATTTAAAAACTATAACCCAGTCTTTGACTTCAAATAAATTTCTAGTTTAATTTGCTAGCAATTTCTTTGAGTCGATAACTCAAAAACTATATAAGAACGCTGTTCCTTCTCTACTCCTTTTGCCACAACTTTTGAATTCTTCCCCAACCCTTAGCAGATCTGGATTTGGGGGAGCTGCTAATTAACAGGAAATGGTCCGGAAGGGAGGAGAACATGAGCAGGATATAACAGGCAAGGCTGAAGGCTCTACCCTTGGGTACAGCAGAGAGGCTGCAAGCAAGCTCCACTCCCCAGTGCCGGGCTAGGAAAGACAGAGCCTCTGGGAATGGTCTCAGACTTGGAGATAGAGAGGTTCAAAAGAAAGGAACTTCTTCACAGATCAAGTTTTAACTTCAACTTTCTGGCAAAACAAAACAAAACAAAACTGGGCTGTGTGTGTGGTGTAAGTGTGTGTATGTGTATATGTGAGTGGGGAGGATCTCAAACTCCTTCTTAGAAAGAGATATTTACTAAAATTCCTCATCCGGGGTTTTAGATGATGAAGGAAAGACACTTTGGTAAATGGGTTACAGTATTTTCTAACTAAATGGGAAATCAAGGTTCATATATGGAAACACCTCATTTTACAAATCAGGGTTAATGATTTTTCTTTCTGTAGTTGAGAGAGCTATATGTATATGATCGTGTTCCCTTTACTCAGCCACTTTCTTTTTAATACCAAGGAGAGTTGGGATGATTCACAGTAGATGCTCCAAAAAAGTTTCCATGAAGAACTGTTGTACAAAGCTAGTTTGGATGCAAGAAAAAAAGTGTGGAGACAGCAGTGTAAACTCCCTGTAGCCCAGGTCATTCTCACTTAATTGACTTCTTTGTCTGCTTGGTCTAGGGAAAAAAATCTTTCCTGTCCTAGTACTATTTCTACTGACTCAACCATTGAAAAGATATGGGTGTGAGTTTTCTATTGATAGTTAATAAATGTATTAAGCTGTCCCATGTTGTACTTCTGAGCTATTTAGCATCATAGGAAAAAGCACAGTGGGTGAGAAGTAGAAGCTGCAGGTTTAATTCATGTCAGCCAGGTCGTATTCGTCACTCCATGCTGTGGCCATAGATTGCACTACTTGTTTTACAGTTGGTTGTCCTCGAGCCCAGAGGGAACTAGGAGAAAGACATCTTAGATCACAGATCACAGAGCATACCTTCCTTCACTACTACTGGAAAAAAAAAGATTTTGAGACAATAAATCACTTATCCTTTACCTCGATAAGGAAAACCATGTTTGGTTTGTTTTGCTTTTTAGAAGAGCAGTGATTCTCAACAGGATGTCACACGTACAGCAGAAAGCATCAATGGATGTCTACATTTTCTAGAGCAACCAAAAAAATATTGGTTTCTTTTTCATTATACGTACATTTTCTGAATGCAAAGTTGCCAAAACATTCCTCAATGACTATGTACAGAATTTAGATTCTGCGTTCTGCTTATAAAGGGAGTATATATATCTAATGTCATGAGATTTTAAAAAAGGATTTGGATCAAACAGTTGAGAAATATGTTACCACAAATACACCCTAGTTTTCTTTGATGTGCATATGATTGCTTTGGATGGAATCTGAGCTGATAGAACAGAGGGGCACAGGTAAAAATCCTGCCTTCCTAGTATAACTTTTCTCCTCTTGAATATTTTTAAATTTCTAGTTGTTTTATGTCAACAAATAGAATGAATACAGATAACGAAAAGATACTTCTGTGAAAAACAACTTGATGATTTCTGTAATTTATAAGTTTTACTATTTTGAAGATAAAAAATTGTTAAGCCCAAGTGGGCACTCAATTTTCTTTCGATGTATGTTGAGGAAAATGTCAGATGACTAATATAGCATTATTGTCCAGTGCCAATTTAGTGGAACCTACAAATGGTATCCAATAGAGTACTACATTTTGAGTCTGGAAGAGAATGGATTCAAGTGTCAAGGTGAAACATTTGATTCAAAAGTTAAGTTTTAAATCTTATTCCTAATGTTAAGGACACAATTTGTAGGCCCAAGAAAATAGTGAAATGTGGCTTATTAATGGGCCACCTCTCTAAACATTTTATAATTTTTACTTATACTTTTTGATTAAGTTCTACGTTGTCAATGTTCATGAAAAGTAGTATTGAGAAAGAGAGACAGGTTAGAAGAAGAATTGACTGACTTAAAAAAATGTTTGCTGAGCATCAATTATGTAAAATGGTATATAGGATCTAAAAATAATTAAGAAACAATTCCTACACTAAGAAGTTTATAGTTCATTGGCGGAATGAGCTAAGTATGCATGCAATTATAATACAGGAGAGATTTTAAGTGTGTGAGCAAGATAATATAAAGCATCAAAGGGAAAGCGAGTCCATGATGTAGGAAGATCAAGAAAGTCTATACGCATATGTAAGATGAAGCTGCACTTGGAAGGACAGATGGAAATTTCCAAGTTCTAGAAATATAAGAAGGAAGGAGGATTTTAGGTGAAGAAATAAGCATCAGCAAAGGGAAGGGGGGTGAGGAGTGAATGCTGGTACACTCAGAAGCATCAAATAGTTCAAATGCAATTGAAATTATGAGACGATCAGGAAGTAAAGTTGGAAATGCAAGATAGAGTGGCTCAGAGATGACCATAACACTGAGAGGTGAGTACATTTATTATAGTGACAATGAAAAGCCACGGAAGAATTTCGAACAGAAGAATGGTGTAATTGTGTAATTGGAGCTCTACTAGAGAGCACAGGGAGAATAAATGGCTTTGCTTGAGATTGCCTAGAAGTATGAAAATGCATTTCTCTGCATTGCACATTGGCTGCCTGTTTTGCAGAAATATCTATCACTTCTCTTAGACCTTTGGAAGGATACAGATGGACTGTTTCTAAAGTCTTATACAACCTGTGTATATTCTGCCCAGTGCTCTTTTTAATAGCTATGGTCCCTGCCATAGACAAATTGGAAACTATTGGTCTTGGTTTGTCTTTGTTTATGCCTACTATTCTAGCATAATTACTAATAGCACACCTTCTCACTTTCAAAACTGTCCCATTTAGAAGATAAATTATATAGTCACTCTGTAAAGACCCCATTCCTTATTTCATTCTCTTCCACACACTAACACTCCACCCCAAAATGAAAAAGTAGTATAAATTTGGCTGTAAGCCAGATACAATGATTTTGAAGTACCAGCCACAAACCATTTTGATTATTTCCCCCACTAAAAGAAACACTTCCTTCCAACCCAACAGTTACTGAAAACTTATAATAGTCACTGTTATATGCACTGTGAAGAAAGAAGAAATTAGTAATTCACAGCTTCTAGCCTCCATGAATTCATAATCTGAGGGAGTATATGAGGGGTTCATAAATGACTCCAGTATAATACAGAATTGGTAAAAGATATCCCAAGTTTTAAAAGAGTGAAATCGAGTTTAAACTGTTTATGATAAAGGTAATATTTTATATGGTTTGAGAACTGAAATTCAGATGAGGAGTGAGGGGAGGAAAGACATTCTATGTAGAGGGGATAAAATTTATAAAAATACAAGGGAGGACTGTGCCAGAGAAGATGAAGGAACATAGTATATTGATTTAAAAAGAAAATGTGTTGGTTTAAACACTGATATGTATTTACTATTTATGTCAAAATGGAACGCTTTTGTAGAAATAGCAACAAAAGTTAATTGGAATATTGATCTCACTAAAAGCGGAAACCTATGTGTGTTTTAAAAGTGTGACCAGTGTTCAGAATTCGAGATTCAAAACTTCACATACCCTAGGGATGATGAATGACATCTTGCAGGAAGGAAAAGAAAATTAGCCCGAATGATTCCTTAGGCTGAAAAGTTGAGGATTACCTTTTCCTGTTCCTTAGATTTCTATAGAGCCAGATATGGTGTCCTATCATTTATAGGGACTTAGTAATGACATTTTAAAACTAATCAAAGCTAGGAACAAAATTCAAACTGACTCTCTGTGTTTATTATGAGTTAATTTTATTTATTAAATAGTGGTCTTAGAAATAGGACCACAAGTCTTTTCTCTGGTCACTGCTCTAAATGCAAATAGTAATCCTGAAGCTGAATATAAGACATTTATTCAAAATGAGAATCCCGGCTGGGAAATAAATAACAGAGCAGAAGGACATGTGAATATCCCATTTAAAAACCAACCCCACCAAATAAAAAACAAAAATTTAAGATATTATCTTTGCCATAAAATTTTTAAATTTGACTTTGGGACAAGGATACACACGTAAGATGTAATATGTGAAGATAAATATTGGGAGAAGACATGTCTTTTCCCACATTAATATCCTCCCTTTCCACAGCCTCCTTCATCACTTCCATCTCACCCAAGAAGACCACGTGGGCAATTGAAGAGATAATAATAGGGCAGGTGACGGTAGGCCATAGGAGGAGGAAGGAGTGAATCAGTGACTTGATTTAAAGCCAAAGCGAGTGGATAAGAGAACTGGGCTTCAAGATAAATAAGGAGACATCTAAGCTAGCACTCATTTCTTTCTCTTTTTTTTTTACCAACCTAATCCTCCACTTTCAAAAAGTAGATTTTGAAAGCATCGAATGTTAGCATATGATTGTCCTACAGACGTTAGGGGAAACAGTGAGGTTCCACTAAATACAACCCCCTTAAAAGAATTAAGTAGTTCAATGAAGTGTCTGTAAAATCTTTTCAAAAGTCTTACTTTATACTTCCCCACAGTTGATTTCCTTAGTTGGTCTGAGAATATAGCACCTATACTATTCAAAAACTATTCTTGTCCATTTTCTGCAAAAAAAAAATTATAAATTTCTTATTTCTAAGTTGATTGATTTCATGTTTGATATGGACTAACTTTATATATTCTGATTTTTAAGTTGTTCAAGCTTCTTTTTCAAAGACAAAGTACAAATGGATCATTGTATGGATTCGAGCTGAGATGGCTTCACCAGATAATGTTCACCTGTCAATTTAAAATTCAGTAACTGGGGTTAAGATAGAGCACACGTTGGTTCTAGGTGAGGGAATAACTGGCAAGAATAAAACATTTTTGGAATGTTAGTGAATGTGTGTGTAGCGTAAATTGATATTTCATGCAAAACTTGTAATCTGAATTGCATCTCGTCTGTATTTCTTAAATGGCAAAAAGATTTCCTTATAAAAGCTGAAAGAGGGAATTTTGAGTCAAGCTGTGGTGTGTTGCCAGAGGCGGAAATTTATGAAACACTCTTGTCAGCTATGCTGGAAACACTACAAAAGAAATAGTTCTACTTTCTTATTGGTGCTAAAGCCACTAATAGGTGCAGTTTAGTATAATACCCCTATGAGAATTACCACCCCCGAAGTGAGCTTGCCTTGGAAAGAACTCTGTACAGGCATTTTCTTTTTCCTTTTAAGCTTGCGCAAAACACCCAAAGGGGCCATTTCCAACCCAGCCAGTGATCTTTCTCAAGTTTATTCTTTCTCAGATCACAGAGACAATGGGGAATATGCCCTGTTTACTCAAATCAGTCTGGATTAGTGTCACTCTATTGATGGAATCAGAATTAAAAGGAAAACCATTACCCTCTCAAAGGGCAACATCAGATGTTTGGGGAACGGCATGATTACTTTTAAATAGACCGTGTGAGACTCTGTCACCAGACTGAGGTTGAGGACTCCACAAGATACACTTGAAGAGAAACAGTAACACTGGGTGAGGCAGAAAGCTCTTCATAAGCCTTAGGCCTGGGAAATTATTTCAACAGACAATCCCAAAATGCTTGAAAGGCTAAAAATCAGAATGGTGAGATTTCAGAGAAGAGGGCTTTTCTGCCTTCTTTCTTCGCTCCAACACCTCACTCCCAAATATTTATCTCCAGGTCAAATCCTTTCCAGTCATTAAGCCCTGCTGGGGAGAAACTTAACCCTGAAAAAGCTCTCAGATTCCCCCATTCAGGATAACACTTCCATCCTCTGAACCCTTTTACTCTGTTTCTTCCTCATTGCTCTCTGTGTGCACCAGATCCTTCCTCCCTATCCTTTGACTGAAGACTCTGGGAGGGTAGAGGATGTTTTATGCTTATCTCTGTATCCCCTACAGGGCCACTCAGTAATGTTTTCTGAACGTGATGAGGACATGCATCTGTTGTTGTTGCTTAAAGGGCTATCTTCACCTAGGAATATATGGTGTCCTTTATATACTTAAAAGGCTGTTTGTAATTGACTTGTGCACAAAAATAAATAAAGCAAGCCCACATATTGTACAAGCCTCTTCTATCTATATGTTCTGCAGGTAACCAAATTGTGTCGTTTTCCTTCACATCTTGCAAGTCATTTGTTTTTGTTGTTTGTTTGTTTTAATAAGCCCAATATTATTTCCATTATCTTTTAAATAGCAAGAAAGTTTTTAAAAGACAGGGCAGATGATTTGTGTGGTATCAAGTAATTAGTGTAAAGTATGTGCTGCTTTCACGTAATTGATTACTCATAAGGACAGAGAATGTGTTTGATTAAAAAAAAAAAATCTTAGATTTTTATCTTGCTTTGCAGGCCCTTTTTAAAAGTGTTTACCTGCGTCTGCACTGTTCCCTTGATTCAGTTTATCCCCTGCAATTCTCTCTGTCCTCACCAGAGATGGGGGTAGTTTGATCTGGGTGAATAAGCTTGATGATTTGCAAACGCTCTCTCCTTTTAATTCTCTATAGTGTTATCACTAAAGGATGTCTGAGAAATCTTAAAGCAATTTTTCTCTTAAACGTGGTATTCCAACTTTTGGTTTTGCTCATATCTTTTATAATAGGATAAATAGAATAAAATGAATAAGATGAGTGTCTTTTCAAAAGTAAGGCATGTCTTCTGCATAGCTCAAAACTTGAGTTTTATTTTGCAGTTAAAGTGACAGCTGAGAGGAACACTCCAATGTTATATAGGTCACCATATCTAATTGCAAAGTAATCACTAAAAACTTTAATTATCTCAAACATAATTTAAAAAGTAGCAATCAGTAAAGAATTTGACAAACAAAAGCAAATTAGAACTCATGAAACAGTGTTCCCCGCTTGAATGCCTATAGTCTAACAAGATTGAGTAGTACACTCCTTGTTCCAAGCCTCAGTTTTCCAGTTGCAAATAAAAACTAGTGTTTCAACCTTTAAGTGTTTGTTATATTGGACCATAAATTTATATCATTTGCAAGAAAGGATTTATAAGTCTGATAAACTATAATCTCAGTTCCTTAAACATACATTCACAAACTGTTAATTGTGGCTTTATTCTAAACTGAATTCTGGCTAACTGGGCATAAAATCATGGAAATTAGGCAGGGAGGGACCAATTTTGTGGCCTATCTACCAGAAACTAAATGTCCTTCTCTAAGCTTGTTTCTGGGTGGTTTCTTTTCAAAGCAACCTGCATTTGGCCATGTGCACCATCAGTAGGAAGTGAATAATTATATGAGCACAAAGATATAGGTTCTTATTGCTGACCTAGATGCGTTCAAAACGAAACCTAGACCATCAGGTTAAAAAACACTGCCTTGGCACAAAAGTGTGTATGTGTTTGTTTTAAGGAAGTAGAAGCTCATTAATAAACTTCCCAGCTAGGTGTGAGCTACCAAGTATTACTCATTGCATTGTAAGTGACAGGACTGGCTATTCTGCTACTAGTTCCCATAAAAGCTGAAGCTAAAAGCACAATTCCCACCTACCAAGACAAAGCTAAACAAAAAGTAAAGATCATAGGATTATTTAGGGATGCACTATAACATTTGTCTGACAGTAGCATATAAAGAAATGAATCCAATTTGGACACAGACTTACTTCAGGATAAAATAAATGATTAGTCGTATTAGAATAAAAGAGATACTTTCTGCAAGTAATTTTCATGTTGAAATGTTTTGCATTTATTCTTTTAAGAACTGTTTCCTGAGCATCTATTATCCCAGGTATTGGGGATTCAGTACTAAATAGGCCAGATATATTCTCTCATTAACTTATTGCCTAGCAGAGAAGACCAACATTTTTTAAAAGTTTATACATATAGTTAATTTCTATTATGATTATATGATACAAATGGAAAGTGCTATGAAAATGTGGAACAAAAGAGAATAATCTGTCTGAACAGTCAAAGAAGACTTCTGGGAGATGACATCTGAGCTAAAGTTTGAACAATGAATTGGAAAACAGCTGGCATGTGCAAAAGACTTGAAGACTGACGGAGTTAGCCTTTAAAAAAATGAAGAAAGTTCTATTTGGCCAGAGCAGAGTTTCAAATAGTGCCTCACAGGCCACGTTAAAGACCTGAGGCCTTTATTCTAGGAGAATAGGGAGCTGCTCAAGGAATTTAAGCTTGAGAGTGACAAGATCAGATATGCAATGCCTTTCAAGTGGTAGTTACAAGGAGTTGGGTCTCTGACCCTTTGCAATTATACCCATTCTAACTAAGAATGGGGCAACTTTTATATCCTGGCTTTAATGAGTAAAAAAAAAGAAAAAAAAAGCAAACAAAAGAGATGTGCTTTTCTTGATTGTAACTTTTAGATAAAAATTCCAGGCAGAAATGTGAGTGATTCCTATTTACATGCAATCAGAATGAAAGCTACTTAGGAAAGCGGGTTCTGGAGCCAGATTTACTGGTTTGACATCCAGGCTCTTCTCACTACCTTGGGCAAGTTACTTAATCTTGTGGAGCTTCAGTTTCCTCATCTATAAAACATGGATAAAACATGGATATTAATGCCATGTATCTCAGGAGAAATAAGTAATACCATTCAAAGCACTTGAACACTAAGACACATCCTTACAACTCAGTAAGAGAATGAATAATAGTAGAAGTAATAGCTCATATTCTTTTATAGAGGGGGTGGAAGTTGGATGATAAGTAGATTTCAGAGTTTCAAAATTTATTTTTATTTTTATTTTTACTCCTGATAGTCACCATTACTTTATTGAAACTGATATGTTTTCAGTTTCATGTCATGGTAACGAAAGCTTATTTTCTGTGATAAAATGTTAATCCCATTTAATCACCCATTGTTTTAAGTCACAATTTAGGATATGAACTAGACAAATATACTACCAACATTATTTAAAAAATATTTTTAAACTCACTTTCAAAACCAAGGATGCATTACTGCTGAGCTTCTAAAGGCAGTGTGGTATGCTTAACATAAAGATGGCTTAACATTCATTGAAGAATTTTATTACTATGTACTTTCTTCTTTTAATATTACCATATCTGCTATATTGAGCTATTAAAACATATTGATTGCTATAGATTGAAAATCTCTTCAAACGTATTTTGATTCACTTGGAATAAACTGAAACTCTGAATATTTCCCCTAATACCAGAATTAAAAATTATTAAATATTAAAATTCTGTCCTGCTTTCTGCTTAGTTTGATACTTCTTTGACAGAAATGATAATAATTCCTTCAGAGTTGAGATGCCTTCTGATTTTCATTTTGTTGATTTGTCATGATTATTATAGGAGTATGTACTAAAATAATATAATTTGAAAGTTTATTTTTCTTAATTGAGTTCTACACATTTTAATTTAGCTGCGTTTGGATCAAGTTTTAACTTTAATACCTTTCACACTTCCTGTCTTTTCAAATGTTGTGTCTAATGTTTGTTGACATTGTTGTCCACCTGATCAGGCAACTTTGTATTTATTTGTCTCACCTGCCATTGGGGCTTCTAGAGCTCTTTCTCCTAAGTTATGGAATCTTGGAGCTCAAAGGAATCTTGACACTTTGTGTCAGAACACAGGACGTCTAGTGAACTCTCTGCTTACAGTCTTGATAGTTTTGGGTGTGCTTAAACACTTTATTCTTATATTTTGTTCTTTGTATGAGTATATATTAAGTATTCACTTTTTATATAATTTTAGAAAACAAAATGAGTGAAATATTTTATACCTAATAAAATCTGGTTTTGAGAAAAATGTGATGCTAAATAAATTCTTCAGTTGGAAAGATGGTGTTTTAATTTGACGTTTGAATACCAATACCTTTTCTTCACCTGGAGTAGAACACTGTAAGTCAATCGTGTTTAATTCTAGCATAAAAGAAACCATCGTTCTCTGAGGTGGGGCAGGTGGCAGAAGACGAAAAAATGACAAGTATGTCTCCCTTAGGCAGTGCTTGTTGAAAAGTCACTATCCTGCTGATATTTGGGGATGGAAATGTAGTTCTCTCTGCTGAAGTATAATTGAATGAATGCTTTTAAAGCCAGGGCCATGAATTAAAGCTGTTTTCTTTACCCATGAGGGACTGTAGAATGTTCATAAAAGCACCTCCGTGAAGCCTCAGGTGAAAGGTGGTTATCAGCTGAGGAAACTGTATGTGCTGCCTAAAATGTTTTAGATTTCTAAGTTTGGTCAGGGACATCTGTATAGAGAGAGAACAGTTAGCTTAGAAAACTGTTTTGAGCACGGTCTTATAGCATTGTTTTAACGTAGCTTCACAGATGAGGATGGCCATAAGTCACAGAATGTTAGAACTGGAGATCCCACTCATTGAATCCTCAAATTCAGTCTCCTCAATTTTACATAGACTTTGGATTATGGTAAACTAAGGTCCACAAGTTTTTCAGCTACCTTGCCCAGAGGTGCACAGCGCACTAGTGGCAGCGTTGGGACTTAGACTCCATGTAAAGAAGTCTGAGTTCAGAGTTCTTTTGCATTACTAGGATCCATACAGAAGTGTAAGGATTACTGAAGCGTGTTCAATCCCCTAGCCTCATCCAACAGTCACTCATGGATTATAAATACAATTTCTTCCAAGTGAAATTTGGGAATGCTGTTGTATCTCATAACAAAGGTCTGGTTGAATCGAGATAAATTATGATTATATATCCCAACAGTAATCTCTTCTACCCCTGATTTGGTCCCTACCCCATTTTTTTAATAACCTCTTACTATATATTGTTGACTATTGTTGCTGTAGTGTCATAAATTTACTATTATGGATAGTAATATCTGAAAAAGAGGACATTTTAAAAAATTCTCTTGGCCAGGTGCGGTGTCTCACACCTTTAATCCCAACACTTTGGGAGGCTGAGGCAGGTGGATCACCTGAGGTCAGGAGTTTGAGACCAGCCTGACCAACATGGAGAAACCACATCTCTACTAAAAATACAAAATCAGCCAGGCGTGGTGGCACCTGCCTGTAATCCCAGCTACTCAGGAGGCTGAGGGAGGAGAATCTCTTGAACCCGGGAGGCAGAGGTTGCGGTGACCCAAGATCGTGCCATTGCACTCCAGCCTGGGCAACAAGAGTGAAACTCCATCTCAAAGAAAAAAAAATTATCTTTTACAGATAAATTGGTGGAGAGAGATTTTCAAAAATACTAATTGTAGGTAAATCCCTATTTCTATTGCACTGGTCAAATAGCTTCATTGGAATCTCTTTTTGATGTTAAATACTTTTGGGGGAAAATAATTACATCATCAACTTTAAGTAAATATAAATCCAATTATTTAATATTGAGTTATAGCAATATATATTGACACAGTTTTGTTTCTTCATGATGAAAACAGTTTGAGATTCAGCACCTGGGTATCTTTATACCTACCATGCAAGCTGTATGTTTCAGAATGCCCTCAGGGTGTTCTGTGATTGCAGGGAATATGTCGAGTCCCTGTGACCAAGGTGTACTTCATCCTTTCTGTGATCAGGTCAGCTAGTTTGTGAGGAACCTGAATATATCACAACTACAAATAAATTTTCCAGGGTCCAAACACTGATTCTTCTATTTCAAAGTTGTTTTATAGAAAATGAAGCATCTGTTTGGAATCACAGGAAATTGCGTATTTTACTCTATAATGTTCACAGTAGATATCACAGAAGTTGTGTTCATTTTTGCCTTTATGTTTTATGGAAAGAATACTGCCTCTTTTTCAGACATGCTGAGATAGACATATAACATTTCCATTCACTCATTATTTGAGTGTCTGCAGGGTATGTTAAGGTTATTCCAAAATCAAGATGCCTCGTGTTTAGAAGGGAAGAACCTACTTCCTATTTCATTTCAAATATGCCAATAACTTTTGTTACCTAAGAAATACATGCATATGGGACATGGGGGCTCTATGGAGTTCTTCCAAGGGCTGTTTTTATGGCTGATCTGAAGGTGTTCATGTTCTGATCTCTGAGACTGACTCTTTGACTTGTCATTGTCAATAAGCATTGCATTAACATACCACCATAATACACATTTCTCTCCTCTGTTATGGAATTATTGGCAGTAAATAAGGCAACAGGTACTGCTCCCTTTACCCCACCAGATTTGCTGTGATAGAAAATAAGGGATAGATATTATTCACTTGACCTGGGACAGCTTCATGGGCATAAAAACTGCAATTGGTCACACAGGGCCCTATCTTAGAAAAGCACCATTTTTTGTTTAATGCTTTGCTATCATCATTTTGAAATTCTTAATCTATGAACAAGAGGTTCTGCATTTTCATCTTGCACTGAGCACTACAAATTGTTTTGCTGGACGCGTCTGGGTAACACTCGTTCTTCTTGACTATAATGGCCAGCCCTTGGCCTCCAATTGTACCCTGTTAACACACGCGATCTTTCTTTAAATCAAAGGAATAGGTAAATAAGAATATTTTCTTTAAACTAGATATTTTAAAAATTAACTTCTGAAGTATGAATTTATTGATTTTTAATAAACTAAGAAAAGTATGTAAATGGATTTCCAGTCATTCAGTTCTGACTTTGGTGGGTTTGTTGTTGTTTCTGTTCATTTTAAGCTAACATTCAAAGTTAGTAGTGTCAGTTTTATGCTTTCCAGGAAAAGACAACGGAGTATACTACTTGGCTTATATGTCTGTAAAGTATTACTTGAGAAGCGTTTCAATTGAAATGTGTTTTCCCACTTTTATTTTGTGTAGTAGGCTGATGTCTCATCAATCCTAAGAAATATACCTTTATGTTATATTAATTGAGGATTTAGCATTGGTAACGAATCTTGTTGTTCTTATGTACAAAATCTCACGTGGAACTGTATATAATTTAAAACTATGATGCTTAAAAGTAGACACATCAGTACCCACATTGCTATTAATGACTTTTGAAATATAGTTTCTGCTTCTCTGTTGCTTCTCAATTGTTCAGTCTTTCTATCATTCCAAAGGACTCTTTTGTGACTCCTCAGTAAATGGAATTTTCCCTTTCTTTTTCTTAATATCTGTAAAATCAGTTTACTTAAGAAATTATATAGCAATATACAGCCTAAACCCTTTCTCAAAATTGTCACTAGCTTTTCTTATTCATTATAACATTTTCATCTCATTAAAAATGATTTCCTCCTTTAAAATTTCCCAGAAAGTATGGCCTCTTTATTTTCTGCTGCTCAGTTTAAACACATCATCAAAAACAGATAATTATTAATGTCATAGGAGCATAACAGGAGATTTATAAACCAGAAATGTGTTTTCTGGGAACCAACTTTCAAGTTAGTCAGGTAAGTTTTATTAACTTCACTGGTGAAGCCCTAGGATAAAGCAGTGCCTAGATCAGGCTCGTTTACCCTTGGCCTTATATGGCACCAAACACTGTTTCAGGACAGTGGAAGAACAGCCTGGGAGGCCTTCAGCCTAAGCCGACCTTGCCCAGGCCCACTCACAAGGAGAAGTAGGAAGGAAGGCCAGTTAGTGCGCAAAGGAGCATGGCTTATTTTGAGGTCCTGTTAATTGCAGGCCAATAAAACAATGGCAGGATTTGAAGGAAGAAAGTATTGCAACAGAGTCACCGTATACTTCGAACTGCAAAGGGAGACTGAGGAAATGTTGCCTCAAGGCCAAAAACCCTGGCTCAAAACACAGTTCCTCAGGTGGCTCAGAGGCAGGCCAAGTTCACCAAGTCAAGGACATTTTCCTGCTACCCCCTTGGGGAGGGGGGCCTTCACCAAACCACCCTGGACATGGATCTCCTGCTGTTCAGAACCCACCCAATAAACAACAGAAGCAAACACTTTTTTTTGGCCCCTTACATGGAATTTTCTCTTTTTCTAAGTCCTTGTTGAATTGAAGAGTGTTTGCTCACTGGCTTTTAAAGTGTGGTCCCAAAACCTTTTTCTTCGTTTATATTGGGTTAAAAAAAAAAAATCAAGGGGCCCGTGTGTCTTTGTTCTCATCCAAGCCCACAATTAGTTAGCTGGGGTTCCTTCTGTGTAGCTAGAAGCAGGAGGGAAGGGGGTGGCCCAGCAGGCGTTTTACTGCCTGCGAGAAAGTGCTGTGAGTTTCTTTGTCCTTTTTGTCAGGGACGGCTGCCTCCCTAATTGTACTGCTGTAGGGAGGCACGTGCCTTTGGGAGCATTATCTGATTCCTACAGGACGTTCAAGAGTGCTTTGTATACTGACCCTTAACTTGAACACAAAGAATATCTTTTCAATCCCCTTCCGAGGCTGTTGCCTCAGGCTTGGATACCTAAGAGCTTTAGTTCAGCCGGGATGTGGACCATTTATATGGGCTCAGGTTTTATTTTTTTGTCCCCTAGTTGTCTTACCTGCAGTTTGGCCACACCTGCCAGGAGAGAAAGCTGAAGATGGTGGATAAGCGGTGGATAGCTGCTATAGAAGTCAGAAGGGAGAGAAGGCGAGACAAACAGCTGCTCTTGTCAGCATGGGGATAAGTGTAAAGAGATTAATAGTTATTTGAAGAGCAAATGGGGACATGGCATTCGGCAGTGGAATGCGAATGCATGAATGTAATGGAATGAGCATGTGACTATTAACATTTAGACAAATGCTTCCTGGACTGAATGGAATGGCAGAACCCACTTCTCCTCCCCCTGCGGAAAAAAAAAAAAAGTTCAATTAAATAATTAAAAATTTGAAATTTCAAAAAAGATAAGCCTAGCTCCTATTTCTTTGTAAGTTTGTTCTTCTCTATAGTTTTACTTAATCTGGGACTCTCAGTTACATTTCAACTGAAGAGCTAGGCCTATTTCCTTTATAAAATATGTACGAACAGGACTGCCTTAATCTTGCTTTTGATTTTTTTTTCTCATTCATTAGGTTGATGAAACAAGATTTCTATGTGTTGGAAGGTTTTACAAAGGAAAAACAACTGTACCATAAGCTGGTTGCCCCTTCTGTTCATTTTGGCTCAGGTTTAGAAATAACGATAGGCTGATTTGCCTACTCAGGCTGACAGTTTTGATGGCACGGACAGAGCCCTGAACTCAGAACCAGAAGATTCAGCTCCGAAAGCCCCAGTCATTGTGTTAGAGGATGCTAGGGCAAATGCTTTACCTCTCCAATAGTAATATAGTCAAGTTTGTTGTAGAGTAAATGAGGCAAAATTAATTTATTCTTTCATAAATATGTTCTTGAGTACTTTTACTCTGTGCTTGGGCCCATTCACATAGAAGACATAAAAACATTTGGCAGAAGGAAATACATGAGCTAATGTATTTTTGAATTATATTGAGCGTAGAATTTTCTTCATAAGTAGTTGGTATTTCTCTTACAAATGTTCTACTCTAGAAAAGAATAAATTTCTATTAAGAAAATGAAAGAACAAATAAAAAAAATTAGACCAGTTTGGATGATTTACTAGCATGTTACTTTTATTTTATTTTATTTTATTTTATTTATTATTATTATTATTATTATTATTATACTTTAGGCTCTATGGTACATGTGCGCAACGTGCAGGTAAGTTACATATGTATACATGTGCTATGCTGGTGCGCTGCACCCACCAACTCGTCATCTAGCATTAGGTATATCTCCCAATAGCATGTTACTTTTTAAAATACATCGTTGGGTGTCCCTAACCCCGCTACGCGTGATCCTCCAGTCTTTGTGAACCCAGTCCTTAGGGGGCTGGGTGGTACACTCTTGGTACTCTGGGACAGAATGTAGAATTGCAAGATTAAGAGAAAATTCGAAGGTCATTTGATTTTGCCCCCATGCAACAATTTAACACTTAAATCCCCTCTGGAACATACCTATCAAGTGGTCTTTCTCATTTTGTGTAACACGCCCCAACCCCCACCAACAACCTCAAAATGGAATAACAGGCAGTATTTATTTAAAGACTTCCTAAGCAGCTACTGAGCACTGGGAACGTTTTGCCTAGTTTGTGAATAAGCATATACTCTACTTTCAAATGCTCTGTAGGAAGTCAGTCTCCAGAGGTGGCACATAGAGCTGAGTGATCTGGAAAAGCCGTTACAAACACACACATGCTCGGACTTCTCTTGTTTTCTCTGTTTATCAAAAATCAATGGTTTTACTTTGAATGTGAAGTGCTTCCGACCTGAGGCCCATCTCTGTAGAATGCATTCACCCATGGATGCCTTATTTTGGAGCGATGATCTGTGGCTTCAACGGCTAATATTGGGGTTTCTGGGTGTCCTTGCAGCCACAGTACACGAACCTGGGGCTCCTGAACAGCATGGACCAGCAGATTCAGAACGGCTCCTCGTCCACCAGTCCCTATAACACAGACCACGCGCAGAACAGCGTCACGGCGCCCTCGCCCTACGCGCAGCCCAGCTCCACCTTCGATGCCCTCTCGCCGTCACCCGCCATCCCCTCCAACACCGACTACCCAGGCCCGCACAGTTTCGACGTGTCCTTCCAGCAGTCGAGCACCGCCAAGTCGGCCACCTGGACGGTAAGAGCAGCGGGCACGCACATACCTGACCCCCAAGTCCAAGGATGGGCTTCACCACGTCCCAGGGATTTCTCCCCCTTCCCAGTTTAGCAATTCCATGTTCATGGTGGAAAATTTGTCTTTGAATATTTAATACTGAACCAGAGAGAGAGAGAAAGTGCCAGTTAGTGGAAAAAGTCCCAATTTAGGAACCGAACGTCTGCGTTCTAGCCAGCTCCTGGCAACTTCAGTCAGTGTGCTCCTGCCTGCTACACTGTTGTATGTGGAAGTTTATGGCAAAGTAAAGAGCCCTGTGCCAACAAGAAGTATCATAATCATGGGATATGTGTTTACAGTCTCCAGAACGTGAAAGTGTTTACCAGTCTCATTCTTGTAAAGAAGTGTCACATTAAGGTGTGATTTTAAAAACTGAATAAATAATAAATATAATGTTATAAAAATTAAGAAAATAAAATCCCATTTATGAAGGAAGGATTAATATGTTTATACATGTAGGTATCAATAAATTATAATTTATCAGTAAATTGTATAATGTCTTATAAATTACTGTTTATAATTTATCAGAGAATTATAATTTATTGATATGTATATATTTATTTAATTTGGAAACATTCTTTTCACAAAGGAAGCCTTTAAATATACATATCAGGGCCCTGAATTAGTCCAAAGAAATTGTTAAAGAAAAATGTTTCTGCATATAAGTTTTCTAAGGAAGCATGGAATTTTCTTTTCATAAATTAGGAAGATACAAGAATTCGTCCAAAGAAATTGTTTTAAAAAATCTTTCTGTATATAACTTTTCTAAGGAAGCATGGAATTTTCTTTTTCGTAACTAGATACAAGAATATTTTATTTCGAAGTGTATTTTGAAATGTATTATAACACGAATAAAGCTCAAGTATAAAAGAGGACACCTACAAAGTTGGTTTTAACTGGTTGATCAAAGAATGTTCAAGACCAAAGTGGTATGTTTGTCAAACAACTTAATGTTTACATGGATTATAGAAATGCTTCCAAATATCATCATCTTAATAAAAAGTAGTTTTAGAATTGTTTTGACAGTTTTTTCCCTCTTTGACAGATGGATTTCTTTGGAAAGCATTTCTATTATATATAGTATCTAGTTCATTCCAGCCTTTAGTTGGTATAGTTTATAAAATGATTGGCATGCATAAGACCTATTACACTCTAACATCATTTCACATCCATTTCCTCTTTTTCACCTGATTTCTTTGTGAAGTACCCAGGACAAGTTTGATAACTTCCACTGTACTAGGGAGGAAAGCTGAAGAAGTTGGAGGTTAAGTTAAGAGGCATGCCTAAAGTTACAGCAACTTGTGTGTAGCTGGGCCTGTTTTTCATTTCTGCTTCCCTCTCACTGGATTGTATCCTTTCTTTCAACCATTTTATATCAGGATCTCCCAAAATTGTCTAGAAATTAATGTTATTTTAGTTCTTTCCTCTTGTGGTTTGAGAAGTAATTCTCCTGTGACTCATATTTCAACTGTAGAGCATGAACATCAGCTTCAAACTTGATTTCTCCTCCACGTGTTACTTATTAATGGTGTCATAATCCTTAGTTTCCTTGACTTTTATAATTCTGGAGGCGATGGATCCTGCGGGTGAGTAAACTTAGAGTTTATAGGCTTCAAATAGTTGGTTGATTGATCTAAGTAGTATCTTACTAAAGAGCCACTAGAATAACCATTTTATAAATGGAGCACTGATATCTCTTAGGTCACCAGCCGGACATTTACAGTCACCAGTCTTCAAAGCTAACGGTTACTAATTTAGTTTACTCCGCCAGGGCTCCATTATATTAGGAGTCGGCATGTCTGACGAGATGATGGGCATATTAGGGCTGCTAAATGAATAATCGCTTTTTTTCCCTGTAAAATGTTTAGAAAACCATGGGGATGAATCTTAATGTAAGTACAACATCAAATTAGTTATCCTTCCCCGTCCCTTCCTCACTACCTCCTCATATAGAAATCTTAAAGTCAGCCGGGCGTGGTGGCTCACACCTATAATCCCAGCACTTTGGGAGGCTAAGGCAGGCAGATCACGAGGTCAGGAGTTCAAGACCACCCTGGCCAACATAGTGAAACCCTGTCTGTACTAAAAATACAAAAATTAGCCAGACGTGGTGGTGGGTGCCTGTAGTCTCAGCTACTGGGGAGACTGAGAAAAGAGAATCACTTGAACCTGGGCGGCAGAGGTTGTGGCGAGCTGAGATCACACCACTGCACGTGATCTGCCTGGACAACAGAACAAGAGTCCCTCTCCAAAAAAAAAAAAAAATTAAAGTTATTTTCAGGTTTAGCACAATCCTAAACCATCACTCAAAGCCCCTCTTTCAGAGAAGTCAATTGTCTCACTCAGAAAGGTTGGAGATCTCTACCAAAATGTTAGGTTTAAAAGAAAAGAAAGTATTCTGGTACACTGGTAAAATTTCCTTACATGTGACAGCAGTAATATCAGTGCCCTGAAAAAAGGGATACACTGTGGTGATGAGAAAAGGGCACTGACTGAGAGACAGAAAACCTGGATTATGGTCTTGATCATTTATGCAAACTTAGCCAAGTCACTTAATCTTTCTAAAATTCAGTCTGTGCCTCAGATGAGAAAGAGGATGAGGATGGTGAAACCTACTCTGTTTTCTTCGGTGAGATGATAGTATTAATAATTAACATAGAAAGTTTTTAGAAGGACTTTGGTTCTTATCGATATATTGTCTGCCATTCATGAGTGTCCTTGGTTAAGTGATTTTGCATCTCTTGGATTTTTGTTCAATTTTCTGCATTCTGCCTATAAATTTTACAATAAGGTTTCTAATCATATATCACATGGTAATTATATTTTGATTAAATTTCTTTCTTGTTCACAACCAGGCTTATTTCAGGCCCAGTTCATTTCTTCTAAATTAGGGCACTTGAACCCTTATCTGAGCAGCTACTAAGATTACCTAAAAAGATGTAAGTTCTTCGTCATGGATACCTGCATCTTAGCTTCTAATTCTTTGAGCCAAATTATATATCCTCATGTTTATAAACAGACTTCCCATTTTAAAAAGTATTTTTTCATATATTTATCTTAGTTGAGCCTCATAACCAAGTTTGTAATTCCTGGTTGTATAGATGAGGAAACTCGAAGATGTAAAGATCACATGGCTAATACCCAGCCAAGTATGGGGAAGAATCCAGGCCTCCCTAACCCCAATTCAAGTCTCTCCACTATACTAGTTAGACTGTTTCTCCTCTGGTTTGAGAGCAGGGAGGGGCATACAAGAGCAGGCAGTGCCTGTGTAGTTTGGAGCTTGCCTCTTATGTCCCAGAGTCCAACTGGTAGAGAAATTTTTTGTGCCTTATTATACAACACCTATTTCTTAGGCATTTGTGCATTTTAAAGCAATTTTTCAAAATAAAATGCTGCTGCATTTTAGAACTGCCCACAAACTGGAAGAAACAGAAGCAGCTGTCATTAGGGGGAGAACATGTTTATTGCATAGTCTTCTGGTAATTCTTTAATAAAAATATTTTTAGTACCATTTTATCACTTGCAATGCTTTCATGTCAAGTTTTCTTTTTTAACTTTTCTGGTTTTACCCTCAGGATTACTGTCAAAATATAGCTAATATATTTAAAGTATATGTGCATTTTTCCTTTGCTTTTCTGTGTTTTAAATAACAAATGTGATTATGTTTCCAGTTCTACAAAAATATGGGATTTATTTTAAACTTCTTTCAATGAAATGAAGTAAAATAAGAACATTTTTCATCTTCTCTGTTTCACACACACATACATACACCACAAACCAACATTTACTTTAGTTTCAGATTTTCTTATTTCCACAATTTAATTGATACTAGTTACAGAGGCCTACCATTTAATATAATGTAGTGCTGGTCTAGCATTGTAGCTGGGAATCGTTAATCATAGGACAGTTGAAAGAATGGTAATGTGGAGATGGCAAGAAACTTAAATTCAGATTTCAACTCTGAAACTTACTAACAGCATATGGGACTTTCACCAAAAATTCAATCTCTCTAAACCTCACTTTTCTCACCTACAAATTAATACTTTCCTTATCATGAGGATTACTTCATGTAAACATACCTATTAGCACCTAGCTACTCATATGCTCCCAAGTGTTTATTGAGTCTGAATTTGAATTTCTTCAGTTCGTGAGTTCATTGTAGTTTTGTTGAGGCTTCGACAAAACTTTAGTACCTTTCGTTGTACTAAAGGTACTCATTTGAGAGAATGAAAAATAAAATTTCAACTAGTGTTTTTTCTTAATGCTTTGGGGCTATTAACATGCATACTTTATAGAGGGACTGTGATACTATCCACTATCCAAATATATGAATAGATGGTATAGGGTGATAACAACCTCTGCTGAATGCAGACTTCTGCAGGCTGGCTCTGCCGCTTTCCGAAGCCTGCCCAAGCAGATGTAGGCTCTCCTTGCCAGTGCAAGGAAAGGCCCTTTCCAGATTTAAGAACCTGTTGATTTTTGACATTCGTTCCTCATTTTTAATCTGATGCTTCATTATGGGAATGCCTTTTTGTATTCTTTGTGTTAAGGAATAACAGTGGGCCTTGCTTATGGCAGACTCAGGATATTAATGTATAATGACAAACTACTGGAAGCAACCTAATCAGTCACCAGTGAAAAACTAGATTAATAAATCGTGGCATGTTATAAGAAATAACCATATGGCCGTTAGAAAGAATTCTCTGTACTGATAAGGAAGGCTTTGGGAGTTGCTGGTGAGGGAAAAAGAAAGCTTTCTGTGGCACTTGCTTGAGAATTGAGAGTCCTGGTAAGGAACCCCCTTGTAGGGGCGGTGTTTCTTTGTGCTCCTCTCTAGTGATGAGGCTTCTTGGTGAATATAGTTCAGTCTGTCTCGATTATTGGCCTCATACACCTTTGCCAGTTTGAGAGCTATTTTTCACAGCTCATGACACAAGAGTACTCTCTGTGTGCACACGCCATGAAAATCCTCAGGTTGTTTTTTTGCTTTGTTTTGTTTTTTAAATTGTGTTCAGACTGAAGTAAGGACCCTATCCCTGGGACATAGGATCATTTTTTGCTGTTGTATCTTTCTCCTGTCGTTGACCTCAAGGTCTTGTATGGCAGACACCCTGATCTAGTGCCCAGCACAATGTCCAGCATACAGTAAACCTTTAATAAATGGGAAGGAACTTTTTTTTTTTCTCATAGTTGAAGGAAACAATTGTAGTTCCCAGCAGGAGCCCTCAATTCTGACTCTGATTGTTAACTAACTGCCCATGAATTTGTTCCCTTCAGCCTTCACCCATGATTTATAGAGAGCGTTCTTCCTTTGCCTTTCTTAATCGTGCCAGCTCCGTGTCATGTTCAGAGCTGTGGAGAATTTGACTTGAGCAAGTGGAGAGATTAGGGAGGTGGCGTTTGAAAGGGGAACAGCCAGTTCCGGGGAAAGTTCCATTGATCCCAGCATATGGGTCTTGGTCTCGCAAGCTCACTCCCTTTGGCTCCGCAGGCAGGCTGAGATGCGCGCCTGTGGCCCACCCTCCCTGTCATCAGGTTACCTGTAATGTAAGACTTTTAGAAAAAGGCTGCCAGCTCTGCAGAAATCTAATGCAACCCAGCCAATTGCGTGGCCCTCTGGAATTTAGAGACTCTTAAGAATAGCCCATCAAAGGACAAGATGTACAGACAAACTCTTCGATGGTAAATAGGATTTATCAGTTTTCTTTCACAGTGGAAGCACTTCCCCCATTAAAGTCTGAGTCTCATCTGGGGCTTGATCTAATCTTACAATTGAGTGGCTGTTAGATTTCATTGGTGAGGGGCAGAAGTCAGTAGCTCGTGCCACTGGTACATGTGTTCGTGTTTATCATGACAAGATAATTTTTACTTCTTGCCATAGCTGTTTCATAAATTATGTGAGATATGTATCAGGTGCCTTTTTGTGCCGCTCCCATGATGAAGAAAATAATAGCATTGAGCATATTAATCTGTTATCTAAACTATTTCTTAGTTCACAGAGTGTTGAGGAAGAATGTACTAAATAAAGTGCTTAGAGATTCTTGGTGATGGTTCAAGTAACTTACCTCTAAGTTTTGGATTTAAAATGAATGTTCATTTTAAGGCATGCTTCCGAAGAGTTGTTCCCTTGTCCATAGCAGAATAACTGAATCAGCATTCTTGCCTAAGTTTTAGATTGACTCTAGGTTAACGTATTTGTGATGAGCCAGTTTAATCTAATCTAATGCTTATCAGCCTCCCATACTATTTTGAGCGATTTGTTCACTGCACCATATGGAGTGTCTATTTAACATTGAACTGATCTTGATTTATTGCATGTGAACATTATAAAAACTATTGATTTTAAAAATGAATAATTTAAATAAAGCTTATATTTCTTTTCCTACTACAAAGAGTAACAGCAAAAATCCTCTGCTTTTCCCTTTTCTTCTTTCTCCCTATTCTTCTCCTCTTCCCCCATTTCTTCTTCCCCTTCCTTCTATTGCCTCCTCTCTTTTTTCTTCATTTACATTATTATTATTAGTGAATTTGGTTTTGTAGGTATCAGCTACATGGTATCTTGTTTTGTTTTGTTTTGTTTTTTTTACTATAGCTTCACTCTTCTCCATAAATTAATATGGAGAACATGATATATATCAATCACCATGGGAATTTTTATCAAGATTAAATTATCAGACCCTTTTCATGTTAACAAATCACTTTGGCGAATAATAATGGGCTGCTTTAGAGGTAGCAAACTCAAATGTCATTGGGGTCAGGGAGGTGGCATAAATGAGCCAAATGATAAGTACAGAAACTGTGGCAAAAGAGCTTATGTATTCTATCTACAAGGACATCTGCTTCACAATCCCAGACTGTTGTCACAGGGGAAAGTAGGCCTAGTATTAAAATATTTAAAATATTAAATTAATTATCACAATATTAAACTTAAATATTAATTTTTTAAAAGAGTAACTAGAAACCTGGGTTTGCATGTAATATCTTCATATCTGAAAATGATGATACTAATTCAAAAAAAAAGTTGTAAAACACTACAGGCCAAACAAAACAGTACACAGGCTGCATGCCATCCTGTGCAAGGTGTTAATGGCAACAAGGGGAGATTACTAAATGTTTAAATAAATTAATTGGAAGTTAGTTATTAAAATAACTAAAATAACTGGAATCAGCATCTAAGAGAAAGGTTACTAGTAGGTATATTTTATTCACAAGTAATAATTGTTTATTCCTTTACAAAGTCATATAGATTAATCTCTTGTTGCATTTAACTAAGCAATACATTATCAGAACATATTTTTCTCAACTTGTTTTCTTACAGCAAATGACCTTTCTGCTTCTCATTTTCATATCATTTTATATTTTAAAAATCTAATGATATGCAGTATTGGATACTTGGAAGTTTATTGTTTGTTTGTTCCTATGCTTATCATTAGAGAATTATGGAACTCTGTAACTTAACTCCTTAAAATTGGCCAAAGTTGTACTCAGAAAAGAGCTCTGAGATTTAAAGGGCTTCTAATCAATTTTCTCAGCTTACTAACAGATAGCTTATTTTTAATTGGCACATAGTGTACCAGCACAAAAATCACCTGATAATTGAAGTATAAAGAGAAAATAATGTCATAAGAACTTTTAATGACTCTGGAAAACTCTATCATTAAGCTCAACAGAGATCCCTTAAAATGAATGCAAACTTAAAATCAGCCCTGAGTGATGTGTACCATTTATTGTGGGATTGTTGCTCTTGATACATTTCCATACATGAGCTTTGCACTTTCTTCTGTTTGCGTTCTCCAAATTAGCTATTTCCATAACGTGACCAAGTCTATGCAATTGTTCCTACCCGCTTTGGTAAAGGGCCGATGTATGTTTCTTATGAAAAGTACTCAGCAGTTTCAGCTGTCATATCATGAGTAAAACCTTATAACTATATATAAAATAAAACCCTGTGGTTTTACATTAGCAGCAATTGGTATGTCTAGTCAGGTCACTGTGACTGAAAGGAGACTTGAGACAATGTAGCTTTCCAACAACTTCCAATTCTTCAAAATTAAAGAAGAGTTTATTGTAGAATAGAAAGATAGAAAGATAATTCTTCAGTTCTTTGAAGCCCTGCAGACATTTTGTAGATACGGAATGGTTTTTAGAACGATGGATCCTATAATGAGGCACACAGAGGTCTAAAGGTAATGATCTTAGTAGATTTCTCTCTTGCGGCTTTTAGTAACGATCATGACCCTATCATCAGGCCCACCACGTGAAATTTAAAAGAAAATCTGATAGTAGTCAGAGACCCTAGATCTCATTTATTGTGAGGTAAATTAGGGAGGGATTCTCACTTTACAGAGAGAATGAGCCTTCTCATTTTAGTCTGAATTTAATAATGAAGATTCGTGGGGTGGGAACCAACAACTTGCCACCTTGTTATTGTATCAGAAAGGACTGAAAACAGAGCAGGGACCTTGATTGATAATTGTGTTAGTACCAAACTTTCAAGTTCATTGATTAAATAGGAGTTCCTTCTTGGGTTAATGCCTAAGTTTTTATTTTTGTTTTGCTTCGTGTGCTGTTCAGCCAGTATCATCTGCATTGAACCTTATAAAAACTATAATGAATAAGTTGAGGAGACTATTTCTAAAGACTTTTCCTTTGAGTGGTTTCCAAGTTGTATTAAATAAGAAGACTAATGATTACTTAAGGGTTCTCATTTGAATTTGAGAAGACATCTGACAGGCTCCTGAGGAGTGTGACTCATTAAGTAGAATACGGGACTCAGAAGGACAACTTTGGGGTACTAACAAACTATATGAACTGGGGCAGGTCTTTTGTCTCTGTCCGTATGTTAAATGAGTATTATAATTTTTACTTGGCAAGATTGCTGTGAGGCGTAATTAAAGTTTATAAAGTGCTTTGGGAGCCTGAGAGATGAAGCTCTAAAAACATAATATGTTATTATCTCATCCTGGATTTTTGTTTTTAGATTTACTTGCTTGAATCTGTATCATAACGATGCTTACAATTCAGGCAGTTTTCTGAGGTTTTTTATTTCTACAAAGACATGAAATAAAATAACATAAATATATAAATCCCTAGATATTAATATGGGATGAAAAAATTATACATAACTTTTTTCTGATGTAAAAGAGTTTCTTCTTAAAAAATGTTTAATTGAATCTTATATCTGTTAACCAGCTTTATGTTTTTAAAAGCATTTCAGTGTTTTATTGGTAACATTTTTGCAGAACCAGTAAAAAGTTTTAAAATGCAATCATCTTTACTGGGTCATGAGAAGAAAAATTTACTCCATTTAAAAAATGTAAATACATATTTAAATGTAAATAAATATGCACATTCAGATATATATAAATATAAATATATTACTCCAATTGAATAACAATGGAATTAATTTACAGTAATTAGAATTTGATAATTTGGGCTAGAAAGATATTCCTTTCTTCTATATTTCTGCCTTACTTTTTTCTTCTACTGTGTGTTCATTTGAGATTTTCATATTTATAAAATATCAAAATGTATGTAGAGCCCTGGAGTTAATATAAATTGCCTTGAAAATTCTTTTTATTCCTACTTTGTATTCTTGAAAGAAAAATCATGTTTTCCCATAAGAACAATGTCATAATCATGGATAAAATTTCTGACCAAGGTATTGTCATCGAATAAGTGATAGACATGTTTAACTCTGTGTCATAAAAGCAAAGCTATTACCACCATAAGCCACTGTAATTATTTGAAATAGCAAAATGATTCTCATTGTCGTATAAAGTTTGCTTACATATTTTGTATGCCTTGACATATATGTGTTGTTTACTTATAAAATGTTATTTTTATAAACTTATCTAGAACTGACTGCTATTATAATAAATACTTTAACATTTTGACATGCCATAATTTTGATCCATTTCACGGGGAATAATTTGAGAAGCCTATGTTTCTCAAAATTTTCATAGGAAAATTAGAATGGATACTTGTATAATATATTCCTGTTACTAGGAATGATGCTCAAAAAAATTCTGTAGTGTAGGTCAGTCTTCATTTTAAGCAATTGAATCCATTTTTAATGATATTACTTAAGAATTTTGCTTGTAAGAAAAAAAAACTGTATCTGATTGAATTTGAAAATGTAGTTTTGGAGTGTATTCACTATTCCTGCCTGATACCCCACTCCCCAAAACAGAGCAGTCTTGAGGAAATAAAAGGTCCTCAAAGGCAACTAGATATGAGAAGAGTTTGAATTGCTAATGGGGAGACTTCTAGACCTTTGCCTTGATGTTAGAAAAGGAATCTGAGAACATGATTTGTGTGTTAGACCCAGAGTTTGTCTTTAAACACAATTCAAGTTTTTCACCTTTCTTATAACTTTTCTATATAAAACCATGGATTTAGTGAATAAAGCATTTGGAAAATTGTGGATAGTTGATAGATAAAGCTGATTGACCAACAGGTAAAAATAGAAAGTATTTTCATAGTAGGAATTTGGAATAACTTTTTCTATATTTCCAAAGTTAGAATGGATGCCTAGAAAATGTATCCTTATTGTGATGATTAAAAATCTCTTTTTGAACTAAGACACATAAGAAAGTAACCTCTTTCTCCTTTGCTTATTCTCCCACCCAGGCTGTGTTGAAGTTATACAAGTATAAGCAAATGTACACTGTTTTTTAAAATGCTTTAGTCTAATTTTGTTACCTTTAAGTTTAGCTACTTGGCAAATAATTATTTTTAATATTGCTTAAGTCAAGTCTTTTACAAATAGAATTGTCAACATCTAAGAGTTACCAAAAGGTATTTCATTCTTTAGATTTTTATTGTTCTTTCACAGTACTCACGGGTAACGGATTCTATTTTACTTTTTTTTTTTTGAGACAGAGTCTCACTCTGTCACCCAGGCTGGAGTACAGTGGTGCCACCTCAGCTCACTGCAACCTCCCCCTCCCAGGTTCAAGCAACTCTCTGCCTCAGCCTCCTGAACAGCTGGGATTACAGGCGCATGCCACCACGCCCAGCTAATTTTTGTATTTTTAGTAGAGATGGGGTTTCACCATCTTGGCCAGGCTGGTCTTGAACTCTTGACCTTGTGATCCACCCGCCTCGGCCTCCCAAAGTGCTGGGATTACAGGCATGAGCCACCGCACCCAGCCCTATTTTACTTTTATCTATTGTCAATGACTACATTGAATACTTTTGTATGTAAATGTAACAAAGGCATATTGTGCAGTTATTTATACTTTATGTCTGAGAATTATCACATAATTTAGCAAACATTAACTCATCTGTGTACCTTTTGCTGTAAAAGCTATAGAGCAAGTGATGTAGATGGGGACAAGAAAATGACTCACTCAGCATCAGAACCACAAGGAACTATAGACTTCTTGTAGTCTGGTTTTCTCTTCAAAAAGCAATTAAATATATGACCATTTGTATAAGTTTCCACAATGCATTCATATTTCAGAACTGATTTCTTACCTAGCACAGCATGGATTTCAGTTATAATGTTTCTCTTTGCAGAGGCGTGGTAGACATGGTGTTAGTAGGTATAAGAATGGTTCTGGGAACAATCTTTTAAGTTTTTATAGACTCTTTTCTCACACCTCTCCCCCACCCTAAGTGTAATTGTCATCTTAGACACTTTGAGTTTAGGGGTGGAGATAGGGAGAGCATCATCAGAAGGAACAAAAGGAGGAAGGGGAAGTGAAATGGTTTGTTGGATACTAGTGAGTGGAGCATTTTACAAAAGTACAATGCACGCATTTTACATTTGTTAGTTAGATGTTTTCTAAGATGCTGTTGTAGCTCTGATGGCATATTTTTATGGATATAAACTTCTAATATGAGGAAGAGAGCCAAACCAATTCAAATAGCATGTTAAAATTCAATCTATCTATAATCTTCACGTCCATGATTATTACATTCTGTAATCTCATGGGTATTTTTGCTTCCAAATATAAGGACATACCTATTATTTCCTTCAGTTTTCTTTTTAGGAGAGTTGACTGAACTATTTCAGGAAAGAAGATGTCTTACTTTCCTTTGCCTAGAAAGCCTTGCTGCTTTTTGAAAACAGTGCATTTTCTTCAAAATATACCCAATGCTTTAGGTGGTCTTAATGAATGACTAATACGTAATTGTATATACTTTTCTAAAATGCTTTGAAACTTCCAGGAAAGAGGGTCCCATTAAATATCAATTTGAATTTTAGTGAAAAGAACAAAAAAAAGCAATAACAAATTAAGACCTTTGATTCATGTGTACTAGCAGTGGTTTTATTTTGGTAGTTAGTGTCATGATGTAATTGAAGCAGTATTTTCATATAGAAGCATTTTTTACTTTTATGATCTTTCTACTTGTTAGAAGTATTCTTTTATTATAGTTACTTTTGAATGTATGTTTCCCTTGCACGAACTCAGAATACAGCCTCACTTCACAGCACTTAGATCTGATTTCCTGCATTCATACTGTTTGCCTTTGAGGGTCCAGGTGACTTGCAGTAATCTCCACCTCTTCCAGAGCCAGAGAGAAAGAAATGGCGACAGCTACTTTGTCATCTTTTGTCACTGGTCTCAATAGAGGGTCAAGTGTGCTTACCACATGGAGGATGCTTCAGAACAACAAGGGAAAGAATTAGAGTGTTGCCTGGGTACTGCCCACACAGTTATATGAACAGTGAGAGAGGTTATGTTTTCCTAAGCCTCACTTAAAGCATTCCCAACTAACAGATTTTCTGTTTCTAATGGTTTGAAATTTTGTTTTTAAGTTGTTACTTGGGCATGTGGTTGTAGGGCATAGATTATCTCCTAATTTATTGCTTTCTTAATTTGACATTGGAATTTAGACTTCAGAAACAAAAAATGCAATACTTTGAATTATCTTCTTTCCATAAGTTCCTGATTTAAAATGAAAATGTCCCCTTATCTGCTAATTACGAGATATCATATAAAGCATATAGTACTTACAGTATATCTTTTTTGGTTGTTTTACAAGATGAAGATTACAAATATGATATTTAGCACATCCTGACTCTTCTTGAAAGCAGGGACTATGGCTCTTTTACTAAAGGACAAACAAATAGTGCTTAAGGAAACAGGATGGTGTAGGAGAAAGAATTCAGCTTTGTGGTCAGATAGACCTGGGATTGAATTTCACTTCTCTCTAGCTGTATGGCGTTGGGCTAAACACTGTCTCTGGAGTGGCTTCCTCACCTTTCAAATAGGGTTAATACTCCTTTAGGTAACAATGTTATCGGTAGGAATTGATATAATAAGTATAAAGTGCCGAAAACAATGCCTGTAAATGGTAATTTCTATTAGGATGGATCATAGATTTAGGATTAGAATTTACACTAAACCTGCCTTATTCATAGATTTGTGCAGAATCGTAGCAGGAAATCTACTCCATAAAGTAGCTCTAGCCTCTGGTGCCTAGTAGAGGTGATATATTAGGATAGTACTTTAAAACTTTTACCCCAATTAAGAGCAGAGGAAAATGAATGGCTACATTAGGCATCCTGAGGTTTTAATCTGAAATGGCCCATAGAAGACATACCATTTTCTTTCTGAAAAACTTATTTCAACTTTGCATTTAAATATAAATGTATATTTAAATATAAGTATTTCTTCCCCTCATTAAAAAATCTTTAAAATTGTTGTTCCTGGAAGATGAGTAGTATTTATCTTGTAACATTGAGTTATTATACCCAGGCGCACTACCAGGCACATTTCTGATGTACAAGTGCCTTCAATAATTGTTTCAGAAGCACAATTTTGAGATAAGTTAAAGTGCCCTGGGAAAAAGCATTGTTTATTTTTGTAGCCTTAGCCCAAAATGACTCGGACTCATGCTACAAAATGATAACGCTCTTCATCAGTTGTATAGAGCTCCTTCTTTATGGCCAGCTTTCCTAGAGATATTTTAGACTTCTTTAGATGTCCCCAAAAGCACAATAACCACATAAGGGAAGCCACAGGAAGGCAGATTGCAGCAGAAAATGAATGGTCAGAGTTCTCTAGGGGTGGCATGCACTCCCTCCAGTGGTGGGAGTTCTCCACCTCCAGAGAGTGAGAGACCCTTGACTCAGGTTTTAGATGAAAGAAACAATCGAGCAGCCTCTGAAGTTCCCCTTGAATTCAAATTCTGTGCATCCAGAAGAGAAGTATTTTGTGACCAGAAAGATATAGAATGACTGCAATTGACCTTTTCTATGCCAGACCATTGGTTAACTGAAGAGAGTAGACTCTCCAGACAGGCAGTGGACTCAGCCTACATCAAAACACACAGCAAGCCTTCTGTGCCTTTCCCAGGACAGTGACTCTTCTTTTCTCTCTGAAGCTGTGGTTCTATGTAGGAAACTGCATAGGGTGAAGCTAAAAGGTAGGATGGGCCAGCCTGTGTAGGGTAAGGCATTTTAACTCTATCATATGGGCAGTGTGCTGACATTGCATACTTTTTGAGCACCTCTTCAGATCAGTATATAAAGCAGATTAACCTGACAGCAGATGGAGGTTGGTTGGAGGGGCCTGCAGTAAAGGAGAGCAGTTTGGAGAATGCCACGGCATTGCAGACACACACTGTGGAGCTCAGCACTCACTCGGTGATGTGGCTCACTCAACAGGGGAAGGTCAGAGGTGAGATAGGGCAGGAGTCAGTTGCTGAAGTCACTACTCCAAAGGGCTAGATAGAAAGGTAGGGAGGGGAATGGAGAGCCAGAAAAGGAGCCAAAATGATTCGCTGTTTTACTAGAGCAGGTCTGTCCTAAAGGCTTGGCTGCCATTCTCTAGAAGGGACCTTGACGAATCACTTCCTCCCTAGTGCCTGTTTTCTTGTCTTCAAAGTGAGGATGATGCTACCTATCCTGAAGTGTTATTGTGAGGATTAAATGAGATGATGGGGTGAAAGTGATTTGTAAACTAGGAAGTCTGTCATGCAAATTGCATGATAGACTTTGGATAGAGGCAGCAGGTATACCTTTCAGCTTTCTCTCTTGCAAAATGGACATTTGTATCCTCTCACCTGGGGTCCAAGATGAAGGTACTGGTTCAGTGAGATAACTCTTATCCAGCCTAATCTCAAGACTTCCTTTCATGCTCTCTCTCACACCTAGTGATAAATGCCAAAAGCCGAATAGCTCCCCAAACCTTGATCCTTCTGCCTTTCCTCTCTCCTTGAGGAGAAACCAAAGTAGTCTAGTGAATAAAATTCATATTTTTCTCCCGGGCTGATTGAAATGGCTGACTGTGGGAGCCCAGGGCCTTTTTGTAGGACTCTTTTTTAAATTTATTTTATATATATATACATTTTTTTTTTTTTTTGAGATGGAGTCTCGCTCTGTCACCCATGCTGGAGTGCAGTGGCACAATCTTGGCTCACTGCAACCTCTGCCTCCCAGGTTCGAGCCATTCCAGATTCAAGCCATTCTCCTGCCTCAGCCTCCCCGGTAGCTAGGACTACAGGTGCCTGCCACCATGCCTGGCTAATTTTTGTATTTTTAGTAGAGATGGGGTTTCACCATGTTGGCCAGGCTGGTCTTGAACTCCTGACCTCAGATGATCCACCTGCCTCAGCCTCCCAAAGTGCTGGGATTACAGGAGTGAGCCACCTCACCTAGCCTGGACTTTTCCAATTAGGCTGTGCCGGGGCTGCTGTGAAACTGTTTTCCTATGAAGACAGTGATTTTCTCCTTAGGGTGGCTGCTGTCACACAGCACTGCCCCTTTCCTTATAATACTTGATCACAGACACAGTGACATCTGTGCCTAGATCACAAGCCATACTTACTCAGGATGATTTTCCTCTTAAAGCACCAGGGAGGGAGAGGCCCTTGTCAGAATTCTCACGACTGAATCATTGCCATGAGCTAATGTCTCCAGTTTTATGAGTCAGTGCTGGCCCAGGCATCGGTTTTGTAGGTTTAAAAAAAAAAAAAAGACATGGGTTAGACTCCCCTAATATCATTAGCTTGTTCAGGGGGAAAGCAAACTGAGCTATCATCAGACAGCAGCATTTTAGAAATCAGATGTTTGGTTCCTCTCCTCTGTAAGGATATAGAATAAGTGAAAGAATTTAAGAATTAAAAGTAATAGTAATAAAAGCTCTCTGATTTGTGCGTGTGTTTTGTTTTGCTTCTGGCAAAGAAGGTGAAATGATGTGTTTGGGAGATGAATGTTCTTGTAATAGGCAAGATGTAGCTTGCAGGAGAACATCTGTAACAAACCCTTATTCTGCATGAGATACAGCCAAGACCTGTTTGTGTGTTAGTGCCTGTTCAAACATGTCTAATTTTTTAAACGATTTATAAAGTTTTGGAGGAATCACCTTAAAATGTTATTTCCTCATATAATGGGCATATACATTGACGGCGTGGTGGCTAAACTGTACACCCTGTTGGAGTTTGAGCAGTGCCGATATTGAGCTAAGTGATATAAAAATGGTTATCAATATGAAGTAGATATAAAAGTATTAGGAATATCTGCAATCATTCATGAGTCTACCGATTAATCCAGCAGGAGGCAAAAATAAATTATGCTTTCCACGTTTTTAAATGTTCTTGATAGAGAATTTATGCAAAGAATAAAAGGGAAATACATGGATATTTGCTTCAAAATACCCAGAGGTATTGCTCAAAACTTGATTAAAAATAAAATAACAGAATTGGGGATGGAAGTCAACAAGAAAGAATAAGCTTAAATAATATCAGTATCTATTAAACAACATGATTTTTAATTGTGTCTTCTCTATTCTTTCCCTGTATCATATATTTACACATAATAGGAAATACCTTTTAGGAAAGATAGTGGAAGCCTTCTCTTTTGTTTTTAATAGCCATTGCTTGTGTAGTGCTAATGCACCTTCTTAAATCCACGTGTTTTAAAAAAAAATAATATTTTATGGTAGTCATGTACTTCTCAATACATCATTTGGAAAGAAAGTTAGGGGTATGCGCTGTAATTTGTACCCGGTATTCAGAGTTTACAAGAAAGATTGCTCTTCCCTGCAGCCTCTCCTCCCTTCCCCCTCCTTCTTTCTCACCCTCACCTGCTTCTTGCTCCTTGTTTCTTTCTCTGAAGAAGGACATGAGCTACATGGAGGACAGGGCAGAAAAGGGAAGAAAAAAATAGGAAATGGTGAGAAAAATATTAAGGACATTTAAAGCTTAAAGTTTTATGGTTCTTTTTAGCTAAATGAATCTTTTGAGCTTCCATAGGGGAAATTAGTGTAATTAAAATTTTCTAGTTCATAAAACCAAATCTTTACATACTGACTGAGCCCACTGTTAAGTATTGACTAAGGCAAGGACAAATGTTATCCTCTGACTTGGAAAATTCAGAAGAAGCATTTTGTCTCTTAAATGAAGGTAGGTTGATTATATTTGATGAGCTCTACATCCAGAAATTTAACTTCTCTTTTGCTTATACTACTTTAAAAATGATTTTATGGACACCGTGATGTAAACAATGAGTCTCTCTGGGAAGGGATACTGTGTATATTTTTTGTTTTATTTTTAACTTTCTGGCATTCCAAGACACATACAATTTTTATTTGAGGGAAATATTCATAAAATAGAATACGAAGGAACTATTCCAAAGTCAGGAGCTGAGTGAAATACCCCAATTAAAAAACTGAAAGGATTCTTTATCAGTAAGTTTCAGGATATGTGTAGAGCTCCGCAACATGAAAATTCAGTATTAATAATTTTGGCTTGAAATATTTTCAGCTTTATCTCCTTATAAGCTTCAGAATTACTAACCACTGAAACTGGTATAACTAAGAGGATGCATAGCATGGCTCTCATAGGATCTCTCCAACTGGTGCCTTGTAATTTTGCATGGTATGCATGTGCACACATGTCCCAAGATGCGTTTGTTGAGGCTTGGTTGAAGGCCCCATACTATGAGGTCTCAAATGTTAGAGTTCACTGAACAGCACCTTTAGTTTCAAAATGCATTTTCTAAACACTAGAAGGTACACATTGAAGAAAAACAGATGTAACTCCACAGTTGACTAGCTGGGTTGACTAGGCAAGTGACCTGATGCTTCTGAGACTCAATTTTCTCTTCTGTGAGGTGAAAATAATCTCCATTGAAGGCTTTTGAAAGTTCAATATATGAAGCCCATAATATACTTCCTGCCACTGAGCAGGCCCTTGATAAATTGTGCTAGTTATTATTAAGGCTAGACACTATTGGGTAATTATATTAATAGATAAGTTAGCCCTTTTTCAAAGAGCTCACAGTCAAGAAGGGCAAACTGATAAACCTAGTTGTAATTTAGTGTGACAGGTGCTATAATCTGTCTGGAATGTTCCCCTAGCCACCACCAACTCTGTCTGCCAGGCAGACTCCTACTTATTCTTTAAAACTCATTGGAAACATTAATTGTAGATGAACACTTGCCTTGTGATACCCACCCCCCACCAGCTCCCCCTTACAGACACGTACTCAGGAGTTCAGAGGCAGTAGCTTTGACCTTTCATCTCTGAGTCTTAGTGCTGGCACATATAATGGGTCTTAACAAATATTTTTCAGGTAATACCTATTACCTAAACAAAGTGGAATGTAGTACAGAAAACTGATTTTGCTAGTTTCACAGAAAACTTAGCATTTAAAGTTGGGCCTTCAAGGATAAGCAAAGTCTTGGGAAAAATAAGAATAGATATTCCAGGTAGAGGGACCAGGGTAAGTAAAGGCATGGAGACATGAATGTGTTATATGAGTCTAGGAGTGGGAAGCAGTTTGGTATACCTGGACCATGGAATGTTTGCAGGAACAGGAGTAGCAGGAAATGAGGCTAGAGAGAAGCCCACAGAGCCAGACTGAGATGGGCTGTGAATACCACCCTAAGGAGTTTGGCTCTAGTCCTGCAAGAGTTAAGAAAACATGGAAGGGCTGTGAGTTGGGAGATGACATCATGTTCTGTTGGAGGAAGCTAACTGGCAGCAGTTTGGAGGTAGGGAGACTAAAAGCAGGGAGGCTAATTGGAAAGGTGTTGCAATATTTTAGATAAGAGATATGGGGGCCAGGTGCAATGGCTCATGCCTGTAATCCCAGCACTATGGGAGGCCGAGGCCGGTGGATCACCTGAGGTCTGGAGTTCAAGACCAGCCTGGCTGATATGATGAAACGCTTTCTCTACTAAAAATACAAAAATTAGCTGGGCTAGGTGGTGGGTGCCTGTAGTGCCAGCTACTCGGGAAGCTGAGGCAGGATAATCGCTTGAACCCAGGAGGCAGAGGTTGCAGTGAGCTGAGATCGTGCCACTGCACTCCAGCCTGGGCAACAGAGCGAGACTCCATCTCAAAACAAGCAAAAAAAAAAAAAAAAAAAAAAAAAAAGATATGGAGATATGGGCAGGCAAAGGGGAATGGAGGTGAGTGTGGGGTTTGGGGTGGTTTTGCAGTATATATTTTAGAGATAGAAACCTATTTTCCGTAATTGGGATTATTTTGACTGCTACCATTGTAACATTTTCTAGACATTTGTTTTAGAGCTACTTCTTATAAGGACTGTACCAAGAAACTAGTTGAATGATATATTCCTGAAGGTTTGGGGCCTTTTTGGTGCCACGCTTTACTTTCTTTAGTTAGGATTAGTCTTGGCTATTTATCCTACTGCTTTGACTAAGAGAAGAACCACATACCTGTAATTGGTCAGACAAAAGAACATTTTATATTCTCTATATCTCTGCCTTGCACTAGAAATGTTTGGGTAAAAAAATTATTGGTTTAAGAAGGAAGAAATGTGCCCAAATAGCCAATGATTGGCTTGATGGCTTTGGCTAGGCCATTTTGCTGCTTTGAGCTTCAGTTTTCTTATCTGTAAAAGAAACATATTGAGCTAAATCTTGATATCTTTTTCCTATTTCTTAACGTGGTATGGAAGTTAACACTTTCGTCCTTTTACTGAGTGAAAATAATCTAACAGTAGCTTAAAGAAAATGGAAGCATCTTTCACTTCAGTGTTTTGAGCGTAATGAAATGGATGCTATTATTATAAATAGCAATGCCATTTTACAAAATCAGAAGCTAGGAAAATGTATTTGGCCTTTGACTCGTGGTTGGTCCTCAGTGAATGTTCAGTGAATAGAACTATAAAATCTCTTTGTTCTTTTTTGCTGAGTAATAAAGACCATAAATTTATTACAGATGACATTTACTGATAAAAAAGTACTTTTATTTTTACTGGTACCCAAAGAAGGATTCAAAAATCTTGACAGATACCATATTACCAAATCTAACTATAGGAGCCTGGACCAAGAGAGAAGACTCTGTAAATCACCTGTCTACAGACCCAAGACCCAATCCTCTTAAAAGAGGATTCAGGAAATCATTTAAATGTTTCTTCCTGCTTTCATGCCTTGAACATGCTGTTTCTGAGTAATACACTACAGAGATTGCTCTAATCGACACTAAATATGAGTTTTAAGCATTTATTCTGAAAACTAGACCCATGTAAACAAGTTAGAATCCAACTGTCAATTCTTAGAAAATCTACTTTCCCTATATCTCTACTGGATTATTTGTCTCAGATCTTAGAGGAGGAAGTGGAAGAGCTGGAGAACAGCACGTGTTATTTTAGAGTTATAACTGGAAGTATTTGGAACGGCTTCTGTGAAAGTTTATTTCACTGAAAATGTGGAAACAGCTTTGGAACTAAGGAATGGGCAGAGACTAGATTTGGAGGAGCAGGGTACTAAAAGTCTAGAGTCTGCTGAGGGCTTAGAAGACAAAAAGACTCTGGAAAGTTTGGAGCTCTTAAAGAAAAATAAAAATTTACTTCACTTCTAACTATTTGGTTGGTGCAAAAATAATTGCAGTTTTTGCCATTACTTTTTCACCAGCCTAACAAATTCAATGTCAAAGATTTCTATACTGCTGACAGTTTTTTCCAAATATTAGCCCTTTTAATTATTTAATTACCAAACCAATGTAACCTTAATTTTTTTCAACCAAGATAAACAATTTTTCTGCAGTAAATTTGTATTTATGTTCCAGACACATCTCATCTGATCTACAATATTTTCTTAAATTGTATAAAGAGAAATTATTGTACATCAGATGAGCTGTGTCTGGGATTAAGTATTAGCTCCACTGTAACCTTCATTTTTTTGAACTCCGGAAAGAAAGGCCAACGGTCATTTACTAGGGTTGGAATAGGATGGGGAATGGGGCTTTGGTGAGAGAGCATTGGACTGTTGGTTATAGAAAAACAGTTCAAGTATATCTGGAGTTCGGATTTGAGATCTGACTAGGAGAATCTGTCTAGTGAAAAAAGCTAGGCCTTTACAAATTGTAGTCAGGAGCTACCCTTGTAATAGTCTGCCACAGTTCCTGATACAAAAGATTGATAATTTGTGTGTTTGAAAAACAAAGCAAAACAAAAAATATCTACCTTCAATTTGACTTACTGCAACTCTGATTTTCATGGCAAGGGATAGAGACAAAATTCATTCTATAAAATTTGAAAAAAAATGTATATTCTGAAACCACTGGAAATTGGATATCAGCATTAATTTTATTGGACTGAAAAACCTCCAGTTTACTAACAGGAGTTGAAAGTCATCACTTTTCCTTTCATAATAGTGAGTTTTCATCACAAACCACAATGATATGCTTATCTCAAATATATTCATTTACTTGTTTTACACAAGTATCATTTCTCTTTACATAACATGCAATTTTGTTGCTGCTGCTGTTGTTTTATTATGCCTGTCACTTGGTAAAAAGATGGATAAGGTAAGGTCTCCATTTAGAAATTTATAGTCTCTTGGCAGGGAAGACAAATAAAGGCCCATAATTACCATAACAGAAAAATTAATATGTGGCACAAGAAAAAATAAAGATACTAATAAATTTCTTTGGGACAAGGAGGAAGGGAGCATATAGACGTTTAGTAAATATTGTTTGAAGAAGGGAATGAATATGTAAAGGCTCAAACCTCACCTATAAGGTCTGGGGCAATTTAAACACAAAGGAATTGTGTAGGATTATTTAAGGTTTGAAAATGTGTAAAATTATCTCACTACAATACTAGGGAAATGGAAAAACACCAAAGTTCCTGTACCAGCTTTTGCTGGATGAGATGGGCCAGAAGTAGTAACTGCGAGGGCAGCCTGTATTTCTGTTGTTGGTGTGGTTTATCTTCCCAGGGCCAATGCTGCCAACTTCCCCTCAAATGAAAACCCATAGGGATTCAGAGTCTCATTAGGTGTGAACAGGCTTGCACTATCTGTGACAACAACAAAAGCACTTATAATTTTGATGTGGAGGATAATAATTTAAATCTGCTGTTTGAGGTTCCTTGGGTCCTGCATTCTTTCTTAAATATTTCTACTTGAGTTGGTTATTGATCCTTATTAATTATTTTCCATCTAATCGATTGACTTTATAAATCTATTGCAGAGGGCAGATTAAATAGGCAGACAGTTTTCTAATTTGCTTTGAGGGTATTTCTTAACTTACTTTTTAAATACTGATTTTATTTATACATTTATATGCACAGGTCATTTTAATTTCCATGATATTATTTGAGCTTCACAACCACACTCCAAGTTCAGTGTTGTTATCTTCATCTCCATGTTGAGGATGAGGACACGGAAGCTCACAGGTAAAGTGACAAACCCCAGTCTTTAGGCTACTAGATGGTGGAGTTCGGACTCTGATTTTCTGGCCAGGTGCTCATTTGATGATAGCAGTGTGAAGCTGTTCCCATTCTGCACCGTTTGAGCTCCTACCCTTCCTAATCTTATTTCTCTAATACGAGAACACTGTAATTAAAGTGGTATTTGGCTGATAAGTAGTAGGTTTGATTTATAACACATAGAGCTGGCATTGTAATTTTTGTCCCAGAACTTGATGTGCCATGAAAGTTATTATGCTCTTTTCTTTTTTTTTTTTTTTGAGACGGAGTCTCACTCTATCACCCAGGCTGGAGTGCAGTGGCGTGATATCTTGGCTCACTGCAACCTCCGCCTCCAGGGTTCAAGTGATTCTCCTGCCCCAACCTCCTGAGTAGCTGGGATTACAGGCATGCACCACCACTCCCGCCTAATTTTTGTATTTTTAGTAGAGACGGGGTTTCACCATGTTGGTCAGGCTGGTCTTGAACGCCTGACCTCGTGATCCACCTGCCTCGGCCTCCCATAGTGCTAGGATTACAGGCATGATCCACCACACCTGGCACTATAATGCTGTTAATAGAGGGAAATGAATCTTCAGATGATGTCAGCATCCTAATTTTTTTTCTCCTCTTGGGGTTTTCCTAAATGACTGGCAAATGGAAAACCTGAAAGTTATCTGAGACTTCTCTGCATAGGGCTTGATGGGGTATACTGTTCTTCTTATAGTCAACCCCAGAGACTGACAGATGGACAGATGTTAGAGACAAAATCCTCAATCCAAGGAGGTCACTCAGGGCCAACTTTCCTTAGTATATATCATTCATTACATTAGCTGGTTATATTAGCTGTAGTACAACTCAAGTACAATAGCTGCAGCAGGAGACAGCTCACCAGCTAAAACTAAAAGTTACAGCAGTGACATAGCAAGCAAGGGTAAAATAAAAGGCTTTTGGCTTATTCCTTCATTTTTTAATAAAGCATAAAGTTTGACATAAATTTTAACCTCTGGCCGCATAGTCAGTTATGCTTAGTATCTATCCTGTGTGTATTATTATGCTGTCAGGAGTTGGCCACTGATGACCAACTCCAAAATTTAGATGATAGAGATAAAATTGGTAGTGAATATATGTTGAGTACCAGGTCAAAAACTCCATAAGGCACTCTACATTGTGGTAACTGGTTCATGTAACAATTCTCCAGGATGGATGATTAATATTCCCATTTCGCAGATGCAGAGTTGTGTGTCTTTCTAGACCTGACAACACCTGTCACCTACCAAATGAATAGAGAGCTATGCTGTAAGTCTAGGGATGAGTGATCCTTGAATGAAGAGCACTTCCTACTAGTATTCTGACTTTTACTGTTATGTGTCTGTTACTATTTGACAGCTCTCATTTTTGCCTGTCCAAATTTAAGCATGTTTAATAAGATAAAGAGAGCAGAGGCAAAGGTGAGACTGGATCTTCCCTTATTTCTTATTGATAGACAGTAAATAGAATCCAATTTGCTAAGGCCTTCTCTCTCCTTTCTTGTTTCTTCACTTTGCCTCCACCACCGTGGGGCTGAAAAATGATTTTCCATTTAGTTTAAGCCTTTTGCCACTCATTACTTAATTTTCCTTCCATTTCCCTCTTCTATCTATGACAAATTCAGCACAGTGAGGGGAAGAAACAGTGATGGTAGTGATGGCCTCAAGAAGAAAACAGGGTGAATGAGAAGGAGCAAATAAGTATCTCAGACTAGTATATAAACAAGTTCATTTGTAGTATAAAAGAACATTATGCCTTTGGCTTGAAAACTGCCTTTCCAATTTATGAGCATGTTTAGGATTATGTAAGTGCAGTGTCTTCATAACAAGCCCAACACCTCTTACCCAAAGAATGCAAAAGGCTTTGCAAACAGTAGAACTCACAATTCCCCTGTGACCTGAGGACTTTTATGTATTTTCATGCATTATTTTTTATAGATTGAGAAGTGAACTTGAGACCTACCAATCTGTCCACGTTGACAAAATAAATCTAATACTAAACTCTTAATTCCAGCTTCCTGTCTTCTTAGAAGCAGACCACACTGAAAGAGTAATCTTATGTCAAGGGTAGCAATTTTCTCTCTTTTTTTTTTTTTTAAAGAAAACACAAATTACATGGTAGATATATTTGCATAAAGGTAGATCTTGAAAACATTTAATTAAGACAGTTGTATCTATTTCCATGAAAAAATAGAAAAGCCAGATCTCTACTCCACTGAATTTAAAAATTAGAGCAGCATTTTAAAGTTAAAAACGATTATTATTTTGCATTCTGCCATTTGTCTTTACATGAAGAATGCCTGAATTCAGAATGGAAAATATTTTCTTTGAAAAGTGCATAGGAAAGAATTGTTATAAAGCAAATGTGTTCAGAATGTATGTAGATATTAATTATAAGTAAAAGTAAAACAAGTAGGATGTATGTGAGCATATGTGCATTTGTGTTGCAGATAAAACCGATTTTGAAGGTTGAGAGACATGACGATACTTGTTAGGTATGAGGGAGACAAGACCAGAGGCGCCGGGAAGCTTGACTACCGTGGAGTGCTCAGTTGAGACTTGTCTTTGCCCCATGGCCTGCAGCGCTTATGTAGAAATTGGGGATGCTTTTACTCGTTCCAAAGCCTAACCTGATCAGACCTGCCCAGGTTGGAGTTTGGGAAAAAAAGTGTTTGAAGTAAACAGGAAAATTACTCACCTTAATGATGTGTCTTACTGGCACTGACAGCGCTTTGATAGTCTGACAGTCTTTTTTTTTTTTTAAGTTTTGGGAGGAAAGACGGGAAATTATTAATATGATTTTTGGAAAACATAGATTCTTATGCTTATGCACTTGCTGGTAAGGTGGAAAAAGCGGGCTTTGCACCATTTACAATTATGAACTCGCCTTTCCTCCTAATAAAGTCTATATCAGGAATTTTCCATCAGGAATTTCTACCAAAAAGAAAAGAAAATACATTACTGTTTATTTTGTGTACTTGTTGTGCCATGTGTCTCCACAATTGCACTGTGGCTGTTCACACAGAACAGATTCTTCTTAGCACTTGTGCTGTGGGTTCCCAAACTTGTAGGTTGCTTTCATCTGTCTGGTGATTAAGACCATAAACCAAGTGGTGTGATGAGAGAATTTGGTGCTCTAGACAGAGCAAGCACACCCTTTTTTCATAAGAAGCACAATTCTTAAATCTCTACATCTAAATCTTTGCTTAGGATGGGTCAGTTTTTTGGAAAAAGCAATTATATATGTTTTGATATTTTGTTGAAACATAATAGGTGTTGATTTCATACGGTTTTCTTCCTTTTTTTTTGTCTTTGCTAAATGTCAAACGGTACATTTTTTCTAAGCTTGAAGACTGAGAACTGGGTCATATGTCTCAGAACATTTAAATCTTCACCGAGATAGGGAAGAGTGACCTGATCTTATGGATCCAGTCCTGTGAGACAAAAATGCTGGGTTTTTCATGCAGTCCCTAATTCACTTCGACCTTGGTGGAGGGAGTCAAGTCTCCTAGTTTGAGATCCCACACACATAAAGCTCTAGAGTTTCAGGATTAAAATCTTTTTAACTTTATATTCTCAGATTCTGTATAGCTTACTAAACTAGATGGAGGGTATTTTATGCTGTCTAGAAGGACATAGATGAATAGTTATATTTTATAAAAATTAAACTCCTAATGATAAAAGGCTAAATGGGGAGAGAATAAATTATAGGTTATGAAGGCATGTAAAACAAAAGATGTCTGCCAGCTTCCTCCCTTTGGTTCTCTGACTGGGAATAACTTTATCATTTTTACTTTTTGTCCTATCCGTGTCCTAATTGTAAATGAATCCAATAGAAATACTTACCATGTGTGTATATACCAGCCTCCTGGTGTCTCAGATATAATTAACATAATGAAAGCATTGCAGTACATTCTTACAGAATGCTCAGTTCCTGTCCTGTCAGCAACTGTTTGCCTACAACTAAAGCAAGTCTGGGTTCAAAGCATTTTAAAATGTTCCAAAAAAGTGGGGAAGGCGGCTGGGCGTAGTGGCTCATGCCTGTAATCCCAGCACTTTGGGAGGCCGAGGCGGGTGGTCAGGAGTTTGAGAACAGCCTGGCCAACATAGTGAAACCCCATCTCTACTAAAAATACAAAAAATTAACTGGCCATGGTGGCAGGTGCCTGTAATCCCGGCTACTTAGGAGGCTGAGGCAGGAGAATCACTTGAACTCAGGAGACAGAGGTTGCAGTGAGCCAAGATCGCGCCATTGCACTCCAGCCTGGGCCACAGTGCAAGACTCCATCTCAAAATAATAATAATAATAATAACAATGTAAAGTGGGGAAGGCAAGATTTGGCTCATGAGTCAGACGTTCCTATCAGTGGGGCTATCTTTGAAGCAAGGGCTCATAGTGCCTATTCCTTTGATCACACGGGTAGTGGTTTATTTCCATGAGTATTTGCTGTTTTCAAGAGATTTCACTTTGGGTTTTATCCATATTCCACATTCAGGAAACTGTCACTTTGGAAGAAGAGATTGTTTTTACTTGGTCCTTCTAAGGAAATTAATCAAATGTACATGTGCAACTTAAAATCAAAGAATCCCT